>NC_143550.1:64025000-66425000 GCF_054136105.1 Typopeltis vanoorti | reverse complement strand
TTTTTGAACTAATTTTTTTTATTGTCAAAATCTCTTCCTTATGATCTGGTGATGGTACCCATAATGTTTGAGGGTAATTGGTCTAATGGTCTCTCTACAGATTGCTCAGAATAGGGGTAATTTGAAACATCCTGTATATATTTGATGAATATAATCCTGTTTTGAAATAGAAGTGATATAATCATCCATAAAATGCAGAAAAACTGTATTCATTTGCAGACATCAGTTGCATTCTATAGTAAATGATTATTATAATTATTTCTATATTCAATACTTGTATATTTCATATTTTCAATCACCGTATCCATTCATAATGCTAACTTAATGCTGTCTTCCAACATTCCCTATCTTCTAAGCTTGTAAAAACATGAATAGCTGCTGATCAACCTACATTCAAGGTCCAAGTTCAAAACTATTCAATTGACTTCTCCACCTCCTCTTTCATTCTGCCTATTCTTGCTCTCTAGAACAGTCTATCATAACCTGTTATCTCCAAGGGCTGGTCAAGAAATGCATCAGTAAGTTCCATCTTAATGCACTTGCCCACAATGTACCAACTATGGCTTATGTAATCCCATGTGTGTGAAGTTAATCTAAAATTACTCATCAGAATCAAAAGGAGATTCAATAACTAAAAAAAAGTCTGTCATTCCATGATTTTAATTTAGATTTCAGTCGTTTTGTTAAGTGTGAGGTCTGTTATATGTATTCCTTCGATTACATAAATGATTTGTGGATGTTTAGCATGGATGGAAGAAGGGTGTGTGCAAAGTGTGACGTGAATGAGGAACTGATGAATGCAAATATGAAATTGATGACAGAAAGTGTTAGTAACGATTGTGTCGCGAGTGCACGTTTGAAAGAGAAGGATGGTGAGAAGAGAGATGAAAAAATGTTAAAAAATCAAGAGAAAAGAAAAAGAGTGATTTGAAAACCATAATGGATATTAAAAGGGACAAAAGTGAGGCGAGAGTGGCGGAAAGAAACGAAATTGAGAGAACAAATGAAAGTAGAAATGGCGTGACGCAGAAATCGCAGGTGAAAAAAATCAAAAGAATAAATGATAGCAAAAAAAGAATGAATGATGGCGAAAGTTGGACGCATGTTGGACTGAAAGTACTGAAACAAAGAAAGATGAATGAGAGTAAAAGTGAGAAGAATGATAGTGAAAGTTGGATGTATGCTGGACCGAAAGTACGGAAACAAAGCAGGATGAATGAGAGGGAAAGTGAGAAGAGGGGGTCGAGAGTTAGAAAGTTAGAAAGATTTAATGATAGAGAGAATCTGTCGCGAGATTCGGAAAGTGAATTGGATTGGATGAGGCAAGAAATGAAATGGATGCGGAATGAAATTAAGAAAATTCAGGTCAAAACTATTAAAATAAATCATGATGGCATGAAAGAGTTAACGAAAGATGAGCGAGTGGCGTTGTATGGCGACTCCATTATTAAAGGTGTGCTAGAGGATAAAATGCACAAGGTATGTTTTCCAGGCGGTAAAATGAGTAGAATGATTGAGGCATTGGATATGAGGTGGGAGCGAGCAAAAGAGTTAATTGTATAATTGGTACAAATGATTTGAGAGATAACAAAGATAAAAGAGAATAGTGTGACAGGAAGGGTAGTCAGTGTGTTGCCTAGGTATGACTGTTGTGAAATGAGGTAGAGAGCAAGGATTATGAATGATATTCTGGCTGAAATGTGTGAGGAGATGGGAGTACAGTTTGTTAATGTGTGGAATGAGTTTGAGGGACGAAGTGAGCTGTATAGGAGCAATGGACTGCATTTGAGTGGTTATGGTGTGAGTTGCTTGGAGAGACTGCTGCTGGAAGGTAGAGAAGTGAAGAGAGAGAATGAATCAGAGATGAGAGTGATGTGGAAGAGCAGGAGAGTAAGACAGAAGAGATTGAAGAAGTGGAAATGAATGGGGAAGTGAGTGGTATGAGTATAGAAAATGAGAGAATGGGTGTGCAAGAGGAGTAGGGAAACGGAGAGGCTTAGTGTGGACAGGGGCACACAGCGTGAGAAAGGTGGATGCTCCAAGAGGAGATGAGAGCATGTGTAGGCAGGAAAGAAAAGGGATGACCAGGGATCAAGAGGAAACAGATGAAATTGAAAAGGGTTCTAAAATGAAGAAGCAGAAAGGGAAATGGCCCCAGTCCAGCATGGAGAGATCACATCGAGTGAGTGGTATCAGTGGAACTAGCTGTAGATCCAGAAATGAGCTGTCGTGTTTGTATACCAATGCTAGAAGTATAAGAAACAAGGCAGATGAAATGGTTGCACTAATTGCGTCTGTTCACCCAAAGATTGTCGGAATAAGTGAGACATGGTTAGATGAGGACGACATCCTGACAGGAATAGAGATGGAAGGGTATGATATGTTTCGTGAAGATAGAAGGGGTAAAAAGGGAGGGGGGAGTGCTATTGATGATAGAGAAAGAGTTATGTCCATACAAGGTAGAGATGAAAGAGAGAAATAGGGCCAGTGGTTTTGAGGCAGTATGGTGTGAGATAGAGGTGAATAGAATGAAATACTTGGTGGGATGTTGTTATAGACCTGGTAATGTGGATGGTGGTGATAATGAAATGTATAGTCAAATAAGCCAAGCAAATAAGAAAAGAGTGATCATTATGGGTGATTTTAATTATGGCAATATAGACTGGAATGAAGAGATAGCAACTGGAAGTAAAGAAAATGAGTTTCTTGAGTTTTTGAGGGATAACTACCTCAGACAGTATGTAATAGAGGGAACACGAGGATTAAGGGTCTTGGGTTTGGTCATCTCATCAGAGGATGTAATTATAAATGAGGTGTCAAATCATCCACTAATTGGTGAAAGTGACCATGAGGTGATTACCTGGGTGGTTGCCAGCAGTGCAAGGACCCGTGAAAAAAAGGGTATATGTGGAACTACAAGGAGGGGTGATTATGAAGAGCTCAGGAGACAGCTTGCGGATGTAGCATGGAATGAGGAGTTAGCTGGAAAAGAGATCAATGCAGCTTTGGGGGATTTTCAAAAACTATTTAGTAGATGCAATGTCTAAATGTATTCCAAGGGTGAGAAGGTTAAATAAGGTAGGTGTGAGATGGATGAATAAAGAGATTAAGCATGCAATACAGAGAAAAAGGGCATTGTGGAGGCAGCATAAGAGAAGTGGAAGTAACCAATTTCATGAGGTCTACAAAGACCAGGCAAGGAGGGTGACTTGGTTGGTGAGAGTAGCTAAAGAGAGGTATGAACAGCAGTTAGCTAATGAAGCCAAAAAAGAATCCTAGGGAGTTCTTTCGATATGTAGCCAGCAAAAGAAAGAATGATTATGGAAGGATGACATTGATTGGAGGAAATGGTATAAAGACAGCTGTTGCAGAATGTGTGGTGGAGATACTTAATGAGCAGTTCATAAAGATCTTTCAATCTTGTGAATGTGACTTCATGGAGAGACTGAGAGCAGTTGATGATGGAGAGGAGAGACTGACTGTAAGTGAGCAAGAGGTGTTTGGGGAGTTGAGTAAACTAGATGTAAATAAGGTTGTGGGACTTGATAATATATCACTGCATATTCTGAAGGAATGTGCCAGAGAGTTGACACCTGCCTTGACATATTTTTTTAATACGAGTCTTGCACTTGGTCTAGTTCCTAAAGAGTGGAAGGAGGGCAAGATTGTGCCACTTCATAAAGGAGATGATCGAACTCAAGCATCAAACTATAGGCCTATCTCTGTGTCAGGTGTTATGGTCAAGTTGTTGGAGAAGCTTGTGAGAACTAGGATCCAGAGTTGGGTTAACAACAATGGTATAATCTTTGATGGACAGCATGGATTTGCTAAAGGGAGGTCATGTTTTATTAATCTACTTACTTATTACAATAAAGTGACTGCTTCCTTGGACAGAGGAGAAGGATACACAGTAATATACTTTTGCAAAGGATTTTACAAAGGCTTTTGATAGAGTACCTCATGATAAATTGATAGTCAAACTAGAGCAGATGGGGTTGGATATTATATTAGTGCATTGGATTGAAGACTGGCTATCTGATAGGCATCAACAAGTTGAGTATGGGGGTGCGATATCCAGGAAAAGGAACGTCACTAGTGGAGTGCCTCAGGGGTCTGTTTTAGGGCCATTACTATTTAACTTGCATATTAATGATATTGGTGAAGATTTCGATGGAGATATTCAGTTGTTTGCAGATGATGCAAAGTTGGGACGAACCGTAAAGAGTAGTGAAGATGTTGTGGCCTTACAAGAAGACTTGAATAAATTGAGTGATTGGGCACGGAAATGGGGATGTGAGTTCAATGTTGCAAAATGTAAGGTTTTAAAATTTGGAAAACAAAGATGGGATGCAGAATTTATGCTTGGTGAGAATATATTGTTGGCGGTAGAGGAAATAAGAGATCTGGGGGTGATAGTGGATAAGGATCTAAAATTTAGGGGACACGTTGCCAAAATTGTGAAGACAAAACAAAGGCTTCTGGGAATGATGCAGAGGACACTGACGTGTAGAAGTAGGGAGATTCTTGTTCTGTTGTATAAGGCTTTGATTAGGCCACACATGGACTACTGTGCCCAGATTTGGTCACCTGGTTTTCAGAAGGATGAAGAGATGTTGGAGAGGGTCCAAAGGCGACTGGTTAAGGTAGTTTCTGACCTCTGGAATGTTGAGTATGAGGAAAGAAGATGTAATTTGCAGAGCCTGGTGGAGAGAAGGAAGAGGGGAGATATGATAGAGACCTACAAGTTGGTAAGAGGTTGTTATAAGATCAATGCTGGAGAAGTTCTACGGAGAATAGTGGGAGATCAGGGGAGAACCAGAGGTCATCCCTGGAAACTGTATAAAGAGGGTGTGAGTAGGGGAGTGAGAGGCAGGTTTTTTTCATGCAGGGTTGTGAATGATTGGAATGCCTTGCCTGAGAGTGTGGTGTCTGCAAGGAGTTTGAGTGTGTTTAAGACACGGTATGATGTGTGTGATAAAAGGACCTCCCAGATGAGTCTTTGACTCCATGACGTCTTGGGAAATAATAATAATAATAATAAATAGCATAAACACTGATTTCTGACATTGCTATAATCCGTGGTGAAATGTGATCAAAAACTAATAAACCTAAAAAGCTGAAAAGGTATGAAGAACATCATTTTATGGACTGCTGCAAAATAACTAAATTTTATATTTCTTGTATGAAGATAGCATAATTTTTAAACTGAGTGTTGCTGTGTGATATCTGTGATTGGTTTAATTTTCCAGACAGTATCATTTTAAATACTGTGTTTCTTCTTTAATGCTCAAGGACAAAAATGTCAAAGAGAGGGAGAGTACTATGTAGATCGGAATGAAAGAAAAAGTGAATAGAATGAATTATTTTGAAAATGATATGGTACTATGCAGTGCTTTTTTTCTGGAAAAATAGGTGCCGGTACTTACCATGAAGATGTCATGACAGCAACTTCCACACTTTAAACATATTCTCCGATATACCCTCGTAGTCTCTAGATCGCTTCTTGCTTTTGGTATCAACTGCAGAATGATGACCTCGGAGTAGCCATGAGTCCATACATTTGCTAGGACTGAACTAAGTGAGAGGAGGTCCTACTATCCTGATGGACATCAGTGCATAAGTTGTCCGTACAAGCAGAGATAACCTACATGAAGTTACTATAAGATTCATCTGAGAGAAACTTCTTTCACATTCACTGGAAGAGCAATTGTGCCCAGAGTGTGCTTTAGAGGATGCAGTATGTCCAAGACTTTATTTTCTTGAAGATATCATGGAAAACCCGAACTGCTTCTCTTTCATTTAAGCGAAATTTGCGTGCTAACTTTTTAATTTCAGCTTCAACTTCAATTTCAACCTGCCTGTTGCAGAGTGAATATAGAACTGATAAACTAATATTGGAAGCAATCGGAAGTGAACACAACTTCCTGTTTCCGGTTGCATACCAACCTATGAAACAGGAAAGCAGGGTACCAACTTATGAGTAATGAAAACTGAAAATTCAATTCGTGAGCACAGTACCATCTACCGGAATATTCATAATACGTTTTGCTGTCAATAAATCGAAAATTTTTAAAAACTTAAGAAAAAAGGTGCCAGTACTGCATACCGTTGCATACCGCCAGAAAAAAAGCACTGGTACTATGTAAGGATGAGGCAAAGCGGGATTTGGCTGAAACATCAAATACCGAACATTCCCGTTTAAATTTGGCTAAAGCATACTGAATTAAATTTTATAAACAAATGTTTTCAAAAATAAATAAATAAATAAATATGCTCATTAAAACTGATAAAATTTTCAAGAGTGTATTTTTTTTTTTTTGTTCAAAGCATTTATTTAGAAAATTTGATTTGCAATGTTTAAAATTTAATTAAATATGTTTCCTATTTTTTCTGCTCAGTGCTTCAGCCAAACTGCAGAATGAAGAAATATTAAAAAATGTGTAATAATACCTTACCTAATCATGTAACCACTTGAAATTAAATGAATATGTGTGTGTGTGTAAACTTTAAAACTTTTGAAAACTGACCAGAGAATACAAGAATACAATCTTCGGTATTGGGGTTGCCTTAGCTTGCACTACTAAAAAGCCACACACACACATTGTTGAAGCATCCATATATTTGCCTTTTATTAGTTCTTTTGATTACGGCTTCACTGATCTGACAGCTGTTTCGAACTGTTGGTTCTCATAAGAAACCTTAAAAGGACAAGAATCCTCATTGAATAGCAAAAAAATTCTTTTTCAGAAAATTGTATTTTTCATAAGTGTACAGTAGTCTGTGCTTAAGAATAATTATCAAACAGCCTAAATGTATTCATTTTGGTGTTGAGAAAAACAAAGAGACCAATCCAATGCTGAAACCCTGGAAAGTTTTTAAGTAATTCAAACCAAAGCAACTTTGATGCACAGGATTGTATTCTCATAAGCTCTCTCTTCTTTATTCGAAACTCTCCAAGTTTCTATATGTACAGTATATCAGGCTATGAAATAAGCATGCATTTGTAATATCTTCTATTTCTCATTTATGACAATTTACATCACCAAAATGAAGACTTCTTGGATCTTCTTTGATAAAAAGGGAAAATAAAATTTTCCTTTCCCTAAATATATTAACTAAGTATATAGCCGAGATGCGTCAAGTGGAAATAAGTGAAATATTGTAATGGAGGATATTATGGATCCACCCATATTTTATAGCTAAATATAGAGGGGAAAAAAAAATTTTTTAAATTTTGATAACTGGGTGCTAAAAGATCAAGGCTGGATAACTGGAAGGAGACCTCCACATGACCTTTTGAGGAATGTGGATAACTGACCAGGGCTTCTGACCCGATGTCCAATCTAGGTTATCTAGCTAGATACTGAAAAAATGAGGATAGGCTCACAGTTTGGGATTTAGCCAAACAAATTGTATTTTTATTGGGTTAAATCATAACTCAAATTGAAGGTACCACCATCATAGAATTTCATGCTGGCTAAAATATCGCCCGGTTAAACCAGCCCCCCCCCCCTGTTGTTTTTGTCAGGGAACCAGGGTAAACAGCAAAAAGTCAACTACTGGAACAAACTCCAACTCAACCTCAGCAAAGATCAAGATTGGCACCATCAACATAAGAAGCATCAATATCAAAAAAAAAAAAATAAAAAAAATTGAACTAGCAGAAGAATTGGATAAGTGCAAGATCATTGAAACAAAGAAGACAAAATTTGTTTCCGAGCAACAAATATGAGATGCTCTATTCAGGAAATAACAATCAAGGAAAAGAAGAGTAGCTATGATATTAACACTAAATATGAGGAAATCTTGAATGGCAGGCAATATCAAGTAGAGTGACGTGGCATAACATCAGAATTTGTGCTTATGGTCCCACAGAAGGTCCTAATAAGGAAGAAAGGAAGGAATTTCTTAAGGCATTCGAGAAGGCAGCTGACACAACGAAAAAAGAAAAAGTTGGTCCTTGTTGGAGATCTAAACAGCGGAGGAGAAAATGATTACCAGACCAAACCTTGGAGATACAGTGGCAAACCTTAAAGAAAACTTTGATTAAGCCAGAGGTAAAGAGATAATCTGGTGAGGTAATCTGCAAGGACAGAAAAATCAGAACTCCGTGATGGACTCAGTAAGTTAAACAGTCAAAAGAAGAAAACATATTGAAAGTTCCTGGCAAGTAAGTCACCTTGTACTCTGAGGGAATACAGAGAAAAATGTAAGATGGCAAAGTATTATGTAAAATTAGCTAAACAAAAGTCATGGGAAGACTTGGTAAAAACACTAAAAATAAATATCAGGAAGGTGGTAAAATCTTTTAGAGGCTACTGAAAAGGCTACAGTAAAAAGTGTTAAAAGGCAGAAATATAAGATCTGATAATACTGGGCAGATAGCAGGCTAATTTGGAGGAAAATTGTTGATAGGAAGTTAGCAATGATGTAACTATTCATGTAGTACAGGGTTTCCCAAACTGTGAGCCGCGGCCCCCTTGGGAGGGCCGTAGGTTTTGATGAGGGGGGCCGTGATATAATGAAAACAAATTTAAAATGTTTTAAGACTAAGTAGATTTTTTATATTTTAAAAGAAACATATTCAACTTTTATTATTTATTATTTCTTTTTTGTTATTTTTTATTTTTTAATGTAAAAATTCACACACTGGTGTTGGTTCACAAACTTTGCTTCCTGCGTATTTCGGCGCTTAATGAATATTAGTAAATATTGCTTATTGATATGTTTCATTTCAAAGCAGTGGTTAATTGTATTTACTTCGAATGCTCTCCAGGGAAACTCCAAATCTTCTTGTCCCTTTCATCATGCGTTCATAATCAGGGACTGTTGATATTGACTTTATATACATATCAAAACTCATTTTATATTATCACTGTCATCCGAGATAGTTTTCTGTTACCAATAAAAGTTTCGCATATACTTCACACATGAAAAAAAGCTTAAACAAGTTCATGTGGAGAGATAGTAACTCGTTTGCAGTGGTAAACAACACCCCTCCCTAATAGTCACTATACTGGAGAGGCAATAAAAACAAGTACTTTTATTATGCCAGTGAATAAGGTATGAGAAGTCTGTATAATATATTTCTCAACAAATAGTGCAATTAGAGACAACTGGGATAAAAACACACTAATTAATGAATCACGTCCCCTCATGCAGAAACTATGCTGTATAGACTGAAACAAAACCATATGTTGCATGGGCAAACACAGTATCTAACTAAAAACTATTGTTATTAATTAGATGTGTGTGAGTTCGATTTCCCAAGGCAGCAATAAAATTCAACCGAACGTTTTAAAATTCGTAAAAGTGTAAGTAATATATATATAATGAATGTTATGGCAGTTTCACATATGGAATTCGGTTGAAGAGAGTTAGCATTTCAACTCAATTGTCAGCTATGCTTTTATCTTTCAGTTGCGCGATCGTTTGTTAATACCGCACCAATCATATGCACATTTTAATAACCTGCCTTTGCTGTCTGTTTCACGTTAGGCTTAATTACCATAAAGGGAGAAAAGTCACAAAAGAGAAAAATGTTCCTGGTCCGGTGATTCCCATATTCAGGTAATATTCACTAATTTCATGTTATCAGTCTGTGGTGTGCCAGTATCGGTAAGTGGTGATATTATTTGATCTATTCTACGTTAAAAAATTTAACCCTGAGATGGATAAGTGACTGATAAAAAATAAAAAAAAATTCCGCGAACAATCAGAAGACACAGAAACAGACTAAAAAAAACGACAGTATTTCATATTTTCCAGAACAGCCCGCATCGTCTTCAGAACCAAACAGTAAGAGGCAAAAAATGTAATATATGCATTTGATTTTTGCAATATTCGCTGTGTATGTTTTGTATTGAATATAAATACAATAAATATTATAATAATATATCTCTCTATTACGATTTTTTTTCGAGGGGGGCCGTGAAATATTTTAATTTTTGCAAAGGGGGCCCTGACATCCAGAAGTTTGGGAAGCACTGATGTAGCACTATTATAAGATCCTGTACCCACCCCCACCCCCCGAGGGTATATGTTAGGAATTTAATTACATGTCAAAAACTTGCCAAAGAGTATGTAAGAATATAACTTTCTAATAAGCTTTCTAGTAAATTTTCAAAAACTAAAGAATTTTTTTTACATTTCTTACTTTCACTTGTTTCCAAGTTTTACTACACAACATAGATGAATCCATAATGTTTTCTATTATAATATCTAGGCAACACAAATATAAGCTTCGCATCACGATAGTTTAACATTTTATTATGCACCCACCTAGAGATCACTTATGATGAATTTAACTTTCTGACATAGTTACAGCATTTAATGAGTTTTGTCTTCACTTCCCTGTGTAATTTTTTTGAACTTGGTCGGGTCTTTCAGGCTAGTGAAACTTATTCATTGCATTAATAAAAGACAAATATACAGGTTTTGGGTAGATTTTGTGTTGTTTAAATAGTACAGTCAAGGCAACTCCAATTCTAGTCTTGTTCTCATAAGCTCACTGGTGAATTTTTGAAGGTTCACTTTCTTTCAACATTTGGCTATAAGATATAGGTGGATCCATAATATCCTCCACTTTGATATAAAAAACTATCATTTAATTTCATGGAGAACATCATATTAAAAAAAAAATACAGCATAAAAATCAGAACAAAATATGCCACTTATTTCTCCAAAGAACAAAAATATTAACAGAACTTATTTTAAATTGTGAAGTACAGAGAATAATTATGCAAGAAAATGGATTTTTCAGCATTTTTTGGAATAGCACATATGTGATTTCTTCACACATACTGTATTTCCGACTTCTGAAAAAAATTCTTTAAAGGAATAAGCTGGTAGCTAATGCCGAAAGAAACTATCTGAGAAATTATACTGCAGATTAAGTTTACTCATTAGCCTTCGAAACTCTTCTATCTGAATGGTCATGCATGATTAGAGGAGGCTTTTCCCGAATGGTTGCGTTTGTTCTGCGTTGGCTGGCCAAATACCAAATGATTTGTTTGAAGCCAAATACCAAAGCAAAACCTAATATCCAGCGCATCCCTAGTACTATGAGTGTAACATGTATGCATGGGGAGATGTTGCAGATGTTTACGTGGGAGGTTCATCAGGAAGTGAGACATGCTGATGGATTATGAGGCTTGAATGAATCAGAGTTAGGGAACGTGTTGTAAGTGAAACAGATGTTGAGAAAGGATGTGTGACTATTAATAAAGCATATGAAACTTATGGCAAATAAAAGAGTGTAAACGATGGCAAGAAAGCATGTGAGAATGATGGTAAAAAACAGATTGCAATTAACAGTAAGATAACAAATAGGGCTGACAATGAAAAAGTGGGCACAACTGATGCCAAGATAGTGAGAGTGAAAGATATTGAAAAGTGATGTTATAAACAAAAACGGTACGCAGAACCTATTCAACTGTGGTGAATAAATTATGAGGGCATATGTGTGTGTATTATATATATATATATATAATTTTTCCCCCTTTTCTTTAAATATTACATACAAAACAACAGCATAACCAAAATTTCTTCAGCAGAGTTGGTGAATTCAGAGTGAAATGAACAGAACTGTAGATATACATGAAAGAATGAATGAACAAAAAGAGGTAACAAATGACTCATGAGTGGCATTGTATGAGAGTTTGATTATTAGAGGTGTGGTGAATGTGAGAATCCTCAATGTTTGCTTTCCTGGAGGTAGAATAAGTAGAGTAACTGAAGCATTGGATATGAGGAGCAAGCAAGCAAAAGAGCTGGTAGTAGTAGTTGAATGAATCACTTGACTGGAGGAGGAGACTGTAAGAATGAATATTAGGCAGTTACTGAGAAGAATAAAAGATAAGTGTGGTAGGAAAGGTAGTCAGTGTTGTCCAGGTATGCCAATAATGAGTTCAGGCAGATAGCAAAGATTATGATTATTATTTCGTGACACCTCCAAGGAGTTCAAAGATTCATCAAGGGAGGGCACCTATTCTGCAACTCTCAGTCCCCACCACTTCAATATGTCACTGCCATCTACTGCTCACTACCATCACTAGTATTTTTTGTCGTAAATTGTATGTGTCCTGAAGGCTGATTTGTCTGTGTGAAGGATGAAAAACCCAAGTTTCTGGGAGAAAAAAAACCCTGCTATGAATGGTATGTTAGTAGAAATGTATGAAGAGAAAGGAGTGCGAAACCGTATAAGAGTGTTGGATTGGATTTGAAGATTCTTGGTGTGAGTTCAGAGTGGTTGCTGTTGGAAGAAGAATGAGTGTGGAGAATGGGTCTGAACAAGTTAGAAAAGCAGAAGAGTAAGGAAGGAGAAGCTGAAAGAGTGCCTATGAATAGAGAAGTAAGTACATGCGTGTGGAGAATAAGAGATTAGGAGTAAAGCAGAAAATGAGGGAGTCAGGTTGGACATGGGGAAACAGCATGATAAAATCAATACTCGAGGGAGTGAATGTGTGAGTAAACAAGAAACAAATGAGATAGCCTGGATTATATGAGAGAGGGAGAATTTGGATCTGGAGAGGGTTCTAGGATATGGCTGGAAGAAGAATAGCAAAATGGAGAAGTCACATCTAATAAGTGGTATCAGTGGAACTTGCAGAACCTAGAAATGAACAGTTATGTTTGTATACAAATGCTAGAAGTATTAGAAATAAGAGGAATAAAACTATTGCATTGATTAAGATGGATGAGATTGATTGAGGATGACATCCTGACATCAGTAGAGATGGAATGGTATGATGTTTTTTGTGAAGACAAAAAGGGAGGTGGGGTGCTGCTGATAGCCCATGAAAAGCAGAGATGCAAAAGGAGGGGAGGGGAAGACATAGCAGCAGTGGTTAAAGGAAGTGTGGTGTGAGGTGGAGGGAATGAAATACTTGGTTGGATAATGTTATAGGCCTAGTAATGAGGAGAGAAGTGATAATGAGATGTATAAGCAAATTAGCCAAGCAAATAAGAAAAAGGTGGTTTTGATTATGATAATATAGACTAGGATGACGAGACAGCATCCAGAAGTAAAGAAAATGAATTTCTCATTTGAAGGACAACTACCTTAGGCAGTAAATAAACAGAAGGCACGCAAGGATCAAAGGTGATAGATTTGATCATCTCATCAGAGGATGTTATTATAAATCAAGTGTTGTTCTTCCTCAAGATGGTAAGAGTGGCCATGAAGTTATTACCTATGTGACTGCCAGCTATATGGGGACTTCGGTGAGGAAAGAATATATGTGGAACTACAAGGCTAATGATTATGAAAAACTTAGGAGACAGCTAGAGCTATAGCATAATACAAAGAGTTAAGTGAAAAGGAGATCAATACTACTTAGGTGGTTTTCAAGAACTGTTATCAGAAGCAATATCTAAATCGAATTTGAAGTTCCAGAAAATTTCAATAAGATAGGTAGGAAATGGATGAATGAAGAAATTAAGCATGCAATCTGGAGGAAGAATTCATTATGATGACAGCATAACATGAGTGGTATTCAGTTCTATGAGGAGCAAAAAAAAACAAGCAAGGATAACTCCCTTGACAAGGGTAGCAATCAGGAGTGAATGCTGGTCTTGAAATTCACGCATGCTCCTGTTATCATTCAGAGAGTGAGAGGTGTGATTGAAGTCTGATTTGCGGAATCTTTTTTAATTTAGCTACTTGAATACAAATTCTGCCCTATGGTTCTTCTTTATGAACTGGTCAATATCATCATCATCATAAAAAGTTGGTTGTAACTTAATTTTCCCAAGCAACACGCACACTTGTAAAGGCTGGCTGAAGCTTACTGGCTAGAGCTACGTTGACTGCATACGGCCTGTGTTTAACCAACAGAGTGAGACAATGTGAAGTGGCTATGCAAGTGCATGAAATCACAGTGCGGCTGCGAGAACCTGGAAGCTCCTACAACCGAGCAAGCCAAGATAGCTTTGACAAGATGAGCAAGCATCGGCCTTTGATACACAACGCAAAGCTCAATTATTAACGCGCAAGTTTAACATCTGTCTACAAAAATAAAAGCCTAAATGGAATGCTTATAAATACATGCATTTATTAACAAATAAATATTACTTCTTTCTCAATTAATAAGCTTGTGCAGCAAGCATAAAGAATTCACCCCTGGTAGCAACAGCGCAATATCAGCAACAGTTAGCTAATGGTGACAACAGCAAACCTACGGTGAGGAAAGCAAACCAGGGGAGTTCTTTTAATATGTAGCCAGAAGGAAAAAAAGAATGATTATGGAGGTATGATAATTCATCCTTGTGAATGTGATATTATAGTTTGAGTGCAGACTGACTGTGGATGAGCAGGAGATATCTGGGGAAATGAGTAAACTTGATGTTGATAAGGCTATGGGACTTAATATATGACCATGGTTTAGAGAGAATATGTCAGTTGGTATCTGCCTTGACATACTTGTTTAATATGAGTCTTACACCAATCAAGGTTCAAAGGATCAGAAGGAAAAAAAGGAAGCAAGATTGTGACATTTCATAAAGGAATTTATAAGATGCAAGCTTCAAATAACATGCCAATCTGTGTGTCAGGTGTTGTGGTTAAAGTGTCGAAGGTTGGTGAAAACCAAGATCAAGAATTGGGTTGACGACAATGTTTTTTACACAGTTCCTGTTTAATTATAAAGTTAAGTGTTTTATCCTCCTAAATCTGGGAATTTTGTGTCTCAATCATTTCCCTCTGTTAAAAAAAGTTGGTAGCATCACCAACAATGAACTTTTGACTCCTTTGCTAGTAACAGTTTTTATCTGAAGGCACCATCTTTTGATTGCATGTGATGAAAATACTAAAATACTTAATAATTTAAATGCACGTTTTTGTTGTTTTATTAACTGGAAGCAAAACAAAAGGGGGGGGGGAGAATAAGGGAACTTTATCAGTTCCGCATACATTTCTCATTTCGTTTCAAAATACGCGAAAAATCCATACATTCTGGGAAGAGAGGGAACAAATGTTATAAACAAAAACGGTACAAAGAACCTGTTCAACTGTGGCGAATAAATTATGCGGGAGTGTGTGTGTATTATATATATATATATATAAAATTTTGCACCCTTTTGTTTAAACATTACATACAAAACAGCATAACAGAAATTCTTCAGCAGACTACACTAGACTAGACTCAAGCATGCGTTAAAGATGGAATTCTAAAGAATGACAGAAGTTCTGGATAAGTGGTTTATTTTTTGATTATTGAAATTCTGAGATGGCATCCATTTCAGTATAGTCAAGGCATTCAGTTTTTCAGACTTTTTGCTAATTCAAGGAAATTAAAATGCATCTGAAACAGATGCTAAAAATCCTACCACTTACTCAGATCTACACAGAAATTGGAAGCAAATTATCCAGAATGAATATGAAAGTTAAGTTGGTTTCACGTGAAATGAAAACGAGTATCTTTGCAAATTTTTCAGTGTTAGGAGTTATGTAATAATCATTCAATGCAACATATTTCCGAAAATAATAGATATTCCACCTTCTGGATCGACAGAAATTCGCTGTACAGCTAATCATAGCAAAATCAAAAATAAACGGTGATGGTCAACTTTCGTAACCTACCGAACTTTAACGTATTCTTTTCATATCTTGCGTTGACCGCAGAATAATTATAAGTCTTTTATGTTATTAAATAAATACATCGAAACGCAAACACTACGTAAGACAAACAAATTAAACCCATGCATGATTCCCGCTTCTTAACGCCCCCTGCAATAAAATAGGAAAGTACTGCTTGCACAGCAATCCCATGGTTGCGCATTTTATACATTGCTGTACCTCGTTCAAAGAAATGATCAATTAAAAAAAATATATATATGTTCATTATTAAAGATATCTGTGGTTTAGAATTGGTATTATTATTATTATTCCTGACACCTCCAAGGAGTCCGAAGACTCATCGCGGGAGGACACCTACAACTGTCTGAACCACTACTACGAATCATCTCCATCAACGCCATCTACCACCCACCTCCACCACTACCACAGCTAGTATGTTTTGTCTGTAAATTGCGTGTGTTCTGAAGGGCCGATTTGTCTGTATGCGGGATGAAAAACCCGAGTTTCCGGGAGAAAAAACCCTGCTACCTCCGTATGAGATCGGCTAACTCACCTTCGATTGAAATCGACCAGATAAAGATTCCTCCCGTCGCGACGAGAATCGAACTTAGGCCTATTCCAATCGAAGGGTGCAATGTACCGTCGATCTTCCAATTGCGCTACGGAGGCTATATGTTATGTTATGCTTGTATGCAAATGCTAGAAGTGTCAGCAGCAAGGTAAAAGAAATGATTGCACTGACTAAGTTCGTTCACCAAAAAATTGTTGGAATAAGTGAGACATGTTTGGATGACGATGACATCCGACTGGAACAGGGATTAATGAGTGTTATGTTATTCATAAAGATAGAAAGGATAAAAAGAGAAGTGGAGTACTGGTGATGAGAAAAAAAAGATATGTCCATACATGTTAGAGATGCAAGGGAGGAGAATAATAGCAGTAGTTTTATTATTATTAATATTATTATTATTATTATTATTGTTCTTCTTCTTCTTCTTATTATTATTATTGTTGTTGTGTGCTGCCAAGCGCCGTGGTGTACACCACGGCGCTTGGCCGCACGAAGGAAGACTTGGTTTCGAGTCTAGTCGGTGACTAGAGGAAATTTTTCTAAGCCTTTTTTTTTTCGACCGGTTCCCGAGTTAATCGATCTCTGGCAAGGGCAAGCGGGTTTTTCCTCCCGGAAACCCGGGTTTTTCGTCCCGTAAACACAAAAAAATCGACCGTAGAACCCACATTATTTCAGACATTAAATATATTGTGTTAGGGTTAGTGACTACAAGATGGCAGCACGTTTGAGCCGTCTCTCTTCACTGCGTGCCGCTTAATTAGTGATAGCCTTGGGCCATCTATCTCTAATTGATACCAGTGGAGATTGAACTACCCACTCATTCTCCAAAAGTTACATATGGCTAAATGGCCTCGCCTACTCCCGTATACCGAATAAAAAGGCATTAGCTGATTTTTTTTTTTTTTTAAATGTGGTGATTAGAGTAGGGTCTGTTTGGATCTACCTTCTTCATCTTTCGATGGCAGTTCGTTTCTCCACATATTAACGCAGTTGTCTTTGGAATACCGATGAGATATCCGGATGGATGATTTTGATATCATGCGAATATTCCATCAATCACTATAGCTGTGTTTTATTCAACTGAATAAGAATGGAAGAGCCTGTTCATGTTGAGCTGAATTGGCTGTTCCATTGAACTCTCAGTATAATCTGAGAGTTCAATGGAACTCTCAGATTATACTGAGATTATACATCGTCTGAGACAGATGGCCCAAGGCTATCACTAATTAAGCGGTACGCAGTGAAGAGAGACGGCTCAAATGTGCCGCCATCTCGTGGTCTCTAACCCTAACCCAATATATTTAATGTCTGAAATAATGTGGGTTCTACGGTCGATTTTCTTGAGTTTACAGGACGAAAAACCCGCGTTTCCGGGAGGAAAAACCTGCTTGCCCGTGCCAGAGATCGACTAACTCGGGAACCGGTCGAAAAAAGGCTTAGAAAAATTTCCTCTAGTCGCCGACTAGACTCGAAACCAAGACTTCCTTCGTGCGGCCTAGCGCGGTGGTGTGCAAACGACACATTCACTGAGCTACACAGAGATTGAATACAAAAATGGGTATTACAGAGAATCTATGCTTTGGAATGAAAAGCCTAAGAGAAAACTTGTTTTACTTGCTTACTCAAATTTTAAAATAATCTGACAGTTGAGTTAAAGGGAATGGATACATTACGATACTCTTAAACTTTGCAAAAGCTTCTGAAAGTATTGAGTAGGGAAGGAAGTTGCATAAGTTGCAGTGCCATGGTATTTCAACTTCCAGGTACCTGAACTACCCTGATTTCAACTTTAAGTTTCCTGAAGTATCCTGAATCAGTACATTGCATGAAGATCTGCAAGGGGCTGGATTTCACAGTGAATGGGGAATAGTCAAGAGTATCTGGAAGAAGCACTATCACTAGCACTGTCTAGCCGAGGTTAAGAGGCAAATCGGTAGTGTTAAATTAATGAGGAGCATCATTGGGCATGAGTTGCTAACAATGAAAAATTTTGTGGAGGGTATATAAGAAAATAGGTGACCAGCTAACTCATGAACAGTACAATCATCAGGCAAGAAAGGTAACCAGCTTCATAAGGAAAGAAAAATTATGAGAGGTAATTAACCTAAACCCAAGAAAAAGTAAAACCAAAGGAATTTTTTTCGTTATGTGGCTTGTAGTAGGAAGAATGACCATGGAAGGCGAACTTTAATGAACAGATGTCAGAGAGGTGACAGATGGACATGATTACTTTGCAAGGATATATCATGTAGGTGAAGATATTTTTATACCAGAGGCAAAAGAGACTGATGTAAGATCGGAGCTTTAAGAATTGAAGGTACTTATTATATTGCAGAATCTGAATGTAAATACAGCTGTCGCATTGAATGGTATATTTGTTCGCGTTTTACGAGAATGTGCAGGGTAACTCGTAGTATTTTTGTCTAGACAATTTAATTTAAGTTTCGGTTTTGGTGAAGCTCCAAGAGAGTGGAAGGAGTGGAAAATAATTTCTTTGCATGAATGAGGATCTAAGTCTGTGGTAGCAAATTATAGACACACTCAGTAACTCAGAAGTGATGGTAAAATTACTAGAAATTGATGAAAAAGAGAATTCAAGAATGTAGGGATAAGAATATGATACTCTGTATGGGGGACACCATGGTTTGTGAAGGATTGGTCATGCATTAGTAACCACTAACGTTTTACAGTTAAGTGACAACTAAGTTGGTTATAGAGAATTGCTACACGGGGATGCTGGATTTCGCAAAGGCGTTTGACAGGATACTACATGGAACATTGTTAGGTAAACTGCAAGAAATGAAGATGAATGAGAAACTGGTGATATGGATTAAATGGTGGCTATAGTATATAACTTGGGTATACTATACGTTAATGATACCAACCAATTTTATAAACATGGTTCTAATCATTTTTTTTTTTCACAAGTAAGTCAAGTTTGAGCCTGAAGTATTTTCAGGTCCAAGGCTCTGTGCTTGGAGCACTGCTGTTAGTTTGTACATAAATGATATAGATAATTATTTGAAGAGAGATATTCAGTTGTTTGCTGAAAATGCAAAGTTTGGTAGGGTAACATTTAATCAAGGTGATATACAAAGCTCGCAGGATGATTTAAATAGTCGGATAGTAAAGTCAATTCGAAATGTATGTCAATTTAATGTAGAAAAGCTTCTAAATATGCATACTGAGATAGGAGATCCCAAGCTGTGTATCACACTGAGTGAACTACCCCAGAAATTGATGAAAGCAGAGATTTGAAGTTAGTAGTAGATTGAAAGTGAAAGTTCAGAGGGCATATTGCTAAAGTAACTAGGATAGCTTACAGGATTACTTGGTTATTGAAGAACATGCTAATAAGCCGAAGTATGAATGTCACATTCCTCTTTATAAAGCCTTTACAGTATATGACATCTGGATTACTTTGCTTAAGTGAGGTTACTTGGGTTTTTTGGGGGATTAGGAAGTAGTGAAGAGTAGTGTGTGGTTTCTATAACTCCATATGAGGAGAGAATGAGAATTAAAAAAAAATCAGCTAACGTTTTTTTATTCCCGTATACGGGAGTAGGCGAGGCCATTTAGCCCTATCTAACTTTTGGAGACTGAGTGGGCAGTTCAGAATTTGGAAAGCAAAAATTCAATGATAGTCGAAAAAGGGCGCGATATGGTAGAAACATTTAAGTTACTGAAAGGGTTTCGTAGGATACGTGCAGGGGAAATGTTTTAGTACTTGGTTAGAGGGGTGGGGGGGGGGCAGAACAAGAGGTCATCTTTGGAATTTTGGTAAGAGTGTGGTTATGAAGGGAATGAGGAGTATCTTTTTTGCTGGAAGAGTGGTGAATGAATGGAAAGCGTTTCCTAAGTCAGTTGTGAATTATCTGTCTTGTTAATGGTTTCAATGACAGTTATGATAGATTATTGTGTTGATTGTTTGGGTCTCGACGATGAGTCTTAGAATTCCATGGAGGTGCCCGTACAACAGCAACAATAAAAGATGGAAGATAATTGATTGATCGTAAATCACTAGTTTAGATAAGACGATGGCTGAGTGATAGATATAATAAAAGTAATGTATGGGGTAATGTGACTCCAGTACTTGTTTTATTGTGATTCAGTCATTACATTAATGACATTGATAAGGATTTGACAGGAGAACATACAGCTATTTGATGAAGAGATTTGGTTGGTTATCAGAAATGCATCTGGTATTCTGTGTTTGGAGAATAATTTGAATAGATTGAAATTGTGCATGATGATGATGTCGCAATGTTATTAAATGTAAAGTTATAATCTTTGGCATGGGTCTCTGAAGAAAATTTTCCTGGAAGGGGGAAAAAGCTTGAAAACAAATGATTACATCAATAAATTTTTATTTAATTATTTAATTTTTTGGATTTTTTTCACAATTAGATCCCATGGGGAAAAGTTTCCCGTTTGTCCTCCCTCTGCAGACACCCATGATCTTTGGTCTAATCAGATATCCAGTGGCATATTATATTGTAGGATTAGACAAGAAGTTGAAGTTCAGGGTCGATATTGCAAATGCAACTCTAATGATCATGGAAATACTGAAATGAATATCGATATATAAATAAGAAGTCATTTTTTGCTCATTAGAACGATTTGATATGACTTCATCTGGACGCTGTGTCCACACCATCTAGTTTACTGGTTTCCAAAATGGTGCAAATACAGTGGAGATGGTGAAAAGAATTATGCTATAGTTGATACTTCGACAGTGGAATGCAGATTTTGTGGACTGCAGACACTAGCAAACAGGAGAAAGGGAATGATATGATAGAGACTTACAAATTTTTGAAAAAATTATAGAGAATGCCAGTAGATAGAATTTTTCATGTTTTGGAGGGTGGGAAGAAGACAATCAGGAATCCCTCGAGTGAGAGAAAGGATTGAGCGATAGATTCTTGTCTTATAGTGCGTAACTGGATTGACTTGCCTTTGGAAGTTGTGAGTGATGATATAAATGAATTCAAGAGAATGTATAACATGTACCTTCCTCCTTCCTCGATGTGTCCCAGACACCCTTCATGTCTCTTATAATAATAATAAGAAGAAGAATAAAAATAATAGTATTTTGTGTAAATTGGTAATAACAGAATTTCCTTACCACCACTTATTATTACAAAAATATCTGTCCCTCAGGTTTTGTAGAGATCGCTCGTGTTCTCTATCTTTACCGGCATGTGTTTGAATTGTGTTTGGGTTCGTTATAATGTGCTTCTGTTACTGTCAGTTTTAAATTATTAATAAAAGATGGAATTCCCCAACATTGCAGTTAATTTAGGTGAGAGATACTGCTGCTAAAATACTGTTCAAGAAAAATAGTTACATAAAATGAAATGATTTAAAAATTAACATGTGATGGTACACATATTATAGTATTTAATGTCCTGCGATTGTGCTGTGTGAACAAATATTTAGGCAACGTGATTTCCAAGGCAAATTTTTGTTCGAATGAATTCATATTACGCCACAGAACATCGTATTAGTGCAAATTATCAATATTGTATTAGAATTATAATGTACACCTCACAGAGTTACAGGACTAATCGTTGGTCACCTGCTTTCACTTTCACCAAACACAAATACATATATCGAACGCTATACATTTAGTGTTGGAGCACTCATTCTACTGAAGTCACCACCCTACACGTAGAAATTCTGCTTTCATTTCATTTATGTAATTTCTCATATTATAAAATATAAGCATATACATAGCATTTTAAACAATCATATTATTACTTAAAAAAATTAATTTTGAACTTTTCACAAGAATTAACTTTTTTAATAAATCAGGTTTGTGGTTTAAAAATTCATGATACAATTCATGTCAAAGTTGCATTTGGTATAAATGCATGCTTTCATTGCTTTGATTTTTAATTGGGTTTTTTCACTAGTCCACATATTGTTTACTAATGAAAATACTCGTTCAGTGGGGGAATTAGATCCAGGGAGACATAAGCAAAATTCAATGATTTTTAAAATGTCTTTAAAAGATATGTGTTTGTCTGTGCAATATTTAAAGTTTTCAACCCATCTATGTTAGCAGAGCTCATCATTTTATTGCCATTTTTCGATCTTTTCACTGGTGACATAACTTTTAATACACGAAACTTCATCAAAATAGTTTGCCGTCATTTATATTTAAGTTCCAGTGACTGGAAATGAACAAAACACCTTCCTTGATCTTCACCCACAGATCTATGGGGCTGTGTGTGCGCTATGTGCCAATATTCAATTTACTATTTCGGTTCACAAAATAAAGGACAAAATGACCATTTTAGAAAAAAAAAAAAAAATCTAAAGGACAGAGCAGTGAAATAAAGGACATATGGTCACCATACATATAACTCATATCATCCTTTTCTTCAATCTGCCATTTGAGATTGCAGGGCACACCTCATCAATGTGGATAGTGGTACTAACCTTGTTTATCTGTTCTTTACATTACATCAGTGGTTTTCTGAATGGACTATGTAACTTTTATAGTGTGTCTCCTGAAGCTAAACTTGCTATCTCCCAATCTTAGGAATGGCTTTGGTGTTTGAGATTATTCATCTTGCTTTAATAGAATTACTGTTAAAATTAGTTGTAAGCCACTAAAATTATAAATATTAAATAAAATATTTATTAACAGGCTAGTTTTCACTGTTTTTTTTTAACCAGCATCTTCAGATCATGACTCCATTCACAGCATACAGGTTTATTTTGCATAAAATTCTCTTTGTTTTAAATCTAGTGAGACAGTAATTTTGAAACAACTGTCTCGCTATTCCAAAAGTTTGGGAAATTGTTATCCTCAGTTGTATTAAATTTAACTGTTATATTTTAATTTTAATTTAATTAGTTTTAATTTTAGTCCATTAGTTTTTTTATTTAAGCCCACTATTTTAGCCCAGTTTTTTTAGATATGTGGAAAGTAGAAGGAAGAATGATCATGGTAAGGTGAAGTTAAACGATGAAAGTGTTAGAATGGTAACTGCTGCAGAAGGCATTGTTGAGGTATTCAGTAATCAATTTATAAAGGTATTTCATCCTGATCAGGGTGGAATCATGGGGAACTCAAGTATAGAGGACATAGGAGAGGATGGCTTAATTGTGAGTGAACAAGAGATATTTGAGGAAATAAATAAACTTGATGTCAATAAGGCGATTGGATTTGATGCCGTATCACCATACATCTTAAGGGAATCGGCATGTGTTTAATAAGAGCCTTACAACAGCACAAGTTCCAAGGGAGTGGAAGGAGGATAAAACTTTTCCACCGCATAAAGGTGGTGATAAGGCTGTAGCTTCAAATTATAGGCTGGTCTGTATATCTGGAGTTGTGGTGAAGGTCCTGGAGAGATTGGTGAGAAGTAGGATACAGAAATGCAGATGATGCAAAACTGGGGAGAAGATGTTACAAGAGGACTTGAATAGATTGCATGATTGGGCAGGTAAGTGGAAATGTCAGTTCAGTGTTGCAAAATGTAAGGTTTTGAGATTTGGTAAGCAACGATGGGATGCAAAGTATACACTTGGTGGGGAAACTTTAACGAAAGTAGAGGAGATGAGAGATCTAGGAGTGATGGTGGACAAGAACCTGAAATTCAGGGGCCACATTGCAGAAGTTGTGAAGCCATCACATCTGATAATGGCAGTAATACATAGGACTCTGACATGCAGCAATAGAGCGGTTATGATTTCGTTGTATATGGCCTTGATCAGGCCTCATATGGATTATTGTGCTCAGATTAGGTCACCGGATTTTCATGGTGACGAGTATGTTGGAAAGGGTCCAAAGAAGATTCACAAAGGTAGTCAGCGGTCTTTGGAATGTGGAGTATGAGGACAGATTGAGAGAATGTAAGTTGCAGAGCCTCATGAATAGGAGGAAGAGGATATGATTGAGACATACAAGCTAGTCAGGGGGGTTGTTATCAGGTTGGCATGGAAGAAATTTTTCATAGAATGGGAGAGGGTAGAACAAGGGGCCATCACTGGAAACTGTATAAGGAGGGTATGAACAGGAGTAGGTTCTTTGCATGGAATGTGGTTGGTGATTGGAATGCATTAACTGAGTATGTTGACACGTTGGGTGTAGACACGTTGAATCAGTTTAAGGCACGATTAGATGAGCACTGTGTGTGTGTGTAATAGTGTGTTGGATGAACATTGTGTGCAATGTGACCTCCCACAATGAGTCTCCGACTCCATGGAGGTCAAATGTTAATAATAACAATTAGTTTTAAGCTATGAATACCTATCCGTATATGTAGAGGGATTCCAAACTAAGCATGCATGCCAATGTTTTTTAATTTAGTTCCTTTTGTTGCTCGAAAATTGTACTGATGATGTCTTATGATGCATAAGATGAAATATTTACATAATGAAAAGTTATTTACTGTGGCATACATGATACTTTATAGCTCACAGGTTTCACTATTTAAAAAAACAAAAAATAGAGAACATTTGGAGAACAAAGTGCTTAACATAACTACTCTCAAGCCATTATTCAAGGCTACCTTATGTATGATTTGTGTACCTTTTTGTCCTATGGATAGGCTACTTTGGATTTTTTTTTTTTTTTTTTTTTTTTTTTTTTTTTTTGTAACTCATACAGCCAACATCCTGAAATAAACTGCATTAAAAAAAAAAAAAGCTACATTTCTCTCAACTGGTTTGATATTTTTTACATCACCTACTAACTGAAAGCAATCGCAACATCTTCCAGGCACATAGAGTTAAGATTTTTTGTTCTAATAATGCAGCTCTTGTTATGAAACAATACTACCAGTCGGTACTGTAGTTCTTCCTACATACTACCATTGCTTAATACCAAAGCACTATTATTCCTGTCTCATATGTTCAGGATACATCTGGAAAGACAGCCAAACCACATTTCTCAACTATTTGTTTTCAAGTGAAAATCTGATCCTGACAAATCTGATCGGTGGATTTGAGCTATGGTTAAAAAAAAAAAAAGTGTTTTTAAAGGGTGTATAGTGTGAATTGTGCTACGTTTTTCTCAGTAATACAAGTGTTCTTTAGTGCTGCTGCTTTTGGAATTTAGTTATTGTTTATACTGTCTTATTTTTGGGTTACCGAGAAAGCGAGGTCAGAGTCGGATGCATCTGCTGTGGAAGTGAAGATAAGTTTTCGTTATTTAGCACAGTTAAATATAGTTTATACTTATAGTATCAAGTAAGTAAATTAGTTTACAGTAGAGCATATAACATAGTATTTAGCATTTAGTTGTAGTAGTATTTAGTATTCAGCATGTAGTTATAGTGGTATTTAGTATTCAGCATGTAGTTGTAGTAGTTCCTTGGCATAATTTGAATGATGGCAGCTGCCGCCCAATTACAAATGGCGTGTCACCAAGTCCTCCCCCCATTCAAGGATTCTATTTTGCATAATGTAATAAAGGATTTTGAGGCAAGCGGGACTTGTAGCATGTATGTTTCCCATCAGATGGATATGTGGCGGATGAGAGAAGGAGGGAGTGCATCTATGCGTACAATGTACGAATTCATGGGAGGAATTCAGTGAGTTAGATGTTACTATATCCAACCTTGTTGCATCAGGAGCAGGAGATTTTCTAGAGTAGTGTGATAGGTAAGAATAACGAGTGAAATATGAATGAAAAAATTAGAGTGGGGAGTGTGGAAGGCTTGAACGATTGTGAAGTTTTTGGAGATGATCATGATTGGGAGGATGAATGGTGAGTAAGAGTGGCTAATTTGTAGAGAGAGAGAGGAAGAGAGATAGATGAGCTGAAAGAGATGGTGGAATGTCTTGGGAATGAGATGAGAAGTATGAAAGATGAGATTAGGTGAATGGAAGAGATGAATGCAAGGCGAATCAGAGTAGTAATGAGAGAGAGTTATGGAAATGATAGAAGAGGAGAGAATAGAAACAGTAGAAGAGAGGGAATGAGAGAGAGGTATGGGAATGATAGAAGGGAAGAAAATAGAACTAGATGAGAGGGGTATCGGAATGATAGAAGAGGAGAGAATAGAAACAGTACAAGAGAGGGAATGATAGAGGGAGAGTTATGGGAATGATAGAAGAGGAGAGAATGGAAACAGAGAGAGAATGAGAAGAATGCAAGGGAGTGCTGAAACCAGGGATAGAGATGCCAGGACAGCAGGTAAGTAGGGGAACACAGAGTGAAAGAGTTAGAGGAGAGAGAATTAGGGATTCATGTGAGCAATCAAGGGACAGAGTGGTAAAAGCTGTGATGTATGAAGACTTGATGATCTTTGGTGTGCAAGATAGGATGCCAGAGGAGTGTTTGCCTGGAGGAACGACAGAGAGTGTAGCTATGGCAATTAAGATGGGTGAAAGAGTATATGAAATGATTGTGTTGGTGGCACGAATGACTTGAGAGGCAATACAAATTGGGTGGCGAGAGATCTGAGATTCTTGCTTGTGGTTGTACAAATGAAAACATAGAAAGGAAAGATTGTGTGTGTATGTTGCCCAGATATCATAGTGATGAGCTGAGCAGAAGCGCAGTAATAATGAATAGCATAATAGTCAGAATGTATCAGAAGAGAGGATTGGAATATGTGAATGCTTGGAGGGCATTTGAGGACAGAAAGGAACTGTATGCAAGAGACCACTTGCACTTGAATGAGGAAGCCATAGGCATCTGGAGAGATTGTTCTTTTCTGAACAAGTTAGTGTGTCAGTGCATGGAAACTAGAATTCCCACAGTGCAAGGTAGCAGGGGGTGACCTCTTGTGCGAATGGGTACTTGGGGGAAGGGAGACAACATCAGATAACATTGAGTCCAGTGAGGGGATAATGATAGGTATAGAAGCAGTGACTTTTTTATGCTTTATACTAATGCCAGGAGTATCTGGAATAAAGGAGATGAATGAATTGGTTGTGCTGATAGCATTAGCCTGGCCAGAGATTATTGGAGATGATATAATAACAGGAATAGAAGTCACTGGGTACAGCATTTTTCAGTAGGATAGGAAATGAAAATGCAGTGGTGGAGTACTGCTTATGATAAGTGATGACTTATGTTCTCTAAGAGTAGAGGGTTTGGAAGGCAGTGACACTAATGGTTTTGAAAGCATGTGGCGTGAGGTAGAGGTGGGCAAGACAGGATATTTAATGGGTGGTGTTGCTACAAGCCAAGGAGCACAGAGGGTGGGGAGCAGGAGATGTTTAGGCAGCTGAGCTTGGCAAGTGCAAGAAAAATGATTGTTATGGGAGATTTTAACTACACCAGTATAAGCTGGGAAGAGGAAAATGCATGTAGTAATAAGGGAATGAAATTTCTAGAATTCTTGAGGGACAAATGTCTTAGGCAACATGTAATAGAGAGAACAAGAGGTTTAAGAGATTTGGATTTGGTCAGCATCAGAAGAGCTGATAATAACTGAGATGACATCCCCCTCCCCCCCAATTAGAGAGAGTGACCATGTGGCTTTGATTTGGAAAATGAATAGACATGCAGGAGTATCAAAGAAAAGGGAACGTATGTGGAATTATAAAGCTGGTGATTATAATAGTCATCTTAGATATCAATTTGGGACAGTTCCATGGAGAGAGGAATTTGGAAAGGCGAGATATTATTAGTGCTTGGGAAATCGTGAAGGAATATTTGTTAGCAGCAATAGTAAACTATTCCATGAGTGAAGAAGAAAACACAATTTTGTGTAAAGTGGATGACAGACAATATCAAACAGGAACTGCAGCTGAAAAAGAGATTATGGAAGAGATAAAGGAGAGGAGTGGAGAGCAGATGCACGAAGAATATGACTCAGGCCAGGAGAGTGACTATTATGGTGAGGAAGGCAAAACTGGAATATGAGAAACAATTGGCATTAAGATCCAAAGAAAATCCTAGGGAATTCTTTAGCATTGTGGCCAGTATGAGGAGAAATGATTGTGTAAAAAATGGGATAAAAATGGGAATAGAGTGACTGATGCAGAGGACATAGTGGAATTGTTCAACGAACACTTTATTGGAGTATTTCATCCTGGAGAAATAGGTTTTAATGCTAGAGGTATAGGGCAGGTCCAAGGTTTAGATGTGCGAGAGAAGAGTATGTTCCAAATACCGAGTACTCTGGATGTCAATAAATCTGTGGGACTGGATGGTAGTATTTCACCATGAGTTTTGAGAGAATGTGCTAAAGAACTGACAGCTCCATTGACCTGACTTTTCAATGAAAGTTTGGCTATGGGAAAGGTACCCAGGGAATGGAAGGAAGGAAGGTAAGATAGTGCCATAAGGGCAGTAGCAGACTGGAAGTGTCTAATTATAGGCAAGTTTGTGTGTCATCAGTAGTTAAGGTCTTGGAGAAATTAGTGAGGGACTATATACAGCATTGGGCAGATGAGGGTAATGTTATCTGTGAGAATCAATATGGATTTGTTAAGTGGTGCTCTTGCTTTAGTAATATGATTGCCTTTTATAATAAAGTGACAAGAGCAGTTGATGAGGGAAAGACACACACTGCCCTTTTTTTTTGATTTTGCAAAGGCATTTGATGGGGTGCCACATGATAAGCTGATACTTAAGTTGCAGCACATGGGTTTAGATGTCGGTTATTCAACTGGATTCAGGATTGGCTCTCTGATAGGTATCAAAGAGTTGTGTATGATAATGCAATATCAAGGAGGCAGAAGGTTACAAGTGGGGTTCCACAGGGCTCAGTACTGGGACCTGTATTGTTTAACCTTTATATCAGTAACATTGTCAATGGATTGCAAGGGGATATTCAGTTGTTTGCAGATGATGTGAAGCTGGGCAGGGTGATTAGTAATAGTCTGATGTGGCAGCCCTGCAAGAGGATATGAATAAACTGGGCAAATGAAAGTGGGGGGGAGGTGTCTGTTTAATGCAGCAAAATGTAAAGTCTTGAAGTTTGGGATACATCGATGGGAGGCTGCATATTCAATTGAGGAGCTGTACTGGAGGAAGTAGGGAAGATAAGAGATCTGGGAGTGATGATTGATAGAAAACTGAAATTTAGGGAGCATATTACAAAGGTGGTGAAGTTAACCCAGAGGATTGCTGCAATACTGAGAAGGATGCTGACTTGCAGAGATAAAAGCATTATCATTCTGTTGTATAAGACTGATCAGACCACACTTAGACTATTGTTCTCAGATTTGGTCCCCAGGATTTGAAGGGGATAAATTGACTGTGGAAAGGGTACAGAGGTGGATAACAAAGATGGTTTCAGCACTGTACAATGTTAGTTATGAGGATCAGCTGATGGAATGTGGACTGCAGAGTTTGGTGGATAGAAGAAGGAGAGGCGATATTATCGAGACTTTTAAACTGTTGAGACGCAGTTACAGGGTTGATACTGGGGAGTTCTTTTACTTGGTGTAACAGCGGGAAGGAGCAGTGACAAGGGCCATCCCTGGAAGTTACGAAAGGAAGCTGTGGGCAAGAGGGTGGGGAGTGGTTTCTTTGCATGGAGGGTGGTTGAATGTATTCAACCATCCTCTCTTGCTCTCACCACTCTATCAGGCAATGCATGGAATGCTGGATGCATTGCTTGATAGAGTGGTCAGAGCAAGAACAGTCAATCAGTTCAAGGAATGGTATGACAGAGTTTGTGTTTCTTAGAAAGGTCCTCTGACGATGAGTCCCTTGATTCCATGGAGGCTTGAATAATAATAACCTCTATTTGGCCTGAATCAAGCTTGTTCTTCACCAAGCTTTTCATCGACAATTTTTTTTAGTGATTTCTCAAGTATACTTATGTAAATCTTACCAGAAACATTCAGTAAGGAAATACATCTGTATTTCTCGCATTCAGTTTTATTTCAATTTTTATAGATAAGTACTATGAGTGCTCTGCTCCAATCATCTGGAATTTGACCTTCTGACCAGACCTTCAGAAATATGCAATGCAGCCACTGTAAAACTTTTAGACCTCCATATTTGAGCATTTCTCTCTGGATTTCATCTACTTAGTTTAATCCTTTATCCAAGTGTAAGCAAACAAAGTTATGAAGTATCTTCAGGACTGAGGCAATTCATGGTAAAGGTGGACCAAGTGCTCATCACCTTTTCTTAGTGTCTCCCATAATGCAAAGCACATCATCCTGTGGACATGTATAATGCTATGTATTAAGGAAGGGGCCATTATACATGTCTGCAGGGAGATGTGCTTTGCATTATGAGAAATACTAAGAAAAGGTGATGAGCGCTTGGCCCACCTTTACCATGAGTTGCCTCAGTCCTGAAGATACTTCAAGTGCAAACTTTGTTTGCTTACACTTGGATAAAGGATTAAACTAAATTTATTATAGTCTAACCAAGTGGGAAAAAAATTTCCAACATCTTCATCTACTTCTGCTGCCTTTCCACATTTTAGGTTTTCAAAGACTTTTTCTACTTCAGTATATATTATATGTAATATGTACTATACTATAGTATAACGAAGTGAAAAAACTTTCATCATTTATTTCTAATTGAGAGCATTTTAGTAATAAGGTGTGACACCTTTTGACTACTTGTATATGGAAATATGACTTCTGCATTACTTCAACTTTGGGTCTGGGTCTGTTCTAGATCATCACTTCTGGGTCTGGCTCCCACTGATGAGACCTCAGTAAAGGTTGAAACCAGTCTGGGTAGTGGCCTTTAATGCATAGCATTATGCATGTCTGTAAGGATATGTACAATTCTTGGTAAAGGTGGACCAAGTGCTCATCACCTTTTCTTAGTGTTTCCCATAATGCAAAGCACATCATCCTGCGGACGTGTATAATGCTATGCATTAAGGGAAGGGCCATTATATGTGTCTGCAGGGAGATGTGCTTTGCATTATGGGAAATACTAAGAAAAGGTGATGAGCGCTTGATCCACCTTTACCATGAGTTGCCTCAGTCCTGAAGATACTTCATGGGCAAACTTTGTTTGCTTAAACTTGAATAAAGGATGAAACCAAGAATATAATTTCTTGGCATCTTTAATTAATTTTTTCTACTTTAAGTATGGATATGTCTTCTTTACTGCATTCCTATTGGGAGTTTTCTACCATTATGCTGATACTGCTTGTTTCATTTATCAATCTTTCAAAGTAATTACTCCAGACATCTAGAATATCTTTATCTTCAGTTTTCATGTCACCTTTATCATCTCTGATTCCTTCTTCATTTCTAAGCTTTTTCAATAGCCTCCATAATATTTTGCCACCTTACTGATATTTATTTTCTCTTCTTACCAAAGTCTTCCCATGACTCTTTTTTATCTAGCTTTATGCAGTGCTTTGCTTTAAACTTAACTCTTGCTTAACTCTTTTCACTTAAATCCTATGTTACTGTTTATCATCAGCATGTAATTTAAAGAGTGTTGCACACTGCTTATCATGTTTTTTCTTTTTTGAGACATCATTCCATTCACCAGCAGTTTGTCATGCAGTATTCTATCTTTTGCAGAATTTCTAAAAAATCACTGTATAAGAATATGCATAAGTTTAAATCAAGAAAGAATTTCATTTACTGAAGAAGACTTTCCTTTAACAATCCCATGTTGCTTTGTGGAAAGATTCCTATTCTCACAGTTCAGTTTTCTATTCTATCTGTATCACTGCTTTCCAGCATCTTTGCTAGCACTCCTGATACATATATACAACTGGCCTACGGTTTTCCACTACTAACTTGGATTCTCTCTAATGCAATGGCACTATTTTTCTCATCTTTCATTCTTCTCATACGTCACCCACGTATGTGTTGTGTGATTGACATCATTGGAAGTGATATTGGTCGGTTCATGTTTATTATTTTCGATGGCCAGAATGGTACTTTAGTTTGAATATTAAATAAAATACAATTTTTGATTTATGATTTTTTGATGCAGTGTTTCTGAATGGCATTTGTTTTTAATTTTCTTTATATTGCTGTGTTTTTAGTGGTGGTATGTTTATTTTAATGTTTTGTTGGATGGCTGGCTGTTTTTGGTTAGGACTCAAAGCCATAGGTGTTTGTTAGTGTATTGTTGTTTTTTTGATAGCGATGTTTTTAGTTATTTTTATTACAGATATTTTATACTGTAATAAATTATGTACAAGTAACAGTTTGAAAATCTTATATCTTTATCCCTTTTTGATATATCTGTAACCCAAAGCTGCTATGTTGTAGTGTGTATATTCTTGTTTTTTTTCTTGCACTTGTCAGCATTGTTACTAGTTGTCGATATGAATGGTGGTGTTTTTGTTGTCTTCTTATTATTATTATCCAGGCCTCCATGAAGTCAAAAGACTCATCATGGGAGGTCATTTTTAGGAAACACCAAGTTTATCACTCCTTGAACCCATTGACCGTTCCCGGTCCAACCACTCTCTCAGGCAATGCATTCAAAGGTTCAACCACCCTCCACGCAAAGAAACCACTCCTTACCCTCTTGCGCACAGCCTCCTTTTGTAAATTAAAAGTCTCGATCATATCATCTCTCCTTCTATCCACCAAACTCTTCAGTCCACATTCTCTCAGTCGATCCTCATAATTCATATTGTACAGTCCTGAAACCACCTTTGTTATCTGCCTCTGTACCCTTTTCATAGTCAGTTTATCCCATTCAAATCCTGGGGAGCAAATCTGAGAACAATAGTCTAAGTGTGGTCTGATCAGGGCCTTATACAACGGAATGATAACTCTTTTATCTCTGCAGGTCAGCGTCCTTCTCAGTATTGCAGCAATCCTCTGAGTTACCCTCGCCACCTTTGCAATATGCTCCTTGAATTTCAGTTTTCTATCAATCATCACTCCTAGATCTCTTGCCTTTCCTACTTCCTCCAGTACATCTCCTCAATTGAGTATGCAGCCTCCCATCAATGTATCCCAAACTTCAAGACTTTACATTTTGCTGCATTAAACAGACATCTCCATTCATATGCCCATCTGTCTAGTTTATTCAAATCCTCTTGCAAGGCTGCCACATCTTCACTATTACTGATAACCCTTCCTGGCTTCATATCATCTGTAAACAACTGAACATCCCTTGCAATCCATTGACAATATCATTGATATAAAGGTTCAACAATACAGGTCCCAGTACCGAGCCCTGTGGAACCCCACTTGTAACCTTCTGCCTCCTTGATATTGCCCTACCATACACAACTCTCTGATACCTATTAGAGAGCCAATCCTGAATAATACAGTTGAATAACCCGACATCTAAACCCATGTGCTGCAACTTAAGTATCAGCTTATCATGTGGCACCCTGTCAAATGTCTTTGCAAAATAAAAAAAAATGGCAGTATGTGCCTTTCCCTCATCAACTGCTCTTGTCACTTTATTATAAAATGCAATCATATTACTGAAGCAAGAGCACCCCTTAACAAATCCATTTTGATTCTCACAGATAATATTATCCTCATCTGCCCAACGCTGTATATGGTCCCTCACTACTTTCTCCAAAACCTTAACAAGTACTGATGACACACAAACTGGCCAATAATTAGACACATCTAGTCTGCTACTGCCTTGTGCAGTGGCACTATCTTACCTTCCTTCCATTCCCTGGGTACCTTTCTCACAGCCAGACTTTTATTGAAAAGCCAGGTCAACAGAGCTGTCAGTTCTTTAGCACATTCTCTCAAAACCTGTGGTGAAATACCATCCGGTCCAACAGCTTTACTGGTATCCAGAGTACTCAGTTTTCGAACACACTCTCCACTTGCACCTCTAAACCCTGAATCTGCCCTATCCCTCTAGTATTAAAACCTCCTCCAGGATGAAATACTCCAATAAAGTGCTCATTGAACAACTCCACTATGTCCTCTGCATCAGTCACTCTATTCCCCTTTTTGTCCCGCAATGTCATTCTTCCACAATCATTTTCCACCTACTGGCCACATAGCTAAAAAATTCCCTAGAATTTTCTTTGGGTCTTAGTGCCAATCTCTTCTCATATTCCAGTTTTGCCTTCCTCACCATTTTGGTCACACTCTTCTTGTTGATGCTTTTGTTAGTTGATGGTTTGTTGATGTTATTGTTGGTGTTTCTTCGCTTGAAGATTTCCTTTTCTTTGGGTGTTTCCATTATGTTAACACTCTGGATTCTCTTAATATTTTACCTGTCTGAGCACAAAACAAATATCTTAGTGTTTGTTGCATTAGTTGTTATATCTTCATTTTTTCAGTAGGTGTGGTGTTATAGTTAATATTTATATTTACATTTGTAATTTATTTTATTATTATTATATTGTGTTTATTATAATCATTTAGTTTATTATTATTATTATCATCCTAAGACCCCCATGGAGTCACAGACTCATCTAGGAGGTCCCTTTGTCATACAAACAACTCATCATACCTGGCTTTTAACACATTCAGATTGTCTGCCGACACCACATTGGGCAAGAATTCCAATCATTCACAACTCTCCATGCAAAAAAATTAAATTATTTAAAATTTAATTCCTGGGCATTATATCCTGTATTATGTCATTATCATAATCAAATTCCTGATATGGCATAGACCACTGTGCATAGATTTGCTCACCTTTTCAAAAGGACGAAGAGATGTTGGAAAGTGTTCAGAGACGACTGACTGGGGTAGTTTATGATCTCTAGAATGTTGAATATGAGATAAGATTGGGAAGATGCATTCTACAGAGTCTAGTGGATAGGAGGAAGAGAGGTGATATGATAAAGACCTACAAGTTAGTAAGGAGTTGTTATAGGATCAGTGTTAAAGAGATATTACAGAAAAGGGTGGGAGATCGGGGGAAAACAAGAGGTCATCCCTTTAAGCTGTAGAAGGAGGGTGTGAAAAAGGGAGTGAGATGTAGGTTTTTTTTGCATGCAGAGTTGTGAATGCCTTACCTGAGAGTGTGGTGTCTGCAGAGAATTTGAGTGTGTTTAGAGCATGGTATGATGAGTTTTGTTTATATGACAAAAGGACCTCCTAGATGAGTCTCTGACTCTATTGAGTAATAATAAGGTACCCTCAGGGGGTGTACAGGATAATTATGATAGTATTAGATGAAAACGTTGTACCATTACTAACTTCTGATCCACAATTTTCTTCCAAATTAATCTGTTATCTATCAAGACTCCAACATAATTGAAATCTTGACATATTATCTGATCTTATATTTCTATCTTCTAAGGCATTTTTCCTCTATCAGTCCACTTACATCTTTGTCTTTCTCTTGGTCTTTTTCATGTCAACATGTTAAAAGGGAAATACCTTTGTAATTCTCATATTCAGTTTTATTTCCCTTTTTATAGATGGGTACTATGATAGCTCTTCTTCAATCATCTGGAATTCAACTCTCTGACCAGACCTTTTGAATTATGCAATGCAGCTACTGTAAAACTTTTATATCCCCATATTTGAGCATTCTGGTTGAATTTTATTTACTCCAGCTGTTTTCCACAGTTCAGATTTTTGACGACTTTTTCTACTTCAAGTTTGGATATGTATTCCTGACTACATTCCTGTTGGGAGTTTTCTACCACCGTGCCGACACTTCTTGTTTCATTTAGTAGTCTTTCAAAGTAATTACTCCAGACATCTAGAATTTTGTATTTTAATTCCAAGGAACCATTTCCCTTTTCAAAAAAGCTTGAGTGCAAATTTCATGATACACTTGAAGATATAAGCATTTAGGTTTAGGTGCTGGTTTACACTCATGATGCAGTTTAATGGAATAATTACAGCACAAAGTGAAATAATTAAACAGCAAGTGTGTTTCAATATTTTGTCTCTGTCACAGAGACATTTTCAGGAATACTTTCATCTTCTCATGTTACATCCTGTTTGATAGTATCTTCTTGGATACCTAATGATCAATGATTAATAGGCATTTGGGATTTAGCTGACCAAATTGTATTATTATTGACTTAAACCAAAAGAAAATTATGGTATAGCACGATGAAATTGCATACTGACTGCGTGTCGCCGGGTTAAATAAGACCCTGCTCTTTTGGTCAGGAAGCTAAGGTGAACAGTGAAAAATTAGCTACTGGAACAGACTTGAAATCATCATCAGTAGAATTTATGATTGTGCCAACATCAATGGAAACAGAAATGGAATTGGCAGAAGGATTTGAAAAGTATAAGGTCAACATAATTTGTGTTTTCAAAACAAAAAATAAGTTAAAATGAGGTGAGGTTCTTTTAAATAACAAATACAAGATGTTATATTCAAGCAATAATGATGGAAAGGATAAAATAGTTACAACATTCAATACTGAACAAAAGGATAATGTGTGTAAAAAGGCTTATGTGTTTGTCATGCATGTTGATTAGTTTTGACGGTATATATTAGAACACAGATTGATAAGTAAATAACTAAATAAAAAAAGGATAGTTTTTGAATGGCAGACATTATCAAGTAAAGTTATGTAAACAAACATCAGAATGAGGAGAACACTCAGCTCCACTGTCTAGTTTTCTTTTCTCTAACTGGCTACACTCTTCTCATCAACATTCTACACAAATTCACACAACCACCCTCATTCAAATGTAGACCATCTACAGCAGACATTTCTATCCTGCCATCAAATTTATCCCATACATCCACAGACTTAAGTCCTTTCTTCCTGCACATTTTACTATCATGCCATTGGCAGTCTACTACTATTATACTTGAGCAACACAGCTTTCCCTCTCACACTCTTCTGCTATACTGTTGTTAACAACATTCACAAATCCCATGTTACCTGATTTACACTTCCTCATAAATCGTTTGTTCCTTTCAGAATAGTCAACTCCTCTGCATCTCCTCTCCACAGCTTCAATCACTCTTCTTATCATTGTTCAGTTTTCATACACTACTTTCCACCATTCCCCAGCAGTCATTCATCTTTGACTAATCTGCCACTGGCACCTTTCTTCTTGCATCTCCAACTACCAGTCTCTTCTCTAAATGTCCTATCTCACTCTGCAGACATTTCAGCATGCTCCTCAACTGTATCAGTTCTTTTCTAATATTTTCACTCTCGTTCTTATCATTCATACTAGTTTCTTTAACATTCTTCCTTTGTTCTAATGTTTATTCACCATCTTTTGCATCTTTCTCTGTCTTACTACTCTCTGCCATGTCATTCACTACATTTGTGCCACATTTGCTATTCCTAAATTTTGCTATGCTCATATCAGTTAGTCACACCACCATCAATTACGTCTTTCGCCAGATCACTCACCTGCTTTTTCATAACTTTCTTACCAACTTTTTTCGTAACTTTATTTTTTTGCTATTAGATGAGTACTCATCCTTCATGTTACATTCTCACTACTATTACCGTCAGTCACTGATACATCATCGCTCATCAATTCCACATTTAAGCTGCACTTCACACATACTCTCCTTGAGTCCACTTTAAGCATAATTAATCCACATGATCCAATGAATACATGAAGGACAGCTCACATTTGACAATGATTGAAATTGAAATTTAATTCATGCATTAGCTTAAAAAAACTCATCTGAACACTTTGCTCAAGGCTTCCTGCAAACTGCCACCTGTCATCCATAAAATGGATGTGTAGACAAAGTTGTTGCATAACTTCTGTGGTAAACTGCACACACAAACACATAAAAATCCATAATTAATTAGCCTAAAAAGCTGATATGAACTTGGAGCTCTCTTATGCAAGACTTCCTACATAGATGTATAGAAATGTGTTGGACATTTTGGAATAAAGAGCATAGTCAATAATATGTACCATGCTGGATTTCTGTTCAGGATGTGGATTAATCATTACTAATAACACATTCCATCTTAATTGTGTGCAGAAATTCACATGGAAAGAAGACACAACAAATAAGAAAAGTCTCATTGAGTATGTTATTGTTGAAAGCAATGTCTTCATGGAGTTCACGAATATGAGGGTACACAGAGGATTTGAAATAAGAAGTGAACGGCATTTAGTTTTCAGCAGTATAAATTTGAATAAAAAGAATCAAATGTCAAGCAACTTTCAGAGGGTAAACCATAGACTCAAATATACAAATATTATTCTTTCTTGAATAATATTTGTATATTTGAGTCTATGTATATAAATGCAAGAGTTTGTAAATAAGAACCAAACCTTGGATATTCAGTAGCATGCTCTGAAGAAAACAATATGTTCACCCAGAGAGGTGTGTTGTGAAGTTGTCTGCAAGAATAGGAAGATCAAAACTCCATGATGGACTCAAAGTAAACTGGCAGTCAAAAGTGCAAAGTATGCCTGTTAAGTAATGAGACAACAATTATATCAAAACAAAGAACTAAATTTGGAATTGTCAATTACACAGATTCAGAATAATCTCCCTCCAACTTCACACATTTACATCTGTCGTATAGGTGTTCGAAGGCATGGTGGAATTCCTGAATGGGAACCTCCTTCAGTCTTTGAGTCACACTGCATTGGATGTCCTCAATGTTGCTGAAGCGCTCCCCCTTTCAAGGCATACTTAATCTTTGGGAAGAGGAAAAAGTCTGCGAAAGCCAAATAGGGAAGATGTCCGATCATACAGATTGACTTGAAGCCATACACTGCTTCACCGTATGCAGACACATTGTTGTGCAGCAGGAACCAGTTGTTGTTGAACAGTTCTTTCCTGACATCTCACATGTGTGCATATAGACATTGCATTACTCCTAAATAATACTGACTGTTCACTGTGGTGCCCTCAGGAATAAATTCCCAGTGGATAATTCCAGCACCGCCAAAAAATTAGCATTGTTTCGACATGTGATTTTTGCAATCTGACTTTCTTCTGCTGTGGAGTAGATGTTCCATACATTCCATTTCATTTATGGATCAAATTGAAAACACCAACTTTCATCACTGGTGACAATTCTTTGTATCACATTATGATCTTGATTAACTGCATGGATGAAATTTTGATGACATGCATCCCAGTGCTCTCTCTGTTTGTGTGCCAAGGTGTGTGGCACAAACCTCGAACAAGTCTTTCTCCTGTGCAATCTCTTTGTAAGATTAATCTGGCCATTTCCTTACTGACACCAAGCTGTACAGCGATTCCAAGTACCAAGTTCGTCCTACAGGGACTCCCTCTCCTCTTTAAACGTTGAAAACCAGTGGAACATCTGTGCACCACTCAAGCATTTGTTGCCATAAACGTTTTTGGGTCTTGTTACAATTCTGTAGCTGTTTTTCATAATTTACAGTAAAGTTTTATTACAGCTCTTTGCTCCATGATGCAACTTCTAACATGCTCCACTTACACACTCTTACTTCAACAGTTGCCAGACGAAAACTGCTGTATCACCCTACTCGAAAGTTGCACCTGCGATTACAACACACTCAGGCAGTCAATATATAGTAAACGAACACTTAATAATACAATGTTTCCTCAGTTATAGTTTTGTGTTGTTTTATGTTTAACATTATACGGCTGTTACTGTTTCAAATCAATCCATTGTTCGCATCCTTCCTTGTAATTAAGTATCGTTGTCACTGATGATGACTTATAATATTCAATATAAAATATACATATCTTTAAATAAATATTATTTATTTATTTTCTCATGGTTTTGTGTAAATTAAAGAATCCTTATGGCATAAGTAACTCTTAAAGAACAGTACATAAATACTATTGGTGGGCTAAGGACTTTTTCTCTTTTTATTAATTTTCTATTTTCTTATTTTATTTTTATTTATTCTTTTATTATTATTATTTATTTTTTACATAATCTGCAAATTCTTTAGAGACACATACTTTTTTTCTTTTATATATATATATATATATATATATATATATTTATTTATTTATTTATAAAATTAATATTTAACTGACTAGAACCCGAGAAAGTATAACAAAAAACTTTAAAAAATCATGACTAGTTTCATCAGTGTCCCGACTTCTTCAGGTGAGTAAGAAATAACACAAAACTTATAAAACTAACAAGGTAAAAAACATGGACTTTCCAACTTAATAAACAGAAGAAGAATAGTAACAGTCATATTTGAATAGGTGACCATGTGCTATTGTTAGCATGAGTTGATTGTGTGTAATAGCTAATTTTAGAGCAATAGTCCACCAGTACTGGATTACTGTGCTATGCAATCAGGCAAATTGTAGCTCAGATTATTGTTCATGTGTGAAGGGTCCAGAACTATTTCTTTGGATTCTATAATTCATCTTTCAAATTCATCCTTGCATATATATAAATTGGTTGTGCGGTCCTAATCAACTTGGTGTTGACGTTCTTCGAGGTTAGAGTTGGCGGAGAAAAGAACATGATTATAAAACTATCTAGGATTATGAAGAAATTTAACATGAAGACCGACTATACAACTCTGCCAAAGCTTCATTCTTTTCTGAGTCGACCAAAACCAAAACACAACCAACTGCATTTTCCTGGTGTTTATAAAGTTATGTGCAACTGTGGTCAACCTTATTTTGGCCAGACAGATAAATCTATTTCTACGTCTTGAGGAACATAGACATAACATCTCCTACAGTAGAACATGAACAAGCGCCTTTTCCAGTCATGTTATTTTCTCTGCCAACTCTAATCTCGAAGAACGTCAACACCAAGTTGATTGGGACCACACAACCAATTTATATATATGCAAGGATGAATTTGAAAGACAAATTATAGAACCCAAAGAAATAGTTCTGGACCCTTCACACATGAACAATAATCTGAGCTACAATTTGCCTAATCCCATAGCGCAGTAATCCAGTACTGCCACTCTAAAATTAGCTGTCACACACATTCAACTCATGCTAACAATAGCACATGGTCACCTATTCAAATATGACTGTTACTATTCTTCTTCTTTTTAGTAAGCTGGAAAGTCCATGTTTTTTACCTTGTTAGTTTTATAAGTTTTGTGTTATTTCTTACTCACTTGAAGAAGTCCGGGCACCGATGAAACTAGTCGTGATTTATTAAAGTTTTTTGTTATACTTTCTCGGGTTCTAGTCAGTTAAATATTAATTTTATAAATGTATACATCCCGAGTCAATCCTAATAACAATATATATATATATATATCTGGTCCACACATGAAAGGCCACAAGACCTTGCCACAGTATTGCATGTGTTGGCAAGAGGAATAGAAGAAATGAGGCATCTGCTTACATTTTGCTTGAACAACTGAGGATTGTAATCTTTGGGGAAGACTGTTCCAAAGGACCAATATAGATGGAATAAAAGAGGAAGAAGTGAAGTTGGTTTGGTGAGTTTTAAGTTGGCCAAAAAAAATGTTGGTTAGCAGTGGCTCTTGTTTTAATGATTTTGGTGGAGAGTGGAGGAATAATAGTGGCCAATTCAGCAGAGCACTCTCCATGACAGTATCTGTAGAAAAGGCACAAGGCAGCAACTTAATGTCTATGAGAGAGGAATTGAAGTGCGTCTGTGAGAAAGGTACTCAAGTGGCTAGAAAAGTTTATCACCCACCTAAAGACAGTTACAAACAACTCACTCATGGAAGGATTAGAACCCACAGTTTCTTGGCTGGAGAGCAGATGTGCTAGCACTTGACCAGCCAGGCTAGTAAATTTATGGGCAAATATCCAGTTTACTAATGACACAAAACCAGCAGGAGTAATTGTGAAAGTAGATTGTACAGAGATAGTCCAGCCTACACAAGTCATCTTATGTAGGCTGGAACTATTGCCAAAAGATAATAGCTGCCATATTAATGTGGCCATGCATTAAGACAGTAGCAGTTTTGTAAAGAAAATTTCTTGCATCGTGTATGCTTTATGTGCAGAACAATTCTGCACATTGCAGAATTTGATAACCAAAGATGGGATAGACATTAAATGTAGTGGGCTACATTGTGGTCATAACCACATTGCTAATTTACAATATAATAATGAAATAAGCATGGAAGTTGCAAGTGTTTTTAATGCTATATTGTATTGAAATAAATACGTGGATTATCGAGTACATGTAGGGTGCTGTACTTGAAATTGAACAATAATATTGACTGTTATTTTATTTCTCATCTCCCCTCCCCTAGAATTGGTCTCATGCCTCTCTGGGGGGTGGGGTGAACCCCACAGTTTGAAATTCACTGGTATAAGGTAGCATATTTTGGGAAGAAGAGATCACGGTTTGCTTACTATACTGACGGAACTAGACTACAGGAAATGTATGATGCTTGATTTGGCAGTGATTGTGTATAGGGATTTGAAGTTTTGGCATATTTCAAAGATGGCCAGAATAGCTCATCAGATTATGTGGATGTTGAAGAACACATTGGGGAGCTGGAATAGAGAGATTATTACTCTTTATAGTGCTGTCATCATGCCAGATCTGAATTACTCTGCATATATCTTGTTGCCTGGATTTGTTGTGGATAAGGAGATGGTGCAGAGGATCCACAGATTGTGGATTGGTTCCAGGTTTTTGGGTTACATGATTTTTCTATTGTTCCTAATAGGATACCATATCTAGATTTCCTAGTTAATATTGAACGGAATCGCAATAATCTAACTAGTGATAAAGCTAATGCTCTTCGCCTAGAAGTCGCTTCTTCTCTACTTAAGGCCAAACTACCTCCTTCCAACATATCTCCTTCTGAAATGAAATCTTTACAGTCCTTGAGAAAAAATAATCACCTCATTATCACCAAAACTGACAAGGGAAAATCATCAGTAGTTATGGACTCAGCAAATTACAGAAGAAAACTTTCTCTTTTGCTTCGAGATAGCTCCACATATCAAGAAATTGATATAATCCAACCAACAGACAACTAAAGAAATTAAATTCTCTCTTAGATGAAGTCATCAGTTTGGATAAAGACACAATTGAAAGACTTAAAACTCATTTTGCAAGACCCTCCTAGATTTTATGGCCTTCCAAAAATCCATAAGATTGACTATCCTCTTCGTCCAATAGTAGATTGTATTGATTCTCCTACTTACTGTATAGCCAAATATCTAGCTAAATTATTGAAATCTTACATTGGCAACTCTAATTATTTTTTAAAAAACTCCTCAGATTTCTTAGAAAAATTAAAAAATGTCTCATTAAAACCTACAGATCTTATGGTTAGCTTTGATATAGAATCTTTATATACCAATTTACCTCTCAAGGAAACTTTAAAATTACTTGCTGACATCTTTCCTGAAGACATTATAAAACTATTTGATTTTCTAATACATTCTGGATATTTCGTATGTCAAAATAAACTTTACAGCCAAGTAGAAGGAACAGCCATGGGAAGTCCTCTTTCTCCTGCTTTAGCCAACTTTTATTTAGAACATTTAGAAAAAGTCCTCTTCTCATCTATTTTCCCTCAACCATCCTTTTGGGTAAGATATATAGATGACATCTTTACTATTTGGCCACACAGCAAAAACTCTTTACCTTCTTTTTTAAACAGTATCAATTCCTTGCATCATTGTATAAAGTTTACTATGGAAATAGAAGAAAACAACCAGTTATCTTTTTTAGACGTTCTCCTCATCCGGTCAACTTTAAATATTCTTACAACTACAGTATTCAGGAAACCAAAGTTCACAGGTCGTTATATTCTTAAAGAATCAGCCCATCATCCACGTCAAAAAAAACAGGAATTATAAAATGCCTCATCAGAAGAGCCAAAACTAATTGTTCTACTTTTGATTATCTGCAGAAAGAACTTTCTACTATCCAACAACACATGAAACTCGATGGCTTTTCTGAAAAAAGTACTGAACATCTCAATTCTTATAATCCTCCACAAAACAACAAAGTTTCAATACGTTGAGTGTCTATTCCTTATATCTCCGGTATTTCAGAACCTATTGCAAGAATTTTAAAGAAATATGATTTAACAGCTACGTATTCACCTATTAACAAATTGTCTTCTCATTCCTTGCAACTGTGATCTCTCCTATTTTGGACAGACTGGACGTTCTCTTGAAAAAAGAATCCAAGAACATCAATCCTGCATTCTTCACAACAAACCTGAAAAGTCTGGATTGGCTCAACACGGGATTGAAACTGACTACAGTATCTTTTGGTCCAGGACTCGCCTCTTGCATAGATCCCGTTATAGGTTTGAACGTTTGTTCAAGGAAAGCATAGAGGCCTTGCTCTATTGTCCCAACCTGAATCGTAATGACTATTTATCTATATCAAAAATCTGGGAAAGTCTAATCAAGATTACTCATTAATTTTTTTTTCAATCATGTCTCTACTTCAAAATATTCCGTTTCATACTTAGTGATATAACATCACGCGGCATGTTCTATTTTTAACGATCTATTGTTAGTATTCTAGCTTGTATTTTTTTTTTTTTTTTAAACTGTTCTTGTAATACCACTGAGGATGGTCTGCTATTTTCAGACCGAAATATCTGATTAATTAAATATACGTGCATATATCATAAGGACTAATTGATAGACAGAAAAGATGGGATATAATGGAAACATATACATTATTAAAGGTGTTGTTTTATAGGATTGACACAAAAAACTTTTTTTTCAATACATGACAAGAAGTAAGATAGCAAGGGGCTTATCTCTGGAAATTGAAGTGTCAAGGTTGTGAAGACTAGATTTTTTGCTTGGAGGATGGTCACTACTCTCCATTCAATGGTTTGCAAGTTTTTTATTAGTGAATGAGTTCAAGGAGAAGTATGATAGGTTTTGTATAATGGTTAGTACTAGCTTCCTGAGATGAGTCTTTGACTCCATTGAGATGTTCAAGAAAATAATAATAATAAAATAATAGAAAGAAAAATAGAAATAAATCCAACACCAGAAGAGATAACATACCTTCAGATTAACTAATCACACAAACCAAAACCATAAATGCAGTGTAAATGTCATTTTTAGAAATTAAGGAAAAAAGAAGCATTTTGTGAGACAGGCAGTAACCTTTCTGAACTTAACCCCATAAGAGCATTGATAGAAAGATATATCTACTTGGAATTTAAGAAGAAGGCTAGATGGAAAAGAATTTTCAGAAAAGTGTGCTTCATAACTGGATTCATATCATCATCAAATTCCTGACATGTACTACCCTCAAGGGGGTATAGGATATGATAGTACTACATGAAAAATTTACATCATTACTAACATCCTATCTACAATTTTCCTCCAGATCAATCTGTTACCTGTCAAGACTCCAACATTGTCAGATCTTATATTTCTATCTTCTAAGGCACTTTTTACCATATCATTTCACCTATATATCTTGATCTCCCTCTGGGTCTTTTTCCTGCCAACCTGGCAGAGAACATTTCTTTTGCTAATCTTTCCTCTCCCATTCTGTTTAAGTGACCATACCACCTGAGATTAGCTCTGCTAACATATTTCTGGATTCATATCTTATATCAGAATTAGCCAGTAATCCGGATAACATTGTACTTCTGTTGGTGTGATGTACAGCCACTTCCTGTCTCCTATTAATCCCATTTTTTGATTAATAATAAAAAAATGGGGCTCACATCTACTGAAGGGACTCTGACAAATCCAACAGTTATTTATGCCTGCTGTAAAGCAGGCCTAAATTTACATAGAATCATTATAATTGCATAAATAAACAAAGTAAGAAGACTCTTTCTTCCCCTCCTTTTTTTCAGACATTACAAATGTGCCTCTTTTGGAAAGTATTGAATTACTACAACAAAATTTCCTTCAGACATTGTAAACGTATTTGATTTTGTAATAAATTCTGGTTATTTTTCCTTTAAAAATAAGTTGTATCAACAAATTGAAGGAACAGCAATGGGTAATCCTCTTTCTCCTGCTATCTCCAATTTCTTTATGGAACATTTTGAACAACGTATCTTTGACATTTCTCCCAGACCTACTCATTGGTTCAGATATGTCGATGACATTTTTGCTGTATGGAATGGCTCTTCTGATGAACTTCAACAATTTCTCACTAAGTTAAACGCATTTCATCCTAGGATCAAGTTTACCCTAGAAGTAGAATCAAATAAGCAGTTAGCCTTTTTAGATCTTCTAATTCTTCGCTAACCAGATGGTAACCTACATTTCTCAGTTTATAGAAAGAAGACTCATACAGGCCATTATATCCATGCGGAATCTCATCACCATCCCAGTCAAAAGGCAGGAACTATTAAAACACTGGTTCATCGGGCCCACACCTTTTGTTCTTCAGACGATCTTTTACAGAAAGAACTACAATATATAACTTCTTCCTTTCTATCTAATGGTTATAAGAATTGCTTCATTAAAAGAACTTTGAGTAGTTTTAATATGTCTTCCTCTTCAAACACAGGGGAAATAACACGTATTACTATCCCTTATGTACAAGGCATCAGTGAACGTATTTACAAAAGTTTTAAAACCACTGAATATTTTTGTTGCCTTTCGACCGTTTAGAAAAATCTCCACCTTTCTCACTTCTCCTTAGGACAAGCTTCCACATCTTAATCATCCAGGTGTCTACCAGATTCCGTGCTCTTGTGGATTATCTTATTTCGGACAAACGGGAAGATCTGCCTCTATTCGGCTAGAAGGACACCAATCTTATATTGAATACTTTAAACCTGGAAAGTCTGGACTTTCTGAACATGCCATCTTCACTAGACACAGAGTTCATTGGAGAAAGACAAGTGTTCTTCACAAAAGTCAGTTTCTCATGGAACGCCTTTATAAAGAAACGTGAAACTCTACTTCATTCTCCTAATTTAAACAGATCCGACGGCTTATGTCTATTTCTTTTATGGGAGATAGTACTTTACAAATCAGCTAATCTTTCCTAACTTATTATTGTATTAATTTTTTTTTTTTTTAGGAAAGTTATTGACCTTTTTAGTTATCTTACACCAGCTACTTAGGTGGCGCTTTTTGGAATTGTCAGTTAGTGTTTAATTTTGAGCTTAATGTACTGAAGATGCCTGTGACACACAGGCGAAAATTATACTATTAAATAATCTTTCTACGTGAGTTTTTTCCGTTATTTATTTTGTATCGATAGTAGAAGAAAATTCACACATACCTTTTCTTGGATGTTGCTGCCTGTCTTCTTTCTGCAGTGTGCATACTTCTGCTGTTTTGGTGTTGAAAGGGGAGTGGGGGGGGGGCTTAGGCAACATGGAAGAATTAAATAAAGGAAAAAACCCTGTTTTTTTAATGTAATATATACATATATTATTTTTAAGGGTGGGCAGAGCGCTTTTTTTGTAGGGTGTGAAAAGATGAAAACAGGAGCTGAAATTAGAAACTTTTTTAGAGGAAGGGGAAGGGTCTACGGGAAGAATTGTAATATATTATTTCCTCTTTTCTATCTAATGGATATAAGAATTCTTTCATCAAAAGAGCTTTAAGTAGTTTGATATATATATTTTCCTCTTCAAATACAGAAATAACACATATTCCTATCCTCTATGTGCAAGGCATTAGAAAAAATAGTTAAAAAACAGTTTCTAATTTCAGCCCCCTCCCCCCATTTTTCATCTTTTCCCACCCTACAAAAAATAGCTCCACCCATCCTTAAAAATAATATATGTATATATTACTTGGGGTGGGGGCTACCCCCCTGCCAGTTCTCCTTGAATTCTGATGACTTGACATTCCGGCTGCTGAGTGCCGAGTCTTTAAAAGAAGACCTCTGTCCCCCCCCCCCCCCCCCCCGAGTTCCGCACTGGTAGGCCGGTTCTTCTTGAATTCTAATGACTTGAATTTTGAAGACTCGACACTCAGTGTAGCCCCCTGAGTTTCAAAATATGACATAAAAAGGCTTATTTTATATATATAGGGTAGATATAAAAAAAAAACGTTTTTTTTTTTTTTTTTTTCAAATTAATTCTCCCCCAATGCCCCTCACCCACTCCCCTTTCAACACCAAAACAGCAAAAGTACGCACACTGCAGAAAGAAGACAGGAAACAACATCCAAGAAAGGGTATGTGTGAAGTTTCTTCTATTATGCTACATATATTTGTCTCTAAAATACATCTGCAATGCCCTAAGAATTTTTGAGTAAAAAACCAATGACATTGAAAAAGGGGCACTCCTAAACAAAAGCAGGCAAAATAGCCGTAAAAATAATATATATATATATATATATATATATTATTTTTACCAAAGATTACAAAGAAAGAAACAAGAAACGGAAAATCGCCTAAGAAGATAAGCTAGGTTCAGAACTATATAAATATGCAGGAACAAGATTCAGAGGAAGACTCTTATTATTTTTAAATAAAATTTACTCAACTGGTATCCCCCCAATAGAATGGAAAAAAGCAATTGTGATTCCTATCTTTAAGAAAGGTAATAGAGATGACCCTAAAAACTATAGAGGTATCAGTATACTAAATTCATGTTACAAAATATACAGCAGAATCTTAAATAACAAACTAATGAAATATTCCGAAAACTTTATTCTAGAGGTACAAAATGGATTTAGAAAAGGACGATCATGTATAGACCCAGCCTTCTGCCTAAAATTAATAATAGAGAAAAGAAGAGAATATAATTTAGAAACACATATTGCATTTATTGACTTTGAAAAAGCATTTGACAAAGTTAAAAGAAACATATTATTTAACATATTAAAAGAAAGACAAATACCAAATAATATCCTAAAAGCTGTCACAAGTATATATGAAAATAATCAAATACAAATAAGATTAAATCTTGAGCTATCATATACAAGAGAGATAAACCAAAGGGTCCGACAGGGATGTCCCCTCTCAGCAACTCTTTTTAATATCTACTTAAATGAAATAATAATAAAATGGAGTAAAAATTTACATCAAGGAATTAAACTTTCACCTACAGTTAACTTAAACACTCTCCTCTTTGCAGACGACCAAATAATAATTACAAATTCTGAAGATAACTTACAGAAAGCTATTTTAAATCTAAATGAGATATCCAAAGATTATGGTATGATAATATCAACGGAAAAATCAAAAACTATGGCCTTTAAAGGACAAGATCCAGCAAGAACTAAAATAGTATTAGATAACAAGATCTTAGAACAGGTGAATTCATTTAACTACCTAGGATGTATGATCACTTATGAAAATGAAAAAGATATAACATAAAAATTGCAAAATATTTAAAAATAACAGGTGTAACTAATTAACTCTATATTTAAACCAAACCTAGTTCAAAAACAAACCAGGCTAAAAGTATACAATACATTAGCCCTACCGGTCTTAATGTATGGAAGCGAAATCTGGACAATAAAACAAAAAGACAAACAAAGATTAACAACAGCAGAAATGAAGTTTATGAGAAAAACTGCAAAGTATACCCTATTTGATCACAAAAGAAATGAAGAAATTATGAAAGAATTAAACCAAGAACCAGTAATTGAAAAAATTAAAAAATATAAACATAGATGGATGGAACACGTTCAAAGAATGAAAACAGAAAGATTACCAAAACAAGCCTTAAAGTACAAGCCATTAGGAAAAAGAAAACCAGGACGTCCTCTTAAACGATTCAACGATGACTTCTAAGGCCGGAACATGCCATACTAGGCCTAAATCCTTGATACGGATGATGATATATATATATGGTTTTTTTTTAATAAGTTAGGAAACTTAATGACTTTTTTTAGTTATCTTACAAGTGTTACTTAGGTGGTGCTCTTCTGAATTGTCAGTTATTGTTTAATTAGCCTTTTTACGTATACTGAAGATGCCTGTGATACTCAGGCGAAAATTCTACTAATAAATAATATTTTATGTGAGTTAATTCCATTATTATAATTTTAAGTAATGATTACCTAGTGTATAAATCCTGCTGCCATTATTCTCTTTCAATCCATGCCTTGAGGAGGGTCCAAGCAGGGGTGCGCCAGTAGTGTCTGGCGCCTGTGTGCAAAACTTTAGTTGGCACCCCAATCCCCTCCCCCCCCTCCAATAAAAAAAATCACTTTATGAATTTTTTTTTTAAAGTATTTCCTTCTCTTTGGCACCTTTACTATCCTGGCGCCTGTGTACATTGCACATATGGCTGGCACGCCCCTGGGTCCAAGCAAATAATAGTGTTTGGGGGACAAAATCGGGGGAAGGGCACTGTCAAGGCCATGAAGGCAAGTGGAATGGGCAGCATGCCCGAGAATATTTTTTTCCTCACTTCATGTTCTTGGTTTCTTTCAACCCACTGGTAAAATTAACCATGAACAAAATTACAAACATATTCTCACTTGGTTAAAAAACATGACTAAAAATTAAAAAAAAAAAATCCACATGCACTTTACCAACTTTAGTGGCATGGACATTCAGATCTGACCTGTTTCTGAGAGAACTTCAGTTATCGACTTCAACAATCACCATACACGTTGTCTTTGGTTGAAAAGACAATATGTATGTTGTTTGAGCCCCCCATCCAGGGTAAAGGGGCCTTTTAACTAAAGTGGGTTAGCCAGTCATGCAGAGATGGAAGTTTTCCTTCCTGGAAACACAGGTTTTCATCCTGGAAAGCAAGCAAACTTCCAGAAGAACACACAATTTCAGGCATATTATTCTAGTCTCATAGTTGGTTGCTTTGGCCATTATCCCAAACAACAACTGTCCAAACTGCATTTTAATTCGCTCCATCACAAGGGCAGCTCTTGTGCCTTTGTGTGATTTTATGTTCCATGTTGGAGAACGCAAAAACTAGAATCCCATGTTTTTGATTCTCTCTTTGTCTCCCTTGCTCCATTTTTACCTTCATCTGCTTTCTTTAAAATTTTTCATATTCCAAAAATTACCCTGACCTAAATCAATCTGGATTCTTGACTGTCTGCAGTTCTCCTGCTCAAACAGTTAAATTGTTTTCCTTTAATGGCAAAAACTCCAATGGTTTCACTTGTCCATTTCCATCGGCTAAAGTTGGATGAGATATGGCAACAAAATTGCTGTAAGCAAATACTTCCCTACTTGTAGATGGACAGTTTGCTATAACACAGATTTTCCATCTACCAGTCAGAAGATAATTCTCCCCATTCTCCAAACACACACTTGACCTTCCTTCCATACATACTGCAGAGGTCATAATTTTGATAACTCGTACTCTAATCTGGTGCAAAGTTTCATTTTTCAGAGAATTCTGCTTCGTCAGCCATTCTCCATCTTGTGTCCTTTGGTATTTCAACAGCAACAAGTGGGATAATCTCCAAAGAAAAGTCCTGGAGGACTTTTCTTTCATGTGGGTCAGATCAGTGCTTCCACTTTCCTAGTCTAAACAATTGTTTTGAATGAGTTAATGAAATTATCTTTGGTGAAATGCAGTCATCATTCCCCACTCCATATAGAATTCTCATCTACTATCCAAGCCATGGATTAATAACTGGTGTGCCAAGGGACAAGATAGTCATCCTCATCCTTACTGAAATGTGTGCAACCAGTACCGTCGACAGGGTGTAGCATAGAGGCAGCCTGCCTCATGGCGCTCTGCTTAATAAGGGCGCTCGTTCAGCCATATTGTGGTAGGCGCCGTATTACAGCAACAAGATATTTTACAAATATGTGGCATTTAGTTTACCAAATAAAAAAAGGTGTCATTTCCCATTGATAGTTAAATATGTGCTTATTATATTTTAATTATAAAAAAATTATAGTCATACATACTAAACTAAGCATTTTAGAACCCACTTATTAGATACTTAAGGAAACAACTCATAAAGCATCGTATGATGTGAATTTTATAAACTTTTATAGTCTATGCAAATATTTAGTTAAACTGAAATAAAGAGTCAAGAGACTTCACTTTGGTGATGCAAAATTATACAAATTAAGTGGATATTGAATCCAACATTATTTCAAAGCCGAATATATAGAAACTACAAGAGTTTCGTGCCGAATATAGAAACTGTAAAAGTTTTGGCGGATCCAAGCGTAAGCAACCTTTCAGGACAGGGGCAACTACGAGTCGCCCCTGTCCTGTCCTGAATCTTAAATAATTTAAATAGTAAAATTTCTCTAGTTCTGATGGTATCTCCCAAGCTCTACTCAAACGTTGTGCTAGAGAATGCACATCTGTTCTATGTTATCTCTATACCCTTTTTATACTTAGCTGATATTGACTTCAGTACATAGCAGGAAGCCTCTACTTAGCTGGCATATACCCCCAATACAAGCAAGCCTGTATTCAGTCCATTCCTGAAAGAGAGATAAAAGACTGCCACCAAACTGCCATTTGCTCTCAACTCAGTCCTCTCCAAAATTATGGAGAAGGTTATTCACTCTCAACTTCTTCATTACCTGATGGCTTTTCAGATTCAGGCCAGCAGATCTCCCAACTTATATATCCTGCCTCTGTACACATCCCTTGGATGGATATGGAAAAACTTATGCTGTTGCTCAGTATTCTCAGGGCATTTGATCATTTAGCATAGAGGCCTCCTAAGCAAATTGCTATCCTTTGCTCATTCAACACTTTGAGCCATCAGTTTTCTATCTGAGGTGGATGGCTTTTTTTTTTTCTTTTTGTACTTCCTGAACAATGGAAGAATGCTCCAGAGCTATCACCTGCTCTCATTCTCCTTCATGCAAAAAAAAAAAGCTGGTGCCTCTTATTCAATCCCCTACAGATCACTCTTCCCTCTTCATTCTAGGTATATACAAGTTTCGTCATTTCTTTCCTTCCTTCATTTCATCTACCTCTGTTTCTTCTTGGGAACAGAGGTAGATGAAATGAAGGAGATGACAAGCTGGTTTACTGTGTTTCAGGTTGCACTGTTTACAGATGTTGACTAGTGGCTGCTTGTGTTCTTACATGATTAAAAGAAAGCACAGTAATTGTAGTGGGCAGTTTGGTGGAGAAAACACCCATGCAAGTACCTATACAAATCACATAATGCAGTAACCTGTGAAAAAGTGACTGGAGGAAGTCTTTGAGAGATTGTGTCTGTTAGGCAGATTGCTCTCTTCTGTGCATCACTCCAAAAATGAAAAAAACAAAATTCTAAGGTCAGTCGAATTTGGGATTTATCAAGTGTTAGTAGTTGAGCAGGAGAAAAGTAGCATTTTGAACAAAAAAGAATACCAAATTGGAAGCTGAGGAGACTATGGATATGATATGTTTATACCAGGATAAACTAGATGTAAAAAATCAACCAAAGAAGTGGGGAACTAATCTTGCCTGGAAGTTGGAACTGTCAAAGAGGGAGTTAAGTAGGATCTTTCTTCTAGGTAACAAGACAGGACCTTGTTTTGATAGCATTGCAATTCACTAGATTATGTTTACCCCTTTTTGGAATGCAAGACAATCAGTGTTTAAGGGATTGTTTATGAAAGATCTTGCAGCTTGAATCATTTAAGTACTACAAGGTTTCATGAACAGGAATGGAGGAAATTTGTAAGAGTGTGTTTGAGGACACAGAACTCTAGGGATGCTTCAGCATTGATCAGATGATTTGTTGCTGAGAAGAAGCTGGCAATCCAGCCACATATGCTGGGAAAAAGGAGATCCTGAGATAGCAGCTTGTTGAGAAAGCCTCACTGCTAGACACAACCAAATGCTTAGGAAATATCAATAGCGGTCATGTGAATTTCTCCAGATCTTTTCATGGTTTGTGTCTAGGCAAGGTTAGGTTAGCAAGAATGGAACAAGAATGGTGGAATCCATACCAATGATCACTAATTAACAGATGGGCCTCCAGGTTACGAAGAAGCTTGCTCTTGATAACCTCCATCACTTTCAAAAGTATTGAGGTGAGGGCAGTGGAATAATAGTTTGATGACTGACTTTTCTCTTTCTTTAGGGTCATGTTGGATAAACTCTTGCTTCCATGCTGTCAGATAAGTGGCAGATGACTATGAAAGTTTATACAGGCAATTTAGGATGGGCATAATTCTGATAAGTTTTGAGCACAGCTGGACCAGGAGAATTATCATTATCAAGATTAATGATGATTTTTCTGTTGCCCTTTTGGCAAAAGATGCAGAATGAAAATTTGAAAAGCAAAAATGGAATGTCAAGTATACAATTGGTGTGAATATCTTCGAGGACGTGCTCGTATTGCTAAAATTGTCAGAAATGCACAATGGATTATGGTAATGATTCAGAGAACAGTGAAAAGCAGAGACATTATGGCTTCCATTGTATAAAGCCTTGATCAGAGCATGTTTGGATTACTATGTGCAGATTTTGGTTACCTAGTTTTTAAAAGCTTGAGGAGATATTGGAAAAGTGCCAGAAACAGTTGATACTAAGGGGTGGTTTCTGGTCTCTTTAATGTTGGGTGTGAAGAAATATTGAGGAAATGCAATTTGTAGAGTCTAGTGGATAGTAGGCTGACAGGGGATTGAGATGTATAAGTTGGTAAAGGGGTTATTACTGAATTAATGCAGGAAAATTTTTTCATACATTGGGAGGAGGCAGGAGAGAACAGGAGACCATCCCTGCAAGCTGTATAAGGAGAGTGTTAGCAGGGGTCAGTTAGGAGTAGGTTTTTTTTGCATGTTGAGTAGTGGGTGATTAGAATGCATTACCAGAGTATGTTGAGTGCAGAAACAAGAAATATGTTTTAAGAAATATGTTTTTAGTTTAATGAGTTATGTGAGAGTTTCCACACTGAGTCTTTTGACTTCATGGAGATCTGATGATGATAATAAAAAGACCAGAAGCAGAAGAGACATGCAGGGAACTAGGTCTTGGAGAGAGAAACGAAGGCACTCATTCCAGTAAGGATTATTTCAGTTATATGGTCAAGGCAAGTGTTTGAATCAGGAGAACAAAAACAGTAATGAGACCAAGGAAAAGAAATATAGAAATCCCAGAGGTCATACCACTTGTGGCATTGTAGAAAGGGCTCTTTGCCTTGGTCATTTATACAAGAGTTAGAGGAAAAGACTGATGACAAGAGGTGTGCTTGTGCGTGTCTGCCTTATCTTTGATGATGTTACATCAGGACATGAGAAAGGTGGAAACAATGAAGGCAGCTGTTGGTTGATCCAAAGGCTAGCATATTGCATTTGGCTCTTGTGAAGTCTGCTTTGGATTTGTTGATTTTCTCACACTTACTTCAGGCTGTAGCATAGGCTGAGTGAGAAGTTGGAGTTTTTGACTTGAGCCATTGAATATATGCTGTATTTTCTATCATTGACTGCAAATGCACATTTTTAGGGAACCAGGTCTTGGAGAGAAATGAAGGTGCTCATTCCGGTAATTATTTCAGTTATATGGTCAAGGCAAATGTTTGAATCAGGAGAACAGAAACAGTAATAAGACCATGGAAAAGAAAAAACATAGAAATCCCAGAGGTCATTCCACTTGGTGCCTTTATAGTGTCATGGGATATGACTGAAATTGGCTGGGAGATCAACAACCTCTGGAAAATATGTTAATGTTATGGGCAGAGTTGCTAGTTAAGAAAAGGTTAAATGTTCAGAGGAAGCATAGTAAGGGTTGTGTGTGGAATAAGAGATTTGCCTTGGTCATCTAAGCAAGAGTTGGAGGAGAAGACCAATGCCACAAGGATCTGCCTTATCTTTGAGAGATGTTACCATTGTTGCATCAGAATGAGAGTTAGAGGTGGAAACATAGTAGGGCAGAAGTTCTGATCAGCAGCCTTGCCATTTGAGCAGGAGACATGGTTAATTCATTTGGCTGTTATAAAATCTGCTGGATTTCTCTTTTCTTTTCTTTTCTTTCTTTTTTTTTTTTTTTTTTTGATTGATTTAAAGCTTTTTTTTTCCTTTGGGGTTCTCAAATAAAAATAAAATGGATAAAATATGGATGGAAACAAGAATATAATTTCTTATATTACATTTTTATTGTTCCTTCACATTAATACAGTAATGTGAAGATGATTACATTCTTTTATATCAATTATCATCATCATGCATATCAAGGATTTAGGCCTAGCATGGCCTGTTCTGGCCTTAGAAGTGTTGTTTTAATCCTGGTTTTCTTTTTCCTAATGGCTTGTACTTTAAGGCTTGTTTTGGTAATCTTTTTGTTTTCATTCTTTGAACGTGTTCCATCCATTTATGTTTATATTTTTTAATTTTTTCTATTACTGGTTCTTGGTTTAATTCTTTCATAATTTCTTCATTTCTTTTGTGATCAAATAGAGTATACTTTGCAGTTTTTCTCATAAACTTCATTTCTGCTGTTATTAATCTTTGTTTGTCTTTTTGTTTTATTGTCCAGATTTCACTTCCATACAATAAGACTGGTAGGGCTAATGTATTGTATACTTTTAGTCTGGTTTGTTTTTGAACTAGGTTTGGTTTAAATATAGTTAATTAGTTACACCTGTTATTTTTAAATATTTTGCAATTTTTTACGTTTATATCTTTTTCATTTTCATATGTGTTCATACTTCCTAGGTAGTTAAATGAATTCACATGTTCTAAGATCTTGTTATCTATTACCATTTTAGTTTTTGCTGGATCTTGTCCTTTAAAGGCCATAGTTTGTTGATTTTTCTGTTGATATTATCATACCATAATCTTCGGCTATCTCATTTAGATCTAAAATAGCTTTCTGTAAGTTATCTTCAGAATTTGTAATTATTATTTGGTCGTCGGCAAAAAGGATAGTGTTTAAGTTCACAGTAGGAGAAAGTTTAATACCTTGATGGAAATTTTTATTCCATTTTATTATTATTTCATTTAGGTAAATATTAAAAAGAGTTGCTGAGAAGGGACATTCGGACCCCTTGGTTTCTCTCTCTCTCGTATATAATAGCTCATCATTTAATCTTATTTGTATTTGATTATTTTCATATATACTTATGATAGCTTTTAGGATATTGTTTTGTATTTGTCTTTCTTTTAATATGTTAAATAAAATGCTTCTTTTAACTTTGTCAAATGCTTTTTCAAAGTCAATAAATGCAATATGTGTTTCTAAATTGTATTCTCTTCTTTTTTTGTATTATTAATTTTAGGCAAAAGGCCAGGTGTATACATGATCGTCCTTTTCTAAATCCATTCTGTACTTCTAAAATAAAGTTTTCAGAATATTTCATTAGTTTGCTATTTAAAATTCTGCTATATTATATTTTGTAACAGGAATTTAATATGCTTATACCTCTATAGTTTTTAGGGTCATCTCTACTACCTGTTTTAAAGATGGGAATCACAATTGCTTTTTTCCATTCTATTGGGGGGGGGGGTTACCAGTTGAATAAATTTTATTTAAAAATAATAGTAGTCTTTCTTTGAATCTTGTTCCTTCATATTTATATAGTTATGAACCTAGCTTATCTTCTCCAGGTGATTTTCCATTTCTTGTTTCTTTTGGGCTGATTTCTAATTCTTCTTTAGTTATTTCATTTTCATTAAATGTTTGCCAGTTGTCTTTTTTAAAATATTTATCTGTCCACAATTCAGTGTAGAAATTTAGAAATTCTTCTAATTTCAATTTGGTGTTTAACTTTATGTTTTCTTTAGTATTTGCATTTAAGTGTTTCAAAATCTTATATACATTGGGTCTTATTTTATATAAATCATGTTCTAAATTAGACAAAATTAAACTGGACAATAAAACAAAAAGACAAACAAAGATTAATAACAACAGAAATGAAGTTTATGAGAAAAACTGCAAAGTATACCCTATTTGATCACAAAAGGATTGAAGAAATAATGAAAGAATTAAATCAAGAACCAGTAATGGAAAAAAATTAAAAAAATATAAACATAAATGGATGGAACACTTTCAAAGAATGAAAACAGAAAGATTACCAAAACAAGCCTTAAAGTACAAGCCATTAGGAAAAAGAAAACCAGGACGTCCTCTTAAACAATTCAACGATGACTTCTAAGGCCAGAACAGGCCATGCTAGGCCTAAATCCTTGATATGCATGATGATGATAATTATGTTCTAAATTAGAAACAAATTTGTTCGATGATTCTCTTTCTTTTTCTGACTTATCTTTTAGCTATGGCTCTTATTCTTCAGCTATCAGCTAACGCCATTTTGTTCCCTTCATAGGGAGTAGGCGAGGCCATTTAACCTATCTAACTTTTGGAGACTGAGTGGGTAGTTCAATCTCCACTGGCAGCCAATCAGAGATAGCTGGCCCAAGGCTATCACTAATTAAGTGGCACGCAGTGAAGAGAGACGGCACAAATGCTGCCATCTCGTGGTCCCTAACCATAACACAATATATTTAATGTCTGAAATAATGTGGGTTCTACGGTCGATTTTCTTGAGTTTACGGGACGAAAACCAGAGTTTCCGGGAGGAAAAACCCGCTTGCCCGTGCCAGAGATCGACTAACTCAGGAACCGGCCGAAAAAAGGCTTAGAAAAATTTCCTCTAGTCGCTAGTCGCCGACTAGACTCGAATCAAAGTCTTCCTTCATGCGGTTTAGCATGAAGTTTGGTGTGCAAACAACACATCCACTGAGCTACACAGGCCCTAGATTCTTTTATATTCTATTTCATCTTCTAATCTTTTACTGCTTAACCATTTGTGATAGGCTTCTTTTTTTCATTTTGATTATTTCTTTGATTGTATCGTCCCATATCTTCAGTTTTTTCCTTTTATTGAATTTTTTGGTCTTTCCTAAGCTTTCATTTGCTGCTGCATTTAGTATCATTTTTATATTAAGTCATTCTGTTTCTATTTCTTCATTTTGTTTTATTTTATCTAGATATTGGTTAATTCTTTGTTCATATAGCCATTGTATATTTGTGTCATTTAATAGTCTAGTTTTATAAACAAATGTTTTAAATTTTCTTTCTGTTCTTGTAGCCATTTAGGTGGTAATCTTAATTTTATTTTAACGAGGAAGTGGTCACTGCTTATTTCATATCCTCTGTGAACTCTAACATCTAACGAAAACTTTGATGTCTTTTCATTTAAGATAAATAATCTAATATTGATTTCCATCCTCTTGCTGCCTAAGTATATTTATGTATGTCTTTATGTTTATAGAAAGAATTCATTATTTTTAGGTTATTATAAACTACAAAGTCAATCAATTTTTTACCATTCCTGTTTAGAGTATGTTCTCCATATATTCCTATATTATTATTAATTTTCGTATTTCCAATTCTTGCATTTAAGTCTCCTGCTAAAATTATGTAATCATTTTTATTTATTTTATTATATATATTTTGTAGCTGATTATAAAATTCAATATTATCCTGTTCTTTTCCTTCTTCTGGGGCATATAAACCAATTATTGTTAAATAGCCTCTATCTATTTTTATTCTAGCTTCTATTATTCTTTCATTCCATAATTTATGTTTTAACTGTTTTGAAATGGAGGTATGAATCCCAAATCATGACTCCTGCTTGTGCTCTTTGGTCTCTGTCGACTCCACTGTATATCACATTAAAATTTTCAGTTCTCATAGTTCCTTTTAATTTCTTTTTTGTTTCAGTGATTACTGCTATTTTAAAATTACTTTCATTTAATATTTGGTCTAATTCTATTTCTTTATATGCTATTCCTCTTACATTCCAGTTTGCTATATGTATTATATTTTGTCGTTTCCATTTTTGTTTTACCTTTTCCATTCCAGGGTCGTTTTTCATAGATTCATTCCGATTACCTTTTTCTATCAGCTTAAAAGTAGATCAATTATTATATCAATTATAATTTATTAATTATAATTAATTTCTGCAGAAAAAATATACACAACATATTGTCTTCTTTCAGGTGGGAGCTCATTATGGGGTCCTTTTAAAGACCTATACAAAGTTGTCAATTCTGCAATTATCAATAAAAATGTGGATGCCATTCCTGATCTAGAAGTTTCCTTAAGAAAGCATAAGCCAGATTTTATTTCTTTATTAAAAAATCCTGTTAGTTCATGCTTGTTTCATATATTATTTATGTACTTTTTAAGTTAGCATTCAAACATTTTTTTATTCATATTTTATTAAGTTGTATATCTGATATGCTATAATTATCATTGAAGTATGTCCATGTATGTATGTCAAGAAACATGGCTTGTTTGAAATAGGTTGCATATTTATCTCTGTGCAGTTTTAAATTTTTTTTTATTACTATGGTATTTAAAAATAAGTTAGTCTTTTATCTGAGAAAAAAAAAACACCATTTATGCATTTTTTTCCTCCTACTAAGAAGAATTGTTTAGACCTAACTGTGAAACCGAAGGTAAATAAAATGGCCCATTTGAATACCAAAATCAATTGACTTTCTAGATGTGCCTTGTAATTAATGGTAATGACAGTTTTCACTCACAAGGTTTGCATTTTGGAGTGTTATATGATCGAAATAAATAAATACAATAAATAACTAGTGGAGAACCAAGACCTAATTTCTCTAACTCAATCCACTGATAGCCAAAGCATGGTATTGGCTAATGGAATTAGATCTAAACCTTTTGATATTAAAACAGGATTGAAGCAAGGAGATGCCCTTTTACCCATCTTTTTTAACTTTGTTTTAGAAAAATATACTCGAGAAACTGTAAACGATAACTATAAGGGATCTGGGTGTGATGATTGATAAAAACCTATAATTCAGGGACCATATTGCAAAGATCATGAATGTAACCCAGAGGATTGCTACAACACTGAGAAGGATGCTGACCTGCGGAGATAAAAGAGTTGTCATTCCATTGTATAAAGCCCTGATCAGACCACACCTGGACTATTATGCTCAGATTTGGTCTCGAGGATTTAAAGGGGATAAATTAACCATTGAAAGAGTGCAGATGTGGATAATAAAGATGCTATCAGGACTGTACAGTGTTAATTATTAGCATAGGCTGAGGGAATGTGGACTTGTAGAGTATGAATATGAACTTTTAAACTGTTGAGAGGTAGTTACAGGTTTCTTGTAAATAAGCTTATATGTTTGTTATACATAGCATTTAATATTTCAGGAAATGACAACACATGCTAGAATATTAATTAAAAACATAGGTATTATTTCTGGGAAAACTCCCATGTTACCCCTCTTAAAAACTATTATTTTTATAGATGTCTATCTTTTGTCCGATAGATGTCTGATCTTTTGTCTATCTATCTTTGATAGATAGACAAAACCACAATGAAAAACACAACACCCTACACCACACGTATGTTTGGACAAATCAAAACCCGCAAAGACGGTTACCTGATACAGCCAATAGTCTCCTACAAAAACACCACCACAGCACCTTTATCGAAATTCATAGCCAAGCTACTCAAACCATTAATTACGACATCACGCTCTATGATAAAAAATATGGACGATCTTTTCCAAAAAATAAATAGCATAACCCTATCCCAGGAAGACATACTTCATTGGATGCAGCTTCATTATACACTAACATGGACGTTCCCAGAACATTAGACATCGTACACACACACTACTCACAGAAGACCACACCCTACACTCTCATACAAAATTAACACCTAATGATATCACAAACTTAATCAAACTAATAATCTCAGCAAACTTCTTCAAGTTCAACAACAGCATGTATATTCAAATTTTTGGACTCCCTATGGGCCAAAACATCAGCGGATAACTAGCGGAATTGTTCCTACTGTAGCACACATAGAATCACTCCCCTCCGGCATCACCATTTTGGCAGATATGTGGACGATATTCTATGCATTGGAGAACTAACACACATGACCACCTTACAAGCGTCCCTTAACAGTTACAGCAACAGACTAAAATTCACCATAGAAACAGAACAAATCCACCAATTTCTTAAACCTGACCTTAATCAGAACAAACAACAAAATAGTCAAAACTATACCACAAACCCATGCATATCGGAAACTACCTCTATTTCAACTCATACCATCCGTATTCTGTTAAAAAAATCAGTCATCCTATCACAATTTATAAATGCTTACATGTTTTCAACCAACAATAATTATCTCAACACAGAAATAAAAAAACTAACAGATTTTTAAAAATCGCAACTATCCCACACAACTAATAAATTACGCAAACAGGACAGCAAAAACACATCAAAACAACCCAACAACCAAATCAAACTTCCCAAAGGGAGGGAGAGAGAGAGAGGGTGTGACTGCTGTTGAATGTATCTACCTGTATGTGTAGGTTTTCTGTAAACAGAGAAAGTCAGGGATCCATCAGTCTGTCATGTAATCAGAGTGTCTTGGAAAGGGAGACTGTTGTTGTTTTCCTTTTTCTAAGGTAAACTGGATCCTGGGGTATTGATTGGTTAAGTGTGTAGAGAAATTGTTGAGTGTACCCAGGCCATGCGGCCAAATAGAAAACGCATTCACATAGCATAGCCAAACAGTGGGTTTATGTGGGGCAGATTTTAAGGATTTTTCTTCAAAGGTCTCCATAAAGAAGTTGGCCAGGGATGGAGATAGAGAGTGGAGAACCGATGGCTGTTTGTAGAATTTTCCTTGCCAAATGAAATAGCCTGAGTTTATGGTGAGCTGAAATAGGGCTGGGATATTGGGAGGAAATTTGGCTTGGATGAGGTCTAAGGTATCTTTGAGTGGGACATTGGTGAATAAGGACATCAGAAATGTCAGTGTATTGGAGTGAGAGGTTTTTTTATACTGGCTTTAAAGTGGGCTGAGTTTCTATGTGTGAAGGTGTGTTGCCAGTATACATACTGTGTGAGCACTTTTTGACTAAATGTTTGACTAATTTATGTGGGGGAATCAGTGCCATCCACAGTGGGACCTAATGGTACATTTTGCTTATGGATTTATGGGTAGTCCATATATCTGGGTGGGGGTGGTTAGAGTCAAAACGTTTTAGTCACTAAGTTTTTGCTAACGCAAATGATGTGAAGTCATTAGCTTCTTTATACGAGTTGTCCCAATCCTGAAAATAGTTCAGGTGCAAACTTGTTTGCTTACATTTTAATAAAGGATTAAACCAAGTATATAATTTCTTGGTATCTTTAATTTATAAAAGGTTTTAGTCTGTTAGTCACTGATTTGGGAACTGGTGGGATCATATTCTATAGGTAGACCAATGTGGGGTCTAAAAGTAAAGAGGCAAGCTTACGTGTGTAGTCTGTTTGGTTTAGAACTACAGTGGCATTTCCCTTATCAGCTTTAGTAATTATATGTAATGCTATTTCATTCAGTTATCTAAATTTTGTTAATTTTTGTATTTGAAATAATTAATCTTAGTTTTTACTTTAATTGTAATCTCATTTGATTTTGTAACAACCAGTATGGTGGCACTCTGGCATGTTCCTTTCTTTTAAGCTTACACGGTGATCCGAATACATTTTTGAAAATTATGGAGACAACTACTGATCTGGCCGCACGGGCGACAAACGCTAAACACATTCCTTAGCCACCTGAACAAACAACACGAATGCATACAATTTACCATCAAAATCGAAAATCAAAACTCGCTCCTGTTCCTAGACAACACTAGTCACACGTTTTCCTTCAGGCAGTCTATCCTTCACGGTCTACCGAAAACCGACACACACGGGCCAATACATACATGCTAATTCATACCACCACCCATCACAAAAATATGGAGTCATTAACACTCTTAAAAACAGAGCTACAACAATTTGCTCTAACCAGCAAGCCCTGAAACAAGAACTAAAAATCATCAGCGACACATTTATAAATAATGGCTATAACAAAAATACTATTAATAAAATACTCCATAAAACAACAACAAAAACGAATCTAGATTATAGTAAAACCATAGCCATCCCATACATTAAAGGGTTATCAGAAAGAAATCAACAGAATCCTACAACATTATAACCTCAATGCCACCTTTAAGCCACCCACTAAACTTAAAACCATGTTCAGCTCCTCTAAGGATCCTCTCCTCCCATTGGCACATCCTAGAGTCTTTTGCATCTGCTGCACCTGTAACTTACCGTACATTGGTGAAACAGGACGGACAATCCCTATACGCAAGAAAGAACACGTTAGACACATTAAATATAACCATTATGCTGAAGCAGGTCTCTCAGATCTTGCACTCAACACCTTACACTAAATCAACTGGAAAAGCATCCACTCTTTACACCACACAAAAACCTGGTATGAAAGGAAATTTAAGGAAGCCTGCGAAATCCTGATAAATCACCTAAATATCAACAACAAAAGATGGCATGAAAATTTCGAGGATCTGGATGGCACACATTCAGCCTACCTAATATATAAGATCCAGCATAGGTCAGGACTCTAGCCAATCTTCAGCTAGTATTAGAAACCATTCCATACCAACTGGCTGGAATGTACATTTATAATCATGATGTTAATATATGTATATAGATAGATACACAGACTTGTTGTTGCACCCAATGTATTTCTACGACCAACAGATAACACTAATAATAGGAATCTAGTGTTGATGTACAATTTTTTAAATTTTTTTAAATTTTTTTTTTTTTTCACCAGAGGTCAGACCAACAATTGTTGTAGCAGTTGGTCAGTAACTTTAACAAACCAATTTGATTGTAGTGTAGCTTGTTTTCTGTGTATAGTTGTATGCTCCAGAAGATTACCTTGATATATAAAGGTCGAAACGTCGAATGTAGATTTTAGTTATATTAAACTAAAGTTTTTATTCAAACACGGTAGTTGTCTCCATCTTCTTCTTCTTCTTCTACAGCTTCTCCCACTTAAGTGGGGTCACTGTTTGTTATGAGTCTCCTCCACACCTTCCTGTCTTGGGCTGTCACCACATCCAAGTTCTTCATCTTCAAGTCCTCTTCTACCAGCTCCCTCCATCTCTTGGCTGCCCACGCTTCTGCCTTCCTTGCACATTCATCTGCATGACCCTTCTTCCCACATATTCGTCCTCCCTCCTCATCACATGACCAAACCATCTCAACCTTGCCTCCTGTATTTTTGCTCCTAAGTTCGTAACTTTCACTGTTCCCCTGACATAGTCATTTCTCAGATGATCTTTTCTGGTCACACCGCACATCCACCTAAGCATTCTCATCTCTGCTACTTCCATCCTGCTGATGTTATTTTTCCTCAGGGCCACAGTTTCTATAGCATATGTCATAGCTGGCCTCACTCTGTCCTATAAATTTTGCCTTTCAGATTGATCGGCACCCTCTTATCGCATAACACTCCAGCCATCTACCTCCAGTTCCTCCAACCCGCTTGTATCCTGCATCCCACTTCCTTCTCAGCTCCTCCATCTTCTTCCACTGTTAAACCTAAGTATCTAAAGTCTCTCACCTTCCTGATGACATTTCCTTCCAGCTCCAGATCTGTCTCCTGGCCACCGCCCACTGCGCAACACATATATTCTGTCTTACTTCTGCTCAGTCTCATACCTCTCTCTTCCAGTACTTTTCTCCATCTTTCCAGTTTAGTTTCCGCTTCTTCTCTTGAATCTACACACACAGCAAGATGTCATCTGCATATAACATTGTCCAAGGTGCATCTTCTCTCACTTCCTCTGTTACCACCTCCATCACAATATTAAACAGAAACGGACTTAATGCTGACCCTTGATGCAAGCCAGTAGTTGTCTCCATAATTTTCAAAAATGTACTCTGGCATGTTGTTCAGCTCTGTAAATAGGATTAATGCTCCTTGCTTTAGCTTCACCTTGTAAATATGCTGATGCATGGATGAATGGCCATTAATTTCAGGCTGAAATATTTGCAGTGATAAAAATAATTTTTATTATTCTTATCCCCACTTCTAGCTGATGAATTCATAGCTGGCAGATTTAGATTGCTTGGATATGTGAAAAGAATGGGCGAGGAGAGAATGGCTAAACAATCATTCAAGATGAGGCCTTATAGAAAGCAACCTAGAGAAAGACCATGACAGCACTTGGAGGATAACATCCAATAATACTTAGTGCCTGCATGCACGTGTTGGGAGAGAAATCTTGGACTGGACTGAAAGAACTCAACACAGAAAGGAATGGAAGAAATTGTTACTTGCAGCAAAGAACCTAGAGGTTCAGAAAGTTAAGGTAGAAGTTCTCATATTTTAGTTGTATGCTCCATTATTATGCATCCACCTAGATAATGAATGAAGCTGTGCTTGCAGTTTGGGATTTAGTCACCCAAACTGTATTTTTTATTAGCTTAAACCACAAATAAACACTATGCTACATCATGAAGAAATACCAGCTAGGGTATCACCCAACCTCAAACCACAAAGTGAAAGTGGGTGCTATCAGCTGTAGAAGCATCTGTGGAAAAGAGGTGGAATTAGCAAATAAATTAGAGTGTATTAAGTTGGAATGGGTTAGAGTAATATTTGAGTGGAGACATTGGAGAAATTACTAAATAAAAATAAGTGACAAATATGATTTATCATATAAGTTAACCACCCTTGAAGAATGTGGAATGGGTTTGAACAGCACGAATTCACTTATGTGGTGTTTTATGAAAAGTATATTGGAAAATGTTTGGAGAATTGCAACAGTTTGAAAAAAACTCGCAGACTAACTGCATAGCTTAAAAATATCAAAAAAAAATTAAGAAAAAGTTAGGTATGCTATGAATGCATAAAATATATGTAGATATTAGTCTATTTTATCATTTACTACCATAAAGTATACACAAATCTATTATAAAAAGTTAAATTTTATCAAAACTTAGGCATACAAATACAGACCGTACATGGCCATTAGCAGTCAAGAGAAATATAAACAAATGTAAAGATGCAGTGTTAAATCATAACTGCATAAAATTAACTGTTAATTAGCATAAATAAAATTTTATAATGATCCGTTCATTAGTCTATAGGCTATGCTACTGCGAAGCAATCGTATCGATTGCACTAGGCTATGACAAAGCCTAGAAAGTTATACCTGTAAATGAATATGAATAATTTATTTTTCACATTATCTTTTCATTTTTGATGTCTAGTGTTAGTAATATGTATAACATGTATAGTGTTTTGTATCATATAAGGCGCAATATCGATGTATGTACTGACAGACACAATTCTTCTTGTAAACAGACGATGTAAACTCACCGTTTCAATAAATACAGTACAATGTGGTAAATGTATTTTCATTTCCTTATGATTTTCTTTAATAACATTTTCTTTTCTCTAGCTTACTTTATTGTAAGAATATAGTATATAATACATATAAAATATGTGTTAATCGACTGTTTATGTTATCAGTAAGGCTTCCAGTTAATAGTAGGCTATTAGTAGTTAAGTTTTTTGGGGAGTCAAAAGTTGTACATGGATTTTCGAACAATGCAGAAGTTTGTGTCCCTGATCCCCACAATGTTCAAGAGTCAACTGTAATTTGTTTTCATAATACATTAAAAAATTGACTAAATTAGAAATTCTGAAAGCAAAAATTTTATTTGTGCAATTACTAGGCATGTACATGCTCTTTTTGACCAGTGTCCCACAGCTGAGATGGAACATTGCTCACCAGTCTCATCTGTCTGTGAACATTTTGGAATCATCTATCTCTACATTTGTGGCCTATAGCAACACCCACCAAATATCTAAAACACATGCTCATCTCAACCTCACACCAAACTGCTTCAAAGCAATTATCACTACTTCTTCTTCTGGTTCCCATCTGCCATACGGCCGGGGGAGGGTAGCTATATGCTACCATTCTAGGGAGAGATGATTATGAGCAAGGTGGTTTCCCGTTGCCTTCCTTGCCATAAGTATTTATGACTGTAACCTGTGTGTTTACGGGGCCGGTTTGCCTGCTTGCGGGATGAAAACCCCCAGATAAACTGGCGGAAAAAACCCTGCTGCCCACGCCCAAGACCAGCTAACTTGGCTATGGCTGAGGAAGATCCTTAAGCTCCTCACGTCGTGGACGGGAATCGAACCTAGGACACTCCTTCCCCAGGCATATGGTTGCGAAGCGCAAAGCCACTAGGCTAACCGCGCGAGCTTTTATCACTACTGATTTCTTTATTTTCCACATGGAAGGGGGGGGTCATAACTCTTGCAAGATCATCAGTAATGCCCCACCTCATTTTTTATCTTTGTCTTTTCGAAAAATGCTGTTACCATGTATTCTATTCTAGTGAGTACATCATCTTCTGTTAACCTCATCTCATAGATACCAATGATTGTGGACTGATTATTTATACCAAGTCCGCAAACTCTGTACTTTTATTTCTAGCATTGATATATAAGCAAAATAGCTTGCCCCTAGCCCTCTTTCATTCCCAGAATTCCTCATCATTCAAGTGCCTTGACTTTGTTTTTCCCATTGAGGCACTCATAATTTATCTCATATGAAGCTTGATTGCTTACATTCATAGGCCCACTATCTTGTTTTTGTTTCCCTTCCACTCTCACTCGAATGCATACCATCTGCAGGAAACAGCTCTCCTACCATCAGATTTATCCCATATATCTAAGTCCTCTTTCTTTCTTTTTGCACATTGTAGCTGTCATACCATTCATAATCATTGCTCTTCTCCTCAACTCCCTACTATCATACTTTAGCAATATACAGTTCTCCCTCTCACACTCTTTGCTTCATTGTATCTAGCAACATCACAGATCTTGTGCTACCTCCTTCATACTTCCTCAAATCTTTGTATCCACCAACATGGTCCATCTCTTCTGCACTTTCTGTTCTCTTCACAGCCATAGCCACTCTTCCTTTCATTGTTCCAGCAGGAGAGAAGTCATATTAGACTCCTCTCCTGCTGGCACCTTCTTACATTTCAAATCACCAATCTCTTCTCGAAATATCCTTTCTCACTTTGCATACCCTCAGTTTATTCTGCAACCTCAACACTTCTTTTCTGATATTCCTACTTGTATTCATGTTTTTAATACTAATTTCTTTACCATTGTACCTTTGTTTTTCTACAGTTCCACTGTTTTTTGCTTTTTTCCTTTGTCTTACTTTTCTCTACTGTGTCATTCACTGCCATACTACCACTTTTGCATTACCCTATCACTTTCGTCATTATGTAGACAATTTCTTTCATGTTCGTATAAAGAATATGATTTTTATTTTCGTTGTTTACTTTTTATTCCTGAGGTCTGTGCAGAGGCCTGTATTATACTATATTACACTCTGGTTAGAAACTGCAGTTCTTTATTAAGGTGGTACTAAAGTCTTTCAGCTCTCAGATGTGAGCAGCTCTCACATCTGAGAGCTGCTCAACTTTTATTCGCTTTAAAACTTTCTTACATGTCATTCTTTTCGATATGAAATTCAATTTTATCAGGCTCAAGACTAAATAGCAATCACTTCCAATTTCAAATCCTCTATACACTCTGGTGTCCTGCACCAGGAAGAAAACATCACTGTCAACAATAACATAGTCAATGAGACTTTTCTTATTCCTTGCCTCTTCTCTCCATGTGAATTTGTGCACATTTTTCTGGTTAGAAACTGCAGTTCTTTATTAAGGTGGTAGTACCACCTTAATACTTAAAATTCCCGCACTAACTTGGCAAAGGTAATATGAAATATATACTCTTGATGGAGTTAATGTGAAGTAAATTGATCTATGGTTTTTTGTTTTGTCAAAGCCAGTCTATTTGTTTTTCACATAATGGTGGCCATTGTCTAAAATTCACTTTCAGAGATGTAGTAAATGGTAATGTTGTCTTGAATACTTTTAGCTCTGGTTTTGATTAGAACTTTTTTCCTTAGAGAAAGGAACTGAAAGTGTTACTTTTGCTAGCCCGGTAATGTAAAGTCTTTGTGCTGTGATACATTAATACAGCCAGTGTTTGCCTTTCAGTATTTACCTTTCTGCACCTTGTTCAACAGATGGTGGTATGTAAGTTGAGTCCTTGATAATGCTTTTTTTTTTTCTTTTGTGGCTCACAGTAATCTTCAAATTCCTGATATACAAGGCATGTTAAAAAAAAAAAAAAAAAAAAAAGACCAAACTTTTTCTTTAAAGACTTTATTGCTCATTTTAAGCAATGTCCCCTTCAAAGTAATCCCCTGTACTGGCAATACACTGTTCCCAACGTTTCTTCCATTGTTGGAATGCTTCCTGGAATGCACTTCCTGTGATGTGTAATTGTGATGGCACGCAGTTCTCTTATTGCATTTTTCTAAATCTCCTCTATATTTTGGAAACGATTTCCTTTCAAAGTGGTCTTAAGTTTGGGAAACAGGAAAAAGTCTGCTGGGGCAAAGTCCTTAGGGTGAATGGGGCACAATTAATGTCTGATGTTTTGCCATATAATTGCTGATGAGGAGTGATGCATGAGCTAGCGCATTGTCATGGTGCAACATCCAAGTCTTTTCCCACAGTTCTGGTCTCTTCCTGCACACAGAATCCCTCAAATGTGCTAAAACTTCCTGGTACAACTCTTTGTTTATCATCTGACCATGTGGTACCAATTCATAATGGACAATGCTTTTTCAATCAAAAAACATAACCAACATCACTTGATCTTTGACTGACTCATCCATCGACCCTTAAACCACTCATAGCATTGTGTTTGTCTCATACAGTCCTTCCCGTACTTGCTTACATGTGTAATTGTGAAATTTTGCTGCAAACTTGGTAAAAATTTTGCAGCAAAATTTCGCACACACACACCTACTCTTCAAGCTCTTTCATTGTCACTTTGTCGCTAATCTGATGGACAACTTGTTCGTGTGCTCACTTCAGCGGATGTAACTTGACGATAATGCTCATAGTGGAATGGGGCAAATGGCAATTTGTTATTAAAACCTGCCACTAGGTGTGCTCAATATCCGTTCTCTGTGCCGGTTTGCGCATTATTTAAAAAGTTCAGTCTTTATTTGACCTCACGTGGTATTCAGGATACTGTGAGAGTACTACAACATACTATTCATGGTTTATCTTTTTATTGCTGATTTTTTTTTCTATGTTTACAGCAGTTATTCATTATAATTAAAGAATCCCAAAGTTACACGTGTAACTTCATTCAACAATTCATGACAGTAGTTCTAAACACCAGAATAACAAAATAAAAATAAAAAAATAAATAAATTACAAGTTGCTAATATTTTGCTGGATTTCTAATCATCTTATTCAGAACAAAAATTGTGAGCTTTAAAATAATCACAACTTGTAATTATTATAAAGCTGAATTATATTTGTGATTATTATTTAAAATCACAACTAGCACTTAGGTAGTTGAAGAAACAGTTCAAATTGTAATTGAGAAGAAATTAATCTTCTATCAGGGAACCTTTTACATGGGGAGCTAGATAAAAAGATATGAATTCAGTGAAGTCTGGTTAGATGTGGTCTTGGAATATCTCCTAAATCTTTAGTAGATTAATACAGTCATTCTTATGAGGTTAGGGGAATATTTCATAGCTGATTCTGTTTCTATCTCAGACCTGTAATGATCTCTATGCAGCATTGTTGATGTTTCTTTCTATGTAATGGGCGGGGGGGGTATCCAAAGTGTGATCTACCATTCCTGATTTGCCATACTATTCACAGCAAATGTAGCATTTATGTTCTTTAAGGCAGATATTAGCAGTAGCTCAGTCAGTATGGATGAAGCCCTTTGGTTGGAATGACCTGGGTTTGATTCCTGTCCATGATGTGAGGAATGTTTATCTGGTCTCTTTTGACTAAAAGTGAGTTAGCTAGTCTCATACAGAGGTGGAGGGTTTTTCCTCCTGGAAAAAACTTGGGTTTTTCGTCCCTCAGAACAGGCAAACCGGCCCTTTGAACACACTTCTACAAACAAGAAATATTTCCCCCCCCCCCCTCCGATGTCAGGCTCTGTGACAAGTGCATCATGTAAAAAAGGCTGACACCAAATAGATGGGATAAGGCAAAAGATGAAGAAGATTAACAGATCTGCTGGTCTATTCAAAGTATACCTAGCTGGCACATGAAGTCTTTTATGCTCCAGGCTGTATTGAGTGGATGAAACTTGTCCTTTGGAGAATGGATGGATATGCTGGTTGAATGTATGGTTTGAACTTAATATTTGAACTAAATATTGAATTTCAGCTATCTTTCAATTGTGCTCTTGATATAAGGGATAGGGATAGTTTTGTTATAATCTTGTATTTCAGGTGTGCTTGGGGGAAATAGAACAGCAGTATTTGTCTTTTATGGGGGGTTGAATAATCACCAACACTTGAGCCTTTCATTGTGTCTGTCATCTGCATAAAGTAGAGCTGCATTCACTATTTAATTTTATTAGATTTAATGCTATTTTTCTTCAACACTGTCTTGTATATGTTTACTATTTTGACTAATTTCTTTCTTATTCCATATAAATATATTCAGTTGACATCCTACCACATCAGTTTTGCTGTTTCCATATTTATTTTGCTATCCTCACTAAAATCAGCCATATAGATGATAAATAAGAGTGGAGATAAATGTAGGAACATTTGTTATAGACATTATTATGAAATAAATGATGGTTAGAACATGTTTAAAAATGTTGAATTTATTAGCTCCTGTATATTTCTTCCTTGTTACAAGGACATTTTCAAGGTAAAAGATCTGTTAGCAATATTCAAAACTGATGTCGTATAGCATGTTTACTATTTGTGGCTCGATCACAGCTAAATAAATGGGAATAAACAGTATTAGGGTTCAGAGGAAATACTCTCCTCAATAGTATCTCTATCTTGTCTTGGTGAGAAGCTTGTATGTACCAATGATCCTGAGAGTATGTTAGTGGTGCCATAGCTACTGATACAGTCACCATAGTTGGAACAGGTCAAAGGAGAAGTGCCATACTGAGAGAGCTACTGTGTCCTTCAGGTTGGGGGGGGGGTCGAGTTCAGAAACATCCAAAGGAAAAAGAGGATGGATTTAATGGACATGAGAGTAGCAAAAATATGGTTAAATGATTTGAAATAAATAGTACATTTTTCCAGAAAAAAAAGATCCATAAATATACATACAGTAGTTCCAAAGGATTATGATCAGTAATAGCCTTTTTTTTGTTAACAGTTGTATAGTCTGTCTTCACAATAATATACACTGCAAAGGACACCCACATGGGCAAGGTGCATTGTGCCATATAATGAGTCACATGTATATAGCTGGGTATTAATTAGAGGAATATGATGCTCCCAAGTCAGTAAAACTATGACTGGGTGAAATGGCTGCAAGAAGGGAACTTTGGAGTTTGAAAGATGTATGGTGTAGGATTGCATGTTGAGGGGCCTGTTCAGTAAATTGATGACAAATTGGGCTATTCCAGATCAATAATCGGTGATACCATAGTGAAATAGAAGTGCATGGAGTCAACTGCAAATACTACTTGCAGCAGACAACCCACCCCTCACTAAACATGACTGTAGGGTGCTATGAAGGATAATATGTAAAAACCACCATTTCTCATTCGATATGTTGAATGCAGAGTTCTGGACATCAACTGGAACATGAATCTGCACAAAAACATTCAGAATTGAGCTCACAACATAGTTTTCCATGGTAGAACAGCAATATGCAAGCTCTACATTACCCAAACTAACATGCAGCGTTGTCTATAGTGGTGCAAAGAGCACCACTATAGACAACGGGATGTGGAAGCTTGGAAAATTGTTTTATGGAGCGAAAAATCATGTACCCACTCTCAAGCAGATGGACATGTGTGGATGTGGTGGATGCCTGGTGAACATCTCTCGCCAGATTCTGTAACCCCAAGTATGAAATTCAGAGTTGATGGTATGGTCCCATTTTTCCTGGTTTCGTATTGGACCTCTGTAGCACCACAAACATTGAACTCTGAGAGGTATCTGAACATTCTGGACAATGCAATGCAGTGCTTCTTATTTTGTGGTGTTTCTATGGAACTGATCATTGTCTCTTTCAGCAAGACAGTGCACCATGTTATAAGGCTGCTGCTGTAACTGCTTGGTTTGTGGATATGAACATCACCATACTTGACTGCTCCACAGAGCCCTCTTGAGCCCTGATGAACTGGAACGTTAGGACATCTGACCTGCAACAGTTCAGGATTTTGTTACATGCCTACAGGAAGAATGGTCCAAAATTTCCATTGATTATTATCAATGCTTGTGGAAAGCATGCCTCATAGGATTGCTGCAGTCATTGTAGTGAAAGGAGGTCCTACATCTTATTAAGGTCGGCACCATTGCTGTTTGTTCCTCACACTATGATGTCTTTTGACCTCTTCCCAAGCAACATTATATATATATATATACACACACCCACCCACACACTGTTTTGTCTACTAGTTTACTAGTTTGTGTGTTTACACCTGAAGAAATCCTGTGCATTTAGGATGAAACATCGTGTTTTCAATTAAAATAAATGTTATCTTCTTATTCCAGTGTTTCCCTTATAAACTTTAGTCCCATACTCATGAATTGGCAAAGCCTACATACTTCTGTAGTGTGCCTAAATGACAAGGCTATATCCAGGTATGTTAGAGAATTGGATAGGTTGTTACAGAAGATTGTCAAAGGTGTCAACAGGTTAGTGTTTCTACGCTAGTGTAAAATGTCTGCTATTATTCCCACATTTATTGAATTTAAAGAAAAGTTTCATACACTTAGAGCATCTGGAATCTGTAATAAAACAAAAAGTGTCTTAATGAACACATGGCTGATACTAATAAAAGAATTAATAAAAAAAAACTAAACTAATTAAAACTTTTGATATCTTAATGTCAGGTATGGAAGATAAAACCTCATAATCAACTTTTCATTGACAAAAAACTTGTTAATAAATCCAAGCATTTGTCTTGTCTATGGTGGAATAAGTTCTCAGCAAGGGCCTTAACATTGCAGTCTACTCCCAGAAAGTGCCTAAAGACATTTTGTTAGTAAAAGTTGAATGAGCTACGTCTGTCTTATCTCCACAAGAGGTATCGCTGACTCGGTTCAAATCAGCACTTGCCATAAATGCAGTGAAACCTCCTATTGATAATCTTTCACCTTTAGAATGAACTGCTCTCAACCTTAGAAACAATTCTGACATAGTGATCCTGCCTGCAAACAAAGGAAATGCTACGGTTATCCTTGACTCAGATGATTATGACTATAAAGTTAGACAGCCTCTTAATACTGACACTTACTCCATTATGGATCTTGACCCTACTAGAGAGCTTCAAAATTGCACCAATAATCTTTTGAAAACAACCTGAATTTAACGGAGAAACCAGACTATCTCTCCATTCTCTTCTTTCTCAACATCTATACGGGGCACCCAAAATTCATAAAGTTGACTCACCTCTACGTCCAATAGTAGAAGGGATAGATTCTCTGACATACCTTTTTGAAAGACATCTAGCTAAACTACTAAATGGCCTGCAGGACAATCACCATCCTTTGTTAAAAACTCAGCATTTTGTTTCAAGCGTCAGCATTATTATCCTTGATGGACAAGACAATTCAGCAAGCTTTGATGCTGTTAATTTGTTTACCAATGTTCCTAAATGATGATCTACTTGCACTGCTACAAGATAAATTCTCTAAGAAAGTAATGGCACTCCTCAAACACTGTATTTCATCTGGGTATCTCAAACATAAAAAATACAATATATGAACAGAACTCTAGTCTAGCCATGGGCAGTTCTCTTTTGTCAGTGTTAGCAAGTCTTTATATGGAAACATTCGAAAACAAGGCCATCATAAACTAAAATTATGGAAAAGGTTATATGATATATATAACCTTTTATATATATATGATATATATATAGAAAAGGTTAAAATGATATATATATATATATATATTCTTAGTCTGGAACCATGGACTACCTTTACTCCTGCTTTTTCATGAGTACCCGAATCGTCAACACCCTGATATAAAATCCACCGGTGAATTAGAATTAAATGGTTTGCTCTCATTTCTGGACCTTCTACTAACTGAGGAATCAGATAAGTCTTTACATTTCGAAAGCCTACACATACTGATATCTCGTCATACACATACTGATATCAGATATCTCGTCAGCTTTTCTGTTGTCACTTTCTCATATGCCTTTTCTAGATCTACAAAACTTAAGTACAGATCCATATAATATCCATTTGATTATTTCTCTGCTGTTTGTTTTAATGTAAAAGTCTGATCCTGACAATATTTGTTTGGTCTAAACCCAGCTTGTTCTAACACAATTTGTCTTACTTTCTTAGTATATTTGCCTTCATACTTGACAAGAATGGAACAAAAACACACCCGAAGCACTTTGTAATGAAATTCCTCTGTAATTTTTGCATTTAGTTCAATTTCCCTTTTTTATTAATAGGTACAATGAGAGCATTACTCCAATCATCCAGAATTTGACCTTCTGACCAGGCTTCTCTCTCTCTGTTTAATTATAAAGTGTAGCTGTAAAATTTAAATATCTATATTTGGGCATTTCTAGTCAGATATCTGCTTCAGCTGCCTTTCCATATTTCATGTTTGTGATGGCTTTTTCTACATCAGGTATTGATATGTATTCCTGATTGCATGTTTCTTGAATATTTCTATTCTGTCACTGCTGCTGTCATTTAGCATTCTTTCAAAGTATAGTCGAACTTTGCTGTGATGAGCATGGAAATAATGACATCATGGCTGTAATGAGCAAAAGGTCATAATGATTTTAATTTATGCATATTCCCATACCGTTACCCACTTTTATAAACAGTATACTACACAGCCACACTGTACAAATTTTGGTAACTATACAAACAATTCTTAATTGCTTGGGTAATTCTTAAAATACCTCAAAATGAAAGGACTGATTTTATTTATTTATTTATTTTTTTATGACCACCTCTGCATCAGATTATGGGCTGGTTTATAACCTAATCTTGCATGTGAGAACCAACCCAACTGCACCTACCTCTCCAGTGTCTATCCTCCAGCCCTCCTCCCTTATGTAAATAAAGATATATGTAAATAAAGTAAATTTACATATGATATATATAAATAAAGATATTTACATCGTTATTCTTCCTCAAACAAAAAAAAATTCAGAAAGTGTGAGCCTACAAACATCGATGAAGCATTGCTCATTGGTTCACTATGCAAAGAAGTATACTAGCTTCTCAATAGATGATATGATCTTGAAGGCTCAAGCAATTTCAGTGCTATGATTTTGTATGTAACAACAGTTGGCTGGATAATTGAAATCATGTTTAATATTAATTTTAATTACAGAGAAATAAACTGTTGTTTTAAAATTATGGACAAATTAATTATGTTTAATATTAAGTGTATGGTAGTTTATATAAGCATATTCATACAAATAATATCTAGGTATGTAATCATATATTATTTTTTTCTCTCTAATACTTCTTTTGTTTTTTTGAATCTATTGAAAATTGATTTATTGAGAATTAAAAAAAAAATAGGAAGTAGATTTAACTCATCACTGATATAGTGTATAATGGTTATAATGAAGAATTTTTATTGGTCTCCTGGAGCTCATTCTAACCAGATTTGACTATAATTACTTCAGACACATCCAATGTCTTTATTTTCAGTTTATTAACGCTTATCATCTCTAATTCATTTTGCAGTATTCTTTTCTCTGTTTTTAAGTGATTTCAGTGGACTCCAGCACATTTTGCCACTTTCATAATATTTATCACATACATTAACTATTTCCACAACTTTTGATTAATCATGGTAACATACCTGCTGACTTACTTGACAGCAACTTTCAATATGATTTCTTCTTTTCCTGGACTATCTCTATTTATATCCTGAGTCTTCCATAACATCTTTTTTTTTTATCCTTGTCGACAACTTTACCACATGTCTACCTGAATCAATCAATTTCTTCAGATTTTATCTCCAAAGTTTGATTCTTGTTTTGACTCATTTTTTTCTCAATAATATTTATATATTTTAGTCTACAGTTTACCACTTAAAAGCTGCTTGACTTTGCCATTGCCACTTCAAATGTTTCGCTCTTCCTATGACATCAGACTTTGGTTTAGTTTCTTATCCACATGTTCCTTTTGTGATCCAATTTTGTGACCCAGTCTTGTGACACCAAGCATACTAAATTGTGTTGTTCTTAATTTTTGAATTTTCTTTGCCTTTAGTGTCCATGTTTCACAGCCATATGTCAATATAGGAAGAATACATTGGTTAAAACTTTTCTCTTCAGGCATAATGGTAGTTGGCTTTTGAATACTGAATGTAGTTTTCCAAATGTTTTCCACCGAAGCATTATGCGTCTTTTAATTTTATCCATGATATTTTGTTCCATTGATATCTGTTGTCCTAAGTATATGTAATGATCTACTTGTTTAATTTCATTGTTATTGATTTTTATTATTTCTGGTTGGACATAGCTATTGAACATAACTTGGGTCTTCTTTAGGCTTATCCTCAGGCCAGCTGTTTTGCTAGTGAGTTGAAGTTCATGGATACAGGTCTGTAATTCATGCACAGATAAAGATAGCTATGTCACTTGTAAAGCATAAATGGCTTAAATAGCTTCCATTTATCTTCAGACCTTTCCCTTCCCAGTATTTCCACAGTAGAGATGTTTCCATTGACATGAATTGCTGCTATGGCATTGGTGTATGCTGATTTGATGGTCCTGACGTGTGGTTCCTCCATTTGTTGGTTTAATAATGCTTTAAGTATTGCACAAGTTTTTACTGAAACAAATGCTTTCTCTTAATCATTAAAATCAAGACATAGTGGTAACTGACATTCATTACACCATTTGATAATCTGTTGTATAACTTGAATTGAGTCAAGACTTTTGTAAACACTTTATAAACCACTGATAGTAGACTGATGGGTCAGTAGTTTTTCAAGTCTTCTACTTCACCTTTTTTTTATGTATCAGAATTAGTGTACTTCTTCCATGTTCTTGGTACATCAGTTTTCTTAAGTAAATAAATAAGGTAAATAGTTTTGCCAATATTTTGTAGATCATTTCTCCACCTGCTTTTAGAAGTTCAGCTATAACTCCATCCTCACTTGCAGCTTTTCCATTTTGCAAGCTTTGGATGCTCCACATAACTTCTTCTTTTTCATTTAATTCGTCATCCTTAATATAATACTGAATAAAATTCTTCAATTCTTTTTGCTATAGCATATCTATCTCTAGTTATGGTCCCATATTGTAGTTTGCTGCAGCCATCTGTTTATTGCTGTTTGGCTTTTTTGAGACCGCAGTTGTTTTCGATTGTTTGTTGCATGAATTTACAATTGAATTTTCTTATTTCTTCCGTGATATGTTTTCTGATCATTTTTTTTTTCACAATTCAGTGTATTCAGTTTTATTCTGTAGACTATTTGATTGTTTCATTTCTCCATAAGCTGTTTTGTTTCTTCAGAAATTTTGTCTTGTTTCTGTTCTGTGATACCAGCTATTTCAAGTGAGCATTGTAAAAGGTTTTGGGTAATAATGTCATTACTTTCTGATGGATCAGCATTGTCATCTATAATAAGATTTTTAAATCTATTGTTTAGTTCATGTTGGAATATATCTTTTTTAATTTTGAGTTTGTGTACATCCATGTTTTTCTTTGATTTTTGAAAAATTTTTCTCCTTTCTTTTTGGCAATTTATTTGAATCTTACTGCATACCATACGATGGTCACTTCCAATGTTGAAGATGTTTATAACAGAACATAGAACTTGAAAGATGTTTTTCTTATTGCTGAGTATAAAGTCAATTTCACTAGTTTTTCCATTTGGGCTTTTCGATGTCCACTTCCTATGTGCTTTTTTCTTGAAAAAGGAATTCATGATGTACAGGTTTTCTTTTTCTGCAAATTCTATTAACCTTGCTCCTCTGTCATCTCTCATGCCATATCTCATGCCATATGAAAGTTTCCCATTGAGCTTTCATCTGATTGTATACCAATTCTAGCATTAGTCTCCCATTACAATACTGAAATGATGTTTTCCTTTATTGTACAGTTGGGATACATCATGATAGAAGGCTTCAATTTCTTCATCAGTATGACTTATTGTTGGTGCATAGAACTTGGATGATCTTAAGAGTGTATCTTTTTGAAATTTGAATAACAATACTTTCTATTCAATCCAATATACTATGATTGTCTTTGGAAATACTAATGGTGGTGGTCAATGGTAGATGACGTTGGTATTTGCTGTCAGTTGGATTGAGTGGCGGAGACAGAGCTGTAGAGCAGGTGTCCTCCCTCGATGAGTCTTTGGACTCCCTGGAGGTGTCTAATAATAATGGTAATGATAAAATTCTGTTATGTTGTTCTTCAATTTTTTTATTAATCATGAATCCAACTGCACTGATTCTTTTTTTATCTTGGCTTCTATAATAAATTATATCTCCTTTGCAATTATGTCTAACTTCACATAGTCCAAGAATGTCCTGTTTTAGTCGCTTGGGACATTCTCGGACTGTGTGAAGTTAGACGTAATGGCGAAGAAATTCTTCAATTCTTCAAGAAATTCTTGAATTATCTATGTATATACTTTCAATATGATTATCATTTTTATACTGTTCAGAACGAAATATGATCACCCTATTTCAAATCACTTGTATATTCTTGTATCCTGAACTAGCCATGAAAAATTTTACGCTGAATGAAATGAACCAGAATTTTACACTACCAACAGTAGTCAATAAGGCATAAGAATTTGATAAAATAATTGCCTTCTGAAAAAAAATGTGGTCCTTTTCATATGAATATAAAAAATTACTCTTGAGTGTAACTCACATCATGTGATTGTTGTTTATCTTATTGTTTCCACTTAAACGAAAATAATAAATGCACATACATTTGTTTATATAATAATTCATCATGTGCTTTTCTATATCTTTATATTTTTTGTATAGCTAAGAAGCCCTACTCATCGCCAGACTGTTTCTCGGGCATCCACTGATGGGATAGCTGTTGCCGGTCAAGCTGGACTTCAGGTTCTTTCTCAGACTATGGTGGATGAAGCTCTAATTATTAGTGACATGTTTGAGCTTAATGAGCTTACATCATTAGAACTATTAATAGCAGGTATGAAGTTCAATTTCTGATTTCTGGTTCTTGTTACAAAATAGTTTTCTTCCCCGATTGAAATGCTTATTCACTTCTTAGCATTATATGATCATCAAAAAATGAAATATGGGTATTCATCATTTAAATTCTGGATATGGTCTTAAAAGGTGTACAGAATACGGTTTTTCTGACTTTGATGTTTTTGGTCATAATATATTGAATACCACCTAACATTCGTTAATCTTTCATTCATTCATTCATTCATCATAAGGTTGTTGAGTACATAGAAGAATTAAGGAAAACTTGTTGTGCTTATAATTTTCTTAAGGAGTTGTCCATAGTAACTCATAAATTTCATGTGAATATATAATATCTAAGCTTATTGGAAATGGAGTAGTCCAATTATAATCAGTATCCAAAAGTTAATAGGTTAAATAAATTAAAATTACTGATTAATAGTTATTTTACTTATTTTGCATAGAATACAGATAAAAACCCGTGCCTGGTATTCTTGAAAGGAAAGAATGATTATTTACTATATTTTATAGAAAAGGAAAAGGTAGATGATCGCCATACTTTTTAGAATTCAAATGAATTATTTCAAGGAATTTTTTAATTATTATAAATGGGACCAAAAATAGTATACAGAATTGATAATAATGCATAAAGTGAAGACCAAGAAATATACACAAAAAAATGAAATGACAAGATTATGACAAGAAATGACAACATGGCTGACAGAAGAAGATATAGTTAGTGGGATAGAATGTAGGTTATAGTGTGTTTAGGAGGGACAGAGAGAATAAAATGGGGGGGAGGGGTATTATTGATGATAGCTGATGAACTGCAGCCAAGGAGAATTGAAGTTGTATCGCAGGATAGTGAAAGGAGCTCATTTGAGGCTATTTGGTGTGAGATTGATACTGGCAGAATAAAATATACAGTTGGGTGCTGCTATAGACCAGGTGATGGAATAGATGGTGGAGATGGTATGCATAAACAAATTGATGAAATGAGTGGAAGGAGGGTAATTATTATGGGGGATTTCAACTATGGTAACATTGATTGGAAGGAGGAGAGGACACATGTGAGGAAGGAAAAGGATTTTATTCAATTATTAAGGGATAACTATCTGAGACAGCATGTAATTGAAAATACTAGGGGTGTGAGAGTGCTTGACCTGGTAATAGCATCTGAGAATTTGACTGTAATGAATATGACCATGTTGCCACTTATTGGTGAGAGTGATCATAAGGTCTTGACCTGGGAGGTGGCTAAAGGTGTGGAATTTTCGATTAAGACAGGGTATATGTGGAATTACCGTGCTGGCAAGTATGACAAGCTTAGGAGATTGCTTGGATCAGTGCCATGGCATGTACAACTGCAAGGGCTGGACGTCGATAGAGCATGGGAAGTGGTCAAGGAGCATTTACAGGAGGTAATGGCTGATTGTATACCTAGGGTCCGAAGAGTAAAACAAGTAGGGATAAAATGGATGAATAACACCATTAAGCTTGAGCTGCAAAAAAAGAAACAACTGTGGAGGGAATTTAAAGAAAGGGGTGACCTGCAGGCACACGAACGGTATAAAGTGCAGGTCAGAAAGGTAACGAGTGTGGAAAAAAAAGCAAAAGCGGATTATGAAAGGAAACTAGCTTTGCAAGCAAAAGAGAATCCAAAACAGTTCTTTCAATATGCTGCAAGCAAGAAAAAAAACTGTACACGGCAAAATGATTTTAAGGAATGACGATGGTAAGGAGGTCACTAAATCAGTCGATATAGTGGAGTTACTAAGCGCGCACTTTGCAAAAGCATATCATCCAGGTGGTGACATTGAAAAAGTGAAGGAACCATTAGTTTATACGGGAATAGTGATGAATGAAGTGGAGGTGACTAGTTTATTACAGAACCTTAATGTGAACACATCTGTGGGATTGGATGGTATACTGGCACGGGTCTTGCGTGAAGCAGCTAAAGAATTATCAATGCCCTTGACCATGTTGTTTAATCTGAGTCTCAGGTCTGGCTTAGTCCCGAAGGTGTGGAAAGAGGGGAAAATAGTTTCACTGCATAAAGGAGGATCCAAGACTATGGTTGCAAATTACCAACCGATCAGCATATCAGGAGTCGTTGTCAAGGTCTTAGAGAAAGTAGTCAAGGGAAAAATGCAGGAATGGATTGATGAAAACGAGATACTGTACAGGGGACAGCATGGCTTTGTGAAGGGTAGATCATGCTTCAGTAACTTGCTCAAGTTTTATAACAAGGTGACGGTTGAACTGGATAAGGGAAATGGGTTTACAGTGATACTGCTGGACCTGGCAAAGGCGTTTGACAGGATACCACATGGAATACTAATCCGTAAACTACAACATATGGGAATGGATATAGGGTTGGTGAGATGGATAGGTGGTTGGTTGATGGAGAGATATCAAAGAGTAGTTTATTCAGGAGTAGAGTCCAAAAGACGGCCTGTGACTAGTGGTGTGCCGCAGGGTTCTGTTCTTGGACCACTGCTGTTTAATCTGTTCATTAACGATATAGGGAAGGATCTAAGTGGAACAATTCATTTGTTCGCTGATGATGCAAAGTTGGGTAGGGCAATAGTGAATGCAGAAGATGTCAAAGTCTTGCAGGATGACTTAGATAGATTGGAGTTCTGGGCTATGGAGAATGGATGTCAATTTAATGTGACAAAATGTAAGGTTATGCATTTTGGGGTGAAAAGATTAGCAGCAGTATACCACATTGGTGGAACTGTACTCCAAGAGATTGATGAGGCCAGGGACTTGGGAGTGTTGGTGGATAAGGAGATGAAGTTTAGGGGGCACACTGCAAAAGTAGCTAAATCAGCTCATCAACTCACTTAGTTGTTGAAAAATACCTTGACGAGCAGAGACAAGCAAGTTTTTGTACCTCTGTACCGAGCCTTGATAAGACCTCATCTCGATTACTGTGCCCAGATTTGGTCACCTCGGTTCCTTCTTGATGGGGAGGAGGTGGAGAGGATCCAGAGGCGAGTGACTAAGATGATAACAGGTCTATGGAATGAACCATATGAGAACAGGTTGAAGATTTGTGGGTTGCAGAAACTAGTTGAGGAGGGGAGATATGATTGAGACATTCAAATTGCTAAAGGGATTCTATAGGATTAATTCAGAGGATATTTTTGAGATCAGGACTGGTGGTGGGAGAACTAGGGGACACCTATGGAAGCTGGGCAAGAGTGTGGTTAGCAGGGGTGTTAGAGCTGGGTTCTTTACTTTTAGAGTGGTAAATGAGTGGAATAAGCTGCCAGAGTCTGTTGTGGGTGCTATGACGGTGAACGAATTCAAGACAAGGTATGATAGATACCGTGAGAATGTAATCGCATAGTTGTGTGGATATGATGTTTAGGGCCTCCCTCGATGAGTCTAAGGACTCCCGGAGTCGCCCGAAATAATAATAATAATAATAATAATAATAATTATAATGCAGTAAAACTTTTAAATTTTGGAATAAATATAACTATAAAATGTGTAGCAAGACAAAAAATAGAACAATAAAAAACTGTAATATACATAATATGCCATTAAACAGTATTTATGATGGTATGCTGGTCATTTCAATATGGCAAGTAAGAGGAAGAATAACTATGGAATATTAACCTTAATGAGTGATGATCATGAAGAGACAGAAGTGGATAAAATAGTTGAGTTACTGAGTGACCACTTTGCAAGCATATATCAGCCTAGTGAGGTTATGCTTTAACCTATGTGACAGACACTAATGTGGGAACATAGTTGGATGAATTGGAGGTTCTTAGGATATTGCAGAATCTCAGTGTAAATACTTCTGTGGGTTTTAGATGGGTCTGCCTGGTTGGCTGGCCCATTTAACCTGCTGCCAAAAGGCTGCAGGTTAGAATCCTGCCGTGGACATGGATGTTTGTGATTATCTGTGAAAATACTAATGGTGGTGGTGTTGGTGTAGATGATGAAGATAGTTGCGTTTGGTGGAGTGGTGGAGATGGAGAGTTGTAGAACAGGTGCCCTCCCTCGATGAGTCTTTGGACTCCCTGCTGGAGGTGTTACATGAAAATAATAATATCGGCTAGGGTTTTGCGAGAATGTGCAGTGGAACTGGCAAAGCTTTTGACTAAGCTGTTTAATTTAAGTATCAGCTCTGGTAGAGTTCCAAGGGAGTGGAAAGAGGGCAAAATTATTCCTTTGCATAAGGGAGGTTCTATGACTACAGTAGCAAATTATAGACCAATCAGTGTCTCAGGTGTGGTGAGTAAAAGTGCTAGAAAAATTGGTAAAAAAGATAATTCAATAATGGGTCAGTCATACCTTAGTAATTTACTAACTTTTTATAATAGAGTAACAGCTGAGTTGGATAAAGGAAATGGCTACATGATGATTTTGTTGGATTTTGCAAAGGTATTTGACAGACTACCACATGGACACTGTTATGCAAATTAGAACAAATGGCGAAGGAGATGATGCTGGTCAAGTGGGTAAGAGGGTAGTTGCTGGACAGATATCAAAAAGTTGTACATGGAGGCGGCAGAATCAAGGCAAAAACAGGTGACTAGTGTGTGTCACAAGGTTCAGTCCTGGGACCATTTCTGTTTAATTTGTACATAAATGATATAGGAAATATTCAGTTGTTTGCTGATGATGCGAAAGTAAAATAATAGTTAATCAAGGCAATGTGGAGAGCTTGCAAGAAGATTTAAGTCAGTTTGGGCAAAAGTTAATCGGTGTCAGTTTAATGTCGAGAAATAAAGTTATGCATTTTGGGATAAATAGATTATAAGCTTTGTATCACATTGATGGCACTGTACTCCAAGAAATAGATGAAGCTAGAGATTTAGGGGTGGTTGTAGACAGAGAGTTAAAGTTTAGAGGACATATTGCTAAAGTTGCTAAATTAGCTCATAAGATTACTTGGCTAGTGAAGAACATATTAACAAGTTGAGATAAGGAAATTGTAATTCCCCTTTATAAGGATTTGATATGCATTACATCTGGATTACTGTGCCTCAAGTCTAGTTCCTTGGATTTCTTGGGGATGAGAAATCAGTGGAGAGGATTCAGAGGCAAGTGAGTGGCCTGTGGAATGTTCCCTATGAGGATAGATTGAAGGTGTATGGATTGCAGAAGTTGGTTGATAGGAGAAAAAGAGGGGATGCAATAAAAACATTTGAGTTTGAGTTTATAGGATTGTTGTAGGGGAAATGTTTCAGCACTTGGCTAGAACAAGAGGTCATCCCTGGAAGTTTAATAAATGTGGTCAGTAGGGGGTGTGAGGACTAGATTTTTTGCTTGGAGAGTGGTAAATGAGTGGAATGAGTTGCCAGAGTCAGTTTTGAGTGCTTTGTCTGTTAATGGGTTCAAGAAGAGCTATGATAGATCATGTGGATTAATTGGGTCTCCTGCAACGAGTCTTCGGACTCCATGGAGGTACCCGTATAATAATAATAATTTCAAGAAAATTGTCATTAAATTATAGCTAATTATGAGGCTATTGTGGTGCTATATGAAGAATAGTTGGAGAATACATAGAAAAGAAAATAATATGCAAGATCATTTTTGTTCTATTAAAACAGTTGGTGGTTACTGAGCTTATAATACAAAAAATAAAAATTGCTTTGGATCACCCATTTGATGAAATAGACTCCTAATATTGAATTATTCAGACTGCAGTTGAACTTGCATTTTTTATACATTGAATGTGAAAAAAATCATTATAGTATCTTTAAAAAGATATCGACAGCATAGAATTGATCAATTAACTTTGCAATTCATGCATATCAGACTCACTTGATTTATGTGAATTAATTAGTTGCATAAGTATTTTATTTATTTTTTAATGTTTAAAAAGTGAAATATACAGGGTGATTCAAAAAGATGGACTCAGTTTCGTATGGCTAATTTCCTGAATTATACATCATATGTGAATGATCTACATAATTTGCGAGAGGAGGTCCTAAAGTTTGAAATACTACTGCTAGAGTGCTTGCCTAGTGCACAGCTGTTCAGCAGTGTCAGTTGTGAGCAAAATGGCTATGCAGCACAAAAATTTTTTTTGTGTTCTTGTGCTCATTAAAACCGAGTCGGCAACTGTGGTGCTGATGTGTGGTTCGTCATCGTTTCAACATTAAACCTCCAATGAGGAAGAGCATTTGTCGTTGGAATTATCAATTTGAGCAAACAGGTTGTCTGTGTAAGGGAAAAAGCTCGGGGCACCCTTCTTCAGGTATGGGATGAATTCAGCTACAGTTTTGATGTTATTCGCACGGCTGGACGGGGAAGGCACATTGAACATCTATGAACTTTATTGTGAGTATCATCAAATATACTTTACATCATATTTGTCACTAGTTTTATGTTTGATATATAGATTTACAAAATTGAGTCCATCTTTTTGAATCACCCTGTATAATAGTCTTTCTGATGAAAGTCCAGAGGAGCCATGCTTCAAGCTTTGTAAAATAGTAATAACTTTCTCAGTCATGTTTTTGCAGGAATTAGGAAGTCACTGATTACTTTGGGTGATAACACAGTAGCACCATTTGGAGGTTAGGGAACTGGAAATATGGATAGGCAGAAAGTGTGTCTACTGACTTGGAAAGGCGACCAGAGGGTTTGACTACTTTTTCAGTAGAATACAGGATATCTGGAGGTGCTATTTTAGCATCCAGTTTGGATGTACTTTTTTTTGTAGTATGTTGAGTACTGAACTACAGTTTGTATTTCAAGCCGATTTTGATATATTGAGTTTTTTCCTTATTACACTTGGAAAAAAAACAACAACAAGGGAATCTCATTTTCCCTGAAAAATCAAGCTGTGTAGATAATGGTGTGTGTGGGGGGGGGGAGGGGGGGTTGAGTGGGATAGTGGATGAAGAGTTTCATCAGTTTTTACTAGAATATTAAGAATTATTTCAGTTATTTGGTTGGAGCAAGTGCTTCAATCAGAATAGCAAAAATAGTTATCACCAAAGAAAGGAAATGAAGTCTAGAAATTGCAGAGGTTATCTCATTTAGCATCATTATGGTGGCAAAGGACATGATACCTAGAATACGCAGGTAAAAGACATTCTATAGAAAAGAAAACTTGAACAAGGTTATGAGCCTTCACGTTGGAGGCTTAGTGGAGTAAAACAGCACCGGTAAGAATTAAAAACACTAATTCTTCTAATATTTCATCTATCACAGAGACATATTCAGGAAGTACAGTATGAAACTTGTAACCCCCCCCCCCCACACACACACCCCAACCAACCACAAAACTAAGTTAAACACTTGGATGAAAGACTAGTGTCCTAACTAGGTAGAGTTCCCTCTGTGGGCGCCTGGTTATGTCTAGGATTAAACTAGGATCTTGAAGGATTAGTGCTTCCCATATTTTGGCAAGTTTTATGCATCCATACTTATTCAGATTAGACTGATTTTTGAGGAGAGTTGCAGATTCTAAAATTAATCTTTCTGTTCTAAACTTGCTGCAGTAGAGTATGATTTGATGAGTAGTATCTAGAGAATGGTCTGCAAGGCCTGATTGGCCATAGTCAATATTGCTGATGTGTTTTTTGTGTTCTTCTATGCAGATGGTGATTGATGTTAGTTGTCTTTCCATAGCATGCCAATTTGCAGGAACAGGGAACTCTGTATACACTAGAACGGAAAGAGGAGAAAGCTTTTCCTTAGTGGAATGGATGAAGATAGCTAGTTTCAAGTGGGAATTAAAAGCTGTGTATTAAGATTTCTGGCTCTATTTTTTCAAATGTGCCTCTGATGTATGGCATGGTGACAGCATTACTGAAATCCTTCTGAAGAGAAGAGAGTGGGAGATAGATGATTTTTTTTTTTTTTTTTTTATTTTATAGGAACTGTAGCCATTAGATAGGAATGTGTAGTGTATATGGCTGAATTCTTCAAGAGAGGCCACATTGGAACAAACATTGTAGACTCTTTGGTTAGAATTTTTATGATACCATATTGTTGAGAGGGGGAGATAATGGGAGAGTTTTGTGAATTGTGAAGTGAGTCAGTTTCCTGTATACTGAGGAGGAGAGGTTACCAAGGTGTCTAGGAACTTTAGCCTATCATTAGTTTTTTTTTTTTTTTTCATTGTAAACTGGATTGGGTGTTCATTATTGGACTATTGAGGCAACAGAGGAGAGTATAATGTGTGTGTGTGGGGGGGAGGGGGGCATTGGACCAAATAGAGATATCGCTATGTATCTTAGCTAGATAGAAACCTTCAGAGAGGCTGAGTCAAGAGCTTGTTTTTCAAAATCTTCCATGAAAAAATTGGCAGGGTTGTTGAGATGGGGGTTGTGGTAAACTATATCTTGGGGGAGAAATGATACAAATCTCTGAGACTGCTCTTCCTACATACCATTAGGTTATTATGATACCACTAAATCTCAGATTAAAAAGTATCTTCTTGACCACCTGAAATCACTGAAACTTAAAACACACAGTTCTTGCACTCCCTCTTGGATGTACAGTTTAATGAAAATCTACAAACCTAATTCCTTTTTATGACTTATAGTAGATACTACAGATTCTTTCTGCTATAAATTATCCACACAATTAGCAAATTTTCTGATCCTTCCCACTGCCACTTGCCTTATCACATCATATATACATACAAATTCTACCATTTTTAAAATTTCCTTTGAAAATCTAATTGTATATAGTAGATACATATTAGTCAGCTTTGACCACACTTCACTATTTATTACATTCCCATAAATGACATCTTAACACTTTTAAAAAAATGTGTTTTCTCCCAGTATCACAGAGCTCTTTCCTTTGCCATCCATTCTGAATGTTTCTCTTAGAAGGACAAAATTTACAAACAGATGGAGGATACTGCTATAGCCCATCCCCTGCAAGTTTTTTCATGGAAGATTTTGAAAAAGAAGTTCTTGACTCAGCATCTCTGAAGCCTTTTATCTGGCTAAGATATGTTTTCTATTTGGCCTCATGGCCCACACACACACATTATACTCTTTCTTCTATCATCTCAGTGTTTCAATAGTATACAGCCAATCCAGTTTACAATAAAAATAGAAATTAATAATAGTCTTGCCTTCCTTAGACACCTTGGTAACCTCTTCTTCTCATTATACAGGAAACTTACTTACATAGGCAGATACATTCATAATCTTCCCCATCATCCCCTCCCCCCACCTCAATACATGGTATCATTAAATTAATGAACAGATCCCACAACCTGTGTTCCAGTGAGACCTCTCTTGCAGCAGAACTCATTTATATACACCACACCTTACTTTCTAATGGCTACAGTTACCAGAATCAAAAACTGATCAATCCTTCCTGTAGTCCAGAACCTTCTCTTCAGAAGGATGTTAATAATGCTTTCACCATCCTCTGCATCTGAGGCAAATCAGAATTCTAATTAATACAACATTAATACAACTTCTATATAGCTTTTAAGTTCCACTTGAAACTAGCTACCCTTATCCGTTTTACTAAGGAAAAGCTTCCTCCCATCTCAATTCTGGTATGTATAGAGTTCTCAGTTTCTGCAGATTGGCATATTATGGACAGAGCCTTGCAGACATTCTCTGTTGCAGCAAGTTTAGAACAGAAAGACTATTTTTAAAATCTGCAACCTGTCCTCCGAATAAGCATGGATGCATAAAATGTCTTGAAATATGGGAGGTGATATACTAGTCCTTCAATATCTCCAAGATTGCTTGACCTAATTAGGTCTATAATCGTTTGTTCTTATGTTTCACTTAGTTTTGTGTTGCCTGTGTGTGGTTACAAGCTTCATATTATAATCCTTGAAGAAGACTGAGACAAAATATTGGAAGAATTAAATAATTTTTAATCCTTTTTCCAGTACTGTTTTACTCCATTAATCCTATAACATGAATTTCTTCCAGCACTTAAGCCTTAACCACATGGATAGGGTTATGACCTGAGTTATCATCTACAGTGTATTTTGAAGGAGAACTGTTTAAGAACGGATAAGAAGTGTTGAGAGGGCAGAAGAGTATTATCTGGTATTCTGGTGGATAGATGAGAGCAATGATCTTTTACAAATTTTGATCATCACTGACAGAAAATACCTTTATATCTCTTCCAGATTGATCACTGGAATTGGATATGAGAAAGAAGCTGATTTGTGTTATTGAAGCCTCTGAAGGAAGACAACCTTTCACTTAGGTTGCTTGGACTATAGATAACGAAACTTACAGACACATAATGGAAAAGGTCAGAGTGATTATCAGAATTTGAGGGCAACAGAGACAGTAAATGAATTTAACTGAATGGGGCAAAGGAAATTTGGAGCTATAACAGACTGTAAAGAGGATTTGAGATTTCATGGTCTCTGACATAGGATGTCAGATCTCACAAATACATACGTTCCATCCTTGTGATAGTAGGACTCATGCAGTATGTAATTTGGAAAGTTGAGGTGGCCAGTAGTTGTTGAGGCTGTCAATTTAAATCTATTAGGAATAATTATAGCTGTAGAAAGTTTTTTGATTCAGTTACAAATTAAATTATATCTGACAAGAAGTTTATATTTTTGTTTAATTCTTTATCCAAGTGTAAGCAAACAAAGTTTGAACGTGAAATATTTTCACAACTAGGCTACTTCCAGGTTGAAGCTGTTGACTTTGCATCAATTGCTTTATTATTCCATTATGCAAAGCATACTCTTTTCTGGAAGTGTATATTATGCATTGTGAGAGGGATCACTACCCAAATTGCTTTCAACTTTTTTTTTTTTTTTGATGCCTCTTTGGCCCAGGAAGACACTAAGATTGAATTAATGCAGATATCGTATATTTTCCGCATAAGTAATAAAAAGGAGTATCACATTATTAAAAATACTCTGGATTAGAGATAGTTGTAGAAAGTTTTTTCCACTTGGTTGCAAAGCAATTTATACTTGACAAGAGCTTCTTGCTTTAAGCATTTAGCTTGTTGCCTCTACAGAAATTCAGTGCAAGCCATCGTTTTCTTGGTCTGTCAACTGACATTTTGTATTTGCTTTCTAATCTCTTGCTACTTTAACTATTTTTTGGGTCCATTCTATTAATATGTTTGTTCCATTCTGATCTCTTTTTTATCATTTGTTTATGGTTTGTAACTGACATTCTTTATGTCTGTTAATTTTTTACTCTATTGAATTTTGTTTTATTAACTGTTTTTCTTAATGTTTTTCTTTTCCATGTTGTATTTATCTGTGGTATTTTTAATGTTCTTGTTGCACTCACATAAGTTGGTACCAGTACTACTGATTTATATATTCTTATGTTTCTTTTGTTAGATCTTTATTTTTCCATATAATGGAATTTATACATCCTGATATTATATTCTTTCAGGGGACCCTAGAGAGCGCGTCCCCTGGGTGGCGGATAGGGGAGCCCACCATGTGTGTGTGTGTGTGTACATGCACGTGCATGTGTGTATATATATATATATATGGTGGGGTGGTCCGAATATACTGAATAAGGACTCGTGGACCAACAGGGCCATAAGGGGCAATCATCTTGATTGTAAGGGAAGCGGCACTCCCCTAGCTGGATCTATCCTCTTCTTCTTCTACTTTGAGGAAGAACCACTTACTTTAATCTTTCCAATAAGGCCTTATCAGCCAACTCTTCTTACTTTATGACCCTTGTGCTATTAGAGTACTCGAGGGCCATGGGGTCTTTTCATTTCTGGCCTTACAACTATGTCCTTAATATATTTCTTCTATAATCTACCCTTTCCCCTTCAATATACCCTATTCCTCCTATGGGTTTAAATTCGGAAGAAGACGAGTTCAGAAGCCTTAAGGTAGCAGCCCTACCACTGAACTATATCATCGTCAGGCTAGTCCCCTGACATGGAGAACATAACCATACTTGTAAGCTGACAGAAAAAGATAATCGGATTGAATCTATGGGAAACGACATTGGAATGGAAAAGGGAAAACGAAAATGGAAACGACAAAATATAATACACATAGCAAACTGAAATGTAAGAGGAATAGCATATAAAGAAATAGAATTAAACCAGTTATTAAATGAAATTTTAAAATAGCAGTAATCACTGAAACAAAAAAGAAATTAAAAGGAACTATGAGAACTGAAAATTTTAATGTGATATACAGTGGAGTCGACAGAGACCAAAGAGCACAAGCAGGAGTCATGATTTGGATTCATAACTCCCTTTCAAAACAGTTAAAACATTATAAATTATGGAATGAAAGAATAATAGAAGCTAGAATAAAAATAGATAGAGGCTATTTAACAATAATTGGTTTATATGCCCCAGAAGAAGGAAAAGAACAGGAAAATATTGATTTTTATAATCAGCTACAAAACATATATAATAAAATAAATAAAAATGATTACATGATTTTAGCAGGAGACTTAAATGCAAGAATTGAAAACACGAAAATTAATAATAATATAGGAATACATGGAGAACACACTCTAAACAGAAATGGTAAAAAATTGATTGACTTTGTAGTTTATAATAACCTAAAAATAATGAATTCCTTCTATAAACATAAAGACATACATAAATATACTTGGGCAGCAAGAGGATGGAAATCAATATTAGATTACTTCATATTAAATGAAAAGACATCAAAATTTTCACTAGATGTTAGAGTTCACAGAGGATATGAAATAAGCAGTGACCACTTCCTTGTTAAAATAAAATTAAGATTACCACCTAAATGGCTACAAGTAACAAGAACAGAAAGAAAAATTGAAACATTTGTTTATAAAACTAGACTATTGAATGACACAAATGTACAATGGCTATATGAACAAAGAATTAACCAGTATCTCGATAAAATAAAACAAAATGAAGAAATAGAAATAGAATAGCTTAGTATAAAAACGATACTAAATGCAGCAGCAAATGAAAGCTTAGGAAAGACCAAAAAATTCAATAAAAGAAAAAAACTGAAGATCTGGGATGATACAATCAAAGAAATAATCAAAAAGAAAAAAGAAGCCTATCACAAATGGTTAAGCCGTAAAAGATCATCATCATCATCATCATCATCAAATTCCTGCCATGTACCCTCAAGGGGTGTACAGGATATGACAGTACTACATGAAAAAATTACATGATTACTAACTTCCTATCTACAATTTTCCTCCAAATCAGTCTGTTACTTGTCAAGACTCCAACATTATCAGATCTTATATTTCTATCATCTAAGGCACTTTGTACCGTATCAATCCACCTATATCTTGGTCTTCCTCTGGGTCGTTTTCCTGCCAACCTGGCAGAGAACACTTGTTTTGCTAATCTTTCCTCTCCCATTCTATTTAAGTGACCATACCATCTGAGATTAGCTCTGCTAACGCATTCCTGGATGCTGACAATGTCAAGTTCTTTCCTAATATCCTCATTTTTAATATGATATTGCCATTGATGCCATCTGTTCACGCCTCTAATCTTTCTCAGGACTCTCATATCTGCGGTCTCTAGTCTTTGGTCAAGTGTTTTACTTCTGACCCAGCTCTCAGATCCATAAGTTAAAATTGGTTTGAACACAGTCTTGTATACAGCTAATTTAGTGTTCCGACTAATTTCTTTCTTATTCCATATGAATTTATTCAATTGACTTCCCACGATACCAGCTTTGCTGATTCTGTTGTCTATTTCTATATTTAGTTTACCATCTTCACTAAAAATTGTGCCTAAGTAGCTGAAATGTTTTACTTGTTCCACAGGTTCTCCATTCACAACACAGTCGACATTTTCAATGATTCTGCCTATTTTCATTGTCTTTGTCTTTTTATTGCTGACCTTCATACCATATCTATTACAACAGCTATTCAATTTAGTCAGAGAATCTTGCAGACTTGTAGCGGATTTATTTAGAAGTATAACATCATCCGCATAAAGCAAAGAGCTGACATTAACATCTCCAATCTTGATATCAGGTTTAATACCACATTCCTTCATAATGTGATCCATATAGATAATGAATAACAGAGGGGATAATGTACATCCTTGTCTCACACCAGATTTAACATTAAACCATCTTCCTGTACTTCCTTCAATTCTAACTGCTGACTCACAACTCAAATAAAGACTAAGTATTGCTTGATATAATGCCCCATTGACACCATATAACTGCAGTGTATTGAATAGCTTCTCTCTTGGCACCTTGTCATATGCCTTTTCCAAATCGACAAAACTTAAATACAGATCTTTGTTATATTCCCATGCTTTCTCGACTATTTGTCGTAAAGTGAAGATCTGATCCTGACAGCCTCTATTTGGCCTGAATCCAGCTTGTTCTTCACCAAGCTTTTCTTCCACAATTCTTCTCAACCGTTTCTCAAGTATACTTGCATAGATCTTGCCAGGAACACTCAGTAGGGAAATACCTCTGTAATTCTCACATTCAGTTTTATTTCCCTTTTTATATATGGGTACTATGAGAGCTCTACTCCAATCATCGGGAATTCGTCCCTCTGTCCAGGCTTTCTGAACTATGCAGTGCAGCCACTGTAAGACTCTTATACCACCATACTTCAGCATTTCTGGTCGAATATCATCTACTCCTGCTGCCTTTCCACATTTCAAGCCTTTGATGGCTTTTTCTACTTCATGTATGGATATGTATTCCTGACTGCATGCCTGGTCAGTGTTTTTTATCACTGTGCTGTCATCACTGCTTGTTTCATTTAGCAGTTTTTCAAAGTAATTACTCCATACTTCAAGGATATCTTTTTCTCCTGTTTTCATTTCACCTTTATCATCTCTAATTCCTTTTACAGCACTCTTTCCTCCATTCCTAAGCTTCTTCAACAACCTCCAGAATATTTTGCCACCTTCTTGATATTTATTTTCTATATTCTTGCCAAAGTCCTCCCATGACTTTTGTTTAGCTAGTTTTACACACTGTTTAGCTTTCTTACATTTGTCTCTGTATTCTGTAAGAGTAAAAGCTGACTTATTTGCCAGGAACTTTTGATATGCTTTCTTCTTTTCCTTCACTGCCTCTTTAACTTCCTGTGTCCACCAGGGAGTTCTGATTTTTTTATCTTTGCACACAACCTCACCACATGCCTCTCTGGCAGAATCAATCAATGTTTCCTTCAGAGTTTGCCACTGAATCTCCAAGGTTTGATTCCTGTTCTCAAACTCTTTCATTTTCTTTTCAATAACATTTCTGTATTTTAGTCTACAGTTCACATCTGAGAGCTGCTCAACTTTTATTCGCTTTAAAACTTTCTTACATGTTATTCTTTTCAATATGAAATTCAATTTTATCCTGCTCAAGACTAAATAGTGATCACTTCCAATTTCAAATCCTCTGTACACTCTGGTGTCCTGCACCAGGGAGAAAACATCACTATCAACAATAACATAGTCAATGAGACTTTTCTTATTCCTAGCATCTTCTCTCCATGTGAATTTGTGCACATTTTTATGTTGGAACATGGTGTTAGTAATAACCAGTCCATGTCCTGAGCAGAAATCTAACAGATATTTGCCATTATTATTAGCTTTGCTCTTTTCTCCAAATTTTCCCAAAATATTTTTGTATGTCTCACAATCATTTCCTACTCTACTATTTAGATCCCCAACAAGGACCAACTTTTCCTTTTTCATTGTGTCAGTTGCTTTTTCTAAAGCCTCAAAAAATTCCTCCACTTCTACCTTAGTAGAACCTTCTGTGGGACCATAGGCACAAATAAGTCTCATTGTCCAGTTCCCCATTCTCATATTTGCCCACATTACTCTACTTGAGACTGACTGCCATTCAAGAAGATTAGCCTCGTATTTTGTGTTGAATACTATGGCTACTCCTTCTTTTCCTTGATTGTTATTGCCTGAATATAACATTTTGTATTTATTGCTCAGAAAGATCTCACCAGTTTTGGTCTTTTTTGTTTCAGTCACCCCTATTATGTCGATCTGGTACTTATCTAATTCCTCAGCTAGCTCCATTTCTTTGCCATTCAGGCTTCTTACGTTGATAGTACCGATCTTTAACTCTGGTGATGTTGAGTTGGGGTTTGTTTTCAGATTTGTTCCAGTAGCTGACTTTTCGCTGTTCGCCCTGGTTCCCTGGCGAAAACAACGGGGGCCTTGTTTAACCGGGCGACGCCCCAGCCGGCATGAAATTTTTCATGTTGTACCATCATTTTTTATTTTGGTTTAACCAATAAGAATGCAATTTGGTCGGCTAAATCCCAAATTGCTAGCCCATCCTCGTTCGTTCAGTATCAAAGTAGATACCCAACAGGGTGCACCACGAGAAGGTGAGGATTGGACATTAGGTCAGAAGCCCTGGTCGGTTCTCCGCATTCCTTTAAAGGCTATGTGGAGGTCTCCTCTCAGTTATACAGCTTTGACCCTTAAGCACCCCTAAAAGCCGTAAAAGATTAGAAGATGAAATAGAATATAAAAGAATAAGAGCCATAGCTAAAAGAGAAGTCAGAAAAAGACATAGAGAATGATGGAATAAATTTGTTTCTAATTTAGAACATGATTTATATAAAATAAGACCCAATGTATATAAGATTTTGAAACAGCTAAATGCAGATACCAAAGAAAACATAAAATTAAACACTGAATTGAAATTAGAAGAATTTCTAAATTACTACACAGAACTGTGGACAGACAAATATTTTAAAAAAAAAAAGACAACTGGCAAACAGTTAATGAAAATGAAAAGGAAATAACTGAAGAAGAATTAGAAATCAGCCCGAAAGAAACAAGAAACGGAAAATCACCTGGAGAAGATAAGCTAGTTTCAGAACTATATAAATACGCAGGAACAAGATTCAAAGGAAGACTCTTATTATTTTTAAATAAAATTTACTCAACTGGTATCCCCCCAATAGAATGGAAAAAAGCAATTGTGATTCCTATCTTTAAGAAAGGTAATAGAGATGACCCTAAAAACTATAGAGGTATCAGTATATTAAATTCATGTTACAAAATATACAGCAGAATCTTAAATAACAAACTAATGAAATATTCCGAAATCTATATTCTAGAGGTACAAAATGGATTTAGAAAAGGACGATCATGTATAGACCCAGCCTTCTGCCTAAAATTAATAATAGAGAAAAGAAGAGAATATAATTTAGAAACACATATTGCATTTATTGACTTTGAAAAAGCATTTGACAAAGTTAAAAGAAATATATTATTTAACATATTAAAAGAAAGACAAATATCAAATAATATCCTAAAAGCTGTCACAAGTATATATGAAAATAATCAAATACAAATAAGATTAAATCATGAGCTATCATATACAAGAGAGATAAACCAAGGGATCCGACAGGGATGTCCCCTCTCAGCAACTCTTTTTAATATCTACTTAAATGAAATAATAATAAAATGGAGTAAAAATTTACATCAAGGAATTAAACTTTCACCTACAGTTAACTTAAACACTCTCCTCTTTGCAGACGACCAAATAATAATTACAAATTCTGAAGATAACTTACAGAAAGCTATTTTAAATCTAAATGAGATATCCAAAGATTATGGTATGATAATATCAACGGAAAAATCAAAAACTATGGCCTTTAAAGGACAAGATCCAGCAAGAACTAAAATAGTATTAGATAACAAGATCTTAGAACAGGTGAATTCATTTAACTACCTAGGATGTATGATCACTTATGAAAATGAAAAAGATATAAACATAAAAATTGCAAAATATTTAAAAACAACAGGAGTAATTAACTCTATATTTAAACCAAACCTAGTTCAAAAACAAACCAGGCTAAAAGTATACAATACATTAGCCCTACCGGTCTTAATGTATGGAAGCGAAATCTGGATAATAAAACAAAAAGACAAACAAAGATTAACAACAGCAGAAATGAAGTTTATGAGAAAATCTGCAAAGTATACCCTATTTGATCACAAAAGAAATGAAGATATTATGAAAGAATTAAACCAAGAACCAGTAATTGAAAAAATTAAAAAATATAAACATAGATGGATGGAACACGTTCAAAGAATGAAAACAGAAAGATTACCAAAACAAGCCTTAAAGTACAAGCCATTAGGAAAAAGAAAACCAGGATGTCCTCTTAAACGATTCAACGATGACTTACAGGGTGTTCGGGATAAATTTGACAGTTTCGTAAGGAAAAAGAAAATCTTCTTTGTATCTATTAAATTTAATGAATTGACAAAAAAACATTACAGGCAGAGTTAATTACAATACTATCAACAAGATTTACTCAAAATAACCACCATTAGCATCGATCACAGCTTCAATTCTGCTTCGGAACCTCGAACAAGCTGATGCTACAGTCTCCCTGGGAAGGGCCGCAAAAACTGTTTTAATTTTATCCGTTAACTGGGCTTTTGTATTACTGGAAGTGCGATTGGTGTCTTTTTCAACTGCGCCCCATACAAAATAATCCATGGGGTTAAGGTCTGGGGAGTTTGGAGGCCAAACATTTGGACTGGTGAAGTCGTAGAAATTTTCAGACAACCATTTTTGACTTTTCCCAGAGGTGTGGCAAGGGGCCGAATCCTGCTGCCATACATACGGCCTACCATTGGCTACCCTTGTTATCCAGGGCTTGACTACAGTTAGCAACTCCACGAACAAAGCCCGAATTCCAATGCCAGGGTTCTTCAACACCTGTTCCTGCAGATTTGCGAGGAATTCTGCTGTACGAACGCAATCAGATCGTCTGCTAGGGATCTTTCTTCTTGCTACATCCTCGTAGTCACCATTGCAAGTCTCTAGTTCATTCCTGATTGTTTTTACTGTATTCAGGGAGCATTGGGCAGCAGTCGTAATATCCTTATTTTGATGGCAGGCACGAATCATCATGATACAAGTTATTCTCTTCCATGATTCAGGTGGGTTCCAGCTATCCATCCTTTCTGACATCTTGTATATGAATGAAGAAGGGTCCAAACTTTTAAATGAAGAGAAGTGTGTGTTAATACATGTAACTTACGGAAAAATATAATTAATTATAAATATGTCAAATTTATCCCGAACACCCTGTATAAGGCCGGAACAGGTCATACTAGGCCTAAATCCTTGATACGTATGATGATGATATTTTATTAACTTTCAAGGATTGTTCTTTTACTTCATTCTGTGTTATATTTTCACTGTTAACAATTATTCCTAAGTATTTAAATTTCATTACTTGTTCCAGTATTTTTCCATTTAGTTCTAATTTCATCCTGTTAATTATTTTGCATTTGCCATTGTTTTTGATTTTTCTATTGATATTTTCACATAAAACTGGTGTTCTGTTGAAATTTGAGTAATTGCTTTCGGAGATCATCTTTATTTCCTACACGCACATCATCTGCATATTCAAGAAAATTATTATTTTTTTAAAAATTTTTGTTTTGTCTAATTTCTGTTATTATTTTGTCCATAATTATGTTAAATACATTTAAAGAATTGTCTGTTTCCAAAGGAAAAAAATTTGATAGATTACATGTTAACTTTGTTTCTTAACACTTGGTTAAAGCATTAAACAAGATTAATATTTCTTGTGAAGTATATGCTTTGTAATAAAGCAAAAAAAGCTTTCTACAATTATCTGTAATCCAGAGTATTTTAATAATAAGCATATACACCTTTTTGTTACTTATATGTGGAAACTATATGCCTTCTGCATTAATTTAATTGCCATAGGGATTCTGCTAGTGACTTGATGTGATCGGACGTGTTATTTTAGGCTGTACCTGATTGAATTTTATATAAGGTTTTTTGGGAAACTCAGATTGCACTGGAGTTAACACAGTTTGAAACCTACTGTCTCCACCTCTGCATGAAAAATGCACGAGGTCTGATGGCCATGTAGGCCCCACCCAAAACGAGGACCAGTAATGGATGTATGGTATTTTAGGTAGGTAGGTTTTCACTCTGTGGCCAAGTGAGTTCTTGACACTCCTGTTCCTATTTATTAGGGTACTATAAATTGCTGTTACTTCGCACTTTTTTCTAATGCTTGGTTTTGCTGGAAGTCTTTTGCTGCTGTGGGATTCTCTTTGCAGGTAGACCACTGATTGGGACTACGGGATAACTATGCAGACTCAAGGACCCACGATCTTAAGCAGTGATTTTGCACCTTGTTCTCTTGGTATGAATGAGATTGATTTTGATGCCCTGATAGAGTCACTGGACAGAGGACTAGCCATAAATATACTAAAAAAAAGATCCTCAAAAAATTTGAACTTAATCTATATTCTATGTCGGATGATGACGATAACAATGTTCTTGCAGAACATTGTCGTCGCAGGTGATCTCTGCCCCCTTAGACTTCACGGAGGTCCGCACTCGTAAGAAGCACAAAACCACAACCTCAGAACCACCAAAAGATGATGGAATTGAAGAAGACGGTCCTGTTTTGGACTCCTCTACATCCACTAGAGAAAAGATACCTCCAATTATTCTGCGCAAAAAACAAAAATGGATGTCTCTAAGGGCCACCATATTCAATCTACAGATCTCTTATAACTACGCAAAAAATGTCACTGTCGGCATTAAGATTCAGCCCGCCACAGTGATGGACTACCGAAAATTCACAGGTGAAATGAATGCCAGAGGCATTCAGTATCACACCTCACTTGGTTCAGAGAAAAATCTGAAGGTAATACTCAGAGGAGTGTCTGAAGACATATCCACCGAAGAAGTGGGTGCTGATCTACACCAGCAGGACCTACCACCCATTAAGGTCAGCAGAATGACCAAAAAAAACAAGACTCCAATGCAACTAGTATTAGTAGAGATTAGTCAAACATATATATGACTTGACGTCCATCTATGGACCGAAAATCAGCCCAGAACCCTTAAGGAAAAAGGGCTTCAAAGGTCAGTACCACAGATGTCAAAAATTTGACCATGCCCAGAAAATGTGTAAGGCTGAGTTTAAATGTCTAAAATGTGGGAGTAGCCATCTAACCAATATCTGCACAGAGCCGAAAACCACCCCAGCTAAATGTGCCAACTGCTGTGGCCCTCACACAGCCAACTATAGGGGTTACATACAAAACCCAAACAACAGAAGATTGGAGACAGACAGACACTCTCTCTCCCCCAGTAGATCCACGGCCTCTCTCTTTCTCTCTCCCGTCTGACGCAGCTAGAGGCCTTCAAAAGAACAACTCAGCAACAACAGACAAGGACATATGTGGATGTAGTCCATTCTAAACAGATAACTCATGAACAGGATCAACTAGCACCACACACAAACCTGACAGCTATTATCACCTCTTCTCTGGCAAATATGCTACTAGACTTGAGCAAATCCACCCCCCCTCAACATCTTTTACTAAAAGATTCCTAAAGGATACACAAACCATCATCACAGCACTCACTCATGAATAGGAATAAACTAAATCCAGACTCACTACAGATTATTGCGTGGAACGCGAACGGCCTCAGAAATAAGATCTTGGAGCTCTAAGAGTTCTCCCAAAGACATCAGCTGGATGTAGTTTTGATAAATGAAATGCATCTGAGATCATCGGACAACCCCAAAATCAGAGGATATCAGTTGTACAGAACTGACAGGCTTACCCACAGAGGCGGCGGCACTGCTATTCTAATCAAGAATTACATCAGTTATCACTCTGTAAATATCCCACCTACTACTAATCTAGAGGTTACAGGTATAGAGATTCTCACAAGCTCAGCTGGTAGACTAAAAATCTTTGCAGCATACAATCTTCACTAAAATCATTACTGTCCTCGGATTTGGATGCCATCTTGGGCATCAGAGAGCCTGTCAACATTGGCGGTGACTTAAACTCTAGGCATCCCGCCTGGAACAGTCGAACTACCAATAAAAACAGACACGTACATGCTAACTACACAGGATCCAACAATGTGGTTGTGGCAGGTCCCACTGAACCTACCCATCATAATACGTATGGCAGTGCTGATATCTTGGACATAGTCATACTGCAGAATATGAAACTCCAGTACAGTTTAATGACACTTAATGATCTTTCACCTGATCACAACCCAATTGGGAAACCAAGAAAAACTGTCAACCCCCCCCCCCCCCCCGCACTCATTCATATTGGTCCCATTCTGCTTATAAAATCCGAAGAAGAAATTGAAACAGCTATTAAAGATCTGACTCAACAAATTAACACAGCTTTTCCAGCAGTCACTACTTCTACAACTACCCTCAGGCCCAAGCACTTGCCAAAAGATATCATGAACCTGATCAAGGAGAAAAATAAGGCCAGAAAAAGGTTTCACAATACCTGCACACCACAAGACAAACGAATCCTAATTAGACTAGACTCTGCAGTGAGAGATGCCCTTAAAGCACATAGAAATCAACTTTGGGAAGAAAGATTGACCTCTATCTCTCCTGAAATCAATCCATTTGGAACCTAATCAGAAAGATCAAAAACAAAAACAAATCTTTCCCTCCCTCACTCCAAACGGATCTAAGCCTCATCCACACTGATGCAGATAAAGCCGAAGCAATTGCAGAAAATTTAAATATTCAAAGTCTAAATGTTCATATGTAAACCCTCATATGAACATTTAGACTTCAATCACATCTACAAGATCCATCGACATGTCAGATCTTCTGTAACATGCTCCTATCAAATTGCACCCACATTACCAGCAGAAATATATGATATAATCAAGAAATTAAAAAACAAAAAGGCTCCTGGACCTGATGGCATCACCAACAAGGTGATAAAGCTGCTACCACGTATAGCTATTGTACACCTGACCAACATAATAAATTCCATCCTCCGTTTCAAACATTTCCCTTCCTGCTGGAAGGTAGCGGATATAATTCCAATCCATAAGACCGGAAATACCTGCATCTGCCTCAAAGTTGCAGACTTTCAGCCTCATCTCCAATCTGGGTAAAATTGCAGAGAAAGTTATTCTTACCAGATTCCAAGCTTCCATACACAAGTTAAACATTCTTCCTAATGAACAGTTTGGTTTCCGTCAATACCATAGTACCATACAGCAGATACATAGACTAGTCGAATACATTTCCACGGGATTCAGTTGGTATCAATGCACTGGGGCTGTTTTCCTTGACATAGCCAGTACATTTGATAAAATTTGGCATTAGGACTACTACATAAACTGATCTCAACTGGAATACCATTGGAAATGGTACACTTAATTAAATCATACCTTTTTGACAAGCGTATGCAAGTTAAGATCGGTGCTGCGGTATCAGCACAGAAATGCATCTTGGCTGGAGTCCCACAAGGATCCTTACTGCACCGATTCTGTTTTCCATATACATGTGTGATATCCTGTACAACCCATTGTCATCTATCAAAGCCCTTTACACAGATAATACAGTGATATTAGCCAGATCTCTACAGCCACACCTTGCCATCAAGAAACTGCAAGAAAAGCTACTACTGATTGAAAAATTTCGCCAAATGGAGACTGCAAGTGAATCCCCAGAAGAGTATAGCTATGCTATTCTCCAGAAGACCAATGCTTCATAATGGGAACATCTTCCTATTCAACACAAAAATCCCATGGCAAACAGAGATCAAATAGCTTGGTGTACTGCTGGACAGAAGGCTGACTTTCAGCTGCCATATCAAGACTCTCTGTGTAAAGACATCAAAAGCGATTACCCAGCTCTGTCCTCTAATCAACAGAAACAGTAAGCTAAACACCAGAATCAAATTACTTATCTACAAACTGATGACTGATTATCTACAAATATTACTCACACTTCTCTGGCTTGGAGCCATACTACTGATACTAATATTCTCAAGTTACAATGTGCGCAAAATAAATATCTACAGATGATCCTAAACGCACAATGGTTCGTAAGAAATGTGCAACTTCATCGGGACACAGATGTCCCCTACATTTATACTTTCCTACAGACTATAGCAACAAAGTTCTTTTCAAAAGCATCTGTACACCCCATCAAATTACTTATCTACAAATCAAATTCATCAAATTGGTTCAACTAGCTGCAAATTACGACACAACAGATTACTTCAAACACAAAAGACCAAAAGCCATGTTAAACCCCAATTCTGATGTCTAATCTTCAAGCCTGCTCAGGGCGAGCAATTGGCTCATAAATTTTTCCAACCACCGTTTCTCTATCAGATAGCTGGGAGTATGAAAAGCATTTTGCTTCACCCTTTTTGCCAGAAATGTTGATTGTTAAAAAAAAACTGGCATAGCTGGCTAAACGTGATATCTAGACTACTCTTATACAATATGCTGATATCTAGCAACAACTTTCTAACTAGATAAAACTTCCTACAACTATCCCTAATCCATAGCTTGAATGTTATAGTGGATTCAAACATTCTACAGATGATCCAAAAGAAATGTTTCCCAAAAAAAAAAAAAAAAAAGCATTCAAGACACCATGGTTAATAAGAAACATGCAGCTTCACGGAGAAGCCAGTATTCCTGAGATCAAAACTTTCTATACTTATTGCTAATCCAGAGTATTTTAATAGTATGGTTATATACCTTTTTACTACTTGTACATGGAAAATATATCATTTCTGCATTGATTCAACTGGTATATCCTGTTAAGCATAGTATCTAGACTACTCCTGTATGATATGCTGATCACGCTAGTTGTGATGTATGGCTCACCCACCTGAAGTCATGCAGTAGAAATTTAAATGTTCAAAAACTATGGGTGATCCAAAGGAAATGTTTACAAATAGCATTCAAGATGCCATGGTTCATGAGAAACATACCACTTCACCGAGAAGCCAGTACTCCTGAGATCGAAACTGTCCTGTGTGACTGGGCTGTAAAATTCTTTGCAGCCCATTCACATAGGACAATCTGCTAAGTGGTAGTAGACCACGGTGAGCTCGACCCTGCAAAGCACAAATGTCCCAAAATCTTACTGAACAACTAAGTTAAACTTACTGTCAGGAGCCCAACATGTTAATATCCTAAGTCCTTTGTGGTCTGTACATCCTATCAGTAGACTACAACAAACAAATATTTTGTGACAAATGTTCCAAAAAACTGCACCAAAACATTGAGTACTGCTCAATAATCATCCTTAATCCAACAATTTCTTTGCAGATCTGATAAAGGGATAAGAGACCACAGGTCCAATTTATCCATTGTGCCAGAACAGTTATCAACCATGGTATCTTCCTAGGTCTAGTTCCCACTGATGAAACCTCAATAAAGGTCAAAACTGGTCTGGTCTGGGTAGTGATCCTTTCCATAATGCATAGCAATATACATTTCCTAAAGGAAGCGTGTTTTTTGCATAATGAAATACTTGATATTGTTTCAAAGTCAAGAGCTTCTATGTACAAGCAGCCTACTCTTGTATAGAGGATTAAACAAGAATATAACTTCTTGTCAGGTATAATTTATTTAGGAATAATCTTTTTACAATTGTTTATGTTAGTATATTATTAATTTTGGTTTCTTAACACACATAATTGGCACTTGCGATGTGCCCATAATTTCACTCTTCTTTATTGTAATTCACAATTGTTAAGTCTTGAAATATCTTTTGTTCTTTGTGAAGACATTCTCTTTATGCTAATGATGGCATTTTGTCAGCCATTACTACCCGACTTCTCGCTTGCCATTTATAGGAAGTGCGCATGCTCACCGAGAAGATTGATGGGTGATTGACAGCTGACAGAGAGATTGTTCGGTATCCGAGTAATGGAGGAAAACAAGAAGAGAGAATGGAAATTAGAGAATAGCAACCAGAGAATATTGTTTTTAGGAAGTATTTTAGAAAACATGATATTCGGGAGAATATTAATAGAAGATTTTGAAAAGGAATCATAGCACTGTGAATCTTTAAACGAGACGAGTTTAGACTGTAAACAAGTGTTTAGCAAATAAAAGAAGATATTTGAGTAGATGTTCTAATTCAATGTTCGAAGGAATGCTGAATGGAAAGTTTTGTCTTCTGTCTTAAATACACTGGATCTATATTAATTGTTTTATAGGAAAAAGCAATGGAATCAGTGAAGTCTGAAACTGTAAAGTGACTTAACATGAAGAGCTGTACTTAGATATGTTGTTTATGAAATAGTAGAAGAAACTTTCTTTCTCTGGTAAAAAAAATTAATAATTTGAGCGTCATATTGAACTGCAAGAGGTAAGAATATTTATACTTCAGTGAGACAGGAGGAATGATAAAAAAAAATTGTATACTACATAAGGAGTGGAAAAAAAAAAAAGAGATCCCATGGAAGCGAAGAGGCAGTTTTATTTTTTCAGAAAGGACCTAACAAAGAAATTGACTCTGATGAACATTTTGTTGTTGTGTAAACAGTGTTTAGTCTGGTAGATATGATTAAGTATTTGTTCAACAAACCCAGTAATAGAATGAGTCAGAGAGTGAATGATTTTATTCTTTTGAGATAAGGAGATCTCTAAAGTGTATACTTATTTTAGAAGGCCTTGGATCCAATTAGTTTTGTAGTTATTTATGTAATTTTATTTTAAATGTATATAATGTTGTAGATTCATTAAATGTATATATATTTTATTTTGTACTCAAGTCAGTAATTTTCCAGACTCAAAGAAATAGAGTTAAAAGTCATTGCACCAATTGGATCGAACTCTTGTGTAATTGCTTAACACTTAGAGTAAAAACAATCTTTACAGAGATAAACAATGGTACCACTGATTTTTTTAAATATAGATAAGTATAAATAAAGAATATATATAATATATATAAGAATATAAAGAATAAATAAATAAATATAAATAAAGATAAGTTTTTTTTAAATAATTGGAACAGCTTAGCTGACAGTAATAATAAAAAATAACATTTGCCATGCAAACTTTGTTTTTACCCTTGGACAGAGGATTAAACAAGAATGATTAATGATTAATTGTGACTGTGGAAATTTTTTTTAATGTTTTTTAGTTATTACAGTTTTTTGTTTTATTTTCTGAAGAAGATTTCTGAGTGTTATGGAAATGATGTATGATGTCGTGCATGGCTGAATGTCAGGTAGAAATTTAAAGTTGGTGTATGCATCATGGGTTAAGGTTGAAAGACTTGGGGATATGTCTTTAACATAGAGCACTCAATTTTCTATTCTTTGTATAGTCTCAGTAGTGTCTCCCCACATTCCACTGCATTTGAATTCGTTTCAGGCATGCTGTGAAGTAAGTAGCAACTGGATTACTTGCTTAATGGTCAGGAGGCTTTCTGATCATTAACATCAGCTTCAGCTATAAAGGTATACTTTGTAGTTTACTGCTGTATCATTGAATGGGGAAAATATTTAGGGTTCCTGGTATGGTTAGTTTGTCATCTGTATTTGGAGGAGGAGGGGGGGTTAGAAACCAGCAACTGTACTCTTTGACCAAAATTGGCATCAGCTACTGCAGGGATAAGCAAGGTGTGAGTGTCTGATAATTATTATTCCTTATGTTTTGATAATTAGCTTACCTACAAAACTAAACTGTTTTTAAAGTAGATAAATTGAAAAGAAAGATTATAAGATATAATTTAAAGATATTCATTTTTTTGTCTGCAATCTATCACTGTTAATTCAAATGTTTATTAAGTAAATGTATAATACAAATGTTAATATCAGTTGTGACACTTTCATATACATAGCCTGCTATTAATTGTATTTAGTATTCATAATAATTAAATGAAAGAAATGCTTTGTCTGTATAAAAAAAAATTAATTAATATCCCCTTATTTAATTTTGTCGTTATGATTTAAATTACATTTATAGCTGTGAGACAGCTAAGTAAAAAAAAAAAAAAAAAAAAAAATTAGAATCAGTTGAAGTGTCTGTGTGTGTGTGATTTTAAAAAAAATATACGAATAATAGATAACCAGGATTTAACTTGCATATGTTTTTTTATTTATATTAGATATATTTCTTCATCATGTTTTGCTGTCTATATGGCTAACAGCATCTTCAGAAGGTTGCTTAACATAACTAAAAACTGACAAAAAAAAGTTTTTCCAACAGCTGCTAATATCTATAAATTGAAAAGACTGGAATGATGGTTTAATCACGAGTATCATTAGGTATGTTACATGCAGTGTCTACATCGTTTTGTAAACTCTGTATGTGATTTCTGGAATAGGAGAGGTCCTTAGGTTACACACAGTACTTAATGAGTCTCAAATGTCATGAAGGATCATGCCTTTGTTTCTGTTTAGTGTGCCTTTTGAGTGAATCACCTCTGAAGACTCCTTGAACAAACTGTCAAAGTAATTCTCTTCTAAGTAGGGACATGGAAGATGCTTGCCAAGCAAGCTTATTCCAAGCTCACCCTCAACAAAAATTAGATATAATCAAAACTTGAAAAATAGAGATTTAAACACTAAAAAAATGATGACCTCAAACGAACTTTTTTCTGACAAACCATTCAATGGTAACCCAGAAATTAATTACAATGAACTTACATGTTTTTTGTTGCAGAGTTTGAAACTTCTATTGAAAACAAAAAGGAAAAGAAAAAGTGGAATCATAGCACACATCCCCAAAGAACATCACATGATAAATTGGTAAGCATCCTCCATGCTCTACATAGAAGAGAATTACTTCAACAGGTTGTTCAAGGGGTCCTCTGAGGTGATTTGCTCTGAAGGTGCTCTACATAGAAACCAAGGAATGATCATTCACAACATTTGGAAGTCATAAATTACCATGTGTAACATTGAAGACCTCTCTTATGCCACAGTCAGAAAGTTCACACAACAATAGAGACTGCACACAACTTGCCTAATGATACTCGTGATCAAACTATCGTTCCAGTCTTTTTCAGTTCGTAGATATATTAGCAGCTGTTGGAAAATGTTTATTTTATTTATTTATTTATTATTTCTTTTTTTCTATTTATGTTTAGCAACCTCCTGAAGATGTTGTTAGTCATATAGACAGTAAAATATGTTGAGGAAATACATCTTGTATAAATAAAAAAAAACACGTATGAGTTAAAACCTGGGTATCTGTTATTCAAGAAAATATACTTGAAGTGAATTGCATACATCAATAATAATAATAGAGTCTCATTAGCTCAGTCAGTATAGACGAAGCCCTTTTGTAGGAAAGACCTGGGTTCGATTCCCATCATTGACATGAGGAACCTTTATCTGGTCTCTTTCAACTAAAGGTGAGTTAGCCAGTCTCATACGGAAGTAGGGTTTTTTTTCACCTGGAAACTCTGGTTTTTCGTCCCCCAGAATAAGCAAACCGGCCCATGAACACACACATTTACAAACACAGGACACACCGGGAGGCATAGGGCTAACCACCTTATCCTTGAATTATGTTAGAAATTCAAGAACACTTGGAGGATCGTGGGCACTTAAGTGCCTATTAGAACCACTGATGGATGGAAGAAGAATAATAATAATAAAAAATAGGTATCTACTAGGTACTGAGCGAACGAGGATGACCTAGCAATTTGTGATTTAGCCGACCAAACTGTACTCTGCATTGGCTTAAACCACAAATGCTTATAATAATACAACATGATGAGATTTCATGTCAGCTGGGGTCTCTCCTAGTTAAACAAGGCCCCTGTTGTTTTTTGTCATGGAACTAGGATGAACAATGAAAAAGTCAGCTACTGGAACAAGCTCCAGCTTAGCATTTAGAAAAAGAAGAATAAACCCAGTGTCAGAAGAACTGTAAATAGGAACCATCAGTATAAAGAATGCTAATGGAAAGAAAATCAAACTTGCTGAAGAATTGGAAAAGTACCATGTGGACATAATTAGTATTACTGAGACGAAGACAAAAACAGGTGATGTCTTATTAAATCATAAGTATAGGTTGCTACTTTCAGGAAATAATGATCAAGGAAAGAATGGAGTAGGGATACCATTCAACACCAAACACGAAGACAAACTTCTTGATTGGAAGGCAGTTTCAAATAGAGTGATGTGGGTATACTTCAAAATGGGGAAAATGGACAATGAAACTTATTTATTCGTATGGTCCCAAGAGGGTTTGTCTAGAGAAGAAGTGAAAGAATTTTTCAAGTCTTTAGAACAAACAGCTGACAAAGAAAATGGAAAAAAGTTGTCCTTGTTGGAGATCTTAACAGCAGAGTAGGAAATGAATTCTACCAGGCATACTCGTATAGGAATGTTTTGGGAAAATTTGGCATTAAGGGCAAAACTAATAATAATGGTAAGCATTGCTGGATTTCTGCTCAGGATGTGGACTAGTCATTACTAACACCATGTTCCAGCATAAACATGTGCCACAAGTTCACATGGAGAGAAGACACAAGAAATAATCATTGACTGTGTCATTGTTGATAGTGATATCTTCATGCTGGTTTAAAATACAAGACTGTACAGAGGATTTGAAATTGGAAGTGACCATCACTTAGTTTTAAGTATGATAAAATAAAATGAATATCATATTTAAAAGAGCAGTATGTAAGAGTGTTTTAAAAAGAATTAATGTTGAGAAGCTTTTACAGGTAAACTGTAGACTCAACTATACAAACATTGTTGAAGAAAAATGAAGCAGATTGAAAACAGGAACCAAACCCTAGACTCTCAGTGGCAAACTCTGAAGAAGACATTGATTCAACTAGTGGAATATGTGGCGAAGTTGTCCACAAGGATAGAAAAATAAGAATCCCATGGTGGACACTAGAAGTTAAAGAAGCAGTTCTGGAAAAGGAGGCTTACTAAAAGTTCCTAGCAAATAAGTCGGCAGATACCCTAAAAGAATTCCGAGAAAAATGTAACAGGGCTAAGCAATGTGTAAAAGTAGTAAACGAAGCTCATGGGAAGACTGGTAAGAATATAGAAAATAAATATCAGGGAGGTAGTAAAATGTTCTGGAGGCTATTGAAAAAGTTTAGAAATAGAGTAAAGAGTACTTCAAAAGGAATCAACAGTGATAAAGGTAACATGAAACTGAAGACAAGGATATCCTAGATATCTGGAGTAATTACCTTAAAAGGCATTAAACATAACAAGCAGTGACAGAAGCATACTAGAACATTTTCAAGAAGAATGCAAAGAGGAGTACATATTAGTACTAATATATACTAATTAGTACATATTAGTACTAATTTTCAGGGTCTGGACAGAAGGTCAAATTCCAGAAGATTGGAGTAGAGCTCTAATAGTTTCCATCTATAAAAAAAGGGAATAAAGCTGAATATGAGAATTAAAGAGGAATTTCTTAGCTAAGCGTTCAAGGTAAGATTATTATTATTATTACTACATAACACTGCCAAGGAGTCAAAAAACTTATCGAGGGTGGACACCTACTCCACAACTCTCTGTCTCCACCACTTAATCCACCAACTACAGCGATTTGCCACATCATCATCACCTACAGCAATGCCATCTACTACCCACCACAACCACTAGTATTTTTTGTCTGTAAATTGCTTGTGTTCTCAAGGCCAATTTACCTGTATGCAGGATGAAAAACCCAAGTTTCCAAGAGAAAAAACCTTGCTACCTCAGTATGAGATTGGCTAACTCACTTTCAGTTGAAAAAAACTCGTATAAGATACCTCTCACCACAACAATAATTGAACTTCGTCCTTTTCTAATCGAAGGATGCAGTGTGCTGTCATTCTTCCAATTGTGCTATGGAGGCACAAGGCCCATTTATGCAAGCATACTTGAAAAGAGATTGAGAAAGATTGCAAAAGAGATATTTGGTGAAGAACAAGCTGTGTTCAGGTCAAAAAGAAATGATCAGGATCAGATTTTTACTTTACAGCAAATATTTGACAAATTATGGGAACATGACAAAGATCTGTACTTAACTTTTATAGCTCGATCTGGAAAAGGCATATGACAAGGTTCCTAGAGAAAGTCTTTTCAAAAGACTATAGTTATGTTGGGTAAATTGAACATTATACAGAGCAATACATATCCTATATTTAAGTTTTAAGTCAGCAGTTAGAATTGAGGGAGATACAGGAATATGGTTTGAAGTAAAATCTGGTGTGTGACAAGGGTGCACATTATCTCCACTGTTATTATCTATGTGGATCACATTATGAAGGAAAGTGGTATTAAATCTGGTATTACAATTGGACATGTCAAACTTAGCTCTTTGCTTTATGCAGATGATGTACTTCTAAACACATCTAGTGCAAGTCTCCAGGATTCTCTAACTTGAATAACAGCTGTAACAAATTCGGAATGAAAATCAGCAGAAAAAGATCAAAATTATGAATATAGAGAGAAACATTGAACACATTAACTGCATTCTGAATGGAGATCCTATAGAACAAGTAAAATATGTCAACCATTTAGGCACAGTTTTTAGTGAAAATGGCAAGTTTAATCTGGAAATAGACAACAGAACAAGCAAAGCATATGAGCCAGCTGAATAAATTTATATGGAATAAGAGAGAAATTAGCCAAAACACCAAACTAGCAGTATATAAGACAGTGCTCTAATGATAGAAACTATCATTCTTCCCATTTGCTCCTTTGTGCTAAACCTATAATAATGAGCAGTACCTGCCCAACATCCATTTACAGTTCAGCTACTAACTCACTGAACCTACAACTCTCATTTATCTTTCATTCCTTCTACCCCCACCCCCACCCCCTTCTGTTCTTTGGAGTAGCCATCTCATGAAGTATTCTCTAAAGATTATTGCCTCCAGTTGTTTAGTTGCTATAGATTCTGAAACCTCTTATGTGTGAGAGTCATAAAAATAGATACTTTTACAAAATAATGTCAATTCTGCATTAATTAATTGATTTTATATAATCAGTTAACACAGAATGACATTTTAGATGCATGCCATTCTTGTTTTTAACGTTATTTGGTACATATAAACATTTCATATGTAAAAGATTTAATAATTGTTTTCACTGAAGAGCAATCACCATCATGCCATGTAACAAGTCACGTGTTTGTAGTCAGTATAAATAGGAGAGATATGATGTTCCCAAGTCAGTGCAACTGTATCTGAGTGAAATGGCTGAACAAGGGAATTGACAGAGTTTGAAAGAGGCATTGTGATAGGATGCCATGTTGCAGGCTTACTTGTTCAGCAAATTGTTGACAAATTGGGCCACCCCAGGTCAACAGTCAGTGATACCACACTGAGAGGGAAGCACAGGGAGTCAACTGCAAGTGCTGCCTGCAGTGAATGACCCACCCCACACTCACCGAACATGACTGTCGGATGCTACGAAGGATAACATATAAAAATGGCCATTCTTTGACCAGCATGTTGAAAGTGGAGTTCCAGGCATTGAGTGGAACATGAATCTGTGCAAAAACATTCAGAACTGAGGCTTACAACATGGGTTTCCATGGTATGACTGCAATATGCAAGCTCTACAAACCAACATGCAGCATTGTATGTAGTGGTGCAAAGAGTATGTACAGTGGGACATGGAAGCTTGGAAAGCTGTTTTATGGAGCAACAAATCATGCACCTTCTGTCATGCAGATGGGCATGTGTGGGTGTGGCAGATGCCAGTGAATGTCTCTTATCAGAGTGTATAAACCCAACTATGAAATTCGGAGATGACAGTGTGATGGCATGGTCTTGTTTTTCCTGGTTTGGCTTTGGACCTCTGTTTGTGGTGCCATGAACATTGAACTCTGAGAGGTATCTGAACATTCTGGACAATGCAATGCTTTCTGCTTTGTGACATTTCTTCAGAACTGACAATTGTATCTTTCAGCAAGAAAATGCACTGTGTCGTAAGGCTGCTGTAACTGCATGGTTTGTTGACAGGAATGTCACCACACTTGACTTGCCTCCACAGAGCCCTGATCTTAACCCTATTGAACATCATTGGATGAACTGGAGCATTGGGTGAAGTCAAGGGATGTCTGCCCAACAACAGTCCAGGACCTCATTACATGCCTATAGGAAGAATGTTCCCACTAACAATTCCCATTGATCGCTATTGTACACTTGTGGAAAGTATGCTCTGTAGGATTGCTGCAGTCATTGCAGTGAAAGGAGATTCTACATCATATTGAGGTGGGCAAAATGGCTGTTTGTTCCTCACAGTATGGTGTCCATTGACTTCTTTCCAAGCAGTGTATATGCAAGAAATTGAAAACTTTCTCATGGTATTTTGTGAATTTTAAGGGTGGCAGGTTTTTCCATTATTATGTAGTAGATATTAAGATTAGATGTATTATAATTCATTGCAGTTGTAGGTATATTTTAGTTTTTGTGGCTGCTATTGATAGAGAGTTGTTTCATACTTTTCTTTAATTTAGGAGAAATATTCCAACAGGTATTGTAATATTTAACAAATTTTATCCTCTGTTACTTAAATAGATTTGTTTGCTTTCATTAGGTTTACTTTTGAATGCTTTATTTGTAGGTCAGCAACAGCAGCCTTACTTTCCAGGTCTTACTCGTGGACTTGTTGCTATGCTTTTATATTATGATGGAAGGCGATGTCTTGTGTCTTCCCTACGTACATTGATGCAAGCTCGGGAAGGAAGAACATGGACACTAGGATTAAATCCAGAGCTTGTTGCTACAATAACGAAATACACAGATGAACTGAAAGAAGAAGGTGTAGTTTTGAAAGTTATGGGTAAGACCTTCTTAATTAAACATTTTAATCTCCAAATCGTCAAAATATTTTGACCATTTTAATTAAAGTAGAAAAATATTTCCTTTAAAATAATTTCATTTATATATGTATTGAAATGTGCATGCAGTTATTAGCAGTTAATGATGTAGGAATTGATTTTTTTCTTTATTTATTATTATTATTATTTTTATTGACTGCAGTTAAATGAAATCAGTGCAGGTATTTAGTTCCTGATATCATATTGCCTTCCTGCATGAAATAAAGTCGTAATCCAGTAATAAATTTTCTAGCGTTCTGGACAGTCCCTCACTCAAACTCAGGAGTGTCATCCTCATCAATTTCTAATGTCCTCTGATGGTTTACTTCAGTTTCCTTCTAAAAAATCTTCATTTTCATTATAGTATCAAAGACAACCATCAGTGGATGCAACCCTTCATAGTTTCTGATGTGCTTCTAATGAGATGTCATTTTTACTATGGGCCATATCCAGCATATTCATGATTGAATGCATAAAATCACAGTGAGCAAAACGGTTTTGAATGGTCTCGTTGCTTATTCTTCTTGAACTATTGTCCATAAACTATATTGCTTGTAAAAGATTAATTTTTGCACTGACTTCCTTAGCATTTGTCAGGGACCAATAAAATTTTTCTTGATTTCTGTTGTAATTCCATGTCCCAACTCAAAAGCCAATTCTTAAAAAATTCAGATATCATCTCTCATTTTTATTTGCATGGTACTGAACTGGTCCTCTTCATTCTAATCTCTTTAGAGCATTGGGGCCTGGCCCTTTTACTAATAACTAACAGTTTTCTTTTTCCATTCCTTGACATATTTGAAAAGCATAACAGTGTTGCACAGTCTATAGCTTGTATTGATCCTAGCAGTGTAGTGTCTTTATAACACAAGAACATGATGTTTAGGGCCTCTCTCGATGAGTCTAAGGACTCCATGGAGTCGCCCGTAATAATAATAGCCTGTGTAGCTCAGTGGATGTGGCGTTTGCATACCACGGCGCTTGGTCGCATGAACGAAGACGTGGTTTCAAGTCTAGTCGGCGACTAGAGGAAATTTTTCTAAGCCTTTTTTCGACCGGTTCCCGAGTTAGTCGATCTCTGGCACGGGCAAGCGGGTTTTTCCTCCCGGAAACTCGGGTTTTTCTTCCCGTAAACTCAAGAAAATCGACCGTAGAACCCACATTATTTCAGACATTAAATATATTGTGTTAGGGTTAGGGACCACGAGATGGCGGCACATTTGAGCCGTCTCTCTTCACTGTGTACTGCTTAATTAGTGATAGCCTTGGGCCATCTATCTCTAATTGGTACCAGTGGAGATTGAACTGCCTACTCAGTCTCCAAAAGTTAGATAGGGCTAAATGGCCTCGCCTACTCCCCGTATACGGGAATAAAAAGGGGTTAGCTGATTTTTTTTTTTTTTAAACAGCCTTCTTAACCTTCTTTTTGGCATATAGATAAATCTTATAACAGGTAATCTTTATACAACCAAAATGCCTTTTATTCTCCCTTGCACGATTCTATTTATTTTTGTGTCTTGTTTTAACTTACAACTAACTAATTAACCAAGGTAAATATAGTCCTCCATTTCATTATGTTAGTCTGTTAATTTTATTTCAGTTTGATCTGAAGTTGTCATTAGTTTGGTTTTAGTTAGATTAATCTTTAAACCTTTTTTTTTCTTGCTTTCTCTGTCAAGGTCCTTTAGCATTTCCTGAGCTACTTGTTTATTTTTTGTTAAAATAACAATGTCATCTGCAAAACATAAGCGATTCAAATTTTTTTTCCATTGATACTAATTCTATAGTTTTCCATAAGATGTGTTTAAAGACTTCTTCTGATGTAGCATTTTGGTGATATATGATCAATCTCCTTGCCTTACTCCTCTCCCATTACCAAATTCCTTTTCCTGATGTTCTAGCTTTATACTGACTATTAAGTTTTGATATACAGCTTTTAATAATCTGATGTACTTTGTTGGAATGGTTTGTTGTTTTAAACTATTTATTATTTCCAACTGATATAAAGAATCAAAGGCTTAATGCTTCTTCAAAATCTACAAACACTAAATATGCAGGTAGATTATATTCATTTGCTTTTTTTGTTACTTGGTTAATAGTATGGATATGAACTATTGTAAAGAAACTTGCTTTGAACCTATGGCTGTGCATCATCCAAAAACTTTGTGGTCCTATTTAATATAATGGATATAAACATTATGTACAATTGTAATAGCAAACTTATTGGCCTATAGTTATTGATATCATCTCTGCTGCCTTTTTATGGAATAAGATAATCAAGAATTTATGCTACTGCATGGGAATTTTTTCTGTAGTTAAAATATCATTGAACATATTCAGATGTTCAATGATCAAAAACTGTGAACCTCCTCATTTTATGTGTTCTTGCAAATAAGCCAATTTTTTTCAGGACTTTTGCTGACTTGAGGGATTTCCATAATTCTTCCATCGGCCTCATTTCAATATAGTAGACGATTTGTACCTGTTCCCTTTCCTATGTATAGGTCCCTGTAGAACTCACTACATATTTTCATTATTTCTTCTCTATTATATTGTACTATTCCTTGGAATCCTTTTCTTTTTTTCCTTCCATGTAACCTTGTTTGATCCTTTTGGGAGATTTTTTTTTCCCTATTATGTTCTGAATTGTTCTTAAATTACATTTTCTGATGGTGTTTTCAATTTCTTTTCTAGCTTTTGCATTTCCACAAATTCTATATTTTCTTTGCTACTTTTCTGTCTCCTTTTCCTTAATTCTTCCCAATATTGTCGTATCTACTTATTGTGCTTCTAAGGCACTTCTGACTGAATCAACCCACCTGGACTTTGGTTTACCTCTAGGTCTCTTCCTGCCATCTAGGCATTAAATATCTGTGTTACTAACCTTTCTTTACCCATTCTATTTAAGTGGCCATACTAGATAGAAATAGCTATCTTAGATAGAAATAGCATTCAAGTTCCATTCTAATATCTTCTTATTTTCTTATGATTCTGCTACTGATGCCATCTGTTCACTGTCCGAATTTTTTTCAGCATTTTCATGTCTCTGGTCTCTAGTCTTTAATCAAATGCATGGAAGGGCTTATATGTTGGCAGTACATGTTAATTTATTTTCACGGTATTGATTAGAACACAGAATGATAAGAAAATAATTAATATTTATTAACTTATTAGCTGATATTTCTCCAGTATTATATCCAGCATCTTCGGAACACAAGAACAGTTTGTCTTAGTAAAAGAAATAATAACAATTTGGTGTGTAACAATGGGACTAGTTTAAAAAATATTGTAATGGACAACACAAGGAACTGAAGTCCTATATAGGTATCAGCTATGTTGGAAAAGGAGAGAAAACAAGTATTAATTAGATCTTAAAATGACTGCTTCCAGATTTTTACATTCCAGATTTATACAGCCATATTTGTATATGAGCCATATGAGGTGTGGAGTATGTTTTAAAGCTGCTGTTGATTTGAAAAACAATCTCTCTGATTTATAACGAATTCTGTGTAGCACTTTATTTTCTTCCACATGATCCTGTGTGAAGGGGTATCCAAGGCATGGTCTGCTCAACTGATGTCACAAGCAGACTTTAGGAGAGGTAGAGCAGTTAGAGATGATAGGAAACATGAGATGGATTATGGAAATAACAAGAGAATTTCAGAAGGAAGTATTCATCTGTTTTATTGAATATAAGAAATTTTGATTGCATGGATAATAACAGAGTGTGGATCGTAATGAGATCAATGGAAATGCCTGAGCATCTAATTCTCTTGATAAGATATGTATGACAACCAAGAAGCTTCAATAAAAACAGTCTGTGGAGAAACAGATAGTGTTTCAGTGGAAGAAGGGGTGAGGCAAGGTTGTATAATGTCACCTTATACTAACACTCCAAGATCCTTAGTCTCATCAGTTTCTTCAAGCATAATCCCACCAATATAATACAACTTTGGATATATAATCACTGCTGATATGCAATACTGAAAGTACTGCATATTAGCAGCATTCCTGATTACCCTACCTTCTGCATCATCAGCAAATAGCTGAATGTTTTTTGTCAAATCCTTTCCATTATCATTAATGTACATGTTGAATAACAGTGGACCAAGCACTGATCCTTGTGGTATACCACTCCTAACCTTAAATCATGCAGACTCACATCCCTCGTAGACCACTTTTTGATTTCATTTAGCCTTTCCATCTTATTCCATCTTATCCACACTAATATTCTATAATCCAAATCCATATTCTCCAATTTATGCAACAGTCTACCATGCTGTAGTCTGTCAAAAGCCTTAGCAAAATACAAAAGTATCATGGTTTATCCATTCCCCTTGTCTAGTTCGGTGGTAGCATTGTTATAGAATGTGAGCAAGTTGCTAAAACATGACCTTCCTTTAGTAAGTCCATCTTGCTGATTACAGAGTAAAGATTTAAAAGATTTCTGAATGCAAGCCCTGACAATTTTTCCAAAATCTTCACCACCACACCTATGGTACTAATTAGTTGATAGTTGGATACATCAGTCTTTTCACCAGCAATGGAATTACCATACATTCTTTCCATTCCTGCGGAATCTTTCCTGTTCTGAGACCCATATTAAACAACCTGGTCAAAGGAATAGCCAGTTCAGCTGAACACTTTTAGCACACATGCTGATATCCCATCAGTACTTGTTGCTAAATTCTTATTCAATTTGTGCAACAGCTCATACCTTGTCCTCATACACCCGAGTTTCTTCATCCGGAGAAGAGGTAGCAGTGAGCTCAGTGTTGTGTACAACAGGTTGATAGCTTTAACAAAATAGGCACTCATTAGTTGATCAACCTCTCCTGCATCTCTAACCCTCACGCCACCTGCATTTAGAAAAGTTATTCTTTCATATTCATTCTTTCTTTTACTTGCAGCATATCGATCAAATTCTTGTGTACTTTCTGTACATCAGTTGTGACTATTCTAGCCTGCTGCTTATAATTTTCATAATAGACATCATCGTTACGCACATGGTATTCCTTCCACATCATCCTTTTCTTATAAATCTCTTTCTTAATAAGATTACACAATCCATTTGACTCATATTCTATTTATTCTTCGAACTCTCGGGACATTCTGATATCGCATCATTTAAATATTGTTTCAATGCTTCCCATGCACTGTTGATATTCTTCTAATCCATCAGCTAATCCCATTCTACTGAACTCTGTATACTCCTCAGTTGGTCATAATTTCCTGCTTTGTAGTTCAGCATGTAACCTTTTCTGAATGGAACATTCATAAATTTAGTCACTTCCCAAGTGAGTACTGCATGATCACTTTCACCAACCGGAGGCAGAACAATTACGTCTAACTGAAACGCCCTCTAACACTATAATCAGATCTAACACTCTTTGTCCTCAAGTTCCTTCTGTCACATGCTGCTTGAAGAAGTTGTCCCACAACAGTTCAATAAATTCATTTTCATTCTTTTCATGAGATTCTACTGCTACCCAATCAATATTTGGATAATTAAAGTCTCCCATTATGATTACTCTTTTCACGCTAATCTTTTCTATTTGGTGATGCATCACTAGCAACCGATCTACCAGGTCTGTAACAACCCACTATGTAATTGATCTTGTTAAATTCCGCCTCACACCAGGTGGCTTCAAACTCACTGTTGCATGAAATGCTGTTAGTAGTACTACTACAATCATAGGTCTCAACTCTAACTGGATTCAAGTCATCCATTAGCAGCACACACCCCCTCCTCTCCTATCCCCTCTATCCTTTCTAAAAATATTGTACCCTTTACACTCGATACCAGTTAGTATGTCTGATTCCGATAGCCAGGTCTCAATGCCTACAATCTGAGGTCCCAACATATTGACTAAAGCAACAAACTCTACATCTTTCTTTCTGATACTCCTAGCATTCGTGTACAGACATAATAATCTACCTGCATGTTCTTTTGTATAGTCTGCATGACACAGTTGGACAACTTCCAATTTTTATTCTATTCTAGTGCCTTATATGGAAATGGAATACGCATGTGGAAATAGAAAACAGAATTAGCAAAACTGATAGGTAGGAAGTCAACTGAATACATTTATATATATATATATATATACAGGGTGTTCGGGATAAATTTGACAGTTTCGTAAGGAAAAAGAAAATCTTCTTTGTATCTATTAAATTTAATGAATTGACAAAAAAACATTACAGGCAGAGTTAATTACAATACTATCAACAAGATTTACTCAAAATAACCACCATTAGCATCGATCACAGCTTCAATTCTGCTTCGGAACCTCGAACAAGCTGATGCTACAGTCTCCCTGGGAAGGGCCGCAAAAACTGTTTTAATTTTATCCATTAACTGGGCTTTTGTATTACTGGAAGTGCGATTGGTGTCTTTTTCAACTGCGCCCCATACAAAATAATCCATGGGGTTAAGGTCTGGGGAGTTTGGAGGCCAAACATTTGGACTGGTGAAGTTGTAGAAATTTTCAGACAACCATTTTTGGCTTTTCCCAGAGGTGTGGCAAGGGGCCGAATCCTGCTGCCATACATACGGCCTACCATTGGCTACCCTTGTTATCCAGGGCTTGACTACAGTTAGCAACTCCACGAACAAAGCCCGAATTCCAATGCCAGGGTTCTTCAACACCTGTTCCTGCAGATTTGCGAGGAATTCTGCTGTACGAACGCAATCAGATCGTCTGCTAGGGATCTTTCTTCTTGCTACATCCTCGTAGTCACCATTGCAAGTCTCTAGTTCATTCCTGATTGTTTTTACTGTATTCAGGGAGCATTGGGCAGCAGTCGTAATATCCTTATTTTGATGGCGGGCACGAATCATCATGATACAAGTTATTCTCTTCCATGATTCAGGTGGGTTCCAGCTATCCATCCTTTCTGACATCTTGTATATGAATGAAGAAGGGTCCAAACTTTTAAATGAAGAGAAGTGTGTGTTAATACATGTAACTTACGGAAAAATATAATTAATTATAAATATGTCAAATTTATCCCGAACACCCTGTATATATATTTATGTATTTTTTATTTGTTTATTTTTATCTGACTCCCACTCACTAAATGCAAACCTATAATAAGTGAGTATCATGTGCAGTCTAAGGATTTTTTTCTCTATTTTATTATTTTTGTAATATTTTGTATTTTTTCATCCCACACTGGAGGAAGTGTCCCGCGTCCCACACGCACATCCCACACTTTAGAAGGGCTTCAAGTGACTGCTAACTAAATTTAGAATACCGTTATTTCTTATATTGTTTATGTTTCTATGAATGGTTCAGCCCAGTCATGACAAAAAATGAAGTGAGGGGGTTATATCTTTCCTTTGTTCAACTGATTTTAACCATGCTTGGAATGAAGCATTTTTTTATATTGGTTTAAAACTCTGAATTACAGTCCATTGATTAGTCTACTTACCCTAATCAATCTAAAAGATTGATTGGGATATTATTATTATTATTTATTATTATTATTTGACATCTCCAGGGAGTCCAAAGACTCATCGAGGGTGAGCATGCCAACAGCATCAAATGATTGTTTCCCTTCCAACTACTAACCGCGCTCAAACTTACTTAACTGAGCCATTAGTAGCAGAGGCTCTACCAATCGACCAACCTTTGCAGGCATAAGTAGATTAACCTGGATGTAAATTTTACACTTAATTAGTTACTTGATTTCTGCATTAGTGATTTATATATTTACCCAAAATAATACAAAAAATAAATCGGAACTATATTTTTTAAGATCACATTGAAGCAATTGATTTAACTAAAGAATTGGACATGCTGCACAAGAACAGAGGCTTAGGTGGACCACGCTACAGAAAACAGGTAGAAAATAACTTCAGTTAATGTATTTCTTTAAAAATTTAGTCCTATGTTTTATTTTTATCTTAAATATAACTTTTTCATTGAATAAAGTGTCACTTCCTTATAATATTTACACAAATGTTTTATAGTTATAAAATTATATCATTTATATTTTTATAATAAGCTGTATTGTTTTGTAGCTCATTATTTCACAACTTTAGTTACTATTTTGATTTTGGTTGATTATATTTAATGTATATATATGCCATTCCAATTTAAAAAAAATAGAATAGTCAACAATTACTATAGAAAACATCTAGAGACCACAGAAATAGTTTGTTATATTGGATGAGGCTCTGGTTGGAACTTCCATTATAGCGAATGATTTGTGGTATTTTCCTAGTGATAATTACCTATAGAGGCATATTAAAAACAAATGACATTGGTGTTAATGGAAAACTTTTAATTTAATTTGCCAGGATGTGATAGGCTCTATCCAATAGACTGTATGTGTGTGTGAATCCCGCCTTGGACATAATGCATAAACCACAGTTCTGCTCAGTGTACTGCATGTTTCTGAATGTGTTTAGTGGGCATTGGAGACTTAGGTTGCAAAAGGTGTTTGTTTGGCCTCTGGAGTACAAGTTTCAGATTGTCTAATCCATAGCCAACCACAGTAGTAATGTTTTGCCATTTTTCATGGGTGGGATTCACATAATTAATCTTTTATTTCCATAGTGGTGGCATGTACATGTCATGTGGTATAACAACAGATATGTATAATAACAAATTTAAATAACATTGTTAAAATATTACATTGTAGTGATCTCATATGGAAAGGTGGTAAGGTTTACTCTCCTGTTAAGATGGGTTTTCAGCCCTCAGGAGACAAACTTTCCAGAAGAACAGATAGTTTATAGACATAATACATTAGACTTGTAGCTTCAGTTGCATTAGCCATAATTCTGAACATTTGTGACACTGTGGTTATATCTGTACCCCTAAATTTTTTTTCTCTTTCTTTTTTGTATAGCTATAATTAATGGGTGGTCAAACTTTTTAGATGTTGGGGACTACTTACCTAGTGAAAATATCTCTGCGGGCGACTGTAGATATGATCGAAAATTGTGGAATATTTTCGAGGTTTTTAAAAGTTTATAAGGCAATAAATATAACAAAAAAAATTATTGTTCATAACTTTATTAAAAAAATAATAACAATAAAAAATACAAAAAACTAAATAAAATTATACAAACAAAATCGAATATTTTAGTTTAATCGGATGATATCTGACATTGCATAGATGCAGCTAAGCGATCATAATCTGGATCGTATGAACTTAAAGAAATTCGTAAACACGATTCCAGATGCATCAAACGTGTTACCATTGGTAACACGTTTGATGCGTTCAGAACCGTCAAGTGAACCTTTCTGGATGGAGCAAATCACATGACTGCTGTAAAGTGATGGCTTCGTTGTTAACCGCTGAATTATAAACTTTACATCAATTTAGAAATAAATTAGTTTGACATATTTGACAATTTTTTATCAATTAATAATTTTGATTATCATTTATCTATTCATTTTCAATCTATTTATTCATTTGATTTGCTACATTCGTTAAGAAATGAATAATTTGCTACATTCAGGTGCCTTGCGGTCGACCTCAGTTGACGTCTTGGCCACCGCTGCTATAATTGATAGTTTCCATTATTATATTTAGATAATTTTATTAATGGATTCATAACATTTGTTAATTATGAAAGTTTTAGATTTCTATTCTTGTAGAGACATTCTTTAGAATTCTGGTATATGACTACATGATGATTTGAATACAGGTTCTCATCATGACGACATGACGAGAACCTGTATTAAAAAAAAAAAAAAAAACTTTATTAAACATACAAACTTTATGAAACTTGTCAGTAGCTTGACAAGTTTCATGTATCAAAAGAAACATTGTTATAAGAGTAAAAATAGCTAGAGATATATAACAAACATATCACAGTAAGCAATAAAAAATAATACAATGGATGAAAATTGAAATAAACAAATGTCTGAAAGCAAGTTTGCTAGCCTGTATCATATGCTAAAATGTGATGTATCATAGCCAAGATTTGTAAATGTGTGATTTTTAATGAATGAAAACCAAACCCTGGGGTCTTGGTTCTTATTGTAACATTTTGAAAGCTTTTTTGTTTCTGACACCACAGTTATATACAGTGTGCTGCATTCCAGATGTGCTGATTTCTCTAGAACACTCCATTTTGAAGAAAAGGAAAATGGAGCTTTTAATGAAAGCTTGCTATTTTGATCCTGGCTTCAGCAGCTTGAACCATGTTTTAGAAACTGTGATTTAAAATAAGAGATATATTATATGTTAAAGTGCAGGGAATTAGGTTCTTATATCTATAAGAATGGATTTAGAATGTGATCAACATAAATGTTTGCATCAGAAGACTGAAAGAAATAATTCAGCCAATTAAATGATGAAAATTATGAAACTTTATTGTTTGGTATTCTTATAATGTTAGAATATAAATGCAGGAGTAGTTGAGTAAGAACAGGTGTTGGATTGACTGACTGGCTTCAAGTTGGAAAAGGAGTTAGACAAGGATGTTTGCTTTTTCCTTGCTTGTTTAGTGTATATATATATATATATATATATATATGCAGAGGACATCATGCGTGAAGCATTGGATGAGCTCAGGACAGGAATTAGGATAGGAGGTAGATTGACCAGTGATCTGAGGTATGCTGATGATACAGTACTCCTTTGTAATGACATGGAAGAACTAGGACTAATTCTTAACAAAGTTAACAAGATCAGTAATAACAGAGGACTTCAACTCAATTCTAGCAAGACAAAGATCATGGTTCTCAAAGGAAAAACAAACAAAGAAGCTCTCCAGAAACAAGTGTACCTTAATGGAGAAAGAATTGAGGAAGTCAGCAAGTTTGAGTACCTGGGATCCATTATTAATGTAAAGAATTGCTGTTCAGAAGATGTCCGAAAAAGGTTAGGAATGGCTAAAACAACAGTCAGAGACCTGTCTAAAATCTGGAAGGAAGGATGGATCTATCTCCATGGGAACAAAGTTGAGGATTTTAGATGCAGTTGTTTTTCCAACAGCGACTTATGGATGCAAGACTTGGAATCTAAAGAAGTCAGATAAGAAACGGATATCTGATTTTGAGATGTGGTGTTACAGAAGGCTGTTGAGGATATCATATACTGAAAGGAGTACAAATGAATGGGTGTTAGAAAAGATTAGTAGAACTTTAAGGCTCCTTAAGGATATTGACAGAAGAAAGTTAAAATATTTTGGACACATAGAAAGGATGGAATGAGGACTTCTCAGAACAGTAATAGAAGGTAAAGTTCCTGGGAAAAAAAAGGCAGGGGTAGACCATCAATGAGATGGATGGATGGCATGTGTGGCGTTACTGATCTTCAGAGAGTTTTGAGACTGCCAGAAAAGCAAACAACAGGACTACGTGGTGAGGCCTGGTGTGGAACATCACCAAGCATCAGAGTGACCATACGGCATCTGTAGATGCTCAGTGAACATTTAGAGAGAGAGAGAGAGAGAGTAGTTGATTGTTGCTCTGGAGTAGAAGATACCACCACTAGGTCATGACGTACCACCTACATCTAACAGGCTTGACCTCCTCCACCTGCTTGTACACGTGGCTGACCCACAATAATATGGTAATATGTAGTACGGTAGTCCCTACTTTTTGCCGTTCTTCTCTTTTGTCCATTTCAAATATAACCATGATACTTATACTAGCAATGTTTGCTCTTTCACCACCGATGCGCTTTTTCTCTCAATCGATTTGCAGGAACCAAAATATTTACAGGTAAGCTTTTGTTCATTTTACTATACTTTTGTATATCCTAGTGTGTGTTATTTAGATTTTGCACACATTCACAAGCAATATATATAGTGCGTTATTTACATTCTTCAGCAGCCAAAGTGCATTTGCAAGCTAAATAAAGGCTAGGTTTCACTTTGGTTAATTTCTGGTCTTCACAAGTGCTCTGGTCCCTAACCTGGCGAATAAGTGGAGGGCGCCTGTATATGGCTGCACTATCTTAATAATTATGAATTACCTGTGTATGAGAAAAAGCTACAGTATCTCTCAGAAAATATAAGAACACAGATTGTTATTAGTTGACCAAAAATAAAATTTCTCACAGGAAGAATGCTTAAAAAAAAGCAAATTTTTTTGGTGAAAAATTTTATTTCTGGTAGGAAATTTGATTATTTTTATTATTTTATTAAATTTATTATTTAATTTTATTAGTTTGCATTTTATAAAGATGAAGTACATGAAAAATAAATTCAGATCTATTTTGTGGATTGATACAAGAGAAGAATTATATTAAGTGTTTTTTTTTTCATAAAAATTTTGTCCAATCATGGACATCCTCAGTATGAATTCAAAAATTAAACTGAAAAATTAACACTGTTAACATGTTAGTCACACAGGAAGAAAGTAAAGTGGCATGATTTGAACTGTTCTGAATTCTTAATGTTTTCTGTGTATATATATATATATATATATATATATATATAAAAAAGAAATGTAACTAAATGTAGCTCTGAAGTACAATATCACCTAAGTGAGATAGCTTAAGTCCATGAGATCTATTCAGTGAGGATGTAGCATGTTTTCACAGCTTATTTATTTACACATCTGTTCCATAAGAAAATTTCTATGTAAGACCAGCGTTTCACCAAAGAATTCTATATTTGCAGGAGATGATGTATTCGACAAGTCCAGATCGTTCTGACTAATGGAATTTAATACAGTCTAGATCTGGGGTGCACAGCTTAAATGCCACCACTGGCCAAATCAAGGGCTGCATTTTTTAAAATTTGAATATTTAGAAAAAAAAAAAAAAAGAAATATAAAGTTCAGTAGATATGTTTATTAAAAAGGCATTTTAATGTGATACATTACATTTTTTTAAATCAACAAATTTTTGGATATTCACTGATAAATTGGAAGCTGCTGTTTATCAATATATCTCTCCAATTTGCATCTGTGAGATTTGTATGTACTGCTAACTTGTTTAATTTCATGAGAGAGAATGTTTGTTTCAGTATGTATCTGCTCCCAAATATTGATGTAATTTTTAACGCTTCTCTTCTTAAACATTTGTATTTCTTAGGATCAAGAAGCTTATAAAAATCGAGATAAGAAGACTTTCTATGTTTGCTTTTCAATAGTGTTGAATTCTACAGTTCTATTATTTCAAGTTGCAAGTTCAGTTCATAATTTTTTGCATGCATGGAAAAAGGATATAATAAGAGATTTAACTTGTTCTTTTCCATTTCTAAGTCAAAAAATCAAACTTGAAATTCTGTGTAATATTTCTAAACAAGGCAAAAATTTCTTAATCTTAGTTTTTTCTAATTCAATATTTGGAAACAACACACAACATGTTGAAAAATGTGCTAATTCACTTTTTTTAAATTGTGACATGAATAATTGAAATTTTACATAGACATGGAATAACACACAGAAAAACACATATTCACTATGACGTGAACTAAGATGTGGCAACAAGAGTACCTGCATGCTAATCATAAAATACTGGATCATTTTCAACTTCACACAGGCATCGCCGGTGTGAAGTTGAGAAACTGACCAATCAAATTTTAGCATTTGTTCATTGCACATGCTATAGTTGATTTCTGTTAAAGTGCAGGGAATGTAAACAAACTTTCCTTCTTATTTATTTACAATAACAATATATGAATCTACTGATTGTTTAAATAATTTAATATCATACAAATATTTTTTGTTCTGTTTATTCATTTTACATTGATGGTTGCATCCAACCTGTGAGCTGTATGTTATTGATCCCTGGTCAGTTGTTCTTCACAAAAAACTATATCTGCATTGGGCTGATAGAAGAAGTTTGATAGAGAGGTAGAGGGAATTTGATAGATGCTAAGGTAGGCCACAGCAAGGAAGTGTTTATTAATTGTGCAAAAGATCACTCTGACACTAGTGAATTTTAGTAATTTTGTGATTTGTTTGGATATTCCTCTCACATATGGGAGAGTGATATATGACTTGTTGCAGAGGCTGGCTGTAGAGATACTTCATAATTGTTAATGACTTTGTTGGCAAATGGCTCATGAAGCCATTAGATAGGAAGGCGGTTTTGATAAACTATTTCTTCTGGTAGTAATACTCCAGTAGAATACATGAAGCATCCCAAATGAATAAGTGTTTTAATGGTACTAGATTTTTGACAAGGATGGTGATATGACAGAGCATGGATATAAAATCCAGTATACTTTTTCTTTCTAAAAATGCAAAACCAAAGGCGTCCATCTGACTAACCAAGAATAAGTAGGTTTTGGAAAGGAAAATTAATTAGTCTTGATATTATGTCTTTCTTAACAGATGTTCCATTAAATGAAACATTTGAGCTACTCTTAAGTCTTTCCTATTGTTTGTCTCTTTGATTTTGCCATCCATTTTAGTTACTCCACATGTCAGAAAAAAAATTTACCAGTAAAGAGAGGGCACCATCATGGATAGTTCTCTTTAACCTACCAAAAATGCGTATCTTGGGTTTGAATAGTAAAATGACACAAGTAAGGGGAAAAAAAAGTATTATCTTAGACTTGAATTTGAATATGACATTTGAAATTTTTTGATGACCTAAACATTTAAATTGTGAATATAAGGGAAAAAAATTTTAAATTGGAGTAAATATGCTACATAATTTAATTTTGAAGGCATTTGTTCTGAAGAATTAATAGTCACTTAAATTTTCATTTCAGGTGATGGATCTTATTCAGGAAATTCGACATTCGCTGGCTGAAGTTGTTTTTTGTACTGCTTGTCAGAGTACTCTTTCTAAAGAAGAAACTTTACGTTTGATTAATATTTTAGCTAAACATGGAAATCTTAAAGGTGATGCAAGCTTAGATGATGTTACACTATCATTAGTGATGGCCCTCCTCTATGTAATGGATGTATATTTACTACAGACTTGTGAAGAAAGTGATAGTATGTTTATTTTCTCTAAAATAATAATTTTGTATTAAATTTATCAATAGCTGTAAACTTGCCATTAATACTATGCTATGGTTTTGATTTCTAATTTAACCTCATATCATATCTAGCTCTTATATGTTAATTTTGGGACATCTATCAAGAAATTTCTTTGATTATGTTTGTGTTTTATCAGACAGAATCGGTTCCTTTTCCTACCCTTCCCTATCAGTTTTGATGTAAATTTAGAGAAACCTGTGTTTTTGTTCAATTTTGCAGACAAAGTGTTTTTTGGTTATCTGATTAATAAATCATTGTGATCTGTGTGTGTGTGTGTGTGTGTGTTAAGAATAAAATATTTCTAATACATAGGAGATTTGGCCATACAGAAATGAATATTTGATTGAATTACCTCAAAAACAGTTATTTGATAACTATAACATTTGAAAGCGCTAGTGTTTTTAAGTAACTTGCGAAGAGCAAAAGAGAGAATTCTGATTTACTGATTAGCAAGAAAATTATATCTTAATTAAAAGTGACCGAAGAAGGGATGCCTGACCTCATCCTCACCATTATCTGGTCCTCACTTATCCATGTGTTTCCCCATTTACAAGGGTGTTCTTGTTATCTGCTATTGATAAGTTTCTGAAAATGACTTGGATAATGAGAACATTTTTTTTCTCATATAAAACAATATAAATAAGGTTTAATTGGGACCTTATATATATATATATATATAAAAGTGAAGTGATCAATAAATGTTTATTGTGAAACAAAAAATTGAAAATTAACAAAAAAACACATTAATTATTTTTATGAAGTGAAAAAAATTGTAACTCAGAAGATGAGTAAAGTGATTAATGATAGGGTTTCTAGTGGGTTCAATAATTCTAGACTGACTCTGCTTGAAGTCTGTTTTTCTTTAAAAAAATGAATTCATAGTTATCTGTCTGTTTTTCTGTAAATTTTTAAATAAAATTGCAATGCAGCAGGCAAACGTATCCTTGATTTTCTGTTTTACACAATGATCATATATTATTATTATTATTATTATGTGACACCTCCAGGGAGTCTAAAGACTCGTTGAGGGAGAGTGTGCCAACAGCATTGAACGATTGACCCCTTCCAGCTACTAACTGTGCTCAAACCTGCTTGACGTTTTGCTAGAACACCACATTTAGATGATTTTCCATTTGGGGTAACAGATACTGGATCATTTTCACAAAAATATTACAGGGCATCATCAGTTTTTCTAATGATTCACTAGTAAACAGCTGTCTTTTGTCAGGGCCTGATGTCATCATTATTTTTGTTTATCTCCAGATATACTGATTTTTCCAGGTCATTTGTTTGTATATGTGCATGTCATGAGATTTTAACATTACTTCCATGTCAGCTTCAGCTAATTCGTTTACATATCAGTAAACTTAGATTAAGAAAATGTGGTCTTCAGTGTTAACACTCCAACCAGCCATGACGTCTATAGACGTCCAGCAAAATCTGGATATGATTCTGTAACACCTATTGAAAGGTAGAAGCAGCTGTAGTATTCAGTACTAAATATGAAGAAAAACTGTTTTTAATCACAGGCATTATCAAGTAGAGTGATATGGGCAAACATCAAAATGGTGAATTGGACTATGAAACTTACTTGTGCCTACATTTCTACCAAAGGTTTTACTAAGGAAGAGGTGGAGGATTTTTTACATCGTTGGATAAAACAGGTGACATAAAGAAAATGAAAGATTGGTCCTTGTTGGCGATCTAAACAGAAGAGCAGGAAATAAATACAAGACATACAGTAATGTTTTGGAAAACTTGAAGGAAAGAGCAAAGCTAATCAAAACAATAAGCAATACTAAATGCTGAATTTCTGTTTAGGACATGACTAGTCATTATTAATACCATGTTCCAACATAAAGATGTGCAAAAATTCACATGGAGAGAACACAAAAATATGAAAAGTTTTATTGACTATGTGCTATTGTGGATGGTGCCATCTTCGCACACTTGTTCAGCATTTAGTATACGAATTGATTACCATTTAGTTTTGAATAGAATACGAATGAATTCATATTAAAAAGCAAATGTGCAAAAGTTTTTAAAAGTTGAGAAGCTTTGGAAGGTGAACTTGTAGACTCAGATCTAAAATTATTATTTAAGAAAAAAAAAATTCATGTTTGCAAATAAGAATCAAACCTTGGATATTCAGTAACAAATTTGAAGCAAACATTAGGTCATTCAAACAGAGAGGTAGGTGGTGAAGTTGTCTGCAAAGATAGAAAAAATCAAACTTCATTGTGTACTCATGAAGCTAAAGAAAATTCAGGGAGAAAAGGAGAATCATATTGAAAGTTTCTATCAATTAGAGAGCAGCTTTTGTTCTGAATCTTGGCATACATTATCAAGTACAAACTTTCAGTATGATCAACTGGACAATGAGACTTATTTGGGCTTGTGGTCTCACAGAAGGTTCTACCAAGGAAGAAATGGAGGAATTTTTCGAAGCATTAGAGAAGGCAGCTGGCACAATGAAAAAGGAAAATTTTCAGATCTAAATAGCAGAGTAGGAAATGATTACCAGAACATACAGAAATGTCTTGGGAAAATTTGGAGAAAAGCACATAGTTAATAATAATGGTAAATGCCTGCTGAATTTCGTTCAGGACATGGATTAGTTATTACTAACATCATGTTCCAATATAAAAATGTGCACAAATTCACATGGAGAGAAGATGCAAGAAATAAGAAAATTTCTATTGACAATGTTATAGTTGCTATATATGCTATGATATAGTTCATAGCAATTTTTTTCCTATGGGTTCAAGACACAGGAGTATACGAAAGATTTGATAGGAAGTGATCACTATTTAGTTTCAAGCAGGATAAAATTGAATTTCATATTGAAAAGAAGAGTGTGTAAGAAAGTTTTAAAATTAATCAAAGTTGAGCAGCTTTCAAAGGTGAACTGCAGACTCAAATACATAAACATCATTGAAGAAAAAATGAAAGAATTTGAAAACAATAATCAAACATTGGAGTTTCATTGGCAAACCCTTAGAAATACATTGATTGATTTGGCTAGTGAGGCACGTGGTGAGGTTCTCTGTAAGTATAGAAAAAACATTACTGCATGGTGGACTAAGAAAGTCAAGTTAAAAGAAAGCATGTGAAAGCTCATGGCAGATAAATCAGCTTTTGCCCTTAGAGAAAGAATACAGAACAAAATGTAAGAAAGCAAAGCACTATGTAACACTAGCTAAACAAAAGTCATGGGAAGACTTTGGTAAGAACATTATTATTGTTCCGGGAAACTCCAAGGAGTCAACAGACTCATCGAGGGAGGCCCTAACATCATGTCAAGAACAACTATTCAACATTCACACAGTATCTATCATACCTTGCCTTGAACTCATTCACGGTCGTAGCACCCACAACAGACTCTGGAAGCTTATTCCACTCATTTACCACTCTCCAAGTAAAGAACCTAGCTCTAACACCTTTGTCAACCACGCTCTTGCCCAGCTTCCATGCATGGCCCCTAGTCCTCCCACCACCAGTCATATTTTCAAAAATATCTTCTGGATCAATCTTATAAAAACCCTTCAGTAATTTGAATGTCTCAATCATATCACCCCTCCTTCGCCTATCGTCCAATTTCTGCAACCCACAAATCTTCAACCTATTCTCATAAGGTTCATTCCACAGACCTTCTATCATCTTGGTCACTCGTCTCTGGACCCTCTCCACTTCCTCCCCATCACGAAGAAACCCTGGTGGCCATAGCTGGGCACAGAAGTCCAGATGGGGTCTTATCAAGGATCGATACAGAGGAACAACAACTTGTTCGTCTCTGCATGTTAAAGTATTTTTCAGAAGCCAAGTGATTTGGTGAGCTGTTTTAGTTACTTTTGCAATGTGCCCCCTAAACTTCAACTCCCTATCCACCAACACTCCCAAATCCCTGGCCTCATCAATCTCCTGGAGTATGGTTCCACCAATGCGATATACTGCTGCTATTCTTTTCACCCCAAAGTGCATAACCTTACACTTTGCCACATTAAATTGACATCCATTTTTCATAGCCCAGTCCTCCAAACTATCCAAATCATCCTGTAAAATTTTGACATCCTGTGCACTCACAATTGCTCTACCCAACTTTGCATCATCAGCAAACAAGTGAACACTTCCTCTCAGATCCTTTCCAATATCATTGATGAACAAATTGAAAAGCAGTGGTCCAAGAACAGAGCCCTGTGGCACTCCACTAGTCACAAGACGTCTTTTAGACTCCACTCCTGAATAAACCACTCTTTGATATCTCTCCTTCAACCACCCTCTTATCCATCTCACCACCCCTATACCTATACCCATCTGCTCCAGTTTACTGATTAGGGTTCCATGTGGTATCCTATCAAAGGCCTTGGCAAGGTCCAGTAGTATCACTGTAAACCCATTACCCCTATCCAGTTCAGCCGTCACTGTGTTATAAAACGTGAGCAAGTTACTGAGGCATGATCTACCCTTCACAAAACCATGTTGTCCCCCATACAATATCCCATTTTCATCTATCCAATCCTGTATTCTTTTCTTGACTAATTTCTCTAAGACCTTGACAATGATTCCTGATATGCTAATCGGTCGGTAATTTACAACAGCAGTCTTGGAACCACCTTTATGCAGTGGAACTATTTTCCCCTCTTTCCACCCGCTCGGGACTAACCCAGACCCGAGACTCAAATTAAACAAAATGGTCAAGGGTACTGACAATTCTTTAGCTGCTTCTCGTACAACACGAGCTGGTATACCATCCAATCCCACAGATGTATTGACATTGAGGTTATGCAATAGACTACTCACCTCCACTTCATTAACCACAATTCCCGTATAATCTACTGGTTTATTCGTTTCTGCAATGTCACCACCTGGATGATATACTTTTGCAAAGTGCTCACTCAGTAACTCGACTGTCTCAACTGATTCAGTTATCTCCCTACCATCGGCATTCTTTAAAATCAATCTGCCATGTACATTTTTTCTTCTACTTGCTACATATCTAAAAAACTGTTTGGGATTCTCTTTAGCCTGCATGGCCAATGTTCTTTCATAGTCCTTTTTTTTGCTTTTCTTACCACACTTGTTACCCTTCTGGCCTGCGCTTTATACCGTTCATGTGCCTGCCGGTCACCTTTCTCCTTAAATTCCCTCCATAGTTGTTTCTTTTTTTGCAACTCAAGCTTAATGGTGTTATTCATCCATTTAACCCCTACTTGATTTATTATTCGGACTCTAGGTATACAGTCAGCCATTGCTTCATGCAAGCACTTCTTAACTACCTCCCATGCACTATCAACTTCTAGTCCTTGCAGTTGTACATGCCATGGCACTGAACCAATCAAACTCCTAAGCTTGTCATACTTTCCAGCCCGATAATTCCACATGTACCCTGTCTTAATTGAAATTTCTACACCTTTAGCCACCTCCCAAGTTAAGACCCTATGATCACTCTCACCGATTGGTGGCAATGTGGTCATATTTGTTACAGCCAAATCCTCAGATGTAATTACTAGGTCAAGCACTCTCTGATCCCTAGTATTTTCCATTACATGCTGTCGCAGATAGTTATCCCTTAATAACCGCATAAAATCCAGTTCCTTCCTCCCGTGTGTCCTCTCCTCACTCCAATCAATGCGACCATAGTTGAAATCTCCCATAATAATCACCCTCCTTCCACCCATTTCTTCTATTTGCTTGTGCATACTGTCTCCACCATCTTTTCCATCACCTGGTCTATAGCAGCACCCAATTGTATATTTAGTTCTGCTAGCCACAATCTCACACCAAATGGCCTCAAATGTGCTCTTTTCTCTATCCTGCAATTCAACTTCTATTCTCCTTGGCTGGAGCTCATCAGCTATCATCAACAATACTCCTCCCCCATTTTATTTTCTCTGTCATTCCTGAGCACACTATACCCATCACATTCAATCCCACTAGTTATATCATCTACAGTCAGCCATGTTTCACTAATACCTATAACCTGTGGTCTGGAAGTGCCAACCATGGCCAAAAACGCTTCCTTCTTGTTCCTAATACTCCTAGTATTAGTGTACATGAATTTAACACGCCCATTAGCCCCAACCCTACCTTGATGCCTTATATTAACTATCCCACTCAGATTTGTTGTCCTTATTTGCTCTGGCATATTATATTCATTCTTACATTCAACTGCCTCCATAAGGACTGTATCTCTACTCCCCCCCCCTTAACAAATCTAGTTTCCCTGAATTTGCACATCCACTACATTCAGCAACACTTTCTCAAGTCTTCTTACACCGTAACCATTCAAATGCAAGCCATCCATCTTATATAGATCCTTTCGCCCATCAAACTCACTCCACACATCCACAAATTCCACACCACTCGTCATACATAACCCACGCATAAAGTCATTTGCAATTATAGCCCTGCTTTTAAACATTTCACTGTCATACCGTGGCAAAAGACTAATCATTCTAACTCTCTCACTCTTTTCTTTTGCTACCTCAAACAAATCATTCAGGTCTTCTATCATTTCCATTTTATCTCCTTTCAAATCATTCGTACCTGCCACAACAATCATTTCTTTCACCCTTTCCTTTTGCTCTCTAATAGACTCAGTTACGTCCTTTATGGTCGCACCAGGTTGGTACGATTTTGTCAAATCCTCTACTAACACACCTCGTACTAACGAGTCTCCATACAGCACTCTATCCTTCATTTTGTTCATGTTCACATTCATACGTCTATTTTTCCTGTCATACCTTTTATTATTGGTTGGTTCATTCAGTCTACTTTTGTTCATGCACTCTAGCTGCTGTTTTGCTCTTTCTATCGCACTATTCAACAACGAGATCTCACTCAATGCATCTATCTCATCTTTTTTGTTCTCTGAGAAACCATTTATACTATCATTCACACCTTCTACATTCACACTCTCACAATTTTCATGTACAACCTTGCCGTTTCTTGTCATATCCCTATTTCCTTCATTCTGAAGGTTGACAAAAATATCACACTCACGATCCGAAATACACTTCAATTCCTCATTCTCCCTACATTTTCTACACACATTCAATCCTTTACTATCATCTAACCACACTCCGACCGCACTCCGCAAAGCGTACATTTCACAGCTAGTACACTGACTCATTTCTTTTATGCTACCGTTCTTTGATAACGATGGCGAACCTTCATTACTGGCCGCCATTTTCCTTCGCACAGGTACCATACTTATTTGCAACGTGTTTTGTCAAATTATACGTTATAACACACCAAAAATAGACGCACTAAAATACGCAAGGCAAACAAAACAAAACTACACAATATTAAGTAATTTGTATCGATAACTGAAAATGATACTTATCTTATCTGGAGCTTGCACGAACACTACACATTACGAATTCATCTAGCGGCGACTTCCCGACATAGATTATGTTATAAAACACTTTAGTACACTAACCACGCTGATAAAGCTCCAATAATATACCAAAATTACACACTTAAGTCCATTAAATTGAATCCAAAACATCAATAAATCAACAAAAAACACAAATCTCTCAGGAGCTCTCCGATAGCACGTCCGTTCACCAGCTAGCCTCGACACCGTATCCTTGAACGTAACATTGAAAATAAATATCATGAAGCAAAATATTCTGGAACATATTGAAAAAAGCTTAGAAACAGAAGAAAAAGTACTGTAAAAGGAATCAGAATGATAAAGGTATTCTAGATGTTTGGAGTAAGTACTTTGAAAGACTGCTAAATGAAACAAGCAGTGTCAGCATGGTGGCAGAAAACTCCCAACAGGAATGCAGTCAGGAATACATATCCATACTTGAAGTAAAAAAAATTCATCAAAAACTTGCAATGTTTATATAGTAGTTGAAATTTGACCAGAAATACTCAGATATGGAGGTATAAAAGTTTTACAGTGGCTGCATTGCATAATTCAGAAGGCCTGGCCAGAGAGTTGAATCCCAGGTGATTGAAGCAGAGCTCTCATAGTATCCATATATCAAAAGGAAAATAAAATGAAATGTGAGAATTACATAGGTATTTCCCTACTGAAAAATGGCTGAGAATTCTGGAAGAAGCTGGTGAAGAACAAGCTGGATTCAGGCCAAATAGAGGTTGTCTGGATCATATTTTCACTTTAAGACAAATAGTTGAGAAATCTTGGGAATATAACAAGGATTTCAGTTTTGTTGATCTGGAAAATACATACCACAAGGCAGAGGCATAGCTAGAGGGGGATAGAGGGAGCGTTCGCCCCCGGCAGTACTTTGAACTTTTTTTTGATCTTTTGTAGTTATTTCTAAAATACAGTATCGAGAACTCATTTCCAAATATTGTAATACTACTGCGAATTTTCCTCACAATTGCTATAAGTGTTGCTAGTAGTGAGGAGTTTTTCTACTTTGCCAATGTCTTCGACGATTTTGCTTTCAGAAAAGCAAGAAAAATAACATCTTAGAATGTTGGAATTAAAAAGTTTTACTTCAAAAATAAACAGTGTTTTAATTTCTTTCCCTATACATCATTTTGACTTTATGTAGTATTTTTGATGTGTCTTGAGAGGGCGGCAAAAGCTCTAGCTACACCACTGCACAAGGTGCCAAAAGGGAAGCTCTTCAAAACGCTACAATTATATGGTACAATAAATGGGAAATTATATTCAGCAATACATAGTCTCTATTTAAGCTGTTGGTCAGCAGTTAGAATTGAAGGAGTACAGGATATAAAATCAGATGTAAGGGTGCTTTTGTCTCCACTCTTATTCATCATCTATTGGATCACATTATGAAGGAAAGTGGCATTAAATCTGATAGCAGCATTGGAGATGTTAATCTCCTTTTTATGTAAATGTTACCTTTTAAATAAGTATTACAAGTTGGCAGAATTCTTTAACTAAATTGAATAAGTGTTGGGATAGTCATTTTTACTTCACAAGGATATTATGTAAATTTGTCATGAAGAGACTGCAGATATGAGAGTTATGAGAAAAATTAAGGGAGTGAACATAGGGCATCAGTGATAGATTCGTATATAAAATGAAGATGTTAAGAAGGCATTTAATACTGCTAGCATTCAGCTAATGTGAGGTGATGTAATGACTTAAGCAGAAGTTTGTTCCCTACCCATGTTGGCAGGGAAAAGATTCAAGTGAAGACCGAGATCTAGGTGGATGATGCAGTTAGAAGTCCAGTATATAAAATCTGACTCTGTTGATGTCCTGACAGATCAAAGACCAGTTTCAAAGGAAATTGTTGATAGAAAGTGTAATAATTGAAGGTTTTGTGTATACCATCATAGTATCCTGTATACTTCTCAAGGGTACATATCAGGAAGTTGATAATGATAAGTCAAACTCTGAGTAAATTCTGTTGAAATGTTGAAGAAATTTCAAATGGGATGTGGAATTATTACTTAGGAGAACATGCTAACTTCACGAAAGTTAAAAGTATAATCTTGCTATACAGATTTAAAATAATATGTAATCCTCTACAATGAGAATTCGAAGAAAAGAATCACTTACAATCGTCACTCTGTTGGTTTCAGTTTAGCAAATAACACATAAAATTTAGAATGGCTGGTATTGCTTCCTGTGGTGTAACTTGTGTAACCCCCCCTAGACTGTGTGATGGACCATCATATATCATTTCTTTAAAGAAATTCCTACAATCTCTCTCGCTCTCTCTTCTAGTTTTACAAGAAAAGTTCACATTTCTTCTTGACATATAATAGGATCCATATGCATTCATGTTTCTGCTGCCTTTTAAACATTCTTTAGCACAAGCTGATAGTGTTTTAAGTCATGCATGTTATTGTTTGCATGTACATTAACTTGCATGTACTTTACATTGCAAAGGTATAGTATAGGTGGTCACTTGCTGTGATTATACAAATTATATGCAGTATTAAAATGTAATCCACTTTAAATAAACAAAAGAAATTAGTAAATCATGAAAAATGGACTGAATATAACTAGAGTTATCAATTTTTGATTATATCAGTATAAACAAAGAATAAAAAAAAAAGTTAAAAAAGGGTAGTTGGGGGAGGGAATAGGTAAACAAATGCATGCAACAGAAACACACACACACACACACAACACAATTTTTCCATTTTCTTTGACATTTTATAACTGATACATTCCTCTCAAAGCTACAAATGTTACATTGTTCAGTTTCTCATTTTCAAATTTGCTTCACATTGTACATTCGTAACAGAGAATTTTATCTTTGTGTTAGAGTTAAATAATACAGGTGTGCCTTCCTTTCCCTACTTTTCCGAACAAATTGTCTTATTCTTTAAAAGCATCTCAACTGTTTTAATTTGTTTCCATAATACTAAATTATTTCAAAACGATATTTTTATAATTGTTCTGCTGCTTTGATGCTTCGTACAGTGATGGTGCCTTTTGTTCCTGTAGTTGATATTCTGCTGGCCGCTCCATGCCATAAACAGTAGGTATTCTTATTTAACCAGGTGATAGATACTCTAGCTAGCATGATATTTGATTATGTTGTACATCAGGGCTGTCCAACCTTAGTGATCCGAGGGCCACATTAAAATGGGTATCTAGTAATTTGGTGAGCAGCAGTGACATAACCTCAAAAGCTGAACAAACGAACAACACTAATTGTGCACTAATCACACTCGCACGTTCCCTGTGAGCATCCGGAGCATGTGCGTTGGAACAAAACAGTGTAAGAATGCTTCTTTGACACATTTAATATTTGAAAAACACGTGGGTATATAGTGATGTAAAAACACCAAATAAAATTACCAACATCGAGATTATCGATTAGTGATAGAATTAAAATATCTAATACGCATTTGATTCAAATTGCAATTTTATTTTTTTCGCTCATGAAAATGAAAACCCACAGGTGGGCTGCACAAAATCACACCTTGGACCGCATGTGGCCTGTGGGTAGTGCTTTGGACAGCCCTGACATATTGCATGTAGTTTTAGTCAGTACAGAATGTATGGTTAGGTCAGGTTTCAAATTTCTATTCTATCCTCATTTATTCAGTAAATTATAGTAAAGTGAGGATTGGACTTGGAATCAAAAGTTCCAGTTAGTTTTCCATGTTCCTTGTAGGATATGTGGAAGTTCCCTTCTAGTTACTGTACGCCCACAGATACGATAATCTTCGACACTTCTGCGCATGTCAGAAGAAGGAGAATCCATTTCGATAATAGGGTAATCGATCCGTCTTGTGGGATGAGTTGTTTGTTATTACATGTCGGAAAATTAACTTTTCTTTTATGAACGTTGTAATTTTTAAATTGGTAACTATTTTGCTTGTATAACAGCTGGAAAATTTTACATATAAAGTATGTGAATTTGCATATTGGTGACCAATTCGTACATCAGCTTATTTTTTTTCCCCTTCAACATGAATTGACTCTTCTTGGCAAGTTGCCAGACTAGGGTCTCGAAGCTGTGGTCAGGCAGTATGTTGTCATGATTTTGAATGTTGGTGGCAATTCGTACATCAGCTTATTGCTTTTTCCCCTTCAACATGAACTGACTCTTCTTGGCAAGTTGCCAGACTAGGGTCTCGAATCTGTGGTCAGACAGTATGTTGTCATGATTTTGCATGTTGGTGACCAATTCATACATCAGCTTATTTCTTTTTCTCCTTCAACATGAATCGACTCTTCTTGGCAAGTTGCCAGACTAGGGTCTCGAATCTGTGGTCAGACAGTATGTTGTTTTGATCCTTGAATAACCTTCATATTACCCTTAGAATCAGGTCCAAAGGCTTGATTTTAGTTAGATTAATTGGTTAAACAATGCTGTACTGCTTTACTGAACTGGGTCAGTGACTGTCTCAAATTTATCAGCTCTTCAGAGTTTTATTCATTATCTCATTGTATTAACCATACATTATTTTCTTTTCTTAAATTAAATTTTGATATGTTCCCCAAGATTTGCATGTCCTTAAATTATATTAACCATAATTTTTTATGGTATCTCATTATTCATTTTATTTATTTTTTCCTTTTATATATTATATATATACAAACTGCCAGCATCTTACTAGATCCTTTCCAGCAGGAGCCTGAAATGTATTTGCATAGATATCTATTAAAATGGTATGCTTATTTACCTTTGTATTGGTTTCTAAGTATTGTGCAGGCTTTCTCTCCTCACTGCATTTCCAAATGAACTATTTTAAAGGTTTTATGTTTATTATTTCATAGAAAATATTTGAGAAGAATTTATTCAGAACTTTCAATTATTATTATTATTTTATTATTAAATGTTTAATATTATTGAATTATTATATAAATATTTTTATATAATAAAAATTTTCAATTATTATTATTATTTAAATTCTCTTTCTAGATTTAATTCAGAAATTGAATTTAGTTGCAGTTCCAGAGTTGTCAGCAACCCTTCATAAGGAATTAGTAATTCAGGAAACTGCTTGGCAGACTGATGGGCTAAAAAGCATTTTAAAATTTGCTTGGGGAATTGCTTTACGCACATTATCACAGTTTCCATTAATGTCTGTAGGTGAGTACGTATTCATGTAAACCTAATAATATTCTATTTCTGTTATATATGAGGGAGACATGGAAAGTTCTGATAAACACCTAGAACAAAAATGAAATTAAAGCAACTGATATAACCACAAGAAAGAACATAATAAATTTTTAATAAAAACTTCCAACACAAGAAAGAACATACGAGGATATAAGAATATAAAAACATAAGTTAACTTCATAACTCTACTACTAGTATGCTTCTTTCTTGTGGCTATATCAGTTGCTTTAATATCATTTTTGTTCTAGGTGTTATCAGAATTTTCCAGATCCCCCCCCCCCCCATGCATTATTCCAATTTGATGATTGTGTTGCCATTATCTTTAAAATTTATTGTGTGATTATTCAACCTGTGGATCTTTGCTGTTCAGGTTACCAGTGATGAAAGCCAGAGAGAAGGAATAAGAGGAGATACAGATTCATCCACACGATACATGGGTGGATGGATACATGTTAACATATCATTGATCTTAGTTCATATCCCATCTTGTTCATATATATATATATATATATATATATACAGCAGTCCCTCGATTAGTGCGCCTAATGCGTTCTTTAAAACAGGCGCATTAATCGAAAATGCACTAATCAAATATAATAACCTATGGGAAAATGTATAATTCGTTCCTCAGATTTCTTTTTTTGACCCTTTATATAAAAATTCTTTTTTTTTAAAAGAATTAGGTATGTCTCAGGGTCTGGTTAAAGGAAAACCATGAAGCTGAAAGACAATAAAACATATTCAGAATATAAATTTATTATTCTACTTCTTAACAAAGAATTCAGCTAACGTAGTTTGGTGGGCATTTTGTTTCTTTTTTTTCATACAACCGACGGTATGGCCCTATTGCCTCTTTTACTCTTTTGCAAATTTTACTGCTTCTCTCTTCATCAGGGTCAGCTTCTAAGCATTGCTGCTTAAAAACTTCGATTGTACGAAAAATATTTTCAAATTGTTTCTGTGAAATCTTTTTCGGCTGACTATCAGTGGTTACATTTGCTTCATATTCTTCGGGATCTTTCCGCTGTGCATCTAAATTTATCAGGTTGGAATCACTCAATTATTCAGAATGAGATTTAATTAACTCTTGGACCTTATCACTGAAGGGGAGAAAGAAATGAAGGACGTACAAATTTTTCGCCAGTACAAGAAATCACGTGCTTTATAGATAAAATTTCCCAACTGTTATAGAAGCAAAATAATTACCACCTTAAAAACTACAATGATCATAAAAGAGAAGTTAATTTTCCGACGTGTAATAATAAACAACTCATCCCAGAAGATGGATTGATACCCTATTATCGGAATGGCGTCTCCTTTTTTTGTGACATGCACAGAAGTGTCAAAGGGTCTCGAATCTGTGGGCATACTATAGCAGATGACATAACTTTTGGCGGTAAAAATTTGGAACATAGCTTACATAGTTTACATGGAAGTAGTGTAGTATGCCATTAAAAATAATTTCGTAAAATGTTTTAAATCGGTAACTAAATTATTTCATTCTGGTGAGGGATTTTTTAAAATAGTTAGCCAGAAAAATGTATAGATAGAACATTTTTAAAATCTGTAACATTTATTTTTAAGATGTATATGGGCACACTAATCAAATTTTAGAGGCGCTCTAATCGAATTTGGGTATCGAAAAAAAATGATGCACTAATCGAAAACGTACTAATTGGGGGCGCATTAATCGAGGGATTACTGTGTATATATATATATATATATATTACTTGTGTGTTTTTTACATTGTTAGCCAATATGTATAAATATGCGTAATAAGTATGTATAATTTTTTTAATAATTTAACAGATTTTGGCCATTGTGTGGAAGATGATGAAAAAACAGTTGAACAAGCAATTGAAGAAGATGCATTTCAAGCCATTCAGATTTTGATTGTTCAAAACTCTTCATTTCATCAAGAGGTTTGTGGAATATTGTAGCTGTTTTTTTTTTAAATCCTTAAAATGAATGGTATTAGAGGTGTAGAAGTTTTGTACTATGGTTGTGGGAACAAAGAAAACTATTAATATTGAACTTTAAAAGCTAAATGCATTTCTTTTACACTTGTGCTTTTCATGGTATTGTCAATAATTTGAGTAATGTTGTTATTCAGGAAATTAAAATGATTATTTCAGGAAATGATCATTGTCATGGTATGGTAAGTATCTTTACAGTAAGTATGTACAATATATAATTCAAAAGATATACAAAATGGTTCTCTTGTGACATAGATTGATTTACAGCCTGTTGTTGGTTAAGTTGCTATTATATATATATATTCAAGATACCAAGTAATTTTATATAAACTTAGTTTTTAATCCTATTTTCCAAGTAAGTAAACAGACAAGTAAGTCAAGTTTGCACCTGCACATAGTACAAGTCTCAGGCAACTTGTGGTAAAGGTGGATTAAGCTCTGATCACTTTCCTTTATATTTTTTCCTTAATGTACATCCCCTTGTGGAGATGTATGATGCTATGCATTAAAGGCAATGGTCACTATCCATACTGGTTTCGACCTTTATTGAGGTCTCATCAGTGGGAGCTAATGTTGAAGTAATGCAGAGCTTATGAATTTTACCTAAACAAGTTGCCACAAGGTGCTTTGACCTTATTAAATAAAATCGCAGGATGAGAGATAGATGTAGAAAGTTTTTTAACTTGGGTATATTATGTATTCAAGATACCAAGTAATTTTATATAAACTTGGTTTTAATCCTATTTCCCAAGTAAGCAAACAGACAAGTAAGTCAAGTTTGCACCTGCACGTAGTGCCAGTCTGAGGCAACTTGTGGTAAAGTGGCACTATCACGAGTTGCCTCAGACTTGCACTATGTGCAGACGCAAACTTGACTTACTTGTCTGTTTGCTTACTTGGGAAATAGGATTAAAAATCATCATCATCATCATCAAATTCCTGCCATGTATCCTCAAGGGGTGTACAGGATATGACAGTACTACATGAAAAAATTACATCTAGGGGTGTACCCTCAAGGGATGTACAGGATATGACAGTAATACATGAAAAAATTACATCATTACTAACTTCCTATCTACAATTTTCCTCCAAATCAGTCTGTTACTTGTCAAGACTCCAACATTATCAGATCTTATATTTCTATCGTCTAAGGCACTTTGTACCGTATCAATCCACCTATATCTTGGTCTTCCTCTGGGTCGTTTTCCTGGCAGAGAACACTTGTTTTGCTAATCTTTCCTCTCCCATTCTATTTAAGTGACCATACCACCTGAGATTAGCTCTGCTAACGCATTCCTGGATGCTGACAGTGTCAAGTTCTTTCCTAATATCCTCATTTTTAATATGATATTGCCATTGATGCCATCTGTTCACGCCTCTAATCTTTCTCAGGACTCTCATATCTGTGGTCTCTAGTCTTTGGTCAAGTGTTTTACTTCTGACCCAGCTCTCAGATCCATAAGTTAAAACTGGTTTGAACACTGTCTTGTATACAGTTAATTTACAAGACAGTGTTCAAACCAGTTTGAAACCAGATTAAAAACCAAGTTCATATAAAATTTGGTATCTTGAATACATAATATACCCAAGTTAAAAAACTTTCTACACACATATATATATATATATATATTTTATTTTTTTTTTATTTTAAAAGTGTTATAGTCCAGTAACTTATGGTTTAATATATATTTTTCTTCCAAACTGTTCTATTATTTGCTAGTTCTTCATTATTATAAGACTTACTTACTCTTCTGTGCTTTAATCCTAACTGCATCAGCACAAGTACAGTCGAACTTGGTTATAACAAGCACCAGGTGACTGACAAAAGTTTCTTTGTCATAAGCATTAAAAAATAGATTCAAAAAATCATATTAGAGAGAAAAAAATAATATAATGATGTATCTAGATATTATTTGTATGAGTATGCTTATAAAATACAATACACTTAATATTAAACACAGTTTATTTTTCCTTAATGGTAAGGAAGGCAAAACTAGAATATGAGAAGAGATTGACACTAAGATCCAAAGAAAATCCTAGGGAATTTTTTTACTATATGGCCAATAGGAGGAAAAATGATTATGGAAGAATGACATTACAGGATTAAAATGGGAATAGAGTGACTGATGCAGAGGACATAGTGGAGTTGTTCAATGAGCACTTTATTGGAGTATTTCATCCTGGAGAAGTTTTTAATACTAGAGGGATAGGGGGTTTAGAGGTGCAAGAGGAGAGTATGTTCCGAATACTGAGTACTGTGGATGTCAGCAAAGCTGTGGGACTGGATGGTATTTCACCATAAGTTTTGAGAGAATGTGCTAAAGAACTAACAGCTCTGTTGACTTAGCTCTTCAATAAAAATCTGGTTGTGGGAAAGGTACCCAAGGAAGGAAGGTAAGATAATGCCGCTGCACAAGGCGGTAGCAGCCTAGAAGTGTCTAATTATTGGCCAGTTTGTGTGTCATCAGTACTTGTTAAGGTTTTGGAGAAATTAGTGAGGGACCATATACAGCATTGGGCAGATGAGGGTAATGTTATCTGTGAGAATCAACATGGATTTGTTAACGGTTGCTCTTGCTTTAGTAATATGATTGCCTTTTATAAAGTGACGAGCAGTTGATGAGGGAAAGGCATATACTGCCTTTTTTTTTTTTTTTTTTTTTTTGCAAAGGCATATGACAGGGTGCCACGATAAGCTAATACTTAAGTTGCAGCACATGGGTTTAGATGTCGGTTATTCAACTGGATTCAGGATTGACTCTTTGATAAGTATCGGAGAGTTGTGTATGGTGGGGCAATATCAAGGAGGCAGAAGGTTACAAGTGGGGTTTCACAGGGCTCAGTACTGGGACCTATATTATTTAACCTTTATATCAATGACATTGTCAATGGATTGCAAGGGGATATTCAGTTGTTTGCAGATGATGTGATGCTGGGCAGGATGATTAGTAATAGTGCAGATGTGGCAGCCCTGCAAGAGGAGTTGAATAAACTGGACAGATTGGCAAATGAATGGGGGTGTCTGTTTAATGCAGCAAAATGTAAAGTCTTGAAGTTTGGTATACATCGATTCGAGGCTGCATACTCAATTGAGGAGCTGTACTGGAGGAAGTAGGGGAGACAAGAGATCTGGTGGCAATGATTGATAGAAAACGAAATTCAGGGGGCATATTGTAATGGTGGTGATGGTAGCTCAGAGGATTGCTGCAATACTGAGAAGGATGCTATCCTGCAGAGGTAAAAGAGTTAACATTCCTTTATCCAAGTGTAAGCAAACAAAGTTTTTGTCCCTGAAGTATCTGCAGGACTAGGAAAACTTGTGGCAAAGGTGGACTAAGTTCTCATCACTTTCCTTAGTATCCCATAATGCAAAGCACATCTCCTTGCGGACATATATAATGTATATTACTGTATATTTATACATGTAATGTATGCATGTGTCCACAACAAGATGTGCTTTGCATTATGGGATACTAAGGAAAGTGATTTGTTATACTGATTTGTGATACTGATCTTACTTCATACAAATACACTTGGTATATCATATCTGGGGACTGGTGTTCTACTTTTCTTTCCCTCCACTCTCTCCTACTTCTTAACCCACCCCCCAGTGCTATTAGAGAAACTCGAGGGCGAGGGGGGTGACTCTTTCCTCTCAAACTGTAGTTTCCACTATCTACTAAAAAAAAGCGGCTGAATTCAGGTCAAGGAGTGGTGGTTGACACTTGACGAAAACTGAACTATTGAAACCGAATGAACTCTAATAACCTAAAGATACATTCCGGCTCAACCGTTGCCCGGTCAAACAAGGGTCAAGGTGAAAAATATGCTATTGGAACAAAACAACACCTAATAGACAGGAAAAACATAACAAGTATAGGAACATGGAATGTAAGAACTCTTCACCATGAAGGAGCATTGGAAATACTATTGCAAGAATTAGACAACTACTGATGGGAAGTGATTGGACTCTGCGAAACCAGATGGACTGGAAAAGGAGAATTCCACCATGGACAGTACAAAATCTTAACTTCAGGCAGGGAGGACAACAAACACCAAGAAGGAGTAGCACTTATATTAAAACCAACTCAAAACTCTCTATTGTCCTACAATCCTATCTCACCTAGGATAATTAAAGCAACATTTAAAACATCAATCAGATCACTAACTATTATTCAGGTATACTCTCCAACTTCGACATCATCAGAAGAAGACATTGAGAAGTTCTTTATAGATTTGCAAAAATCAGTACAGCAGACATCAAGTCAAGATCTCCTAATTGTAATGGGAGACTTAAATGCAAAAGTAGGCAACGACTGGGATACCTGGCCAAGAGTAATTGGAAAGTTCGGGTATGGAGAAAGCAATGAACGTGGTGAAAGACTGCTAAACGTCTGCTCAAATAATAGACTAACAATAACCAACACTCTCTTTAAACATCAAAAACCCCAAAGAAAATGGACACGGTTATCACCAGACAGACAAACCAAGAATATGATAGACTATATTATTGTAACCAAAAGATGGAAATCAAATATCCTAAACTGCAGATCCTTCTCTGCAGATTGTGGATCAGACCATAAGCTAGTATTAGCAAACCTAAGAATAAAGTTAAAATCTGGAAGCACTTTTAGAGTCAAAAGGAGACTGAATGTAAAAAAACTACTAGACAACAATATTCTAAGAAAATATGAACTAGAACTAGATAAAAACCTGAAGGAATTGCCAAAACAGAATATAAACATTGATGAACATTGGTGCAAATTAAAGGAAATAATATTAAATTCGGCAGAAAATCAATAGGTTACACAGAAAGATAAAGTAAAAAGGATTGAATGAATTAAAAAGGTTAAGCGATCAAAGGAAATGCATGAAACTAAAACAGAACTATAACAGAAATGAATATAATAGATTAACCAGAGAAATTAGAAAACTATTTAAAAGAGACAAGAATAACTGGTTAGAAGAAAAATGCAAAATGGCAGAAAAGCTATCAAAAGAAAGTAACCTTCATGGATTATATAAACAAACAGACCAAATTAGTAAGACATTGACAACAAAAATTATAATGATCAAAAACAAAGAGGTACAACTAATCGTAAGTAAAACAAAAAGAATGGCCAGATGGGAAGAATACTTCAAAGATTTATATAATAAAAACAGCTCCCAGGATATTAAGATTCCAGCCACTGAAATGGAAGAGGAAGCAAATATCTTTACCAAAGAAATAATAGCATATAGCATAGAAAAACTCAAAACTAGGAAAGCACCTGCCATTGATCAAGTACATGCAGAATCATAAAAGCAGGAAATGAACAACTTTTGGAACCATTAAAAACATTATTTGAAAGGATCTGCAAAAATGAAGCAGTGCCTGCTGATTGGACCAAATCAGTCATAACTCCTATATACAAAAAAGGAGATAAAACAGAATGCAATAATTACAGAGGCATTAGTCTCCTCGGTATTCCAAGTAAGATTTTTACGAAAGTACTCCAAAAACAAATTAAGCCATATATAGAACTGGCAAAGAACAAGCCGGAAAAGAACAAGCCAGTTTCAGACAAGGGCGAAGCACAATTGATCAACTATTCATCATAAGACAGCTAATAGAAAAGACACTAGAGTACAACCAAAGTTGCTACATAAATTTCATAGACTTTCGTCAGGCATTTGAGTCAATCCGTAGAAGAGAACTATGGAAAACTATGGAAAAATTTGGAATTCCCAACAAAACCATAAGAATAATAAAGAATCTATATGAGAAATCTGAAAGTGCAGTACAAATGGAGGACACCTTAACCAACTGGTTCCACACAGGGAGTGGAGTAAGACAGGAATGCAATCTGTCACCAGACCTGTTCAATCTTACACTGGAAGAAGCAACCAGTAAGGCCTTAAACAATGAAGGCTCCGGAATCAAAATATATATGGGAAAAATGTGACAAATTTAAAATTTGCAGATGACATTGCATTACTTGCAAGCACAGAAGAAAATCTACAGCGAATTTCTGATTAAATTAATGGTGGAGTGTATAAAATCTGGATTAAACATAAATATAGACGAAACAAAAATTATGCAAATAGGAAAAAGAAGCACCAATCTGGAAATTGATAGTAAGAATCTAGAGCAGGTAGAAAACTTCACCTACCTTGGAGGAGTTATTGAGTACAATGGTGAAATTATAAAAGATATAAATAGACGAATCAGTCAAGCATCCCAAACTTTTGGACGACTTAATAAAATATGGAAGTCAAGAGACATGAAACAGGTAACAAAAGTAAGAATCTGTGAAACAATGGTCCTCCCAATACTCCTCTACGGAAATGAATGCTGGAATCTCAAAAAGGTTGAAGAGAAAAAATTAATAGTTACTGAAATGGATTGGCTAAGAAGATTACTTGGAGTATCTCTTCTGGATCGACTAAGAAACGAAGACATAAGGAAACGACTAAAACAAGAAATAACAATAATAGACGAAATCCAAGAAAGAAGATTGCGATGGTTTGGCCATGTGACCAGAATGGGAACAGAAAGACTACCATCTAAAGCCCTGAATACAATGACGCAAGGTAAAAGATCCAAAGGACGGCCCAGAATTAGATGGATAGACAAAATAAAAGAGGACCTGAAAACCAAATCACAACAAGCGACACCAAACTGGACAGAATTGTTCGGACTCTCCAAGGAAAAGGAGAAGTGGAAAGAGTTCATTCGGCCTCATCATCATTTGCATAGATGATGGAAGAGAGAAGAAGGAAAGTGATGAGAATTTAGTCCACCTTTGCCTTGAGTTGACCCAGTCCTGATGATACTTCAGGCGCAAACTTTGTTTGCTTACACTTGGATAAAGGATTAAACTAAATATATAATTTATAGTCTAGCCAAGTGGAATAAAACTTCCAGTTATCATTACGTTGTATAAAACCCCTGATCAGACCACACATGGACTATTGTTCTCAAATTTGGTCCCCAGGATTTGAAGGGGATAAATTAACTGTGGAAAGGCTACAGAGGCAGATAACAAAGATGGTTTCAGGACTATACAATGTCAGTTACAAGGATCGACTGAGGGAATGTGGACTGCAGAGTTTGGTGGATAGAAGAAGGAGAGGTGATATGATCGAGACTTTTAAACTGTTGAGAGGTAGCTACACGGTAGACATTGGGGGAGTTCTTTCACTTGGTGGGAAGGAGCGTTGAGAAGAGGACCATCACTGGAAGTTACGAAAGGAAGCTGTGAGCAAGAGGGTGAGGGATGGTTTCTTTGTGTGGAGGGTGGTTGAACCCTGGAATGCATTGCCTGAAGGAGTGGTTAGAGCGAGAATGGTCAATGAGTTCAAGGAGTTATGATAAACTTTGTGTTTTCTAAGAACGACCTCCCACGTTGAGTCTTTTGACTCCATGGAGGCCTGGATGATAATAATAATTTTAGAACCATACACATAATACTATGTACAGTGTATTTCTCTATAATTAAAAACAATACTAATTAATAATGGGGGTGCTTAAGGATTAAAGCTGTATAACTGAGAGGAGACCTCCACATAGCCTTTAAAGGGATGCGGAGAACTGACCAGGGCTTCTGACCTAATGTCCAATCCTCACCTTCTCGTGGTACACCCTTTTGGGTATCTACCTGGATACTGAACGAACGAGGATGGGCTGGCAATTTGGGATTTAGCCAACCAAATTGTATTCCTATTGGCTTAAACCAATATAGAAAATGATGGTATACCATGACAAAATTTCATGCCGGCTTGGGCGTTGCCCTGTTAAATAAGGCACCCGTTGTTTTCACCAGGACGAACAGTGAAAAGTCAGCTGCTGGAACAAATCTGAAAACACACCCCAACTGAACATCACCAGAGTTAAAGATTGGTTCTATCAACATAAGAAGCCTGAATGGCAAAGAAATGGAGCTAGCTGATGAATTAGATAAGTACCAGATCGACATAATAGGGGTGACTGAAACAAAAAAAGACAAAAACTGGTGAGATCTTTCTGGGCAATAAATACATAATGTTATACTCAGGCAATGACAATCAAGGAAAAGAAGGAGTAGCCATAGTATTCAACAGAAAATATGAGGCTAATCTTCTTGAATGGTAGTCACTCTCAAGTAGAGTGATGTAGGCAAATATCAGAATGGGGAATTGGACAATGAGACTTATTTGTGCCTATGGTCCCGCAGAAGGTTCTACTAAGGTAGCAGTGGAGGCATTTTTTCAGGCTTTAGAAAAAGCAACTGACACAATGAAAAAGGAAAAGTTGGTCCTTGTTGGGGATCTGAATAGCAGAGTAGGAAATGATTGTCAGACATACAAAAATATTTTGGGAAAATTTGGAGAAAAGAGCAAAGCTAATAATAATGACAAATACCTGTTGGATTTCTGCTCAGGACATGGACTGGTTATACTAACACCATGTTCCAACATAAAAATGTGCACAAATTCACATGGAGAAAAGAGGCAAGGAATAAGAAAAGTCTCATTGACTATGTTATTGTTGATAGTGATGTTTTCTCCCTGGTGCAGGATACCATAGTGTACAGAGGATTTGAAATTGGAAGCGATCACTATTTAGTCTTGAGCAGGATAAAAATGAATTTCATATTGAAAAGAATAACATGTAAGAAAGTTTTAAAGCAAATAAAAGTTGAGCAGCTCTCAAATGTGAACTGTAGACTAAAATACACAAAGATTATTGAAAAAAAAATGAAAGAGTTTGAGAACAGGAACCAAACCTTGGAGATTCAGTGGCAGGCCTTGAAGAAAACCCTGATTGATTCAGCCAGAGAGGCATGTAGTGAGGTTGTCTGCAAGGATAGAAAAATCAGAACTCCATGGTGGACACAGGAAGTTAAAGAGGCAGTGAAGGAAAAGAGGAAAGCATATCAAAAGTTCCTAACAAATAAGTCAGCTTTTGCTCTTAGAGAATACAGAGAAAAATGTAAGAAAGCGAAACACTCTGTAAAACTAGCTAATCAAACGTCATAGGAAGACTTTGGCAAGAACATAGAAAATAAATATCAAGAAGATGGTAAGATGTTCTGGAGGTTGTTGAAGAAGCTTAGAAATGGAGCAAAGAGTGCTGTGAATGGAGTTAGAGATGATAAAGGTGACATGAAAACAGGAGAAAAAGATATCCTTGAAGTATGGAGTAATTACTTCGAAAAATTGCTAAATTGGATTCACCATTACACGTTTCCAAAATCCAAACAGCAGTCAAAAAGTGGACAGAAGCCAGTTGTTCAGCGCCAAACAAGACAAAGTTGGTTCCATAGCAGGAAAGGTCATGGCATCGGTGTTTTGGGATGCTAAAGGCATTTTCTATATTAATTATCTTGAAAAGGGTAAAACAATAACTGGGGAATGTTATTTCGATCTTTTAACCAGAGTAGACGAAAACATTTGTAGAAAAAAGAACCAGTTTGCAGAAGAAAAAATCATCTTTCATCAGGTCAATGCACCTGCCCACAAAGGTGATTTGGCAGTGGAAAAATTAAGGGATCTGCACTATGAATTGTTGGAACATCCACCTTATTCCACAGATTTGGCTCCCTCTGACATCTATCTCTTCCCAAATCTAAGTCATCCTCGCTGGTCAACATTTTTCTTCGAATCAAGAGGTGATTGCAGCTGTAGAGGGGTATTTTTGCAAATCTTACTGAGAACCACTACAGGATAATGGCACTGGACCATCGCTGGAATAAATGTATTAGTCTTAAGGGAGATTATGTTGAAAAATAAAAGTAATTTTGAAATTATAAATTTGTTTTTTCATTGTTAGTTTCATTGTTTTTCATATATATATATATATATATATATATATATATATTGATGAAAAATGGAAAAAATATTAATATCATTAAATGTTGGCTTGATTGGCTAAGTGGATATGTGTTCTTCAACGAGCAATGTGTTTCAATCTTACTGTGGGCATGGATGTTTATGAATGTCTTTAGGTGGTTGATGAATTTCATTGCCTGATATGAAACCACATGTCTTATTATTAGAGGCCTGAAATGGCTTGAAAGAGCTTCAAGCTTGGTCTCTAGAACATACCTTTTAGATTATCTGTTCTTAATCCACTCATGCTTTCAATACTATGGCCATAGTTTACAACCTTTCATGAGTGGGATTCACATAAAAATTACTAATATTCTGTTAGTAATTATAAATAATTCTTTATTTTAATAACTTTATTATATAGTCATTTCTCAGTATAGCAGATCCCATTATTGTGAATTCCCTCACTATAATAAAGCACCAAAAAGTGTCATAGTATCAGTATTATCTGCTGTGAAAGCTTTTCCCTTGGTCCCTGTAAATTTGCTCATATTGTGTCATTTGAGCAATCCATAGAGTATTTAAATAGTGTAATTCCAATGAATACTTATACTGAAATGGCAACATTAGGTTCATGCAATTAATTAAAGCTTAATTCTTCCTGCTCGTGACAGTTGACAGTAGGAGATGAACTTCATCACCCAGTATGAGACCACTACCCTGTTTATTACAGGCTTGAAATGGTTTGAAAAAGTTTCATGTTTGGTCTCTAGAGCAGAATTTCCAGGGACTGAATAAAAAAAATAAATAAAAATGCAAAACAAATATATAAAATTAATTAAAAAAAAAATAGAAAACAACAGTTCTTTTCTCACCATCCACAGTACAAATATACTATAAGATTACATAAAACCTTTTGTGGGAATGTCATAAAAATAGCAAAAGTAAAGCAGTTTTTTTTAAACAGCCTATTATCATTTAAGAAAATGGAATTTTAAAGCAGTACTGGTGAACGGATTTTTTTTTTTTTTTTAAGTGCTGTGTGTGTTGACAGGGGTCAGGAGTAATCTGTTGAGGTTCTTAATTTTTGAACTGCTGGAGGTTGTAGTCCTTTGGAAATGCTTCATGGGAAGCTATTCCACAAAATTGAGATGGAAGGAATGAAAGATAATTGGAGGTAGCAAGTTTGGTGAGTATGCAGTCTGACCACAAAGTGATGTTGAGTAACTGTTACTAGTTTCTGTAGATCTGAAAAATGGAAGGCATAGCGAATGCTAGTTCTGTTGAACGATGGCCATGGAAATATTTGTAGAAGAGACACAGTGCAGGAATGGAGCTTCTATGGGAAAGTGGCTGAGAAGAGCCTGTAAGAGATATGTCATTAATCATATAACTGTAGTGTTTTGAATAGCTTCTCTCTTGGCATCTTGTCATATACCTTTTCCAGATCTACAAAACTTAAATACAGATCTTTGTTATATTCCCCTGATTTCTCAACTATTTGTCATAAAGTGAAAATCTGATCCTGACATTGGCCTGAATCCAGTTTGTTCTTCACCAAGCGTTTCTTCCACAATCCTTCTCAACCGTTTCTCAAGTATACTTGCATAGATCTTGCCAGGAACACTCAGTAGGGAAATACCTCTGTAATTCTCACATTCAGTTTTATTTCCCTTTTTATATATGTACGATGAAAATGCTTGGTGATATTTGGTCTCCCTGTCTAGTACCTCTGCTTGTTTTAAACCATTTCCCCAAATCATCACCTATTCTAACTGCTGCAACTGCATTCTGGTAAACATCTTTTAATATACTTTGGCTGTTCAATAAGTAATAAGACTAATTTTACTGTGGCAAAACCACTCATCACAATATTAATTTCTGTGGAATAAAGAAATGTTGCTTTATGTATTAACAAAAGAGCTTGATAGATGGTGTATACGGGCTGATGTGCCAGAGTGTCACGTGACTAAACGCAAGTGCTCATCGGCGCATCTACGAGGTGCGACCAGTCTTCGAAATGGAAGCGTCCTTGGAACAGCGTTATGCGATTAAATTTTGTGTGCATTTGCAAAAATCGGCATCGGACACTTTTAACTTGATACGTGAAGCTTTCCACGATGAAGCAATGTCGAGGGCAAGTGTTTTTCGCTGGCATAAAACTTTTAAGGAAGGAAGGCAAAATGTGGAAGATCTTGAACGTGAGGGAAGACCTTCGACGTCCATCACAGAGACAATGATCAACACAGCACCGATTATCATCAAGCACATCAAAATATCCATTGCTGAAGAATGGCTTCTTATTGCACCACTATAATGCAAGGCCACATTGCTGGTTGTGTAGTGGACGTTTTGCAGATGAACAACACAGATATCCTACCACACCCTCCATACAGTCCTGATCTCGCACCGTGCGATTTCTGTCTGTTTCCTCAGCTCAAGAAACCACTAAGAGGCTGCCATTTCAAAAGCAACAAAGCATGTGTAAAAGCTGCGGAGGCAGTTTTGAAAGAACTCTCAAAAAACGGACTCTCACATGTGTTTAAGAAGTGGAAGCAACGTTGGGACAAATGCATCACGTCTCACAGTAGTTACTTCGAAAAAGACCATGTAAATGATGACGATTAAAGGTAATCTGTTTTCTGTATAAATATAGTCTTATTACTTATTGAACAGCCTACGTATCTCTTAGTTTTTTTTATCAATTTCATAGGATTCCAGAACTGCTAATGTCACTTTCTGGTCAATACTGTCAAATGCTTTCTGAAAATCAACAAAGCAAGTATGTGTGTTTTTGTTCTTTCTCCTAGCTTTCTCTGCTATTAATTTCATTGTCAAAATTTGTTGAATTGTAGTTCTATCCTTCCTAAATCCTGCTTGCTGGTCTGCAAGGTATGCTTCCAATTGTGTTCTTAATCTTTCTGTCAATATGATCATCAACACTTTACCAAGGTGACTTCTCAAGGCAATTGTTCTATAATTTTTACATTCTAGCTTATTTCCTTTCTTGTATAATGTTACTAATATTGATTTCACACTCCTCTGGCATTTTCCCTTCTTTCCATACCATATTACAGTTGGTGTATTTCTGTAACCATACTTTCACCACCATATTTTATCATTTCTCCAGTAATGTTATCGTTACCAGGACTCTTGTTGTGGTTTAGCCGTCCTATTGCTTTTTCTACCTCTCCTCTTAAAATGTCCATATCATGCTCATTACCTGGTGGTGATATCTGCTTCAGTTCTTCAGTTTCCCAACGCTATCTGAATCTAGTTTTTCTTCATATAACTCACTACAGTATCTTGTCCACTGCTGTACAATTTTTTCTCTATTCATCAATACTTTGCCTTTTTCATCTTTAATTGTGGCCTGTTTTGGTTGCCACTTTCTATTAATGGTTCTGATCATTTTTAATACCTTCCTTGTTTTATGCTCTCCATAGTACTGTTCTATATCGTTGCATTTTGGCTTCTAACCATTTCATCTTATCCATTCTGACTGCTTTTTTTCACCTAATTACACTTTCTTGTATATTACTCTTCTATTTTAAAATAAAATTAGTTTAATCCTTTATCCAAGTGTGAGCAAACAAAGTTTGTGCCTGAAGTATCTTCAGGACTAGGGTAAGGTGATACTACACCAGGGCAACTCGTTGCAAAGGTGGAGAAAGCTACCAACACTCCTATCTCAGTATCTCCTATAATGCAAAACACATCTCCTTGTGGATATGTCTAATGTTATGCATTAAAGGAAGGGCCACTACCCAGACTAGTTTCGACCTTTATTGAGGTCTCTTCAGTGGGAGCCAGGCCCTAGTGGAAATACCAGGCAGAAGCATTCGCAGGTCATCTCTACCTATAGGAGTTGCCAAATGGTGTGCCACCCTTTTTTAATAAATTACTCTGGATTAGAGAAAGATGTTGAAAGTTTATTTTTTCACTTGGTTAGAGTATAATAAAATTAGTTTAATCCTTTATCCAAGTGTGAGCAAACAAAGTTTGCGCCTGAAGTATCTTCAGGACTAGGGTAAGGTGATACTACACCAGGGCAACTCGTTGCAAAGGTGGAGAAAGCTACCAACACTCCTATCTCAGTATCTCCTATAATGCAAAACACATCTCCTTGTGGATATGTCTAATGTTATGCATTAAAGGAAGGGCCACTACCCAGACTAGTTTTGACCTTTATTGAGGTCTCTTCAGTGGGAGCCAGGCCCTAGTGGAAATACCAGGCAGAAGCATTCGCAGGTCATCTCTACCTATAGGAGTTGCCAAATGGTGTGCCACCCTTTTTTAATAAATTACTCTGGATTAGAGAAAGATGTTGAAAGTTTATTTTTTCACTTGGTTAGAGTATAATAAAATTAGTTTAATCCTTTATCCAAGTGTGAGCAAACAAAGTTTGCACCTGAAGTATCTTCAGGACTAGGGTAAGGTGATACTACACCAGGGCAACTCGTTGCAAAGGTGGAGAAAGCTACCAACACTCCTATCTCAGTATCTCCTATAATGCAAAACACATCTCCTTGTGGATATGTCTAATGTTATGCATTAAAGGAAGGGCCACTACCCAGACTAGTTTCGACCTTTATTGAGGTCTCTTCAGTGGGAGCCAGGCCCTAGTGGAAATACCAGGCAGAAGCATTCGCAGGTCATCTCTACCTATAGGAGTTGCCAAATGGTGTGCCACCCTTTTTTAATAAATTACTCTGGATTAGAGAAAGATGTTGAAAGTTTATTTTTTCACTTGGTTAGAGTATAATAAAATTAGTTTAATCCTTTATCCAAGTGTGAGCAAACAAAGTTTGCGCCTGAAGTATCTTCAGGACTAGGGTTAGGTGATACTACACCAGGGCAACTCGTTGCAAAGGTGGAGAAAGCTACCAACACTCCTATCTCAGTATCTCCTATAATGCAAAACACATCTCCTTGTGGATATGTCTAATGTTATGCATTAAAGGAAGGGCCACTACCCAGACTAGTCCGCGCGGTTAGCCTAGTGGCTTTGCGCTTCGCAACCATATGCCTGGGGAAGGAGTGTCCTAGGTTCGATTCCCGTCGACGACGTGAGGAGCTGAAGGATCTCCCTCAGCCATAGCCAAGTTAGCCGGTCTTGGGCGCGGGCAGTAGGGTTTTTTCCGCCAGTTTATCTGGTGTTTTTCATCCCGCAAGCAGGCAAACCGGCCCCGTGAACACACAGGGATACAGCCAAGAATACCTTGAGGCATAGGAGTGACCATTCTATCCTCGTATTTCGGTTACGAAATCCAAGCATGCTTGGAAGGTTGTGGGCCTTAAAGGCCTGTTAAAAGCCATTGGGATAGATAGACTACCCAGACTAGTTTCGACCTTTATTGAGGTCTCTTCAGTGGGAGCCAGGCCCTAGTGGAAATACCAGGCAGAAGCATTCGCAGGTCATCTCTACCTATAGGAGTTGCCAAATGGTGTGCCACCCTTTTTTAATAAATTACTCTGGATGCCCTTCCTTTAATGCATAACATTAGACATATCCACAAGGAGATGTGTTTTGCATTATAGGAGATACTGAGATAGGAGTGTTGGTAGCTTTCTCCACCTTTGCAACGAGTTGCCCTGGTGTAGTATCACCTTACCCTAGTCCTGAAGATACTTCAGGCGCAAACTTTGTTTGCTCACACTTGGATAAAGGATTAAACTAATTTTATTATACTCTAACCAAGTGAAAAAATAAACTTTCAACATCTTTCTCTAATCCAGAGTAATTTATTAAAAAAGGGTGGCACACCATTTGGCAACTCCTATAGGTAGAGATGACCTGCGAATGCTTCTGCCTGGTATTTCCACTAGGGCCTGGCTCCCACTGAAGAGACCTCAATAAAGGTCGAAACTAGTCTGGGTAGTGGCCCTTCCTTTAATGCATAACATTAGACATATCCACAAGGAGATGTGTTTTGCATTATAGGAGATACTGAGATAGGAGTGTTGGTAGCTTTCTCCACCTTTGCAACGAGTTGCCCTGGTGTAGTATCACCTTACCCTAGTCCTGAAGATACTTCAGGCGCAAACTTTGTTTGCTCACACTTGGATAAAGGATTAAACTAATTTTATTATACTCTAACCAAGTGAAAAAATAAACTTTCTACTCTTCTATTTGTTCTGATGTATCCCTTCTTATCTTCAACATTCTTTTCTCCTGTACTAACTTCAGTGTTTCGTGTGTAATCCATTTCTTCTTGATCTTCTCTTCTTCTGGTACTGTTTCTTTAACTGCATCTTCTATCGCCTTCATTACTCTTTTCACTCTTAAATTCGAGTTTTTTTCTTTCTCCACAGTTTTAAGTTTCTCTGCTAACACTGTTCTGTACCTTCTTCCTGTTTCTGCTTCACTTATTTGTGCTGTACCTCTTCTGTTCAGATGTTGGGGTTTATGTTTTTTTTTTAATTTCATCTTGATGTTTGCAATCACTAAACTATGGTCCGAGTCTATGTCTGCTCCTTGAAAAGTTTGACATTGCTGTACTGATGTTATCCATCTTCTTTTAATCATATCAATCATGTTTTTGGTTTTCCCATCATTTGATTGTCACGTCCATTTTCTACACTCCTTTTGTTGGAATCTTGTGTTACAGATCATCATCTCGTGGTCCACAGCAAATTCTAACAATTTTTCACCTCGTTCATTTCTTTCTCCGAAACCATATTTTCCCATGACTCTTTCCCAACCATCATTATCTATTCCAACTTTGGCATTCCAATCTCCTTCAATAATTAGGACATCTTGCTTTGGTATTGTTTCTATTGGCTCTGTCAGATCTTTGTAGAATAAGTCAATATCCTCATCTGTGCTGTCATATGTGGGTGCATATATCTGGACTATTGATATGTTGAATGGCTTTGCCTGAAATCTTGCTACTATGATTCGTTCATCAACTGGTTTGTAGCCTAACAGTGCCTCTCGAGCTCTTTTGCTGAGAAGGAAGCCAACTCCTGCTTCGTGCATGGTGTCATGTCCTGACCATATTACTTCGCATCCATTGATCTCTCCGGACGATGTCCATCTCATCTCTGCCAATCCTAGTATATCCCACCGATATCTCTTCATTTCCTCATGAAGTTGTTCTAATTTTCCTGATATCCAGAGTGTCCACACATTCCACGTTCCTACTGATAACAGTTCTGTTAGTTTCAGTTTCTGTTTCCTTTCAGTATCCCACTTTTTGATCTATTCCCGATCGCTCAATTGGTATCGCAGGCCTTGTTTATCCGGGTGACGCCCGAACCAGCATGTTGTAGCTGTTGGTTGTATGGGCATCAGATAACAATCGTGTTTTTTCTTTACGGTCAGAGCATCGACACTCATCCGACTGACCCTCCTCCTTTATCCAGGCTTGGGACTGGCATGCGACCCCCCCCCCCCCCTCAGGATCCCATTGCAGAGTTACTCGCATATTGCTAGCAGTAATTTCATTCCAATATTGATGAATATTTTCAATAGCAGATTTAACATTAAATTTCTTAATTCTACTAATGTCATAGAATTCTCTTCAGATGTTGCTTCTATTGCCTGTTTAAATGTCTTTGGCAGGGACCAGGCGATTATCGCAACCTTTAAGGTTGTGATAATCCCCTGGTCCATAGGTTGTATGAGAGAAGTTGTATTTGGCATTAAAATATCACTTTAATGTTCTCACACAATGAATCAAGAGAAGTAGGGTGACCAGGTGTGTTGTCTAAAAATAAGCAGATCAAAATCAAGATTATTTCATGTGCAAAAATTCTCAACTGTTGGATGAAAATAACTTGGGAATCATCTTCCAAATAAAACTTTAGTAATCCATGCTTTCTTGTTAGACTTCCAAATAATAGGGAGGAAAGCTTAATTAATGCCTTTGAGGGCCCTAAAATTTTGTGCCCTATAAACTACCATGGGTTTTAACTTTAGATCACCTTTGGCATTGTCAGAGTCATTCTATCCTTTGTGACTTTATAACCAAGCTGAGATTTCTCTGATTTAGCCAGAAAAGTCTTGGAAGGCATTCTCTTCCAAAAAAGGCCAGTTTCATCGACATTAAATATTTGTTGATCACAATGGCCCCCTTCTCCCACAATTTTATTTAAAATCTCTGGATAATTTGCCTCCTTATCTGCACTTGCAGCTTTGTCTCTGATTTGAACATTATGTAGGCTATTTATCTTTTTGAAATGCTGAAACCACTCAGCACTAGTGTGGAATTCTTCTTTTCCACCATTGATAACTCTTTCTTTCAAGGTTACAAAGAGACTTAATGCTTTTGATTTAATAAAGTCAGTGCTTAGCAGGATCCATTTTTGGTTACAATCTTTGATCCATATTATTATTACTACATGACATCTCCAGGGAGTCCAAAGACTCATCAAGGGAGGACACCTACTCTACATCTTTTTCCATCACTCAATCCACCAACTATAGCTCACCGCAACTACATCAGTGCCATCTACCGCCTGTTCCCACCACTAGTACTTCCACAGACAATCACATATAGAAAGAAGTCTCTCTACTTCAATCAGCCTTACCTTTCCTCTCAGTATTCAGCAGCTTTGCTTAAAATTTCTCTTAGAGTTGATTCACCCATTTTGTGTTCTTGTCCTATCTTTGCTCTGGACGTGTTCATTTTTCTTTATTATTTCAAGTTTTTCTTCTAGTAAGATTACTTTTCAAATCTTTTTCACCCTTCCACTTTTTTGCTCACCAATTCTTTTACTCATGATTAAAGGTTGGGAAAATACTTTAAAATAAAAAGTAAGGAAAACAATTGCAAAAGAGGCATGAGATATGATCAGCAATATGCTATGTAATTAGCAGACGACATAAATTTTGGCGGTAAATTTGGAACACAGTGTACATGGAAATACGTAGTGTTGTATAATTTTGTAAAATGGTTTAAATCGGTAACTAAATTATTTCATCCTGGTGAGTAATTTTTTTAAATAGTTAACTATAAAAAAAATGTATAGACAGAAAATTTTTTAAAATCTGTAACATTTATTTTTAGATGTATATAGGCACACTAATCGAACTTTAGAAGCACATTAATTGAATTTGGGTATAGCAAAAAAAGATGCACTAATTGAAAAATGCTCTAATCAGAGATGTATTAATCAAGAGAATTGTTTTATATTAATGTGAAATACTGTGGGTTCTATGGTCAAGTTTCTTGAGTTTACAGGAAGAAAAACTGAGTTTCTGGCAGAAAAACCTTCACTGTGTCAGAGATTGACCAACTTTGGAGACTGGACTGCTCCCTCATTCTCTAAAACTTAGGGAGGGCTAAAATGGCCTTGCCACTCCTATATGGAATAAAAGGCGTTAGTGGAAATTTTTTTTTGTTTTTTTTTAAATAGGTTTTCTATTTCAAAAAACAAAAAGCACTATAGCACTTTTATATCTTTTCTCATATGGTATTTTTCGCCATTGAAGTCATTAATATCAGCAAGAACAATCAATTCTTTCTCCTTACCTTTTTGAATCGTACCGGCTTCACTAAAGTTGTTAATTTTTGTACCATGCAAGATTTAGTAGTACTCTCATTAAATACTCCTGTTTGCATAGAATCACCATAAAAAATGTTCTCTTTACTCTCCTGCTGGTGTTTACCTCACATCTTGTGTATTTTTCCTCCCTCTTCCCTGCGCTACTAACATTTGGCAGATGTTTCTGCAATTATTTCATCTCATGCTTTGTCCTATGTGGACTCTATGTAAGTACATTATTTCTTTCATGAGGTCCTTTATGTTCATTCTGACATTCCACTTCTGCACTTTCAACAACACCGGCACATTTTCCTGACTTCTGTCGATATTCTCTACACTAATGTTGTGTTTTGCTAGAGAGCAAATATTTCCTCAAAAGTGAAATATTTCTTCTATTAGTTTTAACAAATATAGTATTTTCATGCACTGCCTACATTGTTATATATGGTATCAGAATATACAAAAATGTTTGAAGAATAACTTTTATTGTCTAGATGTATCTGGGAAGTATTACCATGCATATAAACAATATCTGATAGTTTGCTGTTTAGCTACTGAGGGCAGTGGATACTTTGATAATACCCCTATCTATTGCATCATATCTTTTTGTATGATATATGATATTTACTGCCTTTAATGTCATTAATCTGATTTAATCTATTTTAGAATTTAGAATATAGTATGTGTGTCTGTGTGTATATCTAGAGGAACAGTGTCCAATGCTCTGACCATTGAAGAATATAAAGGTATTGTTGTTACAGAAATGGCTTCAAATTACACACTTCTTGGACATTAGAAAAATGAGCTGATTTTTGGGCCAGGAGGCATAGCTCTTTTATCTTAAGAGGCTGTAACCATGAATACAAATATTTAAAAGTATCAGGAATAAGAGTGAGGAATTTCTTGACTGATTAGTTCACATGCCAAAAATTATCACTATTAGCGAGACCAATTAGAGATGGCCATATGTAGACCAATTAGAGTGGGGATATGTAGAGGTATACTAGGTATATTATGTTTGCCAAGAAATTATATTCTTGGTTAATGCTCGACCCTGCTGTAAACTTCAAAGTTTGCATGTGAAGTAACTTCACTACTGGACTACTTGTATATACACTGTATATAGATCACTTCACATCGATTGCCTTAACATTCCATAATGCAAAGTGCACTCCCTTTTGGGAGTGCACTTTGATTGACCATTGATTTCAATGATTGATGGATTGATCCCTTATCCCTTCCTCTGTATTGGAAGTTACAAGAGAAGAGAGGTTAGATGACATTTGTCCTGCTTCTTGTGAGCTTGTAGTAGGCAGTGCAGGATTGGTAATGATGATTTTGGGTGTTCTCTGTAAATCATGAGGATTGTAGCTGGATTTGTGATGGATTAGTTGGTTAGGATAAATATCAGCAACAGAAGGAATTTTCTGGCAGAGGTTTTGATATATGAATTTGTGTCCTGGATTTGAGCATCACAATGCAGTTGATTGTTCCTTATATACCATGGAAAATTGAGTTCTCAGGCATTTATTTTGAATGATTTGAATTTTGTGTTGGAAGTTTTTTCCCACTTGGTTAGCCTATAATCAATTTAGTTTAATCCTTTATCCAAGTGTAAGCAAACAAAGTTGCACCTGAATTATCTTCAGGACTGAGGCAACTCGTGGTAAAGGTGGACCAAGCTCTCATCACTCCTTGTCTTAGTATCTCCCATAATGCAAAGCACATCTTGCAGACATGTATAATGCTATGCATTAAGGGAAGGGCCACTACCCAGACCTGTTTCGACCTTTATTGAGGTCTCGTCAGTGGGAGCCAGACCCAGAGGTGGTGATACTAAGGTGGAAACAATGGAGAAGTCATATTTACCTATACGAGTTGCCAAAAGATGTTTCATCTTATTATTAAATTACTCTGGATTTAGAAAAAGATGTTGGAAGTTTTTTTAAGACAAGGAGTGATGAGAGCTTGGTCCAACTTTACCATGAGTTGCCTCAGTCCTGAAGATAGTTCAGGTGCAAATTTTGTTTGCTTATACTTGGATAAAGAATTAAACTAAATTTATTATAGTCTAACCAAGGGGAAAAACTTCCAACATCTTTCTCTAAATCCAGAGTAATTTAATAATAATAAGGTGAAACACCTTTTGGCAACTTGGATAGGTAAATATGACTTCTCCATTGCTTCCACCTTAGTATAACCACCTCTGGGTCTGGCTCCCACTGACGAGACCTCAGTCGAAACCGGTCTGGGTAGTTGCCCTTCCCTTAATGCATAGCATTATACGTCTGCAAGGAGATGTGCTTTGCATTATGGGAGATACTAAGACAAGGAGTGATGAGAACTTGGTCCGCCTTTACCACAAGTTGCCTCAGTCCTGAGGATACTTCAGGTGCAATTGTTTGCTTACACTTGGATAAAGGATTAAACTAAATTTATTGAAGTTTATGTATATTTCTGTTTGTTGTATATCCCCAGAATGGAGAGACATGTCAGAATTGGCTTTATTATAACTTTGTGGCATAAGATCTTGTTAATTATATTCAGATGACACTCTCTGTTTAGTAAATGATATAACTACAATAGCTTTGTAGGCTCTTGAACAAGCAAATTCCATGTGCATATTGAAACTGATTTTTTTTTTTTTTAATCTAATTTAACACCTAGATACTTGATGGACATTTCCCAAGGAATGGGAGATCCAAATATATGTATAATATTTAGTTGCATCAGCATGTTTTTTTTTTTTTTTAGTGGTGATAAAAGTATTGCAATACTTTTATCGTGATTGATATCAATGTGCCATATTTTAAGATTATTGGTGTTCTAGGCCAAGGGAAGCAGACTGTAATTTCTTGGTGATTAAATTTGTACTAAATGAACTTACTATTAAAGCTGTATCACCAGTGTAGAGTGCTGTAGTAGTTGGACACGTATAAGGGAGGTCAGCCATGTAGATGGAGAAGAGTAATGGTGAGCCTTGAGGAATTCCTGCTGTGATTCTTCTCCATGTAGATTAACACTGCCAAGCTTCACTCTAAACGTTTGGTTGTAAAGCAATGATCTGATCTGATCAGCAAACTAAGAGCTGCTGAGAGTCCAGCTCAAAACAGTTTATAAAGTAGGCCATAGTGCCAGTCTTTATCAAATGCTTTAGCGACATCTTGGAAAATTGTGCCTGTGTCGTTATCATCATTCTGAGCCCAAACTGATGTATTTAATAAGTTCATCGCAACAACAAAAACAACAAAAGTAATAATAAATTTAGTTTAATCCTTTATCCAAGTGTGAGCAAACAAAGTTTGCACCTGAAAGTATCTTCAGGACTGGGTTAAGGTGGTACACACCAGGGCAACTCATTGCAAAGGTGGAGCAAGATACCAACACTCCTATCTCAGTATCTCCTATAATGCAAAACACATCTCCTTGCGGATATGTCTAATGTTATGCATTAAGGGAAGGGCCACTACCCAGACTAGTTTCGACCTTTATTGAGGTCTCTTCAGTGGGAGCCAGGCCCAAGTGGAGATATCAGGCAGAAGCATTAGCAGGTCATCTCTACCTATAGGAATTGCCAATTGGTGTGCCACCCTTTTTTTAATAATTTACTCTGGATTTAGAGAAAGATGTTGAAAGTTTATTTTTCACTTGGTTAGAGTATAATAAATTTAGTTTAATCCTTTATCCAAGTGTGAGCAAACAAAGTTTGCACCTGAAAGTATCTTCAGGACTGGGTTAAGGTGGTACACACCAGGGCAACTCATTGCAAAGGTGGAGCAAGCTACCAACACTCCTATCTCAGTATCTCCTATAATGCAAAACACATCTCCTTGCGGATATGTCTAATGTTATGCATTAAGGGAAGGGCCACTACCCAGACTAGTTTCGACCTTTATTGAGGTCTCTTCAGTGGGAGCCAGGCCCAAGTGGAGATATCAGGCAGAAGCATTAGCAGGTCATCTCTACCTATAGGAATTGCCAATTGGTGTGCCACCCTTTTTTTAATAATTTACTCTGGATTTAGAGAAAGATGTTGAAAGTTTATTTTTCACTTGGTTAGAGTATAATAAATTTAGTTTAATCCTTTATCCAAGTGTGAGCAAACAAAGTTTGCACCTGAAAGTATCTTCAGGACTGGGTTAAGGTGGTACACACCAGGGCAACTCATTGCAAAGGTGGAGCAAGCTACCAACACTCCTATCTCAGTATCTCCTATAATGCAAAACACATCTCCTTGCGGATATGTCTAATGTTATGCATTAAGGGAAGGGCTTTGTGAAAAGAGTTTAAAGCATATAATACCAGCTATATCCCACCAAATGCTTAACAAAACCTTCTGAGAGTAAAGATCTTATTTTGGCTGAAGTTTAGCCTGTTTCCCTGCCTTCGGCTTGTAACATTCTTGTGCAGTATCCACTTTTCATCACTGATGATGAAAAGTGGATTCTGCACAACTCAAAATGTAAATTTGAACCTCTCGAGAATGAAATGCAGTGGAGATGTTGATGTGCACTGTCTGATTGTTGTTCATCAGTTTGAGGAACCCACTTGCCGAGCTTAGACACTATCCCAAGTTCTTGAAAATGGTGATGGGTGGTCAATGACAATGAATTAAGATCTTTTTCTAAATTTTCAACAGTTGCATTGGCATTTCTTGCAATAGCAACTTCCAGCATATCATTATCGAGAGGAGACAGGTCACGCAGTGTAAAGGGAGTCTTTCAAGCTAAAGTCCCCTTGTAAAATTTTGGGAACCAATCCTGGCACTTTTGCATATTCAAAACATTACTGCATACACTTCTTGCACATTTTTTACAGTGTTAGCAGCATTGTTGCCTTTTTTTTTGAACTCATAAAGCATGATGTGCTTAATGTGCTCTTCAGTGACTTCCATAGTAATTAAGGGTTATTTAAACAATAACTTATGTATGATGTTCTTGCAAGGTGGAATTCCGTAGAATGAGGCTGCCTCAGCTTAATGGTACTTATAAAGCTATACAAATTCATGTTTAGACAAGCTGAGGCAGTTTTGAACAAGTACAGTATAAAAAACATTACTTTTGGGATGTAAGCTTCTGCTGCTTCCTGTAGGCTAATCATGGTAGCTCACTCTGCATTCTTTCTCACACAGGAAAGTAAGCTGATTGGTCAAGAGTTTTGGGAATTGTAATTCTGTGCGCAGTATGGGCACCATAAAAATATCAGCAATCTTCCGACATTATGGAAAATACCGAAGTCTCAGTATTGAATTAATAATCATAACTAAATGCACGATTCCTTTAATTGTAATGTCAAATTAAAATTGGGAGATTTTAATTTGACATTACAATTTTTTTTTAATGATTTCAAAAATTTAGCTTGCAAAACTGATCTCTATTTTTAATTGCCTTGCATACTTTCTCTATAAAATTCAAGTCAGCATGATTATAATTTGGATGGAACTGCTTCTCAAGATTATAAGCAAATGGCTTTGCTTTTTCTGTATTGTTGTACACAACTTCTTGGTTACTCTAGATTGGAGGTAGAGGTCTTTGGTCAAAAAGAATAGCTCTCATTATCCTCCATAGAGACTGATTGTGGTGTATTCAAGGAATGAAGTTTTGATTTCCATTGTTGGTTGTGATGGTTTTTGCATTCCAGATAAGGTTAGTGGCTCTATTAAATCGATTATTATAAAATAGATCTCCAATGGGTTCAGATAACCTAGTTAATTTCAGTGCAAATAAAACCCAGTACTGTCTCATTTCTCATAAAAAAAAGAACCATTCTCTCCCACTGTTATTTTTGACAACACCCAAATTTCCAGACAATCTGAGATTTCTCTTCTGACACAAACGCATAACAACCATTGCATCCTCAGTTTCTAAAAAAAACTAGGATTTCTCTTTTGCTCAAGATGTTACTTCACCCCTGAACAGCTGTTAACCTTATACAAATCACAGATTTGTCCAACCATCAAATACTGCTCCCACATATGGGGTGGGGCCTCCAAAAGTCCCTCAAAATGCTTGACTCAATCCAGAGGAGAGCAATCAGACTTATTAATGATGACCCATCTCTTACCAACTCACTCTCCCAACTTTTGCACAGATGATCAGTCTCCACACTATGTGTTTTCTACAAATATTTCCATGGAAAATGTTCATCCAAAATACCATCAGTAATTCCCCTAAGCTCGTTGGAACATGTGCAGCAGTTTGCTCAACATCCGTAGCAGTGCACCTCGAAACCCACAGAACAAATTTCTTCTCCTCCTCCTCCTTCATCCCTGCAACTGCTATACAGTACTATGGAACAGTCTTCCCCTTTATATGTTCCCTAAGGAATACGATATGCAGTCATTCAAATCCACTGTGAACAAGTATCTTCTTTCCCAACCCATACACGATACTAACGTACTATAGGTTGATCTACCAACCTCTCGTGTATGGGCTTGAAATAAAAAAATAAATTCTTGCCATCTGCTATTGTCATGGCTTTATAATAATGTCTTCTTATTTTATTTTTTTCTTGATGAAGTGTTTTATTTCATCAAGAAGATAATTTAAAGGCATGTGGTAATAAGTATGGTAGCAGATGTTAGAGCTGTCAGTATTTGTTTTTTTAAATTTTCTACTGCACTATCAATTTGTTCTGTTGAACTTATTTCAGAAACAAAGCTAAGGGTTTTGTGAAGAGCTTGATGAAGCAAACTTCAGTTTATAAAAATAATCAGCAGTAATTCTGTGTTCAGTGCCTAATTGAAGTAGAATAGGGTTATGGTCAGGAACTGAGGTTATTATTATTTGTACTTATTTGGTAATCATGTCTTATATTCTTCAGCATATCAAGCATGTTGGGATGGTCCAGTCCTCCAAAATGTGTGGGTTCTGAGTTACCAATAACTGCTATATGTCTGATGGCAGTAAATGAATTGAGGATTTTGCCATTTTTGTTAGTTGATTTGTGATTTGAATTTCCTGCAATAAGGACTGTATGGTATGTGTCTAGTATTTCTTCTAAATCAGATTCTAATAATCTTTTATTTGGTAGATTTGTATGCCAAAAATATCTTGAGCATACCTGTATATTGGCTGTATGATTTTTCACTTTCTGTAGTCTCTAAATTAGTGGTTGTGGGCAAAATTATTACATTATGGGCTATATCTTTTTTAATGAAGATAGCTGTGCCACTACCTCGGGTGGCAGGTCTGTCATTGTGATAGGAAAGATAGTTCCTAAGTCTGGATCTATTCAAAGGATGGAAATGTATTTCATTGATAGGATAATATTACATGATATTATATAGCAAATTCTTGGAGTTCAAGTAATTTATTTTCTAGACAGTTGCCATTCCGACTAACTATTTGTAGGGAAGTGGGTTTTCTATTACAGTTAGCCATCCAAGAGTTTAGATAGGATTGTTTGTGTGTGTTTTAGAAACACAGCAGTATGATCCTGTGTAGGGTTGGTTTTCCCAAAACTATCATCATTTCTGCCAAAGTAACTGCAGTTAATGCAGCAGTGTTAGATTTTTATAGAACTTTGCTCTTCAGAATTAGTTGATTCTTATGAAGCTACAATCTCAGCATGATTTATTTGTTTAACTGGAAGAAGGAAGAATATCAAAAACTGTATACGAAAGCCAGAAAATAGGAAAAAGAAACATAGGCAGACCCAGAAAAGGTTGGCAAAAGGAAATTAAAGAAAAATTGGAAAAGAAGGGAATTAACTAGAAAGAAGCAAAACAACAAACCTTGGACAGGACGGCATGGAAATCTCTTTGGCAAAATCTCGGCGCTTAAAAGCATAAGAGATCATAGACGAAGAAGAACTGCAGAGTTACAGGGAGAGCTTTAGGTTGATATGTTGCTGCTATCTCAGAAGAATTTCTTGACCAGAGATCTTATGCATTTTTTTGACTTTCTGATTTTGAGGAATGCACAGCAGTATAGTCAGCAAGATGAAGACTGCTGCAGTTAGCACATCTAACTGGTAGGGTTTTAGGCTTCTTACAGGAGGCATATGCATGGTTTTCCCTGTATTTTACATTTAAACTCAGCTTTACAGCTTTGCTGAACATGACCAAAGCATTGGCAATGAGGGCATTGGGTGGTTGCAGTTTTGCGTTGTAAGAACTTTGTCTTGATTACTAAATCACATACTGTATAGATATCATAAATGCGATGTTGGTCCTATATTAATTTCGACTAAGACCAGAGGCAGCAGGCTTTTATTCACTTTGTACATGAGACTAATTTTCTCTGGTGCAAAGTCTTGTTTTTTAAGGTCAGTGAGAATCTCATATGGAGATTCTCACTGACTAGAAGAAAAAGAAAACCTCTTCCTCCTAATGAGAATGTCATTCCATTGGAGGCAGAGAATAATAAGAATTAAATGGAGAGAATAATACTACAGGCAAAAGACCAATGGACCGTAGTTGCCTCTGCTATTAAATTTGACAAGCTGATTTTGTGAGATTTAATAGCAGAGGCAGCTACAGTCCATTGGTCTTTTGCCTGTAGTATTATTCTCTCCATTTAATTCCTATTATTCTCTGCCTCCAATGGAATGACATTCTCATTAGGAGGAAGAGGTTTTCTTTGTTTTATTACTAGCTTCTTGAAAATCATCTGATTTAGATTCTGTATTTTGTGAGTTATTAGGATAAGGTTGAGATGGAAGTTTGGAATCTTTTCAGGATTAAGATTGTTTGATGGAGTTTGAATTGGAGAGAGAGAGAGAGACTTTAACCAGGCTAGGCTGTCTGGTTTCAAGTATTTCATGCATCATGTGGAATTGTGGCATTGCCTCGTCGAGATCAGCAGCCTCCCAAAAATTCAGATCAGCTATAGGAGAGAATAAAACACAAATAAGAGTAGAAACTCACCTTAATAGAATGAGACAGTGTCTGGACTTCATTTTATCACTCGATGAATCAGTCATAAAAAAATAAATGTCTAAGACTCACTCATTATGGAAATCAATCACTAAAATCACCCAGTAACACAATATCACAAAGTTTCAGCTTAGAATTTGGAATTCTCAGATACCAAGATAGAATTGATGTAGAAGTCATATTTCCCATGTACAATTAGTAAAAAAGGTGTAACAGCTTATTATTAAAATACTTTAGATCAGAGGCAGTAGTAGATTTTTCACTTGATTACCAAGTAAACTATGCTTGCCAAGATATTATATTCTTGTTTAATCCTTTATGCAAGTCATCTAAGCAAACAAAGTGTGAATTATCTTCAGGACTAGGCTAAAGGATTAAACAAGGATATAATTTCTTGACAAGTATAATTTGCTTTGTAACATGCAAACAAACTATCTACAAGAATACCAGGTATTTTGTAATAATGTTTAGTGTAGTCCCTCCTTGATGAGTCTTCAGACATCTGTGAAGATGTCAGCTTAATAATAAGAAGAATCATTATTAATAAAAGCATTATAGATCTTGCTGTATATTTATAACATAGTTGCTAAACATTTAATTATAATTTTTTTTAAATTAATTATTTAATTAAATTAATTTATTTATTTTTATGCAGGAATTCTTTGTGAAGAGAATCCATGGTTTGATTACAGATTTCATTATTCTGATGCCATTAAAGGTAATTTTTTTTGTGCAATAATCAATCTTTTTGTATAACTTAAGTTGATTTTAATTTTTAGACTGGTATCGCATTCCATATATTTTTAATACCTACTAAGCTTTTTCTGGTGTGCTTTATTGGAGGGAGGTAATTAATATAATTGTTGAACTTGAAACATAAGGGTGACTCTTTCTGCCAAATGAAGTCATTTTTTTCTCCTCCTTATTCTTTTGCTTTTTCTTTTTTAAAAAATAAGTTTTGGCAAACTGATTTTTTTATTTTTTGGTCAGGTGTTTAACTGACACCTAAGGGAAGAAGTATGTGTTGCCAAGTATTTAAAACTAATGAAGTTTATCAATCAGTTTATAACTTTATCTAGAGATTTCTTTGTTTGTCATGCCTACTAAGGTGGGATGTTGAGCATCACCTGATTAAACAAAGCCTTCACTCTTTTCATTGGAACTCAGGTGATATTTCTCAAGTCAGCCATTCAAAAACAAAAAGAAAAAAACAAAGATGATGAAAACAGGTAAGATACTTCTAAATAATATTCGATGCTATATTCAGACAATAGTAATATGATGAGGAATGAGAAGCTAAAGTATTCAACACTAAATGTGAAAATAAACTCTGGAATGGCAGGTAGTTTCAAGTAAAGCAGTATAAACAATTTCAAAATGGGAAATTGGACAGTGTGAATTATTTGTTCCTGTGGTTCCACAGAAGGTTCTAGTAATGGAAAAAGTTGAGGAATTTTTTGAGTAATTAAAGAGAAGACAGCTGACAAAGAAAAAGGAAACATAGTTCTTGGGATGTAAGAAATGAATCCCAGACATATAGATAGGTTCTGGGAAAATTTCAAGAAAAGAGCAAAGGTAGTAGTAATGGTACATCCATAATGGATTTCATTTCAGGACATCAACACTGGTTCATTACTAACACCACATTTGATATAAAGATGTGCATAAGTTTACATGGAGAAAATGCACAAGAAATAAGAACTCCTATGAACAGTGGTATTGTCGATAATGATATCTTCACTAGATAGAAAAGTATGCAGGCACTTTTTGTGCATGCTTCATAGGCATCCTCAGTATGAAATAATTAAACTGTTAAACTGAAAGCATACACACATTCCTTACAGAATATTCAAATCAGCAGTGTAACATTGGTGATTCAGCAGGGTAATACCAGTCAGTTTTCACTCAAGAGCATGTAATTATGACAAGCAATCAAGGAAATTTATTTCCCATAGAGGGGATAAATGTGGTTCATCAGACCTGTTAAGATTCAGATGATGTAATAATTGTTTGCAACTGTCCTTATACTTATATAATTCTTTCATATCTTATTATCTTAAAATTCAATACTGTCACATTGAATTTTTGATTATGTGTGCATATGCTTTTGTTCTAATCATTTCATATTGAGTATCCATGTGAAACACTTAAAGTTTGTAATATTAAATAATTATATCATGTAAGCTTTCCATATCATTACTTGAAATTCTCTGTTTACAGTAGGCAGAAAAGAAGTGGATAATTTTCTCTCTTCAGATTTCCCTATCACTGCTGGAGTATTCCAGGATTCTGTACTTTTTCCCATACTTGTTTCATAAACTTGATAGTTTAACTAAGACAGTACTATTGTTATTATTATTATTATTATTATTGTACAGGCACCTACATGGAGTCCTAAGTCTCCTTGCTGGGAAACCAAAACTGTCTACACAATCTATCGTACCTCTCCTTGATCCCATTAACAGACAAACTGCTCACAACTGACTCTGGCAAACCATTCTATTTATTCACAACTCTCCAAGTGAAAAATTTAGTCCTCACACCCTTACTAACCACATTTAACTTCCAGGGGAGATCTCTTGTTCCGTTCCCTCTAGCCAAGTGCTGAAACATTTTTCCTGCTTCAATCTTATAAAACCCTTTAAGTAACTTAAATGTTTCTATCACATTCCCTCTTTTTTGCCTATCAACCAACTTCTGAAATCCATATATCCTCAGAGGGCACATTCCAGAGACCACTGACCATCTCAGTTTCTCACCTCTAAATCCTCTCCAAAACTTCCTTATCTCTACTGAAGAACACAGTAGCCAAGTAATCTTATGAGCTACATTGGCTGGCAAAAATGTAGCAACATGTCCTCTAAACTTCAATTCTGTCTGCCAGCATCCCCAAATCCCTAGCTTCATCTATTTCCTGGAGTACAGCTCCATCAGTGTGCTGCACAGCTTGTAATCAATTTATCCCCAAGTGCATAACTTCACATTTCTCCACATTAAACCAACACTCCCATTATCTTTTGCCCATACTGACAGCCTATTTAAATCATCCTGCAAGCTCTCCACATTGCCTTGATTAACTACTTTTACTCTCCCTAATTTTGTATCATCAACAAACTGAATATTTCCTTTCAGATTATTTCCTGTATCATTTATGTTCAAATTAAATAGTAGTGGCCCTAGCATGGAACCTTGGAGTGCACCACTGGTCACCTGCTTTTACTTGGATTCTGCTCCTCCATATACTACTTTTTAATATGTCCATCAGCCTCCCTGTTGTCCACATAACCATTGTCATATCCCTCCCCATTTGTTCTAATTTGCATAACAGAATTCCATATGGTATTCTGTCAAATGCTTTTTCAAAATTCAGCAGACTCATCGTCAAGCCATTTCCTTTATCCAACTGAATTGTCACTCTATTATAAAAAGTTAATAAATTACTAAGGCATGACTGACACCTCATAAAACAATGTTATCCTTCATAGAGTATCATATTCTTATTCACTCATTCATGAATTCTCTTTTTGATCAGCTTTTCCAGTACTTTTACCATCACTCCTGAGATACTGATTGCTGTATAATGGGGGGGGTGGGGGGGGGGGGGGGTGGGGGGGGGGGGGGGTGGGGGGGGGGGGGGGTGGGGGGGGGGGGGGGTGGGGGGGGGGGGGGGTGGGGGGGGGGGGGGGTGGGGGGGGGGGGGGGTGGGGGGGGGGGGGGGTGGGGGGGGGGGGGGGTGGGGGGGGGGGGGGGTGGGGGGGGGGGGGGGTGGGGGGGGGGGGGGGTGGGGGGGGGGGGGGGTGGGGGGGGGGGGGGGTGGGGGGGGGGGGGGGTGGGGGGGGGGGGGGGTGGGGGGGGGGGGGGGTGGGGGGGGGGGGGGGTGGGGGGGGGGGGGGGTGGGGGGGGGGGGGGGTGGGGGGGGGGGGGGGTGGGGGGGGGGGGGGGTGGGGGGGGGGGGGGGTGGGGGGGGGGGGGGGTGGGGGGGGGGGGGGGTGGGGGGGGGGGGGGGTGGGGGGGGGGGGGGGTGGGGGGGGGGGGGGGTGGGGGGGGGGGGGGGTGGGGGGGGGGGGGGGTGGGGGGGGGGAAATGAGCCAAACACCAGAACTGCATTACATTAATGGTATCTTGATCAAAATAGTTAGGAGACTGGTTCCATAAAAAATGTTAAGCTAGGCACCGACAAGCACTAACTAGTATGTTCACCACAGCAAGAGTGTGCTGTGATTCATTCACATGTAAAGCTTGAATGTTTGGTGAATGTCTTTAGGTGGTAGATGAATTTCATTCCCTGGGTGTGAACCCCCCACCATCACTAACTGCTGCCACCACTTATAACCTCAGTGAAGTGGCTGGAAAAAGTTCTGCAGAGCAGTTTCTAGATTATCTAACACTTAGCCTGCTCATGATACTAACATACTGCATGGTGTGACAGCTTTTCCTGAATGGGATTCACATCATCATAATAGTTTATTGAGGTATGAGTGGGGAAGTGTATATAAAAATGTGCCTCCGAAAACAACCCGTGGAGGTCAAATCTATGGATTAAGGTGAGCCATATTACTATATTATGTGACAACTAGGAAATATCTGCTGTTGCACAAGTGTATTCACAAACAGTTTTTGCTTATATATTGCCCAAACTGCTTTATTTACTTCTGTTTCCATTTGTTGGTCTGTACAGAGCAAAAGCACTGAAAATAAGTGAGGATGGATGCCTGAGACATTGTCCTATCTTCTTCAGTTGAGTTTTCTGAATTGTTTGTATTAACCCCCCCCCACCTCCAACTGACCAGGATGTCTATAGACTTCCAGCTAAATCTGGATACGATGCATGCTATCTGCTGAAAGAACATGGATAAGAAGTGCAATTCAACCGGCATGTCCGTTAGAAGGTGTGATAATCCCTCATGCTGAGGAGAGCACTTAATCAGATTATCTCAGGCTCATAGCTGTGACTCAGTTGCCTATAACAAGAAATGCAGTTCCTCATTCTATGCTGGATAACTGAATCTTAGTTATATTGGATAAACTAAAAATATAGAAAGTTTATTTTTCACTTGGTTAGAGTATAATAAATTTAGTTTAATCCTTTATTCAAGTGTGAGCAAACAAAGTTTGCACCTGAAAGTATCTTCAGGACTGGGGTAAGGTGGTACAACACCAGGGCAACTTGTTGCAAAGGTGGAGCGAGCTACCAACACTCCTGTCTGAGTATCTCCTATAATGCAAAACACATCTGCTTGCAGATATGTCTAATGTTATGCATTAAGGGAAGGGCCACTACCCAGACTAGTTTCGACCTTTATTGAGGTCTCTTCAGTGGGAGCCAGGCCCAAGCTGAGATACCAGGCAGAAGCATTCGCAGGTCATCTCTACCTATATTGCCCTGATGTTGTACCACCTTATCCCAGTCCTGAAGATACTTTCAGGCGCAAACTTTGTTTGCTCACACTGGATAAAGGATTAAACTAAATTTATTATACTCTAACCAAGTGAAAAATAAACTTTCAACATCTTCCTCTAAATCGAGAGTAATTTATTAAAAAAGGGTGGCACACCATTTGGCAACTCCTATAGGTAGAGATGACCTGCGAATGCTTCTGCTTGGTATCTCAGCTTGGGCCTGGCTCCCACTGAAGAGGCCTCAATAAAGGTTGAAACTAGTCTGGGTAGTGGCCCTTCCCTTAATGCATAGCATTAGACATATCCGCAAGATGTGTTTTGCATTATAGGAGATACTGAGACAGGAGTGTTAGTAGCTTGCTCCACCTTTGCAATGAGTTGCCCTGGTGTTGTACCACCTTACCCCAGTCCTGAAGATACTTTCAGGCACAAACTTTGTTTGCTCACACTTGGATAAAGGATTAAACTAAATTTATTATAAAAATATAGAAATTATTTTTATTTTCTCTTTTTATTGTACAATACAATTTTAATGCCTGGACAAAATAAAGATCCTTGCATAGTTTCTTCACTTAAATACCTTACCTTCAAGAACCAATTTCATTTTTAATTTTTTGCTAATTTTTTCTAATCGCTTACTGCACAAAACATTTTCTTTGTTCTCGAAGAAATTAATTCACGATAATTATTTGAAATATTATTTAAAAAAACCGGCTGCTGACATTCGAGATTATGTTATATCTTTGTTCAAAATCATGTTTCGAAGAATACTTCACAGATTTCCTTAAGGACCTACTTTGAGTGACTTTGCTTTATAGAGAATAATGAAATTCTTTAATCATATCACTAAATTTTTTTTCTTTATATTGTAATCTACTGTTCTTTGCACTTTCATCTTCTTGGTTTACCTGTATAATTGGTCATTACAAAATGAAATTAATGGTTATGATTTAAATTGATATGTATATATTTTCTGCTAGTTCAGATATTATGCTCCAATTTTATAATAAACGATACTTTTGCTTATATATATATTTAAATTACAAAGTTTTGTATTAAAAATTTCTGCTACAGAAGTTCGACAAAATCAACAATATTATTGTCATATTTCTTTTTCTTGTCAGGGAGAAAAATGGTAAAATATCACTCTTATAATTGTATCAGATGTTATAATGGCAAAAATAGTAAGAAAAAAAATCATTTGTACTTTCTTTTCAAAACACAAAGAAAGAACATTGTAAATTCACCCAACGGAAAAGAAAATACTACATATTTTTCTTGTTATCTGATTTTTTTTTCTTGTGGTATGAAGAAGAAATCGCTGCCCGTAAGATGGTAGAATACAAGAGGGCAAAAATCTGTAGATTGATTACATTATAACTATTACAGAAATCATGTCAGAAAAAATTATTTATCTAAGAGTTCTAGCATCAGCAGATATAACGACATTTTCTTCTAGTTTAGATACGTGGCATTGTTGAAGTAGCCAAACCTTTGCTACTGTTTACACTAAAATTAATGGACATGTTTCCCCAGGTGATTTACGTTCGTAACAGTTGTCTTGCGAACGATTTATAAAATAAATTCTTTGAAATATCTGCAGATTGAATAAGTCTATAACCTTCCCTCCCCTCCCCAAAAATAAGATTATTTGAAGCATATGCTCCTTTTCTTTTAAAATAATTCTAGTCTTCTTTTTCAAGATAATTGTATGAAATAATTTATAATTTTTCGATAATAAAAATGAAACTGATCATTATAAATTAAGAACTTATTTTAGCATAAATACTGTATCAGCCTGTAAAAGAAATGTCTGTATTTTTTCTGTGTTAGGATGTCTACTAATCAACAATTGAAAACGAAACACGACATTCTTGATTTATCTCGCCCCTACAGCTTGAGGCACTTTAGAGTCCCTTCTGGCTAAGTGTTCTCTCTTTTCTTTCTCAATAGCACTGAGAGTAATCTAAGCCTCTACCTTTTCCTCCAGCTAAGAGGATTACTATCAAGTATTTGTGAGACGTAGATTACTTCAGAAATAGCAACCAGAAGCATAAGTAGAAGTAAAAATATTTAGATTATTTTAAGAAAAAGAAACAAAAATAATACTACTGAACTTTCTTTTGTGTGGTATGCATATAAACAGTTTTACGTGGCGAAAATATAGCATAGTATTTCTAAAATTTCAAATCATTTCAGCAGACAGTAGAACAGCTGATTTTAGACTGCAAAGAAATAGTACAGAATTAGAAGCTTCACGGTACAACAATATTATTGTCTTATTTCTTTTGTCAAAACGGTAAAACAAAGTAATAAATTTTGAATACTGTCTGGAAATGTTTTTGACCCTGTAGAAATTTAGAGTGGTTATGTAATTGAATTCCAGGAGAGGATGAGGGGTGGGGGGGGGGGTATTAGCATTAGAAAATCTTCAAAATAAGCATAAATTTTGAATCATTCTGTATATGATATCCTTCATATTATATTTTCAACATATCTACGGTGGTTACGCACTGAATATTATCATAATGTGCATCGTATAAAAAAAAAAAAAGACGAAGGCGAAGAATCCCTATTAAAACATCATTGGATATAAATTTTTGATACTAAAAAGACTCACAATCGGAAACTGAGTTATGCAATATAACATCGTATGTTGTTTATAAAACAAAAAAAAAAAATCGTTTCTAAAACTGAAATGCGATGATCCATATAACGGTATTTTGGTAGGAAAGAAAGCAAAAGGTCATATTTATTTCAATAAATATTATTTAAAAATATAAATATGTGACATGATATGTAAACATTTGAAAATTCGTGAAAAAGTTGTTTCTATATTGTGAGTAAAGTGCAAGAACAACCAGTGCAACTGTTCCGTTGCAGTGATTTGAAGAATAAATTTATAATACAGCAAATTTACTATTACTAAATAGATTCATTGCAAAGGCTGATCGTTGGTCATTTTAAGATTGATTATTTTCGCACATGTGAAATTCATTTCAGTTTTTGGGAAGAAACACAATAAATCATTTTAGAGGCAAAAAAGTCAAATATCTTAGGACAGTAAAAGAAATTCCAAGTAAAACAGTGTGCATAAAGACAGGTGACACAAAAGTCAGGTACTAACAGTCTATTAATGGTTCTAAAATAGCCATAAAGAAGTCAAGATTAGCATTCCATACTCTGAAGAAAAACAAAATCTAGGAAGAGAGACAAGAAATGTCTTACATTGCACAGCAACGTAAGAAGATTTATAGAAGTTGTGGATATTTACCTGTATTCTAACACAATGAGTTAAGAATTAGAATGATTTATTTTATGTGGTCTATACAATCATGCAATTTAGCATGGATTTAAAAGACTTAATAAGTCATGCCAAGTGTGTTTCTAACACATGAACAAAACAAAATTATTCTTGTTCCCTGATGGATTATATTTTATTTTCGGCTTCATGTATGCAATTTTTGATGTTTTCAGTTGATGACTTTAAAATAAAAATAATTGTGTCTTACTGCATTGTTGCTTGGTTTAGGTGGTAATCTAATCAGCTGATAAAGTTATCTATAGTTAATTTTGGATGATTTGTTCTTTTACCAGTATTATGAAGTGATGGTTCATCAATATGGTATCCTGATTACACCTGTTTTGATTGCTGTAAGTTTTCCAAGTGCCTGTGTGTAGGTACTGTTAATGACCATGCATAGATGATATATCTGTTTACCTTATATATATCAGTATAGGCCATGTCTGAACAAACATATTTTTCAAAACTTATTTCAGCAGAGCAGGTAATGTTTGGTTTTTATATTCATTATTAGTTATATCCAAAAGAAATATTTATTCTGTCATTTTCAAGTTTCATCTCTTAGTCACTCACTCTCAAGTTTTTGTTACTAGGCAAAAGAATTGCGTAATCGTGGAGATGAAACAGCTCGCATAATAGTTGCTCACATGCAAGAAGGTTTGGATGCTCCAGTCAACCTTCCCAGGCATTTTGAACACTTGCTGTACTTGGTGAGTAATAATAGATTCTTGTTTTCCTTATTTTTGTTTACAAAGAAAATTGTATATGGTCAGTTGTAATTTAATGTGTACAAGTAGAAAATATAAAATATACATACGTTATCCATTATAAGCAAAACAGCAATAAGAAATTTCCTTAATCAGTGTAGTAGTAGTGGTACAGTTTTAAGTCAAGTAGTTGAAGATTGCAGAAAAATGCAATAAGCTATGCAGAATACCTTAAAGCTGATGGTAAGAATGTGTTTATGTGATGAAGAGACAAAAATTTTGAATTTTCTAATAATAACAACCGATGGCAAATTTTCATGAGATGAGTCTACATGTTGAGCAGAGCATCTGAAGTAAGTGGGATGGTTACCAGTGTATTGTACTCTGAACTGTTAAAGCTGAAAATGAATGAATGTCAATATTATAGTTCATATTGCCAGTGTAGTGGTTCATATTAACACACAGACTACATAAGATGTCTAATCCAGAATTTAGTAAACTGTATTAATCACTGATCTTAATTATAATGTTTTGGTTTAAAAGGGACTTTGAATTTACGGTATTTATTATATCAAAAGGACGAGGGATATGAGCTTCTGCTTCTACTTTAATTTAGCAGCTGTTCTTGGCTAATATTATATATACTAGTGGTACTATTGTTAAGAATTTCAAACAAGGATTTATATTATTAAGGATTAAAACAGTCTGCCAAGGTGGTGAGAAAGAAGATTAGAATGGTTTGTGACTTGCTACTTATCTCCCTTTTTACACATTGAGATATTTTTACACACAAAAGTTTTTTACTGCTTAATTTTTTAGATGAAGAAGATAAAATAGACTATGAATGAATGATTGGTTGAAACATTTTCCCCCCTCCTTCCTTTGAGCCCTGTCTTCCACTATGATCTCTTGCTGTAATTGTCGCATGATGTCAAAGCATTTTTCAGAAGTACAGTGGTATCTCGCTAATCCGAACTAATAAAAACCGTGCTTGTTCGGATTAGCGAATTTTCGCCCAAGAGATGACAATAACTAGCGTTTAAGACAAAAATAATCAAATTCTAATGGTACATCAATTTAATTCTGTAAATAAATGAAGTAACTGATAGAAAAAAGCTACTGTACTGTAATGTAAAACTTAAAGAATAATACAGCTTCTTTAGTTTTGTATGTACCAGTGGCGGCTGGTGAAAATTTTAAGTGGGGGTGCATATACAAAAAAAACAAAAAAAACACTTTTTTTTTCCTAATCAGTAACGAATTTATTAATAAATAAATTTACATATTAAAAAATTGCTTTATTAAAAATATTTCATCCTTCCTCGAACAAACACCAATAATAAAAGTTTCGTATCAATAGCAATGACAAGTGCAAACGAATATCAGTGTTAGATAGCAGTGCATTTGTTTCGTGTAACAATAATTGAAAAAATATAACTTTTCATATTTTCAACAGTGACACTCTTCATAATTCATCCTTGTATCTATAATAAATAAATAATTATGTTATTTTAACAAAATAAAATAAGATTTACAAAAAATAGTTCACCACGAACACGCACCAATAATACACGTTTCATATCTCACAGAAATAACGCTCGGAAGCATATGATACACTGCCCTAACGGCAGTGTCGGAATGATGTAACGTGCAATGACAAGCGCAAACGAATATCGGTGTTAGATCGCACTGCATTTGTTTCGTAATCTAAAGCGTTAATCGAACAATTCCAATTATTAACTATTCAATCAATGTCAAAACATTAGCTGTAACCTTTAACATGTTGTATTACATTTGTATAATGTTGTAAACATTGTTATTATTTATAAACACAAACAAAATTTAATTTTTTCATTTTTTCCTTTGGGGGGGGGGGGGGGGGTACTGCAGTGCTGTACGAGCCGCCACTGGTATGTACCTATATTGTTGAGAATTCTGATTTAATAAAATTGCATAGTTCAGTACATACTTAATTTGCTTAAAAAATATCACTTTCTTGTACACAACACACAAAAAAAAGTTTCGCAAAATAACACAAAAAAAAGTTTTATTTCTTTGTAACAAAAGTCCCCGATTTTCTTTTGCTTCTTGGAAGCTAAACTTTTTTCGAATGCTTCTTCTCGGAGCCATTAGCAATAAAATTTTGTGGAATGGCGTATCATTCTGCTTAGCCCATTCTATACACATATTAAAACTGTCAACTGCCTTTTCATGTTTTACTTTTTTTTTTTTCGAGTTCTTTATCATCATCATCATCGTCTTCTAATTCATTCTGTAGCGTCATATTTATAATTTCAGTATCTGATTTGATTTTGAATTCAGTGATTCATGCCTAGAGGACACTATATTATGTACAGTACAGTATATAACTGTACAGTACAGTATATAACTGTACAATCGACAGTATGAAAAAATACTGTAATAATAATAAAATAAATAATAATAATTATTAAATAAAAATAATAGTGTACAAAATAATACTACGTAATAAGTAAAACTTTTTTTCTCCTTTCAAACCGCAGTTCAGATTACTGGAGGGTTCGGACTAAAGAGGTTTGGATTAGTGAGCTATCACTGTATTTATTCTTAACTATATTCCAAACATAGTTGTATCCTGTAGAAGAGTTGGAGGTTTAGAATTCTCATGTTTATGGTGATATAACAAAGACATTCCTAAAAATTCTTAAATGTAAAAGAATCAAAAAGGAACAGTTTAATTAATCATTAATCCCTCTCATATCATTTCATTTCATGTGAAATCATCAAATTAAAAATAAAGCTGCCTAATTTTTGTATTTTTATGAAAATGAGTTTGGTTAACCTATCATTTAGATAGAAAAAAAATTATTTTTTAAGAATTTTTCCTGGCATCCTGTTAACTATGGTGGCTATTTTTGTTTGGATGATATCACCACAGAATTTTTATAGTTTTGGAGCGTGTTAAAATTAATCTAGACTTATTTCCGGATTGCCCAATTTCTGATTACTTTTTGATTTATTTCCATTTTCTGACAAGCTAGTTTATTTTAAATGTTAAGCTTTATGTTTAAGTGGTCTTTTCCCCCATTTTTTAACTCTTATTTGGAGGTCTAGATTGAGGGCACAAGTCTGATTTTTTTTTTTTTTTTTTTTTTTTTTTTTTTTTTTTTTTTTTAACTTAGGCACATAGTGGACTATTTATGCCCCAAATCACTTTGAATAAAGTTTCTCTTCTATGGGGAAAAAAAAAAAAAAAATTTAAAATGACTGGCTAAAAAAAGTGCTCCCAAAAAAGTTTTGGTAGGGAATCACAAATAAAAAAATGAAATTTTTATAAGTAATCTTGATAGGTGGCTATGAAACAAAATTAAATTAAAGATACCAAGCAAATTATATTTGGTTTAGTCCTTTATCCAACTATTAGAAACAAAGCTTGTGCATCAGGTATCTTCATGACTTGACTACTTTTATATAGAAGCTAATGACTTCACATTAATTGCCTTAGTATCCCATAATGCAAAGCACACAGCCTTTTGGATGGATGTAATGCTGTGCATTATAGGAAGGGCCAATACCCAGACCAGTTTCAAACTTTATTAAAGTCTTATCATTGGGTGCCAGATCCAGAAATGATACCAAGGTGGAAGTAATACAGAAGTTATATATTTCCTATATACAAGTAGCAAAAAAGGTGTTACACCATATTATTAAAATATTTAGACTAGAATTTTCAACAGCTAGCACTAGTCCAGAGTATTTTAATATATTTCAATGATAAGGTGTCACTTTTTCACTACTTGTATATAGGAAATTTATAGAGAACTAAACAAAATAATGAGAAATAAAATTAAAACAGCTAAAACCAACAGGATTATGAATGAATTTTAAAAGATTGAAGAGGAAGTACAAAAAAACAACCCTAGAAGTGCTTTCCAAATGAAAAATTTACAATAAATAAATATATAAATATATACGAACATAATAAAATTGTCACAATTTTATAGATTACAGAAAGCCTTTGATTCAGTATGACATACCGAACTAGTATGAAATAGATTCAATTAAATAATTGAAAAGTATGCTTAATTAAAATTCTTTACTGTTCCTCAGAATTGTTAATAGAAATCAATGGTAGCTATGGCAAGCCTTTCAAAATGGAAAGAGATGTGCATCAAAGCTGCATATGCTTGTCAATGCTTTTTAACTTATATCTATTATTATTGTTATTATTAAGGGAGACATCCAGGGAGTCAGAGACTCATCAAGGGAGACCACATACTACATGCACCAGCTATCATACTTATACTTATTCTTGATTCATTCACACTGCTTGCACACACAACATTTAATGGCAATCCATTCCAATCATGCACCACCATATGAGAGAAAAATCTAGCCCCCCACCCCTTCTTAGCAGCATTCATTCATTCTCAGCTTCCAAGGATACCCTCTTTTCCTTTCCTCACCCTTCATAAAATGAAAAATTTCATCAATTGAAATCCTGTATGACCCTTTCAGAATTTTGTAAGTCTCAAACATATCACCCCCTCTTTCTCCTGTTTGCTAGTGTCTGCATTCTGCAAATTCTCAATCTGTCTACATATTCCACAATCCTGATATCATTTTTAACACTCTCCTTTTCACTCTCCCCACTATATCAGAATCACAACAGAAATCAGGAGACCAGATCTGCACACAGTAGTCTAAGTGAGGTCTTATCAAAGCCTTGTAAAGAGGTATTTGGAATATATGATAAACTTAGCCTTGGAAAACGGTGATATTGGGATTACAGTTGGTGGCAAAAAAAATCAGTAATCTCATATTTGCCAATGGCATTGACCTAATAGCAGAGAATGAACATCAGTTACAAGAATTAACAGACAGTTTCTAAGGCACTTTATGTTTATAGATTAAGGATTAGCATTCATAAATCAAAAATTATGTCTTCAGGCAATAAGCTATGAAAATTTCATTTAATTATGAAAAATTGGAAGAAGTAAAAAAGATGGCCAGTTGAAACATGTTATTAAAACATACATTGCTAAAGCAACCGTTGCTCTTAAGAGGTTAGAGCTACTTTGGAAGGACAATAAAATACAGCTAGCTGTAAGATCTCATTGATACCCTTGTAAACTCAGTCATTCTATGTGGATGTGAGATTTGAACATTGCTAAAGGAAGATGAGAAAAGAGTATTGGCCTTTGAGATAAAGTGCTGCTACAGAAAACTTTTAAAGATATCATACGGAGCACACATTACAAAAGTTAGAAGGAAAAATCTGCTGCATTGTCAGAACACAAGAAAATATCATCATTAAAATATGTCAAAAACAGCTCCGCTAGCTGAGCCACATGGCTAGATCAAATAGTTTCCACAATTTTTCTTAGCCTTTTCTTGAGTATGCTTGCCTGGAACATGCAACAGGAAAATTCCCCCATAATTTCACATTCAGTTTTGTTTCCTTTTTATAGATTATGAGAACTCTTTTCCAATTATCTGGAATTTGACCCTCTGACCAGTCTTTTGAATTACGCTGTAACCACCAAAAAAACTTTTATACATCAACATATGAGCATTTCTTGTGAGACTTTCCGCATTTCAGGTGCTTTCTTGTCTTTTTCTACCTCAAGTATAGATATCTCCTCCTGATTGCATTCCTCTTAACTATCTTCAACCATTCAGCTGTCACTGCTTGTTTCAGTTAGCAGTGTTTCAAAGTAATTACTGCAGACATCTAGAATATCTTCATCTTTAGTTCTTCATATCTGATTTCTTTTACACTATTCATTTTTCTAAGTTTTTTTAATTGCCTCTAGAATAGTTTGCCACCTTCCTGATATTTATTTTCTATTACCAAAGTCTTTCCTTAACTTTTGTTTACCTAGTTTTACATTGCTTTTTTCACTCCCTTATGTTTTTCTCTGTATTACTTACCAGGAACTTTCAATATGCTTTTTTCTTTTCCTTAACTACCTCTTTGACTTCCTGAGTCTGACATGATTTTTCTATTCTTGCAGACAGCCTTACCATGCATCTCTAGCAGAATTAATCAGTGTTTTCTTAAGTGTCTGCTAGAAATTCCCAAGATTTGTCTCTTGTTTTCAAGTCCTTTCATTTTTTCTTGAATAGTATTTATATAGTTGAGTCTACAGTTCAACACTGAAAGCTGCTCGACATTGATTTTCTCAGCACATCACTCTACCTGATTCTGCTTTTGCTTGCCAAGATTATCATCATATTTATTGTTGCATACTATAGCTACTCCTTTTCCCTGATTGTTATTGCTTTCTTTCATGTAATATCCTGTATTTGTTGCTTAGATGAACATCACCTGATTTTATCTCCTTTGTTTCAGTAACAACTATTAAGTCTATCTGGAACATATTCAGTTCTTTCGCTAGTCTCATTTCTTATTTAATCTAATTTTAATTAGATTAAATAAGAAACCTGTAAGAAAGTTTATTATTAATCTGAATAACCCAATATATTGATCTGAAACTTACAGGTGAAACTTATTTCAGTGTAACTGACAGTTCAGAAGTCAGAATAACAATATTGGCTTTTACAGTATAAGTGAACAATGAACTGCTTGTGAGAATGGTCACAGTGCAGTAGCTATAAAATCAATATAACACACACATACACAAAGGGGGGGGGGGGAGACGAGACCATTCTTTACAGTTAATAAGGATTCCCAAATTTTTGCAAGGGTCGTTCCAATTCAAGTTGGAGTGATGTAGAAATGCTTCAGCACACTCTTTAAATATGCACTCAAATTTGAAATGGCTTCTATACAGAATGTGTGTCCTAGACACATTTTGTGGTCAGCATTGAATCTGTGCTGAGCTGGACCAGATTTATGGGTTTTTTTAATAGAGGATGTAGGACTGAGGGGCATCCTGTTTGGCCAACATATGAGAGAAGACAATCATAAGAGACCTTGTAAACACCTGAGGGAGCGAGATTGGTTATCCTTGGTCAAAGGTAACTTGTTGGAGAGTTTATTGACAGGAAAGAAAGTAGGCACCAAGTTATACTCTTTTCAGGATCCTTGCCATTGATTAATAGATTATGGCAATGTAAGGAATAGGAACTCTTTGTACAAGGTCAGGGTTCTTAGGAACAAGCTTGTAAGCCTCCAATATGTACTGCATCTTCTTTGGGTCAAAGTCATTCTGCTGCATGATTCTTCAAATATTGTCCAGTTCTGTGAAGTTTGAGGGAGTTGGAGAAAATGATGTGTGTTTAGTTGAGAAGCATTTTAACGATGCCAGTTTTCTGAAACGGATGATATTTTAAATCATGTTTTTTGTATCAGCCAATGAAGGTTTTATGAAGTACAGAAGTTATTAGCATGTCATAAACCATAATTGTAAACCGCTACCTGCAGTGAGTGATACGTACAACACGATTCAGCACTTCATCTTCAGAAAATTGGCATCACCAAAATGTTTCAGTAGCATTTCATTTGCTTCAACCTCTTACATCTTAAAATGGAACTAGACACCATCTAAGGAATCATACTGCAGATTGGCTTCTAGCCAAAGATCTTCCAAAGAATATAGATTTACAAGCCTGTTCTTAAGAGCCCTGACACTGCACATAGATTTCTATCTATTACGTCATTGGAATCTCTGAACTAGTTGCAAGGATCCTAAAAAAAGAAAAGTATAACTTGATGCCTATTCCTTTTATATCAATAAAGTCTCCTCCATTGCTACCATTTAAGGATAAGCAGTCTCTTCTCTTTATCCATTGTGATGTCTTCTCATATTTCAGACTGACAGGATGTTTTGATGAGATTTCTTAAACCAGAAGATTCTTTTGATAGAATCTTCTGGTCTAGAAACATGCCTTTTACATAGATGTCATTTCATGTTTGAGTGCTAATTCAAAGTGAGTATTGAAGCTCTTTTACAGTGCTTCAACATGAGCCATAATGACTATTTCCCTACCAAAAACAATTTTGGAAGGGCCTATCATTATTAATTGTAAACAGTAATTTTATTATATTTTATTTTGTGTGTATGCATTGACTTCACATCTACTGTATTGTGACCACTCTAGCATGTGGTTCGTTTCTTTCTTTTGTATCAAGTCTGTAGTTATTATTCTAACTTTTTTTTGAATTGTCACAAATACTGAAGATGACTAAGTTCAGATCGTAATATTTGTTTATTTAGATTAGTAATGAACTTACTTATGTCTATGTTTTAGTGGCATGTAAAGCTCATCCATTGAATCAATTTGGTCAAAACTAAAAGCACACACATTTCCTTTATATTTTTCTCTCATTTGAAATAACTATATGTTCAAAATAGGCCCAGTGATGTAATTTGTATGTGTGCTTTCACAAGAAGTTTCTCCTCTCATTACTTCCCCATTTTAGTCCAGTTAAGTTTAATTTCTCAGTAGACTACAGCAAATTAATAAAATTATATTCCAATATCAGTTGAATTATGCAATCTCCAGTGGACATGTCTGAGGAGGAGAAGAAGAGGAAAAAACAAAATAATGATCCTCCCCCCCCCACTCGAGATTTCAGTGTCCTTATGTTTTTTGATTTATTGTTTAAATTTGGCATGCTGTGTTTAAGCATTTGCAAGTAACCTATTTTAAATATTTAATTTATGCTATTATTTCAGAATATAGATACTAATTAATCTTGTAATAAAAGTAGTGAATGACTCGATATACTTGGTTTTGCTACTGCAGTTCTTGATTAATATTGTATATAGGCAGTCACATTACTAAACTTGGAAACAATATCCAAAAAAAAAAATTGAAATCACTTTTCTCTTACATCAAATTGTTGTGTAATTGATGCAAATCAGTTTTTCTTATAATTTTGATTAAATTAAAAGTTTAGTCAATAATATTTTTACCTTTTTTTTTATAATTCAGTTTTTTGAATTATTTTTCAGTGATTTGTCTATTATTTTCCTTTATTATAATATTCTACATAGATATTTATTTTTCATATCTAATTCTTTTTTTTTTTTTATAAGATAAGCAGGGTATATAAAGAAGATCCTTTAAATCTAGAATTATCAACAGAATATTGGTGTCCAACAGATTCTCTGATGGATCAGTCTTATGTACAACGACCTTCACAAAGACAGGTTTGAATTAATGTGTATCTCATCTACTCTTTAAAGTATTAATTTCAGTGGTACCAAATAAGTTGTCTTCTTATAAACCTAATATTAGTAGTTAATGCTATTTACGTAGTCTACAGTTTTTGTCATTTGCCTGGGTTCTCTGTAGTTTATTCATTTGCAAGAAGGCAAAAAAAAAATAAAAAAATAGTCTAGGAGAGGAAACCTTGTCATTTTTGCTTTTTACTAATCAAAATTCCTTTCATCATGGATAGGAATTTGAATTTTTTTTTTTTTTTTTTTTCGATCTCAGGTTCTCTCTATCTTCATGTGTGTCTTTAGAGTAATAATGGATCACCCTCATTGCTGAAAAATTACTGTAAATTTTGGCCTGTAAAGGAGGTCAGAGTTCATTAAGAAGTCATTTCTATCCTGTATATTTAAAGATCAGTGCAATGAAAGAGTTTGCAGGCTTTCTAAAGGATAATAGTGAGATTTCGTTTGAGGAAAATGCCAGTGCAGGATATTATACAGTTACTGCTTGTTCCTAGAATCAGAGGTGCCATTGAACTCAATATCTGGGTAGGTCTAACAAACCTATTGGCAGGAACAAGCATAGGTGGTATTCATAATTATTTTAAGGGTATTACAACACCATGCAGAATACTAAATTATAAAAGGATGCTTATTAACTGGCTTATATTTCGCTAGATTTCAAACCAGCATCCTCAGAGCACAACACAGCTTGTAACAATGAGTAAGTGAAACACTACAATTGAAATGGACAAAAGATCTGAAGTCCTATTTTGGTGCCCTCTAATGTTGTAAAAAAAACAAAAAAAAAAAACATTACAGCTATGTGGAAGTTGCTCTTAAGATTACAGTCTCCCAAATATTTGGCAAATTAATGCAACCATATTTGTTCAGGTTAGGAGAATTCTTCAAAACCATGGCTGACTCAAAAAATAATCTTTCAGACTTCTAAATATCACATTTTTTCTACCATCTGATCCTGTGTGAACCTGAACAAATATGGTTGCATTAATTTGGCAAAAATTTGGGAGACTCTTATCTTAAGATCAGCTCTCACATAGCTGTATTGTTTTTTATTTTACAGCATTAGAGGGTGCCAAAATAGGACTTTAGATCTTTTGTCCATTACAATTGTATTGTTTCACTTACTCACTGTCGTGTGTACAAGCTGTGTTGTGCTCTGATGATGCTGATTTGAAATTCAGCAAAATATAAGCAGTTAATAAAACATCTCATCTCATCTTCTCTTTACCCTCTTTTACCTTGCGGTGTCGAGGGTTTATTAATCATCGGACCTCAAACCGTTCACAAGATAAGGTGGTCAGCCCTATGCCTCCTCCCATGTGTCCTATGTTCGTAGTGTTGAGTTCTCAAGGCCAGTTTGCCTGCTTTGCAGGGTGAAAAACCCCAGGATAAACTGGAGGGAAAAACCTACTGTCCACACCCAAGACTGGCTAACTTGGCTATGGCTGAGGAAGATCCCTCAGCTCCTCATGTCTCCGACGGGTATCGAACCTAGGACACTCCTTCCCCAGGTATATGGTTGCAAAGCGCACAGCCACTAGGCTGACCGTTCAAACTTAATAAAACACCTGTTGATAAAATTGTTTGGTGTTGTTAATACCATTAAAAATAAGTCATGAATAACTCTCAACACCAAAGCTTATCTGATAGATTGATTATTCTGTACGGAGAAGATATTGTATACAAATCACAACGGTTTGGTAAGTTGAAACTGAAATTGTCCAGAAAATTAAACAGGTTGGCCTTCCTCAAACAATGCTGTGACAGTGATATTATTCCAGCTTTTCTCAAATTTAAAGAAAAGTTAAAATCACCAGAGGCACATATTTACCGATGGCGAGTTTAACACCTCCGAGAACAAATCGCTGCTACTTGCATAGAGCTTAGTAAGTTAAACAGCTCTATTGCTTCTTTACAAGAACTTATCTCATCACATCTCCAAAATTGCAGCAAAAAAAAATTTACAAAAGTTAAAAGCAGACACCTGAAGAAATATGAAATCCTACAACATCGCCAACATACTACGTCTGACTTCGACGAGGCTGCATGGTCGTACACCTGTCGTCCGCAATTCTCACTGAAGAAACCAAGAATGCTCTGTCTAGGGCAGAAGAAGAATGGTAGAATGGAGCATCTACGATCTTCCACCAGCAATGGCCAATAACGTGTGTTTAGATATAGCAAGCATCCTAAACAAGGCTAAACTACCAAAAAGCAATATATACCACATAATGAAATAACTGCCTTAAAAAAGTTGCATAAGAATAAAAATATTATTATTACAAAAGCTGATGAGGGAAATGCAACAGTTATCATGGATCAAGAAGATTATAACAGAAAAATGCAAGATCTCCTATGTGACGGTTCCACATACCAAATTATAGATTGAGACCCCACTATGTCTCAAAGTTGAAAAGTCAGAAAATTACTGAAAAAAGTGACTTCCTGGCCAAAATAAATCAGCAAAAAAATAAACCAGTTCAAACCTAATATCCTCCCCCTCCTTCCCTACGCCCCATAAAAGCACTTACACAAAGAGCCATTTATTCTAACGATACAGCTCTGTCCACAGAACTCAAATATCTGTGCCATATGTTCTTGGCCATTGGCTACAATTCCTACAAAATAGATAAAATACTACATAGTCCCATTTCCCCCTCCGTTCCGTAATACACAGGAACACAACGTTACTATTTCTATTCCCCATGTCAGCGGTACATCAGAAAAGATAGCCAAAGTATTGATGAAACATGGCCTTCACACCACTTTCAAACCTCATGTTAAACTAGCAACTCTGATCCACTCGCCTAAGGATAAACTTCACCCTCTAGCACACTGTTACACCCTGATACCTTAAGAATGTAGTATTCCCAGCTATCATGGTGTAACATGAAGAGAAAATAAAATAAAACCCCTGTATAAAAGCTAATAGATGAATTATTTAAAAGAAAGAAAAATATTCTTGCATCCAAGTAAAATATATAAAAAAAAAAGTGTTTGAAGAACTAAATATGTGAGAGGCTAGAGATTAAAATATTAAGTAAATTCTTAAAAATTTGGAAGGGGGATTAATTTAGAGGCTAGCAAAAGAAAAACAATAGACTATCGCTCAGGGTCAATTCCCGGATTTGAGACATCGACACGGGCTTGCCGACCAAAGGATGTTTGGCAGAAAAACGCCACCCTAATTGGTCGGTGAAGTCGAATCAAGTAAGGGGCGGAGAAAAGAAATTAAAGTGGGTGCCGTTAGGGATCAAGGTATAAAAGGGTTAGAACCCCCCCCCCCTCCCCACAGAAGGCTTTTTTTTTCGAATAGTTTCTTCACGAGTTCCTTCATATAGGTTTCACGTGGTTTTCCTGAGTGGCGGGATTGGAGTTAATCTCCGCTGTCACAACAAAAACAAAAAGTGAGCGGGGATTTCGATTCCGTATTTCCTATGGTAAGAAACGAGGAATGCCATTTAGCCAAAGGTATTGTCTAAGTGTTTCATCGTCCAGTGAAAAGGAAATCTGTAAAGAAGTCGGTATCCACGTGATGAGTTTCACAGCCATGGTATAGATGATTCTAAAGTGTGTTCTTAATTCAAGTACGAAAAGTAAAGATCGCATAAGTGCAGTTTAATACCAAAAGAACTTAGGAGTGACAGATTGTAGGAGAGATCATACCAGGATAGTACAATTGGAAAAAAGTAGAGGCCAATATAGAAAACTCAAGAGAAAAAGGTTCTGTAAAAATCTCGTGTTAACTGAAAATCGTCTGTAATTATAATCATTATTCTATTACTGAACTGTCGAAGAGACTAAGAAAATTTATACTAGGACTTTAGTACATGACTGATTACGATGAAAGTATGCTTGTTAATATTAATATTATATAGATAATTCATGTGTCCTGAGAAGTATGCATGTGTATTGTAACGTATAGGAAAGTTTTAAATGTCAAAGTTAAGTGTTAACACAGTGAAAGGAGGATAAGTTAATCTACATAGTATGGATAGTTAAATAGAGTGAATTGATCATATATGTCCATGTGCTACAGCATATAGCATATATTCAGACTAATATAGGGTTAACTAAAGTGTTAATTAGATCTGGGATTATACAGATGATTTTATGTGTTGAATTTGTTATGGCGGCATGATCGTAATACCCATATAGGATCTTAGCCAAATACTTGTGATTAGCTAATGTTATTTTGTAAATACTTTCTTAGTATTGAATTGAATTATATTAGAAATTGAATTGTACCATACTAATGAGTTTAATAAACCTTTGTTCATTGATAAAACAGTTGTCTGAAATTGCTGCCCAATGCACCACTCGAAAAACGTACGAACCTAATCACGCAGGAAATTAATGTGTTAAGAAAACGAGATAAAGTGTCACGACTGCAATATTGTTTCACATTCAGACATATTTTAGTAATTGCTCCTTGTTTTTGTATTTAATATCTCAAACTAATTGTCCCAAAAGGCGCAGTATAATATAAATATTAGGGACACTAAGGGGAGAAATAACTTAAATATTTGTATTTTGGGGGTGATATCTCGTACATAGAAAAAAGTTGAATATAGATAAGCAGAATTTCACTAGATAGAATAATAATCATTAATTGGGACACAACAACACCCTGGAGTGTATGAAGTTCTCTGTGACTGGGATTTAGCCTACTATGGGCAAACAGGAAGATCAGTTAACATCCTCCTGGAAGAACATAAAAAATGCATTTGCTACTATTACTATGGCAAGTCAGGACTGGCAGACCACGCTTTGAACATTCCTTCACACAGAATCAGATGGAAGAAAACGAATGTGCTATTTAGAAGTCGTTACAGATCTGAAAGATTATTTTTTGAGTTAGCCATGGCGTTGAAGAATTCTTCTTTTTTTAAAAAAAAAAAAAATAGACAAAAATAGAACTTGAGATGTTTTGTCCATGTCTCCGTCGTTAGCGGAGTGGCTACACGCTTCGCAGCCACATGCCTGGGAAAGGAGTATCCTGGGTTCGATTCCTGTTTCCGACGTGAGGAGCTTAGGATCTTTCTCAGACTTAGCCAGTCTTGGGCATGGGCTGCAGGATTTTTCTCTCCAGTTTATCTGGGGTTTTTCATCCTGCAAGCAGGCATACTGGCCTTGAAAACTCAATGCTTCTACAGACATAGGATACACCTGGGAGGCATTGGGCGTCACCATTTTATCCTTGTGTACGGTTGTGGTTAAATGAATAGAAAACCTTCAACACCGCAAGGTAAAAGAGGGAAAAAGGAAGAAGAAGAACCTTTTGCTATATATAAATGAATAGCATTATTATATAATGCTATGCATTGTGCGAAGGGTCACTACCCAACCGGTTTTGACCTTTATTGAGGTTTCTTCAGTGGGACCCAGAGGTGATACCAAGGTTGAAGCAATGCAGAACTCATATTTCCATATACCAGTTGCCAAAAGGTGTCACACCTTATTATTAAATTACTCTGGATTAGAGAAAGATGTTGGAAGTTTTTTCCCACTGGGTTAGACTATAAATTATATATTTAGTTTAATCCTTTATCCAACTGTAAGCGAACAAAGTTTGCATGTGAAGTATCTTCAGGACTGGGGCAACTCGTGACAAAAGTGGACTAAGTTCTCATCATTTTCCTTAGTATCCCATAATGCAAAGCACATCTCCTTGTGGATTGTATAATGCTATGCATTATGGGAAGGATCACTACCCATACTGGTTTTGACCTTTATTGAGGTCTCTTCAGTGGGAGCCAGACCCAGAGGTGATACCAAGGTTGAAGCAATGCAGAACTCATATTTCCATATGCCAGTTGCCAAAAGGTGTCACACCTCATTATTAAGAAGATACTTCAAGTGCAAACGTTATTTGCTTACACTTGGATAAAGGATTATACTAAATATATAATTTATAGTCTAACCAAGTGGGGAAAAAACTTCCAACATCTTTCTCTAATCCAGAGTAATTTAATAATAAGGTTATGACACCTTTTGGCAACTGGCATATGGAAATATGAGTTTTGCATTGCTTCAACCTTGGTATCACCTCTGGATCTGGCTCCCACTGAAGAGACTTCAATAAAGGTCGAAACTGGTCTGGGTAGTGACTGTTCCCATAATGCAAAGCATTATGCGATAATACGGAAAGTGATGAGAACTTAGTCCACCTTTGCTACGAGTTGCCCCATTCCTGAAGATACTTCATGCGCAAACTTTGTTTGCTTACACTTGGATAAAGGATTAAACTAAATATATAATTTTTAGTAGTAACATCCTGTTCCACGGATTGCAGGAATGAAGTGGTATTCAGTGGGTGTGTGAATGGGATGGCCATTATAAGTACGAGTTTTCTTAAGTTGCATATCGAGGATTGACTGTATTTTAAGAAAACTGTTATAAGAAACATTTTATTCCAAATTTAGTTTAAGTGAATTGAATGATGCCACTTGTAGAAAGGTTTACATATGAGGAAGAATAAAACTTTTCTTTACACACACACACACACACACACACACACACACACACACACACACACACACACACACACACACACACACACACACACACACACACACACACACACACACCTACTTCCTATTATTTGAAGTAGTGAAATATTCCAGGTTTGTTTATAACATAAAAACCTGTGTACAGATAGTAGGAAGCAGTATTTCATCGTAGCAGTTGAATAGAGGTGGTAGACGTGAACTCGATGACTTGAAGAGAGATGTCAGAGTGGTGACATGTCCATACATACCATTACCGCTCAATTGGAGCATCCAAAATCAACAAGTGATCAATAAATAGAGATGTTCTGGCATCACTAGTGCAGGAAAACACTCAGGGCAGCAACCAGAAATGACTGACAAGGACAGCAGAGTGTTAAAATGGGTGGCACGCAACAATGGGGACACAATTGGCACAGACCATCCATGATGGATTCCTCTAGCAACACCATGGTGAGCACTAATACTGTAAGAATAGAATTTTACTAGGTTGCCACGTAAGAGTAGCGTCACACAAGCCGAACATCACAACAATGAACAAGGTGGCTTGTCTGCCCTGGTATAAAGAACATGTGAACTGGACCATTGACCAGTGGAAAATGGTACTCTGGAGCGATGAATCAAGGTTCACCTGTTTCCATTCTGATGGCATGGTGCAGAGGCAGTCTGGTGAATGATTGTTACCACAGCATGTTGTACCCCCAGTAAAGTTTGGTGGCGGAGGAGTAATGGTGTGGAGTGGGACCACTGATCATTGTCCATAGTGCCACAAAGATAGCTCAGTACCTTGATATTCTGAATAATCGAGTGCTGCCTACACTGTGGAGTTTTTATGGAACGGATCTGTGTTACTACATGACAATAATGCCCCATGCCACAAAGCTGCAGCTGTTATCGAATGGTATGAAAAGATGGATGTTAAATGACTGCCCTGGCCTGTGGAGAGTCCTGACCTCAACCTCATTGAACACCTGTGGGACAAATTGGAGTGATGATTGAGGTTCAGAACAGCACTTCTTCAATCTATCGCTCAACTCAGTGTTGCTTTGATGGAGAAATGGAGACAAATTCCACCTGACATCTGCTGCATATTGTTGGAAATCCTCCCTCAAAGTATACAGGAATGATCAAAGACAAAGGTGGATATACCCTATATTAGGGTTCACTTGCTGGTATCAGTTGTAAATTGCTAAAGTGTCCGGACAGTATTGGTAGATAGCGTATATACGAGATGTGGCTATTAAATAATGAGACTGGTTACAAAAATTAGTTTATTATTACAATTGTACAACTTACTTGTTATCCCCCTTCAACATACTCCCCCTCCTCTATCTATACACCATTGCATACGAATTTTCCATTGTTGGAAGCAGTGCTTCAAGTCATCAGATGTTATCTGCTTCAGTAGCACTGCCATTTTCTCCTTTACCTCATCCACTGACTGAAAATGGGCATCCTCCAATGCAAATTTCAACTTTGGAAAAAGTTAAAAGTGATGAGATGTGGAGTACGATCCATAAACAGAGACAATTGATACACTGGAAAACTCCCACATCACCAAGAATGAAAAAAGCAAGAATGAGCAAGTCAAAACTGAAAGCAATGCTGATAGTTTTATATATATATACATATATATATATATATATATATATATAAATAAATATAAATGGTGTGGTAATGGTTGAATGGGTACCAGAGGGGCAGACAGTTAACCAACATTATTACCTTGAGGTTCTGGCCAAGCTGAGAGAACGAGTGAGGAAGGAAAGACCTGATCCGTGGAAGAACATCGCCTTTGATTCTCCATCAGGACACTGCTTCAGCCCACAGTGCATTGTCTGCAAAGCAATATCTGGCTGATAAGAAGATCCCAGTGTTGGACCATCCATCTTACTCACCAGATTTAAATCAATGCGACTTTTACCTTTTTCAAAATTTGAAGTCTGCATTAAAGGACACCCATTTTCATTCAGTGGATTTGGTAAAGGAGAAAACTGCAGTGCTACTTAAGTAGATAACACCTGATGACTTGCAGCACTGCTTCCAACAGTGGAAAATTCGTATGCAATGGTGTATAGAGGAGGGGAGTATGTTGGAGGGGATAATTAAGTTGTACAATTGTAATAATAAACCATATTTTTGCAACCAGTCTCGTTATTTAATAGCCACACCTCGTGTGTATATATTATATATATTATATATATACACACACACACATGTATATATGCTTCATTGTCATTTATTTACATATGAATAGGAAAATATATAAATATACAGAAATATCCATATAATAACTCATGGAGGTAAAGTCTGTTAAATGAGGATGAGCCAAAATGTCGGATGGTTCACAGGTCTAATCTTCAAAAAAAAAAAAAAAGTTCGCTCATGCATAGTGAAAACTGTTTACTTGGTCTTTCTCTCTCTCTCTCTTTATATATATATATATGTACACACACACACACACACTCCTTCTTCTTCCTTCCACAGGATTAGGCCTACTGGCCTGTTCCGGTCTCTCACCATCCTTTTTAGGGATGTTCCTCTACTTTTTCCTTTTGGTTTATGATATAACATTCTTTTTGGCAATCTTTCTGGTGACATTCTATTTACATATTGGATGCATTTATTTCTGTAATTTTCTATAGTTTGTAAAATTGATTGACATTGAAGTGCTTTTAAAACGTCTCCGTTTCTTATCTAATCTAGTTTGGCCTGCTGTCCTTAAAATTTTCATTTCTGCTGATGTTATCCTTTGGTAATCTATTTTCTTCATTGTCCATGTCTCGCTTTCATATAATATTACACGTTTTGCTAAAATATTGAATATTCTTAGTCTAGTATTTCTTTGTACCAAATTTGGCTTGAAAATATTATTAACAGTTTGCTGCCATGCTACTTCGGCATAGTCTGTTCCCCTATGCCGAGCAATTTCACTTCTTCAAGGTCAGTACGGTAATCTCGTTGCCGGCAGTAAGCATCATACGCGTATACTCATAGTTGGCTTGTACAGAGCATATGCGATCGATGAGAATACACAGGTTTGATGCTAGCTCCACAAGCCAAGCATTTTTACTTCTTCAAGGTCAGTACAGTAATCTCGTTGCCGGTGGTAAGCGTCATACGAGTATACTCGTAGCTTTACAACTACGAGTATACTTGTAGTTGGTAAACTCGTAATTGGCAGCGGACGTGTTAATCATGCCTATAGTTTTGGTGATTAATTTTATGTTTTGAATCAGTTTTTTCATTATAACTTATATTACAACCAAGATAATTAAAATTATTAACTTTGTTCAAATATTAACTTTATTAAAATTGTTCAATTGGTTTGTTGTTCAGAATTGTTTTGCTTCTTATTTTCCTTTAAATGCCATAACTTTTGTTTCTTCATTAGATATTTTCATGCCGTATTTGGTAATAATCCTGTCGAGTTTGTAGAGAGCCAACTGTAATTCGTCTTCTCTGTTAGCAATTAAAATTTGGTCATCTGCATGTAATAATGTATTTAAACAGTAATTATTTCTAATTGAATTCCTGTTCTGTTGATACACTGCCATTCTTTTAGTATTTCGTTTACATATATATATAAGAATTGGAGACAGGCTACATCCCTGTCTTACTCCTCTATTTATTTTTATCCACTCTGTAGGTGTGTCTTTGGTTTTTCACTGTTATAATGTCGTTTTCATAAATATTGCCCACTTCTTTTATTAATTGTGGAAGTAATTCTATTTTAATTAATATTTCAAAAAGTTTATCCCTTTTTACTAAATCAAAACCTTTTTCATAATCTATGAATAATATACGAGTGTTCATGCTAAATTCTCTTTGTTTTTCAATTAACTGTTTTAAAGTGAAGACTGAATCAATGCATGATTGATCCTTTCTAAATCTGTTTTGTTCTTCTACTAAATGTTTTTCAATATAGTTGTTTATTTTCTTTTTCAAGAGTGCTGTGTATATTTTATATCCGGAATCCAGTAGTTTGAACAATTTGATTTGTTGCCTTTTTTTGTAAATAGGTAAAATAACTGATTTTTTCCAGTCATCTTGAGCTGTTTCTGATTGTAAAATTTTGTTTAGTTGGTTTAATAATCTCTGATGTAGTTCTAAGCTAGTGCGTATTTAAATAATTCTAAATTTATTCCATTATTACCAGGTGCTTCCTTATTTTTCATTTTCTTTAGAGTTCCATTAGTTTATCTAATGTTATTATTTCTGTTTTATCACTTGAATTTCATATCAGGAATATGAAAATCATCATCTTTCCATAAGTTTTGATAATACTTATTCCATTCCTTTGTTATAATGTCTATGCTAATTTGTTCTTTAATTTCTTTAAGTATTTCAGGATTTTATGTTGTTGGCTGCATACTGTACACCCTCTGTGCAAAAAGAAATTGAACTTTTGATAGAAAATAAAACACAGGCCAATTATAATTATTCATATCATTTATTTGAATCAATATACTCTCCCTCAGCTTCGATACAGCGTTTTGCATGGTCAATTAATTCATTAATGTTTTTTTTATATCAGTTTTTGGGATACTGTTGAGGGCATGGTTACTGCCAATTGACCGTTTTCATTGGTGTTATATCGCTTTCCTTTCATCGGCAAATGAAGTTGGGGGAAGAGAAAGAAGTCAAAGGGTGCTAAATCCAGGTGAATACGGCAAGTGATCCAACACACAAACTTGGTTTTGCTCAAAAACTGTCTCACAATGTTCGAATGATGAGATGGTACATTATCGAGCAAAAGTGACCACCTGCCTGCATCACGATATTCATGCCGCACCTGACGAATTCTCGCTATCAATCAATTCAAAACTTTGAGATAAAACTCACTCTTGACTGTTTAGTCAGGCAGTACGAATTCTTTGTGTAATGCCCTTGGAATTGTAGAAACAAATCAGCATTGTCATTACTTTTGACTTCTCCAAGCGACTTTTTTTTTTTTTTTTTCGGATATCCCTCTTCTGCTGGTTTCCACTCAGCACTCTGGCAGTTTGTTTCGGGCTCATACTCAAAACACCACATTTCATCACCAGTAACTTTCGTTTCAAGAAAGTTTGAGTCCTTACGAGCTGTTTTAATGAGGTCTTTGCAGCGTTCAGTTCAATACAGTTTTTGGTCTTTGGTCAACTTGTGGGTAACAAATTGCGAATTCAATTTACGGAGGCCCAAATTCTCGGTCAAAACGTTGTGCACAGCTAATTTTGGAATCCCCAATTCATCTTCAATCAATCTCATGGACGATTTCAGGTTTCCTTTGATGAAATCACGCAATTTTTAGGTGTTAACTTCGCTCAGTCCAGTTTTTGGACTGCCCGGCTTTTCATCGTCTCACGACCACTTTGGAATTGTTTAAACCACTGGTAAACTTGAGTATGGGATAATCATTCGTCACCATATGCTTCTTGAAGCATTTGATGCGTTTCAGTAAAACTTACCAAATGTAACACAAAAGTCAATCACAGCTCTCTGTTTGAAACTAATTTTCTTACCGTTTGTCAAAACACTGTCACTCTTGGCACTATAACTCGGCTTCTAATGAAACAAATGTTATAAACACTTGACACAACACTAATGATGGTTGCCGCTTTCGACAACAAAAAGATACAGCAGGTAGCACCACTAGTTTCTTCTATTTTCGAAAAGTTCGGCTTTTTTTTTGGACCGAGGTGTATAACTCTACTTCTAGCTCTTTTACATAGTTATTCCATTTTTTCTCTATGTAAAGATTTGACTTCTCTTTTCACTATTGCATTTTTCCTCTTATAGTTTTATTTATTTTCAATTGTATCTGAAGATAACCATTTCCTATAGGCTTGATTGTTCTCCTGTATTATTTTCTCTATATGTTCATTCCAATTTCTTAAACCTCTTTTCCTGTGCCATTTCTTCTTTTTCCCTAGGCTGTCATTTTCATTTACCTCTATTTTTTGTAAGTTCTCTTTTAGTTTAGTTTGGTACAATTTTTTAATATTGTCTTCTTATAAGAATTTTATTTTAAATATGTTTTCTGTTGGTTCTTTGTTTATCAGCTTCAGTGAGTTCAGGGCTAATGATATATTTCCGATTACTGCATAATGATCTGTATCTAGATGTAGACTTCTATAGAGTCTGACATCTGTTATTAGATTTGCTATTTTTTTATTTCCTATTATTTAGTTTATTATAAATTTGTAGCCTCTTGCTTCCCAGGTATATTTGTGAACTTCATTATGTCTAAAGAAGGAATTTACTATTTTCAAACTATTGAACAGGGCAAAGTCTATTAATCTTACTTCAATGTTATTTTGGTATGGTTCTCCATTATTTCCCATACCATTTTAAATTGTATTGTTACCTATTCTTGAATTTAAATCTCCTAATATGAGTATATTGTCATTTTTATTTATTTTGTTAATTATCTGTTGAAGCTGTTTATAAAATTCTTCTGATTCTTCCTCTTTATTCTCCTCAGGAGCATAAACACTAAATATTGTTAACTTTCCTCTTTGTATTTTGAATCTTACTTTTATTGTTATCGGAGGGCAAATTCTCCATGCTTGCTGCGCAAGCTAATTAATTGAGAAAGAAGTAATATTTATTTGTTAATAAATGCATGCATTTATAAGCATTCCATTTAGACTTTGAATGGAATGGAATTCTGTGCAAGCTACAGAAGACGTCTGTAGCTTGCGCAGCAATAATTTAGCTTTGTGTTGTGTATTGAAGCCCGATGCTTGCTCGTCTAGTCAAAGCTACCTTGGCTTTCTGAGTTGTAGGAGCTTCCAGGTCCTAGCTGCAGCACTGTGATTTCATGCACCCTCATAGCCATTTCTACTCCCTTCACGTTGTCTTAAACACAAGGCCATATGCAGTCAAAGTAGCTCTAGTCAGTGAGCGTGAGAAGTGTGAGTGAGCTTCTACAACCTTTAGAAGTGTGCGTGTTGCTTGGGAAAATTAAGTTACAACCAATTTTTTATGACAATGTTATTGACCAATTCATAAAGAAGAACCGTAGGGTAGAATTTGTATTCAAGTAGCTAAATTGAAAAAGATAGAATATCATTTGAAAAATAAATGTTGTATTTGTTTAATTAAATGTACATACATTTCTAAATATATAGTTTTAAATGGTCAGTAATTCATTATTCCGCTAATCAGACTTCAATCACGCCTCTCACTCCCTGAATGATAATAAGAGCAAACGTGAATTTCAAGACCAGCATTTGTCCCTGATTATTATTTCATTCCAGTGTTTGTAGTTAATTATATTATTTTTCCAGTCTTTAGATCTCATTAGTATTGTTCCTGCTTTTGCTCTTTCTGATTTTTTTACACTACTATATATTTGAATGTAGTCGTTTAACTCTTTAATCCCTTTTTCTTTTGTTTTTTGTTTCTGTTACTGCTCCTATTTTTATGTCATACTTTTTAAATGTTTTCTCTAGTTCATTGTCTTTGTGAGCAATTCCTCTTACATTCCATGTTAGCACTTTGATATTTTGATTATATCTTTTCCAGTTTTTCAGTATTGTAACCTTTACCAGTCCAGGGTTCATTTTTGATTTGTCCGTCCGGTTTCTACTTGTGTGAAACTTTTGAGAAATAAATTGGTCCTCTGATTTGGTTACCAGCCATATCAGAGCAAGTCTGATGACAGGAGTGCTGACTGTAGCCTTCAGATCAGGTGTATATATTCAGTATTTCTCTGAATATAACCCCCCAACCTGGAGGACCAGGTTGGAGGTTATTTTAGTCACCCATTTTAGTCACCTCGTGCGACATGCATGTGCTACAGTGGGGCTATTCTTGATGAAGGATTGTAAGAAGAAACTGTAGTTCTTTGGTGAACTCTTGTTCTTCACTGAGGAGAGAGAGCAAGCATTTTTACCCAAAGTAGAAATGATGCCAAATAATAAATAGTATTTTTTCTGTTTTGGTATCTCTGCTTCTCATTAAATTTATTTAATCATCATCTAGCCGAGTAAATATATATATATTTAATCATGTCATATAGCTGAGTAAATTTGTTGCATCAAATATATATATATATATATATATATATATATATTGCATTTCTTACATATAGTTGCAAAATGGTGTGTTATCATATCAGAAGTATGAAAGTATGAATTTTGCAGTTGAAATAATGACACTCCAAGAAAGGTTGAAACTGGTTTAGAAAATGCCTGTAATGTACAGCATAATTCATAATGTGAAGGGAATGGGCTGCTATGCATTATGTCATACCAAAAAAAAAAAAAAAAAAAAGAGCAACCTGTTGTACAGACTCGTACAAATATTGTAGAGAAACAAACTACTCTCTAATACAAGTAGCTTAGTCATAAAAAGATTTCATTTGCAAACTTATTTCTTAAGCTAGGGTAAAATATTAATGAAAAGAAAAAAGTATAATTTCTTGTCAAGCATAATTACAGATGTTGGTTTCTGTGGTTAAGCAGTTCTGTCGGTAGTTTTTGGTATCGAGACCACATTGTAATATAAAGAGTTTATTAAAAATAAACAATTAAAAAAACCTGACAAGTTTCGTGCGTCGTAAGACTTATATCATCAGGGATAATGGTACATAAAAGTTTTACACAACAAAAGCTTATTGACGATTAATTACACATATTAGATGTTTTTTAGAACTTCACAACTGTTAAACAAATTGATAAACCAGAATATGAATGATATATTCATTACTGTATGCATGTTGGAACATTGCTAATTGTTGTCGCTCTGTGGTTTATTGTGCTTTTGTTGTGTAAAACTTTTATGTACCATTACCCATGATGATGTAAGTCTTACAATGCACAAAACTTGTTGGGTATTTTAATTGTTTATTTTTAATAAATTCTTTATATTACAATGTGGTCTCAATACTGGAAACTACCTACAGAAGCATAATATACATTTATGTATTGAGATGTACTGAAAAACAGTTATCCATCCCTTGTTAACTATTCCCGAATGATCTACCGCATGATGGAGGTTTTAATGGAGTATTGACAGCACTGGGAAAGAATTAAAAACTAATTTTAATGCTTCCAATATTTCGTCTCAGTCACTGAGACATCTTCAGGGAGCACAAATAACTTTTAACACACACACACACACACACACACACACACACACACACACACACACACACACACACACAAACACACACACAAAGACAACACAATACCTAATGAAACATGGGTGACTCTCAAGTTCTAGCTAGGTGTTGCACCTTCTATGGGTATTTATAGGCAGCCTAGGATGTAAACTGAGACCTTTTATGATTATTCTTTCCCAAATTTTGGGAAGTTTTATGCATCTATTTGTTTAAATTAAGTTGATTTCTGAGTGACAGTGCAGATTCCATAATGGTCTTTCCTTTTTTTTAAAAAAAAAATTTACTGTGGTGGAACAGTGGTGATTTTTCTTCCAGAAAATGCTGTGAGTGGTGTCCAATTCTGGTCCGCAAGGGCAGATTGGCCATAGTCGCGATTGCAGATGTAAGATTCGTGTTCATCTAAGCTTTATCTAAGGCTATATACAGAGTGCTTTATATACTAGTATATAAAGTATCCTGTTCCTGCAAGGTGGTTTACTTTGGACAGACAGGTAGATCAGCCACTATCTGCTTAGATGAACAGAAATCTTATATCTGCAATCAGGACTATGGTCAATCTGGCCTTGCAGACCATGTATTGGACACAACTCACAGGATATTTTGAAAGAAAACCACCATGCTCCACTATACTAAATTTAAAAAGGAAAGACTGTGTTTGGAATCTGCAGAAGTACTCAGAAATCAAACTAATCTAAACAAATACCAATGCATAAAACTTCCCAAAATTTGGGAAACACTAATCATCAGAGGTCCCAGTTTACATCCTAGGCCATCTACAAGTGCCCATAGAGATGCACCACCTAGATAGGACTTGAGTCTCTCACATGTTTCAATATCATACTCTCTGAAGATATCTCAGTGACTAAGACAAAATATTAGAAGCATTAAAATTAGTTTTTAATCCTTTCCTAGTGCTGTTATTGCTCCATTAAACCTCCAACATGATGTCATCAGCACTTAACACACAGATGATCTACCTATTGTATGATGACTTTAAACTTCTGATTTAAGTTAGGATTCACCCTTTTTGTTAGATTTTTCTTGGATTAAAAATAGTAATACTCAGTAATACTCATAAAAAGATTTTCAGAGAGAGAGAAAAAAACAACTAAATTCTCATACGTTTGACAGTTTTTTTTTTTTTTTTCTCTTCTTGTTGTTAATGACTTTTCTAAAAGTAATTTTTTTCTGTTCTGAGAAGCTTGAGGAATTGTAACTACTGTTTTTTACATCGGCACTGTTAAAAAATGTTGAAGCTGATGGAGCATTTCTTTTTTTTTTTTTTTTTTTGAACGTAATTCTTGTAAAGTTACATTTTACTAAAATAAAGGCATAACCTTGATATTGTCTCTGATTAGAAACTGTGAAAAGAAGAATTTTTCTTAATTCTTTCAATAAGATCTCCCAGATTGGCTATATCAAGAGTATATATTCTAATATATCTAAAGTACTTATATCTGGTTTTAACACCCCCCCCCCCTTTTTTTTTTTTTTTTTTTTTTTTTTTTTTTTTTTTTACATTTTGATTATGGCATTTTAATTTTGTAATATGATCATCAGTTTTATTTACAATGTTTTCTGTATGTTTGATTACCTTAAATAACTTATATCATGGAGGTCCCTCATAAAAATAGGAATGGACCCAGTCTAGTAGGACTGCTCTATTTTCTTGAGGGATCTATATATACTTGGCTGTCAGTTTGTAATTTAGTTTTCTCTCTTTCTTTAGATATCTCTATATAAATTCCTTCGTTTAGCAGGGGACCTTCTTCCTGCTCCATTATTTGTTCCATATATTGAAATGCTGATTAGTCTTTCCGAAAACAGAGTCTGTGCTCATCACTGTTTCTCTTTATTGAAGATGAACGGAAGAAATGCAGGTAACATTAAACTAGAGTGTTATGATTTATTTTTACAACTCTACACATTAGAACTGGAACTGTGTCTGTGTGTGGGCGCAAGTAGTTAAGAATAAAAGCAGGACTATGATCTCCAGTTGGTCTTTGAACAGCTGGAGATCATAGCCCTTTTAAAAAACAGTATGATGAGGAAGAGGGGCAGAGGAGTATTGAAAGAGGAAAATGAGATGTGGATTCAATAAGTTTGAAGGTGGGTTACAAATATTTGTTGGCTAACAGTTGCTGGTGTTTTTGATGACAGAAGAAAGTGGAAAAATTATACAAGCCAGTTCAGCAAAACATTGCCCATAAAAATATTTACAGAAAATACTTATGACTGGAACAGAATTTCTGAGAGAAAATGAGTCTGAGAAAGAGAGAGAACATTGTTAAGTCATTAGTCTAGATAGCATCAAGCATTTTTAGAAAAGTTTTCCCAGATGTGAGTATTATTCTACAGTTGAACAGATTTGGAATTTGTTATTCTAATAAAAACTAATTCTTGTTGATAAACCAATGGTATATAATTATCAGGAGTTAAATCAACAAGTTTTGTAAGTAGTCGGACTTGGATCATCAGAAATACAGAACTTGTATTAATTCCTTTAAAAAAGAAGGGGGGGGGGGGGAGGGGCACCCAGAAAGAATCATTACACATGACTGATTTTTTTTGCAGACAGTGTAATACATATCAGAGATAGAAAAGATGGTTGGGTTAAACAGTATGCATGTAATTGAATACAGCTAATTATTGCTCTCATTCTATAGTGTTGTGTTGTCCATCTTGGCTTTGAGTCCACCATTTTGTTTGTTAGATGTTGATTGATACTGATCCGAATATAAAGAAATTTATATTATTCTGCGCCACCCTATATTCAGATTAGTCTATATAATATAGTGGAATCAATCATCAACTAACTTTTGCAATCTCACTTTTCTACAGGCCGAGGTTAATATTATCATTTAAGGCTTCTGCAAGGTCCGATAAACTTTATGAGCAGTGCAATGAAAGAGAATCAAGCAAACACCAAATTGGAATCAATAACAAAACATTTAATGCAGGGTTACATAACATGTACATTAAAGTATAACTTTGAAAACAAGATAATACAAATCAACTTAGTTCAAATACTCATAACAAACAAAATATTAGGCATCAGACATCCAGCTGTCAATTTTACATTCTTCCGAATAATTAAAAATGGTTCACACAGTTCAATGTTACAGAATCTTACAGTAAATATTCTTAAAGTAGAATTCTCTAATTCTCTCTTAGTCAACAAATACTTAATTCAATTATGAGGCAGTTATCACTTCAAGGGGGAAACACGTTAAAGCTCCATACTTCGGCTAATTTTAGTAGAACGCCACAGTTAATGTTAAGATATATCGGGTGGAGCTAACTCTTATTTCTTCACGCTGAAATAAAAAAAAAAAAATGGACTGCTTTTACCAGGTTACATCCTTTGCACATTGGATTCACTATAGGCACACTTAAAACTGAAGTTAACTGTCACTTTGAAGTAACACTATTCAAAAAGAATCTTCACTATATAACTGAAATATTAAACATAGAGCTTCACAAGTCTTGACGCACTCATTTTATTCAATCTACTTATTCCTTATTTTCTTCTACGCATTAATTTCAGCTTTGCACTATTCTTCCTCAAAAACAATTGGAATTTGGTGTAAGCAATTAGGAATATTTCCGTAGAAATATTCCTAATTGCCTATTAATTTCCCGGTCCCTTCTTAATTTATTTATGGCATTTCCAAATTCCCTTTACTGCCACCCGTTACTTCACTCCGTGCTGTCCTGAATGCTTCTCCTCTCTTTACTTTCGAATAAAATACCTTCATTCTTCCCGCCAAAATCCGGTTCTAGCCAGTTCAGCTCATATCAACTCCTTCTCCCTTCGAATACCATAGCTCACTCTCCATACACACGCTATCTAAAATTAACTCCGTTTCCTTGACAGTGACCAATCAAATCGCATTAGCAGAATTTCTTAAATTTACTTTCACTTTCATTTACAATAAATAAAATGCACATATAACAGTCCATTTAGGATACATATACAAATTATATAATGAATTTATACAGAATAAATAACTAAAAAAATTACAATTATTATTTCAATAAAAAAAATAACAGTAAGTATTTAAATTAGAATTTACTTAGGAGTAAAATTAGCTCAGGATATGCAGTTTATGTTAAATCATGAATGAAGTATTAATAATCATAAAATTCTTCATTCACAATTTAACAATAGCATAATGCATTGCTGTTGTTGGATGCTTAATAAATGTAGACCAAATGTAAACTTGATGTTGAATTAAACCATGGCTTCTTTAAATTTTTTTTAATCTAACAGTTATGATCAGTGTATGACATTTCTTTTTTTTTACCAAATTACGAGGTGCTACGCATGGGGAATTTGAATAGCACATGAGAACCAGTTATAGTACAACCTTACACTGCCATAAGTAACAAGTAGTTTTCTCCGTGAATCAGTAAGCCAACAGCTGGCAAGCTGAGAGGTTGCATTCCTGGATTATGTGTGTTTTTTGTAACATTGTATTTTAGTGGTTTCATAGCTCAGTCGTTATAGACAAAGCCCTTTGGTTGGAAACACCTGGGTTCGATTCCCATCCATGATGAGAAGAACCTTTATCTGGTCTTTTTCGACTAAAGGTGAGTTATCTGGTCTCATATGGAGGTAAAGAGTTTTTTCACCTGGAAACTCAAATTTTTCATCTCTCAGAAGAGGCAAACGATCTCTGAACACATACAGATTTACCATCATTAGGAGGGCTCAACCAGTCTAAGGGATGGATGAGGAATGGGGGGAACCCTCATACAAATAAATAAGTGGTTCAGCGATTTTCATCTCCAGCTGAAATGGTGGATTTTAAGGAAAAAAGAATCTGCATAATTTTTTCCTTCAATCCCAAAAAAACTGCTACAGAAACCCACTAAATGCTTAACCATCTCGTGCATGAATTTTTATATTCATTTATAAAAAAATGTAATGGCATGATACAGTACCATTTAATCTTACAATATTACCATGAATTCATTAATTTTGCTAAATTTGTGTCCTGTATATGTAAAAAATGATGTCCTCATCTGAGGACATCATGTACTAACACCTACAGACATATTTCTATGGAAACAACTTAGACTAAGGAATTTATTTTCGTTGAAAGACATTACTAGTATGACAAAACAGATTATAAACAATTTATATTTTGCTGAAACACTGCATGAATTATCAAAATTTGGATTACTTAGTACATACAAAAAAGTAGAACAATTAGAATTTGCACTAGAGCTATGTAAATGAAGAACAGTGTTATTCTCTTTGCCTCATTTTGTATGGAAAGACTGAAAACATTCCGGACAGATTGGAACATCAAATCATCTGGAAACAGCTGTGAAAAATAATCTGCAGGGCTCTCTCCTTGAATATTTACTTGGTATTTTCCTCTAAACTGTGGTTCAGTACTAGCAAAGGGATTATCTTTCTCACTGAACCACAATGATTGTCTCTGCAATGGCGTATGATCAGCAACAGCTGTATTTTGCACACTAGTGGACTTTGAACGTTGTGAGTCTGACCAACAGGGGAAGGGCACTGAACATCACTGTCTTCACTTGAACTGTCATTCTCTATAGGATCATTTTGTGGCTGCTGGTGTGTAAGATCATCAGAATTACTCAGCTCCAAACCATCTTCAGATTCTTCCAACAGTTTTTCAGTCTCCTCTTCAGTAAGTCTCTTGTGGTATAGGCCTTTTTTTATGCCTGATGGACCTGGCTTTTGGTTATCCATCTGTGAAAAAGATGATAATGCCAATTAACACACTTACTATTCATTTATGTTTGCAAAAATAAAATAAATAAAATAATAAAAATATTGTACAAGAACTTTCTAATCTCAAACTATTTGCTGCATAGATTACCTTACAAACATATTGTCCTCGTGTGAGGACAGGTTGTTTTCATGTTCCTTTTACGAATATGGTAATAAACATGAACAAATTAAATATTCACACTTCATCTACAAGGTATAACAATATATAAAACCATACTAACCTTTCCAGAAGACTCATAAAATCACGAAATTCAAATCAACAAAACAGCAGCTTTTCGCTTCCTCCTTGATACCACCATGTACTGCAGAGAGAGAGAGAGATTGGTATTCCTGTAACTCTGTTAAAACTCCTACCATCTGGTGTGGTTTCTAAGAACACTTTGGTCTCCCCAGATAAGGACTACATGCATACAATAGCACTAAATTATGAATGAATAATTATTTTGAGGGAAAATACATGTGTCCTCATATATGCATGAGAGGGTTAAGGAAGGATGTGGTCATAATGATGTGAGCCACAGCAAAACTGTTTTTGTGGTACAAACACTTCAAGCATGGATGAATATCATGGACATTTGGAGATTGTAGAACTGTGGTAGAGAATGTACAGCACATTTTGCCGAATGTTCGAGCATGAATTTTTGCTGAGCCTGTTCAGTGACAATTGGAAAGAACAACATGTTACTCTCTGCAGGAAGCTCAATGATGAAACCAGATATGACCCCAACTTCATTTTCAAGGGCATAACTAGTGATGAATTTATGACTATTTATGAATTTACAGTTATAACACTCAAATTTGTTTAATTTTTTGCATGAGCCATTAGTAGCAGAGGCCCTGGGACAAAGCAGCAGTCTTCTTTTTTGACATCCAAGGCATTGCCCACAAGGAATTCCTCCATCCCATCTAGTCATACTATCAACATCAAGTTTTACCATGAAGTTTTAAAGTGGCTAAGGGAGATCATTGAGCAGAAACATCCATACAAGTGGAATAGCAATGACTGGGTTTGCTACCATAACAGTATGCTTTCCCACACATCACTCATTTGACAGTTCGTGCCTGTTGAGGGAGTGAATATATTTATGGTTATGAAGTTCTTCATTTTTGCAGTCATACCAGAGATGATGCAGAAGAAGAAAAAAAAAATGGTGCAATTAAGTTACTAATGTTTTCATTATTTGGTGGTCAGAAGAATTGGAGAAATTTAAATATTATCATTGCATAGGCTTCTGTGGAGAAAGGATGGGCTATGAATATGCTTTCCATCCTATTATGGTACAAAAAAATAGTTATCACATAGAACTTGTGAGATGTATTCGAAGCAAAAATTAAAGGGTATGTGGAAGGAAATTGAAACTGGGGAAAGAATGTGTATTAAATGTTTGAAAAGTGAGTGCTTATTAGTTGACGAGAATGGTGCAAATGTAGAGTGGACATCGACGGTAAGGTGAAAAACGTCTGAATTAGTGGTCAACGTGCAACCATGGAAATAGAGGAGAATGAAATGGACATAAATAAAGAAGTGTGGCACATGAATGTTATCCTACACAGGACAAAGCATGAAATTGAAAAATTACACAAGTGGCAAAAGATTAACATAGCTGAGAAGTGAAAGAAGCAGGTGGTCTGAAGTAATAATAAAGATTGAGCACACAAACGAGAAAAACAAGTTAAGGAGAAAATTACATATGGAGACTCAGTGATCAGGGAAGTACTTAATGAAAGCGTAACAAAATCGCATTTCTTTGGTATAAAAAATCACGATATTAGTCGCGCTATCTGGATACAAAAAAAGGTAAAGTGAAAGAACTGTCTGGGTTGGCACAAATGAGAGGCGAGAAGTATTCTATGAGGATGGATATCAAGGAGTTGTTAGAAGAAACAAAACTAAAGAGCAAGAAGGTGAAGATTGTCTTCACCTTCTTGCTGAGTGAACTGAGGAGGAGGGCATTGGTAGCAAATGAATCAATATATAGGTTGTGCAAAAGGAATGATGTAGGATCTGTGGTCTGTGTTTGATGGAAAGAAGGATTTCTTTAATCAAACATCACACTTAATACAAAAACCATCTAAATGGTTTTTGTGTTAGGTGTCTAGAGAGTTTTGTTCATCGAGCATGCTGAAGTGCAAATTCAGCAAAACTTAAGCAATTGGGATGAAAGCAGGTGAGTTTGTGTGAAAGTACCCATGAGGCAAATGAGCGTGAGAATGACCAAGTGTGGAATCTAGTCTCTCAAACAAAAATATTGAATAGGGTAGTCAGTACAGGAAGTAAAGGTGGGTGGGGGTCCTAAAGGGATGCTGCAGTTTCTATATACTAATGCCTGAAGTATCAGGAACAAGGAGTTTTTGACATTCATTAGTGCAACCTTGCCAAATGTTACAGGCATTAGTGAGACTTGCTAACAACTAATCATGTAGTTACAGGGATGAAATGTGAAGGGTTTAGTATTTTTCAGGGAAGAATAGAAAAAATAGGATGGAGGAGGTGGCAGCTGATGAAAGTGGATGAATTAGAGCCAGAAAGAATAGGAGATAGACATGAGTGTGACTGGTCTCACACTGGTGTGAGATCAAAGCCAGTAAGACAAAATATACAGTTGATTGTTGCTGTGGGCAGGGGTGTTCTATGGATGATCTAGAAGATATGCATTGGCATTTTACACCCTCTGTCCAAAAAGAAACCGCTACCTGTTGTATCTTTTTGTTGTCGAAAGCGGCAACCTTCATTAGTGTTGTGTCAACTGTTTATGACATTTGTTTCATTAGAAGCTGAGTTATAGTACCAAGTGATAGCGTTTTGACAAACTGTAAGAAAATGAGTTTCAAACAGAGAGATGCGATTGACTTTTGTGTTAAACTTGGTAAAAGTTTTACTGAAACGCATGAAATGTTTCAAAAAGCATACGGTGATGAATGATTATCCCATACTCAAGTTTACGAGTGGTTTAAGCGATTTCAAAGTGGCCGTGAGACGTTTGAGGATGACGAAAAGCCAGACCGTCCAAAAACTGGACTGAGCGAAGTTAACATCCAAAAATTGCGTGATTTCATCAAAGAAAACCCAAAATCGTCTATGAGATTGATTGAAAATGAATTGGAGATTCCAAAATCAACTGTGCACAACATTTTGACTGAGAGTTTTGAGCCTTCGTAAATTGAATTCGCAATTTGTTCCCCACAAGTTGACCTAAGACCAAAAAATGTATTGAATTGAACACTGCAAGGACCTCATTAAAACTGCTCATAAGGACTCAAACTTCCTTGAAACGATCGTTACTGGTGATGAAATGTGGTGTTTTGAGTATGAGCCCGAAACAAAGCGCCAGAGTGCTGAGTGGAGACCACTCAGCAGGGGGTGGGGCATCCGAAAGATTGTTGCTTGAAGAAGTCAAAAATAAAGACAATGCTGATTTGTTGCTACAATTCCAAGGGCATCATCCACAAATAATTCATTCTGCCTGGCCAAACAGTCAATGGTGAATTTTATCTCAAAGTTTTGAATCGATTGATAGCGAGAATTCTTCGCGTATGGTATGAACATCGTGATGCAGGCAGCTGATCTCTTTTCAACAATAATGCACCATCTCATCGTTCGAACATTGTGAGACAGTTTTTGAGCAAAAACCAAGTTTGTGTGTTGGATCACTCTCTGTATTCACCTGGATTTAGCACCCTGTGACTTCTTTCCCTTCCCCCGACTTCATTTGCTGATGAAAGGTAAGTGATACGACACCATTGAAAACTTTCAAGTGGCAGTAACAACGACCCTCAACAGTATCCCAAAAACCGGTATAAAAAACTCATTTAACAAATTAATTGACTGTGCCAAACTCTGTATCGAAGCTGAGGAAAAGTATATTGATTGAAGTAAATGATTTGAATAATTATAATTGTCCTCTATTTTATTTTTTTATCAAAAGTTCTGTTTCTTTTTGGACAGAGGGTGTAGTATGAGTGCAGGTCGAGTGATTATTATGGAGGACTTCAACTGTGCAGATATAGTCTGGAAGAAGAAGAAAGATCTTATAACAGGAATGAAATGGAATTTATTTACTCAAGAGATAATTACTTGAAGCAACATGTGATGGAGGGGAATAGGGGTGTGAAGAGTATTGGGACTGGTCACTGGATCAGAAGACCTGTCCATAACCAAGGTTACCACATTGTCTCCATTTGCTGAAAGTGTCCATGCAGTCTTGATTTGGAGACTGTAAAACATGACAAGCTTATGAGGAAGCTTGAATCTGTGCCATGGTATAATACACTGCAAGGGAAGGATGTTAGTAGTGCATAGATAGTTAAGGGTCATATAGAGGAAGCAACATTAAATTGTATACCTATGGTAAAGAGGGTTAATCAGACAAGCATTAGATGGATGAGTAATATCATTAAACATGAGCTTCAGAAGAAGAAAATGCTGTGGCGGGTATATAAGGAGAAAGGTAACCAGCCTGGCAAGGAAGTCAAAATCAGATTACAAGAAGAATCTAGCCAAGTAGGCCAAAGGAAATCTCAAAGAGTTGTTTTGTTACATGGCAAGTAAGATGAAGAATGACTGTGGAAGATTAACCTTAATTGAGTGATGATGGTCACGAGGTCACAGAAGCAGATTAATATAGCTGAGTTACTGAGTGACCACTTTGCAAGGGTATATCATCCAAGTGAGGTTACTGTTATAACATAACAGAAAGACTCTAATGTGGGAACAGAGGTGGATGAATTGGAGGTTCTTAGGATATTGCAGAATCTCAATGTAAATACAGTTGTAGAATTAGATGGTATATCAGCTAGAGTTTTGCAAGACTGCAAGGGAATCGGCATTGCCTTTGACTTCTTCTTTTTCTCTTCCGTCTAAGATGGGTTGAGTCTTCTCTTGAACAGGATCTTCCAGGAATGCAAGATCCTGTTCAAGCAATGTGGAGAGCACAAAAATTTATATAGGCTGTTAGTGAGAGAAAACGATAATGGATGTCAGTTTAATGTCGAGAATGTAAAATTATACATTTTGGTATAAATAGATTACAAGCTGTGTATCACATTGATGAAACTGTACTCCAATAAATAGATGAAGCTAGAGATTTAGGAGTGGTGGTAAAAAAGAGAGTTAAAGTTTAAAGAACATATTGCTAAGGTTGCAAAGTTAGCCCATAAGGTTACATGGCTATTGAAGAACACAGTAACAAGTAGAGATAAGGAAGTTTTTATTCCTCATTCCTCTTTATAAGATCTTGATACATTCACATCTAGATTATTGTGCTTAAATCTGGTCTCCTCAGTTTCTTGGGGATGAGGAAGTGGTGGAGAAGATTCAGAGGCGAGTGACCAAAATGCCGAGTGGTGTGTGGAATGTTCCATATTAGCATAGATTGAGGATGTGTGGATTGCAGAAGTTGGTTGATTGGAGAAAAAGAAGGGATATGATAGAAACATTTAAGTTGCTTAAGCGTTTTATATGGTTGATGCTAAGGGGAAATGTTTCAGAACTTGGCTAGAGGGTCTAGAACAAGAGGTCATTCCTGGAAGTTGAATAAAACTGTGGTTAATAGGGGTATGAGGAGTAGATTTTTTGCTTGGAGGGTTGTGAATAAGTGGAATATGTTGTCAGAGTCAGTTGTGAGTGCTTTGTTATTGGGTTCGAGGAGAGGTATGATATTGTGTGGATAGTTTGGGTCTCCTACAGTGATTCTTTGGACTCCATGGAGGTGCCTGTATAATAATAATAAACAAGAAACTTATTTTTTTTATTTTCTCAACTAGTTTTGTGAAAATTCTTTTGTTTCACTTCATCAGGATAATTTCATGAATAAACTGTGAAGAGGTTGATGTTTTGATTCAGTTGTATATGTTGCCTCCCTGATTTGTGTCTTCTTCATTCTCAGCATATTTGAAATGTTGTGGTTGGCATTCTATTCCAGATCTGCCTCTCTGTCCTATGTAGTGTAACCCACAACTACAACTGATCTTGTAGATACCTGGATTTTTAAATCACTGATGTGGAGGTTTAGGACATTTCAGGTGATTATAGAACTTGTTGATTGGGTAGAAAGTGACCTTTAAATTTTGTTGGTGAAGCAACCTTGCTGTTTTGTCTATGTCTGACAATGACGAATTCTCCATGCTTGCTATGCCTGCTCTGCAAGCTCATTAATTGAGAAAGAAGTAATATTTATTTGTTAATAAATATATGCATTTATAAGCATTCCATTTAGGCTTTTATTTTGTAGACAGAATACGTCTTAAGCTTGCGCAGCAATAATTGAACTTAGTGTTGTGTCTCTCGAAGGCCGATGCTTGCTCGTCTAGTCAACGCTATCTTGGCTTGCTCGGTTGTAGGCACTTCCAGGTCCTCGCTGCGGCACTGTGATTTCATGCGGGCACACAACCATTTCCACTCCTTTCACATCGTCTTAAACATAAGGCCATATGCAGTCAAAGTAGCTCTAGCCAGTGAGCTTTAACCAGCTGTTACAAGTGTCTGTGTTGCTTGGGAAAATTAAGTTACAACCAACTTTTTTATGACTATGTTATTGACCAGTTCATAAAGAAGTACCATAGGGTAGAATTTGTATTCAAGTAGCTAAATTGAAAAAGATAGAATATCATTTGTAAAATAAATGTTGTATTTGTATAATTAAATCTACATACATTTCTAAATATAGGTAACCCTCGTATAGGTTCCACAAAAATGGCACGTTATGTAAATTACGTTATGCGAGATTCAGATCACATAGAAAAAGTAGGGTTAGGTTTCTGAAATCATTTTTTGTTTTAAGATTATATAAACAATGACATATCCAACAAAAAAATATTTTTATTTAATTCAGGTAATTCATGTAAGTTAAGAAAACAAATAAACTATGAAACAAATACATAGTATAAAATTATAAAAAAATTATAAATTGTACGTAAACTTCATTGCACATAATGCATATATGTTTTAGGCCAAATGAAATAAAATGTATATTTTATTTCATTTGGCTATTGAAAACTCACACAACTTCGCCATTGCTCCTAGGAAATTACCGGCCAAGGAATTAATGATTCAAATTGAACGCGGGATTCGCCAACTTCCAAACCACATCGCCAACGATATTAGATTAGATGTAGCCTGTGTTCTCAATAAAGCAAAACCTCCAAAATCCAACATATCCATTAGTGAATACAAGGCACTACAAGAATTGAAGAGAAACAAAAAAATAGTGATCACCAAAGCGGATAAGGGGAACGCCACTGTGGTACTCAATCTTAAAGACTACACAGGTAAGCTCAAGGCTTTATTATTAGATCGTTCCACTTACCTCCCCATTGATTACAATCCCACCAACTCACAAATTAGAAAACTCCATAGGCTCCTTAAGAAGGTCACTTCTTGGCCTGTGGAGATTACCAACAGACTAAAACCCTATAACTCTAGACCCCCCCCCCCCCCCCCGCATATATGGGCTCCCAAAAATACACAAAGAAAATGTGCCATTACGTCCCATAGTGGATGGCATTGATTCCCCCACTTACAAACTAGCCAAGCATTTAGCCAAAGCGCTCTCACACTATACTGGCAATACACCATCATACATAAAAAACTCAGCCCACTTCAAAGCCAGTATAGAAAAACTTACACTCCAACATAATGACATAATGGTCAGTTTTGATGTCTCCTCCCTATTCACGAATGTCCCCCTCAAAGAAACCTTAGAGCTAATCCAAGCTAAATTTCCTCCCGATATCTCAGCCCTATTTCAGTTTACAATGAACTCAGGCTATTTCGTTTGGCAGGAAAAATTCTAGAAACAGATAGAGGGGACAGCCATGGGTTCACCACTTTCCCCACCCTTGGCCAACTTCATGGAGATGTTTGAAGAGAAAGCCTTAAACTCAGCCCCACAAAAACCTACCATATGGCTTCGCTACGTTGATGATTTCTTCGCTATTTGGCCAGATGGCCCGGATTCACTCCTCTCCTTCTTAACACACCTGAACAACCAACACCCTAGAATCAAGTTCACCCTGGAAAAAGAGGAAAACAATAACCTCCCCTTCCTAGACACACTAGTCACCCGCCAACCTGATGGAACCTTGGTTTTCTCAGTTTATAGAAAACCCACCCATACAGGCAGATACATTCACCAACAAACCCCCCCCCCCCCTTCACAACAATATGGAATTATTAAAACATTATTCAACAGGGCAAAAATAATCTGTTCTAATGATCAAGCCCTAACCACTGAACTAAATCACATCCGTGACACTTTCTCAGCCAACGGCTACCCCCTCCAAAAAATCCAAAAAATACTTAACCCAGTTATCCACAACCCACCATTCCCTCCCCTTCACAAAAAAGATTACTCTAAATCCATCACTATTCCCTACATCAGAGGCACCTCGGAAAAAATCAATAAAATCTTAAAAAAACATGACCTGACCACATGTTACAGACCACATAGAAAACTGGCATCCCTTATCCACTCCACCAAAGACCAACCACTTCCCCTAGACCTACCTGGTGTATACCAGGTCCCTTGCAGCTGTAAACTGTCCTACTTTGGCCAAACAGGCAGGACAGCAAATATCAGAATCTCAGAACACAAGGTTTACATCCGATTTCACCAGTACAGCCACTCTGGGCTTGCAGACCACGCTCTGGATACTCGCCACAGAATAAGATGGAAGAAAGCCACAGTAATACACCGCAGCAAGTTCAAGTATGAAAGACTATTCATGGAATCAGCCTCGGCCCTTAGGAACATGCCAAACCTCAACAAATTTGGATGCATAAAACTGCCCCAAATTTGGGAAACTTTTATCAGAAGAACTTCAGCCCAACGGCCAAGAACTACCAATACAGCCCGCCAGGGGGAACCATCAGGACTTTAGGAAAATGTTACCTTCTTAGCTTCAGTCTCATTTGCTGTTATTAGTACTTGTGTGCACGTGTCTTTATTGTAAGTTCCCAAGAAGATGGCAACGTGACGTTCGCCGAAATATCAGAAAGTATATATTAAAGTTTATTTAATCTATATTTCTAGTATACGCTGTCAATTCCTTAAATATTAGTTATCATGTTTAACCAGCTTATAAGCCTCTCAACAAGAATAATGTATATTTTAATCGTCATCACTCTCTTCAAAACTAATATTTCATAGATGTTCTTTATTTCTGAGTGGCCGGACGTCGTCATCACTTGAAATCTCTTGGACATCATTTGTATAATTCTCATTGCATACTTTGGTTGGTTTAGTTATCAAGAAGTCAGTAATAAGATCTTGCTTACCACTATGCTGCAATTTTTTATTAAGTTCATAGTATGGAGCTAAACAAATATCGAATTGTCTCATGAATTTTCCAGAGCGCTCCATTGGGAGATCATTATCCATAAAATAACTTTATTGCCAAATCCAATTCTTCTGCTAATTTCTTTAAACTGAATTCTTTAACAGATTCATCACAATCAAAATATTCGGCAGAACTTTCCCTGCCATTTGGTTCGACGTCATCTGTTAATTGTACCAGTTCCTCCTCATTTAAATCTATTTCTCCAATTAATTCACTAATTTCGTTTTCAATCATATCGCAAAAGCAATGTAAATGGCCATTACTATAAAAATATTTTTTTTACATGAAAAAGGAATTACATATTGTATGTAACTCACAAAAAAATAAAGTGCTCAGCTTGAGATTAACACGCTTATGATTTTTAATGTGCTTTCCTGGCAGAAAACAAAGACAATTTTCAACAATAAATACTTTATACGATAAACAATTGACGTAGATGCATGCTAAGGAGTATTTCCCCTAATATAAATTTGCTACTTATAACTACATGCGCGATACGAGCAGACGCACATTTAACGAAGATAAAATTTGATGTTCAAGTCGTGTGTTGAAAAATATATGAAAAGATAAAGGTTACTACAGTTTGTTGACCATCTTATATCGAAACCGCGTTGTATAAGTACCACATTCAACAAGGGTACTACAATTTAGTACCGCTTTGTACAAGTACTGTGTTATATGAGGGTTACCTGAATATACTTTTCGATGGTCAGTAATTCATTATTCCACTAATCAGACTTCAATTACACCTCTCACTCCCTGAATGATAACAAGAGTAAGCGTGAATTTCAAGACCAGCATTCACCCCTGGTGTCTGATTGTATGTATGTGTGTACAGGTGAATCACTGCTCCTTTAAAAGTCTTGGTTTTCTTGTTTATTTGATTGTTTTGGAGGTTGAAGCCTCCATATCTGTCACTTATAAACCAGGTGTCTACAAGATCAGTTGCAGTTGTGGTTTACTCTACATAGGGCATACAGTCAGATCTGGAGAGCTACTGATCAGAACATTTCAAAGATGTCAAAAACGAAAGAAAACACAAATCAGGGCTGGCATCATATATATCTGAAACAAAATATCAAATAGTATGTCAACAAAGAAAAATGATTTACATAGATTACTGTTTTTTCTCTAGTGTTCAAGGAATTAACTGAAACAATGAAACATCCTCTATATCGCATTAGAAAACATGAGATGATTTTACATCAAGTTTGGTCTTCGCTAATTCATCACAACACACTCATATCTACCAGTAGTATACAGCAGCCTACGATTGAGCAGCAAGCATAATAGCAAATGCACGCTTTCTATTATTATTCATGTTCAAATATTTTCACTACAGTTGTTAACTGTTATTACTTGTTTTAACAATATCAAAGCGACTCCTATTCCAAAAAACCTCCACACCCTCCCATAAAGAAACTAGGTGTTGATAAAATTTATTGCTCTTGTATCATTTACTACATAGGCCAGACAGTATGATCTGGAGAAATCTGCATGTCAGAACATGTAAAAGACTTGGAAAAGAATAGGAAGCAGAGATTAGACTTAAACTTTCATACAACAAAGGCCACTAAGTTATTTGCCAAAACAACATAAATGCCATATATTGATCATAACTATTATATAAGAAAATTTAAAAAAGTTTCAAAAATCCTCTACAACTCTTTCCCCCTCCCCCCTGAAATAAGGAGATAAAAAATCAGTCATATATGATGAAATGCTGTTATTATAGTAAGTAGCCCTCTGTGTTAGATCTAATTAAATTCTCTGGAATTTTCAAGTACAACCAAAATGTTTCTCCAAACCTTGTCCGTTGTGTGTTCGTAGGTAGTTAAAATGTTGGCTTACAGAGAAGCTGTGGATCAGAATCGATCCACATCAGTAGCATCATCATTAATTGGTGGTAATTAATTGTGCCCTGGTAGAGAAGTTGATTGTTGGATGGCTTTCTCGATTATTTTCAAAATAGTATTCCAGGGGAATAGTTCCATGGCTGACTCTTTCTTTTCTTTTCTCTCTCTCTCTCTGGAATAGACTGATTACAAGGCCTGCTTTCATCCTGTAGGATAGATGCATATGCAGAATTGGGTATTTTCGAATGATTTACCATTATTTTAATTAAATATACTTTCTATATTATTAATTTGTATTAATTTGTCAAGTTGGCATTTGGCATTTGTGATTAATAGAACAGTTTTTAAATTAATGCTTGCTGTAGTGAATATTCCTTTAAAATTTATAGCAGTGATGATTGGGGCTATTGAAATGTGCCAGTATGCAGACCACATAATTGTTTGAAAATTAAAATTACTTTATTTAAAACCAAAATACTATACAATAACTTGTTTTATAATTTATTGGACTTGCATCATCAGGAGAGAAGCATTATATTAAGTGATTAAAAATTGGAAAATATAACTGTACCACATTAAAGTTTCTCAAAATTTGGGAAATTTCAATTCATAGGCCTCCCGCCCAACATCTAAGGCTGGCCAACAAGCACCCATAGAGGATGCCCTTTGTAGTACTTTAGTCTATTTATTCTACCTAATTTCTTCCATTTATTCGCATGGATAGGCTTATGTGTTCGTCAGAGATGTTGTAATAGGTTTCACGGTATAATATGAACATAGATGGTTAAGAAAATAACTATTTATTAACTTAAAAGCTAATATTTTGCTGGTATTATATCCAGCATCTTCAGAGCACACAACACAAAGTTTGTTACAAAGGCAAGACAACCACAATCCAGTGTAACAGTGGGGGCTAGTAAAAGTGATTGCAGCATGCAACACAAGACTAAAGTCCTAATATGGCGCCATCTAGGTTAAAAAAAAAAAAAAAAAAAAAAAAAATTCAAAGTTTTGAAATAGTAGTCCAAATGATAGTCTTAAAAAGTTTGAAAGGTATAAATTAAAAAATAAAAGTAATAAATATTAATTTGGTCTTAGGATGACTGTCTCCCAAATCTTTGGTAGATTTATACAGCCATACTTGTTAAGGTTTGGAGTATGTTTTAAGGCTTCTGTTGATTCCAGGAATAACCTCTCTGACTTGTAGAAGCTTCTGTGCATTACTTTTGTTTCTTTCCAATTGATCCTGTGTGCAGGGGTATCCAAAGCATGGTCTGCCAGACCCGACTTACCATAGCGAAAGTGTCGGATATATTTTTTGTGTTCACTGAGGCGGATGTCCACATTTCTTCCTGTCTGTCCATAGTAGGCTTGATGGCAAGAACAGGGCACTTCATAGACACCTGGATGTGATAAAGGAGTGCATTTGTCCTTAGGTGAACGGATGAGAGTTGCTAATTTTATATAAGGTTTAAATACTGTGCGTAATTGGTGTTTGTTTGCACCCTAGATATCTTTTCAGATGTGCCTTTAATGTATGGGATGGTGATGGTTTTGTTGTAGTCTTCTGTGGTAGATAGAGAGGATTTATGGGTAGCATTTAGTATGTTATCTATTTTACGGGGATTATAACCATTGTTTAAGAAGGTTTGACGTAGGTGAGAAAGTTCAGCAGTGAGAGCAATGTCATTGGAACAGATTGCTCTAGCTCTATGGGTTAGTGTTTTTAAGATGCCATATTGTTGAGAAGGGTGATGGTGTGATTGTTTGTGTAAGTATCTCCCTGTATGTGTGGGTTTTCTGTAAACTGAAAATGATAAGGAACTTTCTGGAAGACGTGTGATCAGTGTGTCCAAGAAGGGCAGGCAGTCTTTGAATTTTTTTTTTTTTTTTAACCTAGATGGCACCATATTAGGACTTTAGTCTTGTGTTGCATGCTGCAATCACTTTTACTAGCCCCACTGTTACACCGGATTGTGGTTGTCTTGCCTTTGTAACAAACTTTGTGTTGTGTGCTCTGAAGATGCTGGATATAATACCAGCGAAATATTAGCTTTTAAGTTAATAAATAGTTATTTTCTTAACCATCTGTGTTCTTATTATACCGTGAAACCTATTACAACATGTCTTCCATTTATTGTTGCTTTTGCATTTTTATGTGTGTTATTATTTTAACATTGTATTCTTGATGATGTCTCTTTTGACTAAGATGAAATATCGAAATCTATTAAAGTTGTTTAATTATTTCTCTCTGTGCTGTAAATTATTCTATTAAAGTGTAGCACAAATGTAAACCAGCACCACTTAAATACTCATTTAATATTCTTTCAGATATTAAAAGAGATTATGAGAAATTAAATACTCATTTAATTTCTCATTATCTCTTACAGTACATTGCTAAATATAATAAATTTAGTTTAATCCTTAATCCAAGTGTATGTAAACAAAGTTTGCACCTGAAGTATCTTCAGGACTGAGGCAACTCGTAGTAAAGGTGGACCAAGCTCTCATCACTCCTTGTCTCAGTATCTCCCATAATGCAAAGCACATCTCCTTACAGACATGTATAACACTATGCATTAAGGGAAGGGCCACTACTCAGACCGGTTTATACGAGTTGCCAAAAGGTGTACCACCTTATTATTAAATTACTCTGGATTTAGAGAAAGTTGTTGGAAGTTTGATTTATTTATTATAGTCTAACCAAGTGGAAAATAAACTTCTAACATTGCTAAATGTTAAAACAGATTAATAATATAAAAGTCTGAAAACTAGACTGTTATTATTATTTTCTTATGTTTAGATTTTCTTATATTAGATGTGAACTTAAATTGCTTATTTTCAACTCCACAGAGCATTAAGCATTTCTCTCTCTCTCTCTCTCTCTCTCTCTCTCTCTCTCTCTCTCTCTCTCTCTCTCTCTTATTTGGTTGGAATGTTCAGAGCTAAGTATTGCCCACCTTACCTGAAGAGTTTTCTTTATATATATATATATAGTACAGTATTACAGGTTCTCTCTGTTTTCCTCACTATGTTGTATTGTTATCCTGCTTGCTTTTGAGATTAAAAATTGTTCAAATGTTGCAAAATCACCAATCAGTCACATTCTCTCTATCTATCTATTTCTCTCTCTCTCTGATAACAGAACAGAATATTTAAATCTCTCTTGAGGAAATAAACTTTGCTTTTGTGAAGTTTGTTTATTCTTTAGCTGTCAGATTATGCAATATTTTATTGAGTTTATTTTCACCTTTTCTAGCCCCATCATTTGATGCTGTAATTATTTCTACTATTAAAAATTTTAATGCAGTAACTGTTTAGTTGGGTGTCTTATCCTAGAGCCTCACTTGTTCTCTTGCAAATTTTATGTACAGATTTCTCTTATCAAAACTTAGAAATCATGAATGTTTCTTCCCTCCAACCATCCAGAATTCAGGATAAATCATACTAGCAGTTATCTAGTTGTATATGATACATTCGATACATTTTTCTTAAAAGAAGTTGTGTATCCAGTTTGTAGTTGTATCCAATTTTTGAGATACTTTCTCTTGTAAGAAGAAGTTGTGTATCAGATATATCATACATACCTGGATCAAACCAAATTCTTGTGGACTATAACTTAAAAAAAAAAAGAGAAAAAAAAAAGCAAATCTTGTCATACTTAAAGCTCCATAAAAAGAGTGTGCTATCCCATGCCATGCCAAGCTCTAAACAAAACTCTTACAGACTACACAGAGAAAGCAAAACCATTTTTGATGATGGAGTACCGCTTTAAAAATTATCCAGCTATGCTACTGAGATGCTAAATAAATTGGATTATATGAAATAAGGATTAGTAATTTTGACATAATATGTGCATGTTTTAAAGTTAAGGATGATACAGTACTTCAGATCAGGACTTGATTAAACTAAGTTAGATTGTTATTAGGTGGTATTGAAGATAAAGAGCCAATAAGTTGAGTGTAGATATACTCATCCGATAGCCAAAACATGAATATACCAATAACAAAGAAATGAACTAAACAAACTAAGAATTTTAAAGAGTTGAAAATAAAGGATAAAAAGGAACATAAAAACCTGTTGTTATATACATGGCAAGCCAGCAACATGATGGGTGCTGATCCTTTCATTTTTAAATGTCATCAGATGTGGAACAGAGATAACTGACTGTGAGCTTGCCGTGTGGTTTAATGAAACAGTGTATTAAGAGAAGTTAGGTTTGAGGCAAGTGTATTGGGAGTTAAATCGATTCAAGAGTGTCAGAGCATTTGGTTGGTTTGAAAGTTATCGGGAATAATTTATTTTATTTAATTGCTATGAGGGAGAGAGTATATAGGATTTTTGTGTTTAATAACATATTGGTCTGGGCTCTTGTGGTTTTGTGTTTAAGTAAATGTTGCAGTGCGGTACTACTAGTGAAGCCAATTTTGTAATTTGAATATTTGAAGATGTGTTTTATAGGTTTATAAAATGTATTGGATAGATGGGAATTTTAAGACTATATTGGATTTTGATATATTTCTTTGTGAAGAGAGAACTTATTAAATCCAGGCATTGCATCAGTACCAAAGTATACAACAAACCGGCCAACATCAGAAATTATTTACATTTCACCTCCTGGTGCTTTTATTATGTCAAAAAATTGATTATATTGACACAAATACTCATCATCTGTCACTGATTTAAACCAATAAATCACACACCTAAAAAAAGATCTTCCATTCTCAATAATATCCCCAACAACTAATAAGCCAAAATTACTCAGCCAAGGTTATGTTCCCTCTTCAAAAAATTTTGAGATTGTTCGATCAACTCGTGACACTGCTAGAGTCATGGCCAAATATGGTCACGAATTGCTATTTTTGTATAATTTATGTTCTAATCATATACAGGCATAACCCAGTCATATGACATGTTAGATGCCAGACCATCTTCATATAGCAAATTTCGCTATATGCAGATCATTGCCTTTTTTCATTTGTAGATGCATATAATGGTTTTAATAATGTTTTTAAGCAGCCATATATATATGTAAATGACACCAATAAAGCATTTATTTATATCCGATATACAAACAAACATTAATAATAATTTTCACACATAAAAAAGTTGTTCTTAAATAGCTTGACTTAGGAAACATGCGAACCAGTTTAGTCATCAGCTACTTTTAATGGTTATCAGCCATTAAAAGTTTTTTGATTTCTGCAATAAGATTGTCACATTTAACTGCAGCATTAACAAGTGTAGCACTTTTTCCTTCACTTAGAACTTTAATTTTAGCTACTGTAAGTAATTTCAGTTACAGTAAGTTTAGCCTGTGGCTTATCTCACTTCGATATACCATCACCATCATCACAAATTCCTGCCATGTACCCTCAAGGGATGTACAGGATATGACATGAAAAATTTACATCATTACGAACTTCCTATCTACAGTTTTCCTCCAAATCACTCTGTTACCTGTCAAGACTCCAACATTATCGGCTCTTATATTTCTATCTTCTAAGGCACTTTTTACCGTATCAATCCACACATATCTTGGTCTTACTTTGGGTCTTTTTCCTGCCAACCTGGCAGAGAACACTTGTTTTGCTAATCTTTCATTTCCTAAAGTGACCATACCACCTGAGATTAGCTCTGCTAACGCATTCCTGGATGCTGACAATGTCAAGTTCTTTCCTAATATCCTCGTTTTTAATATGATATTGTCATTGATGCTGAAAGGGTTAAACTAAATTTATTATAGTCTGACCAAGTGAAAAATAAACTTTCAACATCTTTCTCTGAATCCAGAGTAATTTAATAAAAAGGTGACACACCATTTGGCAGCTCCTATAGGAGGAGATGACCTTCCTAATGCTTCTGCCTTGGTATATCCACTTGGGCCTGGCTCCCACTGAAGAGACCTCAATAAAGGTCGAAATTAGTCTGGGTAGTAGGCCTTCCCTTAATGCATAACATTATACATATCCTCAAGGAGATGTGTTTTGCATTATGGGAGATACTCAGATAGGAGTGTTAGTAGCTTGCTCCACCTTTGCAAGGAGTCGCCCGGTGTTGTACCACTTTACCCCAGTCCTGAAGATACTCTCAGTTGCAAACTTTGTTTGCAAACACTTGGATAAAGGATTAAACTAAATTTATTATATTAATGTCATTGATGCCATTTGTCCATGACCCCGTAATCTTTCTCAGGACTCTTATATCTGTGGTCTCTAGTCTTTGGTCAAATGTTTTACTTCTGACCCAGTTCTCATATCCATTAGTTAAAATTTGAACACTGTCTTGTATACAGCTGATTTAGTGTTTTGACTAATTTTTCTCTTAATCCATATAAATTTATTCAATTGACTTCCTACCATACCAGCTTTGTTGATTCTGTTGTCTATTTCCATATTTAATTTACCATCTTCACTAAAAATCATGCCTAAGTAGCTGAAATGTTTTACTTGTTCTATAGGTTCTCATTCACAGTGCAGTTGATATTTTTAATGCTTCTGCCTATTTTCATTGTCTTTGTCTTTTTATTACTGACCTTCATACCATATCTATTACAAGAGAATACAATTTAGTCAGAGAATCTTGCAGACTTCTAGCAGATTTATTTAGAAGTATAACATCGTCCACATAAAGCAAAGAGCTGGGATTAACATCTCCAATTTTGATATCAGGTTTAATACCAATTTCCTTCATAATGTGATTCATATAGATAATGAATAACAGAGGGGGATGATGTACATCCTTCTCTGACACCAGAGAAGGATGTACATCAAATTTAACATCAAACCATCTTCCTGTACTTTCTTCAATTATAACTGCTGACTTACAACTTAAATAAAGAATAAGTATTGCTTGACATAATGGCCCATGGACACCATACAGGGTGTTCAGGATAAATTTGACATATTTATAATTAATTATATTTTTCCGTAAGTTACATGTATTAACACACACTTCTCTTCATTTAAAAGTTTGGACCCTTCTTCATTCATATACAAGATGTCAGAAAGGATGGATAGCTGGAACCCACCTGAATCATGGAAGAGAATAACTTGTATCATGATGATTCGTGCCCGCCATCAAAATAAGGATATTACGACTGCTGCCCAATGCTCCCTGAATACAGTAAAAACAATCAGGCATGAACTAGAGACTTGCAATGGTGACTACGAGGATGTAGCAAGAAGAAAGATCCCTAGCAGATGATCTGATTGCGTTCGTACAGCAGAATTCCTCGCAAATCTGCAGGAACAGGTGTTGAAGAACCCTGGCATTGGAATTCGGGCTTTGTTCGTGGAGTTGCTAACTGTAGTCAAGCCCTGGATAACAAGGGTAGCCAATGGTAGGCCGTATGTATGGCAGCAGGATTCGGCCCCTTGCCACACCTCTGGGAAAAGTCAAAAATGGTTGTCTGAAAATTTCTACGACTTCACCAGTCCAAATGTTTGGCCTCCAAACTCCCCAGACCTTAACCCCATGGATTATTTTGTATGGGGCGCAGTTGAAAAAGACACCAATCGCACTTCCAGTAATACAAAAGCCCAGTTAATGGATAAAATGAAAACAGTTTTTGCGGCCCTTCCCAGGGAGACTGTAGCATCAGCTTGTTCGAGGTTCCGAAGCAGAATTGAAGCTGTGATCGATGCTAATGGTGGTTATTTTGAGTAAATCTTGTTGATAGTATTGTAATTAACTCTGCCTGTAATGTTTTTTTGTCAATTCATTAAATTTAATAGATACAAAGAAGATTTTCTTTTTCCTTACGAAACTGTCAAATTTATCCCGAACACCCTGTATAACTGTAGCATTTTGAATAGCTTTTCTCTTGGCACCTTGTCATATACCTTTTGCAGGTCTACAAAACATAAATTCTTCACCATGGAGTTCTGATTTTTCTTTCCTTACAAACAACCTCACCACATTCCTCTCTGACTGAATCAATGTTTTTTTTTCAGAGCTTGCTACTGAATCTCCTGTGTTTGGTTTCTGTTCTCAAACTCTTTCACTTTTTCTTGAATAATGTTTGTGTATTTTAGTCTACAGTTCACATCTGAGAGCTGCTTAACTTTTATTCGCTTTAAAACTTGTATGTTCTTTTTTTCACTATGAAATTCAATTTTATCCTGCTTAAGACTAAATGGTGATCACTTCCAATTTGAAATCTTCTGTACACTCTAGTGTCCTGCACCAGTGGGAAAACATCACCATTAACAATAACATAGTCAATGAGACTTTTCTTATTCCTTGCCTCATTTTCCTGATTGTTATGCCTCTCTTTTCCATGTGAATTTGTGCACATTTTTATGTTGGAAAATTGTGGTAGTAATAACCAGTCCATGTCCTGAGCAGAAATCCAACAGGTATTTGCTATTATTATTAGCTTTGCTCTTTTCTCCGAATTTTCCAAAATATTTCTGTATGTCTGACAATCATTTCTTACTCTACTATTTAGATCTCCAACAAGGAACAACTTTTCCTTTTTCATCGTGTCAGTTGCTTTATCTAAAGCCTAAAAAATTCCTTTGCTTTAGTAGAACCTTCTGTGGGACCATAGGCACAAATAAGTCTCATTGTCCAGTTCCCCATCCTTGTATTATTATTAAACTATAGCTACTCCTTTTTCCTGATTGTTATAGTCTGAATATAATGTTTTCTATCTATTGCTTAGAAAGATTTCACCAGTTTTGTTCTTTTTTTGTTTCAGTTACCCCTATTATGTCGATCTGGTACTTATCCAATTCTTCTGCTAATTCCATTTCTTCGCCATTGAAGCTTCTTATGTTGATAGTGCCAATCTTGAACTCTGGTGATGTTAAGTTGGGGTGTGTTTTTCAGGATTTGTTCCAGTAGCTGACTTTTCGCAGTTTGCCCAATGTTAAAACAGTGGGGGCCTTGTTTACCTGGGCAATGCCCCAGCTGGAATGAAATTCTGTCATGTTGTACCATCATTTTACATTGCAGTTTAAGCCAATAAGAATACATATTAATTTGTATGGCTATTTTTGTTTAGGAGTACCCCTTTTTTTATAATGTCATTAGCTTTTTACTCAATTTTTAGCTCATTACTAATATTCTAAAGGCAGATACAGTAAAGAATATATGGGAAGAATAATTTTGGACATACCTTTTGTAAGATGTTCCTGGTTGTCATCTTATTGAGCAGCATTTGGTGTATGTTGATATACATTTGTATTACTGCCAAAGTATGACTAAAAGGGGGGGAGGGGATTGGAAATGTGGAGAGAGAGAGAGATGTGGGAGAATTGCAGGTGAAGCAAGAGGTATGTAAATTTTAATACCTGGGATTTAAGGGTGGGCTGAGAATTCTTTGGGAAGAAGGTGAAAGATAGAAATTTTTGGGGAAAGGAGAAGGATAGAATATGATGAAACAAGATTAGCAGTGAGGGGTAATGGGGTGTGAGTCGTTTTGACAGTACATCATCTTCAGAGCTCGTGGGAAAAGTGGAGCCATTGCCATGCTAGCTTGGTGTTTTTGTCTTGAGTTTATCTGTGTTGTTTTCTATTGGTTGGAGTCGTGACCTAATTTTTATGTTTTGGCACTTCCAACTCTCAGAGATTATATTGGGTCAATAAACAGGGCCACATTTACCATTAGGCACATGAGACGCAAGCTGGGGGCCTCACTCTCGGGGGGGGGCGCTCATTTTAAAACCTTACTCCTCACAAAGAACAATAAAAAACAGCGTAGTTATAGTTGCAAAATAAAATACTTATTTTTAAATATTAAATTCATAATATAATAACTAGAAACCGCTGAAAAATTTGTGAGACTTCCTGTTTCCATTTGAAATACATTATTCTTTCCTTAGAATATAAAACTAACAGGAACTCTGTATTCCATAAAAATTATGTATGTAAGCATACCATTTCTTTGCTGGACGTGTATACGTCCAGCAAAACTGGATAATATTCTGTCCACCTGCTGAAAGAACATGGATAAGAAGTATAATTTGACTGTCATGTCCATTAGAAGGTGCGATAATCCTTCATGCTGAAAAGAACACTTAACTACATTACCTGGCATACGTTCTGTGGCCTACAGCAAGAAACGCAGTTGCTTGCCGTTTGCTCGGTAACCGGAATCTAAGTTATATCAGACTAAATACCTATGAGTTATATTCATTTTGCTGCTAGTTTTTATCGTATAATTATAGTTTTAATGCCAGCATAAAATAAGAAATCCTTTCATATACCTTCTTCCCTTCATATTGTATCACTTTGGAAGATCAATGTCACTATCAATTTTTTTGCTAATTATTTTAATTGCCAATACCTTTTAAAATTCTCCAAGAACTCGATTGAAGATAATTATTTTTGTCAAACAATTATTTTATAAATTCATGAAAATCCGAATCTAAAGATTAATACAGCCTCCATCTGTTCCAAATTAAGTTTCCTATTTTATTCATAATCTTAGTTCGAAGGTTAGTTATCATACGTAAATCTTGAATCATATCATGTAATGCATAATTTTTATAACGCGTAATCTGTAGATTTTTGCATTTCAACTTTCTTGGTCTCCCTCATTCACTTATACAAATCAAAATAAATGGCAGTTATGAAGTCAACTGTTATGTACATATTTTTGGCTAATTTCGATATTATATGGCAGTTTTGAAGTAGCGATATTTTCACTACAGTTTATCTTTTGAAATGTGTAGGTGCATGTGTCAGAATCAAATTTTATTTCCAAAATTTTCATAACAGAATTAATTCGCCTTTAATGGCTAACTCCCCCCTCCCAAAATTATCACCACACACACAGATACTGCTAAATAACATGTGCGCACTTTCTTTTTGTTTGAATTTGTTATTTTTTCAAATTAATTTGCAAATTATTTTGGAAAAATATTTTTCCAAAGTAAAAAGCAGAATGCTGATGAAGTTTCATCAGCATTCTGCCTTTTTATTAAGTCAAAGGGATTTTGAGTATATTTGCGAACAGATATATTCAACATAACTTAGCCAGTTTTGTTGTAAAAAGTGTCACATTTGAAGAAATATTAGTGGCATAATAATAAAATAGCAAAATTCATGTTTCAGAATAACTTGATAATACCAAAACAAGATGAGACACATCTGTAGAGATCTATTATTATTAGAGTCCTTTTAATTATGAACTCTATAAAGATATACTTAATAAATTTGTATTTTTGTGTTTTTAAATACATAAACTAGTTTCATTTTGTCACAGATAATTTTTGCAATGTTCTTATATATTATAAGAACATAGACTATTGTTTTTATCAATATTGTACAAACTCGATTGTAACCTAAATATTCAAAAACACATTACATTGATTTTTTACTTAGGTCAAGTCCAATAAGAATGTTGCAAAAAATAACCTTGTTTGTCTCTGTATATTTTGTATTAGATGTTTTTGTAATTAGCCCTTTGGAAATTAACTGTATATACTTCTTTAATAGGAATATGTTAGAGTGTTAAAAACAAAGGCAATATTTTTTGGTGGAGCTGTATGTAATAGATCTACATGGCAGCATTAGAAAGGTTGTTTATTAAATTTTGTGTGTATGAGAAAGGCTTGCAAGCTCTGCACATAAAAACCTCCGAAGTTAGTCAGAAAGGTTCAAACAACTTTCCGATAGTCGACAACTTACAATCAAAAGAAGGCACAGAAGAGAACAAAGAGTGGGCCGAACTTGAAATTTAAGATGAAAGAATCATGCCGAATTCTTCAGGGATAACAAACTTCACGCGAGGTCTCAGAGAAGGCATAATAAAAGGGGACAGAGACAAGCATATAGCCTTCCCGGATCCAGAAGTCGCTAGAGAGGGAGTGCTTCCTGTTTCCAGACTTTGCCAGAGAGCAGCTTCCTGGTTCCAGTCTTAAGAGAAGGCTTCACGTTGCCGAAAGGAGATGTTCCCATCACCAGAGAAAAGCTTCCAGGCCAGAGAGGAATCCCAGTTGACAGTTGGCAGTAATTCGAGTTAGTGGAGGCGGCAGAAAAAGGAGGCAGTCATCCAGGCATTTTTAGTAAGCCTAAGCAGAGGAGAAAAGGCGAGACAAATTATCCGAAGCACCTTCGCTCGGAAGTTTTTCTGTTTGCTGTGGGAGAATAACTTTTTGCCGGAGCTGTATATGAGTACTGCAGGGCGCAGTTCACAGTCCGCTATTTTCCTGATGATATATTTCTGAAGCCAGATTTCCTCAAGAAGGAAGCTCAAGATCTCAGGCGAGAGAATTGCCTTAGAACTTTTTGTGCGAGACCTTTGACTGAATGTGCGATACAGAGCTTTTGTAAGTTATATACCTTTGTACAATTCCTCTTATGTGTTTTAGTTGGACAGTTAAGATTTAGATTAACAGTAACAAGAAGTGTCATTAAGAGAATCTATTGGCATATTTGAAGTTGATATACAGTTTGCAAAAGTAACTTAATAGAGAGTTAGCTAACCTCTTTTCAAGTATACTAGAAATTTAATAAGTGGAAATTGTATACATGAGTAAATAAGTTTTTGAGTTAAAGAAAGTTTTTTAGATCATTTTGAAACACGTTCCAGAGACAACAGAGGTTTTTTTGTGTGCTGCTGCTATTTGTATTAATTAGTTGGGTAAGAGCAGTTTCTATATCATATAAATAGAGCATTTGAATTTCAAGTTTATTATTATTTATAAATTAAATTGATTTTTCAGTTCATTTTTTTGTGCATCAAGATTCTAGTCATTTTGGGGTAAAATGTCGAGTAAAAAAGTGGATGTTAGCAAGCATAGCAAGTTATTGTTATTTATTGCCTCTACGTTTAACTAAAGCTGGAATTATTATGCTTATTACTGCAACTTAAAAAAATCAAAGCTGGAGTTGAATAAATGTTGTAATTCCATAAATATGATAGATTTTGTTAAAATATTTATTACCGTAAATTCAAAATTTTTATTTTTAGTGAGAATATCTGATCTTTACAGTTCATGAATTTTTTTAAAATTTTATCCTTATACTAAATTATTACCATATCTTTTAATAGTTTTTCGGTATTCAGAATTTTTGTAGCAACTATGATGCTTGTCAACGAAGCTTGTCAAACAAAATCAACGTTCTCAAAATCAGTAATCAACACTGCAATTGAAATCTTTCACAGAAAGATTTTAATGACATCTTTCTTTAAATTAATTATGATTCAATTACATGGAATATTTAAAAGTGTAAATAATATATATATTTAGAATTACTTTAAAAGATTTAAAACTATTTAGAAAATTTAATATTAAATATAAAGTATCGTAGAAGTTGCATAATTATTTATAATCCATCGATATAAGTTAGTCATTTATTTATATAAAATTACTTACAAGGTTGCTAGTTTAATATTACCAAGATTTTTTTAATATTAATATTTATTGTATACATGTGAAATTCATTTATATTTTTGGGAAGAGACACAATAAATAAATTGTGTACCAAAAAGGGTCAAATATCGTAGAACAGTAAAGGAAATTCCAGAAAACGGTAATTAAACTGATAGTTTAGTTACCGTTATTTGGCTAGTACTTGTAAAGCAGTATACTGTATACAAGTAGTTGTCGCAGTCAGTAAGAATATATTATTCAATTAATTATTATTCTTATTTTACTGTTACTCGTTTATTTTAACAAAACAAAGATACTACTGTTTCTATTTTTGTATTTTTTAAGCTTTTAACGTAATTGTTTATTTTATTTATATGTTTATTTTGGATTTAATAAATATTTATTTTGCTTTTGCTAGATTAATACATATAATAATGCCAAGAAAATTTGAATCCAGAGCTAGTAAAAGAAAACGACTTAGAGAAAATGAAAAACAGCTAAATAGTCAAAAGGGAGCAATTTTGTCTTTCTTGCGTTCTGAAAATGAAGAATTTCATAGAACTGAAGTTGTACTTCACAGTTCTCGGAATGAAAACAAAACATTGGTATCATTATCAGGAGGAGATGAAAGTGAAAATGAAGAACATCAAAATGATGTGGAAAACATAGAAGGAGAGAAAGAAGTAAATGAAACAAATCAAGAGGATTTTGAAGAAAATTTTCAGTCGGAGTCTGTACTTACCAGCAAGCAAGCTATCTCTTATCCTATCCTATCCTTGATATAGCAGTGTGGCCACTTACTATTAATGAACAGTTTATCAATCATATTTTAATAAATATGCCCCAGAATGTTGGTAAAATTGAAAATTTAAAAAATGAATACACAGAACGCAATAGAATATATATGTCAGAAATGTAAATATATCACATTTTTACTGTAAAAAGGCAAATGGAACAAAGGAGAAACGAGAGTGGCTAATTTTTTCAGAAATCAGCAAAGCAATTTATTGCTTTGTTTGTAAATTGTTTTCTAAGTCAGATAATAGCTTAATGAAGGATTTTAATGACTGGGGAAATATAACACGAATCTTATGTGATCACGAGAATTCTACTGAGCATATACGAGCGATGTGCACATATCGCAAAAGAAAATCAAGTTCTGTAAATAGTCGAATTCATTCTGAATTGATCAAACAAATACAATATGAAGAAAATTATTGGAGAGAGGTTTTAAAAAGAATAATAGCTACCATTAAGTTACTGAGTAAACTAGGGCTAGCATTTAGAGGAAATAAAAATAATATTTTTTCTGATTCTTGTGGAAACTATTTATCATGTTTAAATTATTTAAGTGAATTTGATGATTTTTTAAAACATCACATGAAAATGTACGCCAGCTGTGGTTCTGGCAGATCAAATCATCTTTCTTACCACATTTGTGATGAATTCATAGTGTTAATAGCTAAAAAAAAAAAAAGAGAGAGAAATGTTAATATCAGATTAAAGGAAGCTTTACAATTTTGCAAAAAGGAAATTTTGCAATAATACTAGATTCAATGCAAAAGACTGTTAACAATGGAAAGACTTCATGCTTCTTCCCATCACTGCCATCCACAAACGTTTGGTATTATTTCAACCCTGGCACATCGAGCCAGATCTTTATTAACAGAAGAAACAGAAATTGAATATGAACTCAATTTTCTTAAAAAGTCTTTTGTTAACAATGGATACTCTCTTAAGAAGATTAATAAATTTCTCTCTGTCCACCGCTCAACTGCTTTTGAAGATTCTTCTTCACCAAGAGCTTTTATTTCATTACCATACATCAGCTCTCTCTCTCTCCCCAAAACTAGCCAAAATGCTTCAGAAATTCAACATTAGAACTTGCTCACTACTTGTCCTAAACTTCGCTCCATACTAAGTGGACCTAAAATGAAACATCTTCCTACTCAGTATCCAGGAGTCTACAAGATTTTCTGTGATAGTGGCCAACGATACTATGGCCAGACAGCTAAATCCATCCGTTTACGCATGGAAGAACACCAAAGAGACATTTCCTACAACAGAACCAGGCTAGAGAGAGCCAGCGTTCTCTCTAGCCACGTTCTCTTCTCTATCAACTCGGATGAAGGCCGCCAACGCCTTGTAGACTGGCCACTAACTTCTACTATCCGTGTGTGCTATGATGAACTTCAAAGATGAATAATTGAATCTAGAAATATCGCTTGATTCATCTCATATTAATAACAGCCTTAGCAACAATATTTCTGATGCACACATTGCCACTGTCCAGTACTGGCACACTCGTGTCAGCTCACGCACGTAGTCAAATTCAGATGGAACCTCAAGCATGCATTCCTGTTTTTTAAATGTACTTGTGTGTTTTATACTAGATCTGAAGAAGTTGAATTTCAATGAAACTAGTCGTATCTTAACATTAAACTTTTCTTTCTCGGTATAGAGTCATTTAAATTCATTTTTATATACATTTTCTACCGAGTAAATTATGATCAATAATATATATATACACACACATACACACACACCCCAATTTTATTTAAATACTACACAAAAATTTAGAATGAAGACAGGATTATACAGATATCTAGATTATATATGTTTACATTGATGTATTTTTTTGGAGAATAACTGAGTAAATTGGAATATGTTTTTATATGTTGTTTTTATACTGGGGCAACTCATGGCAAAGGTGAACTGAGTTTTCATCACTTTCCTTAGTATCCCATAATGCAAAGCACATCTTGCATTATGGGATACTAAGGAAAATGATGAGAACTCAGTCCACCTTTGCCACGAGTTGCACCAGTCCTGAAGATACTTCAGGTGCAAACTTTGTTTGCTTACACATGGATAAAGAATTAAACTAAATATATAATTTATCTAAGCTACACTTGGCCTAAGATTGTGAAGTCTCAAAACACCAAATCTTCCCAAACCCAACAGGTTGCCAGACTTGGTATGTAGGCAAATAATAATAAATTCCTTATCATGCTTATTTGGTATATAGCAAATAAAAAATAAACACTTTATAATGGAAATCAGCAGATATTTTCTGTCATTTATTGAAATTCATTTGAATTGCAGAATTTTTAAAGATTACAGATTGATTAGGTTCATTTATAAATTGCTTAAAATATACATTTTTAATATTTTTTAATTTTCTAGCTGGGCAATGCAGTATTGTGTCATGGGATCACTTTTTTTCTACCCTACATCGCTATTATAATAATCTCCGACAAGAGGTGCCTCTACCTTCAGATAACCAGTACCTGTATCGGCAGCGACTTTCTAACCGTCGTATAACTCCCCAAGAAATAGATGGATTAGTTGCTGCTTTGAAGATTACAGCTAAAATTGTTAAAGAGGTTAGTATTTTCTGAAAATAATCAGAAAAGTACTCATCACATAATGAGGATGGCATGATGTAGATAGTATGGAAGTGATTTCTAGTTAACCATTATGAAGTCCTTGTAAATGTGAAATTCAGCATCATCAACTTAGATATGTTTTGCTTCTGAAGATTATGCATATATATATATAGAGAGAGAGAGAGAGAGAGAAAGTATTTTACCTTAGGTATAATAAATGTTAAAGATACCAAGCTATTTTAAACCTGGTTTTACTCCATTTCCCAAGTAAGCAAACAGACAAACAAGTCAAGTTTGCACCTGCAAGTGTTGCAAGTCTAGCTGACCCTGCACGTAGTGCAAGACCAAGGCAACTCATGGTAAAAAGCTTACTTGGGAAATGGAGTAAAACCTATAAAATTTTCCTTTGATGTATAACGAATGTTGTGATGCATTCAGTTTATCAATGTCATATTTATAACATGGATATATATACTGCTCAAAACAATTAGAAGATATTTTGGTTTTCTTGTAAATTATAAAGTTATAAAAATAATTTACAAATGTGACACATTTATTTAAAAATATTCTTAATATACAACAGTGTAGAGCATGCAACTGCGTACAAAATCATGTTAAGATTTGTCGAAACGTGTGTTGGCCCCCACATGCTAATACCTATCCATATTAGGATATGTGTGTGTTGGGGGGGGCTATAAAGGCATAGCTTGTTGCGCTTGCTTCCACAGTGCATAATTATCACTTCAGTTGTAAACTGTATCACCTACTATCCATTAATTTGTTAAAATGGGAGAGCAACATGATATCCAGGAATCCATGTCTTGGAGAGCCATTGGTCGATTAGAAGCTGCACAAATGCAGCAAGTTGTTGCTCATGTGTATGTTGTGTATCTCAAAGTGTAATTTCACGACTTTGGAATTGCTTTCTGAGATTCTTTCTTTTAAGGTTACATAGTGATCAGCATTCATATTTCTGAATTTAAGGACACAAAATACACGTGTTGAAATGATTATTTTCTTATTATTAATAAAATAACACTTGATGTTTCGACCCTGTATTGAGGTCATCATCAGAAGGATACATGTGTATAGGAAACAAGCTACATGCTCTTGCACTCTATAAGGTAAATTAAATCTACACTGTTAATTAATCTTTTTTTAGCCTGACCTCTAGTGATAAAAAAAATTAATTAAAAAAAAGTAAAAATAAATAAATAATTAATAAATAAAAAACTACAATAAACTCTACTAAAGGCCTCCTGTACTAAGATTCTTCTGGATTTTGTACAGTTCAGAGTGCTATACTGCAATTTTCTACTAGACTTGTACAGTTCAAGTTGCTGTTGAATGTTAAGGGGGGGGGGGACATTTCACCAAGTCTTCTTGTATTAAGATTTTTCTTTGGCTTGTTTTAGTTGCTATAATGGTTGCAAATGGGTTCTCCACATCCTTGGAATGGTTAGACCATCATTTTTGTTCAGATTTGGATTATGTTTGAGCATTTCACATGTTTCTTTGAATTTCCTCTCGAACCAGGTTTTGGTGCAGTGTAGGGACTTGGTACCTTTGCAATCAATTCTGTGATATGTTTGGAGTGCGTAGTCAGAAAGGCCAGTTTTTCCAAAATGGAAGTATTTAATGTGTCATTTGTGTTCGTCCTTCCTAATTGGGATGGTTGGCAAACAGGGCCATGATGTCGTATGAAAATATGTTCTGTAGGAGCAAGATGGTATCATTGATTTCCACACGACATCACGGCCCTCTTTGCCCACGTACTCCGTTCCGATATTTCATGCGGCGAAACAATTTTTACCTTCAAAAAGCGGGTACATCCATTGGCTTATCACTCCCCCCCCCCGAATAGCTAACTTTTATATGGAAGACTTTGAGTAATGAGCTCTAGAGTCAGTGTGCCTAAAACCCAAAATTTGGCTCAGATACATCAGCAATATTTTCGCCATTTGGCCCCATGGCTACATTCCCTAGCACCTGAACAAAAAACACAAACATATCCAATTCACCATTGAAATGAAAAAAAACAACTCTCTTCTGTTCCTAGACACACTCGTCAGACATCTTTCCTCAGACTGTCTCTCCTTCTCAGTCGACCGCAAACCTACACACACACACACACACACACACACACACAGGCCAGTACATACACAAAAATTCTTATCACCACCCAACACAAAAACTACTGTCATAAGCCCCCTTAAACATAGACTCAAAAAATTTGTTCAAATGAGCAAGCTCTAAACCAGGAATACAAGATCATCAACCATACATTTATGAAAAATGGATACAGTAAAAAAACTATTCACAAGATCCTCCACAGAGATACCACTAAAAACAAAAAAGGTTTCAAGAATGATATTGCCATACCTTATGTTAGAGGCATTTCTGAAAAAATAGACAGAACACTATACAAATACAACATCAAAACCACATTTAAACCCTCGACAAAATTGCAACATCTACTCAGTTCTTCCAAAGATCCTTTTCCACATCTATCCCACCCAGGGGTTTACAAAATACAATGCACATGTAACCTACCATACATAAGAAAAACAGGACGAACCATCCCAATTAAGAAGGACGAACCCAAACAACACATTAAATACTTCCATTTTGGATTAACTGGCATTTCTGACTATGCACTCCAAACATATCACAGAATTGATTGGAAAGGTACCAAGTCCCTACACTGCACCAAAACCTGGTTCGAGGGGAAATTCAAAGAAACATGTGAAATGAACTGAACACATTCATGAAACCTAATCCAAATCTGAACAGAAATGATGGTCTAATCATTCCAAGGATGTGGAGGACTCATTTTGCAACCTTTATAACAACTAGAACAAGCCAAAGAAAAATCTCAATACAAGAAGACTTGGTGAAGAGTTTTTTTTTTTTATTTTCGCTTAACATTCAATAGCAACTTGAACTGTACAAGTCAGAAGAAAATTCTGTACAAATCCAGAAGAATCTTATTAATCTTAATACAGGAGGACTTTAGCAGAGTTTATTGTAGTTTTTTATTTATTAATTTTTTTAAAATTTTTTTATCACTAGAGGTCAGGCTAAGAAAAAGATTAATTAACAGCGTAGATTTAATTTACCTTATAAAGAGCATGTAGCTTGGTTTCCTATATACATGTATCCTTCTGATGATGGCCTCAATACAGAGATCTAAACGTCAAGTGTTATTTTATTAATAATAAGTAAAATAATCATTTCAACACGTGTATTTTGTGTCCCTAAATTTGAAAATATGAATGCTTTCTGGAGATATTTGCCGAAGACAAGGTCAACAACAACTCCAAGAGATTATCAATATTTGTCATTACTTGCCAGAAGAACATGACAATCCAATCAAGCATGTCTTGGATGCTTAAGTAGGCCTGTTTCTGCTCGACTGATGCCACCACGATCGCTTCAAGAGCTCGAAATTGCTCTCACAGAAGAGTGGGGAAATATGCCACAAGAACTGTTTGATCATCTTATCCAATCCATGCAATCAAGAGTACCGCTGTTTTATCTGTTGATGGAGACCATACACCCTATTAAAAATTAACAAAAGCATTTTTGACTATTCTTGTTGTTATTCTTGTTAAAATTATTTCATGCTAAAATGTTAAATTTGTTATAAGTATGTTAAATATTTATTTAAATATTTAATTTGTTAAATATTTATAACAAATAATTAATTATTTGTTATAATTAACAAATTAATTATAACAAATAATTAATTTGTTATAAATATGTTAATAATTGTTAATTTGTTAAATTTGTAATAAATATCTCTTATTTAAACAATATCTCATCAATTACACCCTATCCATAAGTAAGAAATATTTATTCATGTATAAAGTACCGAACAGTTATAATTATTTGCAGAAATTTATAATTATCCGACAGAAACTAAATTATCCTCTAATTGTTTTGAGCAGTGTATAAAAACCTGCGAGTGATATAAGCATGATTCTTATTCCATTATTTGTATCTTGTTATTTTCTGAGTTGAGTAATACATGATTAAGTCAACACTGTAGAAATATAGTATTGACTCTAGAAGATCAAATCAACAATATATCATTTATTTTAGCAAAGATTTGCTAAAGTGAATTTTTTTTTTTTTTGAAATACTATGAGAAAAGTTGATGGCATGACTGTGAGTGAATCATTATTTTCCTTCATCCATATATTATGTGTATCATCATTGTCAAATTCATGATATGTACATTCAAAGGGTTGGATATCATGATAGTACTACATGAAAAATGAAGGAATATATACAGAAGGTGATATTGAAGGTACATGAAATAACTTTTTCATGTACCTTCATATCACCTTCTGTATCTTCTCTCCAAATTAGTCTGTTATCTGTCAGGACTGCAGTACTACAAAGCTTGTATTTCTGTCTTCTAACACCACACACACACACACTTCTTACTATATCAATTCACATATATATTGGTCTTCCTTCAAGTTGTTTTCCTGCCATCCTGGCAAAAAAAAAAAAAAAAAATGTTTTGTTAGCATTTCCTCACCCATTTTGCTTAGGTGACCACTGGAGATTTGCTCTACTTACACATTCCTGACTGAATGATAACTATGTAATATTCCTTTCTAATATCTTCATTTTTAATGCAAATCTGTCATTGATGCCATCTGTTCATTCCTCTGATCATTCTCAGAACTCTTATATCCATGGTCCATTGCTTTATTTCTTATCATGTTCTTCATCATCATCATCAAATTCCTGCCATGTACCCACAAGGGGTGTACAGGATATGATAGTACTACATGAAAAAATTATATCATTACTAACTTCCTATCTACAATTTTCCTCCAAATCAGTCTGTTACTTGTCAAGACTCCAACATTATCAGATCTTATATTTCTATCGTCTAAGGCACTTTGTACCTTATCAATTCACCTATATCTTGGTCTTCCTCTGGGTCGTTTTCCTGCCAACCTGGCAGAGACCACTTGTTTTGCTAATCTTTCCTTGCCCATTCTGTTTAGTACCATGTTCTTAGATACATAAATTAAAATTGGCTTGAACACTGTTTTGTATACAGCAAGTTTAGTGTTTGGACTAATTTCTCTCTTATTCCATATAAATTTGTTCAGTTTACTTTCTACCATACTAACATCGTTAATTTTCTTGTATACTTCCATATTTAATTTACCACTTCACTGAAAATTATGCCTAAATAGCTGAAATCTTTTACTTGTGTTTTAGGTTTTCCCATTCAGGTTGCAGTTGATGTTTTCAGTGTTGTTCTTGTCTATATTCTTAGTCTTTGTCTTTATATGTAAGGAATCCTGCAGACTTGTACAGGATTTATTTAGGAGTATAACCTCATCTGCATAAAGTAAAGAACTGTACAAAAGTTTTGCAGTGTCTGCACTGCATAATTCAGAAGCTATGATCAGAAGGTCGAATTCCAAATGATTGGAGTAGAGCTCTCATAGTTCTCATCTGTGAAAAGGGGAACAAAGCTACGAGAAACTGGAGGAATTCTTCTAAGTGTTCCAGGTAAGATTTATGCAAGCATACTTAAGAACAACCTGAGAAAAATTGCGGAAAAGAAACTTGGAGAAGAATAAGTTGGGTAAAGGCCAGATAGAGATTGCCAAGATCAGATTTCTTTTCACTTTACGTGGATGGTCTGAAAGTTCTTGGCCTCGACCATAGATGGCAACACTATCGGTAAGATTTTTTTTTTCTAAGTTGGTGCATCTGTCATAAGCATCCATGTGAAATTGCAAGTCATTCTATCAAGTAGTTTGTTTTTTACAGCTGTCTGAACCAAAAGTGTTGTTTGTATTCCTTGAAATGGATAAAATTGAGTATCGTGCGGTTATAAAATTCTATATAAAAGAAGGTTTAATGCCAAAAGAAATTCATTCGAAGTTCATAAAAGACATCATATGCATCTCTGGCTGAATCAGTCAATGTTTTCTTCACGGCTTGACACTGAATATCCAATGTTTGGATCCTGTTCTCAAACTCTTTAATTTTTTCTTGAATAATGTTTGTGTATTTTAGTCTATAGTTCACATCTGAGAGCGTTCAACTTTTATTTGCTTTAAAACTTTCTTACATGTTCTTCTTTTCAATACGAAATTCAATTTTATTCTGCTCAAGGCTAAATGGTGATCACTTCCAATTTCAAATCCTCTGTACAATCTAGTGTCCTGTACCAGGGAGAAAGCATTCACTATGAATAATAACATAGTCAATGATACTTTTCTTATTCCTTGCCTATTCTCTTCATGTGAATTTGTACACATTTTTATGTTAGAACATTGTATTAGTAATAACCAGCCCACGTCCTGAGCAGAATCCAACAGGTATTTGCCGTTATTATTAGCTTTGCTTTTTTCTCCAAATTTTCCCAAAATATATTTGTATGTCTGACAAACATTTCCTACTCTGCTATTTAGATCCCAAACAAGGACCAGCTTTTCATTTTTATTGTGTCAGTTGCTTTATTTAAAGCCTCAAAAAATTCCTTCGCTTCTACCTCAGTCTAGAACCTTCTGTGGGACCATAGGCACAAATAAGTCTTATTGTCCAGTTCCCTATTCGGATATTTGTCCACATCACTCTACTTGATATTGCCTGTCATTGAAGATTAGCCTTGTATTATTATTATTAAACTATAGCTACTCCTTCTTTTCCCTGATTGTTATTGTCTGAATATAACATTTTCTATCTATCGCTTAGAAAGATCTCACCAGTTTTGGTCTTTTTTGTTTCAGTTATCCCTATTATGTCGATTTGGTACCTATTCAATTCTTCTGCTAGTTCCATTTCTTTGCAATTCAGGCTTCTTATGTTGATAATATCGATCTTGAACTCTGGTGATGTTGAGTTGGGATGTGTTTTAGAATTTGTTTCAGCTCAGGTTCCCTCACAAAAGCAAGGGCTTGTTTAACTGGGTGATGCCCCAGTCGACTTGAAATTCTGTCATGTTGTACAATTATTTTATATTGTGGTTTAAGCCAAAAGAATACAGTTTGGTTGGCTAAATCCCAAACTGCTAGCCAATCTTCATTCGTTCAGTATCCGGGTATATACCTAATAGGATGCACCATGAAGAGGTGAGGATTAGACATTAGATGTTAGGAGCCCTGGTCAGTTCTCCACATTTTCCTTTAAAGGCTATGTAGTCTTCTCTCAGTTATAGAGCTTTGACCCTTGAGCACCCCCCCCCCCCAAATAAATAATGAAATAACAAAAGAATAAGCAAAGCTATTTTGATTAGGAACCAGTTGAATACATTCGAATTAGCAAAAACTCTGAACTAGCAGTATACAAGACTGTCTTCAAACTAATTTTAAGTTATGGATATGATAGTTGGTTTAGAAATAAAGTACTTTATCAAAAAACAGACCACAGATTTGACAATTGTATAAAATAATAAGGGAATGAACAGGAATAGATGGTAAAATTACATTAAAAAAGAAATGAAGATATTAGGAAGGAACTTGACATTGTTAGCATTCAGGAATACTAATCTAAGGAGGTATGTCACTTAAACAGTGAGAAAAATATTAACTAAACAGGTGTTTGAAGCCAAGATGGCAGGAAGAAGATCACATATTACTGTCATTGTATCCTGTATGCCTTTTGAGGGTACATATCAGGAAATTGATGATAATGTGTCATCTTACCCCAAGCCTTCATCATCTTTGATAAAAAAAAATATTATCCACACCAATCTTGGATAGGATGCACATTATTTTTTGATATGTGATAGTTCCAGCTGAGTGCACATGCCATCACATAGTCCACTGTTAAACCAGTGTTTACATCCAGTGATTCAGTTCCTGTTAACTTTGATATAGGAAGACCTCTTGTCCTTGAACTTATAGCTAAAGATTCCCTTAGAAGTGTATATAAAAGCAAATGAAACTAGGTAAGTATTTTATTAATAATTTTTTCTAGCTCAGGATTATGTGGTGTTTATATTATAATTCTCATGAATGATATATTGTTATTTTCCACGAAGTTGAAAAACTGACATTTACGATGGTGATGTGAAAAGTTCTCTGCCTCGACCATAGATGGCAACACTATCGGCAATTTTTTTTTTTTTTTTTTCTAAGTTGATACATCTATCATAATCATCCACGTGAAATTGCAAGTCATTCTATCAAGTAGTTTGTTTTATACAGCTGTCTAAAGCAAAAGCGTTGTCTGTATCCTTTGAAATGGATAAATTTGAGTATTGTGTGGTTATAAAATTCTTTGTAAAAGACATTTTAATTGCAAAAATATTCATTTGAAGTTCATAAAGGTTTATGGGCACTTTTCTCTTTTGTTTTCGACAATTAAGAAATGGGCTGCTGAGTTTAAATGTAGCTGTACCAGCCTTGAAATGATCCACGTAAAGGACATCCAAAAAGTCCAAAACAACACCAGAAATCATTGATCAAGTGCACGATGTGGTATTGGATGACTGGTGAATCAAATTGCTTGAAATTGCTAAGCCTATAGGCATTTCAAAAGAACGTGTAGGATATATTTTGCATCAAGAATTGCAAATGAAAAAGCTTTGCGCAAGATGAGTGCAATGCTTGCTCCCTTCAGATCAAAATGCACTCGCATGAAAATCCTCTGAACAGTGCTTGGTGTGTTTTAACAAGAATAAAACTGATTTCGTGCATCGATTTATTACTATGGATGAAACTTGGATTCACCATTACACACCAGGTCTTGAAAAGGGTAAAACAATAACTGGGGAATATTATTCCAATCTTTTAACCAGACTAGACAAAAAAATTCATGAGAAAAGGACTGGTTTTCAGAAGAAAAAAATCATCTTTCATCAGGACAGTGCACCTGCCCACAAAGCTGTTGTTTTGGCAATGGGAAAATTAAGGGATCTGCACTGTGAATTGGAACTTACACCCTATTCCTCAGATTTGGCTCCCTCTGACTTCTATCTCTTCACAAAACTAAAAGTCTTCCTCGCTGGTCAGCATTTTTCTTCGAATCTAGATTGCAGCTTTAGAGGGGTATTTGCAGATTTTACTGAGAACCACTATAGGGACGGGATAATGGCACTGGATCATTGCTGGAATAAATGTATTAAGGGAGATTATGTTGAAAAATAAAAATAATTTTGAAATTATAAATTTGTTTTTTCATTGTTAGGCCGAGAACTTTTCAGACCACCCTCGTACTCTAAATTTACAAAAGCTACTGGAGTCTTGGAAGAAAATAGAGCTTCAATGATGAATATTGTGATACATTTATTTCTCACTGCACGAAAAGGTATTTTGGAATATTTTCTGCTATGCTGTCTGATCAAAAATATCTGGATGCCTGCTCATCTCTACTTTCACTCTAATATGAAAGGCATTAATATGGAGTTGGGTCCGCCCTTTGATGTTTTAATAGCCTTCAATCTTCTGGGAAGGCTTTCCACTAGATTTTGCTGCGAAGAGCATTAGTGAAGTCATTCAATGATGTTGATCAATTTGGCCTGGTCACAGTTAGAATGCCAATTCATTCCACAAGTGTTTAATTCTGTTGAGATCAGGCCTTTGTGCAGGCTGATCAAGTTCTTCAACATCCATCTCATCATACCATTCCTGACAGACCTCGCTTTGTTTACACAAGTATTGTTGTGCAACTATAAAATTTGTTGTGCTACAAATTTTATAGTTGCCACAACACATTCAGGCAGGTAGTATTCTCCTGGAATCTGCTAAACCTGGACTCATTCATTGAATTTGCCAGTTAGGGAGGGATGATTCTTCGCTCCAGATAATGTGTTTCCATTACTCCAGAGTACAATAACACCACTCCACTCAATGCTCTTGGTGACATTAGTTTTGTGTTGTGGCTGCATGACCATGGAAACACATGTTGTTAGTTCCTGATGAATTTGCAGTGCTTACGGAGGTGTTTCAGAACATGATGGTGAGTGTTGCAACTGAGAGTAGATTTTTTCGTACAATGCACCTCAGTACTCATTAGTCTCGCTCTGTGATTTTATGTGACCCACCAGGTCATGATTGTGTTGTTGCTCCTAGGTGTTTTCACTTCACAATAACTTCATTTACAGTTCATTGGACAGCTGCAGCAGAACAAAATTTTCGAGTTGTTGCAAAGGTGGCATCTTGTAAAAGTGCCATGTTGAAAGTCACTGGGCTCTTCAGTGTGGTCCATCTAATCTTTTTTTTATACTTATTCAAGATCATGTGCTTCCTTTTTGTACTTGTATCAGCTATGGTTATGATGTATGTAGCCATATTCCTACAAAGGGTGTATGGATGTTTTTGATCAGGCACTATATAAGAAATTGCCAAAAAGTCCCAGCATTTAGTTCCACGAAAAATGGAATTTACCATATCAGACCATCTGTCTTGCAGACTATTCCTTTATTATTTATCATTATAGTGAGATTGAGCTGTGTCATTGTCTATTTAATACAATAGTTGAAGTGTAAATATGAAAAAAAAAAAAAAGAATTATTTATAATGATGTGTAATATTCTGTCATAAGTAAAATAAGATATGTCTCTTCAATAGGATGAGGTTGCTAGGCTCACTCTTTGTGAAAATTCTCATTATGTTCCACTGACAGTACTCCTTGGGTTAGTTGGTTGTAGTGTTCCCCCAGAGCTGAAGGCATCTTTAATTTATTGTCTTGCATCCTTTGCTTCTTCACCAGAGATAGCTTTCAGTATCTGGCAAATTTTGGAAGCCAGTCAAGTAAGTGAAATGAAATAATGAGCTTTTTATGTAAATGATTTGCTTGTTGTCTTTAGGAATTAATTATTTAAGTTTTTATTATGTAATATTTTCCCTTGACACACAATCAGAATTATAGGTTTTACTTTAAGAAAAGTGAGGGAAAAAAGAATGACTCCAATAGTTTTTTTTTTTTTTTTGACTAATTTCTCTTAAGATAAATTTGTTTATGTACCATATACGTGCATTTATGTTCAAGATAACTTGATCACATGGATTTTTTGGATTCAAAACAAAATATCTAACTAAGAACTTGGTTCCAGGTTTTGGTTAACTCTGATTATTATCCGTAACTAAGAGGAAGAGAACAGTAACCAAACTTACATCAAACTACCTCCAAATTTACTCTGGTTTCCTAGAGAAGAAAGAGTCCTCTGTGAAATAATGCTTATGCTCCATAATTCTTTAAAAAAAAAAAAAACAATACAGAAAACATATATGAGGAAGAAAGTAATGAATTCTACAATATGCTACAAGATGTTTGGAACAAGGTAGATAAAAATGATTACATATCCATTCTTGGGGACTTTGATGCCAGAATTGGAGACATCCCTATTTCTTATTGTGTAGGAAACTACAGAGAACATATATGCAATAACAATGAAAAAGAAATTAATTGATTTTTCTGTATTTAATAGTTTAAAAATCACAAATTTATTCTTTAAGTATAAAGACTGCCATAAATATACTTGATCAGTACACAGTTCACAGTCACTTATAGATTATGTAATAGCTAATAAAAAAACTTTCAAAATTTATTCTATATACAAGAGTATACCAAGGTTGTGAATTAGAAATGAACCACTTTCTTCTTGTTTGAAACCTAAGATAACCACCTCAATGGTTAATGAGAAAAGCCCATTCATGCTGGGCTGAGTGGTTAGCATATCCGCTTTCCAGCCAAAAGGCTGCGGGTTTGAATCCCGCCGGGGGCATGGATGTTTGTGATTGTCTGTGGAAAAAAATGGTGGTGGTGGTAGGCAGTAGATGGCATTGATGTAGTTGTGGTTAGTTCTAGTTAGTAGAGAGTTGTAGAGCAGGTGCCCTCCCTCGATGAGTCTGAGAACTCCCTGGAGGTGTCATGTAATAATAATATATATATATATATATATATATATATATATCACAATGAAGAATATTACAGGTTCGAATACAGTTAAGTAAAAAACCTAACAATAATAGCAGTTTATGCCCCTATTGAAAGCAATGTGGAAGAAAGTAATGAATTCTACAATATGCTACAAGATGTTTGGAACAATGTAGATAAAAATGATTTCATATCCGTTCTTGGAGACTTTGATGCTAGAATTGGAGACAGCCCTATTTCTTATTGTGTAGGAACCTACAGAGAACATATATGTAATAACTGTGAAAAAAAAATTAATTGATTTTTCAGTATTTTATAGTTTAAAAATCACAAATTTATTCTTTAAGCATAAAGACTGCCATAAATATACTTGATCAGTTCACAGTCACTTATAGATTATGTAATAGCTAATAAAAAAACTTTCAAAATTTATTCTATATACAAGAGTATACCAAGGTTGTGAATTAGAAACGAACCACATTCTTCTTGTTTGAAACCTAAGATAACCACCTCAATGATTAATGAGAATTATCTGAACCCATTCATCTGAACGGAAAACCTTTTTTAAGATTGGCCTTTTAAATGATCCTAGCATTAAATGGCTCTATAAAAAAAAAAGAATTAATGAAAAAATAGAAAATATGAACTTAAGCAAAACTGTCGAAGAAGAATGGAATAACATCAAAACAGTTATAACATACATGGCCAATGAATCACTGGAAAAGAAGAAGAAATGGCAGAAAATAAAGGGAATTAGAAGATATGATGATCAGATCGCCGAAATTATTGAAGACAAAAGAAATGCTTTTAAAAAAATACTTTGCAACAAAATATCAAGATGACTATATAGAATATAAGAGGAAAATAACAATCGCTAAACAAGCTGGAGGAAGAAAAACATAGAGAGTCCTGGGACAACTTTGTCTCTGAACTTGAAACAGATGTTACATGCCCACAATCTAAAACTTTTAAAATATTAAATACAGACTGTCCCCAGGTTACAGTTGACCAGACTTACGGTGTTCCATACTTATGCATGGGCTCCCAAGGCTCCTCATAAGGATAATTAATAATTCGGGAACTAGTTTCTTTCGTGCATGTAAACAAACCAGCACTTGGTGCATTATTAAAGCAGATCTTCCCATCATTTGGAAGTCAACTTTAAGGGCCTGGGTGACACTTGCCATGTTTGAACATTGGTTCTTGAACTGTTTTATTCCTGCTGTGGAACGTAATTGTTCGGAAAAGAAAATTCCTTTTAAAATTCTGCTTGTGCTGGACATCCAACATCTTTAGATGACCTTCTCCCTAATGTAAAGGTTATTTTTACCACCCAACACTACATCATTGCTACAGCCAATGGACCAGGGAGTCATTTCTGCATTTAAGGTTTATTACTTACAGAATACATTCTCGCAAGTTTCAGGGGTACGGAAGATGATGTGATGATCTTGAAAGAGTTCTGAAAGAATTATAACATCCATGATGCCATCAAAAACTTTGCTGATTCTTGGAAGGAAGTGAAGCAATTAACAATTGAAGGAATGTGGAACAAACTGTTTCTCATTCCTTTAATTCTGTGATGATTTTCATGACTTCACAGAAGACATCACTGAAGCCAGAAATGCTGTGGTGGATAGTGGCAATGCACTGCAACTGGACATTAATGAAAATTATATCACTGACTTACTAGAGTCCCATTCACAGCAATTAACCAATGAAGACTTTATGGAGATAGAGAAGCAGCTGATGGAAACACGAAGAATCAGAAGATCCAGAGCCAAGAATGTTTATAACAAAAGAATTAGCTGAAGCCTTTTGTCTCATTGCTAAGCTTGAGAAGCAAGATCCTAACATTCAGCGGTTTACAAAGGCTTACTGTGTAGTTAGTGAGAACATCAGCTGCTATAAGGCCATTTATGATGAAAGAAAGAAAAAAGGCTGTGCAAACAATCCTAGATACCTTTTTCAAGAAACTGACTTCAGTGGTAAGCTTCCCTCCTCCAGAAACAGAATCAAATCCTGATTCTCCAGCATCAGTCCATCATCTCAATCATCATCTTCCGATTAATATCAGCCTACATTCTTGCCTCAGAAATCCCCCTTCTACTAAGCATGACATTGATGCAACTTTTAATATTCTTTTTTGAAATTTCTCCTATCAATACTTTTTATATAATTTTTTTTTTATGGTTTGTTCGTTTGAATTAAAAGAAAGAGCACAATCGTTTCTGTAACTTATTATTACAGGACAGGGGCATTATTATTACAGTATTGCACTGTAATATTATTGCCACATATGAGCCATTATAGTATTGTTATTATTATTACTGCATATGCTCTGTTCATCAGGGATCCGAGTTATGTACAAATCCGACTTAAAGATGTTCTCAATAACGTTTCTCGTTCGTAACCTGGATACCACCTGTAATTTAAATAGAGATCTTAGAGAAAACGCACATATTTCGCCCATTGATCAGAATACTGCTATGCTGTTATAAAAACCTTTGGACTCATAATAAAAATTTTGAGACAATAAACTTCGATAATGAGACACTCTTGGGTCCTGTATCAATAGATGAGTTAGAAACTACTCTAAAAAAGTTGTAAAAACCATAAAACACCAGGTGAAGATGGGTCGAATACTGAATTAATAAAATATGCAAACCCAAACCTCAAAATCTGTTTCCTTAAACTAATAAATAAAATATGGAATGGTGAACCACCACCCAAAGACTGGCAAAAGGCAATAGTTACTCCTATACACAAGAAGGGCAATGTTAGTAACTGTGAAAATTATAGAGGAATTAGTCTCCTAAACTCTGGATATAAAATTTATAGTAAAATTCTGAAAAATAGACTGTCCCAATTCTATGAAGATAAGATAGGAGAAGAGCAGAATGGATTCAGGAGAGGCTGCTCTTGCACGAACGGAAACTTTACCTTAAAATTTTTATTGGAAAAGCGTAAAGAATACAATGTGGAAACCCATATTGCTTTTATTGATTATTCTAAGGCATCTGACAGAGTTAATTGCAATAAACTTTTTGAGATATTAATAAATGATAGAGTTCCTTATCATATAATTAAAATGATCCATGATATATATGCAGACAACATCGCATCTCATCTTCCTTTTACCCTGCGGTGTCGAGGGTTTATTAATCATCGGACCTCAAACCGTTCACAGGATAAGGTATTCAGCCTTATGCCCTGGTGTATCCTGTGTCCATAGTTTTGAGTTCTCAAGGCCAGTTTGCCTGCTTTGCAGGATGAAAAACCTCAGGATAAACTGGGGAAAATACCCTACTCTCCACGCCCAAGACTGGCTAACTTGGCTATGGCTGAGGAAGATCCTTCAGCTCCTCACTTCACTGACAGGAATCGAACCTATGACACTCCTTTCCCAGGCATATGATTGCAAAGATCAAATGGTCTATGTAGGTCTCCTCTAGCTGTTAAAAAGTGTCCAACACTCACATTCATAGGTCATTGTACTCTCTATAATCATATGATATAGCATCTTCTTAGTTTTCCTTGAGACCTTATGACTATATAAAATACCATTCATGGTTCTAATAGCTGCTTGTGCCCATCCTGTTTGAAATATCATATCTGCTTCACAGTGGCCGGGCTTATCCATCATTGAGTCAAGATATTTGAAGACATCCACTGTTCCCACTTCTAAATCATGATCTGTTGCACTATCACCTCCAACTAGATACTTGGTTTTTAACAAATGAATTTTTAGGTCCCAATATTTATATGTATCCAACAATTTTCTCACCTGGTATTCTGCATCTTCCTTGTTCTGTGTGTATGAATCACCTGATCATCAGCAAAAAAGAAGAGCAGATAGCACTTGGTCTCCTAGTGGTACAACCATTCCATGGAATTGTCTATTCCAATCCTCCAGCGCCACATCCAAGTAGATCTTAAGCAACGTTGGTGACATACAGCATCCCTGCTTTAGCCCCTTGTTAGTAGTAAATTCCTCTGAAAGTTTGTTACCAATCTTTATAGCAGACAGATTCCTGGTACATACTCTGCACCATTTCTGCTGTTTCTTCATCTATTCTATTCCTACTCTCTTCAATACTTGCCACATTGTCTTTCTTGGGGAAGTATCATAAGCTTTCTCGAAATCTACAAAAATTAAATTGAGCTTAAACTTGGCACTATACAAATTGTATTATTGCACACTCAACTCTGGTGAGGCAATAGGGACACAACAGAACACATCCTCTTTTGGTTTACCATATGGCTGGGCATGAGACAAATTGTTGTGTGCTTTGTAGAGAAATTAAAGCTGTGTAGAAGGAAAGAATTTTTTGCTGTCAGGATATATAAGTTATCAATAATTAACCTCCCAAACGGCCAGGACATCTATAGACGTCCAGCTAAATCTAGATATGATTCATCCCACCTGTTGAAAGAACAGGGATAAGAAGTGCAATTTGACCATCATTTCCATTAGAAGGTGTGATAAACCCCCACGCTGAGGAGAATGGTTAATCAGATTATCTCACGTTCATAGTTGCCTATTATTGCAACTTAGAGGCAATAATAAAGGTTGAAACCGGTCTGGGTAGTGGCCCTTCCCTTAATGCATAGCAGTATACATGTCTGCAAGGAGATGTGCTTTGCATTATGGGAGATACTGAGACAAGGAGTGATGGGAGCTTGGTCCACCTTTGCTTGGAGTTTCCTGGTGTTGCACTGCCTTACCTCAGTCCTGAAGATGTTTTCAGGTGCAAACTTTGTTTGCTTACACTTGGATAAAGGATTAAACTAAATTTATTATAGTCTAACCAAGTGAAAAATAAACTTCCAATATTACTACCTTATTTCTGTTTCTCGTGTGGGAGAAAAATGTCACTTATAATTATATCAGATGTTATAATGGCAAAAATAGTAAGAAAAAAATCATTTGCACTTTCTCTTCAAAAAACAAAGAAAGAACATTGTAAATTCAGCCAATGAAAAAGAAAACACTACATATTTTTCTGCTGTTATCTGATTTTTTTTTCTTGTAGTATAAAGAAGAAATCACTGCATATAACGTGGAGTATGCAGGAGGGGAGAAAAATCTGGAAATTGGTTACATTATAACGAATAGAGAAATCATGTCAGAAAAAATTATTCACGTAAGATTCTAATATCAGCAGACCTAACATTTTCTTCTAGGTTAGATAACTAAAGGAACTAAACCTTTGCTACTATTTTACACTAAAATGAATAGGCATGTTCCCAAGTGATTTATGTTTGTAACAGTTATCTTGCGAACAATTTATAAAATAAATTCTCTGAAATATCTGCAAACTGAATAGGTCTATACCCCCCCCCCCCCCAAAAAAAAAAAAAAAAGAAGATTATGAAATGCATATGCATCTTTTCTTTTAAAATAATTCAAATCCTCCTTTTCAAGATAATTGTATGAAATAATTTATAATTTTTCGATAATAAAAGTGAAACTGATCATTATAAATTAAGAAATTATTTTGGCATAAATAATGTATCAGCATGTAAAGGAAATGTCAGTATTTCTGTTAGGAAATCTGTAATCAACAATCGAAAAGGAAACAAGACATTCTTGATGTATTCTGCACTACAGCTTGAGGCACTTTAGTGTTCTCTCTTTTCTTTCTCAATAGCACTGAGAGTAATACGCCTTTAGCTTTTCGTCCAGCCTAAGAGGATATTATCAAGTATTTTTAAGACGTAGATTATTTCAGAAATAGCAACCAGCAGCAGAAGTAGTAATGTTTAGATTTTTTTAAAGAAGAGCAAACAAAAATAATACTACTGAACTTTCTTTTGTGTGGTATGCATATAAACAATTTTGCATAGGGAAAATATAGCATATTATTTCTAAAATTTCAAATAATTTCAGCAGGCAGTAGAACAGCTGATTTTAAATTGCTAATAAATAGTACAGAATTAGAAGCTTCGCGGTACAACAATCTGATTGCTATATTTCTTTTGTCAAAACAATAAAATGAAGTAATAGATTTTGAATACTGTCTTGAAAAGCATTCAAACCTGTAGAAATTTACAATAGTTATGCAATTGAGTTCAAGGAGAGTATAAGGAGGGGAGTGTAAGCATTAGTAAATCTTCAAAATGAGCAAAAATTTTGAATCATTCTGTGTATGATATTTTTCATATTATATTTTCAATATGTCTACGAGCATATGCACTGGATATTATCATAATGTGCATAATACAAAAAATAAAATAAATAAATAAAAGATGAAGAATCACTGCTAAAATATCATTGGATATAAATTTTTTATATCAAAAAGACTCGCAATCGGAAACCGAGTAATGCAATTTAACATTTTAACATTTGTTGTTCATAAAGACAAAATAAAAATTAAAAAAAAAAAGAAACTAAAACTAAAATGTGATGATCCATATAATGGTATTTTGCTAGGAACGAAAGCAAAAGGACATATTTATTTCAATAAATATTATTTAAGAATATAAATATTTGACATAATATTTTCGAAGCAAACATTTGAAAATTCTGAAATTTGAAAAAAAAATATACTTCTATATTATAAGTAAAGTGAAAGAACAATCAGTGCAACTCTTCCAGTGCACTGGAAGAGTTGCACTGATTGTTCTTTTTGGATTTGCACTGGAAGTGCACTAAAATTCTTTTAGTGCACTTCCAGTGCACTGAAAGAATTTCTATAATTGATTGGCATGTTTAAATTTCTAAGAGGTATAGGTAATTATATTTCTTCCTGAATTATTCAGATATTAACCATGTTTGTATGATGGCACATCTGAGAAAAAAAAACAGGCATTAATTGAAATAAATTTGTTATAGACAAATAACTTTAATCTGCAATCACAATTACAGTTGTGATATTATGGGTGGTGAAATAAAGCCCTCTGACAGGAAACACATTATGTGTCATCCCAGAAACTCAAGTTATCCTAATGCACGTTTATGAAGAGTTTTAGTTAAAAGGGGATTTTTGATTAAATATCAGTAACTGTACACACAAACACTACCATCACTGCATTTCACTGCATAGGTATGCACACAAAAGAAAGTAAAAGCTTTATTGAAGCAGGAAATACTGTAAAATATATAAGAAAAACTTTTTCAAATAATGTCAAAGGGAAATTTTTTTTTCTAAGCATTTTCAGTAATCTCACATCTCTTCCTGCTGTTCTTAACCCCAAGTAAGAAAAGTTTTTTTCTAGTTTTTCAGAGTTTTACAAGAAAAGCCTGACTGATCCTAAAAGAATAGCAAAACTTATTATTCAAAAAAAAAAAAAAAAAAAAAAAAACAGCTAACACCTTTTTTTTTTATCCCCATATAGAGAGCAGGCGAGGCCTTTTTTAGCCTTATCTAACTTTTGGAGACTGAGTGGGCATCTCAATCTCCACTGGCACTGGTAGCCATCAGATATAACTGATTCAAGGCTTTCGTTAAGCAGCGCATAGTGAAGATACGGCTCAACGAGTGCCGCCATCTTGTGGTTCCTAACTAACGCAATATTTTTAATCTCTGAAAATAGTATGGGTTCTATGGTCAATTTTCTTGAGTTTATGGGATGAAAAATCCCAGTTTTTGGGAGAAAAAGCCTGCTTGCCCATGCCAGATATCGACTAACTACGGAACTGGTCGAAAAAAGGCTTAGTAAAAGTTCCTCTAGTTGGTGACTAGACTTGAACTCGAAGTCTATCTTCGGGTGGTTTATCGCCGAGGAGTGCAAACATGTAATGTGTTTGTAAAGCCTGTGAATGCCATTATTTTTGTTTTTTTCTTGATTTTGTCATATATTTTTTACACTTAAATTGTGAAGTGTATTTTTGGATGTTGGCCATTTAAATGCACTGAGGAGCGCAAACATAATGTGTTCGTAAAGCCTGTGAATGTCATTATTTTTGTTTTTTCTTTAGATTTTGTCATATATTTTTTACATTTAAATTGTGATGTGTATTTTTGGATGTTGGTCATTTAAATGCACTGTGATTGTATGAGGGTGGTCTGAAAAGTTCTCAACAATGAAAAAAAAAAACGAATTTATAATTTCATAATAATTTTTATTTTTCAACATAATCTCCCTTAAGATTAATACATTTATTCTAGCGATGCTCCACTGCCATTATCCTGTCCCTGTAGTGGTTCTCAGTAAGATCTGCAAAATACCCCTCTACAAATATCTCAAAATACTCGCCTCTTGATTCGAAGCAAGACGTTGACCGGCGAGGAAAGTTTTAGTTTTGGGAAGAGATAGAAGTCAGAGGGAGCCAAATCTGGGGATTATGGTCGATTTTCCAACAATTCATAGTACAGATTCCTTAATTTTCCCATTGCCAAAACACCTTTGTAGGCAGGTGCATTGTCCTGATGAAAGATGATTTTTTCTTTTGCAAACCGGGTCTTTTCTTACGAATTTTTTTCTCTAGTCTGGTTAAATGATTGGAATAATATTTCTTGGTTATCGTTAAAGCTAGAGATAAGGCCTCGAAAGACATAACATCAGTCAAGCAGATAAAGGATGCCTCAGGAGTAGTATTACAAGATGAGGACAAAATCAGAGGAAGATGGAAAGAATATTTCCGAAAACTACTAAATGAGGAGAATCCAAGAGAGAGAGGTGCGAGGATGGAGAGGTAAATGAGAGACTGGTGCAAGACATAAGTAGAGAGGAAGTTTCTTGGGTACTGAGAAAAATGAAGAATGGAAAGGCTGTGGGAGCAGACCAGATACCTGGGGAAGTGTGGAAAAGTTTGGGCAGTGAGGGCGTGGATATGTTATGGGATCTGATGTGTAAAATAGCCCAACAGGAAAAGATACCAGAGGAATGGAGGAAAAGTATTCTCTTCCCAATCTACAAAGGAAGAGGAGATGTTCAAGACTGTGGCAACTATAGAGGAATCAAGCTGATGTCACACACATTAAAAATATGGGAAAGAGTAATTGAAGCAAGGTTACAGCAGGAAACGAAAATTGGTGAGGAGCAGTTTGGATTTATGCCAGGAAGAGGGACAACGGATGCAATATTTGCGCTAAGGCGATTGATGGAGAAATATAGAGAGATGCAAGTGCATCTGCACATGGTGTTTATAGACCTGGAAAAGGCATACGACAGAGTGGCCACGCAGGAGGTATGAAGATGTATGAGGAAGAAGGGGGGTGTCGGAAAAGTACATGAGGTTGGTGAAGGAGATATATGAAGGAACAGAAACTCAGGTCAGGTCTAGTGTCGGCATGACAGAAGGGTTTCCTATTGTCGTAGGACTACACCAAGGGTCAGCTCTGAGCCCCTACCTCTTTGACCTGGTCATGAATGTACTAGTGGAGGATGTCAAGAAGGAGGCACCATGGAGCATGCAGTTTGCCGATGACATTGTTCTATGCGAATCACCCCGAGAGAAGCTTGAAAATACCCTGGATGAGTGGAGAAAGGCACTGGAGGAGAGCGGCATGAGAATTAACTGGGTGAAGACTGAATATATGTCAATGGGGAGTGACGAGGATATCGTCATACGACTCCAGGGTGAAAGGCTAATTTCAGGGAAGAAATTCAAGTACCTTGGGTCGGTTATCGAGAGGAATGGTGACCTGGATGGGGAAATACAGCACCGAATAACATGCGGTTGGATGAATTGGAGGAAGATGAGCGGGGTCCTGTGTGACAAGAGATGGTGGTGAGGCCGGCGATGCTCCATGGTGCGGAGACATGGCCTATAACCAAGGCACAGGAGAGGAAGATGGAGGTAGCGGAAATGCGGATGTTGAGATGGACGAGTGGTGTGACAAAGAAGGGCAGGATAAGGAATGACTACATCAGAGGGACGGTTAAGGTGGGAACAATTGGCAAGAAGATACAAGAAAGTAGGCTGAGGTGGTTTGGACATGTTGAGAGGAAGGGTGAGGAGTATGTTGGTAAACGAGTGGAGTATATGGAGTTGGAGGGAAGGAGAAAAAGAGGCAGGCCCAAGCTCAGGTGGAGGGATAAGATGACAGAGGATCTTAGGGAGAAAGGATGGAGTCCAAAGGATACTCTGGACCGGAGAACTTGGAAGAGGAAGGTTAAAGATTGGTGCGCCGACCCCGTTTAACATGGGATAAGGCAGAGTGAAAGAAGAAGAAGATTGTTTTACCCTTTTCAAGATAATTAATAAACAAAAAATGCTTTTAGCATCCCAAAACACCGATGCCATGACCTTTCCTGTTGATGGAACCGACTTTGTCTTCTTTGGGTCTGAACAACAGGCTTCTGTCCACTGTTTTGACTGCTGTTTGGATTTTGGTGTGTAATGGTGAATCCAAGTCTCATCCATAGTAATAAATCGATGCACAAAATCAGTTTTATTCTTGTTAAAATGCACCAAGCAATGTTCAGAGATTTTCATGCGAGTGCATTTTTGATCTGCTGTGAGAAAGCGCCTCACCCAAATTGCGCAAAACTTTTTCAGTTGCAATTCTTCATGCAAAATATATCCTACACGTTCTTTTGAAATGCCTATAGTCTTAGCAATTTCACGCACTTTGACTCACCAGTCATCCAATACCATATCGTGCACTTGATCAATGATTTCTGGCGTTGTTACACTTTCTGGATGTCCTTCATGTGGATCATCTTCAAGGCTGGTACGGCCACATTGAAACTCGGCAGCCCATTTCTTAATTGTTGAAAACGAAGGAGAAGAATGCCCGTAAACTTTTATGAATTTCTTTAGGCGTTAAACTTCCTTTTACAAAGAATTTTATAACTGCACGATACTCAATTTTATCCATTTCAAGGGATACAGACAACAGTTTTGCTTCAGACAGCTGTATAAAACAAACTACTTGATAGAATGACTTTAAATTTCATGTGGATCTGTACCAGCTTAGTAAAAAAAAATCATGCCGATAATGTTGCCATCTATGGTTGAGGCCGAGAACTTTTCAAACCACCCACGTATCTAATTTGTCTGAGTAATGGGTCTTAGTCAACTCATAGTGCAGCCTCCACTGGTTTGATGTAGTTGCGTTGAGTGCTTGTTCTGTAAATGTCCTATATAAAAATGAGTCAAATAGGATAGGATATGAACCTATTGCTATTCTGCTTAGCTGCATATATATTTTTATTTTTCATGCAAAATAATATGCATTGTGTATTTGAATTATTCAAATTTGCCTAGAGGGAAATGGGACTATCAAATCATGGGTCTCTCTTAATGGTCACAGTGAATAGAGATGTAATATCACAGGTAATAATGATATCTGAATTTTTAAGGATATTGATTTTTATTATAGTTTTAATATGGACATAATTATTTTACTTTTATTTTTTTAGAGTGGGGTGGGTTACCATTGAGGCAACAGCTGACCTTGCAGATTGTTTGGCAAGTTTGTACATTAGAACCATCTATTCTGTTGCCTACTGGACTTGGGATATGGGGGTGGGTGGGTGGGCGGGCGGGTGGTATCTGGTTTGTGAATTTTTGAGACTCTATATATTCTGGATAGTTCCACATGGTAAGGTTTTGAACATCTTAATGAATTCATTAGTCAAGATTAAATTAAAAATGCCAAGAAATTATATTCTTGTTTAATCCTTTATCCAAGTGTAAGCAACATATGGAGGCTGATGACTTCTCATTAATTACCTTAGTATTATTTGTTATCTTAATTTAATTTATAGCCAAGTGAAAGAACTTTCTACATTTGGCCAAGATGTAAATTTTTTCAATACTTTAAGAGCATTTTTTTTCCTCTTTTCCCTCCCAGATATATTTGAATTATTCAGATTTACAGTACATGCATGTTATTTGACATGAAAAAATATGCTAACCTATTTCTGTAGAGGATGCTTAGAGAACCAAATGCTCAGACCACTAGACACTGTGTAAAAGTGTTTATTTTGCAGCTTGGTCCATGCTCATACATATTAGATATATCTTTAGTTGTTAAACAGTCAACTTTTGTCAAATACACTTTGCAGGAAAAATAATTAAGTAACCATTTGCACCTCTTGTTAAATTAATCACATACCTTCAAATTAGAAAACAAGCAACAATACCACAAAGTAAATAGAGTTATAAGAGCTTAAAGTTCCATGGAGGTTATTAAATAATAAAACATGATGTAAATCATGTTTTATTATCCTTTATATTATTATTTAGTATGATAAGAGCTAGGATTAGTTCTTAGCTCTTATCCTTAGGACTAAGAAGTGATAAGAGCTAAGATTAAATTAACATTTAATCTTAGCTCCTATTTTTGAATAGAGCTTCTATACCATTAAATTAGTTAATTTAATGGTATAGAGCCTCCTCCTATCATTTAAATCATCATATAAAGGTTTGTTTGTGCTTCATGGACACTTAGTGGTTTTAAACGTCAAATCCACTTTGACAAATTTAGAATTTTGATAATTAACAATGATATCCTCTTATTATAACTCAGAATGATGTAAGAGCTTAGTTAGGCCCTTCTATACCCATGTGCTGTATCCAGTCTCTTATTGATTTTGCCAATTTGTGAAAGATAGGATGTTTACTTCCAGTATCACTTAAATCTTGATTCTGGAAGTGAGCATCGTTAACTGTGTGTTTAAGTTTCTAGTCTTAAAATTTAATAAACCTGAGTTTTCCTTTCAGTGGTATTACCACAGCTTGCTAACCACTGACTTGTATTTCAAGAGGTTATACAATAGTTAGTCACTGCAATCACTAAGTCACAATGATATTTCACTTCTGATTGGCCAGAGCATTTTTTATTTTTGATGTGATTAAAATGGAATACATATACATTCACCAATTGAACAATTTTGGGACAGGAAGTTGTATTGATTACTAAAAATGATTTGAACCACCCATTATTTGTAATAACAAACTAATAATAGCAGGGTTACTAAAGTTCTTGAGCTATGACTTTTTAACAGTTTATTTATTGCAGCATATTATTTTAGCACATAATATTTAGAAATTAACACTCTCTAATATATATATATATGGGATGCTTAAGGGTCAAAGCTGTATAACTGAGAGGAGACCTCCACATAGCCTTTAAAGGAATGCGGAGAACCGACCAGGGCTTCTGACCTAATGTCCAATCCTCACCTTCTCGTGGTGCACCCTGTTGGGTATCTACTTTGATACTGAACGAACGAGGATGGGCTGGCATTTTGGAATTTAGCCGACCAAATTGTATTCTTATTGGTTAAACCAAAATAAAAAATGATGGTACAACATGACAAAATTTCATGCCGGCTGGGGCGTCCCCGGTTAAACAAGGCCCCCGTTGTTTTTGCCAGGGAACCAGGGCGAACAGCGAAAAGTCAGCTACTGGAACAAATCTGAAAACAAACCCCAACTCAACATCAACAGAGTTAAAGATCAGTACTATCCACGTAAGAAGCCTGAATGGCAAAGAAATGGAGCTAGCTGAGGAATTAGATAAGTACCAGATCGACATAATAGGGGTGACTGAAACAAAAAAGACAAAAACTGGTGAGATCTTTCTGAGCAATAAATACAAAATGTTATATTCAGGCAATGACAATCAAGGAAAAGAAGGAGTAGCCATAGTATTCAACACAAAATACGACGCTAATCTTCTTGAATGGCAGTCAGTCTCAAGTAGAGTAATGTGGGCAAATATGAGAATGGGGAACTGGACAATGAGACTTATTTGTGCCTATGGTCCCACAGAAGGTTCTACTAAGGTAGAAGTGGAGGAATTTTTTGATGCTCTAGAAAAAGCAACTGACACAATGAAAAAGGAAAAGTTGATCCTTGTTGGGGATCTAAATAGCAGAGTAGGAAATGATTGTGAGACATACAAAAATATTTTGGGAAAATTTGAAGAAAAGAGCTTTGCTCTTTTCTTCAAAAGAGCTTTGCTCTTTTGGAGAAATATCTGTTGGATTTCTGCTCAGGACATGGAATGGTTATTACTAGTACCATGTTCCAACATAAAAATGTGCACAAATTCACATGGAGAGAAGAGGCTAGGAATAAGAAAAGTCTCATTGACTATGTTATTGTTGATAGTGATGTTTTCTCCCTGGTGCAGGACACCAGGATGTACAGAGGATTTGAAATTGGAAGTGATCACTATTTAGTCTTGAGCAGGATAAAATTGAATTTCATATTGAAAAGAATAACATGTAAGAAAGTATTAAAGCGAATAAAAGTTGAGCAGCTCTCAGATGTGAACTGTAGACTAAAATACACAAAGATTATTGAAAAGAAAAGAAAAGAGTTTGAGAGCAGGAATCAAACCTTGGAGATTCAGTGGCAAACTCTGAAGAAAACTTTGATTGATTCTGCCAGAGAGGCATGTGCTGAGGTTGTGTGCAAGGATAAAAAATCAGAACTCCCTGGTGGACACAGGAAGTTAAAGAGGCAGTGAAGAAAAAGAAGGAAGCATATCAAAAGTTCCTGGCAAATAAGTCAGCTTTTACTCTTACAGAATACAGAGACAAATGTAAGAAAGCTAAAGAGTGTGTAAAACTAGCTAAACAAAAGTCATGGGAGGACTTTGGCAAGACTATAGAAAATAAATATCAAGAAGGTGGCAAAATATTCTGGAGGGTGTTGAAGAAGCTTAGGAATGGAGGAAAGAGTGCTGTAAAAGGAGTTAGAGATGGTAAAGGTGACATGAAAACAGGAGAAAAAGATATCCTTGAAGTATGGAGTAATTACTTTGAAAAACTGCTAAATGAAACAAGCAGTGATGACAGCACAGTGATAAAAAACACTGACCAGGTATGCAGTCAGGAATACATATCCATACTTGAAGTAGAATAAGCCATCAAAGGCTTGAAATGTGGAAAGGCAGCAGGAGTAGATGATATTCGACCAGAAATGCTGAAGTATGGTGGTATAAAAGGCTTACAGTGGTTGCACTGCATAGTTCAGAAAGCCTGGACAGAGGGACGAATTCCCGATGATTGGAGTAGAGCTCTCATAGTACCCATATATAAAAAGGGAAATAAAACTGAATGTGAGAATTACAGAGGTATTTCCCTACTGAGTGTTCTTGGCAAGATCTATGCAAATATACTTGAGAAACGGTTGAGAAGAATTGTGGAAGAAAAGCTTGGTGAAGAACAAGCTGGATTCAGGCCAAATAGAGGCTGTCAGGATCAGATCTTCACTTTATGACAAATAGCCGAGAAAGCATGGGAATATAACAAAGATCTGTATTTAAGTTTTGTCGATTTGGAAAAGGCATATGACAGGGTGCCAAGAGAGAAGCTATTCAATATGCTGCAGTTATATGGTGTCAATGGGGCATTATATCAAGCAATACTTAGTCTTTATTTGAGTTGTAAGTCAGCAGTTAGAAATGAAGGAAGTACAGGAAGATGGTTTAATGTTAAATCTAGTGTGAGACAAGGATGTACATTATCCCCTCTGTTATTCATTATCTATATGGATCACGTTATGAAGGAAAGTGGTATTAAACCTGATATCAAAATTGGAGATGTTAATGTCAGCTCTTTGCTTTATGCGAATGATGTTATACTTCTAAATAAATCCGCTACAAGTCTGCAAGATTCTTTGACTAAATTGAATAGCTGTTGTAATAGATATGATATGAAGGTCAGCAATAAAAAGACAAAGACAATGAAAATGTCAACTGTGTTGCGAATGGAGAACCTGTGGAACAAGTAAAACATTTCAGCTACTTAGGCACAATTTTTACTGAAGATGGTAAATTAAATATAGAAATAGACAACAGAATCAGCAAAGCTGGTATGGTGGGAAGTCAATTGAATAAATTCATATGGAATAAGAGAGAAATTAGTCGGAACACTAAATTAGCTGTATACAAGACAGTGTTCAAACCAGTTTTAACTTATGGATCTGAGAGCTGGGTCAGAAGTAAAACACTTGACCAAAGACTAGAGACCGCAGATATGAGAGTCCTGAGAAGGATTAGAGGCGTGAAAAGATGTCATCAATGGCAATATCATATTAAAAATGAGGATATTAGGAAAGAACTTGACATTGTCAGCATCCAGGAATGCATTAGCAGAGCTAATCTCAGGTGGTATGGTCACTTAAATAGAATGGGAGAGGAAAGATTAGCAAAACAAGTGTTCTCTGCCAGGTTGGCCGGAAAACGACCCAGAGGAAGACCAAGATATAGGTGGATTGATACGGTACAAAGTGCCTTAAACGATAGAAATATAAGATCTGATAATGTTGGCGTCTTGACAAGTAACAGACTGATTTGGGGGAAATTTGTAGATAGGAAGTTAGTAATGATGTAATTTTTTCATGTAGTGCTGTCGTATCCTGTACACCCCTTGAGGGTACATGGCAGGAATTTGATGACGATGATGATATATATATATATATATATATATATATATATATAATATATAATATATATTTTTTTTTTTTTGCCTGGGAAGTGGCACATTCATCTGCAGAACTAGGCTGCTTGAAGAAAAACTAGGTTTGATTTTGAGCACCCGAACTAGAAGGACTTTTTAATCCTTTCTTAAACTGGTTCCCTTGTTAGTCAGTCTTTAGCATGGACAAACTGGTTTTTTCTCCAGGAAACATTTCATCCCATAAACTCAAAAAAATCAACCATAGAACCCACAATATTTCAGACAATAAATATAATGTTAAGATTAGAGACCACTAGATGGTGGCACTTGTGTTCAGCCTCTCTTCACTGGATGTCATGTTTAATTAGTGATAGTCTTGGGCCAGCTATCTCTTATTGACTATTTGTGGAGATGGAACTGTCCCCTCAGTCTCCAAAAGTTAGATAAGGGTAAAACTTCCAGCTTCACCTACTCCCTGTAGAGGAATAAATGGCATTAGCTGATTTTTTATTTGTGTGTGTGTGTGTGTGTGTGTGTGTGTATTTTATTTTGTTTATGCAAAAGATTAAACTTATGTATATGTTGTTATTATTATTATTATTAAACTTATTTTTCTGCTTTTTGTAATTAAACATATTTTCTAATGCTTTACTTTTTAGATTATTCCTACTGTAAAGACCACATCAGTATACCATCCCTCTGGTATCCAGGTAAATAATTTGTTTAGTATTTTGAAGTTAATATTTTTATGATTATTTTTTCAGACTGTAGACATTGTGTTAAAGAGGGAAGCAGTTTATAGTAATCAACGTAACAGAAACTTCTCGAATGGAAGTTAATTTCAAGCGGAAAAATTTCAGCATTGCAAAAATTGATGCTTTTGGCCTTTGCAGTCATTTATGTATAGAGCATCTGGGGTTTGATCAGAAAGGACTGATTTTTCCATAATTATTAAACTTTGTACATTTTGGAAAATTATGGAGACAACTACCGTGTTTGTGTAAAACATTAGTTTAATATAAACCAAAATCCACTCGACGTTTCGACCTTTATGTCAAGGTCATCTTCTGGAGCATATATACAAAGAAACAAGCTGCACTACAATCTACATGGTTTGCTAAAGTTACTGACCAACTGTTACAACAATTATTGGCCTGACCTCTGGCGGGAAAAAAAAAAATTGAAATTGAAAATCAGAACTGGTTCCTGTTCCTGGATACACTGGTTGTACGTCTTCCTTCAGGCAGTCTATCCTTCACGGTCTACTGCAAACCGACACACACTAGCCAATACATACATGCTAATTCATACTACCACCCATCACAAAAATATGGAGTCATTAACACTCTTAAAAACAGAACTATAACAATTTGCTCTTACCAGCAAACTCTGAAACAGGAACTAAAAATCATCAGCGATACATTTCTAAATAACGGCAATAACATAAATACTATCAATAAAGTTCTTCATAAAACATCATCAAAAAAGAATCTAGATTGCAGTAAAACCATAGCCAACCCATACATTAAAGGGTTATCGAAAAAAATCAACAGAATCCTACACCATTATAATGTCAATGCCACCTTTAAACCACCTACAAAACTTAGAAAACATATTAAACTCCTCTAAGGATTCTCTCCTCCCTTTGGCACATCCTGGAGTTTATTGCATCCACTGCACCTGTAACATACCGTACATTGTTGAAACAGGACATACAATCTCTATATGTAAGAAAGAATACATAAAACACATTAAATATAACCATTTTGGTGAAGCAGACCTCTCAGATCATGCTCTCAACACCTTACACCAAATCGACTGGAAATGTACCCGCTCTTTACACCATACAAAAACCTGGTGTGAAAGAAAATTTAAGGAAGCCTGCGAAATCCTGATAAACCACCCAAATGTCAACAATAATGGTGGCATGAAAATTCCAAGAATCTGGATGGCACATATTCAGCCCACCTAATATTTACTTCAGGACTCTAGGCAACCTACAGCTAGCAACTGGTTGTAATTTATATGTATAATCATGGTGTTAATATATACGGTGTCCCAAAATTCACGCAAGAATTAATTTTGATAGAAATTACTTCTTGCGTTACAGTATAGGGTTATGCATGGAATAGCATATCGGGTAAATGGCCTCCACGGCTTTGCTGGCACATACGCACTCTTTTGTTGAAATTTTCCATGACCATTTTGCATAAATGTGGCTGAATTTCGTTGATACAGCGCTCAATTTCCTACTTCAAGGCATGGGTGGTCGTGGGCTTGTTGGCATAAACCTTAGACTTCAAAAAACCCCAAACAAAAAAGTCCAATGGCGTTAAGTCACATGATCTGGGCATCCAATTCTGATCACCAAAATGGGAAATTACACGACCAGGAAATGACTCATGCAGTAATTGAATTGTTTGTCGGGCTGCATGGCATGTGGCACCGTCTTGTTAAAACCACATGTCGTCCACATCCATATCTTGCAATTTAGGCACAAAAAACTGGAATATCATGTCGCGATAGTGAGCACCATTAACTGTTATTGCCTTACCAGCCGCATTTTCGAAGAAGAATGGACCGATGATACCTCCAGCCCAAAATCCACACCAAACAGTGACACATTGTGGATGCATTTGTTTCTCAACAATCACTCGTGGATTTTCTGAACCCCAAATGTGACAATTTTGTCGATTAAAGAAGCCATCAAGATGAAAATGAGCCTCATCGCTGAAGATGATTTTGTTCGAAAAATAAGCATCCACTTTTGTTGTTCCATAATCCATTCAACGAACTGTCTTCGCTGTGTGTGGTCAGTAGGCTTCAGTTCTTGAGTCAGTTGAACTTTGTAAGCATCATTATCATTGTATCAAGGATTTAGGCCTAGCATGGCCTGTTCCGGCCTTAGAAGTCATCGTTGAATCGTTTAAGTGGACGTCCTGGTTTTCTTTTTCCTAATGGCTTGTACTTTAAGACTTGTTTTGGTAATCTTTCTGTTTTCATTCTTTCAACTTGTTCCATCCATTTATGTTTATATTTTTTAATTTTTTCTATTACTGGTTCTTGGTTTAATTCTTTCATAATATCTTCGTTACTTTTGTGATCAAATAGGGTATACTTTGCAGTTTTTCTCATAAACTTTATTTCTGCTGCTGTTAATCTTTGTTTGTCTTTTTGTTTTATTGTCCAGATTTCGCTTCCATACATTAAGACGGGTAGGGCTAATGTATTGTATACTTTTAGCCTGGTTTGTTTTTGAACTAGGTTTGGTTTAAATATAGAGTTAATTACACCTGTTATTTTTAAATATTTTGCAATTTTTACGTTTATATCTTTTTCATTTTCATATGTGATCATACATCCTAGGTAGTTAAATGAATTCACCTGTTCTAAGAATCTTGTTATCTATTACTATTTTAGTTCTTGCTGGATCTTGTCCTTTAAAGGCCATAGTTTTTGATTTTTCTGTTCATATTATCATACCATAATCTTTGGCTATCTCATTTAGATTTAAAATAGCTTTCTGTAAGTTATCTTCAGAATTTGTAATTATTATTTGGTCGTCTGCAAAGAGGAGAGTGTTTAAGTTAACTGTAGGTGAAAGTTTAATTCCTTGATGTAAATTTTTACTCCATTTTATTATCATTTCATTTAAGTAGATATTAAAAAGAGTTTCTGAGAGGGGACATCCCTGTCAGACCCCTTGGTTTATCTTTCTTGTATATGATAGCTCGTGATTTAATCTTATTTGTATTTAATTATTTTCATATATACTTGTGATAGCTTTTAGGATATTATTTGGTATTTGTCTTTCTTTTAATATGTTAAATAATATGTTTCTTTTAACTTTGTCAAATGCTTTTTCAAAGTCAATAAATGCAATATGTGTTTCCAAATTATATTCTCTTCTTTTCTCTACTATTAATTTTAGGCAAAAGGCTGGGTCTATACATGATGGTCCTTTTCTAAATCCATTCTGTACCTCTAGAATAAAGTTTTCGGAATATTTCATTAGTTTGTTATTTAAGATTCTACTATATATTTTGCAATAAGAATTTAGTATACTGATACCTCTATAGTTTTTAGGGTCATCTCTCTTACCTTTCTTAAAGATAGGAATCACAATTGCTTTTTTCCATTCTATTGGGGGAATACCAGTTGAGTAATAATCTTTTTTTGTATCTTGTTCCTGCATATTTATATAGTTCTGAACCTAGCCTATCTTTTCCAGGTGATTTTCCGTTTCTTGTTTCTTTCAATCTGATTTCTAATTCTTCTTCAGTTATTTTCTTTTCATTTTCGTTAATTGTTTGCCAGTTGTCTTTTTTAAAATATTTGTCTGTCCACAGTTCTGTGTAGTAATTTAGAAATTCTTCTAATTTTAATTCAGTGTTTAATTTTATGTTTTATTTGGTATCTGCATTTAGGTGTTTCAAAATCTTATATACATTGGGTCTTATTTTATATAAATCATGTTCTAAATTAGAAACAAATTTATTCTATGATTCTCTATGTCTTTTTCTGACTTCTCTTTTAGCTATGGCTCTTATTCTTTTATATTCTATTTCATCTTCTAATCTTTTACTGCTTAACCATTTGTGATAGGCTTCTTTTTTCTTTTTAATTATTTCTTTATTTTTTTATTTTATTTTTTATTTTTTTAATTATTACTTGATTGTATCATCTCAGATCTTCAGTTTTTTTCTTTTATTGAATTTTTTGGTCTTTCTTAAGCTTTCATTTGCTGCTGCATTTAGTATCGTTTTTATATTAAGCCATTCTATTTCTCTTTCTTCATTTTGTTTTATTTTATCTAGATATTGGTTAATTCTTTGTTCATATAGCCATTATACATTTGTGTCATTCAATAGTCTAGTTTTATAAACAAATGTTTCAATTTTTCTTTCTGTTCTTGTTACTTGTAGCCATTTAGGTGGTAATCTTTATTTTATTTTAACAAGGAAGTGGTCACTGCTTATTTCATATCCTCTGTGAACTCTAACATCTAGTGAAAATTTTGATGTCTTTTCATTTAATATGAAGTAATTTAATATTGATTTCCATCCTCTTGCTGCTCAAGAATATTGATGTATGTCTTTATGTTTATAGAAGGAATTCATTATTTTTAGGTTATTATAAACTACAAAGTCAATCAATTTTTTACCATTTCTGTTTAGAGTGTGTTCTCCATGTATTCCTATATTATTATTAATTTTCGTGTTTCCAATTCTTGCATTTAAGTCTCTGCTAAAATTATGTAGTCATTTTTATTTATTTTATTATATATGTTTTGTAGCTGATTATAAAAATCAATATTAACCTGTTCTCTTCCTTCTTCTGGGGCATATAAACCAAATATTGTTAAATAGCCTCTATCTATTTTTATTCTAGCTTCTATTATTCTTTCATTCCATAATTTATAATGTTTTAACTGTTTTAAAAGGGAGTTATGAATCCAAATCATGACTCCTGCTTGTGCACTTTGGTCTCTGTCGACTCCACTGTATATCACATTAAAATTTTCAGTTCTCATAGTTCCTTTTAATTTTTTTTTGTTTCAGTGATTACTGCTATTTTAAAATTTCTTTCATTTAGTAACTGGTCTAATTCTGTTTCTTTATATGCTATTCCTCTTACATTCCAGTTTGCTATGTGTATTATATTTTGTCGTTTCCATTTTCGTTTTCCCTTTTCCATTCCAGGGTCGTTTCCCATAGATTCAATCTGATTATCTTTTTTCTGTCAGCTTACAAGTAGGATTATGTTCTCCATATCAGGGGACTAGCCTGACGATGGAATAGTTCAGTGGTAGGGCTGCTACCTTAAGGCTTCTGAACTAGCCTTCTTCCGAATTTAAACCCATAGGAGGAATAGGGTATATTGAAGGGGAAAGAGTAGATTATAGAAGAAATATAGTAAGGTTTTTAGAGAGGGCATAGTTGTAAGGCCAGAAATGAAAAGACCCCATGGCCCTCGAGTACTCTAATAGCACAAGGGTCATAAAGTAAGAAGAGTTGGCTGATAAGGCCTTATAGGAAAGATTAAAGTAAGTGGACCTTCCTCAAAGTAGAAGAAGGAGAGGATAGATCCAGCTAGGGGCCCATGGGAGTGCCACTTCCCTTACAATCAAGATGATTGACCCTTATGGCCCTGTTGGTCCACGAGTCCTTATTCAGTATATTCGGACCACCCTACCATATATATATATATATACACACACACACACGCACGGGCATGTACACACACACACACACACACACACATGGTGGGCTCCCCTATTTGCCACCCAGGGGACGCGCTCTCTAGGGGTTACAGGGTCCCCTGAGAGACCCTTGTAAGCATAAAGATGCAAATCTTTCGTGAGAATACGCTGTACAGAGCTTCTCGAAATGTTCAATTCAAGACTACAGTGCTGAATTGATGTTCCTGGACTCTCAGCAACACTCTCACAAACTGCTTCAATGTTTTCTGTTGAATGACTTGTTGAAGGATGGCCAGAGTGTATAAGATCACTAATTGATCCAGTTTCCTTGAATTTTTAAATTAATCTTTTCACAGTTGAAGTTAAATCACTATTCCGACCATATTTTGTACGAAAATTGCGAACTGTAGCTGCCAAACCTTCATTATTTTTAAAATATTGCTCAACAATGAAAATGCGTTGTTCTTTCGTTTAGTACTCCATTTTTAATAACCCTGCTGTCAGCTGTCACGCTGTCTTTTTTTTTTTCCTCGTTGGCAACACTTTACTGCACAAATGGCGCTAAATTTAAATCTTGCGTGAATTTTGGGACACCCTATATATATATATATATATATATATAGACTTTTTGTTGCTCCCAATGCAAATTTACAACCAATAAATAATATGAAGAATATGACTCTAGCGTTGATGTAGTAAGTTTTTTTTTTTTTTTTTTTTTCTTCGCCAGAGGTCAGGCCAATAATTGTTGTAGCAGTTGGTCAGCAACTTTAGCAAACCATGTAGATTATAGTGCAGCTCGTTTCCCTGTATATAGTATATATACTCCAGAAGATGACCTTGATATAAAGGTCGAAATGTCAAGTGTGGATTTTGGTTTATATTAAACTAAAGTTTTACTCAAACATGGTAGTTATCTCCATAATTTTCTAAAATGTATTCGGATCGCCGTGTAAGCCTAAAAGAAAGGATTAAATTTTATATATTGTTTGTGTTTGTTTTTCTGGGTTGGATTTTATATACATCATGATGGGTCATTGTGGAAGAATGGCATCCTTAGTAATACATAAGTTGTTTAATTTTGGTATTTAAAGGCTGATAGTTCAAGATATTGACACCCCTAATTATTGCCTAGCTGAGAAACTAGTAATAGTACATAGGTAGTTAATACATTACCTTCCTGCTTCCCCAATATAACAATACATACTTTATAAGCAAAATTAACATCACCATGCTGAACAAAGGGGGTACTTTAGGGTCAAAGCTGTATAACTGAGAGGAGATCTCCACATAGCTTTTAAAGGAATATGGAGAACTGACCAGAGCTTCTGACCTATTGTCCAATCCTCACCTTCTCGTGGTGCAACCTGCTGGGTATCTACCTGGATACTGAACGAACGAGGATGGGCTGGCAATTTGGGATTTAGCCGACCAAATTGTATTCTTATTGGCTTAAACCAATATACAAAATGATGGTACAACATGACAAAATTTCATGCCGGCTTGGGCGTTGCCCTGTTCAACAAGGCATCCGTTGTTTTCACCAGGGAATTAGGACGAACAGCGAAAAGTCAGCTACTGGAACAAATCTGAAAACACACCCCAACTGAACATCACCAGAGTTAAAGATTGGTACCATCAACATAAGAAGCCTGAATGGCAAAGAAATGGAGCTAGCTGAGGAATTAGATAAGTACCAGATCGACATAATAGGGGTGACTGAAACAAAAAAGACCAAAACTGGTGAGATCTTTCTGAGCAATAAATACAAAATGTTATATTCAGGCAATGACAATCAAGGAAAAGGAGTAGCCATAGTATTCAACACAAAATACGAGGCTAATCTTCTTGAATGGCAGTCAGTCTCAAGTAGAGTAATGTGGGCTAATATCAGAATGGAGAATTGGACAATGAGACTTATTTGTGCCTATGGTCCCACAGAAGGTTCTACTAAGTAGAAGTGGAGGAATTTTTTGATGCTTTAGGAAAAGCAACTGACACAGTGAAAAAGGAAATGTTTGTTCTTGTTGAGGATCTAAATAACAGAGTAGGAAATGATTGTGAGACATACAAAAATATTTTGGGAAAATTTGGAGAAAAGAGCAAAGCTAATAATAAAGGCAAATACCTGTTGGATTTCTGCACAGGACATGGACTGGTTATTACTAACACTATGTACCAACATAAAAATGTGCACAAATTCACATGGAGAGAAGAATGCAAGGAATAAGAAAAGTCTCATTGACTATGTTATTGTTGATAGTGATGTTTTCTCCCTGGTGCAGGACACCAGAGTGTACAGAGGATTTGAAATTGGAAGTGATCACTATTTAGTCTTGAGCAGGATAAATTTGAATTTCCTATTGAAAAGAATAACATGTAAGAAAGTTTTAAAGCGAATAAAAGTTGAGCAGCTCTCAGATGTGAACTGTAGACTAAAATACACAAAGATTATTGAAAAGAAAAGAAAAGAGTTTGAGAGCAGGAATCAAACCTTGGAGATTCAGTGGCAAGCCTTGAACTAAACCCTGATTGATTCAGCCAGAGAGAGATGTGGTGAGGTTGTGTGCAAGGTTAAAAAAATCAGAAATCCCTGGTGGACACAGGAAGTTAAAGAGGCAGTGAAGGAAAAGAAGAAAGCATATCAAAAGTTCCTGGCAAATAAGTCAGGAACTTTTTTCAGAGAATACAGAGACAAATGTTAAAGAACATAACACTGTGTAAAACTAGCTAAACAAAAGTCATGGGAGGACTTTGGCAAGAATATAGAAAATAAATATCAAGTATGTGGTAATATGTTCTGGTGGTTGTTGAAGAAGCTTAGAAATGGAGGAAAGAGTGCTGTAAAAGGAGTTGGAGATGATAAAGGTGACATGAAAACGGGAGAAAAAACATATCCTTGAAGAATGGAGTAATTACTGTGATAAATTGCTAAATGATACAAGCAGTGATAATACAGTGGTAAAAAACACTCAAAAGCATACACTCAGGAATATATATCCATACTTGAGGTACAAAAAGCCATCAAATGCTTGAAATGTGGAAAGGCAGCAGGAGTAGATGAATTTTGATCAGAAATGCTGAAGTATGGTGGTATAAAAGGCTTACAATGGCTGCACTGCACAGTTCAGAAAGCCTGGACAGAGGGACGAATTCCCGATGAATGGAGTAGAGCTTTTATAGTATCCATATATGAAAAGGGAAATAAAACTGAATGTGAGAATTACAGAGGTATTTCCCTACTGAGTGTTCCTGGCAAGATCTATGCAAGTATACTTGAGAAACGGTTGAGAAGAATTGTGGAAGAAAAGCTTGGTGAAGAACAAGCTGGATTCAGGCCAAATAGAGGCTGTCAGGATCAGATCTTCACTTTACGACAAATAGTCAAGAAAGCATGGGAATATAACAAAGATCTGTATTTAAGTTTTGTCGATTTGGAAAAGGCATATGACAAGGTGCCAAGAGAGAAGCTATTCAATACGCTGCCGTTATATGGTGTCAGTGGGGCATTATATCAAGCAATACTTAATCTTTATTTGAGTTGTAAGTCAGCAGTTAGAATTGAAGGAAGCACAGGAAGATGGTTTAATGTTATATCTGGTGTGAAAGGATGTACATTATCCCCTCTGTTATTCATTATCTATATGGGTCACATTATGAAGGAAAGTAGTATTAAACATGATATCAGAATTTGAGGTGGTAATGTCAGCTCTTTGCTTTATGCAGACGATGTTATACTTCTAAATAAATCCGCTACAAGTTTGGAAGATTCCCTGACTAAATTGAATAACTGTTGTAATAGATATAGTATGAAGGTCAGCATTAAAAAGACAAAGACAATGAAAATAGGTAGAGTCGTTGAAAATGTCAACTGTGTTGTAAACGGGGAACCTGTGGAACAAGTAAATCTTTTCAGCTACTTAGGCACGATTTTTAGTGAAGGTGGTAAATTAAATAATGAAATAGACGACAGATCAGCATCCAGGAATGCGTTAGCAGAGCTAATCTCAGGTGGTATGGTCACTTAAACAGAATGGGCGAGGAAAGATTAGCAAAACAAGTGTTCTCTGCCAGGTTGGCAGCAAAACGACCCAGAGATAGACCAAGATATAGGTGGATTGATACGGTACAAAGTGTCTTAGATGATAGAAATATAAGATCTGATAATGTTGGAGTCTTGACAAGTAACAGACTGATTTGGTGGAAAATTGTAGATAGGAAATTAATAATGATGTAATTTTTTTCATGTAGTACTATCATATCTTGTACACCCCTTGATGGTACATGGCAGGAATTTGATGATGATAGAATAAGAGAGAAATTAGTCGGAACACTAAATTAGCTGTATACAAGACAGTGTTCAAACCAGTTTTAACTAACTTATGGATCTGAGAGCTGGGTCAGAAGTAAAACACTAGACCAAAGACTAGAAACTGCAGATATGAGAGTCCTGAGAAAGATTATAGGTGTGAACAGATGGCATCAATGGCAATATCATATTAAAAACGAGGATATTAGGAAAGAACTTGACATTGTTAACAGAGCTAATCTCAGATGGTATAGTCACTCAAACAGAATGGATGAGGAAAGATTAGCAAAACAAGTGTTCTCTGCCAGGTTGGCAGGAAAACGATCCAGGGGAAGACAACGATATAGGTGGATTGATATAGTACAAAGTGCCTTAGACGATAGAAATATAAGATATGATAATGTTGGAGTCTTGACAAGTAACAGACTGATTTGGAGGAAAATTGTAGATACGAAGTTAGTAATGATGTAAAATTTTCATGTAGTACTATCATATCCTATACACCCCTTGAGGGTACATGTCAGGAATTTGATGATGAACAAAGATAACTTATTAGTCAGTTTTGACACACTTCCTTTTTACAAATGTTTCTGTGAATGGCATGACTCTTTTTTTAATGACAAATTAGTGTCCGATATTATAGCACCCTCTTTTCCCCCATACTATGTCCTAATTGTTTTGTGTTGCAAAATAATTTTTATCTACTAAAAGAAGATACAGTCATTAGTCACCTCCTAGCTCCTGCTGACACTTTTTATATAGAAGCATTTGAGCAATGCACTCTAGATGTTTGAAAATCTATTCGGTCCTGTGGCCTCCAAACTTTAAACACTTTCCTCAGTAACCTGAACGCAAGTACATACGGTTTGCCATTGAAATTGAAAACTAGAATTTACGTCCATTTCTCGATGCATTCTTCATATGTTTTTCCTTGGACAGTTTTTCCTTTTCCTTCACCATCTACCTTAAACCAATATATTCTGTTTAATACATACACAGATTCTTAGTACCACCTAGTACAAAAATGGAGAGTTATGAACACTCAACAAAAACTAATGGAAGTTGCTCCAGTGAACAAGTTCTTAACATGAGTTACGGATTATCAGCAATACTTTTATAAACAATGGCTATATCAAAAATATTATCAACAAATTCTTCATAAGACTACACCTAAAGTAATAATATATTGATTAAAGTAAAAGCATAGCTATTCCATATGTTAAAGGAATATCTGAAAGAGTAAATAAACAGAATACTACAAATACAAATTTAGTGTCATCTTTAAACCTCTGCAGAATTAAAGAGCTTATTGAACTCCTCCAAGAATTTCTCTTCCCCACCTTAGTGACCTACCCTGGAGGTATATGGAATCCAATTCACTTGTATTTTGCCTATTATAGGTGAAACTGAATGCATGATTCCAATTCAGTAAGAAGAACACAAGTAGCATATCAAATTTAATAATTATTGAATTCAGGCATTTCTGATCATGCTGTGAGCATTCTACACAGAATAGGTTGGAATTCACCACATTTAAATTTAAGAGGTCTGTGAATTTCAAACCAACCTATTCTCAGTTGTAATGGTGGTCTAATAATCTCCAGAATATGGAGGACCATCTGATCCCATAAATTCTATCTCAATCAAGTCACAGATTAGGGCTAGTCTCTAGTAATTCCCCCCCCCCTCCTTTCCCCCCACACTTCATCACTTTAGGCATAAATTACTCCAAGATCCAAGATCCAACATTGCTATCGATAATTTTTCAATAGCAATGTTGGCCCTTATTTTATATATTGATCATGCCATCACTGATATTGCTAGCATGTACCAACATTTTTAATTAGAGGATAAGCACCTCCATTATACAATTGAAGAACAACAAGCATTGCTTAATTTGATTTAAAAACACCTGGGTTTGATTCTCATTGTAATGAGAGGAATCCTTATATGGTTTTTTTCAGTTGATGGTGAGTTAGCTAATCTCATATAGAGGTATCAGTGTTTCCCTCCATTCTGGAAACTCGAGTTTTTCACTCTGCATACAGGCAAATCACCACCTTAAGCCTCTATCTACACACCACCTGCTCTATCTACATCTAACACCTACTGATAGAATTCACACAGTTTACAGACAGAAATACTCTCATTAGATGGTGTATATACAGGCTTAAATAGTGGAAATCGTGGGTCGTATAGAATGGAGCTCCTTCTTATGATGAATCCTTCGGCATGTCATGTAATAATAATAATAATATGATTCAAAATGGATCTCAGCCATATAAAAAAAAAACAGGATTAGCTTTGGTGCAGTTTTTTCCCACCAGAGGGTCTGACTTGTTGAATTAACAGTTGACCAAATTAGTGGCATACTATGTGAATTGTAATGCAACTTGTTTCTTGTGTGTGTGTGTGTGTGTGTGTGTGTGCGTGCACGCGCGCACACTCCAGCTCCTTAGTATGATGGATGCAATGTTAGTAATTGCTTTGGCTTATTTATATTAAGTTATTACTCCATATCTTTATTGATCTCCATAATTTTACTATAATGCATTTTGCTCATAATTTGCAATCTGATATACACATTTTATAATGCCATTTCAAGATGTCAGGCTCATCTGTCACCTACCCAGTAGCATGCAAGCAAGTATAAAAAGGTAGATAAAAGTCAGCCATAAAACTAACATCCTATTGCTCTCACTTATCATGGAGAAATTCATCCATAGCAAGCTCCTTTGTGACCTGGAGTGACCAATTAATTATCATTGTGGATTCCTCTTTTCATAAAAGTCATGGAAAGGTTTGGAGATACTTGTGTAGTTACTCTTGATATTTTCAGGGCATTTGATATGGTCTGTATAACCCTCCTTATCCAGCTACTATCTTATGGTCTGCCTTTGTGATTAGGCCACCTGTTTCTTATGTTGTTATTTCATATCTGATTCTTCTTTTGGTGCAGGGTTCTCCAGAACTCTGTGCTTTTTGACCATTGTTTTCTCCCATACATAAATGATGTTTCTCATTAACCTCAAATCCTATCTCTATAGTTGCTGATGACTCTGTATGTTGTTATTCATTCAACAAATCCCACAGTGCTAATGAATAAAGTGTTGGGATTTTTCCATATTTATTCTCGGTGGAGAATGATTTTATCATCATTCTCCACTGAGGTGAGGTGACTTTCAGTGCTACTAAACACAATTCTCTCTTATTTCTTATAATATTCGGGTCTTTAATCACAATGAGATCTCTCTTCAAGAGCTAAATCAGCCTGTAAACTTTCATGCCAAAAAAAAATATTGCATCTATAGTCTCCTCAGTCTCCAAAAAATCTTAACGTCCTTTTTCGTTCAAGTTACTACTTCTCAGTTGTGCATCTCCTAACACTGAATAAATCCCAAATCTTGTTAAACTTTAAGAATGTTTTCACATTTGTTGTGATACAATACAAACCTCTCCAAGAATGCCTGATGTATGCAGAAAAGGAGAACATTGAGAGATGATTCCTCTCTCACAGACTTCCTTCAGTCGTTTTCTCATGAATGATCTGTTCTGCATTATGCTTCTTTTATAGGTATTTTCATAAGCTCTGTTTCACAATATTGGCTGCTATCATTTCAGAAATAAAGATAGTTCCTGGATGGTGAATACTTCCTATGGATTTAAAAATGCCCTATATCTTTTGTGTCCTGAACCAGTCTTAATACTTACTGTCAGTAGTAAGTTAATCAGTATTAACTGTGGACATCTATCACTATGTTGATAACAATTGATACCTTTTGGTTTGAAAGAGTCTGATTCAAATCCTATCTAGTATGTATAGAACCTTTCTAAGACTTTTTTCAACTGAAAATGGGTCTGAACTGGAGAGAAAACTCCATCCCATACAAAGATAGCAGAGAGTTTCCCCATCTTGAAACAGGAAAATTGGCAAGAAGTGCCTATTCAATTAACGGATATAATGCACTCATCTCATAATCTTAGTTTCTAATCCAGACAATCCAGCTAATCAAACAAAGAACTATTCCTCCACTTTCTTCAAAATATGCTGCTGGAGGTCAGGTCAGCATTCATATTCACTTTCAGACTTATCCTGCTGTTTCATTCTGTCTGCTTCTGTTTTTTTGGAACAGCTTTCAATACTTCTCCCTTGAGGATGTGTACTTCCAGCTGTTCAGTAAACACATCTTTCTCAGTAAGCATTTGTCCACATATATGGCATCGTTATGCTAGTCTTGTGGTTTCTCATATGTGAGGTTGATTAAAAAAAATGGCACAAGGAGAGAGAGTCTTGTAGATTAGCATTGGTCATCACCATTATTTATCATTTTCTTTAGCTCTTTCCTCCATATATTACTTTTTATTTCCTCCTTGCCATCCACCATAATTTATGTAGCATCCTTCATTGAAATAACTTTTTATATGAAGGAATGGCAGTCTTGGTTTTGATAGGACATTGGCTGGTAGAATTTTATTTGGAGGGAGCAGTATTTAAGAACAAAAGGATGACAATTTGATGGGTATAGGATATCTTTGGGCTACTATTTAACTCATGCTGATGGATTAAATAATAGCCCCCAAAAAGAGTTCACTTCTTGTGAAAGAGTATTACATTTTCATGTATTCACACTTTCATAAGTATCGTATTTGAATACACTGGCATTGGGAGAAGATGATTGTACAGTAGTTAACTGCTGTCACTAGTTAACGTTTTTTCACTTCATATTGAAGAAACACAAGAAGTGTGCTATATTGGTGAAACTGTATTACAGGAAGATGAGGCAAGGGAATCATGTATACATAGAATGGAAATGCAGTTAGGTATTTGGTAAAAGAGAAAATATCATAAAGAGATAATTTACAAAGAGGAGCTACTGCAGAGACACACACACACAGAGGGAGACATTTTATGGCCCAGAAGGAGAGATAGCTTAAGGATTAAAAAGCTAGATAATTAAGAGATGTCTTCCACAGAGCACAGAATGCATAGAACTGACCATGGCTGCTGATCAAAGGCCAGTGCCCCCCTTCTCATCATGTGTCCTGTTATCATCATCATCATCAAATTCCTGCCATGTACCCTCAAGGGGTGTACAGGATATGACAGTACTACATGAAAAAATTACATCATTACTAACTTCCTAGCTACACTTTTCCTCCAAATCAGTCTGTTACTTGTCAACACTCCAACATTATCAGATCTTATATTTCTGTCGTCTAAGGCACTTTGTAGCATATCAATCCACTTATATCTTGGTCTTCTTCTGGGTCGTTTTCCTGCCAACCTGGAGGAGGACACTTGTTTTGCAAATCTTATCTTGCCCATTCTATTTAAGTGACCATACCATCTGAGATTAGCTCTACTAATGCATTCCTGGATGCTGACAATGTCAAGTTCTTTCCTAATATCGTCATTTTTAATATGATATTGCCATTGATGCCATCTGTTCACACCTCTAATCTTTCTCAGGACTCTCATATCTGCGGTCTCTAGTCTTTGGTCAAGTGTTTTACTTCTGACCCAGCTCTCAGATCCATAAGTTAAAATTGGTTTGAACACAGTCTTGTATACAGCTAATTTAGTGTTCCGACTAATTTCTTTCTTATTCCATATGAATTTATTCAATTGACTTCCCACGATACCAGCTTTGCTGATTCTGTTGTCTATTTCTATATTTAGTTTACCATCTTCAGTAAAAGTTGTGCCTAAGTAGCTGAAATGTTTTACTTGTTCCACAGGTTCTCCATTCACAACACAGTTGACATTTTCAATGATTCTGCCTATTTTCATTGTCTTTGTCTTTTTATTGCTGACCTTCATACCATATCTATTACAACAGCTATTCAATTTAGTCAGAGAATCTTGCAGACTTGTAGCGGATTTATTTAGAAGTATAACATCATCCGCATAAAGCAAAGAGCTGACATTAACATCTCCAATTTTGATATCAGGTTTAATACCACATTCCTTCATAATGTGATCCATATAGATAATGAATAACAGAGGGGATAATGTACATCCTTGTCTCACACCAGATTTAACATTAAACCATCTTCCTGTACTTCCTTCAATTCTAACTGCTGACTCACAACTCAAATAAAGACTAAGTATTGCTTGATATAATGCCCCATTGACACCATATAACTGCAGCGTATTGAATAGCTTCTCTCTTGGCACCTTGTCATATGCCTTTTCCAAATCGACAAAACTTAAATACAGATCTTTGTTATATTCCCATGCTTTCTCGACTATTTGTCGTAAAGTGAAGATATGATCCTGACAGCCTCTATTTGGCCTGAATCCAGCTTGTTCTTCACCAAGCTTTTCTTCCACAATTCTTCTCAACCGTTTCTCAAATATACTTGCATAGATCTTGCCAGGAACACTCAGTAGGGAAATACCTCTGTAATTCTCACATTCAGTTTTATTTCCCTTTTTATATATGGGTACTATGAGAGCTCTACTCCAATCATCGGGAATTCGTCCCTCTGTCCAGGCTTTCTGAACTATGCAGTGCAGCCACTGTAAGACTCTTATACCACCATACTTCAGCATTTCTGGTCGAATATCATCTACTCCTGCTGCCTTTCCACATTTCAAGCCTTTGATGGCTTTTTCTACTTCAAGTATGGATATGTATTCCTGACTGCATGCCTGGTCAGTGTTTTTTATCACTGTGCTGTCATCACTGCTTGTTTCATTTAGCAGTTTTTCAAAGTAATTACTCCATACTTCAAGGATATCTTTTTCTCCTGTTTTCATGTCACCTTTATCATCTCTAATTCCTTTTACAGCACTCTTTCCTCCATTCCTAAGCTTCTTCAACAACCTCCAGTATATTTTGCCACCTTCTTGATATTTATTTTCTATATTCTTGCCAAAGTCCTCCCATGACTTTTGTTTAGCTAGTTTTACACACTGTTTAGCTTTCTTACATTTGTCTCTGTATTCTGTAAGAGCCAAAGCTGACTTATTTGCCAGGAACTTTTGATATGCTTTCTTCTTTTCCTTCACTGCCTTTTTAACTTCCTGTTTCCACCAGGGAGTTCTGATTTTTTTATCCTTGCACACAACCTCACCACATGCCTCTCTGGCAGAATCAATCAATGTTTCCTTCAGAGTTTGCCACTGAATCTCCAAGGTTTGATTCCTGTTCTCAAACTCTTTCATTTTCTTTTCAATAATATTTCTGTATTTTAGTCTACAGTTCACATCTGAGAGCTGCTCAACTTTTATTCGCTTTAAAACTTTCTTACATGTTATTCTTTTCAATATGAAATTCAATTTTATCCTGCTCAAGACTAAATAGTGATCACTTCCAATTTCAAATCCTCTGTACACTCTGGTGTCCTGCACCAGGGAGAAAACATCACTATCAACAATAACATAGTCAATGAGACTTTTCTTATTCCTAGCCTCTTCTCTCCATGTGAATTTGTGCACATTTTTATGTTGGAACATAGTGTTAGTAATAACCAGTCCATGTCGTGAGCAGAAATCCAACAGATATTTGCCATTATTATTAGCTTTGCTCTTTTCTCCAAATTTTCCCAAAATATTTTTGTATGTCTCACAATCATTTCCTATTCTACTATTCAGATCCCCAAAAGGACCAACTTTTCCTTTTTCATTGTGTCAGTTGCTTTTTCTAAAGCCTCAAAAAATTCCTCCACTTCTACCTTAGTAGAACCTTATGTGGGACCATAGGCACAAATAAGTCTCATTGTCCAGTTCCCCATTCTCATATTTGCCCACATTACTCTACTTGAGACTGACTGCCATTCAAGAAGATTAGCGTCGTATTTTGTGTTGAATACTATGGCTACTCCTTCTTTTCCTTGATTGTCATTGCCTGAATATAACATTTTGTATTTATTGCTCAGAAAGATCTCACCAGTTTTGGTCTTTTTTGTTTCAGTCACCCTTATTATGTCGATCTGGTACTTATCTAATTCCTCAGCTAGCTCCATTTCTTTGCCATTCAGGCTTCTTACGTTGATAGTGCCGATCTTTAACTCTGGTGATGTTGAGTTGGGGTTTGTTTTCAGATTTGTTCCAGTAGCTGACTTTTCGCTGTTCGCCCTGGTTCCCTGGCGAAAACAACGGGGGCCTTGTTTAACCGGGCGACGCCCCAGCCGGCATGAAATTTTGTCATGTTGTACCATCATTTTTTATTTTGGTTTAACCAATAAGAATACAATTTGGTCGGCTAAATCCCAAATTGCCAGCCCATCCTCGTTCGTTCAGTATCAAAGTAGATTCCCAACAGGGTGCACCACGAGAAGGTGAGGATTGGTCATTAGGTCAGAAACCCTGGTCGGTTCTCTGCATTCCTTTAAAGGCTATGTGGAGGTCTCCTCTCAGTTATACAGCTTTGACCCTTAAGCACCCCATGTCCTGTTATTAGGTATTGAAATGAATGGACACTTAGTGAATGAGGATAGACTGGTAATTTGAAACACAGCTGACCAAAAGGTATTCAGTATTGGCTTAAACCAGAGGTAAAATGATGGTATAACATGATGGTATGTCTTACCAGCTGGCATGTCTGTCACTCATTTGTTTAAATGAGTTACACACAAGCTTAGATGTCAAAACCAGTTTGGATGGTGACACTTCCTATAATGCATAGCAGTATACATATTCAAAAGAAAGCATGCTATGAATAATGGATACTGGGTCAATTTGGTTATACAGGGTGTTCGGGATAAATTTGACATATTTATAATTAATTATATTTTTCCGTAAGTTACATGTATTAACACACACTTCTCTTCATTTCTCTTCAGTTTGGACCCTTCTTCATTCATATACAAGCTGTCAGAAAGGATGGATAGCTGGAACCCACCTGAATCATGGAAGAGAATAACTTGTATCATGATGATTCGTGCCCGCCATCAAAATAAGGATATTACGACTGCTGCCCAATGCTCCCTGAATACAGTAAAAACAATCAGGCATGAACTAGAGACTTGCAATGGTGACTACGAGGATGTAGCAAGAAGAAAGATCCCTAGCAGACGATCTGATTGCGTTCGTACAGCAGAATTCCTCGCAAATCTGCAGGAACAGGTGTTGAAGAACCCTGGCATTGGAATTCGGGCTTTGTTCGTGGAGTTGCTAACTGTAGTCAAGCCCTGGATAACAAGGGTAGCCAATGGTAGGCCGTATGTATGGCAGCAGGATTCGGCCCCTTGCCACACCTCTGGGAAAAGTCAAAAATGGTTGTCTGAAAATTTCTACGACTTCACCAGTCCAAATGTTTGGCCTCCAAACTCCCCAGACCTTAACCCCATGGATTATTTTGTATGGGGCGCAGTTGAAAAAGACACCAATCGCACTTCCAGTAATACAAAAGCCCAGTTAATGGATAAAATGAAAACAGTTTTTGCGGCCCTTCCCAGGGAGACTGTAGCATCAGCTTGTTCGAGGTTCCGAAGCAGAATTGAAGCTGTGATCGATGCTAATGGTGGTTATTTTGAGTAAATCTTGTTGATAGTATTCTAATTAACTCTGCCTGTAATGTTTTTTTGTCAATTCATTAAATTTAATAGATACAAAGAAGATTTTCTTTTTCCTTACGAAACTGTCAAATTTATCCCGAACACCCTGTATATGTGTGGAAGTCATGAAGACACTTTAAGTGCAAGCTTTTGTTTGGTCATGCTTGAATATAAATTCTTGTGAAGTATAATTTCGGTTCATATTAAAAATGAGGATATATAAGAATATCACTGATGGATCACTGGCATTGGAGAATGTGAGCAGAGGTAATCTAAAGCAGTATATCACTTCCTCTTTTTGTTCATAGAATGAGAGAGGAAAGGTTAGTAAAATGTGTGTTTGATTCTTAATGGTCGAAAAAAAAAAGACCCAGAATAAGACTAAGATCTAGATGGATTGATGAAATTGATATGCCGTAGAAAACTTACCTCCTTTATTTAGCAAATGATATACATATAGAAAGTAATAAGGGAATAAATAACTGGCACTATAATATTGTTATTATTATTACATGATACCTCCAGGGAGTCCAAGAACTCATCAAGGGAGGGCACCTACTCTACGACTCTCTGTCTCCACCAACCTCAACTACCATTATGATCTGCACCAACGCCACCCACAACCACCACTAGATTTTCACAGACAATCACAAACATCCATGCCCACGGCGGGATTTGAACCCGCAGCCTTTTGGCTGGAGAGCGGATATGCTAACCAGTCTGGCTAATATAAATATAAAACAGAAAAGGTATCATAGTTGAACACTTAGATTCTGAGTCCACAATAAAGCTACGTGTTTAACATAAAAAAGATAAGTGAATACAGGGCAGTCGCTGTAGAGCATCCTTTTGCTTCTTCTAATCTAAGTTGGAGTGTTTCTACCACTATAGTTCCAGGTTAATGTGATATCAAAAGCTTCATACAAAATTTGCACACCAGTTTTCCAGGCAGGTTGTAAGAGTATTTTGTGTTATTTAGGATGCCCCACAAGGAGATAGTCTACTTAATATTCTGTTTACAAAACTAAAATGTAAGATCTGCCAAATAGTATTAATTTGGAAGCAATATAGGAAGATTGGTAATAATATAAACGTAATTATGTAGTACTGTCATACTGTCTATCAAGACTTAGTGATGATGATGGATAGAATAGTAGGCTATTTCTAGAGTGTGCATAAAAGTGCATGGTTAGCAACGAAGGAAGCAACAACAAATTTATAGCAATGTGGAATATGCAAAAAGTGTTGTGAACATATTGTTGAATAAATGATGGTATCTCTGCTTTCTTAGCTTAGCACTGATTTAATTCATGACTAAGAAATTCTGTACTGTGTTAGTATCGTGACTCTGTAATGTTTGGTATTCTAAATCCTTTGAAAGATAAGGTGCCTGTGCAGAGACTACTGAGTATTGGGAATGATACAAAGGGAAAATTGTGTATTTTATTAAATACTTTTTTTGTGAGTTACTCCTTTAGATAATTATATCAGTTGGTTTAAAGACTAGTATCAGGGACATTTGTATATGTTGTCAGATTTTAAAGAATGCGACCAAGAGAAATCTTTATGGTTTTTCAATTTGTGCTTATATGTTTTAAGGCTGTATCCAGGTGTGTACCTATTCTCTCTTCTTGCTTCATGAAGAAGAAGATATCTTCTTCCTCTTCATCTTTGAACAACTAGAAAAAAACCAACAGCACACTAAAGACATTTCGAATGGGCTTGCTTATTAATTCATTAAAAAGGAAGGAAAAATCTGTATTGCCAAAAGCATTTCATCCTAGAAGTATGGTTATAAAAAAGATATTTTCCATTTTCTTAAGCACTGAAATATTCTGTTAATAACTAGTCTAGCCGTAAATACCGTTACAATTTGAACAGCACATAAACCATTAATCTATCAGTAAATCATTTATGTACATGTATAACGTGCATATAGCATCACTAAATGTTCGAAATGTCCCCCTTTTGCAAAGTCTGTGAGGCCACATATCAGTGGTGGCACATACATCGAATGGAAATGTTGCCACTGCTTGTTTCAAATCCACTTTCAAGCTGGTGCTGCTGGGGTGTCATTTCTTGCAGGCTACTCTTTCAAGCTCCAACCACAATTTGAAGTCAGATTCAGATCATGACTTCAGACTGTGAAATGTGGTTGTTCACATTCGCCTCCAACTACTATTGTGTGGTCCTCTCCTTGTATGCAGGGGGCTGAGTCCTGTTGGAAGGTCTGCTGCCTATTGCCAAACAAGGTGTTGTTCAGGAGGTATTGATTCACTTTGCAGAGGTTTCAACCCTCCCCCACCCTTTCTCACAGAAATGCAACCAACTTTGATATCTCCCCCAATACATCACCCCCCCCCCCCCACCACCAATCATCATTGATGCAGAGTGTGATCTCTCTGAATCCTGGATGCTACGGCACACACTATGCAGCCATCTAGGGCATATATTCTGGCAGTTAAATGACTTTTCATTGATAAAAAATTTTCTCATCTGTGAAGACGATATGTCTGTATCTGTTGTTTGCATACTGCTAGAGAAGTAATTTGATTTTATCATCCTCTGCTGCATAAGTTGGTGTTAGGAAGTGTCCAGTTGAACAGTTTTAGGCTCTCATGCCCAGGTCATCAGTTAGTACACGTGACATCGTTCTCTGTGAAATGTTCGTCTCTCGCAACATCACAGGATTACAGCGGAGGCCTGCCTTCACAGCCCTCACATGCTATTGTGTTCTAACACAGTGTGGTTGCTCTGTTCTTTGGTGGTCAGATATGTTTTCTGTATTGTTATAACAGTAAATAGTCCAATACACAAACATCTAACTGATCCCAACTATTTTTACATGTTGAAAATAATAGGATGCTCATTCCAACCTTGTGAAGTGCTGTTACAGCTACATGGTTCTCATAATCTCCCCACTGCATGTTAACCCATACAGCTAGACAACGCTCTCTCTACTGATAAACATGCAAATGTTGACTATGTATACTGCCACTAATAGAACTGGGCTTTTGCAATTCTGTGGGCAGCACAATGGTGTGCAGAAGTTGTAACAGCATGTATGGCAAAACTGTGTAATGGAAATTGCAATATATTTCATATTACTAATAGCCTGTGTAGGTTTTTTTTTTTTCTTTCCATATTACTAATAGCAAATTTGAAAACACTTTTATCAACTTGTTTGTGCATGGTAATATTAATCAAAAAGTAAGATTAGCATTCAAATAAAAAATCATAATAAAATGAAATAAAATCATCCTCAAAATTGTTTAAATGTTTTTTTTATAACTTAAAAATGACTTTATATGTATATGTATATATATTTTTTAAATTTTGTGCAATTTTCATTTGTATAATTAAAAAAAAGATTTTTTTTGTTGTAATTAGGAATAACATATAGTATGTGTATATGTGATATGCAGGCTCGACTATGCCTTCTGAATAATACTTTTCATTGTATGATTGATTTTCTCTTTCACACAGATGGAACTTGAGGAAGTTGAATCAAGGAATGAAGAATTTCCTATTACTCGTAGCATGCTAACTTTGATATTTGCACTCACTAATCAACCAATTCCACCTACATTAGGAGCTGGTCAAAGGAGACCAGGATTAGAACCATATCTTGAATATATTAGAGATTCTGTTTTGTTGAAATGCAACTTAAGGGCTTATAAGAAAGAAGGGGAAAAGGTGAATCAGCTGTTTCTCTTATCATTTATCAATTTTTGGTTGGAACTGTTAAATTTTTTTATTTAATTAAACTGAATGAAATTTAACAGTTCCAATGTTACAACTCATTCACTGTTGGTAACATCTAAAATTTTGATATTTTATTGATCATTTATATTGCCTGTAAAATTCTCTAGATTAAGTATTAATTATTATATTAGACATTGAAGTTTGAAGAATATATGATTTAGTGTTAGTAAATTTGCATGGACGTGTTGCTTCTGAAAAGTTAAATTTTTAGAAGTAATGTAAGTTAGATTTTTTTTAAAAGAAAAGTTATAAAAATGCTAAATTTGAAAATATCAGTTTTAATATTACATTTTAGTGATTTCATTTTCTATAACTTTAGATAATAACAATTTTTAAAAATTTAGAAAAAAAAAACTTTTCTTTTTTGTGTTAGCTCAACACTAATACACATCTTTTGAGAGTTTTTTTTGAGAATACAACTTCCCTTCATATTCTAAACAGTATTTTTCTCAGTTAATGTGATAGTGTTAGATTTTGTATGTAATATTTGAAAGTAGGTGATTCTTATGATAATTCTTATTATATTTATTATTATGTTATATTAGTATATTCTATTGCTTGTCTTAGCGTGAGAAATTGTTGTCCTTTTTGAGAAACAAGGTATTCTGAAAACTGAAGTCAACAAGGGATCAATCCCCCCCCCCCCAAACTCATTCGCATTAAATCCAATTTTTAAGAGAAGAATAGTGTACAAGCATTAAGCATTGGTGGTTTTTGCCTTTCAGAGAATATATTATAATAAAAAAGAAGAGCCTGTGTAGCTCAGTAGAAGTGGTGTTTGCACTCTACAGCGCTTGGTCGCACGACGAAAGGCGTTCGAGTCTAGTCGCCGACTAGAGGAACTTTTTCTAATCCTTTTCTCAACCGGTTCCAGAGTTAGTCGATCTCTGGCACGGGCTAGCGGGTTTTTCCTCCCGTAAACTCAAGAAAATCGGCCGTTGAACCCACACTATTTTCAGACATTAAATATATTGTGTTAGGGTTATGGACCATCAGATGGCGGCACTTACTAGCTGCCTTCTTCACTGCGTGCCGATTAATTAGTGATAGCCTTGGGCCAGCTATCTCTGATTGGCTACCAGTGGAGATTGAACTGCCCACTCAGTCTCCAAAAGTTAGATAGGGCTTAAAAACGACCTCGCCTACTCCCTATATACGGAAACAAAAAGGCGTTAGCTGATTTTTTTTTTTTTTAAACTATTCGTATGAATGTCCCAAATTTAGTTATATACATGAATGTATTGAAGAATTTACTTGGTTATATCCAGAATCTCAAAACATACAGCACGAACTGACTTCACACTTAAAAAGAATTCTGAGCACGTGTGAAAATAGAAAAATATTACAGTAATCCATCAGACTCGTAATCTATATAGAATATGAAGGGAAGTTACATGCTTGACTCTTACTATTGCAAACATCATTATTAGAAACTCATTGACTATAACAAACAACTAAATAGTCCTGACCAAAGTCTTACAGATACAGTAAGAGCAATTCATTACAACAAGTCAACCATTCCAGTCATCCCTGTGGGCTTGCTATGGTGCGAGTATTCCTTCAAAAGGAATTCAACTTCCTTTCATGTTCTATAGCTAAAGGAAATTGATCTCAAAGATGGGGAGAGGGGATTTATATATTATTATTATTTTTAATTTTAATTTTTTTTTTGCAAAACTTGGAAACAATCTTTTTCCTTCTGTAACAAATTGACGGTTGGCAGATATAATTGACTATGCAGATAGGATTAACTATCCTATACTAGTAGATCTGGAAGAGTTAGACAACATTACCACAACATGTTAGTTGGTCTGATTTATAATTGAGAAATGAAAATGAGATGAAATGCCAGATTTGAAAATACACATTTTGCTTATTGATGTGCTGCTTTAGGAAGGAGAACAAAGTTTACTTGCAAAACATTAAATTACATTCTTAGGAAGCCACTGTAAAATGAAATTAAAAAAAAAATAGATGAAAGCAGCAATTCAGAAATCAAGTATATCACTGAACTGGTGTGTGTGAGAGAGAGAGACAGAAACTTTACTTACACAATAGAAAAAATTTTGGACAGGATGGATGATCCCAGGAATAGAAGTCAAGTTGATAATAATTTGTGACTGACAGTGCATTTATCACCTGATTTATCCACCATTACACATCAACTTTTATTAAAAGTTGAATGAAATGTATATTGAGTACAAAAGACCATTCAAAATATAATGCAATGTTTACATGATGAAAGCAAGAAATTGTGAACCATTTATTAAAATTCTCATTCTCAATCCTTTTATTAAAAAAAAAATAAAAAAAATTCAGATATTTGTTTTTAGATTTTCTCTTTTTCAAAAATTCAGTTTTAGACATTAGTGGTTTTGAAACTGTGGTGGTGCAAGACCCTTTATGGGAGGGTGCAATGGTCAATATTATTTTATTTTTGTGCACAATTCCTGCATGTTCTCAATATTCCATCATTTATTTCAATATAATATAGCATTAAACATTCCATGTTTTGAAAAAATGTGTCCAAAAGAACAAGCTCAGCTATCTCATTAAATATTTTTGTTGTCATTAATATATATTAATTTAGAAATTTAAAAAGTTGTAATTTTTAAAATAAAATATTTCTGTATGCTAATTTGCATTTAATTGGGTACGAAGCATAATTGTGTACTATCCAAAAAAAGTTTTACTAAAATAAAATTCATGCTGAAAAAACTACAGTACATGAACTATAGGTCAACATTTTTTTATTTATTAAAAAAGGGAGAAATCCATCTATTTAACAAGTTAAAGATCACTGGCATAGACAACAGTTAAAATCTAATAACTTATTACCTTTAAAAGTATAGTGTGAAGTATTAATTAGAAATCATGAAACTACTGCTTGAACAATGCATAAATTTATAACGGAAAGTTTTCTTCCTATGCAAAATTATGATTCCCTAAAATAGAAATGAGGGTCATTATAAAATATTCGGGAATGTATTAATAACAGAAGGAGCAGAGAAGATAATAAAATACAAAATCGATAGCAGACTTCAAAGGAAGTCACTCTGTTCCTATTTTTATCCCACAATGTCATTCTTCCACAATCATTTCTCCTCCTACTGGCCACGTAGCTAAAAAAATTCCCTAGGATTTTCTTTGGATCTTAGGGCCAATCTCCTCTCATATTCCAGTTTCGCTTTCCTTACCACACTAGTCATTCTTCTGGCCTGTGTCTTATATTCTTCATGCATCTCTTCACCTGTCTCCTTATATCTCTTTCACAGCCTCTTTTTTGCAAACAATTCCTGTTTAATATTGTTTGTCATCCACTTTACACCAAATTGTGTTCTCTTCTTCACTCGTGGAATACAGCTTACTATTGCTGCTAACAGTCATTCCTTCACAATTTCCCAAGCACTAATGATATCTTGCCCTTCCAATTCCTCCCTCCATAGAACTGTCCCAAGTTGATATCTAAGACTGTTATAATCACCTGCCTTATAATTCCGCATACGTTCCCTTTTCTTTGATACTCCTACATGTCCGTTCATCTTCCAAGCCAAAACCACATGTCACTCTCTCCAACTGTGGAAGAGATGTCGTCTCAATTATTATCAACTCTTCTGATGCTTTGACCAAATCCAAAGCTCTTGAACCTCTTGTTTTCTCTATTGCATGTTGCCTGAGACATTTGTCCCTCAAGAATTCTAGAAATTCCATTCCCTTATTACTACATGCATTTTACTCTTCCCAGCTTATGCTTCTGTAGTTAAAATCTCCCACAACAATCATTCTTCTTGCACTTGCCAAGCTGAACTGCCTAAACATCTCCTGCTCCTTGGCTTGTAGCAATACCCCACTAAATATCCTCTCCTGCCCACCTCTACCTCACACCATATACTTTCAAAACCATTAGTGTCACTGCCTTCCAAAGCCTCCACTCTTAGAGGACGTAAGTCATCACTTATCATAAGCAGCACTCCACCACTGTGTTTTCCTTTCCTATCCTGCTAAAAAATGCTGTACCCTGCTACTTCTATTCCTGTTGTTATATCATCTTTCATCATCACATCTCAAAAATTCTAATAATATTTGGCCAGGCTCATGCTATCAGTGCCAACAATTCATCTCCTAAATACTCCTAGCATTAGTATAAAGCTTAAAAATGTCACTGCTTCTATACCTATCATTATCCCCTCCAGACCCTACTGGACTCAGTGTTAACTGATGGTCATCTCCCTCCCCCAGTCACCCATTCCCACAAGGGGCCACTCCTGCTACCACCCACACTGGAAATTCTACTTCCTTGCATTGACATACCAACTCGTTCAGAAAACAGCAATCTCTCCAGATGCCTACATCCTTCCTCATTCAAATGCAAGTGGTCTCTTGCTTACAGTTCCTTTCTGTCCTCAAATGCCCTCCAAGCTTCCACATATTCCAATCCTCTCCATTCAGGCTATTATGCTATTCATTATTACTGCTCTTCTTCTCAGCTCACCACTATCAACCTGGGCAACACCCACATAATCTTTCTTTTCTGCATTTTCTTTCGTACACCCTCGACAAGAATCTCAGATCTCTCGCCACCCGATTTACATTGCCTCTCAAGTCATTCGTGCCCACCATCATAATCATCTCATCCACCCTTTCACCACGCTTAATTATCAGAGCCACACTCTCTATCGTTCCTCCAGGCAAACACTTCTCTGGCATCCTATGTTGCACTCCACGGATCATCGAGTCTCCATACATCACAACTCTTGCCACTCTGTTCCTTGATTGCTCACCTGCATCCCTCTCTCTCTCTCCTAACTCTTTCACTGTGTGTTCTCCTACTTATCTGCTGTCCTGGCATCACTCTATCCCTGGGTCCAGCACTCCCTTGCCTTCTTCTCATTTTCTCTCTCTCTCTCTCTCTCTCTCTGACTGTTTCCATTCTCTCCTCTTCTATCATTCCCATAACTCTCTCTCATTCCCTCTCTTCTACTGTTTCTATTCTCTCCTCTTCTATCATACCCATACCTCTCTCTGATTCCCTCTCTTCTACTGCTTCTATTCTCTACTCTTTTATCATTCCCATACCTCTCTCTGATTCCCTCTCTTCTACTGTTTCTATTTTCTCCTCTTCTATCATTCTCATACCTCTCTCTGATTCCCTCTCTTCTACTGTTTCTATTCTCTCCTCTTCTATCATTCCCATCTCTCTCTCTCTTACTCATACTCTGATTCGCCTTGCATTCATCTCTTCCATTCGCCTAATCTCATCTAATTCCTGAGACCATCTCTTTCAGCTCATCTCTCTCTCTCTCCACAAGTTAGCCACTCTTACTCGCTATTCATCCTCCCAATCATGACCATCTCCGAAAGCTCCACAATCATTCAAGCCTTCTGCACTCCCCACTCTTACTCGCCATTCATATTTCGCTGCTCGTTATTCTCACCTATCACAGTACTCGTCTCTCGAAAATCTCTTGCTCCTGAAACAACAAGGGCAGATAATATCGTAACATCTAACTCACTGAATTCCTCCCATCGCCTACATTTTAACCATATACTCCCCGTCTCTCACCCACCACATATCCAACTGCTGGGATGCATACATGCGACAAGTCTCGCATACCACAAAATCCTTTATTATGTTACACAAAATAGAGTCCTTGAATGGGGGGAGGACTTGTGGACATGCCATTTGTAATTGGAGAGCAGCAGCTGCCATCATTCAAATTTTGCCGAGGAACTACTACAACTAAACCTAAATTCTAAATACTATGTTATATGCTCTACTGTAAACTAATTTACTTACTCGATACTATAAGTATAAACTCTATTTAACTATACTAAATAGCGACTAATGAAAACTTATCTTTTCTTCCACAGCAGATGTCCGACTCTGACCTCACCTTCTCGGTAACCCAAAAATAACACAATATAAACAACAACTAAATTCTAAAAGCAGCACCACTAAGGAACACTTGTATTACTTAGGGAAATGTAGCACAGTTCGCCAGGTTTTTTCTGTTTTATAATTTGAGTTATTTAAAAGAATCGCTTCTTAGTTTGAGGCAATTGGTTTATTAATAAAGCCTTGTTCATTTTTTAATGAATTCTGTGTATGTGTCTGTAGTACAGCATTGATTTGATGTTCTCCTTAAGTTTTACTTGGTTCGGCATAATACTAGCAATGCGAAACTAGTTTTTTAAAAATTTTTTTTATTATTATTTTTTAATGAAGCTTACCAACTTAATGGCTTTCTGCTGTACTTTGGCATAGAGACTAGTAATGAGACATTTTAAGGGAACATGTAGCAGACACTGGAACAAGCTTTAACTCAACACCTAGAAGAAGAAGAAGAATAAATTCAATATCAAAAGAACTGAAGATACTAATCATCAGTATAAGGACTATTAATGGAAAGTAAATCGAACTTGCAGAAGAAATAGAAAAGTACCACATGGACATAATTAGCATTACTAAGACAAAAGCAGGTGAGATCATACTAATAGAATGTTATATTCAGGCAATAATCATCAAGGAAAAGGAGTAATGATAGCATTCAATACCAAACATGAAGATAAATTTATTGATTGGAAGGCAGTTTCAAGTAGAGTTATGTGGACATACTTCAAAATGGGAAAATGGACAATAAAACATTTCTACTTATGGTCTCACAGAAGGTTCTACTGAGGTAGAAGTGGAAGACTTTTGCAAGTCATTAGAACAGACAGTTGAGATAAAGAAAATGGAAAAAGTGTCCCTGTTAGTGATCTAAACAGTAAAGTAGTAAATGAATCCACCAAGCTTATAAAACGTTTTTATAAAAATTAGGAGAAAAGGGCAAAGCTAATAATAATGGTTCTGCTGGATTTCCACTCAGGGCATGGACTAGTCTTTACTAATACCATATTCCAATATAAAGATGGGCACAAGTTCATGTGGAGAGAAGATACAGGAAATAAGAAAGGCTTCATTGACTTTGTCATTGTTGATAGTAATATCGTCATGCTCGTTCAAGATACAAGAGTGTACAGTGCATTTGAAATTGAAAGTGACCATCACTTAGTTTTAAGTATGATAAAAAATGAATACCAATTGAAAAGAGCAATACGTAAGAAAGCTTTAAAAAGAATCAAATCAAATACTGTACTCTGAACAGTATACCTCTAAAAGGTATACTGTTCAGAGTACAGTATACCTTTTAGAGGTATACCGTACTCTGAACTATACAAACATTGTTGAAGGAAAAAATGAAACAGATTGAAAACAAGAATCAAACCTTGTAGTCTTAGTGGCAAACTCTGAAGAAGAGATTAATTCAGCTAGGAAGGTATGTGGTGAAGTTGTCTGCAAGGATAGAAAAGTAAGAACACCATGGTGGACAAGAAGTTAAAGAAGCAGTTCTGGAAAATAAGAATGCAAAATGAAAGTTCCTAGCAAATAAGTTGGCAGGTACTCTAAAAGAATATAGGGAAAAATGTAAGAGAGCTAAGCAATGTGTAAAAGTAGCTAAACAAAAATCATGGAAAGACTGGTAAGAATATAGAAAATAAATATCAGGCAGGTGGCAAAAAATGTCCTGGAGGCTATTGAAAAATCTTAGATATGGAGGAAATAGCACTGTAAAAAGAATCAAGGATGATGAAGGCAAGAGGAAACTGAAGATAACAATATGCTAGATGTGTGGAGTTAATACTTGGAACACTGTTAAACAAAACAAGCAGTGACAGAACCATACTTTGTAGATCTGGAAAAGGCATATGAAAAGGTGCCCAGATAAAAGCTTTTCAAAACACTAGAATTTTATGGGGCGATTGGAACATTATAGTGAGCAATACTTTGACTATATTTAAGTTGTCAGTCAGCAGTTAATAATAATGTTATAAATTGGCCAAAGAAAATCAGTTCTTTCATCATTTTGAATCAGAGATTGACCTGCAAGAATTAAATAGGATTGACATAGGTCATATTCTTCATTCAACTAACACTTGTATTAACATCCTGAACCACATTAGTTATGAAATGAGCAAAAAGTTGACAGATATAATCATTATGTCGAACAGTAAAATTTCATTGATGAATCGATCACACTGAATAACAAAATTCACTTTAATTGTGTACATTTGAACTTGTATATTGTACAGCAAAATAAGCTGAGCTGTTCAAATTTCTAATTTGAACTTGATCAAATTGAAAAGCATGCTGCAAAAGGGATATTTGATTTTCTTCACAATTGTCTTTATTCATTAAGATGTAAAACTATTTAAAATCTCATTTAGTTTTGTGTAACATGCGATGGCACTGCTATTATGATGGGTTGTAAAAATCGAGTTCGCAAACTAATAAAATACTGGACCTTGCCAAGGCCTTTGACAGGATACCACTTGGAACCCTAATCAGTAAACTGGAGCAGATGGGGATAGATATAGGGTTGGTAAGATGGATAGGAGAGTGGTTGAAGGAGAGATACCAGAGAGTGGTTTATTCAGGAGTGGAGTCAAAAAGACGTCTTGTGACTAGGGGAGTGCCGCAGGGCTCTGTTCTTGGACCACTACTTTTCAATTTGTTCATCAATGATATTGGAAAGGATTTGAGAGGAAGTGTTCACTTGTTTGCTGATGATGCAAAGTTGGGTAGAGCAATTGTGAGTGCACAGGATGTCAAAATTTTATAGGATGATTTGGATAGTTTGGAGGACTGGGCTAGGAAAAATGGATGTCAGTTTAATGTGGCAAAGTGTAAGGTTATGCACTTTGGGGTGAAAAGAATAGCAGCAGTATATCGCATAGGTGTAACCGTACTCCATGAGATTGATGAGGCCAGGGATTTGGGAGTGCTGGTGGATAGGGAGTTGAAGTTTAGGTGGCACATTGCAAAAGTAACTAAAACAGCTCACCAAATCACTTGGCTTATGAAAAATACTTTAACATGCAGAGAGAAGCAAGTTGTTGTTCCTCTGTATCGAGCCTTGATAAGACCCCATCTGGACTTCTGTGCCCAGTTATGGGCACCAGGGTTTCTTCGTGATGGAGAGGAAGTGGAGAGGGTCCAGAGACGAGTGACCAAGATGATAGCAGGTCTGTGGAATGAACCTTATGAGAATAGGTTGAGGATTTATGGGTTGCAGAAATTGGACGATAGGCGAAGGAGGGGTGATATGATTGAGACATTCAAATTACTGAAGGGTTTTTATAAGATTGATCCAGAAGATATTTTTGAAAATATGACTGGTGGTGGGAGGACTAGGGGTCATGCATGGAAGCTGGGCAAGAGCGTGGTTGACAAGGGTGTTAGAGCTAGGTTTTTTACTTGGAGAGTGGTGAATGAGTGGAATAAGCTTCCAGAGTCTGTTGTGGGTGCTACAACCGTGAATGAGTTCAACGCAAGATATGATAGATACTGTGTGAAAGACTATTTAAGTATTTGATGAATGGTCTAAGTATGATACCAATTTCAACATGTGAAAGTAAATAAGGATTTTCATAAATGAATCTGATTGTCAGCTTAACCAGAACTTCACTGATGACAAAAACAATTTTTTTCAATACTATTCATTAAAATTATAGGGTCCACTGCTGACATGCTTTGTCAGCAGTGGACGATTCATGACTGTTTAGGAAACATCATTTCAGCAACAGCACAAATAGTAAGATAACATGTTGGCATATAATTGTCTGAAACCTCCAGGAAGTCGAGGACTTATGGAGAGAGAGGCAATAAATCACACAAACCAGCTGTTATACCTTTCCTTAAATTCATTCACACTAGATGCACTCACTACCCCTAAAAGCAAACTATTCCACCAACTCTCTGCTCTGTGAGAGAAAAAACTTAGCTCTTACCCCTTTCTTGACTGCAAACAAACATAACTTCCGTGGATGCCCCTACGTTCTCTCCCTTCAATATAATTAAAAATTTCATCAAATGATCTTATAATACCCATTCAGAAGTTTATCGATCTCTATCATATCAGACCCCCCTTCTCCTGTTAACACTCTCCAAGTCGGTAATTCACATACAATCTGTCTTTGTAATATGGATGTAATCTTTGTAACTCTTCTTTGCACCCTTGACCAAGTCTGTGCACAATAATTCAGGTGCAGTCTTATCAAGGCCTTATAAACAGGCAAGATGACTTCCTTATCCTTTTATGTCGAGGTTTGCCTCAACATTGCAATTATCCTCTGAGTTGTATTTGCAACTTTTGCTATGTGACCTTTGAACTTCAAATTCCTATCCACCAATAAGTCAAGATCTCTAGCCTCACCAGTTTCTTGTAGCATAATCCTGTTAATATAATATGCTGCTGGAAATCTCATCACACGAAAGTGCATAACTTTACACTTACTAACTTTAAACTGAAAGCCATTTTCTTTTACCCAAATTTCTAGTTTTCTCAAATCATCTTGTTATTGCTAGATATCACTAGCATCCCTGATTGCCCTGCCTATCTTTGCATCATCAGTAAACAATTGCACATCTGATGTTAGACCCTTCCTAATGGCATTAATGTATAGATGGAATGACAATGGCTCAAGGACTAAATCCTGGGATATATACCCCTGGTCACCTTAAATCTGGCAGATTCATTCCCATTGTATATCACGTTTTGATATCTGTCTGTCGACCATCCACTGATCCAAGTCAAGAGTTTATATTTTAATCCCATATTCTCCAGTTTATGCAGCAGCCTTTTGAGTGGTTTCAGATGCCTTAGCAAAACCCAAGATTATCATAGCATATTCATTACATTTATTGAACTCAGCCATAACATTATTATAAAATAATGTTATGAAAAAATTATATTTTAGCAAATTGCTAAAACATAACCTTCCTATAGTAAACCTATGCTAATTTTTGCAGAGTATAGCTTGTTTAGATTATATTTAGTCATTGCAACATGTAATTAAAATGAAATATATATCGATCTTTAATTGACCATGATTTATAAACATCTAATACCAACAAGTTTTGTGAACAAGGCTGTCTGGCTTCTTCAGGACTTATAACAGTAAGAGAAAAAAACTCAGTGGCTAGTACAGAGAAAATGGAGTAACACTATCGTATAAATTAAACATTAAAACAGAACGTAACATTACACACATGGAGTGTGTTGTGTTAGTCACTGTTATGAGAGCACGTTCTGTGGTTTTGAGTGAAATTAAATTATGTCAGACTGAGTGATCTTATTAAGGTTTTCCATATGTCAGCTATTATCATTCCCTGGTTTCTGTTAAGATTTTCTCCTGAACGGAGGACCACAATGGCTTCTTTGAAATTTCTACAACAGAAATCTTTTTCTAAGGTAACGCATGGAGCTGCTATCCCAATCAATGGTATGGTTAGTAATCACAAAATGATGGACTAGACCTGATTTGTCTGTTCTGTTATTATTAATATCTCCAATATGTTCTTTTTACAGATTTCGAGGCTTCTCGACATCTGTCCTATATAGTTTAGACCACAAGCACATGGGATCTTGTACACTCCAGCGTGTTTGAAAAAAAAGCATTAATGTCTTTTGGCGATCTAAAAACGTGACAGAGAGACTTGACTGGTTTAAACACAATTATGATGTTGAAAGGTTTAAAATGTTTTGCGATATTTTTGGACACTGTACCTGCATAAGGAATAACTATAAATGAACTGTATTGAGTGATGGTATTTTGTTGTTGTTATTGTTGGGGGGGGGGGGGGGGTTCTATGAAGAACCTTGTTGATTAAATTCTTTGGATAGACATTTTTTATTAATGTCTGATATATGAGTAATTTCATTGTAGAGTTCTTTTTCTTCTGAGATGATGTTCGTGGCTCTATTTTTGTGCATATGCATTATGCTGAGCTTCTGGGGAATATGGTGAGTTGATTTGAAATGAAGGTAGCATCCAGTATGTGTTGGTTTGCGTAAACCGTTAGTTTGATATATCCATCTGCTAGTTTCCTGATTAGGGTATCCAAAAATAGTAGTTGATTATCTTTTTCCAGTTCCAAAGTGAATTGTATTTTTTGAGGAAAAGAATTAATTTTGGTTAAAAGTCCAAAAGAACTGTTTTTGTGTCCCTCCAATTTATGAAGACATCGTCTACATACCTCCACCACACTAAAGGTTTTGGGTCTAATTTTGAGAAGATGTCTGTTTCTAGCTTTTCCGCAAACAGATCTGCACAGGGCGGTGAAAGAAGACTGCCCATAAGTTAAGCAATTTAGTTGCTCATATATCGTTTCATCATCATCATCAAATTCCTTCCATGTACCCTCAAGGGGTGTACAGGATATGACAGTACTACATGAAAAAATTACATCATTACTAACTTCCTATCTACAATTTTCCTCCAAATCAGTCTGTTACTTGTCAAGACTCCAACATTATCAGATCTTATATTTCTATCATCTAAGGCACTTTGTACCGTATCAATCCCCCTATATCTTGGTCTTCCTCTGGGTCGTTTTGCTGCCAACCTGGCAGAGAACACTTGTTTTGCTAATATTTCCTCGCCCATTCTGTTTAAGTGACCATAGCACTTGAGATTAGCTCTGCTAACGCATTCCTGGATGCTGACGATATCAAGTTCTTTCCTAATATCCTCATTTTTAATATGATATTGCCATTGATGCCATCTGTTCACGCCTATAATCTTTCTCAGGACGCTCATATCTGCGGTCTCTAGTTTTTAGTCAAGTGTTTTACTTCTGACTCAGCTCTCAGATCCATAAGTTAAAACTGGTTTGAACACTGTCTTGTATACAGCTAATTTAGTGTTCCAACTAATTTCTCTCTTATTCCATATGAATTTATTCAGTTGAATTCCCACCATACCAGCTTTGCTGATTCTGTTGTCTATTTCTATATTGAATTTACCATCTTCAGTAAAAATTGTGCCTAAATAGCTGAAATGTTTTACTTGTTCCACAGGTTCTCCATTCACAACACAGTTGACATTTTCAATGATTCTGCCTATTTTCATTGTCTTTGTCTTTTTATTGCTGCCCTTCATACCATATCTATTACAACAGTTATTCAATTTAGTCAGAGAATCTTGCAGACTTGTAGCGGATTTAGTTAGAAGTATAACATCATCCGCATAAAGCAAAGAGCTGAGATTAACGTCTCCAATTTTGATATCATGTTTAATACCACTCTCCTTCATAATGTGATTCATATAGATAATGAATAACAGAGGGGATGATGTACATCCTTGTCTGACACCAGATTTAACATTAAACCATCTTCCTGTACTTCCTTCAATTCTAACTGCTGCCTTACAACTCAAATAAAGACTAAGTATTGCTTGATATAATACCCCATTGGCACCATATAACTGTAGCATATTGAATAGCTTCTCTCTTGGCACCTTGTCATATGCCTTTTCCAAATCGACAAAACTTAAATACAGATATTTGATATATTCCAATGTTTTCTCAACTGTTTGTCGTAAAGTGAAGATCTGATCCTGACAGCCTCTATTTGGCCTGAATCCAGCTTGTTCTTCACCAGGCTTTTCTTCCACAATTCTTCTGAACCGTTTCTCAAGTTTACTTGCATAGATCTTGCCAGGAACACTCAGTAGGGAAATACCTCTGTAATTCTCACATTCAGTTTTATTTTTCTTTTTATGTATGGGTACTATGAGAGCTCTACTCTAATCATTAGGAATTTGTCCCTCTGTCCAGGCTTTCTGAACTATGCAGTGCAGCCACTGTAAGACTCTTATACCACCATACTTCAGCATTTCTGGTCGAATATCATCTACTCCTGCTGCCTTTCCACATTTCAAGCCTTTGATGGCTTTTTCTACTTCAAGTATGGATATGTATTCCTGACTGCATGCCTGGTCAGTGTTTTTTACCACTGTGTTGTCATCACTGCTTGTTTCATTTAGCAGTTTTTCAAAGTAATTACTCCATACTTCAAGCATATCTTTTTTCTCCCTTTTTCATGTCACCTTTATCATCTCTAACTCCTTTTACAGCATGTTTCCTCCATTCCTAAGCTTCTTCAACAACCTCCATATTCTTGGTACATATTCTTGCCAAAGTTCTCCCATGACTTTTGCACAGTGTTTTACACAGTGTTTAGCATTCTTGCATTTGTCTCTGTATTCTCTAAGAACACAAGCTGACTTATTTGCCAGGAACTTTTGATATGCTTTCTTCTTTTCCTTCATTGCCTCTTTAACTTCCTGTGTACACCAGGGAGTTCTGATTTTTTTTTTAATTTTGCAGACAACCTCACCACATGCCTCTCTGGTAGAATCAATAAATCTTTTCTTCTGAGTTTGCCACTGAATCTCCAAGATTTGATTCCTGTTCCAAACTCTTTCATTTTTCTTCAATAATCTTTGTATACTTTAGTGTGCAGTTCACATCTGAGAGCTTCTCAACTTTTATTCGCTTTAAAACTTTCTTACATGTTTTTTCTTTTCAATATGAAATTCAATTTTATTCTGCTCAAGACTAAATAGTGATCACTTCCAATTTCAAATCCTCTGTACCTCTGGTGTCCAGCACCAGGGAGAAAACATCACTATCAACAGTAACATAGTCAATGAGACTTTTCTTATTCCTTACCTCTTCTCTCCATGTGAATTTGTGCACATTTTTATGTTGGTACATGGTGTTAGTAATAACCAGTCCATATCCTGAGCAGAACTCCAATAGATATTTGCCATTATTATTAGCTTTGCTCTTTTCTCCATATTTTCCCAAAATATTTTTGTATGTCTCACAATCATTTCCTACTCTGCTATTTAGATCCCCAACAAGGACCAACTTTTCCTTTTTCATTTTGTCAGTTGCTTTTTCTAAAGCCTCAAAAAATTCCTCCACTTCTGCCTTAGTAGAACCTTCTGTGGGACCATAAGGACAAATAAGTCTCATTGTCCAGTTCCCCATTCTCATATTTGCCCACATTACTCTACTTGAGACCGACTGCCATTCAAGAAGATTAGCCTCATATTTTGTGTTGAATACTATGGCTACTCCTTCTTTTCCTTGATTGTCATTGCCTGAATATAACATTTTGTATTTATTGCTCAGAAAGATCTCACCAGTTTTGGTCTTTTTTGTTTCAGTCACCCTTATTATGTCGATCTGGTACTTATCTAATTCCTCAGCTAGCTCCATTTCTTTGCCATTCAGGCTTCTTACGTTGATAGTACCGATCTATAACTCTGGTGATGTTGAGTTGGGGTTTGTTTTCAGATTTGTTCCAGTAGCTGACTTTTCGCTGTTTGCCCTGGTTCTCTGGCGAAAACAACGGGGGCCTTGTTTAACCGGGCGACGCCCCAGCCGGCATGAAATTTTGTCATGTTGTACCATCATTTTTTATTTTGGTTTAACCAATAAGAATACAATTTGGTCGGCTAAATCCCAAATTGCCAGCCCATCCTCGTTCGTTCAGTATCAAAGTAGATACCCAACAGGGTGCACCACGAGAAGGTGAGGATTGGACATTAGGTCAGAAGCCCTGGTCGGTTCTCCGCATTCCTTTAAAGGGTATGTGTAGGTCTCTTGTCAGTTATACAGCTGTGACCCTTAAGCATCCCTATATCATTTCATTCCATTTAAAATAATTAGATTTAAGGCAGTGACGAAAAATGTTCGCCGTATCTTCAGGGAAGAGATTGTATAGGACACTGATAAGTTCTTCTACTGGGATGTTGGTAAATAAAGATACCACGTCCAAGCCAGTGAGAATGTTTGTCTTTAAGATTGAGATGTTTTTCAATTAAGTGCTTTGAATACTTAATGTAGGTGTCAAATTTTCTGATATGTCTTTTTAGGAAGCTGGAGAGGTGTTTGGATAATAAATATGTGGGAGCATTTCTTCCATGAACTATCGGGCGTAGCAAAACTCTGCTTTTGTCAACTTTTGGGGCTCCATACAATCATGGCGTCAATGGGTATAGTGACTTCAGATTCCGTTGCAAGTCTGTATACCAACTAGTCATGGTCCGTAATAAGTTATTAGTGTCCTTGTGATTTTTCCATGTTTGGTCCGACTCTAATATGTGATATGTTGATGAATCTGATAGTAATTCTGCAATCTTGGCTATGTAGTTTTTAGTGTTTAAAATGACTGTGGGGATGACCTTTGTCTGCTTTTAAGATAGTTATTTGTTTATCCTTTTTCAAGTTTGAGAGAGTTCTACAGAGATTATAATTCTAGAGTTCTACAGTGTTCTAAGTGCATCTTTGGTGAATCTGTTCAATTAGAGATATGATATTCTTTTAACATGTGGGTGTCTGAATGAGCCCTCCCCCATATTGTAAGTTTACAGATGTCACATTCTGTCTGTAATTTAATCATAACTGCTTTCATCAATATTCATATTAATTCTCATCTAAACAAGAGAACCTTTCCTAGGATTGTAGAACAGCATTATTTCTTTAAGGTGAAATAGAAGTTTTTGAATATGCTAATATTTATTTCATTGTTTATTGTATATATTTATTTATTTCATTTATCTTAATTTTATGTTTTTATTTTCATATGTAGTGGCAAGTAGCAAAGTTATGTTTTCAAATCTTGGAAAAATTGCTTCAGGGATATAGTCCTTCAGTTAGTAATTTAGTTGGTGGTAATGTCTCTCCTGCTGGAATACCCCTTGGTTATTCTATTATGGCTCACATGCTACAAGATAGTGGCCTTCTAAGAATGGTTTTATACATTTTAGATGAAGGAATTCGTGTCTTGGATCTTTATTGCAACGTATCTGGTAAGTTGCGTATTTTGCCTAATATTTTCTATATATGATATATATCAATACATACAATAATTTGTTGTCTCCAGTGATACCTTGGATTTCTGCTCAAGACGTTTACTGGTTATTACTAACACAATGTTCCAACATAAAAATGTGCACAAATTCACATGGAAAAGTCTCATTGACTATGTTATTGTTGAGGTAATGTTTTCCCAGTGGTTCAGGACACTAGAGTGTACAGAGGATTTGAAATTGGAAGTGAACACCATTTAGTCCTGAGGATAAATTGAATTTCATATTGAAAAGAAGAACATATAAGAAAATTTTAAAGCAAATAAAAGTTAAGCAGCACTCAGATGTGAACTGTAGACTAAAATACACAAACATTATTCCAGAAAAAGTGAAAGAGTTTGAGAACAGAAACCAAACCTTGGCAATTCAGTGGCAAGCCCTGAAGAAAACATTGATTCAGCTACAGAGGCATCTGGTGAGGTTGTCCGCAAGGATAGAAAAATCAGAACTCCATTGCAGAACACAGGAAGATAGAGGCAGTGAAAGGAAGAGAAGAAAGCATATCGGAAGTTCTTGCAAATAAATCGGCTTGTGCTCTTAAAGAATACAGAGACAAATATAAGAAAGCTAAACCTGTGTAAAACTAGCTAAACAAAAGTCATGGGAAGACTTTGGTAAAAACATAAAAAATAAATATCAGGAAGGTGGCAAGTTATTCTGGAGGCTATTGAAAAAGCTCAGAAATGGAGGAAAGAGTGCTTAAAAGGTATTAGAGATGATAAAGGTGACATGAAAACTGAAGAAAAAGATATCCTTGATATATGGAGTAGTTACTTCAAAAAAATTTCTAAATTAAACAATCAGTTGTAAAAAATATTCAACAGGCATACAATCAGGTATACATATCCATTCCTGAAATAGAAAAAGCAGCAAGATTAGATGATATTCAACCAGAAATGCTCAAGTATGGAGGATATAAAAGTTTTACAGTGGCTGCACTGCATAATTCAGAAGTCCTGGACAGAGGGATTAATTTCAGATGAATGGAATAGAACTCTCAGAGTACCCATATAGAAAAAGGGAAATAAAACTGAATGTGAGAATTGCAGAGGTATTTTCCTACTGAGTGTTCCTGGTAAGATTTATGCAAGTATACTTAAGAAATGGTTGAGAAGGGTTATGGAAGGGAAGCTTGGCGAAGAACAAGCTGGATACAGGCCAAATAGAGGTTGTCTGGATCAAGATTTTCACTTTACGACAAATAGTTGAGAAATCGTGAGAATATAACAAAGATTTGTATTTAAGTTTTGTACACCTGCAAAAGGCATATGACAAGGTGCCAAGAGAAAAGCTATTCAAAATGCTACAGTTATATGGTGTCAGTGAGGCATTATATCAAGCCTTTATTTCAGTTGTCAGTCAGCAGTTATAATATAAAGAAGTACAGGAAGATGGTTTGATGTTAAATCAGGTGTCAGACTGGGATGTACATTATCTCCTCTGTTATTCATTATCTATATGGATCACATTATGAAGGAAAATGGTATTAAATCTGACATTGAAATTGGTGATGTTAATCTTAGCTCTTGACTTTATACAGATAATGTTATACTTTTGAATAAATCCAGCACCAGTCTGCAAGATTTCCTGACTAAATTGAATAACTGTTATAATAAATTTGTTATGAAAATCATCAATAAAAAGACAAAGACAATGAAAATAGGCAGAAACATTAAAAAAATGAACTGTATCCCGAATTTTGAACCTATTGTACAAATAAAATTTTTCCGCATTTAAGCACAGTGAAGATGGTAAATTAAATATGGAAATAGACAACAGAATCAACAAAGCTGGTATGGTAGGAAGTCAACTGAATAAATTTATATGGAATAAGGGAGAAATTGGTCAAAATACTAAATTAGTTATATATAAGACAGCATTCAAACCAGTTTTAACTTATGGATCTGAGAGCTAGGTTAGAAATAAAACACTTGCCTAGAGACCACAGATATGAGATGTGGTTCAGAAAAACCTAGGTCTTTCCAACCAAAGGGTATTTTCAAAATATTTCTTCTGCATCATTCTTATTAAGCTCTTGTAGTAACTTAAATGTTTCTAAAATATGCCTTCTTTTCTGTTTATGAACCAAATTTTGTAGCCCACAAACCTTCAATCTATTGTTATAGGAAAGATTCCATGGACCACTCATCTGAATCTTCTCTATCAATTTCTCATCCTCAAGAAACCCAAGTGACCAGATCTGAACACATAGATGTGGATATTTACTTATCTCTGCTTGTTAGTTTGTTCTTTAATAACCAAATAATGCTATGAGCTACCTTGATTGTTTTTCAGTATGCCTGCTGAACTTCAACTCATTATCTACCCAACCCCCAAATCAAATCCCTAGCTTCGTCTATTTCCTGGAGCATGCTTTCATCAGCGAGCACTAGTGCACAGCTTGCAATCTTTTTATCTTAAATGCATGACTTGACTTTTCTATATTGACATGGCACCTGTTGTCTTTAGCACCTACTTATGCTTATTGAAATATCTTATAAAAGTCTATTGTCTTGATTAACTATCATGTTACCCAATGCATCATCAGCAAACTTAATGTATACCTTCAAATGTTTTCCTGTATCATTTTTCTACAAATTAAACAGCAGCATTACGAGCATAGAGACTTGCAACACACTGCTAGTCACCAGCTATCTTCTGGATTCTTTTCCTCCATATTCTACTTTCTTGTATCTATCCATCATCAACTCTTGTATCTATACCACTAGCTTCATATCGATTCCTATTTGTTCTGTTTTGTATAACCCATTCCTTATGTTTTCCTGCCTTATGCCTTTGAAAATTCAGTGGGGTAGCCATATATCCATTCACTTTATTCATCTCATCCATCACTATTATAAAAAGTAAGCAAGCTACTCAGGCCCATATATCCTTCACAAAATGATGCTGCACTCCAAAGAGTATCATATTCTTATCCACCCATTCCTGAATTCTATCTTTAAGCAGCTTTTCCAATATCTTTATTGTCTTTCTTGAGATAATGATTGGACTATAATTTGCTACCTCAGTCCTGGTACCTCCTTTATGCTATGGAACTATTTTTGTCTTGTTTCTTTGTTTCTGCTGGGACTTCATCACAGCTGAGGCTTAGGTTATTATTATGTGACACCTCCAGAGTTGAAGGACTCATTGAGGGAGGACAGTCTACAACTCCATCTCCGCCACTTAATCCACCAACCTAAAAATTCCTAAAAAAAGGTGGCATTATATTCACTAATATACACTTAAATACAAATAAAAGTTCTAGCATTATATAGCTTTAAGAAGACAAAGCTTTCTGTGTTCTGTTCAGCTCATTTATTTCAAAATTCAGTAATTTTTAATATTTAATTTTGATTAGTAATATTATATCTTATTGATGATGCCATCAAATGAATTTGTATGTTTATTTTCTGGCTTGGAAATAAATTTATTCGGTGGAGTTGCAACACATGCATACAAATCAATACACACAATTTGGGGAATACAGCATTTTGTTTTTGTTATAGAAGTCACACCAATTTCATAAATTAAATGTATAACATATTTATGGACTTATGATTTGTTTTTTTTTAAAAAAACCCAATATAATTTTAAGTGTGTTAAAAGTACACATTCATAAAAAAAATACAAAAAAGAAGCTTATCAAAATTTACATTTAAAAATTCTCAATGGGTTTTATAAAGTTACAGAATGTTCATTTTTTAGCGTTGCTTATAATGGTTGTAATCTCAGGAACTTGAATAAGGTTCCTAAGATGGAAGAAGAGTGAAAGAGAAACAAAAACAACAAAATCTAAGTAACTATATTTTTTTTTTTATGTCCTTGTCAAAAAAGGTTTGAAATTTATAACACTTATGAGGAAAGAAAGAAAAAAAGAAAGAAAAGTTGCTGTTTCACCATGACAGTGCACCAGCTTTCCATACACACTTGGGGTGCCCAAACTTGGATTTGAAATGTTTTTTGAATATTCAAAGCATAATTAAATTAGAGTTCCTCTAATTAGGTATTCAATGCTTTACTTACCTATACATAAATCTTTCTTTCCCACTCCACTTCCCTTTTAATTATTAATTCATTTATTTTTTATTCTCTTGTTCACTATCATCATTATGCACACTGTACCACTCATGATTCTAAAAATAAACAAAAAAACATTGTCTTGCTAAGTGGAAGTAGTAAATATGCTCAAGGATCAGACAAAAAAATTGCAGTTTTCTTCATTTTCAAAAGGATGTCTAGGCTGACAGGATGAAAATAATTTTCCTTTATAGCTACTTGCATCTTTATAGCTACTTTTAGCATCTCTCTAAAACATTTCAGGTCCCCACACAACTATTTCATCATCATCATATCCCTGATATGCACCCTCAAAGGAATGTACAATATGATATTACTGTGATAGTATTACTACTTTAATAATAATAATTATTATTATGATAGTACCACATGAGAAGTTTATAATATTACTAGGAACTTAAAAATTTTGTGCTTGGTCACCTGATATATCATAGTCACAGATTTAGTAATGGAACTGGTCCGTTTAAAAGCATTTGTTAATGCTGTGACTAATTTATACCCTGTTAAACTATTACTGTTGAAGTATGTATGATAACAACAACTTATATTATTGTTTATGAGATATAGAGAAAAAACTCATAATTACTCCATACTTCAAGGATATCTTTTTCTCCAGTTTTCATGTCACCTTTATCACATCTAATTCCTTTTACATCACTCTTTTCTCCATTTCTGAGCTTCTTCAACAACCTCCAGAATATCTTGCCATATTCTTGATATTTATTTTCTATGTTCTTACCAAAGTTTTCCCATGACTTTTGTTTAGCTAGTTTTACACGATGTTCAGCTTTCTTACATTTGTCTCTGTATTCTCTAAGAGCACAAGCTGACTTATTTGCCAGGAACTTTTGATATGCTTTCTTCTTTTCCTTCACTGCCTCTTTAACTTCCTTTTTATCCTTGCAGACAACCTCACCACATGCATCTCTGGTAGAATCAATCAATCTTTTCTTCTGAGTTTGCTGCTGAATCTCCAAGGTTTGATTCCTGTTCTCAAACTCTTTCATTTTTCTTCAATAATCTTTGTGTATTTTAGTCTACAGTTCACATCGGATGTTCTTCTTTTCAATATGAAATTCAATTTTATCCTGCTCAAGACTAAATGGTGATCACTTCCAATTTCAAATTCTCTGTACTCTCTGGTGTTCTGCACCAGGGAGAAAACATCATTATCAACAATAACATAGTCAATGAGACTTTTCTTATTCCTTACCTCTTCTCTCTCCATGTGAATTTGTTATGTTGGAGCATTGTGTTAGTAATAACCAGTCCATGTCACGAGCTGAAATCCAACAGGTATTTGTCATTATTATTATTAGCTTTGGTCTTTTCTCCAAATTTTACCAAAATATTTTTGTATGTCTGACAATCATTTCCTACTCTGCTATTTAGATCCCCAACAAGGACCAATTTTTCATTGTGTCATTTGCTTTCTCTGAAGCTTCAAACTTATACATAAATAATTGAAAAATTTTATTTGTTCTATAGGTCTCCATTCACAATATAGTTGAAGTGGTACTTTGTTATTGTTTTCATTATTGATGATTTTTGTGCCATATTTGTCCAGGTTATTCAATTTAACCAAGGAATCCTGTTATTATAACATTGCTGACAGAAGCAAAAAGAAGAGTGAGAAAGTAAAGTTTTGTGAGTCTGCTCCCTGGATACAACAGAACTAAATTGAGTATAAGAGCCATGATTACAAATGAGTCTATGGGAAGATTGAAGGAATGTTGTGCAGTTTATAGATTTATGGAGTGAATTTGATGGAAGAAAGGAATTGTATACACACCTGATGGACTGTATTTGAATGGTTTTGGTGTTAGATATTTGGAGAAAGTGTTGGAAGTGCAAGACCATTGGAAACCAGAAGTTTTTTTTTTTTGGGTGGGGGGGTTAAGTGTGGTTTCAACTACCTCTGGGACAAATGAGTACGTATACAGAAATCATTATGCAATGCTGAGTGCAGTTTCACAGATTTCAAATCTGAATTGGTTGTTAATGACATTACACAAGGATAATCATAAGTCCAGGAGGATGTTGGCATGTACAGAGATGCCAGAAGTATCAGGAACAAAGGAAAGATGTTTTAGGCTTTGGTCAGCTTGACTTGGCCAAAAATTTTAGGCCTCAGTGAGGCCTTGTTGACAAAATAGTTACAGCAATAGAATGTAAAGGATATTGTATTTTGATGGAGCATGGAGGGAATAGGACAGGAGGTGGAGTAATGCTGATGATACGTGAAGCACTTCAACCAACAAAAGTAGAAGATAAAGAGGATTTTAGGGCTGGGGAAGATGGTTCATTTTAGGCTATCTGATGGGAGGTAACAATAGTAGCAAGCAAGCAACAATTGTTCAGAGAATCTACAGGAAGATATTGATGTCATATGTCATCAATTTAGCACGAGTGCAGATTCAGCAATTATTATTCGAGACTTAACTATGATGACATAAATTAAAGAAAGGAAAGAGGACATGGCAAGATGGAAGTGGAATTTACAGAGTTGCTAAGGGATAATTACCTGAAATAGCATTGTCATGGAGGGGCCCAGGGGTTTGAGAATGCTGGATTCAGTAATAACGTCAGCAGATGTATCAATAATCACAGTAGTAGACACTCTGCCTCTTCTTTGGGAGAGTGACCATGTAGTCTTATTCTGGGAGGTTGCTAAACATGGAATTCTTTGTCAAGTAAGGTTTATGTTGAACTATGAAGCTGGTAAATATGATAGACTTAGGGGGACTTAAGAACATCCTCTTTATGAATTTTTGGAAGATCATAAATATGTGTGTGGTGGTGGTGGTGGGGGGGGGTCTGGAATTGTAGGGTTTTAATTTGTTGGTTATATCTGCCAACCAGGAAGTAACATTTTTTAGTAGTCTGTGGAAGGTTGTAATCTGTGTGTGGATGAGATCATAATTTGGTAGGTGGTAGGTAGATTGGTCTTTAAGAAGGGTGTTCATTTTTTTAATGTAATCTGTACAGTTTAAAATGACAGCAGCATTGCCCTTGTCCGCTTTCAGGATTATCATTTTTTGTTATTTCTTAGATGCAGAAGGGCTTTGTATTCTCTGTTGGGTAGGTTGCTTGTAGGATGTTTCACCTGTGATAGCATGTTAGCTACATCAAGCCGAAGATTGTTGACCTCATTGACAGGAAGGCTGTAGATTCCACGCTTGATCTGGATCATGAAATCTTTGGTTGGTGCATATCTAGGCATGACTGAGAAGTTTTGACCACAGCTGAGTGCATTGATGGCAGTGAATAGATTAACCATGTTATTTTCATGTGGTCTTAGAGACGTTTGCGACTTTTTTTGTTAAATTTTCGAAACTTTTTGATGTGCAAACTTTTTATTTTTGTGAATTCCTTGGTCATGTATGTGTTTGAGATGTCCAAGACGATTGTCCAAAGGCTTGCATTCAGCGTCCTGGAGAGATCCTCTTGCATTGTACGGATAGCCTCATTGGTGTTGGCAAGCACCGAGTGCATTGTGCCAATTTACTCTTGTAGTAGGGCGAAGCTAATGTGCTTATAAATGAGGAGCACCTTGTTGAAATGAAACCAGCGTATTTTAATTTAACATAATTGGGAATGACTTTATCATCCCTACATGATTTAAGGAAGGCTAGCCTGTTGAGTTCTCTTGCTAGTTTCAGTTTTAACTTACTGAACCTGTGGGATTAGCGTGCAACTGTATCTCTGTGGATGATTATAATCCTAGTGTTTAGGTTTATAGGTTAATTCTCCAGCATTGTATATTGTTTAAAGAAATTAACAATGTATTTGTTAATAAATAAAATTATTTATTATCCTATATTTTGCCAAAGTTGCCAAAATCGGCATCATCAGGGATTAATACACTTGCATTAAACATGTGCATGCAGGCACACTTCAATAACAAAGATGAATAAACCGGAGAGATACAGGAAGACCTTGAAGTCCTACAGTTATGCCACCTATTGGCTTTGGTTCAGTTAGGCGTTCTTGGTTGTTGGGTTGTCTGTCTGCTGATGAGGGTTTCCCATATGAGGGGTGGGGGGGGGGAGTCTGATACAACCATATTTGTTTAGGTTTGGATAGTTGAGAACTGCAGCTGATTTGAGGAAAAGTCTCTCGAACTTGAATTTGCTTTAGTGGAGTAAGGTGGCTTTTTTTCCAACGGATCCTGTGCTGGGTATCCATGGCATAGTATCCCAATCCAGAGCACCCATAGTTTTGGAACTGGATGTAATCTTGGTGCTCTGATATACAGATATTGACTGTCCTACCTGTTTGTCCCATAATAAGAAAGGTTGCAGCTGCAGGGTACCTGGTAAACCCCAGTTAAATCCAGAGGTTGTAGCTGGTCTTTGGGGGAGCATATGAGGGAGGGCTGCTAACTTTCTGTGTGGTTTATATGTGGTCACTAGATTTTTTTTTTTTTTTTTTAACATCGTGGTCATATTTTCTGAGATGTCATTGATATAGGGGATAGTGATAGATTTGCTGTAATTTACTTTGGGGGGGGGGGGGGTTGTGGGTACATGGTGCTAGAATTCTTTGTATTTAATGTAATCTATACAGTTTAAAATGACAGTAGCATTGCCCTTGTCCACTTTCAGGATTATTATTCTCTGTTGGGCCATTTGCTTGCAGGAGTTTTACATTAAAAAAAAAAATGACTACCCTTCTTAAACACTGATCCACCTACCGAATTATTGTAATTTAGTAGGCGGTAATGTGACCCCCCAACCCATACATATTACAACCATCCATAGACTACTAAGAAATGTCACTTCCTGGCTGGAAGATATAACCAACAAACTAAAAACCCTCCAATTCCAGACCCCCCCCCCCCCCACTGTATTTATGGATTTCCAAAAATCTACAAAAAGGATATTCCTCTATGCCCAATTGCAGATGGTATAGACTCACCAGCCTATGAACTAGCTAAACATTTAGCCAAAGTGCTTTCTTGTACTACTGCAATCTTGTCACAAATAAAAAAAAAACTCAGCCCGTTTTAAATCAAGTATACAAGACTTTACACTCCACCACTTTACACTCCACCTGACTTAATGGTCAGTTTCGATGTCTCCTCCTTATTCACAAAATATCCCACTTAAAGACACCCTTGACACTCATCCAAGCAGAATTCCCCCATCCCAATATCTCGACACTGTTTCAGTTCGCTATGAACTTGGTCTATTTTGTTTGGCAAGGAAAAATTCTACAAACAAAGTGAGGGTACAGCTGTGGGCCTCCCCTCTTCCTCCTCCTCTTGGCTAATCATTTTCATGGAGACATTTGAAAAGAAATGTCCTAACTTCCTCCTCCCTTAAACCCCTATTTGGCCTATTGCGATGTTCTGATATTTGGCCACACCATGGCTAGGACATCTTACACACTTTCCTTTAACATTGGAAGCCAATATCCAAGGATTCAATTCACAACAGAAATAGAAATTAACACAGTCTACTCTTCCTAGACACTCTGGTTACAAGATAACCAAATGGATTCCTGACCTTAACAGTCTACAGAAATCTCACACACACACACACACACACACACACACAGATGGATACATCCATCAATAGTCACATCATTCCCATCCCAACAATTTGGGACTATGAAACCCTAGTCTGCCAGGTAAAATTAATTTACTCAGATAACCACGCCACAGAACTCACCTACATAAAAAAAAACTTTTTTGGCCAATGGCTACACCTCCCACCAAATACAAAGAATTTTAGCACCATGGACCCACATTGCCCCCCCCCCCCACACACAAAAAAAACTTAGATTACAGCACATCTGTCACTGTATTCATGGCATCTCAGAAAAGGTGATCAACATGTTAAAAAAAACAATCTAGTGACCACTTATAAACTACACAAAAAAGCTAGCAGCTCTTATCCCTCCTCCAAAGACCAGCTAAAACCTCTGGCTTTACCTGAGGTTGTAGCTGCAACCGTTTCTTATTATGGACAAACAGGTAGAATAGCTAATATCCATATATCAGAGCAGCACCAAGATTACATCCAATTCCACCACTATGGGCACTCAGAATTGGCAGACCATACCCTGGATACCCGGCATAGGATCTGTTGGGAAAAAAAAACACCTTTCTCCACTAAAGCAAATTCAAGTTCGAGAGATTTTTCCTCGAATCACCTGCAGCTCTCACCAACTATCCCAACCTAAACAAAAATGTTTATATCAGACCTCCCCCTACATGGGAACCCTCATCAATAGACAGACAACCCAACAACCAAGAACACCTAAACAATAGTTGGCATTACTGTAGGGCTTTAGGTCTTCCTGTATCTCTTCGGTTTTTTTCATCTTTGTTACTGAAGTGTGTGCCTGCGTGCTTGTGTCTAATACAGCATACTAATCCTTGATGATGCCAATTTCGATGATTTCGGCAAAATATAGGATGATAAGTAAATAATTTTATTTATTAACAAATACATTGTTAATTTCTGTAAACAATATATGATGTGAGTAGGAATATGATATTCTGTGATGGGTAGCATGGCTTTGTGAAAGATCCTGTCTTAGTAATGTACTCATATATTATAATAGAATGACAGCAGAATTAGATAAGGGAAGTGGCTACAACATGATACTGTTGCACTTTGCAAAGCCATTTGACAGAATACTGCATGGAAAGCTGTTACAAAAGTTGAAGCAAATGGTGATGAACAGACAGGCAATAGAGAATAGTATATTGTGGAGTGGAATTTAGGAGAATGACTAGTATAGTGCCTAGAGTTCTGTATTAGTACACCAAATTACAAAGTACACCAGTACTTTATAATTTGTATATTAATGATATAGGGAAAGATTTAAGGGAATATATTCAGTTGTTTGCTGATGGTGCAAAATTGGGAGGGCATTAGTTGATAAAGGTGATGTAGATATCCTTCAACATAATTTTAATAGATTGGCACATTGGGCCAAAGATAACTGTTGTCATTTTAATGTTGCAAAATTTAATGATATGCACTTTGGATTGAAAAGGTTACATACTGTGTACTGTTACTGGTTTGCAAAAAATTGATGAGGCTAGGGACTTTGAAGTAATGATGAATAGAGAGTTGATGTTCGGAGGGCATATTGCAAAAGTTGATAATATAGCTCTAAGGATTACATGAATGTTGAAAAACAGACTAACAAGCAAAGATGGGGAAATTATTATCCCTCTTTATAAGACTATCATTCAACTGAATCCTGACTATCTTGCACGGATTTGGTCAGCTGGGTTTCTTGGGGGATCAGGAAGTGGTTGTGAAAATAATTTAGAGAGAACGAATAGAGAAAACTGGGTTTCAACCCTGGAAGTTGTATAAGGGTAGAGTTAGTAAAGGTGTGCAGACTAGATTTTTTGTTTGGAGAGTGGTGAACGAGTGGAATGGATTGCCAGAATTAGTTCAGTACATACCCTGTTGTGAATGTTTCCTATAAGGATAGGTTGAAGGTGTGTGTGTGTGTTGCAAAGTTTAATTAGGCAGTAAAGAGGGGGACATGATAGGTACTTATAAGTTATTAAAGGGGGTTCTATAAAATTGTCACAAAAGAAATTTTTCAGTACATGATGATTAGAGAGAAGTGGGCTTCACCCCTGGAAGTTGTGTAAGAGTGTAGTTAATAAAGGTGAGCAGACTAATAGATTTTTTGCTTGGAGAGAGAGAGAGAGAGTGGTGAATGAGTGGAATGAATTGTCAGAATTAGTTGCAAGTGCCCTGACAGTGAATGATTTTAAGGAGAGTTAGATGAAAAGCATTTTAACAGGAAGCCTCAACCTACATTGAAAAAAAAAAATAGTAAAGACATTGATATGGAGCATTGCACTGTATGGATGTGAAACCTGGATTCTAGGCAGAGAAGATGTAAGAAGATTGGAGGCTTTTGAAATGTGGTGCTGGCGTCGCATGAACAAAATAAAATGGACAGAAAAAAAATCAAACCAACAAGTTCTGAGAGAGATAAACGAAACAAGAACTCTAATAAAATCGATCAAAATTAGAAGGGATAGGTGGTTTGGACATATACTTCGACATGATGGACTTGTGAAAAGAATAACTGAAGGCAAAATAGAGGGGAAAAGAAGAAGAGGCAGACCAAGGAAAAGCTTTCTTGACCAAGTCAAAGACAGCACGGGTTTGAGGAGTTACCAGGAGGTTAAGAAGAAAGCCAATGACAGAGTGGAATGGAGGAAATTGCTGCTGAGCTACCAGTCCCAAGACTGATGCAACTGATGATGATGATGAGTATTTTGTGTAATAAAGGTCTTCCATGATGAGTCCTCTGACTCTGTGGAGATACCCACACAGTAAGAATAATCACTTCAAAATTAGCTGGTTTTAATTTTTTTGAAAACTTGGAGGCTTCCCCCCCCCCTCCATTGGAGAAAGGCTTCAATTAAGGTGATTTTGGACACACGTATTCCACTGCATCCATAAATGAATGCAAAAAAATCAGACTTCTGGATTCAACCTATATGTGCAATATAGGGTAAAAAAAAAGGGAAAAGAGTGCACATGGAATCTAAATTAACTGACTGCCATCTTGAAAAAAATTAGGTTTTCTGGGGAAAAAAAAAAGTACACATCTTGAGTATTAAAATGGCGATAAAAAAAATTAGAAATTGGACAATCTAAAAATAAGGCTCTGATTAATTTTAAAACCTTTCAAAATTGTCAAAATTCTGTTGATCTATGAATAAAAATGTATGCCATAATTAAGTACTCCAGGAAAAATCTAAAAAACATATTCTCTTCCATCTGAAGGGTAGTGTAACCATATTACTCACTTTTATCAAAACACAAAATTATGCCATTTCAATTTAATTTTTAATTTGATGATTTCACATGGTATGATCCTGCTGTTCAGTAGGTTATAAGTGAAATTATATTGCCAGATCAGTTCTTGTTCCCTTGTAGCTTACTCAAGGACTTGTTTGAAAGCTTATATATTATAAGCTTATTCTACCAAGTGGATCAGCTAATAACAAAAAGAAGCAAGTGCGAGATAAGAAAAATGAGGTCATGATCGGTAGTGAAAGAAAAATTAAGGAGTGAGTGTTATGTGGCGATTCAATCATAAGATGTGTGATCAATGAGAGCTTGACAAATCGTGCTTTCCTGGTGCAAAAAGTAATGATGTAAGTGAGGCTATTAGAGCACAAAAGTGTAGGTTGAAATAAATGATTGTAGTGGCTGGAACAAATGATTTAAAAGGTGAAAAGTATGGCATGAGAGAGAGGACTTGAAAGAATTACTGGAAGTAGCAAAACAAAAGAGTGAGAAAGTTAAGATAGTGAGTTTGTTGCCATGGTATGACAGAGTAGAGTTGAGAATGAGGACCATAGTGAATGACTCTATGCATAGGTCGTGCAGGAGTGGTGGTGTGGAGTTAGTGGATGAACGGAGTGAGTTCGATGGGCGAAGTGAGGCAGTTGGATGTAAGAATGTGTATAATATGCCTGAGATAGTACCAGTGGTAACAAACCAGAATGGGATAGTTAGTTATAAGGCATCAAGATAGGGGTGGGACTAGAGGGCTTTTGTACTTATTGCCAAGAGCATTAGCAACAAGCAGGAGGAATTTTTGACCTTTGTTGGCTCATCCTCGCCAAAGGTTATTGGGCATTAGTGAGACATGGCTAACAGAAGAATGGTATAGTAGGTGGGGAATAGAATGTAAAGTGTATAGTGTGTTCAGGAAGGATAGAGAGAAAAGAATGGGAGGAGGAGTGTTATTGATCATAGCCGATGAACTGCAGCCAAAGAGAATAGAAGTTCAACTACAGGGCAGTGAAAATAACACATTTGAGGCTATCTGGTGTGCGATTGAGGTCAGCAGAACAAAATATACAATTAGATGCTGCTGTAGACCAGGGGATGGAATAGATGATGGAGATTGTTTGCATCGGCAAATAGACTCAATGAGGATGTTAAATTGTGAATGAAATTATTTTGTCTGTTTTAATTCTTCATTCACATTTAATATAATCCACCATGTTATAAGCAAGACTTGTAAATATCATTTGTTATAGTCTCTTACTTGTAAATTATTATTCATATAATTACTTGGAGTCTGTTTATTATTGTTTATTTAATTAATCTAAAATATATATTGGTATTGATAGGACTCTGTATTAAAATATCATTCATTTAAATTAAGGGGATATTAAATCCCACATTGTTTTAAAACCGAATAAGAAACTCAAAGATTGGAATCAGAGAGTTTCATGCCAAATATAGTACACTATAAAAGTATTGGCGATTACTAGCGTGAGCTAAATGCAAGTGATCCTAGTATGTAGTACAATACTGGGCAACTCGCAGCAAAGGTGGTAAAGTTCTGATCGCTATTCTTAGGTATTTTCCATAATGTAAAAACACATTTCCTAGGAAATGTATGCTGTTATTACATTATGGTGGGAGGTCACTACCCAGACTGGTTTCAGCCTTTTTTGAGGCTTCATCAGTGAGTAGCTAGACCAAATTAATACCAAAGGGTATAGCGAAAAGAACTTATATACTCTGCTATACGAGTTGTCAAATACCACCTTTGCTGCGAGTTGCCCGGTATTGTACTACGTACTAGGATCACTTGCATTTAGCTCATGCTAGTAATCGCCAATACTTTTATAGTGTACTATATTCGGCATGAAACTCTCTGATTCCAATCTTTGAGTTTTTTATTCAGTTTTAAAACAATGGGGGATTTAATATCCCCTTAATTTAAATAATGTTATATCGCCGAAATGAAGCCTATTGGTTCTTTATATATTTAAATAAAATATCATTCAGTTTATTTTATTAATTCCTGTGTAAATGTTGTAAGAAACTGTGTGTATGTAAATTTAAATGTATATTATATGAACTGTGATATATTTTTTTTTTATTAACATTACTGAAGGAGAAAGTAATTTTATGTAATTCTTCTCAATGCATTTGATTGGCTGTTGTCAAGGAAACGGAGTTAATTTTAGATAGTACGTGCGTGGAGCGTGAGCTATGGTATTCGAAGGGAGAAGGAGTTGATATGAGCTGAACTGGCTAGAACCGGATTTTGGCAGGAAGAATAAAGGTATTTTATTGGAAAACGAAAATAAACTGGAGAAGCATTCAGGACAGCAAGGAGTAAAGTAACAGGTGACAGTAAGGGGATTTGGGAAATGCCGTAAGTAGATTAAGAAAGCACCAGCAAATTAATAAGCAATTCGGAATTCTAAAATTACAACGATTCCAATTGTTTTGAGGAAGAATAGTGCGAAGCTGAATTTAATGCATAGAAGAAAATAAGGAATAAGTAGATTACCTAAATTGAGTGCGTCATGACTTGTGAAGCTCTATGTTTAATATTTCCGTTATTATAGTGAAGATTTTAATAAATTTAGTTTGATCCTTTATCCAAGTGTGTGCAAACAAAGTTTGCACCTGAAAGTATCTTCAGGACTGGGGTAAAGTGGTACAACACCGGGCAACTCCTTGCAAAGGTGGAGCAAGCTACCAACACTCCTATCTCAGTATCTCCCATAATGCAAAACACATCTCCTTGCGGATATGTATAATGTTATGCATTAATGGAAGGGCACTACCCAGACTAGTTTCGACCTTTATTGAGGTCTCTTCAGTGGGAGCCAGGCCCAAGTGGAGAAAACAAGGCAGAAGCATTAGCAAGGTCATCTCCTATAGGAGATGACCTTGCTAATGCTTATATATATATATAATATATATAATGCAATATATATATAAGGATCCTTTAAGAAAGGATATATATATATATATATATATATATATATATATATATATATATATATATATATATATATATATATATATATATATATATATAAGGATCCTTTAAGAAAGGATATATATATATATATATATCCTTTCTTAAAGTGAGCTTTTGTGGGAATTGGTTCCTGATACAAGCTCCAAATGGTTTAAACCTATTAGAATTGAATTATTACTTTTATTGAATTGTTAAAATTAAAGAGTATATATTCAATTACAAAATGGACTACAAAATAATTGTAATCGTAAAGTATATTTTTACTTTAGGGTTACAGTTATTCTTTGAAATTAGTTTTCATTATTATTAATAAATGCTATAACCTAATATACATTGCAGAAATTTGAAAGTTGATAATATTTGATAATACAGGACAAAAAGAGCTTGAAGAATGTACATTGCTATGCCTTCAACTTCTCTATGGAGTTCTCATGAAGCAAGAATCTTTCCTACACCAGGTTCGTGAGAGCTCATCAGGTCTCCTGGTTACTAACTTAGAGAATTTGCTAATGGGAATTAACCCAAGAAGTGGTTATGCCGATTATCTTGTGATAATTGCCAGGTGATGTTTCCTTAGCATTTATATTTTCAAATTATAAAATTCCAGAACATTGATTGTTTTCATATTTATAATCATTAATGTAATTATTATGCACCTTGTTTTAAATCAGATGATGATGTAAAAGAGTGGAAAGATGGCAAGATAGTTCCATTACAAGGAAGGGGAATGGTAGTTATGATATTAAAAAACTTGGTTTTTTAATATCATAACTTTTTTTAAGAATATATTTATCTATGGTAAATTACAATTTTTGAAGGGAAGATCTTTTCTTAGTAATTTATTCACTTTCTACAATAAAGTGACAGTTGAGCTGTTAAGGAAAGTGTCTGTACCATGATTTTGTTAAAATTTGTTATTTGACAAGATATTGCATGAAGTATTGTTATTTAAAGTGAAGCAGATGGATACAGATGTGCATCTGGTATCGTATAAGAAAGTAGGTGATGGACGGATGCATCAATCCGTCCGTCACCTACTATCTGGTACAGTCGAAACAAGGAGAAGGCAGGTAACCAGTTAAACTGCAGAGGGTTTTGCACTTGGGACTCAGTTGTTTAATTTGTACATTAATGATGTTGTGAATAATTTGAGAGCTAATAGCTAGTTTTTTTTTTTTTTAATTATGCTCAGCTATCAGCTAATGCCCTTTATTCCCTTATAGGGAGCAGGCAAGGCCATTTTAGCCTAGGTAACTTTTGGAGACCGAGCGGACAGTTCAATCTCCAAAAAGTAGCTGATCAGAGATACAGTGGCAAACAAATTAATCTAAACACTTACATTTACAGAAAAATTTTTATTTCACAAGAACATAAGCACAAAAATTAAACTTCAACTTTACCTAATAATTTATATGTACTCCTCTATTTCTAATAAGCTCATTAATTCGCTTAGACATGGACTCTACAATGTAGAACACATTTTTTCTTATTTCTGCATCTCAAAACCATAGTTTTATAATGGAGTGTATTATGTTATGCTTTGTATCACAATTTAATGTTCCAAGTCTATTTTTCACTATGGTCCATAAATTTTCTTTTGGGTTAATGTCTGGAGAGTTACGTGTCCATTGAAGCAATTGGATGTTGTCATTTTTGAGGAGCTCTTTCACTTTTTTTTTTTTTTTTTAGTGTGGCATGGATCAAGTTCCTGTTGGAAGATGAGTTCTTTGTCTTTCTGGACCTGTGGGACCACTCTTTTTCTCCAATATTTTATTGGAGAAAGTGATCCTAGACTGTCATCTGTAAAAAAAACAACCTCAGAACATCTTTTTTTAGCTAGGTGTTTAGAAGCTTGTTGAAGATGGTCAGGAGAAGTCTTCCTAGCCACTGATTTGCAAACATAGGACAAAGAAATGGTTCTCTCTACTTGAACAAAAATGGTTCTCATCTGAGAATATGACCTTTTTCCACTTCTCAACAGTCTTTCTTTGTACACTTTTGCCGACAGGAGCCTCTTTTCTGCATAACCTTTGTCAACAGCTGTTTTTTATTTTTTTTTTAGGTCTGCATTTTGCTTTTCCTAACTAGTAAATGATCTTGAGTACGTATAGTTTTCCTTTTTTGTCCATATTTTCTGTTTCTGTCAGGAGAAAAGCCTGTCTCCCTAAATCTCTGTAAAATTGCATTAACAGTACCCAAACCAACTCCACACTCATTTGCAATTTGTCTTTGAGTCATGGATGTGTGCTGAGAAAGAGTACATATTTTTGAATGCTTTCTTGGAGATGTATCTATTTTATAGCTACACAAAATGAATAAAGCACTAGGAATGTCAACTTGTTTACACTATTAAAAATGCTCAACACTATTAATAAACATTGTAGAGACAGTTAAAACATGCAGCACTTAACTAAAATATTGAACTAAAACCAAAACTGAAACAAAACCAAAATCATTATAAACTGAAACAAAAGCCAAACCAAAAACTTGATGAAAATTCAGCTTGTTGGATTAATTTGTTCAAGCTGGCTCAAGACTATTGCTAATTATAAATGGCAACCAATGAAGAGGCTAGCAGCCAAGTTCTGCCATTTTAGGGCCTAAAATATTCTGGGTTCTACAGTGAGTTTTCTTAAATTTATGGGACGAAAAACCAGTTCCAGAGGAAAAAAATTTGCTTTCCCATGCCAGAGATAGACTAATGAAATTCTTTGTAAAGAAGGTTTAACACCAAAAGAAATTCATTCGAAGTTCATAAAGGTTTATGGGCACTCTTCTCCTTCATTTTCAACAATTAAGAAATGGGTTGCTGAGTTTAAATGTTGCTGTACCAGCCTTCAAGATGATCCACACGAAGGACGTCCAAAAAGTGTAACAACACCAGAAATGATTGATCAAGTGCACAATATGGTATTGGATGACCGGCGAGTCAAAGTGCATGAAATTGCTGAGACTATAGGCATTTCAAAAGAATGTGTAGGATATATTATGCATGAAGAATTGCGAATGAAAAAGCTTTGCGCAAGATGGGTGCTGCACTTGCTCACAGCAGATCAAAAATACACTCGCATCAAAATCTCTGAACATGTGCTTAGAGCTTTTTAACAAGAATTAAACTGATCTTATGCATTGATTTATTACTATGGATGAGATTTGGATTCACCATTACACACCAGGATCCAAACAGAAGACAAAGTCGGTTCCATCAGCAGGAAAAGTCATGGCATCGGTGTCTTGAGATGCTAAAGGCATTTTTTTATTAATTATTTTGAAAAGGGTAAAACAATAACTGGAGAATATTATTCCGATCTTTTAACCAGACTAGACGAAGAAATTCATGAAAAAAGACCCGGTTTGCAGAAGTAAAAAAAAATCATCTTTCATCAGGACAATGCAGCTGCCCACAAAAGTGTTTTGCCAATGAAAAATTAAGGGATCTGCACTATGAATTGTTGGAACTTCCACCCTATTCCTCTGACTTCTTTCTCTTCCCAAACTTAAACTCTTTCTCGCTGGTCAGCATTTTTCTTCGAATCAAGAGGTGAATGCAGCTGTAAAGGGGTATTTTGTAGATCCTACTGAGAACCACTAACTACAGGGATGGGATAATGGTGCTGGAGCATCGCTGGAATAAATGTAGTAACCTTAAGGGAGATTATGTTGAAAAATAAAATAATTTTGAAATTATAAATCCGCTATTTTCAATGTTAGGCCGAGAACTTTTCAGACCACCCTCATATACTTGCATGAATCTTATCTGGAACATTCAGTAGGGTAATTCCTCTGTAATTCTCACATTTAGTTTTATTTCCTTTTTATAGATGAGCATTATGGGAGCTCTAATCCAGTCATCTGGAATTCAACTCTGATCAGGACTTTTGAATTATGCAGGGCAGCCCGCAACTTTTATATTTCTATATTTGAGCTTTTCTGGTCAAATATCATTTACTCCCGCAGCTAACTTTCAGGTTTCAGACTTTTAATGTATTTTTTTTACCTGAAGTATTGATTGGTACACTTAATTGTATTCGAGCTTTTTTTTTTTTTTTTTTTTTCTCTCACCTTGCTGTCACTGTTTTGTTTTAATTAACAGTTTTTCAGAATAAACTCCAGACATCTAGAATATCCTTATTAATTTGTAGGGTAATGATTCCTTTTGCAGTGCTCTTTCCTCCATTTCTAAGTTTTCACAATAGTCCCAAGATATTTTGCCAAATTCCTGATATTTATTTTTTATATTCTTACCAATATCTTCCCATGCCATTCTTAGTTATTTTTTTTTGCAGTAATTTGCTTTTTTATATTTTTCGGTTTGAGTTTTGTTCAGTTTGAAATGTCAGTTTAATTATTCTCTTTGATTTCTTTAGCTGAGCTTCCCTAATTATAAATTATGTTACTTCAAATATATTATGATTTTATGACATTATGCTAGCTGAATTCTTTCCAAATTACACTGAATGAATACCTCAATGGCTTTCTCTACTTGCAACGAATCCACCCCCCCCCTCCCCTTTCCATTTGGTAACTAAGTATATTGTACTTACCAGTAAATTATATTCTTGTTTTTATCCTTTACCTAAGTGTGAATAAATGAAGTTACTTCATGATAAACTATTTGTGCATAGTCATCTGCCTCCATTTGCAAGTAACTTATTCCCAAAGTCGCTTCAAGTGATACTTATAATTAAATAAACGTCAAAAACAATAATATAATTTCTTGTTAAGAATAAATCCTTTCTTATAGTTTTCATGGTAATGGTAATAGCAGTTTTTAATAAGCAGATTTCTAAGGAAGTTCCTCACTGATTTCATGCCCACTGGACTGAATGTTATAACTTTGATCTTTACTTTATAACTCACACCTTTGCTTAGCAGGATACTGCTAAGCTTTTTTCTTTTCTATCAACACATGTATAGTAGAATTCTTTAATGTATTGTATGTTTCTTAGTCAACTCTCGCTATAACAAACTCATTGGGAGCAAAATATATAGTTTGATGTAACGATAAGGTTGGTATAATGAATTTTCTTTATTATAGCATTGATACTAAAAGCTTTGGCCAGAAATTTTCAGTAATTTGTTATAGAGAGGAGTTTTACTCTCACAGTGTTTGCCATATCTAGAGTTGGGTGTGCAAAACAGTTTTTTGAATTTATTTCATAATTGAGAGAGAGATTTCATTATCCTTGCTGTTGCTTATTTACTTCATTGATATAAAGCACTAAAGAAAAAAATGATTTATGTTTTCAGATATATTACATATAATATTAACTTACCAGAACATGCACTTGCTGCTGTCCGTATATTACATCTTTTGTGTGCCAATGCCCAAATAGCACAACATCTTGCAACAGTATTTATTATTGATCAGGTGAGAAAATTTATATCACTGATTTCATCTTAAAGTGTGTGTGTTTGTATTGTTTAATTAATATAGATCTGAACTTTCTTTTTCCTGTTATTAATATATAAGCCTTCTCATCCTTAGAGTACCACACTTTTTTTTTAATGTAGTGCTATTCTGACTTAAATATTTAATAATAAACAAATCCTTCAACCATTTGAATAATTGAAGGATTTGTTGTTGACATGTAAAGACTATATCAAAATAAGTACTTAGAGTGCATCATATTTCACAGAAACTTAGATCTCACACATGCTTCAATACAATTTGCAATTAAGTTGTGTATTTTGGATTATTCTTCCTTCAGCATGATCCAGTGACTATTAAATGGATAGTATGCACAGTACAGCAATCCCTCGATTAACGTGTTTTCGATTAGTGCACCTATATACATCTTAAAAATAAATGATACAGATTTTAAAAATCTTCGATCTATACATTTTTTATGGCTAACTATTTAAAACATCATTCACCAGGATGAAATAATTTAGTTACTGACTTGAAACATTTTACAAAGTTTTTTTTAATGGCATAGTACACTATTTCCATGTACACTATGTTCCAAATTTACTGCGGAAATTTATGTTGTCTACTTCACATAGCATTTTGCAGATCGTATTACGTGCAATTGTTTTCCTTACTTTTTTATTTTAAATTCTTTTCATAACCTTTAATCATGAGTAAAAGAATTAGTGAGCAAAAAATAGAAGTATGAAAATGATTCGAAAAGTAATCTCATTGGAAGAAAAACTTGCAATAATAAAGAAAAATGAACAAGGTGAGTCCAGAGCATAGATAGGACAAGAACACAAAAATGGGTGAATCAGCTGCTGAATACAAAGAGAAGTAAGGTTGCTTCAAGTTCATCATGCATGCACTTGAAATCAAAGTATTATAATGATTGAATTACAGCAGTATTTCCCAATGTTTTTTGGATCATGCTCCACCTCAACGTCTCAAAGATTTTGATGTCCCACGCCGACAGTGGTGAGTGTTTTGAGTATATCAGTGATGAGATAACGAATGCAACATCATTTTCTAATTGTCCCCCCCCCCCCCGGGTAGCGTATGCTCCCTCATTGAGAAACACTGAATTAGAGAGACTTCTTTTTACATTGATCAAAGATTGTAACCAAAAACGGATCCTGCTAAACACTGGCCTTATTAAATCAAAAGCATTGTCTTTTGTAACGTGGAAAGAAAGGGCTATCAATGATGGAAAAGAAGAAGAATTGAGCGTTAGTGCTGGGTGATTTGAACATTTCAAAAAGAGAAATAGCATACATAATGTTCTAATCACAGGAGAAGCTATAAGTGCAGATAAAGAGATATCCAGAAATTTTGAAGAAAATTGTGTAAGAAGGAGACTATTGTGATCAACAAATATTTAATGTCGATGAAACCAGCCTTTTTTTTGGAAGCAAATGCCCTCCAAGACTTTTCTAGCCAAATCAGAGAAATCTCAGCCTGGTTATAAATCCAAAGTCGAATGAAATTACTGTTAGCAATATGCGTGCCATTTGGAAGCACATTCTTCCACATTGTGCAAATGATTTTAGAGGCTTTTCAAATGAATTCTAAGTTAATTAAATCTCATTCTGAGAAGTTGAGTGATTCTGACCTGCTAAATTTAGATGCACAGCAGGAAGATCCTGAAGAATATGAAGAAAATTTAATCACTGACAAGCCCAAAGAGGTTTTACAGAAACAATTTGAAAATAGTTTTTGTACAATTGAAATTTTTATGCAGCAATGCTTAGAAACTGACCCTGGTGAAGAGAGAACCAGTAAAATTTGCAGAAGAGGCAATAGGGCCAGTACCGTCAGTTGTATGAAAAAAAGAAACAGAATGCCTGCCAAACCTACGTTAGCTCAATTCTTTGTTAAGAAGCAGAATAATAAATATATATTCTGAATATGTTTTATTGTCTTTCAGCTTCATGGTTTTCCTTTAACTAGGCCCTGAGACATACCCTAATTCTTTTATAAAAAATATTAAGGGTCAAAAAATAAATCTGAGGAACGAATTATACATTTCCCATAGGTTATTATATTCGATTAGTGCATTTTCGATTAATGCACCTGTTTTAAAGAATGCATTAGGCACACTAATCGAGGGATTGCTGTATACTATCTTACATACAATGCATGTATCCACTTTATATAAAAATCACATATAAACTTTATTAATGTAGAATTTTCACCTAAATATAATAGGCATAAGTACTGGATCACAGAACAGTAGTTAAACAATAAACGAATCTACACTGCTCAAAACAATTAATTTTAAAATTTAATTTAAAAGAGATATTTCAGTTTTTGTCAGATAATTATAAATTTCTGCAAATAATTATTGGGTACTTTATACATGAATAAATATTTCTTACTTACAGATAGGGTGTAGTCTGCACGGTTAGCCTAGTGATTTTGCACTGGAGAAGGAGTGTCCTAAGTTCGATTCCCGTCGGTGACATGAGGAGCTGAAGGATCTTCCTCAGCCATAGCCAAGTTATCTTGTCTTGGGAGTAGACAGTACGGTTTTTTCACCCAGTTTATCCTGGGATTTTTCATCCTGCAAAGCAGGCAAACTGGCCTTGAGAACTCAACACTACAGGACATAGAATACATCGGGGCGTAGGGCTGACCACCTTATCCTGTGAACGGTTTGAGATCCGATGATTATTAAACCCTTGACACCGAAAGGTAAAAGAGGGTAAAAGGAAGATGAGATGATGACGATAGGTTGTAATTGATGAGATATTGTTTAAATAATCAATATTTATTACAAATTTAACAAATTATATATTTTAGCATGAAATAATTTTAACAAGAATAGCCAAAAACGCTTTTGTTAATTTTTAACAGGGCATGTGGTCTTCATTAACAGCCAAAACATTGGTACATCTTGATTGTATGGACCGAATATGATGATCAAACACTTCTTGTAGGATATTTCCCCACTCTTGTATGAGAGCAATTTTGAGCTCTTGAAGCAATCATGGTGGCACCAGTTGAGCAGAAACATGCATACCTAAAACATCCCAGACATGTTTGATTGGATTACAATCTGGTGAACGGGCAGGCCAGTCCATTCGTTCAATACCTTCTTCCTCAAACCACTCTAGTACCAAATTTGCACAGTGTGGACGAGCATTGTCATCCATAAAAACGAATTCTTGGCCAATTGCAGCAGCATATGGATGAACTATAAGTTCCAAAATCTCATCAATATACCTTTGGGCTGTTAAGGAACCGTTTCTAATGAAATAGAGATGATTATGGCCACCTATGCTTATTCCAACCCATATCATCAAACTAGGGTCTTTCACGAACAAACTGGATTATTTCTTGTTCCACTTTCACGCCATATCAAGATACGTCGGTTATCTGGTTGCGGTCTGAACTTCGAACTCGTCACTAAAAGTACACAAGCCCAATCCTTATTTGTCCAATTGCGGTGTTCCAGTGCCCAAGTTCTTCAGGCTTTTTGTAATTTGCATAAGTGGAATGCAAATCATTGGTCTTCGAGCATATAAATCTATGCCACGAAGATGATTTCATTCTGTCTGTGTTGATATGAGCCTCCGTGTTGCTGCGGCAAGTTCACGTCTAAGTTGTGTTGTGTTAAATGTTCGATTTCTTTTGGCAAGTAATGACAAATACTGATCATCTGTTAGAGTTGTTGATGATGAACGACCTTGACCTTATCTTCGGCAAACATTTCCTGTCTCCAGAAAGCAATTCCAAAGTCACAAAATTACGCTTTGAGATACACGACATGCTTGAGCAACAATTTGCTGCATTTGTCCAGCTTCTAATTGACCAGTGGCTCTCCAAGCCATGGATTCCAGGATATCGTGTTGCTCTGCCATTTTAACAAAATAATGGGTGGTAAGTGACACAAATTTACAGTTGAAGTGATAATTATGCACTGTAGAAGTGAGCACAACAAGCCACACCTTTATACCCCCCCCCACATTCTAATGTCACTAAGACACGTTTCGACAAGTCTTAACATGATTTTGTATGCAGTTGCGTGTTCTACACTGTTGTATATTAACCCCTTAACGTACCAACTAAAAATCAGAAAGTGGTCGTTTTTCTGCCAGTGTTTTAGGTGAGGGTGATTTGCTGGATCAAATTCATCACTATTTGAAAAATAATGATGAATTTGTGCAAACGCAAACGAAATAGCCGATACACACCGTTGGCAACTTTTCTCGGCTGAAAGGAAATAGGCACAAGATTGTCTATCGTCTATATTCTGTTGTATTTATATGTGAAACCAAAATTCAAAATCAATTTTGGTGCAATAAACAAAAGACGTGTCACAGACATCTTTGTATGTTAAGGGGTTAAGAATATTTTAAAATAAATGTGTTACATTTGTAAATTATTTTTATAACTTTATGATTTACAAGAAAACCAAAATATTCCCTAATTGTTTTGAGCAGTGTAAAAAGTGCCGTCTAAGTAGCTAATGTATCACCATAGCTAACAGCCTTGGCATCCACCTTAATAAGATGTAGGACCTCCTTTCACTGCAATGACTGCATCAATCCCACAAGGATTGATGCAGTCATTGCAGTGAAAGGAGGTTCTTTCTGTGGACGTAATGAGGTCCTGGACTGTTGGGATGTAAATTCCTTGACTTCATCCCACAATCCAGTTCATCCCACAGATGCTCAGTAGGGTTGAGATTAGAGCTCTGTGGAGGCCAGTCAAGTGTGGTGATATTCATGTCCACAAATCACACAATTACAGCAGCAGCCTTATAACACAGTGCATTGTCTTACTGAAAAAGACAGTGGTAATTTCTGTAGAAATGCCACAAAGTAGGAAGCATTGCATTGTTCAGAATGTTCATATACCTTTTGGAGTTCAGTGTTTGTAGCACCACAAACAGAGGTCTGAGGCCAAAACAGGAAGAACAGGAACATATCATCACATTGACACCTGTGACTTTAATAGTTGGGATTATGCACTCTGAGATGTTCATCAGGCATCCCCCATGTCCACACCTGCCCATCTGCCTTGGTAGAGGGTGTAGCGTGATTTGTGTTGTTCCATAACGCTGCTTTTCAAGCTTCTATGTCCCACTGTATATGCTCTGTTTGCCCCACTGAAGGTGATGCTGCATGTTGGTTCAGTTAATGTGGAGCTTGTATACTGCAGTCCTACCGTGGAAACCCATGTTGCGAGTCTTGGTTCTGAATTTTGTTGTGAGATTCATGTTCCAGTTGATGGCCAGAACTCTGCATTAAATGTATCAGCCAACAAATGACAGTATTTACTTATTATCCTTTGTAGGTTCAGTGAGTGTGGTGGGTCATCCACTACAGGGTAGCACTTGCAGTTGACTCCCTGCACTTCCATCTTAGCATGGTATCACTGATTGTTGATGTGGAATCGCTCAATTTGTCAATAGTTTGTCGAACAGATAGCCCTGCAACATGGCATCCTATCATAGCACCTCTTTCAAACTCTGTCAGTTCCCCTCATTGACTTGGGAGTAACATATTCCTTCAATTTATACCTCTAATTATATGATAATACACACACACCAGTTGGACCATTCCTCCTGTAGGCATGCAATTAGGTACTGGACTGTTCTGTAGATTATGCTGCTCAAATGGTGCTTTTTAGAATTGTCTCTTATTGTTTTATTGGCAAGAGCCCTTGCTATTCTGTGATCCTATGAAAATTCTACATTAATAATATTTTTTATGCAAGTTTTTCTCCATTTTTATCATCATCATCATCAAATTCCTGCCATGTACCCTCAAGGGGTGTACAGGATATGATAGTACTACATGAAAAAATTACATCATTACTAACTTCCTATCTACAATTTTCCTCCAAATCAGTCTGTTAATTGTCAAGACTCCAACATTATCAGATCTTATATTTCTATCGTCTAAGGCACTTTGTACCGTATCAATCCACCTATATCTTGGTCTTCCTCTGGGTCGTTTTCCTGCCAACCTGGCAGAGAACATTTGTTTTGCTAATCTTTTCTCTCCCATTCTATTTAAGTGACCATGCCAGCTCATGGTATTTCATTATTGAAACAAATTCATAATTGGTTCATGCTGGTTATTTTATATGGAATGAAAAAATATACTGGCCACTAGATTGGCTGCAATGTATCCTTTCCCATTTTCCTCCATTCAGCTAATTTTTACAAAGAATGTGCAAAGACCACAACCTCTACACTCAAATCCACAGTCTGAGCATGCTATATGTGTTTTATACTGCACACACACACACACACACTCAATGGACAAAACATTAGCGATACCTGACTAATAATATATCGGTCTTCTAGCACGAGTAACAACCTGTACTTTCTGAGGCATTGACTCCACCAGAAGTAATTCCAGCCATGCCTGTTGCAGCATTGTTCACAACTGCACCTTAGACATTGATCTGCAGATACATCGATCTGATGTTCTCTACGGCATCCTAGAGAGATTCAATCAGATTTAAATCCAGGGACTGGGGGGGGGGGGGGGGGCTACTGGATGGTTTCAGTCTAGATGAGTGTTCCTTGAGCCATGCCTGGATGGTTGTGGCTCGTAAAGACAGTGCATTATCCTACTGAAACAGACCATCAGCTTCAAGATGCGTGAAGGCCATGAAAGTGTGTAGGCAATTAGGCAGCATTCTGGTAGCTCACATTGTTTAAGGACCTAATATGTCACGTGAGAAGGCTCACTAAACTACCACAGAGCAACCACCTCCTTGAATAGAGCTGACCTGGAATAACAGGACCATGGCTTCATGCTGTCAACACCACACCTGCTGTCAGTTCAGTACAAGTGATAATGGGAGTCATCAGACCACATGACTTTGGTCCATTCTGCAGAGGTCCAGTTTTGATGGTCCGGACACGAGGTGAGATGCAGTGCCCAATAACGACAGCAGTACGTGATTAAGGCATCAGCTACCATAGCACATTGTTGCACATTTACTCGCTGATGCTGCTTGGACCACTGCCATTGAAACTGGATGTAATTTGTGCTGCCGTTGGTCTGTATGAACCTGGATGGTCTACATCAATCCTAGTCATCAATGGCATGTAGTCAGCTACCACTTGCTTGCTGATATGTTTGTTGATGGTATATCCACTGTTAGACCCTTGATACAGTTGTCCTCAAGAACTCTAGAGTTCTTACCACATGGGCGATAGAATGACCCATCTGTCTTGCACCGATGCTGTCCATGATCAAAATTGCTAAGCTCATCACGTTTACCCGTGTTCTTTGATTGTAAAACTTGTTGGGAAGTTGAGTTAGTGTATATGTGTGTGTGTGTTATTTTGAGCTTCTTCAGGGAGTATAAGGACTCATCTGAGGAGTAACTCATTTCTCCTTGAACACATTTTGAAGATTCAGTTGCAGCATCCATTAGTAGCCCATTCCATGAGAAGAACCTGGACAACTCATGCTTCATAACTGCTTCCTTACAAATCTTCCAAAGATGACCCCAAGATCTCTTTCAGTTGACATGAACTACAAAATCTCCCTTGTTTGTACTATATGATCACCCTTATAAATTTGTATTTCTGTTATATCCAACTCATCTGTTTCTCAACCTCTGAAGACCATATATCTTTAACATGTTCACGCTGTGTTTTCTTGTATCACCAGTATCATTTGGTGGTCACTCACTTGACTTTGTAACATGTACCTTCCATTACTTAAGGTGGGTGGTCACATTTTTATATGTTCGGCAATATATATGACATACCAATTTCAAGATTTTTGGTTGAATTTTTATGTAAATCTAATATTTGTGAATTACCTTCATAGTATAGCTGCATATTTAGAAATGTAAAAATACAAATGATTATAGAATTTCTCTTAAAATCTCTTTCTCTGTTTTTGAATTATATAAAAAAAAGAAGTATTTTTCCTTCGAAGGAAAGACAAAGTCTTTTTCTTTTAACATTACTTTGTTTTTTTCTAGAAATCACATATAATTATTTGTCATGTGCTCAACAGATGGAAAAAACTGAAGTATGAGATGGTTTCTTGCATCCTGCCTCATATATACTGAACTGTACAATTTTTATGGTGCATGGCATGAATGTGTTAATTGGGTATCATCTTTATTACTATTAGAGGAACAAACTTCTCTCAGATCTCCCTTGTGATGTTTTGCTAACTTCCTTTCATGGTCTGATTTTGCCTTCCTCACCTATGCCTTCTTTTTATTTTGCTCCTGGCCCTGAGTATATGATATTTTCCTAATATTGGATCTACATTTTCTTTTTATGCAGCTCTTGCTTTAAATTTTTATTTATCTATTTAAATCCTGTATGATTTACTTCCTAATTCATGTATTCAGTGAGAAGTAGCTTTTTTTTTTTTCATGACTACTTCCCATGCACTGCTGATTCTTTTACCATCATGCCAGGACACTGTGTTAGACTAATTGTTCAGATTAATATACCTTTGTTTCATATACACTCCTCCTTAACGAAGCTCTCAGATGATTTGCTACCTCCCAAGTCAAAATTGCTTGCTAATATCCATTGTGAAGAACATTAGAAATGTATATGCTATCATTATTATGTAAGTTAGGACCAGCTTACTATATATCTCACAGCATTAAAAATAATAATAATAATAATTTACAGATTTAAAATTTACAAATCTGAATTGTTTTTGAAGCTTTCTTCCAAAATAAATAATGATGTTATAAATGATGCCCTGCCCTTAAATAAATTGAGTACGGGATTGTAGGACTCCTTAACCAAACTGAATAACTGCTATAATGAATCTGGTATGAAAATCAGCAATAAAAAGATGAAAACATGCAGGATCAACAAAATCTTCAGCTGCATTCTGAACAGAGAACCTATAAAACAAGCGAAAAACTTCAGTTGTTTAGGCTAAATTTTTAATGAACATGTCTAAATATGAAATGGACAACAGAATTAGTAAAAGTGGTATAGCAGGGACTCAACTGAACAAATTTATATGGAATAAGAGAGAAATTAGTCAAAACAGTAAACTAGTTGTATACAAGACATTGTTCAAACCAATTTTTAATTTATTTATCTGAGAACTGGATTAGAAATAAAACAGTTGATCAGAGACTAGAGACTGCAGGGATGAGAGTTGAGAAAAATTACCAGATGCCATGAATGGCCGAATGATATTAGAAAAGAATATCATTGTCACTCTTCAGAAATGTGTGAACATAGCTAATCCCAGGTGGTATGGTTACTTGAACAGAATAGGAGAGGAAAGGTTAACAGAATAGCTTGATTCCAGGATGGCAGAAGAAGATCCTGAGGAATACCAAGATCTGAATGGACGGATGCAGTAAGAAGTGTTTAAGATGATTAAGATCTGATAATACTGGAGTCCTGGTAGATGACAGAATGAATTTATTGGAAAATTGTCGATGGGACTTAACAAAATGGAAGAGAAATGGTTGACAAAGCAGGTGCTTGATGCCATGATAGCAAGAAAGAGGCCCAGAGGAAGACCAAAATCTAATTGGGATGCAGTTAAAAGTATCCTAGAAGACAGAATATAAGATATGACAATATTGAAATGCTAATAATTGATAGACTAATTTAGAGGACAATTGTTCATGGCAGATTAGCTCAGGATTACCCTTACAGTAAAAACACTCTCATAGTATCCTCTACTCCCAGGAGAATTCATGTCAGGAAATTGATGAGGATGATAAGGAGACAATTTGATGCGAAGTGAACAGCTCTATATACACATAGACTAATTGTAAGATATTTCACTCACAGACTTTGTTTACTCTTGACTAAAGGATTAAAACCAGAACATAATTTGTCTAGCATAATTTATGAAGCCTTATAGGTACAATCTTATCATAAAAGAAATTTACTGCAGCAGACTATTCATTATAATAAACAAGTTTCCAGCAAACTTGTAGGGGCCACAGAAAAAGTTTGTTATAGGGGCAGTTTACTGCATGTTGTTATTTTTTGTGCAATAAAAATGGTTTAATTTGTTTAGTTGCAGTTATTTATATCATATAAAGTCTGTTCTGATTTAAAAGAAATGTGGCAACATATAAGAATATTTCTGATACTTTAAATTCCATATGCACTGCTTGGAAAGAAATCAATGGACACCCTCATGGGCAAGGTGCATCGTGCCATGTAACAAGCCATGTGTTTGTAACGGATATAAATTGGAGGAATATGATGATGCTCCCAGTTCAGTGCAACTGTATCTGGGTGAAATGGCTGCGAGTGATGGAATTTGAAAGAGACATTGTGATAGGATGCCATGTTGCTGGCCTCTCTGCTCTACAAATTGTTGACAAATTGGGCCATCCCAGGTCAACAATCAGATATCATACTGAGATGGAAGTGCAGGGAGTCAACTGCAAGTGCTATCCGCAGTGAATGACCCACCATACTCACTGAACCCGACCATAGGGTGCTATAAAGGATAATATGTAAAAACCGCCATTCATTGGCAAAAACATTGAATGCAGAGTTCCATTCATTGACTGGAACACGAACCTGCACAAAAACATTCATAATGAGACTCACAACATGGGCTAATATGGTAGGACCACAATATGCAAGTTGCACCTTTCTTTAACTAAACGACAGCATTGTCTTCAATGGTGGAAAGAGCGTGTACAATGGGATGTGGAAGCTTGGAAATCTGTGTTATGGATGGAGGAATCATGCCACGCTTTCTACCCAGCAAATGGATGGATGGATGATTGCCTGGTGAACATCTCTTATCAGAGTGTGTAACTTGAAATTTGGAGGTAGCAGTGTGATGGTATGATCTGTTTTTCCTGGTTTGGCTTGGACCTCCATTTGTGGTGCCATCAACATTGAACTTCGAGAGGTGTCTGAACATTTTGGACAATGCAGTGCTTCCGACTTTGTGGTGTTTCTACTGAACTCAACAGTCCAGGACCTCATCACATGCCTACGGGAAGAATGGTCCAAAATTCCCATTTATTGCTATTGTAAGCTTGTGGAAAATATGTCACATAGGATTGCTGCAGGCATCGCGGTGAAAGGAAGTCCTGTGTCTTATTAATGTAGGCACCCTTGTGTCTGTTTTGACTGGATATACACTGCTTGAAACAGTGTATATGTAGGACATTATATTTCCATAAATGTAAACTAAAGAAAATTAAATAAGTATTTTGTATATAAAATGTTTTTTTTTTTTTTTCCCAGTTTGCTGATATACTGAGCATTAAAAAAAAAGGAAGAAAATAAAAATAATAAATTGGAAGTTTTATTGTTCTTTGATGATTCTAGATTTCATATAAGTGATTTAAGTATTCATTTTCTTAGAGAGATTGTGAAACATTGCTACACGGATTTGTGGAATGTTTAGAATTTGATGATATCGAGGAAACGGAAAATGAAAGAGGCAAGTATTAAAACAGTTATTCTTTTACATTGTAGTAGGTTTTAAAATGAATTATATGTTTAATTACAGGTATTTAAGGTTCTTTGATTATTTGAAAATTTCAAGATGTTAAAAAGCTGAGAACAATATGATGGAATAAAATTTGTTACTGATGAAATTTATGGTCAAATTGTTTCATAATTAGAATGTCATATGACTTTTCGGAAGCTGTTTATTCAGTTAGATTACCTCTTGCTTTGAGTATTTAGAGCAAGCAGTTGCTGCTGTTATCCTACATGTGTTGCCATTGCCAGAATGTTCTCTGTGTTTCTCTAGCTTCATATCAGGGGGTTGTTCTGCTCAAGACATGGGTTGGAACTTTCTCTCAAGTTCTGAAATATTCTTGACCCTTTTGGCTCATTCAGTATTAATCTTGTCATCCTGGAGATTTCATTACCTGCTAGATAATATTGATACTTTTTCAGATTCAGAGTTTTTTGTGTTATTTGTTGTATCTTACATGCCTTTCTGAACTTTGTGCTCTGTTTTTGATGGGGGGGATATTTTTTGATTGAATAGCTTTAGTGATTATTTTTTCATTTCATCAGCAATGCTGCTCTATTTGCAACAATTCAGGAAGAATTGTTTGAATTACCCAACTGGGCATATCAAAGGAATTTTGTAAGCATTGAATACATTGATCTCTAAAGCTCTGGATCACATTCTGTCATGTCCACAAGCTTTCTTTATTTTTGGTTTCAGTGATGGATAAGTTACCTTTGCTGGCATTTCTTGGTTTTTATCACCTGCATTATCTTACTTATGTAAAATATCATGAGTTAGAAAAGTCTGGCTGTTGTGTGTTTTCATCTCAGTATGCACCCATACAGAATTCATGGGAAAAACTGAAGTCCTATCAAGAGCAAATTACTTATGGAAAGATGTATAAAGAAAGTTGCAAAACATTACATCTTCCAAATTAAAACAGACATGATGGACTCTATTTCCACTTACTCACAAAAATGTTAGTTACCCCTTTCTATGCCTGAATAGAGAAGTGTTGCTAATGAAGATCACCTAATCAATCTTATCTACCTTTGGACCAGCCATAGAAAAGTCAATCAAAATGCATGTGATTATACTGGATATTTTCAAGTCATTGGATTGAGTCAAGCATAAAGATCCACTCAACAGACTGCTATCTTGCGGTCTATGTTCCCTTTGTAATTGCTTGGCTAGTTTCTTGTCGGGTTGCTCACCAAGTTTCATGTTGGATGTCTGCCTCTCTTCCTATCAACTTCATTACCACTGAAAGACTTTTCTTCTTCTCACCAAAGAATCTCACCTTGACTTCTTTTATCTTTGATTTTATCTTGAATTTCCACACAAGATCAAATTTTTCTTCTCAGAAAACTCATAACTTAACAGAAAATTCATAACTTACGCTTCACATGTGTTCCATAGTAGCAAATACACTGTAATGTTTGTATTTCCGGGGAATTAGATTTAAATACCATTCTGGAGCATTTATAAAAACTTTTCAGATGGATTTAGCCAATCTTATATGGTGGTAGATTTTTTGTTCCCCCAAGTATCCCCAATCAATCAAAAATACTCGCTTATATATATATACCTTCATAGTCTTGGTTGCTTCAGCTGTAATATCAATTCAACTCCACTTAGCCAACAAAAAACTTGGTGTTCTTTCTTCTCAACATACTGCTGCTACAGCTGAACTCTGAACAAATTTCTCTAAAAATTCTTCCCTATCCAGAAGGGGCAATCTAGTTAACAGATGATGCTCTCTCATAGTCTTACTGTATTCTCTTTCTTATAAATATGCAGTTTTGCATTATGCCTTTTCTGAAGGTATTTTCATGTTGAAGTGGTTTCCATCATTCATTCATGTTTATTTCAGCTTGCAAAACAATGGGCAGCTGCACATTTACATCCATTTAAATTTCAGCTTCAGATCCAACAAATCAACTTTGGATCATTTTCTTTCATTTCATGTCTTTCTTTTCTGAAACAGCCTTCTTGACATTGAAGGCTGTTTCAGAAGAGAACACGGTGTGAGAAAGGACTGCAATCCATCACTATGACCACAATCAATCATCACATGACTTTATGCTGTGTTGTAGAATTTTTTGCCTATAACATGTGAACTCATCTGGCATGGCTTAAATGAAAGTTTTGTAAATAAAGATAAGGACATTATAGGGGCATTAATAATAATCTAGAGAATGAGTGTAAGCAAATAATTCTTTATGGTGATTCTATGATAAGGAGAGTTCTTCATGAAAGCACTACAAAATCTTGTTTCTCTGGTGCATCTGACCTGAGAGGTGAGAAGTATTGTATGAGGGAGGATGTGAAAGAGTTGTTGGAAAAAGTGAAATAGATGAGCAACAGGATTATTGGAGAGTCTGCTGCCACACTGTATTAGAGGTGAACTGAGAAGGTGAGTGATGATAGCTAATGAAGCAATATGAGTTTGCGCAGAATGAATGATGTAGAGTTTGTGGACCTATGGCCTGAGTTTGATGGACAGAAAGATTTGTTTAATGCTAATGGACTGCACTTAAATGGATTCGGAGTTAGTCTGGAGCGAGCTTGTTCACTGAGAGTGTGGAAGCACAAAGTCAGGAAAACTGAAACAATTAGGGCAGTGCAGATTTGTGTGTGTGTGTGTGTGTGTGTGTGTGTGTGTGTGTGTGTGTGTGTGTGTGTGTGTGTGTGTGTGTGTGTTTGCGTGTGAAGACACCCATGAAATGATGAATGAGTGTGTGAATAAACAAAAAATACAGAATCTAGTCTTTCAAGCAAAAAATATTGAACAGGATAATGAATTCAGGATGTAAAGGTGGTTGTGGGCTTAAGGGGTTGTTATATACTAATGCTAGAAGCATCAGAAATAAGAGGCAGGGGGTTTTTGGAATTGGTTAGGCAACCTTGCCAAAAATTGTAGCATTAATGAGACTTGGCTAACAGCAGATGACATAATTTCAGGAATAGAATCTGATGGATTTAGTATTTTCAGGGAGGATAGAGTAGACAGAATAGTGAAGTACTGCTAATGATAGGAGTCAGTTGGGTAGATGGCAGTGCTTTTGAATCAGTCTGTTGTGGGATCGAGGCCAATAGGACGAAATATAAAATTGGTTGCTGCGGTAGGGCCGGTGGGATGGAGTGTCAGAGATGATGCGGAAGATATGCATCAGCAGATTAGTACATTGAATGCAAGTTGAGTAATTATTATGGGGGGCTCCAGCTTCAGAGACATAGATTGATGGCAGGAAGGAAATGGAATTTATACACTTACTGATAGTTAGTTAGTTACTTGAAGCAGAATGCAACTTTAAGGATTCGGGGTGGCCACATTGCCTCCAATTGGTGAAAGTGATCATCTGGTCTAGATTTGGGAGGTTGCAAAACATGTGGAAATTCCACTTAAAGGGTATATGGGAAACCATAATGCAGGTGATTATGATACACTTAGAAGACATCTTGAAGCAGTACCATGGCATAAAGTTCTGCAAGGGATGTGCATATGGGATAGTAAAGGGATATCTGGAGGAAGCAATATCATACTGTATACCCAAGGTCAGGAGGCTAAATTGGATAAGAGTTGGATGGATGAGTAGTATCATTAAGCATGAACTGCAAAAGAAGAAAATGTTGTGGGGGGTATATATAAAGAGAAAGATGACCAGATAACTCACGAACAGTGCAAGGATCAGGTCTGAGGACAATCCAGCTTAGATTGATAAAGGGAATGGGTAAATGTTGATACTGTTGGATTTTGCAAAGGCGTTTGACAGGATACCACATAGAACTCTATTACACAAAATATGGATAAAAGGATGGCTGATGAACAGATATGAAAAAAGTAGTAAATGGGGTAGCATTATTATTATTATTACAGGCAACTCCAAGGAGTCCTTAGATTCATTGAGGGAAGCCCTAAAGATCATGTCAAGAACTATTCAGCATTCCCACAGTATCTATGTACCTTGCTTTGAACTCATTCTCAGTCAAAGCACCTACAACAGACTCTGGCAGCTTATTCCACTCACTCACTACTCTCCAAGCAAAAAAACCTTGTTCTAACACCCTTGCTAACTACATTCTTGCTCAGTTTCTGTGGATGGCCCCCAGTTCTCCCACCACCACACCTGTTCTGAAAAATTTCCTCTGAATTAATCTTGTAAAAATCATTCAGTAATTTGAATGTCTCAATCATATTACTCCTTTTCCACCTATCAACCAGTTTCTGTAACCCACAAATCTTCAACCTGTTCTCATAAGGTTCATTCCATAGACCAGCTACCATCTTGGTCACTTGCCTCTGGATCCTCTCTACCTCCTCCCCATCACCAAGAAACCCTGATGCCCAGATCTGTGCACAGTAGTCAAGATGGAATCTTATCAAGGCTCGATAAAGAGGAACAATAGCCTGCATGTCTCTGCTCGTCAAAGTATTCTTCAGTAACCAAGTGATCTGATGAGCTGCTTTAGCCACTTTTGCTATATGCACCCTAAACTTTAACTCCGTATCCACTAACACTGCAAAGTCTCTGGCTTCCTCAATTTCTTGGAGTACGGTTATCGTAATGTGGTGTACTGCTGATAATCTTTTCACTCTAAAATGCATAGCCTTTCACTTTGCCACATTAAACTGACATCCATTCTCCTTAACACAGTCTGCCAATCTATCCAAACCATCCTGCAAAATTTTGACATCATGTATATTAACTAGTGCTCTACCCAACTTTGCATCATCAGGAAATAAGACAGTTCCTCTCAGATCCTTTCCTATATCATTAACAAACAAATTAAATAGCAGTGATCCAAAAACAGAACTGTGCTAAGATCAGTAGTATCACTGTAAATCCATTACCCTTATCCAATTCAGTTGTCATTATATTATAAAATATGAGCAGGTTGCTGAGGCATGATCTATGCTTCACAAAATCATGCTAGGTGTCATAAGGTGGTTGGCCAAAGCATGGGAAGAGATTCAAAACATATCACTCGTATAGTCTTGGAAAATTCTTTTGGACCATGAAGGTGGACATTTCCACCTTGAACCCCTGTGTGAAACCGAAGTGGAAGATGAAAACGATAAACTTGTTTCGTTGCTCAAAAATGTATCGAGCTGTGACGATGTCGATGCAGAGGACATTACAGAATGCATGTCAAATGACGAAGTTGATGAAATAACTGACAACGATATTGTGGAAATGGTGACACAGGGGGAAGAAGAAGAAGAGGAGGAGGTATTCTTATAGGACAGGAAAAATCTCATCCTACATTTGGAAGGGTTCAAGATGATGGAGGCAGTGCTGCAGTACATTAGTGAGCAGGAGGAAGCGATGCCAGTTGATATCATCTGCTTGCATAAGTGGAGGGACATTGTGTCGTGGAAGAGGGCAAAAAGGGTGAAGCAGTCATCTATCAAGGACTATTTCAAAAACTAAAAACTGTAGTTTTGACTCTTTCATCTTAGGCCTACCTTTTCACATTTATATGAAAAGGTAGGCCTAGAACTCCGGCCTGCCCTTCTGCCACATTAGGCTGGATAGTTGAGAGTGTACCGTATAACAACTTGATAAATTACTATAGTTTGATAATTAAGGCAGTACATGTTAGAGAATAGCTTTTGCAATGTTGCTGAATTGAAACAAATAAGGCTAAAATATAACATACACACACACACACACACACTCTGTCCGCCCACAGATGTGAGACCTTCGACTGGCAATTTGCCAAGAAGAGTCAATTCATGTTGAAGGGGAGAAAGAAATAAGGCAATATACAAATTTGTTACCAACACGTGCAATCACGTGCTTTATACGTAAAATTTTCCAACTATTGTACAAACAAAATAGTTATCACTTTAAAAACTAGAATTTTCATAAAAGAAAAGCTAATTTTCCAATATATAATAATAAACAGTCATTCCACAAAACACATTGATTAACCTATTATCAGAATGGATTCGCCTTATTCTGCCAAGTGTCGAGGGGGAGGGGAGGGGAGGGGGTTTCGCATCTGTGGTTGCACAGTACACACACAATTATTTTTTTAGACATGTCCACCAATCACACATGTATGCACTCATATTTATGAATTTAGGGACACAAAACGCACGTGTTGAAAAGATTATTTTACTGATTAATAATAAAATAATAACTTGACGTTTCGACCCCTGTATTGAGGTAATCATCAGAAGGATACATGTGTATAAGAACCAAGCCACATGTTGTTGCACTCTATACAGGCAAATTACATCTACGTTGTTAACTAATCTTTTTTGGAATTATACAGTTTATATTGTTATATTACGATTATCTTTTGGATTTGTACAGTACAGGTTGCTATTGAATGTTCAGGAAAAATAAATAAAAAAAAAATAAAAATAAAAAAAAACACCCCACCAAGCCTTCTTGTATTGAGATTTTTCTTTGTGATTGCTATGAAGGTTGCAGATGGGTTCTCCACATTCTTGGAATGGTTAGACCATCATTTTTATTCAGATTCGGATCATGTTTGAGCATTTCACATGCTTCCTTGAATTTCCGCTCGACCAGGTTTTGGTGCGGTGTAGGGACTTGGTACCTTTCCAATCAATTCTGTGGTATGTTTGGAGTGCATGGTCAGAAAGGCCGGTTTTTCCAAAATGCAGGTGTTTTATGTGTCGTTTGTGTTCATCCTTTCTGATCGGGATGGTTTGCCCTGTTTCCACTATATATGGTATGTTACGTGTGCAATCTATTTTGTAAACCATTGGGTGGGCTAGGTGTGGCAGGGGGTCCTTCGAAGAACTGAGTAGGTGTCTTAATTTTGTCGGGGGGGGGGGTAAAGGTGGTTTTGATGTTGTATTTGTGTAGTGTTCTGTCTAATTTTTCTGAAATGCCTCTAACATATGGTATAGCAATAGCATTCTTGAAATCTTTTTTGTTATCAGTGGTATCTTTAAGGAAGATCTTATGAATAGTTTTTATACTGTATCCATTTTTTATAAATGATGGTCTCATATTTATGGTTAAGAGCTTGTTCATTTGAACAAATGGTTTGAGCTCTGTGTTTAAGGGTGCTTATGACCCTAGGTTTTGTGTTGGGTGGTGATAAGAAGTTTTGTGTATGTACTGGCCTGTGTGTGTAGGTTTGCAGTAAACTAAGAAGGAGAGACAGCCTGAAGGAAGACGTGTGACAAGTGTGTCTAGGAACGGAACAGAGTTGTTTTTTTCTATTTCAATGGTGAATTGGATGCATTTGTGTTGTTTGTTCAGATGGCTAAGGAATGTATTTAGTGCTTTGCGGCCATGAGGCCAAATGACAAAAATATCGTCGACATATATGAGCCAAATTTTGGACTTTAGGCATGCCGATTCTAGAGCTCGTTGCTCAAAGTCTTCCATATAAAAGTTCGCTATTGCGGGGGAAAGTGGTGAGCCCATGGCTATACCTGCTTTTTGAAGGTAAAAATTGTTTTCCCACACAAAATATCTGGAGCGGAGTATGTGGGCAAAGAGGGCCGTGATGTCGTGTGGAAATATGTTCTGTAAGAGTAAGATAATATCATTGATTGGGACATTGGTGAAAAGGGAAGTTATTTCAGAGCTGACTAACAGATCTTGGACGTTGAGTGTAATGTTTTTAATTTTCTTTATGAATTGTTTTGTATTTTTTATGTAGGAAGGGGAATGACCAGCCAATTCCTTGAGTGTGGCCGCTAATTTTTGGCTAAGTAGTAATTCGGACTGTAGATTCCTTCCACAATTGGACGTAATGGTGTGTCTGTTTTGTGTACTTTTGGCAGGATAAAAATTCTGGGCCTGCGGGCATACTGTGGTATTATTTTTTTAATTGTTTCTTCCGGCCACATGTTAACTGATCTTAAGTTTTAGTATTTTTCTTTTTGTTGCATTGCATGGGGTTGTAATTAACCATTTGGTAGGTGTTGTGGTCCGATACCAAATGTTTCATTTTTTCAATGTAGGTTGGCCAATTTAAAACAACAGTGGCATTCCCTTTATCTGCTTTTGTGATAATAATGTCATGGTTATTTTTTAGTGATTTGAGGGCCAGTTTTTCTGCTTTGTTTAGGTGCTGCTTAATTTTTTAGTTGAATTTAGTAAACAGGCAGTTTCCATCCATATTTTGTCAGCTAAGTTGATGGGGAGGGATCTTATACCTCTCTCAATATGATATATTATATCTCGTTTATTTACTGACTTCGGAGCAATGCTGTAATTTAAACCTTTCTCCAGTAGCGAGAGTTCACCTTGGGTGAGGTTGTAATCCAATTGGTTGATAACCAGACAGTAGTGCGATGGTGGTTGGTTACCCTAATTCCATTTGTGGGTGATTGGCTGCTCTTTTCGTTATGTTATCGTAATTGTCTTGTGCTTTCCTGTAATTTTAATGCTTGAAACTTTGTTATTAATTGTTCTTTGTTTTTGAGTAATATGTGCTTGGCCGAGTCGCCTGTGATCTTGTCTAGAATATTCCAAATTTCCGGATTAACGTAACTGGATAGCTCAAATTTTAGTTGTAACACTTTGGCTTGGGTAGATGCTAAGTTCTTTCGTGCCTCGTGGATCTGTTCTCTTAACAACGCTTTTTCTAGCCTGGCATAGATACCGACTGCTTTAACTGATGTAAATTTCTTCTTTAGTTTAATGCAGTTGGGTATTAAGTTGTTGTCTCTACATCGTTTCAAAAATGCTAGCCGATTAATTAACATGGAACTATGTATCTTTAGCTCAGGCCAGTACATATACAAAACTAGGGGTCATAAGCACCCTTAAACACAGAGCTCAAACCATTTGTTTAAATTAACAAGCTCTTACCATGAATATGAGACCATCAAACATACCTTTATAAAAAATGGATACAGTATAAAAACCATTCACAAGATCCTCCACAAAGATACCACTAATAACAAAAAAGATTTCAAGAATGCTATTGCTATACCATATTTTAGAGGCATTTCAGAAAAAATGAACAGAACACTACACAAATACATCAAAACCACCTTTAAACCTCCAACAAAATTAAGACATCTACCCAGTTCTTCGAAGGATCCCCTGCCACACCTAGCCCACCCAGGGGTTTACAAAATAGATTGCACATGTAACATACCATACATAGGGGAAACTAGATGAACCATTCCAATCAGAAAGGATGAGACACATAAAATACCTACATTTTGGAAAAACCGGCCTTTCTGACCACACACTCCAAACATACCACAGAATTGATTGCAAAGGTACCAAGTCCCTACAACGCACCAAAACCTGGTTCGAGCGGAAATTCAAGAAAGCATGTGAAATGCTCAAACATGATCCAAATGTGAATAAAAATGATGGTCTAACCATTCCAAGAATGTGGAGGACCCATCTGCAACCTTCATAGCAACCACGAAGAAAAATCTCAATACAAGAAGACTTAGTAAATTTTTTTTTTCCTGAACATTCAATAGCAACCTGTACTGTACAAATCCAGGAGATAATTGTAATATAACAATATAAATTGTATTAAAGAAGAATCCTAGTACGTGAGGACTTTAGCAGAGTTTATTGTAGTTTTTATTGGTTTTTTTTTATCACTAGAGGACAGGCTAAGAAAAAAGATTAGTTATCAACGTTGATGTAATTTACCTGTATAGAGTGCAAAAACATGTAGCTTGGTTCTTATACACATGTATCCTTCTGATGATGACCTCAATACAGGGGTCGAAACGTCAAGTTATTATTTTATTATTAATCAGTAAAATAATCTTTTCAACACGTGTGTTTTGTGTCCCTAAATTCATAAATATGAGTGCTGATTACCATGCAACCTTAAAAGAAAGCGTCATCATAATCCCTGGCGATGTGACCCACAAGCCGTGCAACCTCTACGGTAAGCTAAAGATACATAGTTCCATGTTAATTAATCGACTAGCCTTTTTGAAACGATGTAGAGACAGCAACTTAATACCCAACTGCATTAAACTAAAAAAGAAATTTACATCAGTTAAAGCACTCCGTATCTATGCCAGGCTAGAAAAAGTGTTGTTAAGAGAACAGATCCACGAGGCACGAAAGAACTTAGCATCTACCCAAGCCAAAGTGTTACAACTAAAATTTGAGCTATCCAGTTACGTTAATCCGGAAATTTGGAATATTCTAGACAAGATCACAGGCGACTCGGCCAAGAACGTATAACTCAAAAACAAAGAACAATTAATAACAAAGTTTCAAGCATTAAAATTACAGGAAAGCACAAGACAATTACGATACCATAACGAAAAGAGCAGCCAATCACCCACAAATGAAATTAGGGTAACCAACCACCATCGGGCCACTGTCTGGTTATCAACCAATTGGATTACAACCTCACCCAAGGTGAACGCTCGCTACTGGAGAAAGGTTTAAATTACGCCATTGCTCGGAGGCCAGTAAATAAACTAGATATAATATATCATATCGAGAGATGTTTAAGATCCCTCCCTGTCAATTTAACTGACAAAATACAGATGGAAACTGTCTGTTTACTAAATTCAACTAAAAAATTAAGCAGCACCTAAACAAAGCAGAAAAACTGGCCCTCAAATCACTAAAAAATAACCGTGACATTATTATCACAAAAGCAGATAAAGGGAATGCCACTGTTGTTTTAAATTGGACAACCTACATTGAAAAAATGAAACATTTGGTATCGGACCACAACACCTACCAAATGGTAAATTACAACATCAAGCAACGCAACAAAAAGAAAACTACTGAACTACTTAAATCAGTTAACACATTGGCAGAAGAAACAATTAAAAAATTAATACCGCAGTATGCCCGCGCGCGCCCAGAATTTATGGCCTGCCAAAAGTACACAAATCAGACATGCCCTTACGGCCAATTGTGGAAGGAATCGACAGTCCGAATTACTATTTAGCCAAAAAATTAGCGGCCACACTCATGGAATTGGTTGGTCATTCCCCTTCCTACATAATAAAATACGCAACAATTCATAAACAAAATTAAAAACATTACACTCAATGACCAAGATCTATTAGTCAGCTTTGAAATAACTTCCCTTTTCACCAATGTCCCAATCAATGATACTATCTTATTCTTACGGAACATATTTCCACATGACATCACGGCCCTCTTTGCCCACGTACTCTGCTCCAGATATTTCGTGTGGCAAAACAATTTTTACCTTCAAAAAGAGGGTACAGCCATGGGCTCACCACTTTCCTTCCCAATATCGAACTTTTATATGGAAGACTTTGAGCAATGAGCTCTAGAATCAGCATGTCTAAAACCCAAAATTTGGCTCAGATACGTTGACGATATTTTTGCCATTTGGCCTCACGACTGCGAAGCATTAGATACATTCCTCAGCCACCTGAACAAACAACACAAATGCATCCAATTCACCATTGATATAGAAAAAAACAACTCTCTTCCGTTCCTAGACACTTGTCACACGTCTTCCTTCAGGCTGTCTCTCCTTCTCAGTTTACCGCAAACCTACACACACACAGGCCAGTACATACACAAAACTTCTTATCACCACCCAACACAAAAACTAGAGGTCATAAGCACCCTTAAACACAGAGCTCAAACCATTTATTGAAATGAACAAGCTGTTAACCATGAATATGAGACCATCATTTATAAAAAATGGATACAGTATAAAAACCATTCATAAGATCTTCCTTAAAGATACCACTAATAACAAAAAAGATTTCAAGAATGCTATTGCTATACCATATGTTAGAGGCATTTCCGAAAAAATAGACAGAACGCTACACAAATACAACATCAAAACCACCTTTAAACCCCCTGACAAAATTAAGATGCCTACTCAGTTCTTCGAAGGATCCCCTGCCACACCTAGCCCACCCAATGGTTTACAAAATAGATTGCACACGTAACATACCATATATAGTGGAAACAGGGCAAACCATCCCGATCAGAAAGGATGAACACAAACGACACATAAAACACCTGCATTTTGGAAAAACCGGCCTTTCTGACCATGCACTCCAAACATACCACAGAATTGATTGGAAAGGTACCAAGTCCCTACACCGCACCAAAACCTGGTCGAGCGGAAATTCAAGGAAGCATGTGAAATGCTCAAACATGATCCGAATCTGAATAAAAATGATGGTCTAACCATTCCAAGAATGTGGAGAACCCATCTGCAACCTTCATAGCAATCACAAAGAAAAATCTCAATACAAGAAGGCTTGGTGGGGTGTTTTTTTTTATTTTTATTTTTTTTTTATTTATTTTTCCTGAACATTCAATAGCAACTTGTACTGTACAAATCCAGAAGATAATCATAATATAACAATATAAACTGTATAATTCCAGAAAAATCCTAGTATGTGAGGATTTTTGCAGAGTTTATTGTAGTTTTTGTTGGAATTTTTTAAATTTTTTTTTATCACTAGAAGGCAGGCTAAGAAAAAAGGTCAGTTAACAACATAGATGTAATTTACCTGTATAGAGTGCAACAACATGTAGCTTGGTTCTTATACACATGTATCCTTCTGATGATGACCTCAATACAGGGGTCGAAACGTCAAGTTATTATTTTATTATTAATCAGTAAAATAATCTTTCAACACATGTGTTTTGTGTCCCTAAATTCATAAATATGAGCGCTGATCACCGTCTAACCTTAAAAGAAAGATACATGTATGTACAATTTTACACCTACATACACATCTTTTACATGCTGTGTGTGTGTGTGTGTGAGAGAGAGAGAGAGAAAAGGAAGAAAGTATGGTAAATTATTTTAGAAATTTGCACAGTTCTAATCAAATTATATGATCATTTCACAAATTTAGAAACCTGTTCAATTAATTTTCTTTTAAATGAAAATGTTAGTGAAGCAACATTAAGTCCCCATTAACCACCTTACCCCATTATAGATCAAATATGCCTCCACATACGTTTCGTATACATCTTATATTTCAATGTAATATCAATGGTATTACAATTTTAATATGCACTTTGCATCCATGATAACCTTGACGTCTATAGACGTCTTGGCCAGTAGCGTGGTTAAGTATTATATCTCATGTTATAGTCTTTTGACAAAATTATGAATAACAGTAAATTTATTATGTAGTAATCATAAATGATATGTTTAGGGATAAATAAATAGGCTGGTAACATACGAGGGTGGTCTGAAAAGTTCTCAGCCTCGACCATAGATGGCAACACTATTGGCAAGATTTTTTTTTCTAAGTTGGTACATCTGTCTTAAGCATCCATGTGAAATTGCAAATGATTCTATCAAGTAGTGTAGTTTGTTTTATACAGCTGTCTGAAGTAAAAGTTTTGTCTGTATCCCTTGAAATGGATAAAATTGAGTATCATGCAGTTATAAAATTCTTTGTAAAAGAAGGTTTAATGCCAAAAAAAATTCATTTGAAGTCCATAACAGTTTATGGGCCCCCTTCTCCTTCGTTTTCGACAATTAAGAAATGGGCTGCTGAGTTTAAACATGGCTGTACCAGCCTTGAAGATGATCCACGTGAAAGATGTCCAAAAAGTGTCACAACACTAGAAATCATTGATCAAGTGCACGGTATGGTGTTGGATGACCAGCGAGTCAAAGTGCATGAAATTGTAGAATATAGGCATTTCAAAAGAACATGTAGGATATATTTTGCATGAAGAATTGCAAATGAAAAAGCTTTGTGCAGGATGAGTGCCACGCTTGCTTCAGATCAAAATGCACTTGCATGAAATTCTCTGAACAGTGCTTGGAACGTTTTAAGAAGAATAAAGCTGATTTTGTGCATCAATTTATTACTATGGATGAGACTTGGATTCACCATTACACACCAGAATCCAAACAGCAGTCAAAACAGTGGACAAAAGGCCGGTTGTTTAGTGCCAAAGAAGACAAAGTTGGTTCCATCAGCAGGAAAGGTGTTTTGGGATATTTATTAATTATCTTGAAAAGGGTAAAACAATAATCTGGGAATATTATTTTGGTCTTTTAACCAGACTAGATGAAAAAATTTGTGAAGAGAAGACCCAGTTTGCAGGAGAAAAAAAAAATCATCTTTCATCAGGACAGTACACCTGCCTTCAAAGGTGTTTTGGCAATGGGGAAAATTGAGGGATCTAGACTATGAATTGTTCAAACATCCGGCCTATTCCCCAAATTTGGCTCCCTCTGACTTCTATATCTTCCCAAAGCTAAAACTCTTCCTTGCTGGTCAGCGTTTTCTTTGAATCAATAGGTGATTGCAGCTGTAGAGAGGTATTTTGCAGATCTTTCTGAGAACCACTACAGGGATGGGATAATGACGCTGTAGCATCTCTGGAATAAATGTACCAGTCTTACAGGAAATTATGTTGAAAAATAAAAATAATTTTGAAATTATAAATTAATTTTTTCGTTGTTAGGCCGAGAACTTTTCAGACCACTCTCATATGTACATACAGTGATGCTAGACTTGTCTGTTGTTACTTTTTAGTTTTCACTCATTGTATATAGGAAGCTTTTCAAAGTGATCCTTTAAATGTGTTCTTTAGGTAAGTTGTGAATTGCATAATCCATTGTCTTCCTTACACAATGTGCTTGAGTCTGTTATTATTGTTATCTATGCATCTTGCAACTAATTCCTATTGCCTTAAAGACCCATCTCATCTTTTCTTTCATGTTAGATTGAAGGGGCCTGTCACAGCCAAGAATCTTGGTTTCTTAGAAACCTGATTATTTCTTATGATAAAGCAGTTTATCATGTCTGGTATGTCTATAAATTGTGTGTGGTCTTCTAATCAGCTTTCCTGTTTAATGATATGAAAAACATGATTTTCCTCAAGGGGAATCTGTGCCATCTCTGTATTATGAAACTAGATTTTGAGATCTCTAAAGCCCCTAAAATATAAAAAATAGGAGAAATATATTTTGTGAAATGCATACTTTTGATGGTAGTTCTGCTGGGTACACATGCTGTGTTATATATGCATGCTTAATGTGATTGAGTGACTGACAGACAGATAAAATGTTTATCCACTTACTCCATGGAAAATTTCAGGAAGCTGAAATTTTCCATGGAATTGCCTTCGAGGTGCAGCTGACAAAAAAAAACAACAGAATTTTGAGTTTTAAACACTGCCTTGAGAAAAACTGGAAAAATTCACACTTTCTTTGTAATCAAATCCTTACTTATTCTAACTGCTGCCATCACATTCTTATAAACATCTTTTAATATGGCTATTAGTTTTCTGTCAATTCCATAGGATTCTAGCATTGCTAATGTCACTTTCTGGTCGATGCTGTCAAATGCCTTCTGAAAATCAACAAAGCGAGTATATATGTTTTTGTTTTTTCTTCTAGCTTTCTCTACTATTGACCACATTGTCAAAATCTGTTGAATTATACTTCTATCTTTCCTAAATTCTGCTTGCTCGTCTGCAAGTTATGTTTCCAGTTGTGTTCTCAATCTTTCTGTCAATATCATCATCATCATCACCTTATCAAGGTGACTTGTTAAAGCAATTGTTCTATAATTTTTACATTCTAGCATATTTCCTTCCTTTTCTTGTATGATGTCACTAATATCAATTTCACACACTCTTCTGGCATCTTTCCTTCCTTCCATACTATATTGTCTAGTGGTGATATCTACTTCAATTCTTCAATCAATTTCCCAACTCCTTCTAAATCTAGTTTTTCTTCATATAGCTCACTACAGTATCTTGTCCATCACTGTACAATTTTATCTTTATTCATCAATACTTTGCCTTTTTCATCTTTAACTGCAATCTGTTTTGGTTGCTACCTTCTATTAATGGTTCTAATCATTTTGTACACCTCCCTAGTTTTGTGCTCTCCATAGTGTTGTTCTATATTATTGCATTGAGCTTCTAATCATTTCATCTTATCCATTCTGACACCTTTTTTGACCTCATTACACTTTCTTCTATATTGCTCCTCTGTTTGTTCTGATGTATCCCTTCTTATTCTCTTCTCCTGTACTAACTTCAGTGTTTCCCATCTAATCCACTTCTTCTTGATCTTCTCTTTCTGGTACTGTTTTTTCAACTGTGTCTTCTATCACCTCCATTACTCCTTTCACTCTTTAGATTGCAATTTTTTTTCCCCCATACACTTTTTAGTTTCTCCTCTAACACTGTTTCTGTGCATTCTGCCTAATTCTGCTTCACTTATTCTTGCTGTACTCTTCATTTCTGATGACGGGATTTATATTTTCTTTTTAATTTCAACTTGATGTTTGCAATCACTAAGCTGTGATCTGAATCTATATCTGCTCCTTGAAAAGTCGACACTGCTGTATGATGTTATCCATCTTCTTTTAATCATAACCATATTTATCATGTTCTTGGTTTTCTCCATCATTTGATTACTATGTCCATTTTCTACACTGCTTTTGCTGGAATCTTGTGTTACAGATCATCATCTCATGGCCCACAGCAAATTCTAAAATTTTTTTCACCTTGTTGGTTTCTTTCTCCAAAACCATATTTTCCCATGACGCTTTCCCAACCATCGTTTTCTGTTCCATTCCAGTCTCCTTCAATAATTAGTATATTTGGTATTGTTCCTATTGTCTCTGTCAGATCTTTGTAAAAAAAATAAATTTCCTCATCTGTGCTGTCAGATGTGGGTGCATATATCTGGAGTATTGATATATTAAATGGTTTTGCTTGAAATCTCCCCACCATGATTTGTTCATTGACTGGTTTGTAGCCTAACAGTGCTTCTCTAGCTCTTTTGTTAAGAAGGAAGCCAACTCCTGCTTCGTGCAGGAGTTGGCTTCCTTGGGGGGTGCCATTAGAGTGAAGGTTAGAGAGCATACAACCCATCCATCTTAAATGCCAGAAGCAACACATTTTTCCTTGTGCCCTTGCAATATTCACTGCCATTGACTAAATAATATGTTCACCTTCCCTCCTCCTGCTGATGTGTAAGTAAGAAACTGATAATAAATTATACAGGAGTAATCATTTGCCTATGATATCCACTCTTTTTATGTGGGCAACCATATACTTCATCATCAGTTGTTATCACAGCTGCAACATTAAAGGTGATTAGTTGGGTTCCACCTTTTCACTTACCATGTTGGAATGCTAAAATTCATGTACAGCAGCCAAGAAAGCATACTTGGGGTATCTTCCACGGATACACCACAGTGAGAAATTCAGTTGCTTTTAAATATGCTTGGAATTATGTATGGAATATCTGTAGCCAGAGCCAAAAGGGCTCTTTGATTTATTAAACATCTTCCATCACCAAATCAACCAACAAAAGAGCTGGGATAAAATCCAGAAAATGAATAGGAGATATGTTGTGTGTGTGTGTGTGTGTGTGTGCGCGCGTGCGTGCGTGCCTACCTGCTTTTGATTATGGAACACAATGAATGGATGTACATTTGCTGGCCAGTATCAGCTGTAGATACTTTCAGGGAGAGTTTTGCCAAAACATAGGTAACATCTTATTTCCTTGAATTCTTGCTCCTAAAAAAGCAAAGCATATAAATGAGAAGTTCTATTCAACATGCCATTCCTGAAATTAAAACTGTTGCTTCAATTCTGACTAGCTGATGGGACCTGGTGAACCATTATGAGATGGTTAAACATCTGTCACTATCTTCCATGAATTGCCTTCTCCATATCTTTAACAGAATCTTCTGTAAGCATGAATTTCCAGATTTCTAGCAAAGTGTGGTTAACATTGCCTATGTCCAAAGCCAAAGAAGTATTCAAAATCACTAACTGATGCTAACTCTTTTGTAAAAATAAGATTGGTAAAACAAGCTATCAATGCTATATCAATCAATGATATATTGCTTCCAAAAACTTTGTTCAATATGAGATCATATCATTAATCTAGAAGCACCTGTTAGAGATGCTTTCCTTAAAAACAAGCACTTGGTATCAGTTTTCTTTGACAGAAATCACTCTCTTTTTCATCAAACACTTTGTCTAATCAAATTCTTGAAGTTTGATTGGGATTCTCCCCCCCCCCTTTTTTTTTTTTTTTTTTTCAAGAGGAAGGAGTTCAGTCCCACCCTCCTGATTTACGCTTATGCGTAGACCCACACGTCATTGTGCAGGCATTCGAAACCAAAAATCCTATGGAATAGGTCATTTAATTCTTATTCCAGGAGTGTCCTATGCCTGAAGATGTGTGTTCATGGGGGGGTCGGTTTACTTGTTCTGAGGGATGAAAAACCTGCCGTTTCTGGGCAAAAAAACCCTCTACCTCTGTATGAGACTGGCTAACTCACCTTTAGTTGAAGAGACCAGATGAAGGTTCCTCACTTCATGGACTTGAATCGAACCCGGGTCTTTCTGACAAAAGGGCTTCCTCTATACCGTCTGAGCTACAGAGGCTGTTCCACTCCTATAAGGAACATTTTTAAGTGTCGTGCTATTTTCAGTCAAAGTAAATTCAATAACAGAAACAATTTCCTCTCGCTTTAAGCACTGCCCTCTGTGTATGTGATTGTTAAAGAAGAAATGTAGTGGCATGTAAACATTCATTGTTTTTCTGAAATAGAAATAAACAAAGTGTTATTATAAAAATTACATTTTGCTTCTTTCAGAAAATGTTTTTCCTGTTGCTTCATATCTTCATTAGTATCGTCCTGGCTAAGCAAACTTGAAAATGTCAAAGACATATTCAAGTTTGTTTCTAAATATTCTATTAAGCTGAAATGAATTCAAATAATCACCTGACATTTTGATCTTCATATCAAGGTCATTATTTGGATTATACCACAAAAAGACAAGCTATGTTACAATACGCAGCACCTAAAGTCATACTGATGGCAAGTCAGACAATGATAGCATTGTGTGACTCATGTCATCATTTTTTTTTGGTCTTCTAGTGCTTTTTCCATTTATTTTATATTTATATATTATTTTTGTCAGTCTGCTATTGTCCATTCTATTTAAACTTCCTATCCATTTTTGTTTATATTTACTTATATACTGTTAATTGGGTTTATATTCTCACCATATTCTTAATTTTTTTTTTCATCCATTCAAATTAATGTAATTACTTGAGCAAGTTAGAATTTTGCTGTTTTTGTATCTTTAATTATAGAAAAAAATTAATTAAAAAAATTATAATTTATTAATGTAATTTAGGAGATGCTGTTTGTGATGGTTCAGTCCGCAACAGTGCACGTCAGCAACTATTGTTACTATTATTGACTTGCCTTGGGCATCCCGGTCCTAACCTTGCCCATTTCCTCTTGGGTTTTAATCTGAAAAGGCCTCTTTCCCAGACCACATTACAAGAACCTGGTGAGTTGATTTATAGTTCATACTCTAGTTATAGAAGATTATTTTATTGAAAAAAAATCAGTGGTACTTCATATCTTTAGCATAATTATGTTTCACATATGACAGCATTCATTATACCCTTTCCCTAAACATAATAGACAATAATTAAATAAAATTTGAATGATCTATTTAAGTGATAAATGGTGAAATTTTGGATTTGCAGTTTTTTGAAATTGTTTAATTTTACACTTGCAGACTGTTATTAGTGGCACAGGTTTTAACTTTTAATTTTGTTACTATAACATGAGAGTTCTAATATCTCTCTAATCCAGTAATAAACATTACAGAAGAAATAACCATCTACAATGAATCTGCACTTGAAGCATTAAAAAATGGAAAAACAAATCTCACAAATGAAATTCATGAACAACTAACAACTTTAAACTTGAAAAATAAGAACTGTACACTGCAATGGATACCAGCTCATGTAAATATTGAAAGCAATGAGAGAGCAGACAGACAGACTAGCTAAAGAAGCAAGATACTTACCTCAAAAATTACGCCAACTATCACTAACTGATGCTAACTCTTTTGTAAAAAAAAAGATTGGTAAAACAAACTTTTAAGAAGAATGAAAATAGAGAAATAACCATGATCATCACCAGACTAAGGATGGAACATTTTAAAGGCATGAAAATTCAGCTGGACAGTACTAGAAACTATGAAATATGCAAGAAAACTGTCCAGGAGTCGAACTAACCATATCTATTCTTGTCTAGCAATTGCCACTACTCAACAGAAAATTGACAATAACCCTGTAGAAAAGCTCTACTCTATCAAAGTTCAACAGATTGCCAAAGCCAGTTCTACAAGCCCATGGCCATATCTTCAATGGACTAGACAACAACAATAGCATATGAGAGAGAGAGAGAGAAAGAGAGCATTGGTGAGGGATAACTGCTTCATTTAAAATGTCTTATAGTTGGAAATATGCTTATTTACTTTATTTAGCATATTTACATAGGTAACTTACTGCATGCTGTGGCCAATACACTTCTCAGTGAACAAAGCATAAAAATAAATAATAATAAAACTGATATTGAAAAGACAGTAAGCTAGACAAACTGACATCCTTTTTTCCCAGCTTTTAACACTAACAGTAAAATATGCAATAACAAATTAAAAAACAGGAGTCAACAGGAATACCATAAAACTAAAATCAAAATATATTTAATGATATGACGTTCATTTAATATATTCTGATCATAACAAGAAATAAGATAGAACTGTGGGAGATGATAGAATTGTAGTTTCAAAGGAAGGTGGATAACAATTAGTGTAGCAAAAAATGAAATTAATGATAGTCATAGAAGAAAATGCAACAAGGTAGAATATATTTACTTAGGGAAAACCATAATAATAAAAAAAAGTATATGAAGAAATCACATGGTCATTTGAACTCCAATATTATATCTTAGATAAATGAAAATATTATACAGTAAAATAAAAATTAAAAAATGGATCAAAATTTTACCATCAACATATAAAATTTCAGTGGTGATTTATACAGCATGGTCATTTGGCAAAGGAATAATGGATAAAAAAAAAGAAGAAAAAAGTAGAATCGACAGAATTAAGCTAAACATCAGATTAGAAGATAGAAAAGAAACAAAAATATTTGATGCAATATAAAGGTAAATAAAGATAAAATTTCATTTGGAGGATGCCATTAGTACAGTAACCATATGAAAGCAGTGCCCCGGAAAAAGGTGGAGATGTCATTGAGGGTGGATGCCTTAAGAGAGTATGGAATGGAAGATCATTTGAGAGGTGCATATCTTAAACCAATTATAAAAGCATTTTATAATTGATCATTATATGCACATATAATGCATACAACATACTGCTGGGTTATGTCATTACAGAATTAATTATTTCAGATATGCACATTACTTTTTACCAGTGATAGCTAGATTATTCAGTTAATTTTACAACACACACATGCAAGGTGCCAAGAGAGAGAATGAGAAGCTATTCAAAACACTACAGTTGTATGGTGTCAGTGGGGCATTATATCAAGCAATACTTAGTCTTTATTTGAGTTGTAAGTCAGCAATTAGAATTGAAGGAAGTACAGGAAAATGGTTTGATGTTAAATCTGGTGTGAGACAAGGATGTACATTGTCCCCCTCTGCTATTCATTATCTATATGGATCACATTATGAAGGAAAGCGGTATTAAATCTGATATCAAAATTGGATATGTTAATGTCAACTCTTTGCATTCTGTGGATGATCTTATACTTCTAAATAAATCAGCTACAGGTCTGCAAGATTCCCTGACTAAATTGAATAACTTGTAATTAGATATGGTATGAAGGTCAGCAATAACAAGACAGAGACAATGAAAATAGGCAGAAGCATTGAAAATATCAACTGCATTGTGAATGGAGAACCTAAATCAGCTACTTAGACATGATTTTTAGTGAAGATGGTAAATTAAATATGGAAATAGACAACAGAATCAACAAAGCTGGTATGGTTGGAGGTCAACTGAATAAATTTATATGGAATAATAGAGAAATTAGTCAAAACACTGCAGTCTCTAGTCTTTGGTCAAACAAAGACTAGAGACCGCAGAAAGTATGAGAGTCTTGAGAAAGATTAGAGGGTGTGAACAGATGGCATCAATGGCAATATCATATTAAAAACGAGAAAGAACTTGACATTGTTAGCAGCCAGGAATGTGTTAGCAGAGCTAATCTCGGGTGGTATGGTCACTTAAACAGAATGGGAGAGGAAAGATTAGCAAAGCCAGTGTTCTCTGCCAGGTTGGCAGGAAAAAGACCAAGATATAGGTGGATTGATATGGTAAAAAGTGCTTTAGAAGATAGAAATATAAGATCTGACAATGTTGGAGCCTTGACAGGTAATAGATTGATTTGGAGAAAAATTGTAGATAGGAAGTTAGTAATGATGTAAATGTTTCATGTAGTACTATCATATCCTATAACACTCCCTTGAGGGTAAATATGAGGAATTTGATAATGATGATGACATGCAAGCACAGAGCTACTTAGAACTGAAGAGAATTATTTCCATGTACCCATAAGGAATTGTAGGTAAAACAAATCTTCCATGTAGCAAACTGCTTTTTCATGTTAATGATTATTGAAGACATTGCTTCTATATGAATTGGAAAGAAATAAGTCCACCTACATACAAACACAAAGGCAGTTTAACTTCATGCTAAACTGCCTTGTAAAAATTTGGCATTATTAATATTTTTAAAAATAGATCATAGTGCTCAACACTAATAATGAAGATAAATTTTTTGACTATTGGCCATTCAATTTCCTATTTTTAAATGTGTCCATTGAGACTCATTTTTGCCAGTGGACCTACAAAAGGTTCTACTTAAGAAGAAGCAGAGGAATTTTTCACAGCATTAGTGAGTGCAGCTGACATTAAAAAAAAAATAAATAAACTAGTTTCTGGAGATCCAGACAGCAGAGTAGAGAAATGAATACCATAATTATAGAAATGCTTTGGGAAGATTTCAAGGGAAGTGTAAAAGATGAAATTTTGTTCAGGACATGGACTCTTCATTGGTTCAGGATACAGAAGCATGTAGGGTACTAAAAAGGTTTGTGATTGAGTTTTGAACAGGATGAAAATGAATATCATATTCATAAGAAAAATATAACAAAGTTTTAAAATTGTATCAAAGTCAGGTAGCTTTCACAGATGAATTGTAGACTCAAATATAGGGTGGGGTGGGGGCGATTTTGTAAACAATTAAATCTTGGTCATCCAGTGACAGAATTTGAAGAATACATTCAGTAAGGGAGGTGCTTTGCAAAGTGCTTTGGAAGAATAAAAAAAAAATCAGAAGTTAAAGACAATTCTGGAAAGGTGCACTTATATTTAAAGGTCATGGCAGGTAATTCAGCAGTCTGCCTTGGGGAATACAGATTAAAATCCAAGATAGATAAGTTATGTGTAAAAGTTGCTAAAAATAAAAGTAATCGGAAGATTTTGGTAATTAAAATGATAAACATAATAGATATATATAATCTGCTCAAGATTTCCTTACTTCACTTTACAGCCTTCATTTTCTGCCTTTACTGCTCTCCTGAGTCTGACCATCATGCTACCATTTTTGACTTCCTATCACTAAAAATTGATTTCTAACAAAGTAATTACCCAAATTGGGAGATTTTCCTCATTGGGGACTTCAACATCCACAACACAAACTGGTTCCCCTATTCTAGCTTCACACATCAAGCTAGAAGGGAAGCTGTATCATTCATGACCTAACACAAATAGTTAATCTACCAACCAGAATATCAGGCAATCCTCATCATTCTACCAACATTGTTGACCTTTTCTTAACCAGCTCTCTCCCTTTCCCCAAATACACTGAATGTCTGCTCTCCCCTTGGCAATTTTAACCGCAATCTTATTCACGTTTCCTTCTTGTCCTCCTCCTAGCCAATCTTAGTCTCGTACCCTATGGCACTATAATTGTGCCAACTGGAATGACCTCCAGAATTTTTATGTTACTTTTCCATGGTCAGATTTGCTGTTTTCACTCTCCTAGTACAAACACCTTCACTGAACTAATAACTAATAATCCTCACTGGAATGAGCTTTCATTCCCTACTCCTCTGCAAACCCCCGACCTGTGTCCCTGGTTCTCAAAAAAATGTGCTTTTGCTGTCCATGATAAAAATGTAGTGCCTTAAATTAAAAACTTCAGCTTCTCATTCAGCTTACACAACAGCCAGAAACATGTAAAAGAAGTTATCAGTGATTCCAAAGCAGACTTCATAAGGAAATACAATAAACTTGCTTCCTGCTCAACTGGCAGTCAGTTCTGCCAGTTGAGCAGGAACTCTTAATCTCTTCTGTTCTCTTAATCAGAAACTTTCCTGTTACCACCTCTTTTGTATACTGATGGCACTGTGGTAACCTCTCCCAAGGAAAAGGTGGATCTCTTGGCATCAGTTTTTTTTTTCTTTTTTTCTCCAACTCTTGCCTGGACAACCAAAGCAAATCACCTCCCCTTAATACAACAAAACTGTCCACTGCATGCCTTCTCTGAACTTTCACCAAAAGGACATCAGGAAAAATCTTGATTATAATCTTGAGTCCAGATGGTATTCCTTTAGTTGTGCCCAAGACGTGCTCCAGAATTAACACTCATCCTGACTTATATAAATTATCATATTCTACTGGTGTTGTTACACCCTGATATCTTGAGAATATAGAATTCTCAGCTATCATGGTGTAACATGAAGAGCAAATAAATTAAAAACCCTGCATAAAAGATAATAGATGAATTATTTAAAAGAAAAAGAAATATCCTTGCATCCAATAAAATATAAAGGTGTTTGGTTGAACTAACTAACAAAAAGAAAGAATATATTAATGTTGTAATATGATATAAAAGAGAAAATTTAACTAAATAAGACAGGAAAGGATTAGTCATAAGAGATGGTATGTGAGAGGCTAGAGATTAAAATATTAAGTAAATTCATAGAAAATTTTGGAAAGGGGATTAAGTTAGAGGCTAACGGAAGAAGAATAGCAGACTATCGCTCAGGGCCGATTCCCGGATTGAGACATTGTTTGGCTCGCCGACCAAAGGTCGTTTGGCAGAAAAAAATGCCACCCTAATTGGTCGGTGAAGTAAAAACAAGTAGGAGGCAGAGAAAAGAAGTTAAAGAGGGTGCCATTAGAAGAGGAAGTATAAAAGGGTTGGAACCCCCCCCAAGGGGCTTTTTGGTTTCCACGTCGCGAGTTGTACAGCTGTTATATAGATGATTCAAAGTGTGTCCTAAGTTATGAGAGGTTAAGACCGCATAAGCAAAGTTCAATTCCAAAAGGAACGTATGAGAAACAGATTGTCGGAGAGGTTATACCAAGCTAGTTCAATCAGAAAAAAGGAAAAGACCCATATGAAAAACTCAAGAAAGAAAGGTACTGTAAAATATATCTAATGTTAACTAAAATTTGTCTGTAATAGGTATCATTATTCTAATACGGAACTGTTGAAGTGACCAAGGAAAATTTATACTAGGACTTTAGTATCTGACAGAATATATTAAAAGTAAGCTAGCTAGTGTTAATGTTATATGAATAATTAAGTTTCCTGAAAATTTTGCATGTCTATTGTAATGTATAGGAAAGTTAAAATGTCATAGTTGTGTGTTAGTGCAGTAAAAGGTTTAGTTAATCTACTTAAGTTTGAATAGTTAAATAGTGTGAATTAATCTTATATGTCCATGTCACATGAAGTTATGTGTTGAATTGTTATGGTGGCATGATCGTAATACCCATTATAGGATCATAGCCTAATTACTTGTAATAAGTTAATGTTAGTTTGTAAGTATTTAGTTTAGCATTGAATTGAGTAATAACAAAAAATTGAATTGTACCATGTTAAAGTTTTTAATAAACCTTTGTTCAATGATAAGAAAAGTTGTCTGAAATTGCTGTCCAATGCACCACTTGAAAAATACGGACCTAATCACGTGGGAAATTAATGTGTTAAGAAACAAGATAAAGTGTCACGACTGCAACATTGTTTCACTTTCAGACATATTTTAGTTCTTTCTCCTTGTTTTTGTATATAATATCTCAAACTAAATATCCCAAAAGGCGCAGTATAAATACAAATATTAGGGGTACTAAGGGGAGAAATAACTTAAGTATTAGTAAAAATTTTAGTGATATCTCGTGCGTAGATAATAGAAGAACATAGATAAGAGGAAATTAATTGGGACACAACAGTGTCTACCCAACAACATAGAAGCAAGCCTCTTATCCAAAAAGAGAGCCAACCTTTGTTTCTCTCTTTTTCTTCTCTTTCCAGCTTCTTCATTACTTGGAGACTCAAGAGTTAATTAGTCATCAGTACAGCTTCAACTATTCTTCAGCCAATCTCACCCACCTTTTAACACATGCTATGAAAAAATTTGGAGAAACTCGTGTTATCACTATCAATCCTATCATCAGATTCCCCCATCACTAAAAAATTCACACGTATACCACAGTAATTTTAATAATATGTAGATCTTTCATCTTAAGACATCATCAATACAGTTATTACAAACAATACTAGGAATTACATACAAAGGAACAGTTAGTGCGCATGCTTACATTGGAATCCTTCTATGCATACAGAACGTTTGTGGACTTCAAAAAAAAAAGATAAAGATTGGGCTGTAATTAAAATTAAATTAAAATATATCTGATGAATTTATTTTACACAGCTGAGGATAATAATTTCTCAGACCTTTGGAATAGTGACAGTCATTATGGTTCAGATTGGGCCTGTGACGTAAGGCCTCAGCACTTTCTTTATATAAACACTCATGTTTATATAAGGATCTATGTAGCAACTCGGTGTTTTTCCTTTGTATCCTATGGTTAGTGTTTTCAACTCTATGTTGTGTGAGGCCAGATTTGTGTGGTTTTCCAGAAATCTTGTAGGCATTCATATGATCTAGGCTTCGAGATCTTCCATAACCTTAAATATAAAGAGCCAGTAGGCTTCATTTCGGCGATATAAACATTATTCAAATTAAGGGGATATTAAATCCCACATTGTTTTAAAACCGAATAAAAAACTCAAAGATTGGAATCTGAGAGTTTCATGCCGAATATAGTAAACTATAAAAGTATCGGCGGATATTAGCGTGAGCTAATGCAAGTAATCCTAGTACGTAGTACAATCTCAGACAACTCGTTGCAAAGGTGGGGAAAGTTCTGGTCTGATACCAAGATTGGAATCTGAGAGTTTCATGCCGAATATAGTAAACTATAAAAGTATCGGCGGATATTAGCGTGAGCTAATGCAAGTAATCCTAGTACGTAGTACAATCTCAGACAACTCGTTGCAAAGGTGGGGAAAGTTCTGGTCTGATACCAAGATTAGCGATCAGAACTTTCCCCACCTTTGCAATGAGTTGCCTGAGATTGTATTACGTACTAGGACTACTTGCATTAGCTCATGCTAGTAACCGCCGATACTTTATAGTTTACTATATTCGGCATGAAACTCTCTGATTCCATTCTTTGAGTTTCTTATTCGGTTTTAAAACAGTGTGGGATTTAATATCCCCTTAATTTGAATAATCTTCCATAACCATTGTCTTAAACACTGCTCTCCTCATCATTCTCACATGGTGAATTTTAGTGCTCTTAAAATATGGTCCTGTTCGTATTACCTGGAAGGAGATCTTACTTCACTCCCTCTTACTTTTGATAAAGTTCCTATTTCTATTCATGGTCAGTTTTTTTTTGTCTTGGGCTGACTTTCACATTTAGCATATCTTGGCATAAACCTCTTCTTCTTTTTCTTCTTCATGTTAGATGTAGTATCTATTGCCCAAGACTTCATCTTCTTTAATAGTATCTTAATATTTTTCTAGGTCTTAAATTTTCTTAGGTCTCAAACTAAATTGAATCACAGCTGTTATTCAATTTAGTTTGTGAATCCTGGAGACTTACACTAGATGTATTTAGGAGTACAACATCATCTGCATAGAGCTAAGTTTGACTTCTCCAATTCTAATATCAGGCTTGATGCTACTTTCTTTCATAATGTAATCCATATAGATGATGAATAAGAGTAGACATAATGCGCATCCTTGTCTTAACCCCTGATTTTACATCAAACCATCTTCTTGTATTTCCTTCAATTCTAACTGCTGACTGATAGTCGTGACATTTCTTTATTTTTATTCTTTATTGTGTTCTCTAACTGATATCACTTATCTTGAATTATCACTGTGTAGTGTTATCACTTTAACTATATACTTCTATGGTCTATACACGCACAAACATCTGAACACTGTACTCTCTCATCTACAGTTAAATATATCCACACGATTGTCCAATTGTTAGAATGACTAAGTACATTAAATAAATTAACAAAGGGTAGACTTCTGAATAGAGTCTGATCCTCAGCAATAACGTTCTGGAGTTTCCTAATCAGGTTCTGGCAATATTTATTTGATCAAGCTGCGCCAGCCAGATCCCTAGATTAGAAATTCCTCTTAGCCAAGGAGTAACCCTCAGAAAATATGCTAAGTAAATCAATCTATTAATTACTCTTTATCTCAATTTTATTTATCTCTCTTAAAATACTTCAGTTTGCAGTCGTGGTCTCTGTCATATTATTCTTTCCCACTCAGATTCAAATGTTAGCAAGCAGTGCATTGGATTCAAATCAAGGCACAAAACAGGTTAAGGTAATCAAGATACATTTATTAGATTCCTAAGATTATACATTTACAAAAACACTCAATAGGAATAAAGCTATTCCAAGTTATAAGGTTAGACATAGCAACTGTAATTCACACATCATATCCAAGCATAGGCTAATTTCACTATACAGAATTCTTGTTAGCATCTTTTAAATATCCTTACTAGCTTACACATATTCTTAAAACATTCACATCGATAACTCTATAGATCGTTACTTATAACAAATTAACTACTACTCATTCACATAAATACTAAAGAAACAGCCTTTAGATTCTAGACACTGCTATCTAAATCTCGCTATCATTTTTTTATATTTTCCCTCCGAATGTTCGATCTCGTCCTTGGTGATTGACTCATGGGCTAGATTTGGACTTCGTTGTTCTGTCCTTCCATCGCATTCTCGACTGGAAACAGCATGACTCAGGTCGACCCACGTGGATGTATGAAGCGGCCAGCTTCGTCAAACTTACTTGGAAGAGTACCAAATATTTCTTCATCTGTTCTTTCCATACGACATCGCAAATCGACAGCAGAGACTAGCTGCCCACTATTGATTAGCTCCCGAACTCGAACTCCTCCCGACTCAACAAGAAATTCTCCAGCAACTCCAGATGAAAAAAAACCTAAAAAGCCCTGAACGGGAGGGAGGGGGAGACAAACCCATTTAATACCTCGTATCTCTAGCGTCCTCTTCACTACTACCAAACCTTCTTTTGCGCATGTCTCCTATTTTCATTTCTATCTTCCTGGAGTACTCCATACGCGTGTCACGTCTTCCTGGAAAAAAACATCGAGCGCATGCCACTTCGCACATAAACAATTTGCCGTCGGCTACACAATTTATCCGAAGTTGTTGTTAGTGGACTTTGAACTTCTTACTATGCTCTAACATATATCGTATACAGAATACTTCTTCCATTATAAAATCTTACAAATAAATGGCATCTTTCACCATTAATTAATATTTCATAATTTGTATTAGTATAATTCTTTAAACAAATTAGTATCTTTACTTATTTACAAGCATTTTTGTTATTGTTTTAGCTAAACTTGTTGAATCTTGAAACAAAATATTTTTCCAAGGAAATCCTTTCATTCAAGATCCAACACTATGTAGTGCTCTGTGTAACGTTCCATTCACCCCATAAAATTTCAGTATTTTGAAAAGCTTTTCTCTGAGCAGCTCTTGTCATATGCGTTTTCCATATCTACAAAACTGAAGTACAGATCCTTTTCATATCCCATGATTTCTCAACTATTTGTCTTATAGTGAAAATCTGATCTTGACAACCTATTTGGCCTGAACCCATCTTGTTCTTCTCCAAATTTCTCTTCCACAATCTTTCTCAACCTCTTTTCAGGTATACTTGCATAAATCTTACCTGGAACACTTAATAGAGAAATTCCTCTGTAATTCTCACATTCAGTTTTATTCCTTTTTTGTTTAAAAATGGGTACTATGAGAACTCTCCTCCTCAATCTTTGAAACTTCCACCTTCTGACCAAGCCCTCTGAAAGCATTTATGGTTGAATATCATTTACTCCAGTTGCCTTTCCACATTTCAAGTTTTTGATAGCTTTTTTTTTTTTTTTTTTTACAAGTATTGATATGTACTCCTCTTTGCATTTCTCTTGAAAATTTTCTAGTATGGTTCTGTCACCGCTTGATTTGTTTAACAGTCTTTCGAAGTAATTACGCCAGACATCTAGGATATCCTTATCTTCAGTTTTCGTATCACCATTATCATATTTGATTCCTTTTCCAGTACTCTTTGCTCCATTTCTAAACTTCTTCAATAGCCTACTATTAAAGTTTTGCCACCTTCCTGATATTTATTTTCTATATTCTTACCAGTCTTCCATTGACTTTTGTTTAGCTATAATAAATTTAGTTTAATCCTTTATCCAAGTGTAAGCAAACAAAGTTTGCGGCTGAAATTATCTTCAGGATTGAGGTAAGGTGGTGCAACTCCAAGCAAAGGTGGACCAAGCTCTCATCACTCCTTGTCTCAGTATCTCCCATAATGCAATGGGTAGTGGTCTTCCCTTAATGCATAGCAGTATACAGGTCTGCAAAGAGATGTGCTCTGCATTATGGGTGATACTGAGACAAGGAGTGACGAGAGCTTGGTCCACCTTTGCTTGGAGTTGCCTGGTGTTGCACCACCTTACCTCAGTCCTGAAGATATTTTCAGGTGCAAACTTTGTTTGTTTAGCTACTTTTACACATTGCTTATCTCTCTTACATTTTTCTCTGTATTCTTTTAGAGCATCTACCAATTTATTTGCTAGGAACTTCTTGTGTCCACCATGATTTTTTAAAATTTTTCTATCCTTGCAGAGTTTGCTACTGAGACTCCAAGGTTTGGTTCATGTTTTGATTTGTTTAATTTTTTCTTCAGTAATGTTTGTATAATTGAGTCTACACTTCTAAAAGCTGCTAAACTTTAATTCTTTTTAAAACTTTTTTACATGCTGAACTTTCCAATGTGATATACATTTTTATCCTTCTTAGTACAACTTCAGGTCCTCTGTACACTCTTGTATCCTGAACAATCATGAAGATATCACTATCAACAATGACTTAGTGAATGAGAATTTTCTTATTTCTTGTGTCTTCGTTCCATGTGAACTCGTGCACATCCTTTTGTTTAAAAATGGTGTTAGTAATGCCTAGTCCGTGTCATAAGCAGAAGTCTAGTAAATACTTACCGTTATTATTAGCTTTGCCTTTTCTCTGAATTTTCCCAAAATGTTCCTATATGCCTGGTGGGATTCATTTCCTACTCTGCTTGTTCAGATCTCCAACAAGGACCACTTTTTCCATTTTCTTTATGTCAGCTGTGTGCTAATGACTCAAAAAAATTTCTCCACTTCTTCCTTGGAAGAACCTTCTGTGGCACTATAGGCATAAATAAGTTTCATTGTCCATGTCCCCATTTTGAAGTTTGCTCACATAGCTCTACTTGAAACTGCCTTCCGATCAACAAGTTTATCTTCATGTTTGTTGTTGAATGCTATCGCTACTCCTTCCTTTCCTTGATCATTATTGCCTGAAAATAACATCCTATACTTATTATTTATGTAAGATCTCACCTGTTTTTGTCTTCTTTGTCTCATTAATGCTAATTATGTCCATGTGGTACTTTTCCACTTCTGTAAGTTCGATTTCCTTTCTACTAATACTCCTTATATTGATGGTTCCTATCTTCAGTTCTTTTGATGTTTGGTTTATTCTTCTACTTGTAGATGTTGAGTTGGAGCTTGTTCCAGTAGCTGAGTTTTCGCTGTTTGTCCTGGTTTCCTGATGAAAACAGCAGGGATCTTGTTTACCTGAGCAATCCCAACTAACATGAAATCTCATCAACTTTTATTTTGTGGGTTTAAGCCAATAGAGAGTACAATTTGGTTGGCTTAGTCCCAAATTGCCAGCCCCATCCTCATTCATTCAGTACCCAGTAGATACCTACTAACAGGACATACCACATGAAGGTGAGGATTGGACATTAGATCAGAGCCCCAGTCAGTTCTCTGCATTCCTGAAAGGTGATGTGGAGGTCTCCTCCCAGTTATTTAACTTTGAGTGACCCCTTTATTCAAGTCAATAGTTTATATTCCAGTCCTGTATTTTTCCAGTTTATTCTATCAAATGCCTTAGCATAGTTTAACAGTATCACAATAGATCCATTCCTGTTATCCAACTCAGCCATAACGTTGTTATAAAATGTGAGTAATTGCTATGGCATGATTAGCCTTTAGTAAACTCATGCTGTTTTCCTTGTAATTTTTTTGTTTTTACAGTTTATGGACCTGCTACTGCTCTGAGCAGAAAACTTTTACATGACTTGATGACTGTGCAGAACTTCAATAGTATTTTTTGTAATGATGTCATTACAAACTAACATTATATATAACATATAATATTACATTATAACATTTAACTTTTTCTATCTCACCTAACTTGAGGTTTTTGCAACTAGATGATGCCACAAAAGCAATTGCTCCAGCCAATCATTGCTCTGTCTGAATATAGGAAGTCCACCTATTTCATTCCCAACGAGGCCCACCAGCCAGCCAAGATCACGACCTAGCTGGGCAAATCCATTAGCAGTTAATAAACCACTTAGAATACATAGTGTCAGGAAAGTAAAGCAAAAAGAACCATGCAAATAATGACTTAGAACTTGTGTGGCAACAATTCAGTTTGTTCAGGAGCATCTTTTTCATTTCCAGTTTAGAGAGGATATTCTCAACCCACTTTTGTATGCAAATTTGAAAAAAAAGGGAAAAAAGACTTATAGAGATATGCATAAAATCACTTCAAAATCTCTATTGAATGGAGTTTAATTTTCAAGAGTCCTGTCACTTTAATTTAATTTTATTTTCATTAGAGGTCAGGCCAATAGAATAATGTTGATCAAATCATTGTCTCTTTAGCCTACTGTGTGAAATGTAATATAGCTTCTCTCTCTCTCTCTCTCTCTCTCTCTCTCTCTCTGTGTGTGTGTGTGTGTGTGTGTGTGTGCGTGTGCGTGTGCTCTTGATGACCTTAATATGAAGGTCGAAATGTTGGGAAATTAAAATAATTATTTTTATTTGTAGAGTCCATAATTTGTCTAAAATGAATGCTGATCACTGTGTACACTAAAGGAAAGTATTAAACTAGTGTGTGTTTTCTTCAAGCTTTGCCACCAATGCTGGAGTGTGTCAACATTCTGTCCTATCACCTACTCTCTTTCTCCTGTATATAAATGACTTGCTCTTAGTCACCGCTAATCCTATCCACAGCTTTGCAGATGATAGTACTTTCAATTCATCCTATTCATTTGACAAACTATACAGTGGTCTGACATCCCAGGGTACAATCTATTGCCTTAAACATTGATCTACATACTATCCTTCAATGGGAGTGAGGACAATCTTGTCACATTCTTGTCCACCAAAACAGTCTTGACTTTTCTCTTGTAAAAGGGATCTCAGGTCACCTACCCTTATCCTCAGTAATACACAAATCACAAGACAAGAGCAGATCTCTCTGTCTCTCTCTGTTTGGACTAACTTTTACCTCCAATCTCTCTTGGCAAACACGTTACATTGGTCACTTCTTCGGCATCCAAAAAACTAGGCATTCTCTTTTGTTCAAGATACTATTTTGCACCCAACCAACTGTAAACTGTATACAAATCCCAAATCCACTTATGCTTAGAATACTGCTTTCATGTTTGTTGTGGTGCACCTAACAATATCCAAAAATTGCTTGACACTGCCCAGAGGCAAGTAATTCAGCTTAATAGGATCTCTCTCCTCTCTTACAGATTTACTTCAACTTCTGTCTCACAGATGTATTGTACTATAGCAAACACACCAAACATACTGCTCCTCTTTTATTTATTTATTCCGTCCACTTCTGTCCTCTGGAACAGCCTTCCTCATGAAGTATTTCTAAACAGCTACAACTTGCAACTCTTCTTCATCTGCACCTGAGACATGGGGTGCAGATGTACTTACAGAATGTGCTTATGGAATCAATATGTATTTAAAAAAATCCCAGGAAGTGTAGCCTACAGTTCTGTTTGTATATAGATAACTAGCAAGAATTTAATTTAAGTTATAGATTTTAAATGTAATCTTTAATTTGTAAGCATTCAATACACAAGTTGAGTAAGCAAGCATTTAATATTTTTAATATTTATAAATGTTTATCAAGATGTTAGTAAGTAGTCAGCCATACCAGAAATCTATAACATTTAACTTGTTTTATCTTTTCTTTTAACGAAATAATCAAATATAGCAGGTTTTTTTTTTGTTTTTTAGCTGATCGTTTGTCTGAAAAATGTTGTTTGTTTTATATCCTTTTTGAATACATTTTTCCATGTTATGCTACATATGTATATATCTATAAAATGCTCTATCATTTAACATGCATATAAATTTAAAAAAAAAAGAAACATTTGTACTCTCAGGTGTTCTTGGTTCTCCTCGCACATGCCTTCATTCTGTGATAACAGTCCTTGATCAAGGTGCTGATACAGCCAATTATCCAGTGGCAATCCATACAGTTCCTCGCATTGCAGAGCTCTCATATCACCTAATTTATATGCTATGTGTAAATAAAGATACTTCTGGACCCACATTGCGGTATTTGCGGACCACTCATGATTTTTTATTTAGACATTTACAATTTCTTCCTTTTAAACCAACATGTAAGTACTTGTTCTTTTATTGCTATTTTTAATAAATTTTATATATTATCACTACTCATTTTTTGTCTTTTTATGTAACATACACTTAACTCTCACTCTGGCAAATATCATTATAACAAACTTGCTTTCTATAGCAAGTCTTATAGTCTTCTCAAAGGTCTCTTGCCTAAAACCTCATAGGTTTAATACTATTCTAAAACAAATTCACTGTAAGCTCACTGTCCAGGCTAACAAGCTATGCTTGCAGTCCCTGCTGATTTGCTCTGATGAGAGATTGTTTAGTGGATTCTGAAAATAGTGCAGTTAACTCTCACAGTGGTAAACTGTTGGAATCCTCAAAAGTAGTTTGTTATGTTTGGATAATTTGCTGCAGTGAATTTCCTTGAGAATAGCATATCTGTTGTCAGGAGAGTGTTATAATGGTATTTGCTATAGGTAGGAAGATTGATGATCTGAGATAGGTCATTGCTGATGGCAAACACCTCAGCATCCCTGCCTGCTTGATTGGTGAAACTGAAAAAGGGGAGCCAATATGAGTTGTGGACATTGAAGTCCACCAAAAAGGATGACTTCACTATTAGAATATTTAGACTTCAGAAACTCAAACTTTTTGAGAGAGAGAAAGTTGAAGAGGCCAGAGTGGTTGACAGAGTTTGGAGAATAATAGAGGAAGGATATGAAAAAGGCAGGTTCATTTGGTATATAAATTGTAACATGCCTATTGATACTCATGATTAAACTATCATTCCAGTCTTAACAATGGAATAGAATATTTATTTATTATTTGTTTTTATTTTAGGTGGGAGATGAATATCATCACCTGGAGACCATCTCGCCACTTATTGGAGGCTTGAAATATCTTGAAAAAGTTCCATGTTTGGTCTTCAGAGCAGGACTTCTGGACTATGTAAATAATACATCAAAAATCCAAAAGAAATATATAAAATTGATAAAAAAAATGGGGAAAAAATTCTTAGCCCACCCATGGTACAAATGTATTATAGGTTTGTTAATAACCTTTCATGGGTGGTTGAGCATTAAAAAAAAGTTAAGCAACCTCCTGATGATGTTAGCTATATAGATAGCGAAATATGTAGAAGAAATCCATCTAGTATAAGTAAAAAAAAAACGTATATGAGTTAAAACCTGGTATTTATCATTCAAACAAATCTATTCGTAGTGAATCACATAAAAATTAAATTAGTGCATTAGGTTGGAGAGTGGCTCTCTGAGGAAGACAATATTTCTCCCGCAACTTGGGGGGGGGGGATACTTCCCCCCCCCCCAAGTTGTTGGGGGTGGTATCCCAGAAGAGGAAACTCCCTAGTGGTCTGTCTTGGCAGTCTGCTTTAGGGTCATCACTGTTAACCTGTAAGTTAATGATATTGGGGAGATTTGAATGGGGATATTCAATTGTTTGAATATAATGCAAAGTTGGGAAGAACTGTGAGCTTTACAAGATTACTTAAACAGACTGAGTGAATGGGCACATGAGTGCATTTGTCAGTTCAGTGTTGCATAGTATAAGGTTTTAAAATTTGGAAAACAAAGATGGGATGTAGAGCTTACACTTACTGATATATTGGAGGAGGAGAGGAAATAAGAAAGATCTTGGAGTAATCATGGATGATGATCTAAAATTTAGAGGGTATGTCAAAATTATAAGGATTACATAATAAATTCTAGTAATGATGTGGGGGACACTTAGTTTTAGAAGTAAGGAGATTCTGGTTCATTCTATAAAGCCTTAGATCACGTATGGACTGCTGTGCACAGATTTGGTCACTTGGTTTCAAAAGATTGAAGAAATATTGGAAAGTTTCCAGAGGTGATTGACTAAGGTAGTTTCTAGTGTCTCTGGAATGTTAAGTATACAGAGAGGTTGAGAAGATGCAATTTATAGTCTTGTTGATAGGAGGAGAAGGAATGATGGAGACATACAAGTTGATAAAGAGGTGTTATAGGATTAACATTAAAAAGGTTTTCATAAGATGGTGGGAGATGGGGGAGGGGGAGAACAAGACGTCATTCCTAGATGTTGTATAAGAAGGGTGTGAGCAAACTAGCGAGAAGAGTTTTCTGCATGGAGAGTGGTGAATGATTGGAATGCATTGCCTGAGAATGAAAAAAAAAAAAAAGTGATTCTGAGCTTCACCTTAGTAATGGAAGACTTTTTATTGAATCAGCAGAGCTTAAAAACCAACCTAACCTCAATAAATATATAACTGTATGAAATGCAAGGAAGTATAATTCTTAGACTACCTACCAGTGCTCACTGAAGGTTTTCATCTCATCTGTTCCGCTTGCTATGTTTCGAAATTCTTATATTATGTTTCCAATCATGCCTCTTTGACAGATCCAAAATATTGGTGTGATTAAACCTTGAATTCATTCCTAGCACTATCTTCATTTCAGTAAATCATAAAATGGGCTTCAACCAGCATTAAGCTTAAGCCTAAATACACACATGTACTTAAAACAGTATGTGGTGTGGAAACGACTTTGCAGTTAAGATTGGAATCTGATAATATTATAAGATTTGTCCATGCCTCTAACTAGAACATTCATTCTTGATCTGAGATGTGGCAAAGTATGGGAAATTTATGGTTAAGAGGAGGAAATATGTGAAGCTGCAGAGCTGGTGATTATTGCAAACACAGGAAGAAGCTTGAACAGTGGCATAAGGAACTTCATTGTTAGCTGTGTATGAGAAATGATCAATTTTTTTTTTTTTTTTTTTTTTTTTTTTTTTTTTTTTTTTTTTTTTTTAATTTATGAAAGCAGTATCATATTGCTTACCCAGCATCAGGCAAATCATTCAGGTGGGAGTTAAATGGATAAATAATATCATCAACACAGTGGAAAACTCAAATCACAGGTAAAAATACTAAATAATTTAACCAGATCCTTTTCCAATAATTGAAGGATTAAAATAAGAAGATAGTCTCTCTCCAATGCTTTTTAACTTTGCTCTGGAATACATTATCCATCATTGGCAGTAAATGCTGAAGACACCTCTAATAAACAAATTAGTTCAGATTATAGCATATACAGATAGTATTAATATCATGCTAAGAACCAAACAGAAAGCAGAAAAATATACTCAAAATTAGCATATGAGATAGGACTAAAATGTAATCAACAGGAAACTAAAATAATGATTAATATATCAGGCAGAATCAGTGTTAATTGATGTAAATGTGAATATTGGGAACCTTGAAAACATGGGAAAAAGGAGTATTCAGGCATTTTATTCTCTCTTGTGTATTCAGCTCAGAAAGATATTCATAAATGTGAATGATAAAGAAAAATCATCATTGGTACCTTATTACCTTAAGTATAATTATCTTTAGTTTAAATAGTATACACTAACTTTCTTATACTCTCTGATGTCATGGACTCCATATGCTGTCTGGATTTGGACAATGATTGAAGTAACTATTCTTATATGAATTGGCCACCCGTTACATTACTAGCTCATATTAATTATAATATTGTGCTTGTGTATGTTATTCATTTACTTATATGATATTCTTTAATGTCATTTTAATAGCCAATGGTACATCTAAAGTGTGGTTAACATGTCAGCAGTCTTGGTTATTACGAGCAATTGCAGTAGAACTAAGAATGACAGCAATGCATCATCAACGCTCCCATGTCCAGCGTCTTCTGCATGCATTCCTTGATGATGTTCCCACTATAGGAACTGGTAAGTTTTGTTTTTTGCTTGATTGTTAAAATTATGTCTTTCATTCAAATTAAGAGTCTGTTTCTGATAATAGAAAGATGAAATGATGGAACAAAATGTGTTTTTTGGGAAGTTTTTGGTATTGAGACCACATTATGTAATTAAAGAGTATAATAAAAAATAAACAATTGAAATCTGACAAATTTCATAAGTCGTAAGACATACATCATCAGGGGTACTTGTGTTTTAAGATTGTCTTTATAAAGAAGATTTTTACTCTTCCAATTGGTGCAATGTTTCTTTTTAGAATCCAGAATGTTTTAAATGTTTCTTTTTAGAATCCAGAAAATCACTGACTCAAGACCAATTACAAAAAATATACCCATTTAATAAAACTAAAGCAATATATATATATATATACACTTTAAATAAAATTACATAACTACAAAATACTGGATCCAAGGCCTTCTAAAATAAATCTACACTAGAGATTTTCTTATGCAAAAAATTAAAATCATTCATTCTCTGACTCATCCTATTATTGGATTGTTTAATATATACTTAAACAATACCTATACGTCTACCAGACTAAACACCTTGTTTTCACAATAACAAAATGTTCGTAGTCAGTTTCTTTGTTAAGGCTTTTTTCTGAAAATATGAAATTTTCTTCTTTTCCGTAGGATTCTTTTTTTTCTCCCTTATATAGCATACAATATTATTCGCTCCTGTCTCACTGAAGTATAACTGTGCTTACCTCTTGCAGTTCTATTTTACACACAGTTTACTATACCAGAGAAAAAAAAGTTTCCACTATTTCATAAACAACAGATCTAAGTTGAACTAAATTTGTCACCTTTTCCAGTAGAAATAAATAGATCCAGCATCCTTAAGACAGAAGAAACTTTCCAATCAGTGCTTCCTCGAACATTCAACAACTTTAAACTGGAGGAGTTGCAACTGTCAACAAGTATTTACTAAATACTTGTTGACAGTTGCAACTCCTCCAGTTTAAAGACTCACAGTTCTACAATTCCTTTTTGGAATCTTCTATTAATATTCTTCCAACTGTCATGTAAAACATTAAAACTTCCTAAGAGCAAAATCTGTGGTCTGTGTTTTTCCATTAGCTCTCTCTTGTTTTTCTCTCATTATCTCAATACCAAATGCTCTATCTTTCAGCTGTCTATCGCCCATCAAGCTCCTCAGCTAACATGCACACTCCATGTAAGTGGCAAGCGAGAAGTTAAGAATAATGGCTGACACATTGTCTCCGTTAGCATAACAAGAATGTCTTTTCAAAACACAACACCTGATAATTTTAAATTACAATAACTAGATTGCAAGTAACACAACTATAAGAATCTAGTAAGCACATAAAAATTTGAAATGCTTTACATTTCAGTTTGACAATAATAATATCAATAACGGGCACATCGCAAGTGCCGATATTACGAAACCAAAACTAATAATATATTAACATAAATAATTTGTAAAATAATTACACTGGAACCTAAAAAGTTTTACACAAAAAAAAAACAAGCCTGTTAGCAAATAATTACACATATTAGATGTTTTTGATAACTTTACAACTGTAATATATAATTGATAAACCAAAATACAAATGGCAAATCTGTTACTGCATGTGTGTTGGAACATTGCTAGTTGTTGCTGTCATGTTCTGTGGTATCATGTGTGTTATATCCTAAGTCTGTGGCAGTTAAATTTTTGATGAAAGCAGACCATACTTGATGTAAAATTAAGCCTTGATTTTTATTGCATTTGGTAGGCTTTTTTAAATTTTCTTGTAAAACAGTTATGATCAATATATGACATTTTTCTTTGTTGTCAAAGTACTCGATGTTTTAATTGTTAATAGGCTTTTGTTGTGTAAAACTTTTAGGTACCAGTATCCCTAATGATGTAAGTCTTACAGCTTACGAAACTTATCGGGTTTTAATTGCTTATTTTTATTAAAATCTTTAATTAAATAATAATATGGTATCAATACTGAAAATTTTCTCAATACTGAAAACAGAACTGCTAAGCCACAGAAAGTTGTGTTTGCAAAATGTTTTGTTGGCATGGTAAAAGTATGCATAACAACAAACATTTTGACTAACTTGTTTAAATATTAGGACTCTTTCCCTAGTTGTGGCTAATTTCGTCGGCTTGGTTGGCCGAGTGGTTAGAGTATCCACTCTCCAGCCAAAAGGCTGCTGGTTCGAATCCCGCCATGGGCATGGATGTTTGTGATTGTCTGTGAAAATACTAGTGGTGGTGGGTGGTAGATGGCATTGGTGTAGTTGTGGTTCGTTGTAGTTGGTGGATTGAGTGGTGGAGACAGAGTTATAGAGTAAGTGCCCTCCCTGGAGGTGTCACATAATAATAATTTTCACTAACTTTTTTCCTTCAGTAGTTCAAGTATCCAAATGAGTTCCTGTTACTTGTGCTTGTTGAAAATTTGGCATCACACTTCTTGCTTCAGCACCATGGAAGATGTGGTAGATACATTTTTATTTCAGGATGGGAATAATTTCTTAAACATGCCTCAGCCATACAACTTCAGTAAATTTCATTTTGACATGAACTTTTTGAAAGACCTACTCTTGACATAATCACATGCTGGAATTATAAATTGTAATATAAGTAATGTTCATTTTTACAGTTAAAAGTCACTGTTCTTAGGTTTGTTATATTTTTACATATTCGGTGCTGTATCAAGCAGGATGATATATATTCACTTCACTCTATATTCAGGTATGATCACTTTGTGATAATTAGCACAAAGATAATTCCAAATATTCTTAAGTACATTTTTTGGTACATTTAATGATCTTGACAGAGACTAAAAATTACTGAATTTAATTTCAAAATATTACATATAAAGAATCAAAATTAGCCATCTTTTAATTATTTTCTGATTTTTCTTCATGTTTTATATTTTCCTTTCTTCACTTGACAAAACTAGGTAAATATACAGTGTTTGGGAACAGAGGTGGTGAAAATTCTTCTTGAAAGTGAAGGAAGAAGAAAGAAATGTGCATTTGTTTGTGTGTAAAGAAATGAGAGCAAGAAAGCTGGATTAAAATTGATATCTTCTGATATCTTAGTGTTTGAATAATGAACATATGAAGTGCAGTGTATAACTTCTCCTGGTCATTGCTATTTTTTGGTTGTAGAAAGTGATAGGAACATTGTTTGAATTATTTCATCGTCATCATTATTATCAGATTTCAGATTGTAACCTTGGGGGGTGGGGGGTACAAGATGTTATAAAGTCTGTACCTCCCCCATCATGACCAACTTTCTGTTTTTCTCCAAATTAGTTTATCTGTCAGGACCCTATTATCATATGCTCTTATGTTCCACTCTTCTAAGCATTTCTTACTCTATCAATTCATCTAGATATTTGGCTTCCCCTGGATCTTTTTTCTGTCATTCTGGCCCAAAAATATATAAAAAATATATTTTGCTAACCTTTTCTCTCCTGTTCTGTTTAAATGACCTTATCAGGTGAGATTAGCTGAGCTAACATATTCCTGAATGCTGAAATGGCATGTTCCTTCCTAATATCCTAATTTTTAATATAGTTCTGCTATTCATGCTATCTGTTCACTTTCAGAGGTGAACAGGTAGAATGGTATAACTTACTTAGAGCTCTTGTATGTATGGTCTCCTGGTCTTTGATTTCAAGCCTTTTATTTCTAACTTAGCTCTCATATTCATAAGTTAAAATGGGTTTGAACAATGCCTTGTACACAGCTAATATAGTATTTTTCCTAATTTCACTTTTATTCCATATAAATTTATTTAGCTGGCTCCCTACCATACCAACTTTGTTTATTCTGTTGTCTATTTCCCTATTTGATGTATAGCAGTATGTAGAGTATGTTTTTGGTGTTCCTGTATTTTCACAGTCTTTGTCTTTTTATTGCAGGTTTTCATGCTAAATTTATTACAGATCTTATTCAGTTTAGTTAGTGAATCCTGCAAACTTGTCTACTTGGTTTAACTTTGGAATAAGTTCAACTAAACATGTGCTCCTCATTTTTATCATTTTTAAAAGTGATTTCCTACATGAATTTCACCTAGTGAAACTACAGCAGCAATTCTTACAATGATTAATATCACTGACAAACCTGTAACACTTACAGGGACCATAATAGTCTTTTATTCATATAATATTGAATACATGCAAGCACATTCTAATGCCTTCCACAAAAAGCAAAGGCATGGCAACAAAACCCTACTACAGCAGTGTTCTGGGCATATCTGTTTGCAACTATAGACTAGACATCACAGACACAAAAAAAATGGCATGCAATTTCTGTTGCCAGCAGTCACATGCTCACTGCATAAAAATCAATGAATTGTCATATAAACTTCTCATGAATTTGAACAAACTTTCTTCTGTCCACTGTGCCTCTCTTCAGTAAAAAAGTTCCTGAACTTAGAAAAACATGTTGAAAGCTTTCAGCAGTGCCTCACTGCTATCAACAAAACTTTCTCTCTCAAAATCAAATCAACTGAAGACAAGCTAGAAAAGATTCATGATCAATGCTTTGACTTTGTCATCCATCATCAACATTACCAGCCAGTTCTGTAGCCTCATTGTGTCAATGGTGTATGACTCGATCAAGGCTGAAAAGAAAAAATACAGTGCCATTATAGAAGAAAAGAAAAAGAACAGATTATTACAGTTTGATGAAACATGGGAGTTAAAAGGTTTTATGATATATTCTTTCTTGTGGTTATATCAATTGCTTTAATATCATTTTTGTTCTAGGTGTTATCAGACCTCTTCCCCACACCCCAATACTTAACCTCCACACCAAAAGTGATGATACTGTGAAGGAAGTCATCATTAAACAAATGGAAAAATCCAGTGTCAATTAAAGACAAATAACTATATGCCACCACCTAAAACCTATAAACAAATGAATGGTTTGAGACAAACTTCCTGCATCTGGTGAAAGTAACCTGTGACTCACACCAGCAAATGCATCAGAACTGTTGGTGGCATTGAACAACATCAAAGTCACTTCTCCCCTAATTACATATACAAAGCCTGACCTTACCTTACTGGCCTTACCTTCAGCCAACATGAACAAGGACAATGACTCAGCTGCCAACTGGAAGAAAAACAAAGTGGTGACAAAACACATAACATCAACTATAAAAGAGATATACTAGTGTGTAAATACAAGTGCTGTTAATAGCAACTTGAAAACCAAAGTACAAGTACTGCATACAGAACATGTATAGCCTTCTTGGTCAACAACAAAAAACTCCACAGAGACTTCAAGATCTACATTACAAATATACGTGGTCTCAGATGCAACCTTAACAGTGTCGATTTCTATCTTCAATCTACAAAATTCCACTTGCTTTTCCTGACAGAAAAACTCAAATTTCATCTTCTCCAAGTACTACCATCTCAACTTCCCTAAATAGATACTCTTCAACTCCTTTCACCTTAAGGGTGGTTGTGCATATGTTCGCTCTCAAATACCATGGCAGATTCTAAGGAGATTCTAAGAATTCAGCTTAGAATCTCCTTACTGTAATCATCTTTAGCTGGAAACTTCTCTTTCCCACTCTGTCAAATACATGTACTGCCTATATTAATCTCTCAATGTCACCAACCACTCAGAACTCTTGATTTCCAATCCTTGAGAATTGATGTCCTTCACTCCAACTTTTCTAACAGTGAGATTATCTTTCTTGGTGATTTTAACATCCACAATATAAACTAGCTTTCCTTCTCCAGCTGCACAGAACAGGCAGGCAGAGATGCTGAGTCATTTGCCATCACAAACAACCTTATGCAAATAGTTCACATGCCATGAACTTGATATGGGTATACAAGGAGTTTATTTCTCTAGGAACTGAAGTAATTCTGACTCTGATTGAGATCGGATTGCAAATATATCATTAACAAAACATGACTACTATACGAGACTGAGGAAATACTAGACAACCCCAGCCACTCTCCAAACACTCTGGACCTCTTTCTCACTGGTGATCCTCCCCCCCCCCCCCCCTCCAATGTACCGAGAAGGTTATATTTCCCTTAGATAATTCAGACTTTGTGATTATCTCTTCCCCACTGAGCAACATCCATTATAAGAATGCCAAGTGGGATGATATCTGAGATTTCTATACCTCATTCATTTTGTTGGATTATTGCATTTAGCCTTCCGACCTAAGTATATGCACACCACTGAAGTAATCCTCTCTGGAATAGAAACATATATTCCCCATTCCATGCTAAATTTCCATCTCCTAAGTAAGCCTTGGTTCTCCAAAAGTTGTTCTAAGGCTGTACAAATAAAGAACCACATACTCCAACTGGTTATCATAAAGAACTCTGCCTTCTCTCACTGCTTACACTGAAGCCCCTAACAGCTTCAAGAAAATCATCAATGCATAAACAACCAATTTCAAAAGAGCCAAAAGCAGGAAACGTGCATTGTGCCTTTTAAAATGGCAGTTATGCATTTTGGTCTCTTGCGAAAGCAGTTAGTCGCAACTTTCACCCAACGCTGCTCCTAGCACTACTACATCCAGGTAGGGCTATTTTATCATCATCCAGAGAAACAGCCAATCTCCTGGCATCATACTTTTTCTCAAATGCCCGCATAAACGACATTGGTAAAATGTTCCCCAACCACACCAAATACTCAATGCCTCCACTTTTTCACCAGAAAGTGACCAGAAAAATCCTGTCCAAATTAGATACCAAAAAATCCCATGGCCCTGACGGCATTTCTTCGTTTGTCCTGGAGATTTGCACTCCAGAGCTGACTGCTATTCCCTATCACTTCTTTATGTTTTCCTACTCTTAGCATCTTCCCTACCAGTGTAGGAGAGTTGGTTATTGGATTCACGTTCAAGTAAAGTTGATATGGGCATACAGAGTTTATTTTCTCTAAGACTAGAGTAATTCTGCTCAGAGTGGGATCAGACTGCAAATATATCATCAACAAAACATGACCATATTCCTAGCTGAGAAGAGTTGTTTTTTTAGATGCGTTATAAAATAGGCTAATGAGATAGGACTGCCCATTGCTGTTTCTTTGATTTGTTTGAACAACTTATTTAATAGCCTGCATTGATGGTGAATTTAAGTAGGCTAACAATGTTTTCTGGGAAATCAGATTGTAAAAACACTTAAGTATTTTGGACTACATCTGAAGAAACGATAATCTCGCTGTTAGACAGATATAGTTTTTTTTATTTTCTTGCTCTTTAAAGTCAAGACTGTTTTTAATATAACAGCTAGTGTGACCAGTAAGATTCCAAAGATTGTGAGAGAGAGAGAAATAGAGATGTTTTGTAAGGTAGTAAGTAGGAGAACCAATGCGGTTCTCCTACTTATTGGATATAGTGGATTGGGTATAGTGGATTGCTATCCTTGTGTATTTTAAGAAGACCCTAGAGATGAGGTTGATGGGCGTGATGAATTTGTAACCTCCCAACATAGTAGTATCCCATGATTGTACATTATCTAATAATTTATTTAGTTTATTGTTTTTGTTATTTATTGTTTGACTTTTTGTTGGAACCCTACTGATAACACTGTGGGTTTACCTATCTCTTACTAAGATATTAATTTTACGATTATACTTGGTGGTATTCATGACAATGGTGGTGTTACTTTTGTGATAACAATGTTGGTGTTCTTTGCATGGGAAAACAAAGAGCTTGTACTTTTAAGAAGAGTGTATTTAAAGGAGGTGGTTTTGCTTTGTGCTTATGGAATTTGGGGCAATCATTTAATATCAATTAATCATAATTACCAGCTCTTTAGTTACACAGGTATCCCTTCTTAACTGAAATTCCACATACTTAGGTTAAGACAGCACTATTACCAATTGTAGGCATAGTGATTAGCTTGATTATGGAGAAATCATCTGATGTATAACCAGATCCAGCTCATATGTCCTAGTCTCTTCTATTTGTCACATGGTGTTCACTGAACTAACTTGCCAATCAAATTAAGTACACCTTAAGCATTTTTTTTAACAGCCCTATACAAGAGAGAGAGAGAGAGAGATTTCCAAAAACCTATTGCACATTAGTACTATTTGTGGGCAAGGAATCAAGAAGACAAATAATCTGTTCTTTGTACATCAGAATGTTAATAGTCCTTAGGTAAAATTATGTTAAGAAAGACAATTGCAAAGCACAGAAGTAGATGGAATAACAGAAGAGAATGAGAAATTGGTTTGGTTTGATTGGGGAACTGGACAGTGAATGGATGTTGACAATCAGCAGCCATTCATCTGTTTATGGGACATGAGGGAAAGTGAAAGAATGGTGTGCATTAAAAGTACATTATTTTCCATGGAGTATTTATCAAAGACATTGAAAAAATTTATCTTTGCAAAAATTTTCTTTTGCCGTATTGTTGTTTTATGTGAAATCATGTAGTCATTTTAATTATTTATTTCTTTAAGGAATAACTGATGGTACACTACATAGCACAAGTGTTACAAACTTCATTTCCCAAACTACATGTGTAAGACCTATATCAGGTAATTTTCAAAAACCTGTATAAAAAATTTGTATAATAATTATTATTGACTGCTTGTTTTTCTCACCTCATAATTTAATTTGTTTTAGAGAATTTCCAGAGCTGTTTGTTTTTAGTTTACAAATATGTTTTTGAAGTGGAACATTTAAAGTGTGCATGTGGGAGCAACTTTCAGGTGCTTTTACATTTTATTCATGTTGGCCATGATAATTAATTTATCAATTCACACAGTTGTGATCTTTAAGTTTCTTCCACTTATTATTATGGGCACCTTCATGGACCCAGATTCTGAACTGGTGACTGCACCAGACATTATAGATATAATACCTATCATTCTTCCAAAATTCTTTCATTGATTAAAGCAATTTTGATCACGTGTCTACTCATTCAGCACTTTTTGAGCAAAAAAACTTAATCTTCATACTCTTGCCAACAGCATTCATTTATAACATTCATAACTTATTTTAATGGTATTACAACACCAAATGAACTAGATTATAAAAAGATGTTTATTAAGTGGCTTATATTTCACTGGATTTCAAACCAGCATGTTCAGAGCAAAACAACATGTTACAGTATGCATGCAATAATGAGTAAGTGAAACAATTCAAATTGTAACAGACGAAAGATCTAAAGTCCTAATTTGATGCCCTTTAATGTTATATAAAAAGCATATTACAGTTGTGTAGGAATTGATCTTAGGATAACAGTCTCCCAAATTTTTGGCAAATTAATGCTGCCATACTTGTTAAAATTAGAAGAATGCTTCATATCCATTGCTGATTCTAAAATAATCTTTCTGGTTTATAATGACTTCTGTATAGCACATTGGTTTTCTTCCATTTAATCCTGTGTGAAGGGATGCCCAAAGCATGATTTGTTAGTCCAGACTTGCTATAATATTGGTAGCAAATGTATTTTTTATGCTCTTCAAGGTGGATGCTAACAGATCTTCCTGTCTGTCCATAGTAGGCTTAGTGACAGGGAACTTCATACACTTTACGATATTCTAGAGGTGTAGTTTATCCTTATTAGAGCAGATCAGAGTTGTTAATTGGACATGTGTGAAGGTTATATTTTATTAGTACTCTGGCTGTCTTTTCAGATATTATGCCTCGAATATAGGGGATAGAAACAGTGGTGGTTTGTTCCTGTGTGTGTGTGTTGTTGGGGGGGGTAGTAGCAGAGCCATGTATTATTTTAGGAAGAGTTGTATGGCAAAGATAATAAAGTTCTATGGTGAGAGCTTGCATCATTAGAACAAATAGTTTTAGCTCTGTGTGTGTGTAAGTGTTTTTCAGAATACCATACTGTTGGGCTTGGATGATGATGATGTGATTGTACGTATCGTCCTGTGTATGTGTGTTGGCTTTCTATAAATGGAAGAAGACTGAGACCCATCTGGAAGCTGTTGTGAAGTGAATTTTGACAGCTGTTTAAGTCAGTTACAAAAGAATCCAAAATGTTTTTTGTCCATTGGACCAAATGACAAACACATCATCAGTGGAACATAACCACACTAAGGGTTTGTATGTAGCTGTGGTAAGTATTTTGTTCTTAAAATGTTTCATGTAAAAGTTAGCAAAGGGGGATCAAACCCTTTGCAGTACCAGTCAGTTAATTTGTTTGTAAATTATTCCTTACCCAATAAAATAACCTGCATAACACTGTAAATTTAAATAATTCAAAGATATATCAAGGGGACATTTGATTTTATTAAAGCAGGAGTGTCTGTTAGTGGTACATTGGTAAATAAGGAAGTGACATGGAAACTTACTTAAAAAAGGATGTGATTTCTAACCAGTGATTTTAAGTAGACAGAATTTTTTTAAATGTAGAGGAGTTGCCAGTACAGGGGGGCAATTTTATAAGTAGGATTGGCTACACGTTCAACTATGGATCATAGGAGGAGGTTAGGTTTGTGGATTTTAGTTACCCTATAAATACAATATGGTTTAACATGAACAGGTTTTATTTTGTTGGTGATTACTTTTGGCCAAGAAGTCACTTTTTTTTTAATAATTTTTACATAAATGTTTCTTTGGAGACAGTGAGGTCTACTGACAAATCATAGATTTCATAAGTAGAATTGTCACCTAGGAAATCCTGCATTATTATTATTTATTTATTTTTTTTTTTTTTTTTGTAATCTTTTGATTCATGGTAATTTTAGCATTACCCTTACTGCATTAGTAGTCCCAGTATTTTTTTCTTGTAAAACTTTTTTAAGGTCATTAATTCATTCTGTGGTATATTATTTTTATGTAATATACCACATTTAACGTGGAAGATTGGATGCCCCATTCTATGTTCATCATAATTTCTAGTTTTGGAACTTTTTTTTTTGGGTGTAATAGCAAAGTTGTGTTCATACCGTCTTTTGTTAGCACCTGTGGATAAATTTACTGCTGTGCAATCTTAATGAAGGTGCAGTTGGAGAATAGTATGTTGCTATTGCTGTAGGATTTCAATTTCTTTAGGTTCCTACATTTTACCTTTTTTTGTATTTTTTTTTTTTTTTTTTTGCCAAAACTTCGGAGATGTGATATAAGACATTCCACACTTCAGGTCATTTCTCATTGTTGTGTATACACTGTAACATTTTGTTTTGCTCTAAAGATGATGGTTTGAAACCCAGCAAAATATAAACCAATTATTAAATATCTTATTGGACTTGTGCTCGAGACACGGACTAGTCATTACTAATACCATATTTCAACATAAAGATGTCCACAAGTTCACATAGAGAGGGAAGACACAAGAAATAAGAAAAGCCACATTATGATAGTGATATCATCATGCTCGTTCAGGATATAAGAGTGTACAGAGGATTTGAAATCGGAAGTGACCATTATTAGTATTAAGCAGGATAAAAGGATATCACATTGAAAAAAACAGTATGTAAGAAAGTTTTAAAAATAATTAATGTTGAGCAGCTTTTACAAGTAAATTGTAGACTCGACTATACAAACACTACTGAAGTAAAAATGAAACAAATTGAAAACATGAACCAAACTTTGGAGTCTCAGTGGCAAACTCTGAAGAAGACATCAATTGATTCAGCTAGGAAGGTATGTGGTAAAAGTTGTCTTCAAGGATAGAAAAATAAGTATGCCATGGTGGACACGAGAAGTTAAAGAAGCAGTCCTGGAAGAAGAAAGCATACAAAAGTTCCTAGCAAATATGTCAGCAGATGTTCTAAAAGAATACAGTGGAAATTGTAGAGAGATAAGCTGTGTGTAAAAGTAGCTGAACAAAAGTCAATGGAAGACTTCGGTAAGAATATAGAAAATAAATATCAGGAAGGTGCCAAAACATTCTGGAGGCTATTGAAGATGTTTACAAATGGATTGGGGAAGAATATAGTCTAACCAAGTGAAAAATAAACTTTTAACATCTTTCTCTAAATCCAGAGTAATTTGATAAAAAGGTGGCACACCGTTTGGCAACTCCTATAGGTAAAGATTGCTTCTTGCCATTGCTTCTGCCTGTTATCTCCACCTCTGGGCCTGGCTCCCACTGAAGAGACCTCAATAAAGGTCGAAACTAGTCTGGGTAGTGGCCCTTCCCTTAATGCATAACATTATACATATCCGCAAGGAGATGTGTTTTGCATTATGGGAGATACTGAGATAGGAGTGTTGGTAGCTTGCTCCACCTTTGCAAGGAATTGCCCGGTGTCGTACCACTTTACCCCAGTCCTGAAGATACTTTCAGGCACAAACTTTGTTTGCACACACTTGGATAAAGGATTAAACGAAATTTATTATAGTAAATCAGTCTTCTCTCTAAGTGATGTTACAATAGTACCACCAGATAAAAATACCAGAAACGTGCAGAAGCGGTTCCTAAATTTTGGGTATGAACTTAGAAGGCTTGATTACCATTAAAAAACAGATTGGAAGTTTGAGGATTTTGGCCCTGTTCAAAATCAGATTCAAATTTATTTATATTTGTAGTTGTTGTGACCTGCATTGTAGGCTAAGTGTGATGCTGAAGTTTTGGTCTCAGGATATTTGTGATATGCTGAATATTTTTTTTTTTCATGGACTACCTTGGAACATAGGTTGAAGAGCCATGCCTTAGATACTCAGGAACTATGGGTAGAAGTAGGGATGAAGACCTTCATTCCTGTTATGGTTATTTCTGTAGAAGTAGTAGTAGTATAGAAATCATCCCATTTTGGCACCCTTATAATGGCAGAGGACTTGTGACTGAAAATGGCTAGGTGTAGGCTTTCAAAAGTACATGAAACTTGAATCATATTGCCTGAGTTAGCAGGAGGAGAATCAACATGCATAGTGCATTTGGAAGAGGAGCTTGTTAGGAAGCGGTCGACAGTGTTGGAGAGATGGTAGTTGACTTTTATTCTGGTATCAACATGGTGAATATTTTGGCATCTCTACCTGCTTGATCAGTGGAACTGGAGAAGCCAGTTTATGTTGTGTAGGCATTGAAGTCCCCAAGAGAGTTGATCTCACTATGTGAGTATTTTGAATGTAGAAAATCAAACTTTTGAGATGGGTGTTCATAGAAGTCAGAGTGGTTATCTGAATGTGGGACACAGAAAATGAATTCCAAATGAAATTTTGAGCCACTGCAAATCAAACAAGGGGATTCAAAGTTGGATTTCATTTTTGATGAATGCACAAGTGCTGCCCATATGGGGAAAGGTGTAATTTGGGTAGTTGAGATGGACAATAATTGTTGATGTTGCCACCTGAGGTTCTATTAGAAATAAAAAGTCTGGATTTGATTATGTGGATGGTTGAGCACATAATTTAAAGTTACTGTTGAAGCCATGAATGTTCATGAAGCGAGTGGGAACTTTTGTGTGTGTGTGTGTGTGTGTGTGAGAGAGAGAGAATTGTTCATGTTTTTTTTTTTTTTTTTTTTTTTTTTTTTTGTTGGATTTTTATGTGGAGATTTTTTTGTGATCTTCAATGTAACTATTTCAGTAAGTTGTCCTTTATTGTATGTGGGGAAAAATTAAATAAAGAATAGGATGTGCAGTGGGAGTTGAAAGACAGATGTACTGCCTATACGGAGGAAACCCAGTCTTCTGATCACACATAGCTTCAGCAGCTCCTCCTGCATACTATTATACTTAGACTCCCTTGAGGTTCATGGCAGAGTAAGTGGCAACAAGATTTATCTTTAATAGATCAGCCTCCATGTGCTAACTAGCCTACAGAACTGTTTTACTGCTGCTTCCTTGAATAAAGAAGTGCCTAGGACTAGACAGTGTATTTGGCATATCCCACACTGTATGTGAGTGAGAAAGAGAGGAAGAAACCAGAGCCATTTTTCTGAAGAGCAAACATATCAGTAAGGTATTTCAGGCCTCCAATAAACAGGGTGGTGGTGTTTCTCTGGGCATTGAAGCCATCCACCACCACCTTGTCTAGTTGGCATTTCCTCCATCAAGGGAAGGTATGCTTTTGCAGTAGCAATATTTCAGTCAAAGTTAGATGTACCAGAGTCCTGTTTTTTGGAAACAGGTTTCACTTTGGTAAGGTAGAGCTGACTTGGTTGCGATATGAGAGGCTATATGTTGCACATGGATAGCACCAAAACTCTGTAACAGTACAGTAACGAGGGTATGAAGCGCCTGTGGCAAGTGTCTAACTTGCACCCCCCCCCCCCCCCCCATGACAAAAATTTTGAAAAATTTAAATATAACTAGTTAAATTTACTAAATGCAATATGTTAAATACTTACTATTAACCCCATCAAAATGAGTTGCAGTGTGTTGCAGAATTTGTGTGTCTAAAGCAGCATATTGCCGAAATTTAAAAATACAATATAAAATAGCAGACTTTTATATCTATTTATTTATTTTTTATTTTTTACATTTTTGCACCCCAAACCTAGTTGCGCCCATGGCTGGCGCCTCTTTTGCCACGCTCGTTACGGCACTGCTCTGTAATACTAAGGTACATAGACATGGTTGAAAATATTTTATTCTTCTTCTTCTGCAGCTTCTCCCACTTAAGTGGGAGAAGCTGCAGAAGAAGAAGAAGGGCTGTCATCACATCCAAGTTCTTCATCCTCAAGTCCTCTTCTCCCAGCTCCCTCCATCTCTTCTTTGGCCGCCCACGCTTCCTCCTTCCTTGCACATCCATCTGCATGACCCTTCTTCCCACATATTCTCCTCCCTCCTCATCACATGACCAAACCATCTCAACCTTGCCTCCTGTATTTTCGCTCCTAAGTTCATAACTTTCACCTGTTCGTAACTGTTCCCCTGACATAGTCATTTCTCAGACGATCCTTTCTGGTCACACCACACATCCACCTAAGCATTCTCATCTCTGCTACTTCCATCCTGCTGATGTTATTTTTCCTCAGGACCACAGTTTCTATAGCATGTGTCATAGCCGGCCTCACTACTGTCCTATAGATTTTGCCTTTCAGATTGATCGGCACCCTCTTATCGCATAACACTCCAGCCATCTCCCTCCAGTTCCTCCAACCCGCTTGTATCCTGCATCCCACTTCCTTCTCAGCTCCTCCATCTTCTTCCACTGTTGAACCTAAGTATCTAAAGTCTCTCACCTTCCTGATGACATTTCCTTCCAGCTCCAGATGTCTCCTGCCCTCCGCCCACTGTGCAACACATATACTCTGTCTTACTTCTGCTCAGTCTCATACCTCTCTCTTCCAGTACTTTTCTCCATCTTTCCAGTTTAGTTCCCGCTTCTTCTCTTGAATCTGCACACAGCAAGATGTCACCTGCATACAACATTGTCCAAGGCGCATCTTCTCTCACCTCCTCTGTTACCACCTCCATCACAATATTAAACAGAAACGGACTTAATGTAAGCCAGCTTTTACTTGAAACCTTTCTGTCTGTCTCAGACAGGTCCGAACACTTGTCTTCACATTTCTGTACATCTCCCACACCAACCTGACATATTTCTCCCGAACCTTCTTCTCCCTCAGATCTCAGATACCTCCAAACTTCTTGCCTTGGCACTCTATTGTATGCTTTCTCCAGATCAATAAATGCCAGATGTAGCTCCCGTTGTTTCTCTCGATAATTTTCCATCATCTGCCATAACCCAAAGATAGCATCTGTTGTTGATCTACCAGGCATGAAGCCAAATTGTTCCTTTGCAATCTCCACCTCCTTCCTCAATCTACCATCAAGAACCCTTTCTAGGATTTTTATTGTGTGGGACATCAACTTTATTCCTCTGTAATTTTTACAGTCTTGTGCATCCCCTTTACCCTTGTAGATGGGGACAAGAGTGCTCTCCCTCCATTCCTCGGGTATATTTTCCTGTTGGCAAACTTTCATGAACAGGTCCCACAGTCAATTCCCTCTTGCCCCGGTGCCTTCCATGCCTCCACTGGAATTCTGTCAGGGCCCACCAATTTTCCATTCTTCATCCTCTTCATGGCCTCCGTCACTTCCACTCTACTGATGTTCTGCACCATCCCCTCAGAAGGCTATCCATCTTCTCTGTGAGTCCTTGCATTTTCCTCATTCAAAAGTCCCTCAGAGTATATTTTCCATCTGTTTCTTATGTCCACATCCCTCCATAATACTCTTCCTTCAGCGTCTTTGATCTGCCTCACATGTAAGATATCCTTCGCTGCTTTATTTCTACATTTTGCTAGTTGGTAAATTTTTCTCTGTCCTTCCTTTGTTTCTAATTGATCATACAGATCTTGATATGCCATGGCCTTCGCCTGTGCCACAACTCTCTTGGCTTCTTGCTTTCTCTCTCTGTACACCTCTCTGTCCTCTTCCACTCTTGACTCATCCCACCTTCCTCTTAACTGTCACTGCCACTTGTACATTATTATTCCACCACCAACCCTCCTTCTGCTCTCTAATCTTTCCAGATGTCTCACCAAGCACCTCGATTGCACAGCTCAGGATTACTTTTGAATTATGTTTCCGCCAATCTTGTACACTTTCCAGTCCATCCGAAATCCTCTCTAACACCCTCTTCCTAAAACGATTCCTCACACTCTCCTCTTTTAAGCGAAACCACTTAATTGTCTTCATCCCATGGCATCCAGAGGTTCTTATCTTCGATCTTATTTTAAAGTCTGCGCAGAGCAGTCGGTGTTGCTGTGCTACTTGATCTGTTGGAATTACTTTACAATTTGTCACAACCTTAAGATGTTTTCTCCTAGTCAAAATGTAGTCAATTTGTGAACTGTTGTTACCACTCCTAAATGTTATCAAATGTTCTTCACTCTTGTAGAAAACTGAGTTCACAATTGCCAGATAAAAATTTTATTAAAATTTCCAGTTGAAAATATTTTATTAAGACTGATTAAACTACAGATATTTTAGTTCACATATAGTGGACCATCATCAGTATATTAGAGTTGGATATTAAAGAACAGTGAAAGTATATGAAGAACAGAATCTTTCCTTTTATGCATTTGCAAGAGCCAACTAAAAACTGATACTATTAGGATCAATATATATATATATATATATGTATATGATTAAAATGAAGTACATATGCATGTGATTAAAAATAAATATATATATATCATCATCCCAGTTCTCATGTGTCTCTTGTGTGAATGTACCTATATAGTTTTTTTTTTTCCCCTGGTGGCTAATGTGCACCTCTCACAAACATACTGTAATTGATCTGGAGATGAAATTACAGATAATACAGAAATATGAAGGTGGACAAAGCTTATCAGGTGTAGCACATGGACTCAGTATTGCAGTGTCAACAGTAAATACCATAGTAAAGGATGCCTAACCCATAAAAGAACCTGTTAAAGAAATAGCCGCCATGAAAACAACCATAACAAAATCAACAACAAAAAAAACATGCATTCACACACACTAATGGAGATGGAAGATCAGATCCAGAAATGTGCTCCTTTGAGCTTTGTGACAATATAGTCGCAAATAAATCTTAAATAAACGTCTTGCTACAGCAAGAATTTTATTTGAGGACCCTTTTGAAGGATCCTGTCAGGAATTTGATTTTGATGATTATGATATCCTGAGGGAACACATTTGTTTGCCTTCAAACAATGGTTGGTTTGCACGTTTCGAAAATCATGCTGGCTTTCCTAATGTACATGTATTTGGCGAGGCTGGTAGCAGTGATACTGAAGCAGCCAAAAAAATTTTTGGCAGCATGACTACGATTCTAGGTTCGGAACCATATAAATACGCAGGAACAAGATTCAAAGGAAGACTCTTATTATTTTTAAATAAAATTTACTCAACTGGTATCCCCCCAATAGAATGGAAAAAAGCAATTGTGATTCCTATCTTTAAGAAAGGTAATAGAGATGACCCTAAAAACTATAGAGGTATCAGTATACTAAATTCATGTTACAAAATATACAGCAGAATCTTAAATAACAAACTAATGAAATATTCCAAAATCTATATTCTAGAGGTACAAAATGGATTTAGAAAAGGACGATCATGTATAGACCCAGCCTTCTGCCTAAAATTAATAATAGAGAAAAGAAGAGAATATAATTTAGAAACACATATTGCATTTAATGACTTTGAAAAAGCATTTGACAAAGTTAAAAGAAACATATTATTTAACATATTAAAAGAAAGACAAATACCAAATAATATCCTAAAAGCTGTCACAAGTATATATATATGAAAATAATCAAATACAAATAAGATTAAATCATGAGCTATCATATACAAGAGAGATAAACCAAGGGGTCTGACAGGGATGTCCCCTCTCAGCAACTCTTTTTAATATCTACTTAAATGAAATGATAATAAAATGGAGTAAAAATTTACATTAAGGAATTAAACTTTCACCTACAGTTAACTTAAACACTCTCCTCTTTGCAGACGACCAAATAATAATTACAAATTCTGAAGATAACTTACAGAAAGCTATTTTAAATCTAAATGAGATATCCAAAGATTATGGTATGATAATATCAACGGAAAAATCAAAAACTATGGCCTTTAAAGGACAAGATCCAGCAAGAACTAAAATAGTACTAGATAACAAGATCTTAGAACAGGTGAATTCATTTAACTACCTAGGATGTATGATCAGTTATGAAAATGAAAAAGATATAAACTTAAAAATTGCAAAATATTTAAAAATAACAGGAGGAATTAACTCTATATTTAAACCAAGCCTAGTTCAAAAACAAACCAGGCTAAAAGTATACAATACATTAGCCCTACCGGTCTTAGTGTATGGAAGCGAAATCTGGACAACAAAACAAAAAGACAAACAAAGATTAACAACAGCAGAAATGAAGTTTATGAGAAAAACTGCAAAGTATGCCCTATTTGATCACAAAAGAAACGAAGATATTATGAAAGAATTAAACCAAGAACCAGTAATTGAAAAAATTAAAAAATATAAACATAGATGGATTTGACACGTTAAAAGAATGAAAACAGAAAGATTACCAAAACAAGCCTTAAAGTACAAGCCAATAGGAAAAAGAAAACCAGGACATCCTCTTAAACGATTCAACGATGACTTCTAAGGCCGGAACAGGCCATACTAGGCCTAAATCCTTGATACGTATGATGATGATGATGATGATGACTACGATTCATAATCGATGAGGGTCCATATTTGCCTGAGGAAATATTTAATATGGATGAAACCGACTTATTTTATTAAAAAATGCCATCACATGCCTATATTTCCATAGGTGTGAGATGGCATATATACCAGGACACAAAGCATCAAAAAACAGAATAACACTTTTGCTTGGAGGAAATACATCCAGAACATGCAAGTTGAAACCACTACTTGTTCACAACTCTAAAAACCCGCAAGCATTAAAAGCTATCACCAGAGCAATACATCTGGTTCATTATCGATCCGACCAAAACTGCTGTAATACTGAAGTAGAAAAATATTGCAATGAAAATGACATTCCCTTTAAGATATTGTTTATTTTAAGTAATTCCCCAAGCCATCATGTCCATTTGGATGATTTCCACCCCAGTGTAAAAATTGTCTATCTTCTACCCAACACTAGATCATTACTGCATCCGGTTATAGTGAACTTCAAGATATTCTATGTATGTAGAACATTTGCCAAACAATTGAAAAACCAGATACAAATCTTGAAATAAGGGAATTCTTACAATATTTATCATGCAATAAAGAATATTGCAAACATTTGAGAAGTTGTTATTCCAATATGTTTGAAATTAGTGCAGAAAAAAATCTGTCTGCAGTTTATTCCTGACAACTGAAGTTTCGAAAAGGATGATGAACTGTTATCAAATGCTGATCTCATGGAAGCTGCTAAAGTTGTAGATGAAGAAACACAAAACCTTGGAACCTGAATCAGAACCAAAAAGGTTCATAACAAAAGAGATGGCTGAAGCATTTCGAAAATTGACCTCCTGTCCTGTTTAGCTCGATTTGAGAAAAGGGATCCAAAAACATCCCATTTTCTTCAAGTGCAAAGAATGGCTAAAGACATCTTTGCCTGCTTTAGAGAAATTTATGAGGATAAAAACAAAAGCGAAAGTTCAGATATCTCTTGACTGTTTTTTATGATAACTAGCAACCAACCAACATGCAACGATATGTACCATTTTTTTTATTAAATCTAATCTTAATACTGGTGGGCCATTTTAGACTGTATTTTTTAGTTGATTATTCTTGATTTTCTTCTGTTATTCATAGAATGAGTTTGGATTATTGAAAGCTACGAGTTAAAAGATAATGTGCAGTGACAATTTCCTGTTAATATATTGTGTCTGTGATCAATTATAAAATATACTGTATTTGGTGTGTTCGGTGTTTAAAAATTGTCCAGCTGGATATGGTGTAAAATGTATGTTTTATGTATTTAGTACAGAATGTTTATCATTTTCTTTCTACTTAATATTTCTGCATTGCATTACATGTTTATTTATTGCATATGTATTTAACATGACAAGGTCTATTATGAATGGGCTGAGGAAGGAAGGGGGAGTCTTACGTAAATTTTGACTTGCATAAGGAATTGTGGAACAGTCTACTTATGTTGAGAAGTATCTGTATATGCGCGCGCGCACACACAATATTAAATTGTATAGTGCTTAATAATTTCCCAGATTTTTCACATCAAAAGTCCATCATGAAGTCCATCATATTTGGGCAACATAGAAAGATTTCAGAACTTTCTTTAAAGAGACACTCATTTATTGGAACATCTATTTAGTAAGTGAAATCATTAAAAAGGATCCTTTTTAATGTATCTAGTATTAGCAATCCCATGTTCTGTTGGACCTGATTTTTTTTTTTTTTTTTTTTTTTTTTTTTTCTTGGAGGTAATATGGGATTGAGGTTCAGAAATGTGTACAGAAACAGATCAGCCTGTTTGTCCAAAGTAGAATGGCAGTTTCATGGGGATGAGTACACTCCACATAGAATCTCCACCCCATACATTAAAGCCATTTGACTTTGAACAAACAGGCTGATCTTTTTCTATATGCATTTCTGATCATCATTTCTACATTACCTCCAAGAAAATGCAATAAATCGAGTCTAGCAGAACCTGGGATTACTAAAACTAATCACGGGATCCTTTGGAATGACACCAAATTACTACACAGATGTTCTTGTTAAATATCAGTTTCTCTTTAAAGAAAGTTCTGAAATCCTGTATCACCCATCTCAACCATGATGGACTTTCTGCGAAAATCTGGGAAATTATCATTAAGAACTATATGTTGTAATATTATGTTTTTTAATCACACACACACACTCTCACTTCATTTGATCCTAATATAATCAGTGTTTACTTGGCTGTCTTGTGACTGCATACAAGGAGAGATTCTGTTCTCTATATGCCTTCTTGTTGTTTGTTTTCTGTAGTTTAGTCAGTCTTAATGAAATAATTTTTCAATTGTATCTGCATGTGACCTTAGTATTATATAAATAACAGAGTTGTCCCTTAATCATTATCAAGCTGTTTTGCTCTTAGTAATATAGCTGCTGTTTGAATCTGGATTAGGTCTGCTGATTACAAAATGGGATTACAAATTCCCATTTTTCTAGTCCTTTTTCCCCCATTTGTTGTAATTTTCACTTAGAAGATGTAGGGGATTAATGCAAAATTAAAACCTTTTCAACAACAAAAGCATCAGAGTTATTGGGGTTATAACATCAGAGCGATCAGAGAAGTAGAAGAAATAGCACAATGGTTATTGGGTGCTGAAGATATACATCTAAAATAACTTGCTAGACAGGAGTAATACCTACTGCTTACTATACTCGGCATCAACTCCCCCTTGAGGTTAGGTATGAGGAAATTGATGATGATACTATACTCAGATCAGACATGGAAGATACAATAAGATGAATAAATGATCATGCACATCATCTGGCCAGAGGAAATGAAAAATGGATCTCTTCTAAACATCCATTTAATTCTTTACTTATATTTTCTAGTTATAAGTCAAGTGGAAATGTCCTCAAGACCTGCTGTAGATGCTAGAAATTTCCCTGTCTCCAATCTCTCTCTATATATATCTGTCACAGCTAGTAGCACTCACATAAGAAAAAATGGAGTCCTTTATAATGTTGCTGTTGTTATTATTATTATTGAAAATTACACTTTATTGAAGAAACTTAAGATTTAGCAATGAAACCATCAATTCTAGCAACTCTAGATGCCATGAGCCTGTTTACAGATGTTCTCAGAGAATAAACCATTTTCTGCTGTACACCATGCTACTTCTGTCCAGTTCTGAAGAAAAATACTGTGAACATAAAGAGAATCTTGCTGTGTGTGCTTGTCACTGTCTCCAGCCAATTTATTTAGGGAGTTATTTGAAAAGAGAGCCCTGGAAAACTTTCAGAATCCCAAAATATGGCTGTTGTTGTTGTTATTATTATGATTATTATTATTATACAGGCACCTAAATGGAGTCGGAAGACTCATTGCGGGAGACCCAATCTATCCACACAATCTATCATACCTCTCATTAAACCCATTTAGACAAAGCACTCACAACTGAGTACTTTGACTTTATGGGATTAAGGAGAGGTATGATAGATTGGAATCAAATTATTGAAGAGGTCAAAAGAGAACTACAAAAAACACTGAAACTGTTAAATGAGGAAGGGAAGAAATTTGGACTTATTATGAACTTGGAAAAAACAAAGACAATGGTATTTGGTGAGAAGAACATGAAACAAAAGATACAAGTGGATGGAACTGATATAGAAAATGTAGAACAGTTCACATATTTGGGAAGTAAAATGACATGTGATTTAGACTGTAAAAAAGAAATAAAGATCAGGATTGTAAAGGGAAGAACAAAAATGAAGGCCATGAATAACATCTGGAAAAGTAAAGCAATCAGCCTGCAAACAAAATTAAGAGTACTAGAACACTCATCATTAGCTGTGTACTGTATGGATCTGAAATGTGGGTAATAAATAAGGAATCAAGAAAAAGAATTTTGGCATTTGAAAGAACTTGTTACAGGAAGATTCTAAGAATAGGATGGATACAGAAAATCACAAAAAAAAAAAAAAACATAAGAAAATCACAAATGAAGAGCTCCATTGGAAGATACAACCAAAGGAGAATTTAATGCAGAAATTTATACAACAGAAGCTGCAATTACTCAGATATATCTGCAGAATGAGCGAGAGTATTGGAAAATAAAGTCATTCATGTTTGGTATTATGGATGGTGTAAGCAGAAGAGGTAGACCATACAGAGAATGGATAGACGACATAAAGAACTGGTGTGGAATGGGGTTACAGAAACTGTGACACTGTTCACTGGACAAAGAAAGATGGAAGAAGATAGCGAAAGAGTCATCTGACACCAGCGGGCAGTGTGCCCATGGTTTGTGATGATGATGACCCACAACTGATTCTGGCAACTCATTCCACTTATTCTCCACTCTCTAAGCAAAAAATCTACTCCTCACACCTCTACTAACCACACCTTTATTCAATTTCTAGGGATGACCGCTTGTTCTGGTCCCTCTAGCCAAGTGTTGCAACATTTCTCCTGCATCTCTCATATAAAACCTTTGAGCAACTTAAATGTTTCTATCATATCCCCTCATTTTCTCTTATCAACCAACTTCTGCAGTCCACACACTCTCAATCTATCTTCATAGGGAACATTCCTAAGACCACTCACCATATTCGTTACTCGCCTCTGAATTGTCTCCGCCACTTCCTTATCCCCAAGAAATCCAGGAGACCAGACTTGAGCATAGTAATCCAGATGTGGATGTATCAAGCCCCTCTAAAGTGGAATAATAACTTCCTTATCTCTACTTGTTAATATGTTCTTGAATAGCTGAGTAATCTTATGGGCTACCTTAGGAATATGTCCTCTAAACTTTAACTCTGTCTACCACCCCCCTAAATTTCTAGCTTCATCTATTACCAAGAGTGCAGTGTCATCAATGTGATACATGGTTTGTAATCTGCTTATCCCAAAATGCATAACTTTACATTTCTTGACATTAAACTGACACCCTTTAACTTTTGCCCATATGGACAGGTTATTTTATCATCCTGCAAGCTCTCCGCATTGCCTTGATTAACTATTACCCTACCTAATTTCACGTCATCAGCAAACAACTGAATATTTCCTTTCAGGTTATTTCCTATATCGTTTATGTGCAAATTAAACAGCAGTGGTCCCAAAACTGAACCTTGCAGCACACCACTAGTCACCTGTTTTTGCTTCAATTCTGCCCCTCCATGCACTACTTTTGGATATCTTTCCAGGAGCCACCATCTTATCCACTTAACCAGTGTCATATCCATCCCCATTTGTTCTAATTTGCATAACAGAGTTCCATGTGGTATTCTGTCAGATGCCTTTGCAAAATCCAGCAGAATCATCATAGCCATTTTCTCTATCCAACTCTATTATAAAAAGACAGTAAATTACTAAGGCATGATCAACCCTTCAAAAACCATTTTGCCCCCCATGCAGTGTCATATTTTTATCCATGCATTTTTGAATTCTCTTTTTGACCAGTTTTTCCTTTACTTTTACCACCATGCCTTCGATACTGATTTGCCTAAAATTTGCTACCGCACCTCCTTTATACAAGGGAATTATTTTGCCCTCTTTCCACTCCCTTGGAACTCTACCAGAATCTAGCCAAGCATGCCAAAGAAAATCCCAGAGTTCTTTGATTATATGACAAGTACAAGGGAATTATTTTCCCTTGCACTTGCCAGTTCCCTTTCACATTCTTGCAGAACCCAAGCTGATATCCTAATCCCACAACTGTATTTACATTGAAATTCTACAATATCCTAAGAACCGCCAATCCAACCAGCTCTGTTCCCACATTAATGTCTGTCACATAGGTTAAACCAGTAACCTCACTATGATGATATACCTTTGCAAAGTGGTCACTCAGTAACTCAACTATTTTATCTGCTTCTGTCTCCTCGTGACCATCATCACTCATTAAGGTTAATCTTCAATAGTCATTCTTCCCCTTACTTGCCACATAATGAAAGAACTCTTTGAGATTTCCTTTGACATGCTTGGCTAGATTCTTCCCATAATCTGATTTTTGTCCTCCTTGCCATGCTGGCCACCTTTCTTGCCTCAGCCTTGTACAGTTCATGAGTTTGCTGGTCACCTTTTTCTTATCCTCCACAGCATTTTCTTTTTCTGCAGCTCATGCTTAATGATATTACTCATCCATCTAACTCCTACCCGACACGTGACTTTGTAGCTGAGTCGGTATAGACGAAGCCCTTTGGTCGGAAAGACCTGGGTTTGATTCCCATCCAAGATGTGAGGAACCTTTATCTGGTCTCTTTTGACTAAAAGTAAGTTAGCTGGCCGCATATGGAGGGTGAGGGTTTTTTCACCTGGAAACTTGGGTTTTTCACCCTTCATTGCAAGCAAACCGGCCCCATGAACAGATACATGGATCTACAGTCATAAAATGCATACTTAATTCTTCATTAAGGGGGCTCAACCAGTCCTAATGAATGATTGAAGAAAGGGAGGGAAACCTCCACAAAATAAAAAGAAAAACTCCTACCCGATTAACTGTCCTTATGATAGGTATACAATTTAATATATGATGACATATTCATCTTAACTGGAAAACATCTTGACATATTCCCAGATATTTTCAATGAGAATAAACTGATTTATTAAGTGTGTAAAAAAAAAACTTTCTCACACTTGAAGATACCATCATGCTACATCTCACCTCCTCTTGCAAAAGACAAGAATAATTAAAATGCTGAAGAAACAGAGCAATATCTAGCAATATAGAAAAAAGGAATCAAGAACTAATGTACCTCAGCCACACTTTTTTTTAAAAAAAGCTGACCATCTTACAACTTCTTCCCAAGAAGTGACAAATATGCAAGAATACGTGCTGCAGTAACCTTATATCCACCATGTAACAGATAAAAATACTTTGAAACATGACATACAAGGGTGATCGGAAAAGTTCTCATCCTAACAATGAAAAAACAAATTTATAATTTCAAAATTATTTTTATTTTCAACATAATCTCCCGTAAGACTAATACATTTATTCCAGTGATGCTCCAGCACCATTATCCTGTCCCTGTAATGTTTCTCAGTAAGATTTGCAAAATACCCCTCTAAAGCTGCAATCACCTCTTGATTCGAAGAAAAAGCTAACCAGCGAGGAAAAGTTTTAGTTTTGGGAAGAGATAGAAGTCAGAGGGAGCCAAATCTGGGGAATAGGGAGAATGTGCCAACAACTCATAGTGCAAAGTTTATTTTTCATTAGGTTAGACTATGATAAATTTAGTTTAATTCTTTATCCCAGTGAGAGCAAACAAAGTTTGCACCTGAAAATATCTTCAGGACTGAATATAGTGTTGTATTATCTTACCTGGGTAAGTAGTAAAACACCAGGCAACTTGTAGCAAAAGTGGAGCAGGCTACCAACACTCCTATCCCAGTATCTCCCATAATGCAAAACCCATCTCCTTGTGGATACGTATACTGTTATGCATTAAGGAATTGGCCACTACCCAGACTAGTTTCGACCTTTATTGAGGTCTCTTCAGTTAGAGCCAGGTCCAGAGTTGGAGATACCAGGCAGAAGCAGTAGCAAGGTCATCTTTACCTATAGGAGTTGCCAAAAGGTTGGCTACCTTTTTTTAACCCTCCTACCGGCCAAGGTGGATGAAATAGCAAGACTACCCCAGACTTTTTCATGGATCAAAACTTCATCGGCATTCTATCTTTTATCAAGTATTTACCCTCCTCCGCTGTTAATCCTTTTTTTTTTCTTCTGCAGACCAAGTCTTTTCTCATGAATTTTTTCATCAAGTCTGGTTAAAAGATCGGCCCAGTTATTGTTTTACTCTTTTCAAGATATAAACAAAATGCATTTAGCATCCCAAAACACTGATGCCATGATCTTTCCTGCTGATGGAACTGGCTTTGTCTTCTTTGGTGCTAAACAACCGGCTTCTGTCCACTGTTTTGACTGCTTTTTGTATTCTGGTGTGTAATGGTGAATCCAAGTCTCATCCGTAGTAATAAATCGCCATATAAAATCAGTTTTATTCTTGTTAAAACGCTTCAAGCACTGTTCAGAGATTTTCATGCGAGTGTGTTTTTGATCTGCTGTGAGCAAACGCAGCACACATCTTGCACAAAGCTTTTTCATTTGCAATTCTTAATGCAAAATATATCCTACACGTTCTTTTGAAATGCCTAGAGTCTCAGCAATTTCATTCACTTTGACTCGCCGGTCATCCAATACCATATCGTGCACTTGATCAATGATTTCTGGTGATATTACACTTTTTGGACGTCCGTCATGTGGATCATCTTCAAGGCTGCTACGGCCACTTTTAAACTCGGCAGCCCATTTCTTAATTATCGATAACGAAGGAGAAGAGTGCCCATAAACTTTTGTGAACTACGAATGAATTTCTTTTGGCATTAAATCTTCTTTTACAAAGAATTTTATAACCGCACGATACTCAATTTTATCCATTTCAAGGGATACAGACAACGCTTTTGCTTCAGAGAGCTGTATAAAACAAACTACTTGATAGAACGACTTGCAATTTTACATGGAAGCTTATGACAGATGTACCAACTTAGGGGAAAAAAAAATCTTGCAGATAGAGTTGCCATCTATTGTCGAGGTCAAAAACCTTTCAGACCACCCTCATAAATGAGGCTTTCACCACCTTTCTCCATGTTGTCAACTAAACCATGTTCAAAAATAAACAAGAATTTATTCTTAAGCTGTTATCAAACTTATAGTATATATCATGACAGTTCTTTCATGCTACCCACTAGCACACTCTCTCTCTCTCTTGATAGTGCAATTGCAAGGAGACATTATAATTTTTTTTGCTCTTGGTTTAATTCCATCCAGGATGTAAGAAACTTTTACAAGGGCATTTCAACTGAAGGTAATCTAGCTGGTCTCACATTGTGGTGGCAGGATTTTTTTTATCCAGCAAAACAAGCAAGTCATGGTAGAGAGAACACATCATTAAGAGGTATAATATACTGGTGTCAAAGCCTTAGTTATAGTGATATTATTCACTAAAACAAATTACTAACCTGGCTAAACTACCAATAGCATCAGCTTTTCAAAGAAAAATTCACTGTTGCAAATCTTCCAGTATGTCAGTTCTTTGGTTTTTGTATATTCACTATAGCTGACTTACCATATATCAAAGAATGATGATTTTGGCTCTAAGTCAAATATGACAGAATCAGTATTTTTCTTTTTTGTGAGAGTACAAATTTAATATCATTATTCCAAAACCTGATTATTTTTTAAACCCATGAAAAGTTTGATACAAAATAAATAACGGAAAAAACTCGTAGAAAGATCATTTAATAGTATAATTTTCGCCTGTGTGTCACAGGCATCTTCAGTACATTAAGCTAAAAATTAAACACTAACTGACAATTCCAAAAAGTGCCACCTAAGTAGCTGGTGTAAGATAACTAAAAAGGTCAATAACTTTCTTTAAAAAAAAAAATAAATAAATTATTATAATAAAAAGTTAGGAAAGATTAGCTGATTTGTAAAGTACTATCTCCCATAAAGGGGATAGACGTAAGCCGTCGGATCTGTTTAAGTTAGGAGAATGAAGTAGAGTTTCACATGTTTCTTTATAAAGGCGTTCCATGAGAAACTGACTTTTGTGAAGAACTCTTGTCTTTCTCCAATGAACTCTGTGTCTAGTGAAGATGGCATGTTCAGAAAGTCCAGACTTTTCAGGTTTAAAGTATTCAATATAAGATTGGTGTTCTTCTAGCCGAATAGAGGCAGATTTTTCCGTTTGTCCGAAATAAGGTAATCCACAAGAGCACAGAATCTGGTAGACACCTGGATGATTAAGATGTGGAAGCTTGTCCTAAGGAGAAGTGAGAAAGTTGGAGATTTTTCTAAACGGTCGAAAGGCAACAAAAATATTCAGTGGTTTTAAAACTTTTGCTATACGTTCACTGATGCCTTGTACATAAGGGATAGTAATACGCGTTATTTCCTCTGTGTTTGAAGAGGAAGACATTAAAACTACTCAAAGTTCTTTTAATGAAGCAATTCCTATTTTACTGGCCTGACCTCTAATGAAAATAAAATAAAATTACAATAAATAAATGAAATAAAATAAAATAACTACATCAGAGCTAAATTTTATTTAAGACAACATCAGAGAAACATATTTTCTTATAGATAGTTTTATTACAATTAAATAAGATAGTTTTATTACAGTAAAAATGATGTCCTAATTTAGCATGACAATAGTTATATTAGATTTAAGATCCTGGATTACCTATGCTCCTATTTATAATTAACTCAGAGAAAGTTTAAGTGGGTGGAATATGTGCCTTCCATATTCTTGGGATTTTTAGACCATCGTTATTGTTAAGATTAGGGTGGTTGATAAGAATCTCACAGGCCTTCTTAAATTTACATGCATACAATGTTTTGGTGTGATGTAAACAAGAGGTGCTTTTCCAGTCAATTCTATGTAAAGTGTATAAGTATATACAGGGTGTTCGGGATAAATTTGACATATTTATAATTAATTATATTTTTCCGTAAGTTACATGTATTAACACACACTTCTCTTCATTTAAAAGTTTGGACCCTTCTTCATTCATATACAAGATGTCAGAAAGGATGGATAGCTGGAACCCACCTGAATCATGGAAGAGAATAACTTGTATCATGATGATTCGTGCCCGCCATCAAAATAAGGATATTACGACTGCTGCCCAATGCTCCCTGAATACAGTAAAAACAATCAGGCATGAACTAGAGACTTGCAATGGTGACTACGAGGATGTAGCAAGAAGAAAGATCCCTAGCAGACGATCTGATTGCGTTCGTACAGCAGAATTCCTCGCAAATCTGCAGGAACAGGTGTTGAAGAACCCTGGCATTGGAATTCGGGCTTTGTTCGTGGAGTAGCTAACTGTAGTCAAGCCCTGGATAACAAGGGTAGCCAATGGTAGGCCGTATGTATGGCAGCAGGATTCGGCCCCTTGCCACACCTCTGGGAAAAGTCAAAAATGGTTGTCTGAAAATTTCTACGACTTCACCAGTCCAAATGTTTGGCCTCCAAACTCCCCAGACCTTAACCCCATGGATTATTTTGTATGGGGCGCAGTTGAAAAAGACACCAATCGCACTTCCAGTAATACAAAAGCCCAGTTAATGGATAAAATTAAAACAGTTTTTGCGGCCCTTCCCAGGGAGACTGTAGCATCAGCTTGTTCGAGGTTCCGAAGCAGAATTGAAGCTGTGATCGATGCTAATGGTGGTTATTTTGAGTAAATCTTGTTGATAGTATTGTAATTAACTCTGCCTGTAATGTTTTTTTGTCAATTCATTTAATTTAATAGATACAAAGAAGATTTTCTTTTTCCTTACGAAACTGTCAAATTTATCCCGAACACCCTGTATTCTATGTATAAGGCAAGTGAAGTCATTAGCTGCTATATACGAGTTTCCCTGTTTTGATTATATTTCAGGTGCAAACTTTGTTTGATTACACTTGGATAAAGGATTAAACCAAGAATATAATTTCTTGGTATCTTGGATTTATTAGTCAGTTTTGATGTCTGTGCCCTCTTCACAAATGTCCCAGTCCTTCTATTGCAGGACAAATTCCCTCCCAAATATCACAGCACTTTTTGCACGTGTACTACGTTCTGGTTTTTGTGTGGCAAAATACTTTCTGCTTACTAAAAGAAAGCACAGCCATGGCTTCACCGTTATCCCCCTCCCGTCCATTGCTAACTTTTACATGGAACATTTTGAGCAACGTGCTCTAGGTTCCTCTCCTTTAAAATCCAAAGTCTGGCTTAGATACATTGATGATGTTTTTGCTATGGCCACCAGACATTAGCCACTCCTCAGCCACCTAAACAAACAACATAAATGCATACAATTCACAATTGAGGTTGAAAAGCAGAACACACTTCTGTTTCTAGATACACTTGTCACACATCTTCCTTCTGGCAGTCTTTCCTTCACTGTTTCCCAGAAACTGACACATACTGGTCAATATATACACAACAACAACAACTCCTATCAGCACCCAACAAGATGAATTAAAAGTTATCAGCAATACCTTACTAAAAAATGATTATAGCCAGAATACTATCAACAAAATTCTGTACAAGACCTCACTTAAAAGCAAAAATAAATGAGACTTCAATAAAACTGTAACCATTTCATACATTAAAGGGATATCAGACAAAATAAACAGAATACTACAAAAATACAACCTTAAAGCCACCTTTAAACCTCCTGCAAAATTAAAGAACTTACTCAACTCATCCAAGGATCCACTTCCTCTACTGGTGCCGCACCCTGGAGTACACCGTATTCATTGCATCTGTAATTTGCCCTATATAGGGGGGAAACAGGATGTGCAATTCCTATCAGAAAAAAGGAACATAAATGACACATTAAATATAATAACTATGGTCAAGCTGGTCTTTGTGATCATGCCCTGAACACTTTACGTAGAATTGACTGGAAAAGCACCTGTTGTTTACATCACACCAAAATATTTTATGATCGTAAATTCAAGGAGGCCTGCGAGATTCTTATCAACCACCCTAATCTTAACAATAATGATGTCTAAAAATCCCAGGAATATGAAAGGCACATATTCTACCCACTTAGCCTGTCTCCCTAAGAGTTAATTAATTATTAATAGGACCTTAGGTAATCAAGGATCTTAAATCTAATATAACTATTGTCATGTTAAATTAGGACATCATTTTTACTGTAACAAAACTGTCTATATGAAATAATGTTTCTCTGATGTTGTCTGAAATAGAATATAGCTTTGATTTAGTTATTTTATTTCATTTATTTATTGTAATTTAATTTTCACTAGAGGTCAGGCCAGTAAAATAACTGTTGAAATCATGTCTCTTCAACATGCTGTGTGAAATTTAGCTTGGAGTATAAACACATATACATCATTTGGAGTATATGTGTTTATACTCCAAATGATGACCTTAATATGAAGGTTGAAATGTCAGGAAATTAAAATAATTATTTTTAGCACGGTTGTAGAGCCATAATTTGTGTAAAATGAATGCTGATCACTGTATAACACTAAAGGAAAGGTTTCAATAAGCACAATGGTGGTTTCAGATCAGCAATGAAATTCTCTCATCTAAAGACATTTACAAACATCCATTTCCATGGCAGGCAGAATTTGAACCTGTAGCCTATTAGTTGGAGAGCAAGTTCTTTTTAACAACTCTAGCAAGCAGACTTCAACCAAATATGAAATTTTTGATCAACCAGATCAGTTGAGTACAAAGTTTGATTTCATGATTGTATTGTCCAGGACTAATAAACGTTAAATGTCTAAGCTGATGATGGAATTGATATTCAGGCCAGTGTGGAGTCTATCAAACTTAAGAATTGTAGAGGATTTCATCCAAGTTTAATATACTCCATGTAAAACTGAGCAGGCTATAGTAACCAAATCCTCTACCTAATGCATTGGTGAGTTTGTGAGTCAGAGACAAATGGCAATTCACTTTTATTACCTTGGCTTTTTACTTTCCATTCATTGCTCCTCCTCCCTCCCGCGATTAATTTTTTCCAAGAAAGAGATAAAAAAAATCTTATTTAATTGGATACAAAATGTCTCCTGCCATGATGTCATTTCTTTCGTTGTTCTGAAATGTTTTGATTCAACCCATTTTTAAGAATTCATAACACTTAAAGATAGGCTTGATGTTGGTTATTATTCATGATATTGCTTCTTAGTATAAACAACAGAGGAAAGTGAATAATTAATTTATTGAACTTTCTAATATTTTGCTTGAATTCCAACCAGGATCCTTTGAGCACAAATTTAGAAATGTGGTAGACACTCAATTAGATAGTTTTAGAAACAGTACAAATTGTAACTGAAAAGGAACTAATGTCCTATTAGGTGTGTACCCTAATAGGACTAGAACTTCTAGAGGCTCGGTAAAAAATGAAGTTAATTCAGACAAGTCTGGGTAAATGTAATCTTAGAATAACAGTCTTTCAGATCTTTGGCAAATTAACACAGTTATTATTATATAAGTCAAGTGGATATTAGATCCAGCATTATTTCAAAGCTGAATGCAAAAAACTTTCAAATTTCGTAAGTTAAGTTGACCAGAGAACTTATGGGAATACACTCCCCCAGCATTCACAAGTTGCCTTAGTATGGACAACTTAGAAGACACAGACACCACCTAAGCATCTAATGCAGCCATATTTGTTGAGGTTAGGTTTGGGAGTGCTTCATAATTGATGCTGATTCTAAAAATAGTATCTAGACATATACTGATTTTTATGGATTATAGTTGTCTTCTTCCATTTAATCATGTATGAAGGTATGTCTAAAGCATAGTCTGCCAGTCCTGACTTGGCAAACAGATGATTATGGATGTAGGTTTTATGTTCTTCAAGATAAATGCTAACAGATCTGCCAGTCTATCTGAAGTAGGCCAAGTTTGGAGGTACAAGGAACTTTATACACTCCAGGATGTACAAGAGGATAAAAATGAATCTCAAAAGAATAAGCACCTAATGCAGCCATATTTGTTGAGGTTAGGTTTGGGAGTGCTTCATAATTGATGCTGATTCTAAAAACAGTATCTAGACATATACTGATTTTTATGGATTATAGTTGTCTTCTTCCATTTAATCATGTATGAAGGTATGTATAAAGCATAGTCTGCCAGTCCTGACTTGGCAAACAGATGATTATAGATGTAGGTTTTTATGTTCTTCAAGATGAATGCTAATGGATCTGCCAGTCTATCTGAAGTAGGCTAAGTTGGAGGTACTTTATACACTCCAGGATGTACAAGAGGATAAAAATGAATCTCAAAAGGATAGGTGAAGGTTGCTAGTTGGATGTGCAGTGTGAAAGTGGTATGGAGATTATATTTGCAGAGAACAGTAGCTTTCTTTTCTGATGTTGTTGTTGTTGTCGAGTCCATTGAAGAGCGTCTAGATATGACCATGGATCTGTAGAACTGCTTTGACAATCTGTTGAACATTGACGGAGTAGAGCTTTTCTCTAGGGTTATTGTCAATTTTCTGTAGAGCAGCAGTAATTCCTGGACAAGAATAAATATGGACAGGTGTTAGTTCAACTCCTAGACAGTTTTTGCATGTTTCATAGCTTCTAATACCGTCTGGCTGAATTTTCATGTCTTTAAAATGTTCCGTCCTTAGTCTGATGATGACTGTGGTTATTTCTCTATTTTCATTAATTTCACTGATTTCATTCTTCTTCTTGATAGTTTATTTTACCAATCTTATTTTGGCGACAGCATTAGCATCAGTTAGTGATAGTGGGTGTAAATTTTGAGGTAAGTATCTTGCTTCTTTGGCTAGTCTGTTCTCTCTTTCATTGCCTTCAATATTTACATGGGCTGGTATCCATTGCAGTGTGCAGATCTTATTTTTCAAATTTCATCATCATCATCATCAAATTCCTGCCATGTACCTTCAAGGGGTGTACAGGATATGACAGTACTACATGAAAAAATTACATCATTACTAACTTCCTATCTACAATTTTCCTCCAAATCAGTCTGTTACTTGTCAAGACTCCAACATTATCAGATCTTATATTCATGAACTATTAACTATCTTAAATTTTTCAAATTTAAGATAGTTAATAGTTCATGAATTTCCTGTGTGAGATTTGTTTTTCCATTTTTTTAATGCCTCAAGTGCAGATTTTGAGTCACTGTAGATGGTTATTCCATCTGCAATGTTTATTACTGGATTTGAGAGATAGAATTTTTAAAGTCTATTTGTATGGCTGTTAATTCACAAGTAAAGGTTGAAGTTGTTTTGCCAGTTGTGGTTTTGATTTGCATTTCCTCGCCTCCAGATAGAGTTAGAAAATCCCCTGAACCTCCTTCGTTGAGTGCTTCATAAGATGATCGATCAGTGTAGGCAATGACATGGTTTGGATTGTTTAAGTGATGTTTAATGTCAAGTCCATTTCTTTTATTTTCTTGCTTTGAATCTTTTTTTCAACAAGGTTTGAGGAGATTTAAGTTTATCATTGTGTTTTTTGGTAGAATAGTGGAAAAGAATGGCTCTTTGCTTATTTCAATGGATAAGTGCTCTAAGTCAATCTGTTTTCTAATTTCATGATTATATTGTAACGTAGATGATCTCTTTAGTCTGGATTTTCTTGTCCAGCCATCGAAAGTCCTGAGTGAGATGTGATCCTGTTGGTAGCTCCTGATTCTGTTAGTGAATTTAACTGTGGAGAATTTTCTTCTGTCTTCTTGTATATGAAGCCCACACTCTTGTTGAGCTTTTAAATTATTTATGGATGAGACTGCACCTATGATAATTTCTGCTGCTCTCGATTGTACTCTGTCAAGTTTTTCTTTTGAGCTAGTAGAAGCTGGAGCCCAGATTGATGAGGCGTATTCCATAGTGAGTCATATGAGTGCTGTATATGTAGTCTTGATTATGTAGTCTTCAGTTTTGCAGCTCCCACTTTGTTCAACAAAGCCTTTTGATGATATTAAGCTTTTTAAGAGCTTTGATATATTTGTAATATGAGTTGTAAATCTCAGTTCAGTATCTAGGGTTAGGCCGAAGTATTTTGGAGACTCTGTTTTTTCTATTTTGGTATTATATATTTTGATTTTGGGGGTTGTAATTGTGTCTATTTTTTCTCTCAGTGGAGAAACTGCACAGTTTTGTTCTTTTTGGGTTTATCTGTAGTTGTTTCTTTGCCCATTTTTCTAAGCTTTTATTGAATTATTTAGGACTTTTTCAGATTGTTGAGGATTACTGCTTGTGTGCCAGATTGCTATATCACCTGCATAGCATGCTATTTTTGTGTCATATATTATGTGAGGATGGATATTGTTCATATAGACTAGAAATGGGAGTGGACTTAAAACAGAACCTTGTGGGAATCCAGCCCAAGTTTGATACATGTTGGAATAAATTCCATTAACCTTTACTTTAATTTTTCTTCCTTTCATGAAACCTGAAATCCAAATTAATGCATTCCTCTTTATTCCTGTATTATATGCAATTTTTATTAATTTTTGTCTCCAGACACGATCGTAGGCAGCTCTGAGATCCAAGAATATTGCTGTCATCGTCTTTGGTGGTTTTTCTTGAAAGCCATCTATGACTGATTGGCAAAGATAAAATAATTGATCTTCTGTACTGTGTGGAGATCTGTATGCAGTTTGGTAGAAGATCGTGTTGTTTTCTAAGAGCTAATTCATAAGTTTGGTATGTATTATTCTTTCATTTAGTTTACAGAGAGTGCTAGTCAAAGCTATTGGTCTATAGTTTTTACAGTCACTATGGTTTTTGTTAGGTTTTAGTAAGGGTATAATGTTTTCTAGATATTTAGTAGTTTACCTGCATTCCAGAAAGTGTTAAATATCTTCAGAAGGCAGTTTTTGGGTATTTTGTCCATGTTTTTAATCATATGTCCAAAGATAGGATCAATTCCAGGTGATTTGTCATGGTCAATTTGACTAATTGCTGTTTCTAGTTCTGTCATTGTGGGGTTCTGAGTAAAGATGTCTTCAGAAGGATAGGGTCTGGATTGTGTTAGCAGATGTTTTGCAATATTCCTGCACTTTTTGTCTTCTTTGTTGTATTGCAATTTGTTTACTTTAGAGTAATGTTTGGTTAGCATATTTGCCATGTGTTTGTTTGTTGCTGTATTGGTTCCCGAGGAGACTGAAGAGTGATCAGTATCTGGAAGTGTTGTGTTGTTTTAATAATCTGATGATGTTCCAGTGTTGTGAGTCTTTTCTTGGATCTAGTCTATTGCAGAATTCTTCCCACTTTTTTTGCTTGCAGTTAGAAATTTCATCTTCTATGTTTTGAGTTAATTCATTTAACTTCTTTCTGTTGTCTTCTGTATTATTTTGTTTTAACTGTTCGTTGATAATATCTCTTTCAGTGATCATAGCATTGATATTATGTTCTTTCCAAAATGGAACCCAATTGTTTTTCCTGAGTCCTCTGAGAATTAAATTTTTTGCAGTCTCTATGTTGTTAGTTAGTTCTAGTAGTTGCTGATCACATTCTTTACTAGTGGGTGTGCTAGTCAGTGGCATATTTAGGTATTTCCTGCCCCTAGGCCCACAGAAAGTGCCTCCCCTCATATTTAATGAACATGTTGATTTACATGCATAATCTATTTATATCGTAAATTTGTAATATATATATATGTATATATATAGTTCAGTGCCCTTGTGATATCGCTCTCTCAATTTGTAGAACTGCCAAGTTGCTGAGCCATTCTTCTGTCATAGTTGTTCTATGGTAGTCCTTCAACCTTTTGAGGACAGAAAACGATTGTTCAGCTGAGCAATTTGTTGTCATTTTACACAGAAAAATCGTAACAGCAGTGTCCAGATTGGGGTATATACACTATAGGGCTTCCTGACGAATTTTCTGTGAAAGTTGTAGGAATGTATTTATTTCTAAGCCATTTGATTTCAGGTGCGGAATGAAGTGCAGACATTTGTTTACAAATTCAGGTTCAATAACAGTCGAAAAGTGTCGAAGTTTTTTTTTTGCCCCCTTTTATGATGTCCTTTTCACATATCACATGCATTGTTGTGAGAAACCGGAACTTCTTGAAGAGGGTTTCATACGACACTTTTCTTCGATTCATTTCGAATGAAAGATTGTGCAAAATTTTGTCATAAGAATCAGTTTTGAGACTGACAGATGGATTGTACTCGTCTTCATTTTTGTTACTTTCATCTGCGCTGTCGTCAAAAAACCTGGTGTGTGTTTTCTTCCTCTTTTTTTCTCTTCCTCATACAAGTCAACTCCACTAAGTTTCTTGCCCTGTTCTTCATAGGATTCATAGAGTTACACTAGTTCTTTGAAATATTCTTCGAGGGACCCGTGCAGATCACACACAGTTCCTATATCAATGTTTACACTTTGTAATTTCTTGCTTGTGGCATTCATTCTTGCGAGAATATCACCCCATAGACAGGTCATGATCCCAATGTCCAGTGACTGAAGTTGCTGTAGAATCCCACTTGCTTCGCATCGTGTAACTTTCTTCTGGGTGGTGTCATTTTCGATTTCAGACAAAGTGAAAATTATTTCCTTTCATCCCTCATGAAGACTCGATAGGCATCATCACGAGCTAACCAACGAGTAGGCGAAGGACGTTTGATTACTTTTGCAGACGTTTCCAGATGCTTTCTTAGAACACTCCACCGACGTGTTGAAGAATTGAAAAATACGTACAGTTTCTGCAGGACATCAAAAATGCGGAAGCGTACCGACAGGATTTGGCAGCGCAAGTACCAACTAGAGGCAGAGAATGTCCAGCGCATGGTGTGAATTCTGCCAATGGATTTATTTCAAGAATTCTTGCTTGTAGTCCTGTGTACTTGCCTGACATGTTACTAGCATTATCATATGCCTGCCCTCTGCAATTTGCTACATCAATTCCAAGCTCGTTTAGTGAAGTTAAAACCACTTCTTGTAACTCTTCAGATTTGTGACTTATGTTAGGAATGAAATGCAAGAAACGCTCCACATGAGTTCCATGTTCTTTCACATATCGTACAATGAAAGACAGCTGATCAACATGAGACAAGTCTGGTGTTGAATCAACACTTATGGAATAGTACTTAGCTATTTTAAGTTCTTCCACAATAAATTTGATTGCTTTTTCGCCCATTATTTTAATAAATTCCACATATGGGGGAAAGGAAAGATAGGAAATGAAACCTTTTCCTTTTTTCCCACTTTTGGCAATGTGCTCAGCAAGAAAGGGATCAAATTCACTAATTAACTCTAGACACATTACATTTCCATTATGCACAGAATCGAAATTGTCATCCTTTCCCCTCAAAGCAAGTCCTCTACTGGCCAATGTTTTTACAACTGCAACTGCTCGTTTTAACACCGTCTTGTAGTACTTAATTTCTTCTTCCAGTTGCTGAGTTATTTGTAAGTCAATTCTCCCTGTAAGATTTGCTCTTTGTTTCAGAGCTATCAGACAGTTCATATGACTAGTTGCTTTCTCGTGATGACTCACTCGTGCTTCTGCATTTTTCCAGTCATTAAATCCACTGACAAAGTGACTACCATCAGCCCACCACCACCAAAAAGGCGACAAGGTGCACAGAAGATCTTTCTGGTACTAGGAGAGTAAACAAGAAATTCTCTTATTATTTTTTTGCCATTAATCAGATTTCTCTCAATGAGTTTCTTAGAAACATGTCTTACTTTGTCAGGATAAGCGCTTTGTGATTTTGAAAGATCACTGTCTAAATTTTGTGGAAACCCATTAACTGCGATATACTCGTTTGTTACGCCATTTAGAATCCACTCAGTTGGGTCATTACTCACTATCACCTGTGCTGCCAAATTGTTGGGATTTGTTGTAGGCACGTCATTTGAAACAAATTCAATTTCCATATCCTCAACCACTTCTTGTTCTTTTTCCAAATCATAATTACTATTAACAGATACCGATGCAAAAAAAACTGCTCAGTTTTCTTATCTTTGATACTACTTTGTTAATTTTCGCTTCCTTTTCTTTTCTCCTCTTCTTATATTCACTACCACTAAGTCGCTTTCTACGTTGCTCGTGTTTTAAAATTTAAATAGTAATATAAAACATGCAGGAAGTATCGGAATGATTTTCACAATTTATAACTTTTTAAAAGTATAAGTACCTCCACTCTGATCACAACATATGACAAGGTACTGAAAACTAAAAAATAATTTCAGATTTAGGACGTCTTAACTTCCACAAAGATATCAGGATACTCTTTAGTTCAGTTAAGAGTTGAAGGAAGGGCAACAATTAACCATCTTAATTTGAATTCGAATAATAAAGAAGAAAAAGTTGTTACAATTAGTAAGAATAATACTGACACAAAAATAATTTGCATCAATCTCTCCCGACCGCGATCCCTATTGTGTTTGTGTCAGGTTACCAACAACAATACAGCAGCTTTCCATGCACGAGTCTTGGTCTGTATAGTTATGCAGAATCTGATTACATGCCAGTATGATTGCAGACTAAACTTACAATGGGGGAAAAGAAAAATATTTCTCTACCTGTGAGAAATACCGGCATATAAGGAACATGTTATAATTACAAATATGAGAGCCTGGAAATTTTTGCCGCCCCTTAAAATTTGCCTCTCTAGGCCCAGCCCTATACCTAAATACGCCCGCTGGTGCTAGTGCAATATGTTTCTAATAGTTGTGTATATTTAGGCCAATTTGCTTTTCTGAAGTTCCAAGATCTCTTTGTCTGTGGTTTTTGGTCTAACTGCAAATTGATGGTTGTGATAATAGGTCTATGATGGCATTCTTTAGTATTTTCCACTGGGTAAGACTCTCAGTTTAATAATTTACTGCGGTGATGTGTAATGCTGATTCTGGGCCTGTTGTTTTTGAGAGATATGTATTTTGTTTGTTGTTTATGATCTCAAGGTTTAGATCATCAATTATCTCTTCTATTTGTGCTCCTTTCTGATCTAGTTGTGGGGAGTCCCAAGTTGGGCTTTTGGCATTTAGATCTTCTAAAAGGATCTTTGTATCTGACGTTGTTTGACTTAGTTGTTGAAATAGTTCTGTATTTATAGCTGTGTTATCTGGATGATATGCATTGACTATTGTAATAATGCATTTTGATAGAAATATCTTGACGGCTTGAGCCTCTGTGTTACTCTTTATACTACTGTTTGTAGTTGATACGATTTCTTTATATTTAATGTATTTGTTCCTAGGAGTATAGCTAGACCTCTGCCAGAACGATCCAGTCTGTCTTTCCTTAATGTTGAATAGCCTTTGATTTGAAGCTTCAAATTCTGATTTAGTTCGTTTCTTGTAAGTATGCAATGTGGATATTATTTTTGTATAAAATGTTCTTAAGTTCTTCCATCTTTTTTTGAGTGCCAGTGATGTGTAGCTGAAGTAATTTGAGAGTCCTCATAGCATATTTCTCATCAAGATCCCGTACTGCGGCTCTCGATGCATCGGCTACCCCAGACATCTTTTCTGATGTGCCTTGAATATAAGGATTGGAAATAGTTTTGCTGTTATCTTTTGTGTTGATTGTTGGATGGGTTGGGGCATGCAGTATTTTATATGTTCCATAGGGTTTTAGCCATTGACTAAAAAAAAGTGTAGGCAGGAGTCTGTCATAGCCCCCTGGGTCTATGTATTTTGAGATGTCATACTGTTGGAATGGGTAATGGTATGATTACTTGTGTGAGTACTTTGAAGTGTCTATGGATTTCCTATAAACATCAAAGGATAATGATCCATTATATAATCATGTAATTACTGTCTAAAAAAGGGAGAGAATTTTTAGTTTCATTTTCTACAGTGAAGTATATTTTTATCTGTGGCTGTTTTAAATGCCCTAAAAATCTGTCTGGGCCATGAGGCCAAACAGCCAACACATCACCCACATATTATAGCCAAACTCTCAGTTTATGTGTGACTGTATTGAGTGCTTGATTTTTTATAGCAGTTCTATCTAGTTTATTTATTTTTCCTTTTCATAAAAAAAATCCTTAAAAGGTGGTGAATTTCAATAATTCAAATATGTCAGAAAGATAAATGTGGCTGATAAAGTCCCGCATGTTCATTGATGAACAGTGAAGTAATGTCAGGACAGACCATGTCTAAATCTTTTAGACTAAGGGTTTCTGTTATGGTTTTAAAGTGAATAGAATTTTTAATAAAGGAGGGAGAGTAGCCCATGAGGAGAAGTGATTTAGTCAGGTCTTTCGTAAGTTTACATGTGGAATTGTTAGATGCAGGAAGATAACGTTTTTTGAATTTTTGGGATCCCATCTCTAAGATGGTTTAATATGGTAAGGTTTTAGTTTTTTGTCATCATATTTTTCAACTGAAGATGTAACTTTTAAAATAATTTATGGAGGTGGGGGTCTGAAAGTTCTGATGAACACCTAGAACAAAAAATATTAAAGCAAATGATATAACCACAAGAAAGAACAGACAAGAATATAAGTTACCTTTATAACTCTGCTACTAGTATGTTCTTTCTTGTTGTTATATCAGTTGCTTTAAAGCCATTTTTGTCTAGGTGTTTATCAGAACTTTCCAGATCCCTCTTGTATATACTCTTTCTTTTGAGGCTTTGTAGGATCCAAGTCTGTAATCTGTTATAATCAGTTAAGCCCGTACTGACAGTGGCATTACCCTTTTTAGGTGTTTTATAATTTTATGTTGTTGTTATTGTATAACTTTTTAAGGGCTAATATTTTTTCACATGGAATGTTGCAGTTGGATGATTTGGATTTTGTTAGTATTCTTGCCCAAACTAAACGAATATTGTTAGCCACAGTAAGATGGTGATCATAGATACCACATTCCACAGTGTATAATTCTTAAAAAGCTGGTACTTTCTTGGGAGTGATGGCAAAATTATGTCTACAACTGAGAGCATTGATAGTGTGTGCTGTTAGTTGTGACAATAAATTGCTGTAGTTGCTGTTTGCCTGTTGAAGAGCTTCATATGTTTTCAAGTGAATGGTTCTTGACTTTATTGGAGTTATTTCACTTTCACACAAATCAATTGATATCGTCACAAAATTTGTTTTGTTTAAATCTTCACAAAGTTGCTGAAACAACAGTGGCTCAATCACATTAACAATGACAGCTTCACATTTTGTTCTATCCAGTCTAAACTTTCTTTCAAAAAGCTTTGATCTCAATTTAGATGAATAATTGGCAGACTTAAAGCTGAGATTGTGAATAGCAACATGAAATGCAAAAGTTACTTCTTTAGCAGCTATTAAAAATTCTTTGTCACTTGGATCGGCACCTTTAAAATATGACAGTATCTTTGAGGAAGTTCCTGCCGCTGCTAGACTAGCCTTATGTTTCGCACATGTCAAGTGCTTTTTTATGTCCGAACACCCTCCATGAGCCACAGAAAATTCTGAAGAGTACTGTTCACATTTCACTTTGTCAATATGACCACAAACGTTTTTCAAAAATGGATAATCCTTTTTTAATTCATCCATAAACACACAGTTTCTTTTTGGCATTTTGGGGTTAAATTAATTTAATGAAGTAAAAAAAAAAAATCACAAGCAACACGCCGAAAAGAAACACCGACTCACAATCTAAACTCGACTAAGATTGCGCATGCTCAACAATGACTTGCGATGTAGCATACAGGCCAGAGTCAAAGTGGGGTGTCTGTGTTGCCTAATCGCCATTTTCCAAGGCTGCACTTTTTGTACTGCATGTATATTCTGCACTTTTAAATTTTTACCAAATAACCAGGACAAAATGACAAACTGGCCGGGATGCCGGGACGTATGGTAAGCCTAGGCATAGGTCTTCATTGTTATTCAAAACAGTGCTTCATGGTATAACACCAGAGGAAAATGAATACTTGATTTATTGAATTTATTGATATTTCTCTGGATTTCCAACTAGCATCCTCAGAATACAAAACTGCAAAGTAGTAGGCACATATTTCTAGGAACAGTTCAAATTGTAACTGAAAAAGGAACTAATGTCCTAAAAGTATCCTCTAGGGCTGTGTTTCTCAACCTGTGGTCCGTGGAACACAGGTGGTCCGCAGGCAAGCTTAAATTAATTAAATAAATATATATTTTTTAATTATCCAAACAAAACAAATTAAAATCCAATAAGTAAGTAAAAATTATTGAAATCAGATGGAGACTTAAAAAAAACAACAGATAGCATCAGAATGTTCAAAGGCAGAAGCAATAAAACTATATTGTTGTTCACTTCACCCCTCTTTTATTATTCGTCTTTCTGCTGCTACAAATTTAGCAGCAGAAAGACGAATAATAAAAGAGGGGTGACGTGAACAACAGTATAGTTTTATTGTTTCCGCCTTCTCTTGCTGTTTTGTCAGATTTGAAGTGAACATGTGTTATCCACATTTCAACCAATTGCTTGTTATTTATTGATTTTTATTATTGAAGGTTTCCATCCTTCAACCAATGCTCAGTATATCTTCAGAAGTGCTAAGCTTGGACAAAGTGTGTCATAAGTTAACCCCAGTATTTATATATTTATATATTTTTCAGAAACGTTTTTTAATAATGGAAAAGTGGCTTAGAACTTTGAAAAAAAGAGCAAATGAAACAGGTGATGCTAACCCTAATTGTGAACACGTGTTGTAACGGGGAGTAAATCTGATACTATTCAAGTAGAAGAAACAAGCAGTTTAAAGAAAAAGTACAGTAGGATTCGGGTGTACTTGGTGTGAAGATGAAAGTGAACAGAAATCTCAATGTGTTTTGTGTTATGAGTGTTGTCGACCAAGTGCATGAAACTTGCGGAACTCAGGTGACATTTAGAAACTAAACATTGTGATGTGAAAAATAAACCAATTGAATTTTTTCAGCGATACTTAGGGATATTAAATCATGGGAAAGATATAGTTTCGGCCATGAGTTCCATTAAGAGCAAGGCACTGGAAGCATCCTATCTCTTAGTTTGTTCATAGCGAAAACAGGGAAACCTCATTCTATCAGGGAATATTTACTACTTCCAGCTATAAAAGATGTGATAAAAACTATGTTTGGCAACGAGTTACTAAAAGATCTTGATTTAATTCCTCTTTCAAATGACACTGTTGTTCACAGAATTAATGATATGGCAGGTGACGTAGAATCTCAGTTAATCGAAAGAGTTAAGAAGAGCCCTTATTATGCATTGCAAATAGATGAGACTACTGATGTTACAAATGATGCACAGTTAATATGCTGTGTAAGATATGCGCATGATAACAACATTCATGATGATATTCTGTTTTATAGAACTTTGCCATCCCAAACAACTGGAGAAGAAATATTCCACATACTCAATAATTACATAATACACAAAGGGATCCAGTGGGGAAAATGTATAGGCTTCTGTTCAAATGGAGCTCACACCCTTACAGGCAGGCATAGTGGGATTGCTTCTATGGGCAAGTAAGTAGCTCTGGATATGAATTGGGTACATTATTTCATACATAGGGAAGTTTTAGCCTCCAAAGGAATGCCACACCAGAATTTAAACTGTGCTATACAATGCTGCAGAGCTAGTTAATTTTATTAAAGTTCGAACGTTAAATAACAGGTTATTTTCAGAACTCTGCGATGAAATGGGAATGAATATATACAACTTTTGCTCCATTCTGAAATTCGCTAGCTTTCCAGGGGCCAAGTACTGATAAGCTTATTTCAATTAAGGCAAGAAGTTTTATTGTTTGTAAATGAAAGTGATTCTGATTTTGCGTCACTCGTTGTTGACAAAGCATGGTTATCAACACTATCTTATCTTTCAGACATTTTTTTTTAAATTAAATGAACTAAATTTCTCCTTTCAGGGAAATTCTTGAACTGTTCTTGATGCCTATGACAAAATAAAGGCATTCGAGAAAAAACTGGTTTTATGGATTAATTATGTAAAAGACAGACACCTTTTCACCTTTTCCAACATTGGAATCCTTTTTAATGGAAAATGATATTTTTATTGATTCTGAGTTTTTCTGGAAAGGGTTTGTGACCCCTAAAAAATCTAAAATGGAATTTTGAAACATATTTTCCGAATAACTTTTATAAGAAATTTCTGTGGGTTTCGCGATCCATTTCAGGCTTGCAGTCACAAGAACGACCTTTCGTTATCAAAAAAAGAACAGTTAATTGAGCTTTCAAGTGACAGTGGACTTAAAATGCAATTCTGTGATCTTGGTTTGACTTGATTTTGGATCTCGCATTCACTGAGAAGTGAATTTCCCGAATTATCTGAAGAGGCATTGAAAATCATCATGCAGCTTTCTACAACCTATCTTTGTGAGAAAGGATTATTTTCATTCCTCCTTCAAATAAAAACAAAATACTGAAATAGTCTTATTGTGTGTGCTGATCTTCGACTGAAGTTGACCAATATTGAACCAGATATCCAGCAACTCTGCAAGCACCCAGAAGCTCACCCATCGCATTAAAAGTAAGTAGTAACATAATTATATCATGTTATTTATTTGTTTAATAAAAATTAAAACTTTGTTCAATGATGATACACTTTTATCATTTACTTCCCATTTAATTATTATAATTATGTTTCCATGTGTATTCAAAACATGTTTTTAGATTTATTATGTTATAAACGGCACAGTTTTTCCGAAATGTTGATAATTCCTACGCAGGTTTTTAAAAAAATTACAAAAAGTCAAAATGACGTATAGGAAAATAAATTAAAAACACTATGCTTATTTTTGAAGTAAAACTCTAATTCCAACATTCTAAAATGTTATTTTTCTTGCTTTTCTGTTCGCAAAATCGTTGATGACATTATTGAACTCTATTTCATCACTCAGCTGCTGTTTTATAGACAATATGGCAAGATTTCTTAAACTCCAAAAAAAAAAGTGCCACCCGAGGGATCATCTCCCCTTTCCCCTCCTCCCCAGCTACACCTCTGTAACTTAGTGGTCCATAGAATTGTTTTTGGCATTTTACTGGTCCTTGGGCTTAAAAAGGTTGAGAAACGCTGCTCTAGGGAGACCAGATAAAAATGAGGTGAATTCATAAAACTCAGGGTAGTATGTTGAAAGTTTATTTTTCACTAGGTTAGACTATAATAAATTTAGTTTAATCCTTTATCCCAGTGAGAGCAAACAAAGTTTGCGCCTGAAAATATCTTCATGACCAAATATAGTGTTGTACTATCTTACCTAGGTAAGTAGTACCACACCAGGCAACTCGTAGCAAAGGTCGAGAAAGCTACCAACACTCCTAGGCAACTCCTATAGGTAAAGATGACCTTGCTACTGCTTCTGCCTGGTATCTCCAACTCTGGACCTGGCTCCCACTGAAGAGACCTCAATAAAGGTCGAAACTAGTCTGGGTAGTAGCCAATCCCTTAATGCATAACAGTATACATATCCACAAGGAGATGGGTTTTGCATTATGGGAGATACTGGGATAGGAATGTTGGTAGCTTGCTCCACCTTTGCTACGAGTTGCCTGGTGTTGTACTACTTACCCAGGTAAGATAGTACAACACTATATTCAGTCCTGAAGATATTTTCAGGCTCAAACTTTGTTTGCTCTCACTGGATAAAGGATTAAACTAAATTTATTTATTAATATCAGGGTAATATGGTCTGTTTGTGAAAAGCCAGTCTTCACATTCAAATTACCATTTGGTTTCTTTCACTTCAACTTAAGTAATGGAATAACCATTAACAGCTGACTTCTCTATGTGTAGAGATCCCTCAACTAATAAATAGTTTCCAGAATGGATTCTGCCATTATCGACGAAGAGAGATTTCCTTACTTTTAAAAACCACCACCCATCCTTGAACAGATACCATGGGAAAACTTTGAAGAATGTCAAGTGATTGCTCTAGATACCTCTTGAGGCATTCTATTGTTTGGAACAAAGCCCTATTAAGTAAGCTCTCATCCTGTGATTTACTTTCATATGCCTGCAGCTGGCTTATTACCTGCTTTCTCTGCAATTACACATTGTGTGATGATGGATGGATGGATCGGTATATTTAGAATTTGCAATGAATGCAGGGGCTCCAAAAGACTGTTATTTCACTTTTTCTTTTCTGTATATTTATAACTTTCTCCAATAAACTGTAAATCCACTACTGTGATGGTGTGCTCTATTCATCTTTCTCATTTAATAAACCTTTTGCAATGCAAATGAATATTGACAATCCTAAATTCTGATCTTAACCCCGTTCTTCAATGGGTTTCTGAACTGCACTGAAGAACTGAACTTTGTAAATTTTGATACTAGTAAACCTGAGTACTATTTTATTTCTTTATTTAAAAAAAAAAAAAAGTCTTACTTTTGACAGCACATGAATCTGGATAATATAAGGTTTTTCTTCTTGGTATAGTTCAAAACTCCACTTGGTCCTAGCATAATTATTACAACACTGTCTCAGCAATCAAGGAATTAGATTTTCTTTTTTGCTCAAGGCATTTACTTCTGAATGGCTAGTAACTTTACACAAATCAAATCCATGCAACCATTGAATACTGCTGTTACATTTGAAGTAGTGCTATTAAGAGCTACTTAAAATCCTTGATTCAGTACAGAGAAGAGCAGTTTGTTCAGTAAACTGTTAACTGACCTTATTGCTGAAACAGTTCACTCCACTTTCTTTCACAGAGATGTTCACTTTCCTCTCCTTGCACTTTGAAAAAATATTTTCACTGTCACTTTTTTATTATAATTAACATTAGCAGTTTCCTCTTTTTTTCTCTAAATCTATTAAAATGCATTTAGTAATTAGTCAACATTCTTTCAAGTTCAACTTCCAACTTACAGAACTAATTTTTCCTCTTCATTCATTTCTTCTGTTAGCCCTCTTCTTTGGCATGTTCTGAAGGGTCGTTAACAATTTTTTTCCCTCTCTTGATCTTTTTGCTCATCCAAGGTAGTAATGCACATTAGGTTTTACAACCTTGTCTGTCTGTAATTACCATTAAAAATAAATAAATAATTGCTATATGTGAAAGGCAATTTAGATTTTTCTTGGTTTAAAACAAACAAAAAACGCTAATGAATTTACATAATGTAATTATGTTAATTACATTGTTACTATTACTATTTATGTTGATTTTATATAATATGCTAATTAAAATCATGAATGAATTAACATCTGTAATTAGCATAAATCTGAATTTGATAACAATTACTTAGGATTAGTATCATTCTGAAGAAAATTTTATTTAGATTAAAATAATTTAATATGAGAATGACAACTTTGTACAGTAATAACTCTCCTACTTCCTCTTTTCTAATGAAAAATTTTCTTCAGGATTGTCATTTACAGTTAGAAAACAACTGCTAAAAGTATTGATATATCCTTATGTAAAAGCAGTTTATCATGAAATGATTAGTTCTTTCTGTTTAATGAACTTCAGGTCCTGTACGTAGAAAACTTATGCGTATTCTAGACAGTTTTGAATTTACCCAGTCATATCCAGCTTCACCACTCTGGGAATATTTTGATGTATTTGAGGTAGAAAGAGCAATGAAAGAATGTGAAGTTAGAGAAGCAAATGGTCCAATGTTAGTAAATATAGAGGAATTGCACAAGAGACTTATAGAAGAAGTAGCTACTCTCCATAATATAACTATTTTGGACAAGCGACCTTTAGTTGCACAGGTAAGCATACGTTTGATGGGTTTTTTCCCTTAGTATTTATGAACTGGTTTTATAAGGGTACAGTGATTTAGATGGAATAATTTTGAGTTGATAAGCTCCATATTCAAATTTCCATAGCTGTTGCTATGATTCATGACGAAATTTCTGGAACAAAAAAATCCATGAAAACTCAATGCAAATAAATAATTTACTAACTAAATTAATTATTTACAAGCTGATTTTTCGTTATCTCAAGTGGCATTATCAGAGGCAATGTAACAGTACACACACACACACTGTGAAGACAAGAAATGAAATGACTCCTGGATATCAATAACAGTGGGTAATGGTGGTGCTCTTCATGGTGATTCCTGTTATTAATGCCAACGGTGGATAGGGTAGTACCTGTGCAATCCAATTTGTTTATTGATACCTGATTTCTGTAAAACTTGTGCAGTTTCCAGGAAAGTCTCTCTTCTTTAAACTGGAATTAGGCAAGTAGCCTGGCTTTCTTCCATCTGATAAAATGGTCCTCCAGGACATGTTGTGCTAGTCTGCTTTTTGGTTGTCTGTACTGGATGTATTTTATGTTCTTTTTTTTTCTGTAAGGAGATGCTGTACACACCTAAGAAGGAGAGGGAAGATCCTAGCAATTCTTGATTTGTCTCAGGAAGGCAAAAAACTTTGGTTCAGAGTTTTGTAGATTGTTTTAATTCTATATTATTTTAGGAGGGATCCTAGTTTATTCATTGTACCTTTGATGTAGGATGAAGATATTTTGTTTTTATATTGAGCCCATGCATGAGAGGTTGATTGATCAACCTATACTACATTAGTACCATGTATGAGTAGTGGGTTGGGAAAGGAGGTACTTGTTCACATTTGATTTAAATGACTGTGTATTGTATTCCTTGGGGAACACAATAGGGGAAAGACTGTTTCACAGTACAGCAGTTGTAGGGATGAAGGAGGAGGAAAAGAAACTTGTTATGTGGGTTTCAAGGTGCACTGTGAATGGATGTTGAGCAGCAGCTGCACGTGTTCCGGTGAGCTTAATACTAAATGGGAAAATTATTGCTGCTATTTCAGATGAACATTTTCTATGGAAATATTTGTAGAATACACATGTTGCAGAGACCAATTGTCTGTGCAAAAGTATGTGTGTGTGGGGGGGGGGGAGAGTGAGTTGGTAAGAGATGGGGTCATTAATAAGTCTAATTGCTCTCTGTATTGAGTCAAGCATTGTGAGGGATATTTTGGGGCCTCCCACCCATATGTGAGCGCAGTATTCAATAACTGGGTGGATTTGTGATTTGTATAAGGTTAACAGCTGTTCAGAAGTAAAGTGATGCCTTGAGCGAAAGAGACATCCTAGTTTTTTAGAAGCTGAGGATGCAGTGATTGTGATGTGTTTATGCCAGGAGAAGCTTGATGTCAGGGTAATTCCAAAGAGAAATCTCAAATTGTCTGGAAATTTGGTGTTGTCAAAAATAATACCGGGAGAAAATGGTTCTTTTTTATGAGAATAAAACAGTACTTATTAGCATTGAAATTGACTAGGTTGAAATTGAACCCATTTGAGGTTCAATTTCAACCTAGTCAATTTCAGTGCTAATAAGTACTGTTCAGAATTGAGATCAGAATTGAGGAGACAGTAATCAAACTCCAAGGTTTGATTCCTGTTCTCAAACTCTTTCATTTTCTTTTCAATAATATTTCTGTATTTTAGTCTACAGTTTACATCTGAGAGCTGCTCAACTTTTGTTCGCTTTAAAACTTTCTTACATGTTATTCTTTTCAATATGAAATTCAATTTTATCCTGCTCAAGACTAAATAGTGATCACTTCCAATTTCAAATCCTCTGTACACTCTGGTGTCCTGCACCAGGGAGAAAACATCACTATCAACAATAACATAGTCAATGAGACTTTTCTTATTCCTAGGAGTAGGGGATTGATAATTTTTTCCATTACTTTAGACAGGACTGAGGTGAGCGAGATATGGTGGTAGTTGGATGGCAGTGACTTGTCACCCTTCTTGGGAATGGGTTGAATATAGGCCAATTTCCAGGCTGCACGATACCAGTGGAGTAAGAGAGCATATATATATATATATATATATATATATATATATATATATATATATGTATGTATGTATGTATGTACACACGCACGCACGTGCACACACACACACACACACACACACACACACACACACACACACACACACACACACACACACACACACACACACACACTTTCAGGACAATTGGAGGAATGCCATCAGGGCCAGGAGACTTTTTTTTGTCTGATTTGGACAGTATTTTTCTGATCTCTTTCTAGCAATAGGATATAGCGGGCATTGTATGTTGGGCATCTGATTGGTTGTGGGACATTTACCATTGTCAATTATACATGCATTGGAACCTAAAGTGTGAGTCCAAGAGATTTGTTTTTTCTGTAGGTGATGATTCAATAGAGCCATCTGGTTATTTTAGGGGTGGGAATAGTGTTGGGCAGAAGTTACAACCAATTGCTTTGGTGAGAGACCAAAATACTCGGCTTCTGTTTGGACAGGCTGCTAATTTTTTCTTCCTTTTTGCTCTTTCGAATTCTGTTTTGGAAGCAATGATTTTTTTTCCCCGTCTATTTTGGGCTTGGGTATAAGCTCTAAAGGAGCATTTAATTCTTGATTTGAGCTAGTTATGGTGTGTTTGGTTTTATATTTGAACATCCTTGGTGCATCTTTTAGAAAACCAAGGTTTAGTTAGGGAATGGCAGGTCAGAGTACTGTGGAGAATGCATGTTTCCATGTTGGTGAGGATTACTTTGTTTATAGGTTTGATGCATATGTTTGGGTTGGAAAAACAGAAGCAATAGGCCAACCATGGGAATGTGGCATAGACGTTGCTGAGGCTGTCCCACTTGACACTGTTATAATGCCAAATTAAGTTTTCCTGAATTTGTGCTTTATCATGCTCGGTGAACAAACATGCATGTCTTCCAGATCATTCCTGGAACTCCCCAGACCTATAGCAACAGTGAACTGTATATTTTGTCTTACTCTAGACACCTAACACCAAAAGTATTTAGATGCAGTCCATCAGCATTATACAAATCCTTTTTTTGTCAAACACAGATCCACAAATCCAACATCATTCTTTCTGCATAACTTACATATTGATTCATTTCCGACCATTGCTGTCCTCCTCAGTTCACCTGTATCACAGTGTGGAAGGAGACTTAGTCTTTTTTTTTTGCTTCATCTAACAATTCCTTTACATCCTCCCATATAGAATACTTCTTGCCTCTCACATCATTAGTGCCAAGAAAAGAAAGGAATAGTGTAAATTGCTGGCATACCTACAACTCATATATATATATAGCATTGCCATACTTGCTGATACAAAACCTAATCTATTGACAGTTAAATTAGAAAAAAAATTGTGAAAGAAATATAAGATGTGAATTAATATCAATAAAAAAAATAAAAATAGGAAAAGTGACAGAGTCAGTAACAGTATCTATAAACAATCAAATAACATAGCAATAAGTGGTTTTGAACTGTAAGTTTAATACCTCTAATTTCAATATTACTTTAACAATTATACACAGTGTCTCAGCATATGATGATGACTAAATTCCAAAATACACATAATATTAATAAATTATCAAACCATTTAAAATTAAATTGATTCAACCCTCATTGCCATGGCGTTTTATGGACTTGAGACCCAGGCAGTTAGAAAAAACCCTGGAAGAAATTGCAATCTTTGAAATGAAATGTCTCTTGAAAATTTATAAGACACATTGGATAGAATTCAAAATAAATGAACAGATTAGACATGAACCTGATTGATTATTCAGTTACTGATAATATCAAATGACAATAGTTAAAATGGTTCAGTCACATAGTTAAAATGCATTCAGAGTGAGAAAGGGAAACTCTTACACTACTTTCTGTGGCACTGGTTGAATTGATGAAAAGATCACAACCTAGAATAAGGCCATGATTAACCTGATACTGACTTTACAAACTAATACAAGCTTTACATGTCATACGGTGATAAGAGATCTTGTTTTAGACAGGAGAATATGGTGAATCATCATCGTCCATTAGAAACCTTAAAATAAGGGTCGTTGTTGTCATTCCGTTTCATAATGAACAATGCTCTGCCATTAGTGAGGAATCTGAAACTACTTTTGAACTAGGTGCAGTTAATATAAGCAGAAAATTTATCCTCTAGAACTTTTAAAAATCACAAACATTGCTTTCCTTTTATTTACTTTATTGTGAATGCAGATTGTTAGTTTTAGCAATAACTATTATAGTGTGTTGTAGACTTAGTAATTACTGTATTTGCTAAGTGTAAGACTTAGTTTAAATACGTGTGTTGAGGCTTAAAATATTAGTTTAAATATTATCATCTATGGAAAGACCTGCTCCCAGAGTTCTTCATTTCGTTCTCAATAATTTGATTTCAAGTTGAAGTCATAATTTTTTTTTCCTCCTTTAAAATAATAAACAAATAACCGTTCATAGTCATGCTGATTAAAAGCAGCATATAAATGTGGTATTGATAATTTGGCTTTTATTACTTTTTAAGAACTTGATAGGGTAAATGCATTTCAAGCCTATACTCTGTCTGATTAAGCTGATGTTTCCTAACTGAAATATTTAAGCATTCTTACCATATTCTGTGAGTTTATATTTATTTATTTTACTTTTTTTTATGTCTTCGTACATACTTTTATCTTTAATGTCTCCAGGAGATACCAAATGTTCTTCAGTATGCAGTGAAATGCAATGAGACAAGAAAAACGATCCATGCCAAACGTCAAGCATTTGAGGCTTGGAGACAAGTAACAGAAATATTGTTCACTGCCTGTCCACTTGATATTCTGGGAACTGAAGAAAAACATCAGATTGTTCTGGAAATCTCCCAGGAACTTTTACATAAGGTAAGAAAATTATTTAATAAACTCTTGTTGATACATTAGCATTTTAGTTTTTAAAAAAATCTTGAATCATTCTGTCTTTTTCTGAAATTTCTCTATTTTTTTTTTTTTTTATTATACATAAAATAATTAGCTTATGTATTAAATGCTGTTTAATATAGAAGGTAGTTAAATGAATGTGAAGCAAAGTGCGTATTTTATCAAAATAAAATATTGCATTTCACTTCTGTTCATTCAAATAAATAATCTACCTGGATTGTATTGTATAGCTTGTATTGTCACTCATACAGAAAGAAGTATTTGCCATTTCTTTCTTATGAAGAGAATTCAGTCCTGTCTGTTGTAGTGTTCTTTAATTCATTTCTTCTTCTTAAGAGTATTGTTTTTAAAACTTAATATTACCTTTCCAAGACAGAATGGTCAAAAGGCAACTAAGTGCACATGATTAAATGACTGCACGTATAAATTACAATAAGGAATATAAGAAATTTAATATAAACCACTAATATTTAATGATGAGGATCTCATAATATATCATTGAAGTGAATGAAGTGAATGCACACAATGAGAATGGACTACTACATGAGGCAAGAAAAAATGAATAGAGGTTACTGAGTGCTTTTATTCTGTTGCTCTCGGGCCAGTCATGTAATGCTATTAGAAAGCGAAGGTAACTGAGAACAAAATCATTAATACAGTTAATACATAAACAAATTATTATAAACAAACTTTGCTAAAGTTCAAAGGAATGCAAAGCTCATTATGAGATATACAAGGTATATGCCAGAGCTGGTTTAACAAGAAAAATGAACTGAATTAAAAATAAAACTAAAATTAAGATATTTACAAATAGTGACATACATAATAAAACAATTATTCATGTGCAATGAATAGGAAGTGTATATAAGACATGCCAAATAATTCAACTTGGGAACATGTATATGTGTGTGTATGTGAGTATGTTTATACATAGAAAAAAAAATTGTGTAAGCATTGCACACATGGGATTATTGGTGAGCATTCAAAGGTCACTATTTACCAGAATTCCTATTAAGATTGAGTTGATTCCAATGAGCTGCATAACATTCTCTGAAGAGCATCTTAAATTTGAAGGAACTGGTATGAAGAATTTTTCTCTTGTACTATTGGATCCTGTGACTAATAGAAACACCATGTTCTGTAAGACCGGATTTCTTAATTTGGAGAAGACAAATATAGTCCTTATGTTCTGATTGTCAGATGTCTACTATACAATCAGTTTGGCAGAATAGAAGAGATTGTAAGAACAAAGAATCTGGTACTGGAAGGCAAGATTGAGGAAATCTTGTTTATTGGATTTAAAGTTGTCTGGAATTCAAAATTTTTTTAAACTTTTCAGATGCATTCAGAAATGCCTTTTATGTAAGTAATGGAAATTTAGGCTCATCATTGGTATTCAATGATGAGCCTGTTAGTAGGAGAATAATTGTCCAAGATGAAATGTAATTTGGATGGTTAATATCCATTCAGGATCATCTTGTTTTTTGTAAATTGTAATTCTTGTCTGAGCATGTCCTCAAAAGAACAGACAACACGTGCTTCTGAGCAAGAGTCTTAACAATTCTGAGCTTTTGTAAAAGTTGGTGCATAGAGCCCTGAAGAATCTATCTTCCAGTGAACATTAAATATTCTTATACATGGAAAAGATATGGAAATCTGTCTAATTCTCCATTTGTGTTTGGCCAAATAGCAAACACATTAGCATAACAAAAGCATATGGAAAAACAAGGGATGATAGCAGTGATGAGACATTCTTCCAAGTGTTTCATGAAATAAGTTCAACACATGGTGATGAGGAGGGGCTCATGGTGCAACTTTCCACCTGATTGTATACATTACCTGTAGTGGCCTCTTTTTTATGTATTATTTACCTCATGATATAATGAGATACTCATCATGAAATATTAGTTGTCTATGATAAATTCCTTATTTTCCCTATGTTTAGATATGTAGTTATTTAATTATCATCAAATTCATGACATGTACCCTGCAAGGGGTGTACAGGATATGATAGTACAGTGGTATCTCACTAGTCCGAACCCTCCAGTAATCCGAACTGCGGTTTGAAAGAAAAAAAAGTTTTATTTATTACGTATTATCATGCTGTGTACTATTATTTTTATTTAATAATTATTATTTTAACAATTATTATTTATTTTATTATTATTATAGTAGAGTATTTTTTCATACTGTCGATTGCAAGGTTTAACACAATAATGTAGGCATAATTACCATAAAGGTAGAAAAGTCACAAAACAGAAAAATGTTCCTACAAAATAACCAGTTGCATTTACCTTTGAATGTGATCCACTGGTCGAGTGTCCAGCAAATCTTTCCTTTCGTTCTGCGTATTAATATTATCGCATTGCAACTGATAGGAATTCTGTTTTGTCGAGTCATTACAGATCTCTTTCTCTTCAGAAACTACACATTACAAACTCGTTTTGCATTATCATTGTCATCCGAGCTATTTTTCTGTTTAAAGAAGGTACCAATGCACTTATCCATAGTTGAAATACCATATTTACTCGCTACTTTGGCATGATATTATTGAAGATGATATATTAATTTTGGAAATAGACAACAGAATCAACAAAGCTGGTATGGTAGGAAGTCAATTGAATAAATTTATATGGAATAAGAGAGAAATTAGTTAACACATTAAATTAGCTGTATACAAGACAGTGTTCAAACCAGTTTTTACTTATGGATCTGAGAGCTGGATTTATTGTGTGTTCACGTTTGCTTGGGAAGTCGTCGAACCTGAAGCAATTCGAGCGTCATGGAAAAAACTGTCGCCTTATAGAATTTACCAAGATAACTTCGGTGATACACAAAAAGAGGAAATTCAAAACATGCATAATTTGGTTAAAATATAAATCCTGATGCTGAAATTTTGCAAACAGATGTTACGGAATTGATTACAGGTAGAACCGAAAGTGAATTCGAAATCAAATCAGATGTTGAAATTATAAATATGACGATACAGAATGAATTAGAAGACGATGATGATGATAAAAAACTTGAAGGGAAAAAAAGTAAAACATGAAGAGGCAGTTGACAGTTTTAATATGTGTATAGAATGACACACATTCCACAAAAATTTTATTGCTAATGGAGCTCCGAGAAGAAGCATTCAAAAAAAGTTTAAAACATTTAAAGAATTATTCCAAGAAGCAAAAGAAAATCAGTAACTTTTTACAAAGAAATAAAAAAAAAAGTTTTTTTGTGTTATTTTGTGATACTTTTTTTGCGTAATTTCGTGAAACTTTTTTTTTTGTGTTGTGTACAAGAAAGTGATATTTTTTATGCAAATTAAGTTATGTACTGAACTATGCAATTTTATTAAATCAGAATCCTCAATAATACAAGTACTCTACATACAAACTAAATTGTTTACTAAAATAAATTTGTGTACTGTATTATTTTTTAAGTTTTACATTAAAAAATAACACAGCACACAAGTTTATTTTTACATTGCGGTATAGTAGCTTTTTTTCTATTAGATACTTAATTTATTTACAGAATTAAATTGATATACAATTTGAATCTGATTATTTTTGTCTTAAACTAGTTATTGTTGTCTCTTGGATGAAAATTCACTAATCCGAACTTTTTGTTAATCTGAATGAGCACGGTTTTTATTAGTTCGGATTAGCGAGATACCACTGTACTACATGAAAAATTTAGATCATTACTCCAAATAAATCTGTTACATGTCAAGACTCCATCATTATCAGATCTTATATTTCTGTCTTCTAGGCACTTTGTTTCCTGTATCAATACACCTATATCTTAGTTTTCCTGTGAGTTCTTGATCTTGCCAACCTGGCAGAGAACACTCATTTTGCTAATCTTTCCTCTCCAATTCTGTTTAAGTGACTATACCATCTGAGATTAGTTCTGCTAATGCATTCCTGGATGTTGACAATGTCAAGTTCTTTCCTAATATCCTCATTTTTAATACGATATTGCCATTGATGCCATCTGTTCACACCCCTAATCTTTTTCAAGACTATCATGTTTACGGTCTCTAATCTTTGATTAAGTGTTTTATTTCTAACCCAGCTCTCATATCCATAAGTTAAAATTGGTTTGAACACTGTCTTATATACTAAATTTGGTGTTTTGACTTATTTTTCTCTTATTCCAGTACATTTATTTAATTGACATCCTACCATACCAGCTTTGTTGATTCTGTTGTCTATTTCCATATTTAATTTACCATTTTCACTAAAAATTGTGCCTGAGTAGCTGAAATGTTTTACTTGTTAGGTTCTCCATTCACAGTGTCTTTGTCTTTTTATTGCTGACCTTCATACCATATCTATTACAACAGTTATTCAATTTAGTCGGAGAATCTTGCAGACTTGTAGCGGATTTATTTAGAAGTATAACATCATCCTCATAAAGCAAAGAACTGACATTAACATCTCCAATTTTGATATCCAGTTTAATACCACTTCATAATGTGATTCATATAGATAATGAATAACAGAGGGGGATAATGCACATCCTTATCTGACACCAGATTTAACATTAAACCATCTTCCCATGCTTCCTTCAATTCTAACTGCTGACTTACAACTCAAATAAAGACTAAGTATTGCTTGATATAATGTCCCATTGACACCATACAACTGTAGCATTTTGAATAGCTTCTCTCTTGGCACCTTGTCATATGCCTTTTTCAGATTTACAAAACTTAAATACAGATCTTTGTTATATTCTCATGATTACCCATACTATATGTCATAAAGTGAAAATCTGATCATGACATATTCTATTTGGCCTGAATCCAGCTTGTTATTCACCAAGCTCGCCTTCCATCCTTCTCAACCGTTTCTCAAGTATACTTGCATAAATCTTACCAGGAAACTCAGTAGAGAAATACCTCTGAAATAAAACTGAATGTGATTCAGTTTTATTTCCCTTTTTATATATGGGTACTATGAGAGCTCTACTCCAATCATCAGGAATTCTTCCCTCTTTCCAGGCATTCTGAACTATGCAGTGCAGCCACTGTAAGACTTTTATACCACCATACTTCAGCATTTCTGGTCGAATATCATCTACTCCTGCTGCCTTTCCACATTTCAGGGCTTTTGATGGCTTTTTCGACTTCAAGTATGGATATGTATTCCTAATGCATGCCTGGTCAGTGTTTTTTACCACTGTGCTGTCACTGATTGTTTGATTTAGCAATTTTTTGAAGTAGTTACCCCCATACTTCAAGGATATGTTTTTCTCCAGTTTTCATGTCACCTTTATCACCTCTAATTCCAGCACTCTTTTCTCCATTTCTGAGCTTTTTCAACATCCTCCAGAATATTTTGCCACCTTCTTGATATTTATTTTATGTGTTCTTAATTCTTCCCTTGACTTTTGTTTAGCTAGTTTTACACAGTGTTTAGCTTTCTTACATTTGTCTCTGTATTCTCTAAGAGCACAAGCCAGGAACTTTTGATATGCTTTCTTCTTTCTCTTTGCTGCCTCTTTAACTTCCTGTGTCTGTGTCCACCATGGAGTTCTGATTTTTCTATCCTTGCAGACAACCTCACCACAATATAAAATGGTGTAAAAATAGAAAAATGCAAAAAAAATATTAATTAATAAAAGGAAATCTGTAGCCCTTTCACAGTATAATGTATATTACAGGTTTATACAACATTTCATGAATCAGTTTCAATTTTTTTTTTATAGGTGATTTTACATAAACTAATGTTTACATCCTAATTCCAATTACTCCTGTCAAAAGGTTTGGGATGATTAAAATTTTGACATCTAGATTCAAGAGTTTTATTAAATGATAGCTCCCTTTCTTATCATAAGACTCAAAAAAATTTTTGGAAAATGATTAATTCGTATAGGGCACTATAGTGAATTGATAGGTGCAATTGTCTTACAATTTTAACATTATTACATTATTTACTCTTACAGAAACATCTGGGAAAATAACATGCATTCTTCTTAAAATAGAGTAATTTAAATAACATGTGATGGCTTTGACTTATGGTAAACAAATAAATGGGAATAATTAGTGTAGGATGGCAGTGGTGGTAATTAAACTTAACAGGTAGAACTAATCAGTCAAAAAACATATATTAACAATTGATTAATTTCATGATGTGGTAAAGGAAACTTTTTTTTTTTTTTTTGAGTTAATTTTTTAAGCTATTCCTCCCAATGAAAAATAAACTTCTAGCATATTAGTACCATGAGAAGGTAGAATGCCAACTGAACTTGTGAGTCCTGCTCTAGAGAGACTGAACCTAGCTTTTTTTTTTTTTTTTTGACACTTCAGGTAAGGAAGGTCATTTTGTACGTGCAGATGAAAATCAAGTATTACATAGATTTCGGAAGTTTATTTTCCACTTGGTTAGACTATAATAAATTTAGTTTAATCCTTTACCCAAGTGTAGGCAAACAAAGTTTGCACCTGAAGTAGTTCAGGACTGAGGCAACTCGTAGCAAAGGTGGACCAAGCTCTCATCACTCCTTGTCTCAGTATCTCATAATGCATAGCTTCTCTCTTGGCACCTTGTCATATGCCTTTTCGAGATCTACAAAACTTAAATACAGATATTTGTTATATTCCCATGATTTCTCAACTATTTGTTGTAAAGTGAAGATCTGATCCTGACAGCCTCTATTTGGTCTGAATCCAGCTTGTTCTTAACCAAGCTTTTCTTCCACAATCCTTCTCAACCATTTCTCAAGTATACTTGCATAAATCTTACCAGAAATACTCAGAGAAATACCTCTGTAATTCTCTCATTCAGTTTTATTTCCCTTTTTATATGTATTGGTACACTATGAGAGCTCTACTCCAATCATTCGCAATTCATCCCTCTGTCCAAGCCTTCTGAACTATGCAATGCAGCCACTGTAAAATTTTTATACCTCCATACTTGAGCATTTCTGGTCAAATATTATCTATTCCAGCTGCCTTTTTCTACTTCAAGTATGGATATGCATGCTTGTTGAGTGTTTTTTTACCACTGTGCTATCACTGCTTGTTTCATTTAGCAATTTTTTCCAAGTAATTACTTCATACTTTAAGGATATCATTTTCTCCAGTTTTCATGTCCCCTTTATCATCTCTAATTCCTTTAAGGTACTCTTTCCTCTATTTCTGAACTTTTTCAACAGCCTCCAGAATATCTTGCCACCTTCTTGATATTTATTTTCTATGTGCTTACCAAAATCTTCCCATGACTTTTGTTTAGCTAGTTTTACACAATGTTTAGCTCTCTTACATTTGTCTCTGTATTTTCTAAGAGCACAAGCTGACTTATTTGCCAGGAACTTTTGATATGCTTTCTTCTTTTTCCTTCACCGCCTCTAACTTCATGTGTCCACCATGGAGTTCTGATTTTTCTATCCTTGCAGACAACCTCACCAGATGCCTCTATGGCTGAATCAATCAGTATTTTCTTCAGGGCTTGCCACTGAATCTCCAAGGTTTGGTTCCTGTTCTCAAACTCTTTCATTTTTTTCTTGAATAATGTTTGTATATTTTAGTCTACAGTTCATCTGAGGGCTGCTCAACTTTTATTCACTTTAAAATTTTCTTACATATTCTTCTTTTGAATATGAAATTCAATTTTATCCTGCTCAAGACTAAATGGTAATAACTTCCAATTTCAAATCCTCTGTACACTCTGGTGTCCTGCACCAGGGAGAAAACATCACTATCGACAATAGCATAGTCAATGAGACTTTTCTTATTCCTTACCTCTTCTCTCTATGTGAATTTATGCACATTTTTATGTTAGAATATGGTGTTAGTAATAACCAGTCCACATCCTGAGCAGAAATCCCACAGGTATTTGCTATTATTATTAGCTTTGCTCTTTTTCTCCAAATTTTCCCAAAATATTTTTTCCCCTGATATTTGCCCACATAACTCTACTTGAGATCGTCCGCCATGACTGCGCCAAAACGAGGGTACAAGGGGTGCACTGCCCCCAGGCGGCAGCAACATTGACTTCGACATGACATTAACTAATATAATATTAATAACACTTACTTTTAGATGTCAGACAGGCGACCGATAAAAGTTTGCACCCGGGCAGCAAATACCCTTGGCGCGTTCCTGCTGCCTGCCATTCAAGAAGATTAGCCTCGTATTTAGTATTGAATATTATGGTTACTTCTTTTCCTTGATTTTCATTGCCTGACTATAACACTTTGTATGTATTGCTCAGAGAGATCTCACCAGATTTTGTCTTTTTTGTTTCACACCTATTATGTCAATCTGGTACTTATCCAATTCCTCAGCTAGCTCCATTTCTTTGCCATTCAAGCTTCTTATGTTGATAGTACTGATCTTGAACTCTGTTGATGTTGAGTTGGTATGTATTTTAGGATTTGTTCCAATAGCTGATTTTTTGCTGTTTGCCCTGGTTCTCTGGCAAAAACAACATTAACGTTGCCCGATTAAACGTTGCCTGTTTAATCGGGCAACGCCCCATCCGGCATGAAATTTTGTCGTGTTGTACCATCATTTTATATTTTGGTTTAAACCATTTGACCCCACCATACCAGGTTTGCTGATTCAGCTATTTGCTATTTCCAATTCTAATATCAGGTTTAATGCCACTTTCTTTCATGATGCAATCCGAATAGATGATGAAAAAGACTGGAGATGATGCATATCCTTGTATTACACCTGATTTTACATTGCACTATCTTTCTGTGTTTCGTTCAGTTCTAACTGCTGACTCCCAACTTAAAACTTATTTATCCCATATAATTTTTTTTTAAACCTTTTCTCTGGACACTGTTTGTATGCCTTTTCCAGGCCTACAAAATTTAAATACAGTTCCTCGTTATATTTCCATAATTTCTCAACCACACATTCTAGTCATTGAATTAGAAACTTCTGTACAGGTGTAATTAAATGTTACTTACACAGCATATATGCAAAATACTTGGTCATGTGTGTTACCACATGTAGGCAACTATTTAAGAATACTGCTGGTCAGTAATCATTAATAGTGTTGATCACACTGGGAAAAACAAATGATCTTTCAGAGTACAATAAAGTGTTTATTGTGGGTGCCCACGTGGCTGGAGCCACAATTTTGAAAACAGCAAAGCTAACTTTTTTCTCAAAAGATGAGATATCTCGGGTGTTGAATCAGTGGAAAAATAACCCCTGGTTTTCTAAGAGATATAAATGTGGTCTAAAGACATTCTGTCAGAATTGAGATCACTGTCATCTGAGAAGGACTTTGTGGACAAACAGGACTTCCTGTGTGCAGCAAATGACTGAAGCATTTAATAATGGTTGCTCGTGACCCATATCTCGCTGAACTGTATGCACGGAATTGAAGAGGATCAGTGTTGGCAGTCACATGTTTATACGGAAACCATTGATTTCTGCAAAGTAAATAAATGTTTCTAATTCAGTGGCAAGTATGTATGTTTGTCATGAAGTGAAAATCTGATTTTAACAAACTCTCTTTGGTCTGAACTCAGCATGTTTTTATCCATGCTTCTCTTCCACAGTTTATCTCTGCCTCTTCTCAAATAAGCTTGAATTAATCTTACCAGAACAATTAGTAGAGAAATTCCTCTGTAATTCTCACATTCAGCTTTATTCCCTTTTTTATAAATGGGAATTATGACAGCTGTACTACAAGCATCTGGAATTCAACCATCCACTGAATTGTGCAGATAGCCACTTGAAAACTTTTATACCCCCATATTTGAGCCTTTCTGGTTGAATATCATTTACTCCAGCTGCTGTTCCGCATTTCAGGTTTTTGATGGATTTTGCTGCCTCAAGCTTTGTTGTGTACTCCTGTTTGCATTCCTCTTGAAATTTTCTGCTTGTTTTGTTTAATAGTCTTTCAAATTAATTATTCCAGATATCCAGGATATCCTTATCTTCAATTCTCATGTCACCTTTATCATCTGTCATTCTTTTTACAGTACTCTGTACTCCATTTCTAAGCTTTTTCAAAGCCTCTAGAATATTTTGCCACATTCCTCATATTTAGCTTCTGTATTTTTAGTGAAGTCTTCCCATGACTTTTGTTTAGCTACTTTTATACATAGCTTGGCTCTCTTACAATTTTCTCTGTCTTCTTTTACTGAATCAGCCAACATATTTGCTAGGAACTTATGGTATGCTTTCTTTTCCAGGACTGTTTCTTTAACTTCTTGTGTCCACTATGGTGCTCTCATTTTTCTCTCCTTGCTGAACAACTCCACCACATGCCTCTATAACTGAATCAATGTTTTTTCAGAGTTTGGCTCTCGGCCTCCAAGGTTTAGTTCTTGTTTTCAAACTGTTTAATTTTTTCTTGATTAGTGAATTGACTAATGTTTATATAGTTGAATCACAGTTTATATGTAAAAGCTGCTTACCTTTAATTATTTTAAAAACTTTCTTACATACTGTTATTTTCATTGTGATATTTATTTTTATCCTATTTAGAACAGTGATGATCACTTTCAATTTCAAATCCTCCATCCTCTATACACTCTTAAGATGGATCAAGATACATCTTATGATTTATCCTGATCCATCCGAAAGATATCAATCCACAATGGCATAGTTAATGAGGCTTTCTTAATTTTTGTCTTCTCTTCTCATGAATTTGTGTACATCTTTATATTGGGACACGGTGTTAGTAATGACTAGTTCATGCTCTATGTAGAAATCCAGCAAATACTTATGATTATTATTAGCTTTGACCTTTTCTCTAAATTTTTCCAAAGACGTTTCTATAGGCCTGGTTGTATTCATTTCCTATTCGGCTGTTTAGATGTTTAGCATGACCTCTTTTTTATTTATTTTTTTATTTTTATTTTTTTTTTTATGTTGCCTATTCTAATTACCCCCAGAATTGCTTAAATTCTCAGGATAACCTTTTGTGGGACCACAGACACAAATAACTTACATTGTCTACTTCCCCATACCCATGTTATATTTTATTATAATATTTTGCTCTCTCACATATGCTTCTCTTATCCTACCAGCTGCGCCATTTTTTTTTATTTATGTTAATGTGTGTGATTATTATACTTATACTCACATATACTAAGTATGTGAGTTTTTTATTTGCTCCACATATGTTATTCTCCCCTTATGTCTAATCGATAATTAAAGACAGTCGTGGATTGAAATAACAATGTATTAAATTTTAACCATTTGTTGGTTAGATTATTGCAGATTCATATCCTGGGATAATGCATTGACTTCAGTGTCAATATGTTGTTGCACTAATTTACGAAGTTCACATGAAAGATATTTCAAAATATTTACTTTAACCATATATTTGATTACAAGAGATATAAATCACTAGATACTGTTAGATCATAACTCTTCTAATTATGCTTTATCTTCTTGTTATTATCTTTTGTTATAAATTCAATCTGTTGAGGGATGATATATCAATCGAATATGAAGAAAATTTATATTATACTGTGCCACTCCATGTTTTGAATTGTAAGAGTAGTCTAGATAAATCAGCCTTCAACTGTATCAGGTTGTTATAAATAGATTTTAGGCCAAGGTTTTTATTTTTATTTCATAGGGTTCCTGCTGAGATTTGAATTATATTATTGAGCAGTGCAATGAAACAATCAGGCAAATACAAGATTCAATTTAAACAAAATTATTTAATGCAATGACACATAAATTACATCATGACACAATATTCCAACAGAGACATTATGATTGAATGAATATAAAGCTCTCATTAAGATTCTATTATACTACTCAGCTGAGCTTAAACTTTATAATTAAAGATTATATTTAACAGATCTTATCCTTCTTATTACAAAGAACTTATATCATAACTCTACTCTGATCAAGGTTATATTTCAAAACATTTTAAATATCAAATCAGTTCAAGATATTCACAAAGAATATAACTCATGAACCATCAGACATTCATTTGTAATTCTCTAAGCTCAATCAATCAATTTTAGTTCTTGTAAGTTCGAGATTCCTAAATAACAACGAATAATCTTCACAATATTCTCATTCAGTTAATGAACAGTTAATTCAATAACATAACATTTATCATTTGAAGAGGGAAATGTCTTAGCACATCACATATCAAATCTTGACTCACTGAATATTGTAACTAGGAACGATTTACTTTCGGAGGAATTAATTTTCGTTACTTCTCGCTAAGTATGTTAAAGGTAATCTTACCAGGATATAGCTTCAACACATCATAAGTAGATCGAACAACAATTTTTAAGTCCTTACTGACTTTTACTATGTAGTAGCACAAACTTAAAAGAATCTTCCATTTCCGCGACTGATTTATAGACTCGGGAGCATATAACCTTTATGCACTTGGTTTAAATTTATTACCTATTTATTCTTTATTCTTTTTCTTATACATATTATCCTATTTCCTACACTATTCCACTGCTAGGCATTAGGAAGTTTTGGTATAAATCTAACTCAGAAAAAGGCAAGTTAAATTACCAAGCAATTCCTGGTCTTTTAAATATACTGTTTTCGGCACGTCAAAATTCCCCTCCCATCTCCAACTACCGTACTCTATACTTTCCTATTCGATTCTGTTTTTACTTTCGTTTTCGTATCTACTCCTTTCTTTTTCCCACCAAAAACTGGTTCTCACCTGTTTAGCTCACATCTACTTCGCCTTGTGCATAGTGTACAGTAAACACAGGCTAACTAAAAATAACATAATTTCTCATAGCAACCAATCAAGTGATACCACAAGGAATATTCTGGATATATTAAATTTACACATATTACAGTTTCTTATATTATTATCAAGGAATAAAGTAAATAAAATAAATGACACTTTAATATAGAGGCTTTTCATGTCTATAATATATTTTAAAATTACATAAATAAAATTAACTAACAAAACTTAAAATGAATTACATGAGTAATATTTTATAAGCAAGAAACTAACAGAATAAATTTAAATAAGTCCTGCTTATGATATGGTAGATGATGTTAATTATGAATGAAGTATTATTATTATAAATATCTTCATTCACAATTTAACAATACATTTTATAACCACTTTGAATTAACATTAATCAACCCAAACAAATCTTTCTCTTATCCTATTTCAAAAATGTAGATACAACTACAAAGTAATTCTAGCAATAACATTAGCATTGAAGAAAGAAGGCCTCACAAACAAAAGGAATTTATTACAAACATAAATATAGTACTTGAGCAGTCCAAATGCAATTCCAATTACCTGAGCTTTCATATTGGATTGCAAATTTTTTCTGAGAAGTATTTATCACTTGCCTTTAATTCATCATATATTTGCTGCACAGTTCTTTATCCTTGAAAGGTAGTTCTAGAAAGTTCTCCGACATTCTTTAAACTTAACTGCATAGAGCGAGTAACTTGTCTGGCTCTGTTCTCCTGCATGTCTCATATCGCCTTCTTGTATCTGAGCAACAGTGTCCCCCATTTGTCTATTCTTTGCTTTCCTGTTGATTCCTTTTTGTATTTTCTGCCAACCCCCCCCCCCCCCATTGATGACAGCTCTTATACAAAATTTTCCACAGGCAATGCACAAGTCCATTCCTGAAATTTACAGTGAAACTCCACTTCACACACATATCTGCCACTATTACAGCTCTTACTTCACATAACAGGTCAAATAATACAAAGTACATAATTAGCATATTGAATCATATTTACATAACAGAAACTTAATTTTCACAAACAATAAATGCTTACTAAACAAAACTTGCAAAAATGAATATCCACAAGGAGATGTGCTTTGCATTATGGAAGATACTAAGATAGGAGTGATGATAGCTTTCTCCAACTTTGCCACGGGTTGCCTCGGTGTTGCACCACCGTAGCTCAGTCCTGAAGATACTTTCAGGCACAAACTTTGTTTGCTCACACTTGGATAAAGGATTAAACTAAACTTATTATAATAAACTCTCAATACTAAACAAGACATTTTTGTGAGATTTTTACTCCCACATAACTCTATTTGAAACTGTCTTCCAATGAAGGAGTTCATCTTCATATTGATACTTATGTCTATTTTGCCTATTTACATAAGGAGTACCTCTCATGAATTCTATCACTGCCTCTTCCTTTCAGTGGTCATTATTGCCTGAATATAACATCCTGTACTTATTATTTATTAAGATTTTGCCTGTTTTAGCCTTCTTTGTCTCATTAATGCCAATTATATCCACATGTTTTACAAGTTCAATTTCCTTTCCATTTACTCCTTGTAATTGATGATTCCTGTCTTCATTTCTTCTGATGCTGAGTTTATTCATCTTCTTCTATGTGTTAAGTCAGAGTATGTTCCAATAGCTGACTTTTTAGTCAAATGCTTTCTTCAGAGTTTGCCCTGTTTAGGCAAAATACTGGTTTCCCTGGTATCCTGATGAAAACATTAGAGGCCTTATAAGGGAAAAGCGCTAGCTGGCATGAAATTACATCATGTTGTATCATTATATGTATTTGTGGTTTAATCTAATAGAGGGTATGATTTGGTTGGCTGACTGTTCTTTACATTCCATAAAGGAAATGTGGAGGTCTCCTTGAATTTATTTGGCTTTCACTGTTCAATGATCCCATATATAATTTCATGTGACATATAATGAGTCCTTGACTCCCTGAAGGTCTCAGAAAATAACAACAATAATAATTTGCTAAGAACTACAACTATCCATTACAAAGCAATGATTTTAGTCATTTCATCTATATTATAGTAAATACAAATATCAGTAGATCAGATTCAGTAAATGGTTATGAAAAACCTATTGAATAAAAGATCATATTTTTATTTAGATGTTTTCTGAATTTTTTTGTTCACTTTTCATATCTTTCTCTCCATAGGGAATGAATGAAAGCATTCTTGCTGAGTTAACTACTCCTGCTTCTGGAGTAGTTCTTACTCTCATGACTATCCTCTACCAAAGTATTGTGGCCAATTCTCATTTCTTACCTCAAATTTTACCTTTTGTCAATGAAGAAATAGAAGTCAATGAAAATAATAAAGGTACAGATGATACTGGATACAAAATACAAGATATAAGTACAGGACTGAAAAGTTCTGTATCAATTCTCACCCAACACTCATCTTTGTTGGTAGTGCTTAAAGGCATCATAGACTGTCTCTTGAAAACAGGTATCTCATACTTTTCATTAGTAAGATTTTATTATTCCTGTTTGAATAATAAAAACCATTATCAAGAATTTTGTTTCTTTCCTCTTTCACATCGATTTAATCTGTTTACGTTTGGTCTTAGCTTATACCAATTACATTTTTGTATTTACAGTAATTTACAGCTAATAAAACCATGAGTTTTATTAGCTGCGTCATTACAAATGTTTGAATTGTGGGTAAACAGATAACAATTCTAACCATAGTCATATGACATGGAAGCCTCCATAGTCTGGTCAGTAACAACAGTGCCCTTTGGTTAAAACCCCCACATTTAAATCCCCCCATTAAGAATCTCTATAATTTCTTTTCAACTTAAGATGAGTTATCTGGCCTCATTATCAAAAGCTAGCTTGTGTTTTGGCTTTCTATAGTGAGAAAAGTTTCACAAATAATGGCCACTCAGCATAACTTGTAGAGTTATGGTGAAACCATAACTCTACAAGTTATGCTGAGTGGCCTCGTATAAACCTAATCACTTCTGTGATAGGGTAGTTAATCCTATCAACTTAGAATTCTATGTCTGTATTCAGTGGCTGACTCAGTTTTTTGCCTTCAACCCAAAAACAAATGAACTGACTACTGAATACATACAAGTGACAGACATAGCATACTAAGTTGTTAAACTGTTAGTCAGGATTGACTAACATATCATACAAGTAATTAGGTTTATGAGGCTGCTGAGTAATGAAAGGATATTATTTTTGAAATAATCTACAAGGAGAGAAAAATCAGAACTCCATGGTGAACTCAGGAAGTTAAAGAGGCAGTCAAGTAAAAGAAGACAGCATATCAAAAGTTCCTGGCAAGTAAGTCAGCTTGTGCTCTTAGGGAATACAGAGACAAATATAAGAAAGAAAAGCATTGTAAAATGAAATGGAAGTCATGAGAAGACTTTGGTAAGAACATAAAAAATAAATACCAGGAATGCGATAAAATATTCTGGACAATCTTTAAAGATACCTGTGGCATAACTATAAATAATAAATTACACGATATCCACAGTAATTAACTTTAATGAAATAAAGGTACGAATATTTCGTACTGAAATTAACCGATGATGTACTGTTAATTTAACTACGAAATATTAGTACCTATATTTCATTAAAGTTAATTACTGTGGTTATCAATTAATTTATTAATTATATTCTGGACAAACTCAGAAATGGAGAAAAGAGTACTGTAAAAAGAATGCAAGGTGATAAAAGGGACATAAAAACTTTATAATGATATTCTTGATGTATAGAGTAATTACTTTGAAAGATTGCTAAATGAAACAAGCAGTGACAGCATGGTGGTAGAACAAGATTACCATCTGAATACTTAGCTGTAAAGTAGGCAGCTAGAACAAATGATATTTGAACAGAAATGCTAAAATAGGAGGTATAAAATCCTTTCTTTTAGTGTTACACTGTGATCAGCAGTCATTTTAGAAATTATGGACTTTACAACTGCGTTATAAATAACTTTTAATTTCCCGACGGTTCGATCTTCATATCAAGATCATCATCTGGACTATATACAAATATACAAGCATAGTTACATTACATACAGTGAGTAAAGAAACAATGAATTTGATCACAGGTTAGTCTACTGGCATTGTTGACCTCCAATGATAAAAAAAAAAAAAATTAATTATTTAGAAACTACATCAAAGTTAAATTCTATTTGAGATAACATTCTTTCTTATAGATAGTCTTCTTTCAGTAACAATGATGTCCTATTTTTAGCATTACAATTGATATTTTTGATTTAGGATTCTGGATTACCTACAGTCCTGTTTATAGTTAACTCAGAGAGAGAGGGGTTCCGTGGGTCGAATATGTATCTTCCATATGCTTGAGATTTTTAGACCATCATTATTGTTCGGATTGGGGGGATTGATAAGAATCTCACAGGCTTCCTTAAATTTGCGTTCATACCATGTTTTGGTGCGATGTAAACAACTGGTGCTTTTCCAGTCTATTCTATGGAAAGTTTTCAGGGCATGGTCAGAAAGGCCAGCTTCACCATAGTTGTTAAATTTAATGTGTTGTTTACTTTCCTTTTGTATGATAGGAATTGTGTGTCCTGTTTCCCCTATATATGGTATATTACAGGTGCAGTAAATACAGTATACTCCAAGGTGGGCCAGCAGAGTGGGTCTTTGGATCAGTTGAGTAGGCTTTTAGTTTTGCCAGAGGTTTAAAAGTGACTTTGAGGTTGTATTTTTGTAGTATTCTGTTTATTTTATCTGATGTCCCTTTAATGTTTTAAAGGAGAGGAATCTAGGGCATGTTGCTCAAAATGTTCCATATAAAAGTTTGCAAAAGGGCGGAATAATGGCGAGGCCATGGCTGTGCCTTCTCGCCATGGGATAATGGCGAGAAGGCACAGCCATGGGGCCTGCCACTATCCCCCCCTATTGATAACTTTTATATGGAACATTTTGAGCAACATGCCATAGATTCCTCTCCTTTAAAACCCAAAGTCTGGCTTAGATATGTTGACGATGTTTTCGTGATCTGGTCCCATGGTCACTAGACACTTTCCTTTGCCACCTATACAAACAACACAAACGCATACAATTGAGATTGAAAAACAGAACACACTTTTGTTTCTAGATGCACTTGTCACACGTCTTCCCTCTGGCAGTTCTTTCCTTTACTGTGTACCGGAAACCGTAGTAGGGTGGTAGGAGTTAATGTGTATATATTGGCACATACTGGCCAATATATACACATATACTCCTACCACCACCCAACACAAAAACTAGGTGTCATTAATACTCTAAAAAAACAGGGCTTTGAAAATCTGCTCCAGTGAACAATCTCTGAAAGATGAATTTAAAGTTATCAGCAATACTTTTCTAAAAATTGGATACAGCCAAAACACTATTAACAAACTTCTCTACAATCTAGGACCTCAATAAAAAACAAAGATGAACCAGACTACAATAAAACTATAACCATTCCTAACATTAAAGGGATATCAGATAAAATAAACAGACTACTATAAAAATACAACCTCAAAGCCACCTTTAAACCTCCTGCAAAACTAAGAAGCTTACTCAACTCATCCAAAGACCCACTCCCTCCGCTGGCCCACCCTTGAGTATACCGTATTTGCTGCACCTGCAATATACCATATATAGGTGAAACAGGACTCACAATTCCTATCAGACAAAAGGAACATAAACGACACATTAAATACAACAACTATGGTGAAGCTGGCCTTTCTGACCATGTCCTGAACACTTTACATAGAATAGACTGGAAAAGCACCAGTTGTTTACATCACACCAAAACATGGTATGAACGCAAATCCAATCTGAACAATAATGATGGTCTAAAAATCCCAAGCATATGGAAGATACATATTCGACCCACGGAACCCCTCTCTCTCTCTGAGTTAACTATAAACAGGACTGTAGGTAATCCAGAATCCTAAATCAAAAATATCAATCAATTGTAATGCTAAAATTAGGACATTGTTACCGAAAGAAGACTATCTATAAGAAAGAATGTTAATTCAAATAGAATTTAACTTTGAAGTAGTTTCTAAATAATTAATTTTTTTTTTTTTTTATCATTGGCGGTCAACAATGCCAGTAGACTAACCTGTGATCAAATTCATTGTTTCTTTACTCACTGTATGTAATGTAACTATGCTTGTGTATTTGTATATACTCCAGATGATGATCTTGATATGAAGATTGAAACGTCGGGAAATTAAAAGAGTTATTTATAAGACCAAGATCAGAGGATCAAATTCCAGATGATTGGAGTAGAGACCTCATATTACCCATCCTTAAAAAAAGTTAATAAAGCTGAATGTGAGAATTACAGTGGAATTTCTCGGCTGAATGTTCCTGTAGGATTTATACGAGTATTCTCAAGAAATGGCTAAGAAAAATTGTGGAGGAGAAGCTTAGAGAAGGAACGAGCTGGGTTCAGGGTAAACAGAAGTTGTCAGGATCAGATTTTCACTTTAAGACACAATGGGAATATAACAAGGATCTGTATTTAAGTTTTGTAGATGTGGAAAAGGCATATGACTAGGTGCCAAGAGGAAAGCCGTTCAGAAAAGCTCCAGTTATATGGTGTAAATGGGACATTCTGTCAAGCAGTACATAGTTTCTATTTCAATTGCAAATCAGCAGCAAATTAAAGGAGATACAGGAAGACAGTTCGATGTTAAATCAGGTTGAACAGAGTGATATTATCTCCATTGTTATTCATCATCTATATTGGATCACATTCTGAAGGAAAGCAGCATCAAACCTGATATCAAAATTGGAGATGTTAATCTCAGCTCTTTACTTTGTAGATGATGTTATACTCCTAAATAAATCCAGGACAAGTCTGCAGGATTCCCTGACCAAATTGAGTAACTGATGTAATAAATTTTATATGAAAATCCACATTAAAAAGATAAAAACACTGAAAATAGGCAAGATCATTGAAAACGTCAACTGCATCCTGAATAGAATAAGTGAAATTCGTTATTAAAAAATATGAAAACAATCTGTGTTATAGCAAAACTTCAGTTTAATATAGACCAAAATAATCACTCACTATTTCGACTTTCATATCATGGTCATCATCTGGGGTACACACACACACACACACACACACCACACACACACACACACACACACACACACACACACACACACACACATATATATATATATATATATATATATACAAAGAAACAAGCTATATTACAATTACAATTTACATGGTATGGTAAAGATACAGTAATTTGGTCAACCATTAAAACTACAGGCCTGACCAGTGGCGCACCCAGGATTTAATCTTGGGGGGGGGAGTTGAACGGATAAAAATATTTTTATCCGTTTAACTAAAATTCGTTAAATTTTATTCATTCAATAAAATTCATTAGGTAATTATAAAAATTTATTTAAAGAATAAAATCCAGTTTTTCTTTTCTTTTTATGAAGCTCTTGAATTATTTCAGTCGTGATTACATTAATCTCTCTGTGTGTGTGTGTATATATAGCAAAGCCAGTCCGTTCAATCGTGATTGTGTCATGGTAGTCTTAAATAGGTTTTTAAAAGGTGTAAGTTAGAAAATCACCTTTCACTGACGCATGTTGTTACCGGAAGCATTGCAAATATTTTTAATAAGTTATAGATGTTAGGATATATCATTTTGTCGCACTTTGAAACTGCATCAACGACATTTTTGCATGGATCTATTGCAAAAGGTTTTTCAAATTTCTTATACCACAACTTGAATTCGCCGTTCAAAATTTCTAGATTTGTATAAGGCAAATCACCGGCATAAAATTCACACAAATGACGATAATCTTCCATTGCATTTGCTGTTGGAGCATCTTTTCCATTTGGTAGAAGAGAAAAAAACATATTTCAAAATGCTGCAGTGCTGAGTGAAACATTCATGAAGTTGAGTCAATGTTTGGTCAATAAATGGAATGAAATAGTTCTCCTGAAATACTCTTCTACAGAATCAGCTGGAACATTGAATCTTAATGTTTGTTTTGATGAAGTCTGGCTTTTTAATGTCAATATTAAAATTATTGGCTTTTATACATGCTTCATCATAAATATCTTTAAATGACGAATCTGGTGTTTCACGAACAGTATTTAATTGAGCCACAACATCATCAACAAAATTTAGGACAATTAAGGGATCACTGTCAGATTTTTGCATTATTTTAGACAATGGTAAGGTGCACACAAATATTTTTTGTGAGCTAAATAAAGATATTATAAATCTTGAAATATATTAATATTATAAACAACAACAAGGGTATCCTGTCTTTTAGGGGTTGAAGAAATTGTGTACCATTTCAATTATGCCAATTCAATTTCTTATTTGTCACAGATATAGCATTTCCAAGTGCCAAATTCAAACTATGTGATGCACAATGAACATATAAAGCTTGTCAATATTATTATTACATAACATCTCCAGGTAGTCCAAAGACATATCGAGGAAGGGCACCTACTCTACAACCTCTCCATTTCACCAACCACAACTACAATCATCATCATCTACACCAATGCTGTCTACCACTGCCACTAGTATTTTCACAGACAATCACAAACATCCATGCCCACTGCGGGATTCGAACTCACAGCCTTTTGGCTGGAGAGTCGGCCACCAGGCCAGATATATAGATAAAAAATTAAATTTTGTGGATAAAAATTAATACTATGTTTTAATTTTTATTAAACAAATAAATAAAATTATATAATTATGTTACTATTTACTTTTAATGAGATGGATGAGCTTCTCGACCTTGCAGAGTTGCTGGATATCTGGCTCAGTATTAGACAACTTCAGTCGAAGATCGGCACACACAATAAGACGAATTCTGTATTTTGTTTTTATTTGAAGGAGCGATGAAAATCATTTCTCGCAAAGATAGGTTGTAGAAAACTGCATGACAATTTTCGACTTCTTCAAATAATTTGGGAAATTCACTTCTCACTGAAGGTGAGATCCAGAATCGAGCCAAACCACGATCACAGAATTACATTTTAAGCCCACTGTCACTTGAAAGCTCAATTAGCTGCTCTTTTTTCGATAATGAAAGGTCGTTCTTGTGACTGCAAGCCTGAAATGGATTGTGAAATCACAGAAATTTCTTATAAAAAGTTGTTCGGAAAATGTTTCCAAATTCTTTTTCGAGTTTTGAGATGGACATAAACTCTTTCCCAGTGGTTAAATTCTAAACTAATAAGTTTCGGGCCCTATACAAAATAACCAATTGTATTTACCTTTTGCTTACTATCTGGGGAAGCTGCAAACCTCCCCGTCCCTTTCATCACGCGTTCGTAATCAGGCTACTGTTGATATTGACTTTATATACACATTCAAACCTGTAAACAACTGTTGAATAATAACACAATAATGTAGGCATAATTACCATAAAGGAAGAAAAGTCACAAAACAGAAAAATGTTCCTACAAAATGACCAACTGTATTTATCTTTAAATGTGATCCACTGGTTAAGTGTCCAGCAAATCAGCAAAATCTTTCCTTTCGTTCAGCGTATTAATATTATCGCATTGCAACTGATGGGAATTTTGTGTTTCTGTGGATTCGTTACGGACCTCTTTCTCTTCAGAAACTACACACAAACTATAATACAAAACGAGTTTGTCATTACAAACTCGTTTTGTATTATCACTGTCATCCGAGCTATTTTTCCATTTAAAGAAGGTACCAGTGTACTTATCCATAATTGAAATACCACACTTGCTCGCATATAACTCTCACTCCTGATTTTACTTTTTGAAAAAAATAAATTAAAAAGTTTTGCATATACCTCGCAAATGAAAAAAGCTGAAACACATTCAGAGCAGGGCGATAGTAACTTGCTCCCGCAGTAAACAACACGCTCTCCCCCAATAGCCACTATATTGCAGAGGCAAGAAAAACAAGTACTTTTATTATGTCAGTGAATAAGTTATAAGCAGTCTGTGTAATATATTTCTCAACAAATAGTGCAATTAGAGACAACTGGGATAAAAACCACACTAATTGATAAATCACATGTCCCCCCTCATGCAGAAACTATGCTGTATATATATAGACTTAAGCAAAACCATATGTTGCACCGGCAAACACAGTATCTAACTTAAAACTATTGTTATTAATTAGATTGTGTGAGTTTGCTTGGCAGCAATAAAATTCATAAAACATGTTAAAACTAAGATATATTTAAATATATAGTGAATGCGGTTATGGCGGTTTCACATATTATTGGAATTTGGTTGAAGAGAGTTAGCATTTCAACTCAATTGTCAGCTTGCTTTTCACGCGATTTCCAAAAAATATATAAATACTGGAGTTAGCTCACAACACATTTTGTCTAAGTATTACTTAGCACTTCTGAAGATATATTGAGCCTTGGTTGAAGGAGGAAAACCTTCAACAATAAAATTCAATAAACAACAAGCAATTGGTTGAAATGTGGTCATGTGGACAACACATGTTCACTTCAAATCTGACAAAACAGCAAGGGAAGGTGGAAGCAATAAAACCATATTGTTTTTCACTTCACCCCTCTTTTATTACTTGCCATTCTGCCACTACAAATTAAAATAATGGCAGAATGTTCATTCCATGAACATTCTGCTGCTATTTTTTTTTAAGTATTCATTTTATTTTAATAATTTTTACTTACTTATTATTTTAATTTGTTTTGTTTGAATAATTAAAATATATAGATTTATTTGGTTAATTTAAGCCTGTGTTAACCAAGGCTCAGTATATCTTCAGAAGTGCTAAGTAATACTTAGACAAAATGTGTTGTGAGCTAACTCCAGTATTTATATATTTTTCAGAAATCGTGTGAAAAGCCTCTCCCATCGTCACGGACCACAGGTTGAGAAACACTGCCATAGGGTTCTCTTACCTTATGTGATCCCTAATTCATAAGTAGTATAGAAATAGAAGACATGACACAACATAAATAAAAAATGAATTTTAATTAGGAAAAGTGTCTTGGAAAATTTCCTAGTATTTTTTAACTTTTTCTTTTTTTTGGTGGGGGGAGGGCAGGGCCCCTGGGCACGCCACTGGGTCTGACCTCTGGTATAAAAAAAAAAACATCAAAGCTTGAGTCCTTTTTATTATTATTATTATTATTATTATCTATTTGGTTACAAAGGATCCTCTATAGCTCAGTCGGTATAGATGAAGCTCTTTGGTTGGAAAGACCTGGGTTTGATTCCCGTCAGTGACTGATCTCATACAAAGGTGGTGGTGGTGGGGGGGGGGTCACTCGGAAACTTGGGTTTATCGTCTCCCATAACAGGCAAACCAGCCCTGTGAGCACACGCATCTACAGACATTGTTCACACCGGTAAGCATAGGGCCGTAGGACTAACCACCTTATCCTTAAGTTTTGGTTGCAGTTTTGAAGTCCAAGAATACTTGGAAAGGTTGTAGGCGCTTAAGTGCCTGTTAGGACCACTGATGGGATAGGATTTGGTTACAAATCATTAAGAGAAATATATTAAGCTAGAGAGCAACATACCCTCACATAATTACTCATAAATTAGAAGAAGAAAAAAAATAATATAAATAGTGACCAATAAGAGTGAAATTATTGCTTAGAGTCCTAAAGTAAGGGTTTACTGGAAAACTTGAAAAACTAATGTGGGCAGAACGTGTGACATCCAAATTCCTGGGATTTTTCTGCCACCATTTTTGTGAAGATTAGGATGGTTATTCAAAATTTCACAGGCTTCTCTAAATTTTTGTTTATACCAGATTTTTATGATGTAAGGAACAGGTACTTTTACAATCAATTTGGTGTAAGGTGTCAAGAGCATGATCTGAGAGGCTTGCTTCACCAAAATCGTTAAATTTAATGTGTCATTTGTGTTCTTTTTTATGGAATTTTATAGGAATTGTATGTCCAGTTTCACCAATATAAGGTAAGTTATGGGTTCAATGGATACTGTATATTTCTGGTGTGCCAATTGGGGGAGAGAGGATCCTTAGAGGAGTTGAATTTGTTTTTTTAATTTTATAGATGGTTTAAAAGTAGCAGTAACATTATAATGGTGTAGAATTCTATCTATTTTATCTGATAACTTTTAATGTATAGGATAGTTGTGGTTTTACCGTAATCTAAATTATATGCATTTTTTGATGAAGCTTTATGAAGAACTTTATTGATGGTAATTTTGATGGTAGCCATTATTTATAAATGTATCGTTAATAATTTGTAATTCTTAGGAGCTTGTTCATTAGAGCAAATTGTTATAGCTCTGTTTTTGAGGTTGTTAATGACTCCAAGTTTTTGTGAAGGGTGGTGATAAGAGTTAGCATATATAAGAGTATATTTGCCGGTATGTCTAGGCTTGCTGTATACAAGTGAAGGATAGACTGCATGAGGGAAGATGTGCAACTAGTGTAACCAGGAAAAGAAGTGATTTTTGATTTTCAATTTCAATAGTAAATTGTATGCACTCATGTTTTTTGTTCAGGTGGCTGAGGAAGATGCTTACAATTTGGTGGTTGTGTGGCCAGATAACAAAAACATTGTGAACATATCTAAGCCAAACTATAGATTTTAAAGTAAAGGAATCTAGAGCATGTTGCTCAAAAGTGTCCTGCACCAGTGGGGAAACATCAACAATAGCATAGCCAATGAGACTTTTCTTATTCCTTGCCTCTTTTCTCCATATGAATGAATTTGTGCACTTTTTTTATGTAGAACATTGTGTTAGTAATAACCAGTCCATGTTCTGAGCAGAAATCCAACAAGTGTTTGTCATTATTATTATTAGCTTTGCTCTTTTCTTCAGATTTTCCCAAAATATTTTTGTATGTCTGACAATCATTTCTTAGTCTGCTATTTGATCCCCAACAAGGACCAACTTTTCCTTTTTCATTGTGTCAGTTGCTTTCTCTAAAGCCTCAAAAAAATTCCTTTACCTTGTTAGAACCTTCTGTGGGTCCATAGGCACAAATAAGTCATTGTCCAGTTCCCCACTCTGATATTTGCCCATATCACTCTACTTGATACTGCCTGCCATTCAAGATTAATCTTATATTTGGTGTTGAATACTATAGCTACTCCTTCTTTTCCCTGATTGCTGTTGCCTGAATATAACATTTTGTATATATTGCTGAGAAAGATCTCAACAGTTTTTGTCTTTTTTTTTTGTTTCATTCAACCCTGTTATGTCGATCTGGTACTTATCCAATTTTCATCAGCCAGCTCCATTTCTTTGCCATTTAGGCTTCTTATGTTGATAGTACTGATCTTGAACTCTGGTGATGTTGAGTAGGGACGTGTTTCAGGATTTGTTCTAGTAGCTGACTTTTTGCTTTTCATGGTACAACATGACAGATAACGACTAATCTGGAGAAAATATTTGATAGGAAGTTAGTAACGATGTGACTTTCTTGTAGTACTATCATAAGATTCTGTATGCTTCCTGAGGATATATGTCAGAAATTTGATGATGATGATCCTTTCCTTCATGCTTGCATTGGTGATCAGAATACATCATGCAAATTTTGGAAAAAAATACCATGTTAGAGTAAAACTTTAGTTTAATATAAACCAAAATAAACACTCGACATTTTTACCTTGACATTAAGGTCATCATTTGGAGTATACACATATATACAAAGAAACAAGCTACACTACAATCTACATGGCATCCTAAAGTTACTGACCAACCACCACAACTATTGGCTGATCTCTAGTGGAAAAAAAAACTTACTACATAAAAGCTAGAGTCCAATTATTATTATTGTTATTATCTATTCTGTTACAAAATTAAATTAAGCTGGAGAGCAACATGTTTACAAAAAGAAAAAATTAATAATTAAATCAAAATAAAATAAAATAAAAAATACTTTTATCAGTTTAGTGGCCAATAAAAGCTGAAAAAATGTTTAGAGTCCTAAAGTCAGGGTTTGCTGGAAACTAAGTGGGCTGAATGTGTGCCTTCCATATTCTTGGGATTTTTATGCCACCATTATTGTTAAGATTGGGGTGGTTTTCCCTGACCAAAATACTGTCTGTTCAAAATATTGAGTTACAGTGGCAGGGAATTGTGTAGACTTGGTAAGGAGTCTGGGCATGGGTGATCCTTGATTTGTCTCAGGAAGGTAGATACTTTGTTTAGAGGTTAGTATACTGTTCTGATTTGTGTTGTTTCAGGAGTTTAAAGATTTTGGGGGATGGGATTTGTTCTTTTTAAATAGTTTGGTGAGTTTTTTTTTTTGTATCCATTTTGTTGAAATGATGTGAATAGAAAATTTTCTCCTGAGGAGAAAATTTTCTTTGCTCTGTAGGCTCTATTCAGCCCACTTAGTTCCAGCAAACACTGACTTTAGGATTCTAAGCAATTTTTCATCTTTTACCTATGTGGATGGGTAGGTGCCGTTACAGTAAACTGAGCATATGTGAGATCAATCTGCTTGCTTTGTAACGAAAGTATCCAAGAAGACTAGAAACCCTTCTTTTTTTCTCTTCTACGGTGAAACTAATATAAGAATGGATATTGTAATGGAATGGAATGAAGATGTAAAAAATTTAGAGAGAGCTTGTGGACCATTCAGCCAAATGATAAAGGCATTATCTATATACTTCAACTATTCTTTGGGCTTGAGGAGGGGAGCCAGATTAAATGCCAATGATTCAAGCAGTTCCATTGCTACACTTTCAATAATTGATTTAAAGAGCTGGTTGTTTCAGTTAAATACCCACATTTAAGGCTGTATTAAATAAAGTAAAAGCACAAAACCTTCACCATAGCATCCTGAATTTCCTCACAAATAATGTTACAAAATACAGATATTGGGAGTACTGCATATAGTTATTCATTCTGCATTAAATCTGGAAAATAAAGGATGAAGCCTGTTTTTGTATTTATACAGTAGTTTCATATTAAGTATTATATTATTTCAGTAATAAAACTCAAAATTTATGTCATCATCAAATTTCTGACATGTACTCTCAAGGGGATGTACAGGATATGATAGTACTACATAAAAAACTTACATCATTATTAACTTCCTCTCTACAATTTTCCTCTAAATCAGTCTGTTACCCGTCAAGATTCCATCATTATCAGATCTTATATTTCTATCCTCTAAGGCACTTTTTACTGTATTAATCCATCTATATCTTGGTCTTCCTCTGGGTCTTTTTCCTGCCAACCTGGCAGAGAACACTTGTTTTGTTAATCTTTCCTCTCCTCTGTTTAAGTGACAATACCACCTGAGATCAGCTCTGCTAACACATTTCTGGATGCTAACAATGCTAAGTTCTTTCCTTAATATCCTCATTTTTTTATATAATACTGCCATTGATGTTCATGGCTCTAATCTTTCTCAGGACCCTCATATCTGTGGTCTCTTGTATTTGGTCAAGTGTTTTATTTCTAACCCAGCTCTCAAATCCATAAGTTAAAATTGGTTTGAACACTGTCTTGTATACAGCTAATTTTTCTCTTATTCCTTATAAATTTATTCAGTTGATTCCTACCATTCCAGTTTTTTTGATTCTGTTGTCTATTTCCATATTTAATTTACCATCTGCATTAAAAATTGTGCCTAAGTAGCTGAAAATGTTTTAATTGTTCTACAGGTTCTCCATTCACAATGCAGTTGATATTTTCAATGCTTCTGCCTATTTTCATTGTCTTTGTCTTGTTATTGCTGACCTTCACACCATATCCATTATAACAGTTATCCAATTTTGCCTTAATAAAAGCAAAATCAAATGCATATTGTGAATCAATAAAGACTTGGATGAAAGCAACAAACTTTTATTAACTCTAGCAAAATGATAGGGGGGGGGAAAATATATATATATATATATATATATATATATATATATATATATATATATATATATATATTGAGCAGGAAAGAACCCTCATGGTAAACCAGCATAAAATAGCAAACAGAATTTTGACTATTTTAAGGGGGGGGGGGGATAAATACCAAAGTTTTATAACCAAGGCAACATGATCTTCTAAAATGAAGACTTAAATTTGCAGAGTAAACTGTAGCTAAGATTAGTAAGAAAAAGAATAGTGGAAAACAGAATAAAGCAAATTACAATAAATTGTACATTGATAACAGACATAATGCACACAAAACAACAGCATGAAATAGCCCAAATAAAAACAATAATGGGAGACATTATACCAACGAACTGAAAGAGCATAAAAATCCAGAATTAACATTTCAGTTTCAAAATGTTATGTTAGCTTAAATTGATATCACTTACCTGAAATCTTTATAATGAAATATGTGCTGCCTGTACCATTAAAATCAAAAGTAATCTGAAAATTTTGGCAGTTCGGTCAACTTTATAATTGGCTATTTCCATTTAAAAAGAAGGTGGGGACACAAGTGATCAACAACTATCTTGTTAGTCAGCTTAGTGGGTGGGGGATGATTGGTACAGATAGAAACCTGATGATGCAGGTTGCATAATTTGTTAATGTTCTATTAAAACGGTAAAGAAATATAGAACAATATATAATTTTTAATTTGAAGTTTAAAAAGTAATGAAGTTTGTATGGGTAACAGCTCATTTCATGTTCAAAAAAAAATTTTTTTTCTAGCTTCATACTTTTCAGCAAACTTCAAATAAAAAAAAATACTGTACATTGTATCATATTTCTTTAAGTAGGGTTAGGAGAATAGTTTTAACATTAGCAGCCATCCATCATTAGGTCTCTAGTTAGAACATTAACTGCCAAAGCAATTATTATTATTGCAGAGAAACCTCCATGTTGTCCAAAGATACATTATGAGAGATCTATGCTATCCAAATGGAATATCTATCATATGAGGATGGTTCCATAACTTTTAGATGATAGAAAGGAAACAACTGTCACTTTTCAACATAATCTCCCTTTACTTCAACACATCTTTAAATGACCATTTCTACACCCTTGAAAAAATAGTCTGTACTTTTGTCTGCAAAATGGCCTAAAACTGCATCTTGCACCTCATTGTCAAATTTTCTTCCTCGAGGGTAGTTCCGAGAAGTAGTACTCACTGAATGTTGGATCTGGGCTGTAGAGTGGGTGTTCTCCAGGGTAACCACAGTCCTTCACTACAGCCTTTGCAACAATAGCTGTATGGACTGGAGCATTGTTGTAAAGCAGGTGAACACCATGCTCAACATTCCTTGTCTCTTTTCCTTTATGGCATTGAAGTTTTTTTTTTTCCCTTCGTTAGACTATAATGAATTTAGTTTAATCCTTTATCCAAGTGTAAGCAAACAAAGTTTACGCCTGAAGTATCTTCAGGACTCAGGCAACTCGTGGTAAAGGTGGACCAAGCTCTCATCACTCCTTGTCTTAGTATCTCACATAATACAAAGCTCATCTCCTTGTGGACATGTATAATGCTATGCATTAAGGGAAGGGGCCACTACCCATACCGGTTTCGACCTCTATTGAGGTCTCGTCAGTGTGAGCCAGACCCAGAGGTGGTGATACCAAGGTGGAAGCAATGGAGAAGTCATATTTACCTATACAAGTTGCTAAAAGTGTCTCATCTTATTATTAAATTACTCTGGATTTAGAGTAAGAGGTTGGAAGTTTTTTTCCCCACTTGATTAGACTATAATAAATTTAGTTTAATCCTTTATCCAAGTGTAAGCAAACAAAGTTTGTGCCCGAAGTATCTTCAGGACTGAGGCAACTCATGGTAAAGGTGGACCAAGCTCTCATCACTCCTTGTCTTAGTATCTCCCATAATTCAAAGCAGATCTCCTTGCAGATATGTAGAATGTTATGCATTAAGGGAAGGACCACTACCCAGACCGGTTTTGACTTTTATTGAGGTCTTGTCAGTGGGAGCCAGACCCAGAGGTGGTGATACCAAGCTGGAAGCAATGGAGAAGTCATATTTACCTATACGAGTTGCCAAAAGTTGTCTCACCTTATTATTAAATTACTCTTAAATTAAATTACTCATGGTAAAGGTAGACCAAGCTCTCATCACTCCTTGTCTTAGTATCTCCCATAATTCAAAGCAGATCTCCTTGTGAACATGTAGAATGTTATGCATTAAGGGAAGGGCCACTAAACAGACTGGTTTCGACCTTTATTGAGGTCGCGTCAGTGGGAGCCAGACCCAGAGGTGGTGATACCAAGCTGGAAGCAAGAGAAGTCATATTTACCTATACGAGTTGCCAAAAGTTGTCTCACCTTATTATTAAATTACTCTGGATTTAGAGAAAGATGTTGGAAGTTTTTTTTATTTTCTTTGCATTATGGGAGATACTAAGACAAAGAGTGATGAGAGTTTGGTCCACCTTCGCGAGGGGATGTCTCAGTCCTGAAGATACTTCAGGCGCAAACTTTGTTTGCTTACACTTGGATAAAGGATTAAACTAAATTTATTATAGTCTGACCAAGTGGAAAAACTTCCAACAGCTTTCTCTAAATCCAGAGTAATTTAATAATAAAGTGAGACACCTTTTGGAAACTCGTATAGGTAAATATGATTTCACCATTGCTTCCACCTTGGTATCACCACCTCTGGGTCTGGCTCCCACTGACGAAACCTCGATAAAGGTTGAAACTGGTCTGGATAGTGCCCTTCCCTTAATGCATACCATTATAGATGTCTGCAAGGAGATGTGCTTTGCATTATGGGAGATACTAAGACAAGGAGTGATGAGAACTTTGTCCACCTTTACCATGAGAAGCCTCAGTCCTGAAGATACTTCAGGTGCAAACTTTGGTTGCTTCCACTTGGATAAAGGATTAAACTAAATTTATTATAGTCTAACCAAGTGGGAAAAAAAACTTGCAACATCTTTCTCTAAATCCAGAGTAATTTAATAATAAGGTGAGACACCTTTGGCATCTCGTATAGGTAAATATGACTTCTGCATTGCTTCCACCTTGGTATCACCACCTCTGGGTCTGGCTCCCACTGACGAGACCTCAATAAAGGTTGAAACTGGTCTGGGTAGTGGCCCTCCCCTTAATGCATAGTATTATACATGTCCACAAGGAGATGTGCATTGCATTATGCAAGATACTAAGACAAGTAGGGATGAGAGCTTGGTTTACTTTTACCACAAGTTGCCTCAGTCCTGAAGATATTTCAGATGCAACTTTGTTTGCTTACACTTGGATAAAGGATTAAACTAAATTTATTATCTCCTTTATGGCATCACACAGTTTGTGCAGGTGTGAAGTATAATATTTTGAATTCATGGTGGTATTCCTTGAAGTCAATCGGGAATTAATTCCCCATCAATCCCAAGAGATTGTTGCCATGATTTTCTTGGTGGAATGTGAGTAACCTTGGCTTTTCTCAGCAGTGCTTTGCCTGGTTTGCACCACTCCATAAATTCCCTTTTGGAAAGAGGATCATAATAAAGGACCATGGTTTCAACCCCCCCCCCCCCCCTGGTGACAATGTATTCCAGCACTTCTCTCTGATTCCCTTGGCAAAGCTATAAAAAATTGCAGGAACAAGTCACATGATGCTCCTTCTGAATTAAAGAGAGAAGTTGGGGACCCACCTTGCAATCTTTTGTCATGTGAAGCTTCTCATGAATGATGTAAAAGATGGTTATTATAGAAAGTGCCAAGCTTGCTGAGATTTCTTTGAGCTTCAGTTTTTTAACATTACAGCACTTAGTGCACCACGTTTTAGTCAAACAAGTGCCTCCAACTGAATGATGCAGGTAAAAAGTTGAAACCAGTACACTATGATGCCCGTAAATGGTGCTATCTGTCACAGACAGCATTTTAAAATTGGTGCGAATTTTGGATGTGAGGCTGGAAGCTTTTGGAACCTACCTCGTATCTCATCTTGAACACATTCATCAACAAAGTATTCACAGCAGATGCTGGCAATCCATTCCACTCATTTGGCACTCTTAAAGCGGGAAAAAAAAAAAAAAAAAAAAAAAAAAAAAAAAAAAAAATTGCAGTCCACCACACACACACACACCCATGCTAACCTACATACTCAGTTTTGTTGAATGACTCCTTGTTCTATACTATCTTGCCAAATGGTGAAAACATTTCTATTATATCCTGTCTGAAAAGATGGGATATTCATATCATCTAACTTTCACAGGAAGTGGAAGTTTGATGATATGAAGGGAGTATAGGGAATATTCTACATACTACTCACTATCTTTGTCACTTAGCTTTGAATCCTCTCCATCACTTCCTCATCTCCATAGAACACAGTTGACTCTACCTGTGTGATGTTATCCAGGTTGGACTGTATCATAGCTTTATTATTCTTCCATAACCAGGTTGCCGTGGCCACTTTTTGCAATATGAACTTCAATTTCCTATCTACTGAACCCCCAAATCCTTAGCCTTATCATCTCCATCCTATATAATTAAAATTAAAAGAAACACGCGTATTAACCACAGTGAAAATTATTTAATTGTAAATATTTCATCCTAAGTTTCTTAGGATATCATCAGTACAGTAGTTTTAAACAATAATAGGAATAACATACAGTTAGGGCACATGATTACAATAGAATCTCATTAAACGTGCATAACGTGCTACAGAAGTTTAAAAAAAAAAATTATTTAACACAATTTTGTATGACAATTTCCCATACTTTAGGAATAGCAAGAACGTTGTTGTGGTTCTAGAAACAAGTTTTTTATTTGAATGTCTTTAATTTTTGAGTTTCACACAAAAATTAAAGACATTCAACTATCAAAAACTGACTTGTTAATCAGCTTCGACATTGTCTCCCTCTTCACAAACATTCCCCATAAAGAAACAATAGAATTACTAACTCAAAAATTTCCATCTGATATAGTTGAATTGTTCAAGTTTGTTATTGCATCAGGTTACTTCACCTGGAATGGTCAAATTTACAAGCAAGAAGAAGGAACAACAGTGGGATCTCCTTTATCACCAAACCTAGCAAACTTGTTTCTAGAACACCTTGAGGAAAAAATATTCACTTTTGAACCCAAACCAAAAATTTGGTTAAGATATGTCAACGACGTATTTGCGGTCTGGGATCATCCCGAACATGAATTACAACTGTTTCTAGACAAAATTTACCTTCTTCATCATCGCATCAACTTTACGTTAGAAAAAGAATCTCCACAGGTTATCTCCTTTTTGGATTTACACATCCAAAGAAAAGAAGACGGTTCCATCGCTACGTCTGTCTTTCGCAGGCCTACATTCTCAGGTCGCTATATTCACAATTCTTCTGCTCATCATCCATCTCGGAAATCTGGCATTATTAAATCACTAGTTTCCAGAGCACACAAATTCTGCTCCTCTGAAGAATCTTTAAACCAGGAATTAGAAGTAATCAAAAATACAGCCATCCTAAATGGATATAATCCTAAAACAACAACTCAAAAAAATCATCAGTCACTTCTCCACACATCAAACCAGGCAGAAAGAAGTCCACACTTACGTCAAAGGCATCTCCGAACGTCTTTCTAAAATTATGAAGAAATACAATTTTGCCACTACTTACAAACCTATCAACCAAATTTACAACTTGTTACCTTCTCCTAAGGACAAGCTCTCACCTTTGATGTTGCCTGGCATTTATGAGATTCCATGCTTATGCAAATTATCTTACTTTGGACAGACAGACAGGTCTGTTGAGAAACACATCTCGGAACATCAAGACCACATTCGTCTTTTTAAACTGCAGTAATCTGGCCTCTCTCTCAACACAGAATTGAATATCCAAACCATGGGATCCATTGGGAAAAGTCTAAACTTTTACATAGATCTTTATATAAACATGAACGTTTATACAAAGAAAGTTCTGAAGCCCTACTACACAGACCAAACTTAAACCGCAACGATGTTCTGGCTATTCCTAAAGTATGGGAAATTGTCATACAAAATTGTGTTAAATAATTTTTTTTTTTTTTTTAAACTTCTGTAGCACGTTATGCACGTTTAATGAGATTCTATTGTAATCATGCGCCCTAACTGTATGTTATTCCTATTATTGTTTAAAACTACTGTACTGATGATGTCCTAAGATACTTAGAATGAAATATTTACAATTAAATAATTTTCACTATGGTTAATACGTATGTTTCTTTTAATTATGATCGCACCACAGGTTTCGTTATTTAAAAAAGTTCCATCCTATATAGCTTGTAATATTTTCCTCCCAAAATGCATAACTTGACACTTATGCACATTAAACTGAAACCTATTATCATTTACCCACACTGTTGACTTATTTAAATCATCCTAAGCTCTCTACATCTCCTTAACTATTGTACTACCCAGTTTAGCAACACGAGCAACCAAATTAATGTTTTCCTTCAAACGATTTCCTATATCATTTATGTATAAATTTAATAGCAGTGGTCCAAATTAAAGAGCCCTCCAGTACTACTAGTCACCTGCTTTCTCCTGGATTTCCATATACATCCCCATTAATTCCAATTTGTGCAACAGTATTTATCTGGTCAAATGCCTTTGCAAAATCCATTAGTATTATCATGTAGCCATTCCCTTTATCCAACTCACTTGGCACTCTATTATAAATAAAAGAAAAAAGTGAGTCAATTGCTAAGGCATTATCTATATATCACAGAGCCATGCCCACCCCACTCCCCAATTAAGTATCACATTCTTATCCACCCATTCCTAAAATCCATATTTGATTAATCCTCTCAATACCACCACCACTTCTGATGTACTGGTTTTTCTGCAGTTTGCTTCCTAAGTCTTGGTATTTTGGAATCAAGAAGTGAGGAATCTTTATCTGGTCTCTTTGGACTAAAGGTGAGTTAGCTGGTCTCACACGGAAGTCGGTTTTTTTTTTCTCCCTCCCTCCCTCCCTCAGAACAGAACAGACAAACCGACCCCATGAACACACACTTCCACAGCCATACCCCCCCCACCCCAAAAAAATCAAACTTTGCTACAAGCCAGTTGGGATTTCCCACAGTTCCATAATCATAGCAAACCCTGCACTAAGTGGGATAAAAGTGCTATAAAGAGGAAGAATATTCTTCCTTACCAAGCTAAAAGAAAACACTTGAGAATTTCCTTTGGCTTTTTTTGGCTAATTTCTCTTCATAATCTGGATTTGTCTTCTTTAACATGCTTGTCACCTTTCTTACCTGTGCCTTGTACTGGTCCTGAGCTTGATCACATTTGTCCTTATGTACCTTCCACAGCCTCTGTTTATACTTATCCATGACTCCTATGTGATTTATCCTCCTGACTTTGGGTGTATAGTCTGGTACTTCTTCCTTCAGATATCCCTTAACCTCTTCCATAGACTTCTGTTATTTGTCATTCTTCTCTTGCTAGTTCTTATGCCATGACACTGCTTCAAGCTGATTGGCTTCATTTGCATCAGCTTGAAAATTCCACATTTGGCAATCTTCCAAGTCAAGACCTTAAGGCCACTCTCTTTCCATTCAGCGGCATTGTGGCTACTTTGGTTATGGATAGATTCTGTGACCAGATCCAGCACTTTCAGACTCCAAGTTCCTTCTATTACATGCTGTTTGAAGTAATTATCTCTTAGTAGGGAAATAAATTTCTTTCCTTCCTGCAATGTGATCTTTCCTTTTTCTAATCTATATCCTCATAGTTGGTTGAAGTATCCCATGATAATTACTCAGCCTTCACTTAATTTGCTGATGCACGTCTTCCACATTTTCCCTTGCATTCCCTAGCTTGTAGCAGCAGAGCAGCCTACTATACATTTTGTCATATATTGGCCTCTATCTCACATAAGATGCTTCACTTGAATATCTGCCATATGTAAGTCTTCCTTATGACTTCCTACTCTTTTTTGGCTGCAATTCATCTACAATAATCAGCAGCACTCCCCATTCCTATTCCTTGTATCCTCCCTGAAATACTATACTCCTCGTATTCCATCTTTGTAACTATATTTTCTGCTGTCAACCAAATTCTATCATTCTCTGTAACTTTTGGTGAGTTTATAGATATAGCAAAGGGGGGAGGTGAAAACCTCCCCCTTTTTTACTGATACATCTGGTATTAGGATACATAAACTGCAGTATCACCTTAGGCCTGTTCATTTAACTTTACACCCTGTGTTGACTATCTCATTCAATTTTATCACTTGAATTCATTTTATCTACATTTGTTTTATCTTTGGATCATTCCAATACTCGTGCACCTCATGAGTGCCTGCACACACCTCACATGCATCCTTCTAATAACTCTAGTTTCACTAACTTTTCATCAAACTCTATTCTTACATCAGTTCTTGCAGACATCCTTGGCCATCTCCCATCCTTCCATTTCAGATTGTGATTATAACAAGGAGGCAGTGCCTGTTTACCTTGTTATAAGCATCTGTTCTGTAGTTCCATATTTACCCCTTCTTAATTGAAAATTCCACATTTTGCAGCCTCCCAAGTTAAGACTGCTCCCCATTTGGAGGCAGTGTGACTGCCTTGGTTATTGATAAATATTCTGATCCTGTCACCAAATCCAGCACTGCCAAAATCTGAGTCCCTTGTTGTTTCAGGTAATTATCTCTGTGGAGATAAATAAAACCTTCCCACCATTATGGTTTTTCTTCCTTCCAATCTATGCCTTTGTTCCTTCCATTATCTAAATAATATAACTGATTTCATGATTTTTTCTTAATTTTGTTTATGTTTATTTCCTGCATTTATTTATCATCTTTATTCTTTATTCTCTCTCTCACTTTTTCTTTCGTATTAGGTACAAATATAGTAGTGAAAAAATATATGGTATTTCCACAAATCAGTTTCTGTAAAATTCACAAAGATCATTGACATAGATTTTTTTCTTAATTTTTTACATGCTTATTCCCTTCATGTTGACTTGTAATAAAGAGATGATAATCCATCATCTTTATCATCATAAGATTATCATCTTTATTTATTTATTTCATTTTATTTTTTTAGGTGTCAAATATGTCGGTGATGAAATATAATGGCCTTTTCACAAATCAGTTTTTGCAAAATTCATGTAGATCATTAAATCATCACATTATTTGTTTCTACAATCTTGTTAGCTCCTTTTTTTTTATTACAAACTGTAGTTTTTTATATTTGGTTAATAAATATTTATTTTTTCTTCATTTGTAAATGATTGTCAACTGCACAAATTAAAATGCATTTAATTTACAAAAATAAATTAAGTTGATATATATGTCAAGTTCCATTGCCAGTGATAACTGTTATTTGTGGACTGTATGTGAAAACTTCCCATTTCACAGTGTAAACTTTGGGTTTGTTGTCTTCACTAAATGAAAGAAGATGGAAGGGAGATATGGTTTTGCACCTTAGTTCCTCCATATATGCATTATTGGATGTTATAAGCATTCTATATTAATTATAAGAAGTTAATATTACATATTTCAAACAAAAATATGTTTCAGGTGTTTTGTTTTTTTGGTGCATATTGTAATAATGATATATTCTTATGACTTGAACCATGTGCACTGATGAGAGGTGGAAATTACAAAAATATGAAAAAAGCAATAACATGAGTGTATTTATCATGAAATTATTGCAGTAGTATTTGTTTTTCTACTAAAAATACAGAAAAGAAAATAATTAATAATTATTTTCTTTTCTGTATTTTTAGTTAATTTTTTTATTTTTATTTTTAATTAATCTAATAATACTTGTCAAATATTAATACTTATTCTCTTTTGAAATGTGGTTCTAAAGCCGTTCAGGGTCCTGTTGTTTAATCAGAGAAAAATTTGTTTATGAGAATCACTATCACATATGTACCTAATCCAAAATTTTGAAAATAAGAATGATGTATAAGTTACATTTTAATTTTCAGGTTTCATAGAACTTTTACTAACGTTCCCAGTACGGAATTATGAAGTGGTCACTATAAATCATGAAAAGAGTTGCAATTATCAGTTTGTCATATTACATTTAAACAAAAGCATAAATGAAATGGAAATATTTGACATGTGCCTTCTTGCCTTTATTGCAGTATAGTTTAATTGCAATCCTATCATGAATTCAGGCCCAGTGGCCCCTGTTCCAGTCGCATTCCATCTTTTCTTTGGTTGTCCCTGGCTTTCATATTCTCCAACTGGATGTTATCGGAGTATTTTTGTGGGTAATCTTGAACTATCCATTCTTTTGATATGTTCAATCCACTTCTTGCACTATTCATGTACTTTGTCTAGTACTGAGTCTATTTTTAGTTATTTATGTATTTCTGTGCTTTTATTTTTTGTCCCAGAAAGTATAGCCTGCTTTCATTCAGAGGAATTTAATTTCTCCTGCTGCTATTATTTTTTCATTCTGCAGTTTTTATCACCCTTAATTCACTTCTAAACAGTTTTTACCTGAGTTGCAATTATCAGTTTGCCCTTAAACAGTCTGCATACACAAAACAAAGTAATCGCAACTGATATTGGGGAAAATGTTCCTCTGGTGGTGTAATATTGAACTGGATGGTTTTGAAATTTGTAATTCAGTTACATGAGGTACTTGGTTAATTAAGGTTTGGATAATGCACAATTTACTACATTTATCTTCTACATTTTCTGTGGAAGTAATTTATTTTTAAATAATATTTCAAAAGAATGTATTCCTTTTTTACAAGATCAAAAACTTTTTCATAATGTGAATAGGATATGAAATTTTAGTTGAATTCTCTTTATCAGGTCATTTTGTTCTTATAATGTAATAATTTCTACTGATTACTTGTTATTTATCATATCAGGAGTTTGAAAATCATTGTCTTTCTATAAATTTTCAGAATTATTAGTCTTTTTTTTTTTTCGCTCTTTTGATAAATTATTAGAATAAAATCCTCTGAAGCCTTTTATTCCCAAAAGAGAGTTGGCAAAGCTTCTTTCACCCTAACTTTTGGAAATTAGTGATCAACCCATCACCACCTTTGTCCATCTGCTGATTTCTATATATATTTTATATTTATTTCACATACGAGAAGTACAAGACCCCTATAGCACGTCAGTGCTCTGTATGAGGTGCAGATGAGAGTTGAGAAAGAGAAACCTATTGACATTCTTCTTAAAGAGCTGTAAGTTGAAAGTGATGGGAAACACATCATGAAGAAGGCTGTTCCAGAGGACAGAATAAATGATGAAGAGGACAAGCAGGTTTGATGAGATTGCAGTGTACTGCAAAGGGATGTTGGACAGTAGCTGCTCTAGTTTTAACAGGCCTAACAGCTAGTGGAGAAATGATATTTGCCAATTCAGTGGAGCAGTGACCATGAAAGTCCCTGGAGAAGAGACACAAAGCTGAAGCAATGTGTCTGTGAGATAGAGGTTGAAGTGAGCCACTGCTGGCCATCGATAATTTTGAAGATATCAGGTTTGAGAGTATTGCTAATAATGTTCACCCTCACATGATCCTAAACCCTAACTTATAATGTTATCTGAAATATTATAAGTTCTATTGTGGTTGATTTTCCGAGTTGATGGTTAAAAGCTCGAGTTTCCAGTAGCAAAATTCCTATATGACTATGTAAAATAAAAAAAAAATAAATAAATAAAAAAAAAAAAAAAAAAAAAAAAAAGCCTAGAAAAAGTTTCTCTGGTCAGCAATTAGAATCATACCTATACCAATCTTTATTCTGGTGGTTTAGCATTTATGGAAATGTTGTTGTCACAAGGCTACTGAGGTATCAGGTCATCCCAAAAGTAATGTAATTTTTAGCATTAAGTTTTGAAAGGATATAAAAGATAAATCACTTGTTAATTTAATGTGTTTGAATCAATAACTCTCCCATTGTTGTGGAAGCTTGCCTCCAAACCTCCTGAATTCTATAGAAATGGTGAATATTTATTTTGCACTTGGTTAGTCTATAATAAATTTAGTTTAATCTTTTATCCAAGTGTAAGCAAACAAAGTTTGCACCTGAAAATATCTTCAGGTGCAAACTTCAGGACTGAAATAAGGTGGTGCAACACCAGGCAACTCTGAGCAAAGGTGAACCAAGTTCTCATCACTCTTAGTCTCAGTATCTCCCATAATGCAAAGCACATCTCCTTGCAGACATGTATACTGCTATGCATTTAGGGAAAGGCCACTACCCAGACCACTGCCACTGCTTGGTTATAGTCTAACCAAGTGCAAAATAAATATCCAACATCTTTCTCTAAATCCAGAGTAATTCAATAATAAGGTGGTACACCTGTTGGCAACTTGTATGGGTAAATATGACCTCTCCTATTGCTTCTGCCTTAGTATCTCCATGTTTGGTTCTGCCTCCCACTGACGAGACCTCAATAAAGGTCGAACCCGGTCTGGGTAGTTGCCCTTCCCTTAATGCATAGCAGTATGCATGTCTGCAAGGAGATGTGCTTTGCATTATGGGAGATACTGAGACTAGGAGTGATGAGAGCTTGGTCCACCTTTGCTCAGAGTTGCCTCTTGTTGCACCACCTTACCTCAGTCCTGAAGATATTTTCAGGCACAAACTTTGTTTGCTTACACTTCGATAAAGGATTAAACTAAATTTACTATAGAAATGGCATTTCTATAGAATTCTATAGGAGGTTTGGGCCTATGCAAAGAAGTCACATAGGCTCAATTTCAGTGCCTCCAATGTAGTGTATTGTTTTTCATTAATGAAATGTTGCAAACTTTGAAATAAGTGCTAATCTGAAGGTGCAATATCAGGAGAACATGGAGGATGTGGAAACTTTTCTCAACCGAATTCCTCAATCGTGGTACAGGTGATTCTTGCACTATGAGGGCTTGCATTATCATGGTGAAAAACAACACACTTTTGATTGTCCAGAGAACACCTCTTTTCTTTTAATTTTTCACAGTATACTTCATTTGTGATTGTTTGGTTTTGTGCAAGAGTTCAAAGTGTATAATGCCAGCCATATCCCACCAAACACTTAACAAAACTTTCTGAGGGCGAAGGTTTTGGCTGGGGTTTAGCCTGTTTCCCTGAATGAACCCGCTGTCTAATGCACTTACACTCTTGTAAAGTATCCACTTTTCATCACCGTCAACTACACAACTCAAAAATAGAGATCGAACCTCTCAAGAATGAAGAGCAATTCACATATTGACGTGTTCTCTTCAATTGTTGTTCATCAGTTCATGCAGAACCCACTTGCCGAGCTTAGACACTATTCAAGTTCTTGCAAATGGTGATGGGTTGTTGATAACAATGAATTAAGATCTTTTGCTAAATCTTCAACAATTTTGCTCTAAATAAAAAGTTCATTTTTTAAATAGTGACTTCCGGCATATCATTATTGAGTGAGACAGGGTGCAAGAGCGAGGGGAGTCTTTCAAGCTAAAGTCCCCTTGTTGAAATTTTTGGAACCATCACTTTCACTTTTGCACATTCAAAACATTATTGCCATACACCTCTTGAACATTTTTACAGTGTTAGCAGCATTGTTGCCTTTTTTGAATTCATAAAGCATGATATACCTAATGTGCTCTTCTTTGACATCCATAGTAATAAAGGTTATTGTTTAAATTACCAAAGGTTATTTAAACAATAACTTATGTATGATGTTCTTGTAAGGTCGAATTCCTTAGAATGAAGCCACCTCAGCTTAATGGTACTTGTACTTATAAAGCTTTAAAAATTCATGTTTAGACAAGTTGAGACACGTCTGAACAAGTACAGTATAAAAAATAACATTACTTGTGGGATGACCTGATAATTTGTATTATTTTGTTCTTTAATTTCTTTGTTGAAGTAATTTAAAATTTTAGATGTTAATGATTGCATTAATAGAAATTTGAAATATGAAAAGCAATATGAAAAATAACCATTTTTCATTTGCTTAATTTTTCTCTCTTATTATTATGTTTATATAATCATTACAATTTCTGATGCTTGTTTATGCAATTCTTTTTTTTCCTCTGCTTTTTTTATTCACTACTTCCATAATTATATTAACCATATTCTTTCATTCCTACTTCAATGAATTGCTAACTCTGGTGAAGTCATGGTTCCTTGTGGGTAGCTATGCCCATTTTCACTGTGTCCTGCTTGATGCCACTCCAGAAGCTGTTCAATCTGCATTTTGGTGAGATTCTTATTTCACTGTGTTCAATTTATTTGCCATTAGGTTCTGCATTCACCTAGACCAACCTTCATACTTTGATATTGCAGCTGCCTCCTCCTGAATCTCTTATTGGTGACGTTGATGGCACAGTGGGATGGTACTGACAAGAATGGGCAATGCTGATTGTTGATTGTATGTTTGACAATAATGACCTCTGCCTTCTTGATAATGGACACAATGCCTTCATATAGGAAGGTATTGTATCTATGACTGTTTGCTCATATTCTGCAGGATTTTGCCTACTCCGTTACCATTCTTGCACTGTTATATATGGGATGCTGAAGAAAATGTATAGATCACTTTCCTATGATTTCCACTATATGTTCACATATGCCAGGGTAGAAAATTGACCAAGCTGACTGGAATGCCTTTTCACATCTAGCAACAGTGAGCAAAATGTCTGTGACTGACAGTGATGTACGTAATAAATAATATTTCTAGGCAGCAACAACTGCAATTTTAAATTTTCACTCAAATATCACATTTTCTACTCTATCTAAAATCATGGAAGAACATGATTTTAGATATTATTAAACAGCCATAAAAGATCAAGATACAGAATGGGGTATATTTTTGAGATGCTCTATCATATCACATCATATCTTATAGTTTTTATGTGCTTGGGCCATAGCTTGTTATGTTATGTTTACATGATCAAAAATGTGCAAAAGTGGTATGAGGTAAAATCTAGAAAATAAAGAGCAAATGTAGAACACACCATTCATCTATCCTTGAGCATAATGGATGCATAGTTATTGAACCCAAATTAGGTACTTAAGGAGAAAACTTAGTTGGTATATCTAAGCAAGAGCTTCATATCCTTCTGAATTTTTGATATTTCTGGACAGCAAGAAAAATGGATTCCAAACTTCTCTTCAAATGGATTAGAATTGTGTAATTAGCCATTCATTAAGGAGGAACTGAAAAGAGCATGTTTAATCTCTGTTTCCAACTGTCTTTATGACATTTATTATTATTATTATTTGACCTCCATGGAATCAAATGACTCTTTGTGGGACGACCACCACCATCACACACTCACACAACTCATTATACTGTGATTTAAATGCATTCACTGTCTCGACACTCATCACATGTAAGGCAATGCATTCCAGCTATCTGTCATTCTCTGTGCAAAAAACACTACTCACACCCTCCTTATACAGCTTCCAGGTATGGCCTCATGTTCTTCACATCTCCATCCATTCTATGAAAAATGTCATCCACATTATTATGGTAATAATTCCCTCACCAACCTATTTGTCTCGATCATGCCCCCCCCCCCCTTCTATCCACCAGACTCTGAAAATTATATGCCCTTAATCTGTCTTCTGATTCAATATTCCAGAGACCATAAACCACCTTAGTCAATAATCTCAGAACTCTTTCCAACATCTGTTCATCCTTTTGAAAACCAGGGGGCAAAATCTTGTATACTAATCCATATGCAGTCTAATCAAAGCATCTTACTTTTAAGCACCTTACTCCTACATGTCAGTGTTCTCTACATCACTGTCATAATACACTGTGCTGTCCTGAATTTTTAGCAAAAATGTTCCTGAAATTTTACATCTCCATCCGTCAAGACACCCAGATCCATGATATCCTCCTTCACTGCTAAAGTATCCCAACCCAATCTTATACTCTGCATCCTGTCTTTGCCACCACTAGTGACTTTCCTCTTCTGGGATGTCACTCCTCCATACACAACTTGTACCTATCGAGCAACCAATCTCGAAGCCAATTCACAAATCTGTTATCCAACCCTCATTTGTTCCAGTTTCATTACCATTTTGTCATGTGGAAATCTATGAAAGGTTTTAGCAAAATCTAAATATGTATGTGCAACCTTCCCCCTTTTTTCAGTGCATCTCTCACCTTGTTATAATAAATAAGTTGCTAAAACACAATCTTCTTTTAGCAAAACCATCCTGTCTATCAAAGAGAATGTTGCATTTGTCAACCCAACTCTGAATCTTCTCCTCATTAGCCTCTTTAGCATCTTGACTACAACTCCAGACACACACACACAGAGACTGGAGTTGTAGTCAAGTAATTCACATCCTTACTCTTATTATTCCCTTTATGAAGTGGAACAGTTTTGCTCTCTTTCTACTCTTTTGGAACTTGGGCAAAGTTAAGCTTCATGCTAAAGAGGTACTTCAAAGCTTTTGTATATCTGGAATGTTCAAGTCCATCCAACCCTATGGCTTTATTGACATCAAGTTTACTCATTTCCTTATATTCCTCATTCCCCACTGCTCTCAAGTTCTGCATTATGTTACTTGCATGAGGATGAAATATCTTTATGAATTACTCATTTTAACATCTCTACTATATCCTTCTTACTGGTTATCATTCTACCATTTTCTCCAACCGGTATCATTCTTCCATAATCATTCTTTGGCCTCGTTGCTAACTGCTGGTCATACTACATTTTTTCTAACCTTACCAATCAAGTCACCTTTCTGGCTTTCTCTTTGTACTCATCGTGTAGCTGACTGTTACCACTCATCTTTTGCAGCCTCAAAAATTCATCCATTTCACAACTACATTATTTAATCTTCTGACCTGTGGAATATATTCAGACACTTTCTCTTCCAGATAGCTCCTGTGTAGGGCACAAGCAGCATTGATCTCCTTCCCATCCAGTTGCTCATTTCATAATATAACTGCACATTGTCTCTTCAGCTTGTCACTACACCAGCATTTAGTTCCACATATCCCTTTCTCATCAACATCCAAGTAATCACTTCATGGTTACTTTTCACCAACTGGAAGGAGATTTGACACTTCATTTACAATAACGTCTTCTGATGAGATAATCAAATCCAAGACCCCTGATCCCTGTGTACTTTCTGTTATATACTGCCTTGAATGCCTACAACCTCACAAAACGTATCAAAAAGTAAACAACAGAATTAATCAAATCCGTGATCACGTAGACAGAAGAAACAACCAAAAAAAAAAAAAAAAAAAACCTAATACCTCATTATGCCCACACTCCCAGAATTTATTGCCTGTTGAAAATACACAAAACAAACACACTGTCTGATAGTTGAAGGAATTGACAGCCCTAATTACCATTTAGCCAAGAAATTAGCAGCCATCCTCAAGGAGTTGATAGATCACCCCCCCCCCCCACACACACACATAAAAAATACACAACACTTTATAAACAAAATTAGAAACATCACACTCACTGACGAAGAGTTATTAGTCAGCTTTGACATAACTGCCCTTTTCACTAATGTACTTATCAATGATACTATTATTCTCCTACAGAACATATTTCCACCTGACATCACGGCCACTCGTTACCTAGCCTATGTACTCCGCTCTGAGTATTTTGTGTGGCAAAATAATTTTTATCTACAAAAAGAAGATATGGCCATGGGCTCACCCCCCCCCCCTCCCCCAATAGCTAACTTTTACAATAGAAGACTTTCAGCAATGAGCTCTACAAACATATCCAATTCACCATTGAAATCGAAAACAACAACTCTCTTCCTTTTCTAGACACACTTATCACATGTCTTTCCTCAGGCTGTCTCTCCTTCTCTGTCTGCCACAAACCTGCACACATGGGCAGCTTAGAATCTGCTAAAATAATAATATCATCTGCGTATTTTATGTGATTAATGTTGGTAACATGGGCCAATACATACACAAAAATTCATATCACCACCCAGCACAAAAACTAGCAGTCATAAGCCCTCTTAAACACAGCACTAACAATCTGCTTGAATGAACAAGCCCTTAACCAAGAACTCAAAATCACTAACCATACATTTGTAAAAAATGGCTACAATAAAAAAAAAAACAGTTCGCGAGATCTTCCATAAAAATACCACTAAAACAAAAAAGATTACAAGAATATGTAATCCCCTATGTTAGAGGCATTTCAGAAAAAATAGAACACTACAACTTCAAGACTACCTTCAAACCTCTGACAAAATTAAAAAATTTACTCAGTTCTTCCAAAGATCCTCTCCCATACCTGGCCCACCCAGGGGTTTACAAAATCCAGTGTACATGTAACCTACCCCTACATAGGGGAAACAAGATGCACAATCCTAATCAGAAAAGAAGAACACCACAAATGACACAATTAATACCTCCATTATGGTAAAACAGGCCTATCAGACCACACACTCCAAACATATCATAGAATTTTCTGGAAAGGCACACCAAATCCCTACATTGCACCAAAAGCTGGTTTGAGAGAAAATTCAAAGAAGCCTAAGAAATGCTAAAACACTATCCAAACCTGAATAAAAATAATGGATTAATCATTCCAAGAATGTGGAGGAACTCTGCAGCCCTTATAGCAACCGGAACAAGCCCCGAAGAAAATCTCAATACAAGAGGACTTTAGAAATGTTTAATGCAGTTCTGTTTTTAATTAATTTATTTTTAAAAAATATTTTATTTATTTTTTATTTTAATTTAACTTTTAATTTATTTTTATATTTATCAGTTTTTTAATTTAATTTTTTTTAATCTATTTATAATTTTTTTAAAAATTTAATATTATTAATTTAGTTTTTCCACAAGAGGTCAGGCTAGATAAAAGATTAATAAGCAGTTAGATTCATTTTATGTTTGTAAAGTGCAGTGGCATGTGGCTTGTGTCTCATACAGATTTATTTTCCTGATGGTGACCTCAATACAGACGTCGAAACATCGAATGTTACTTTCCTAATATATGAATAAGCAAAGTAATTCATAAATGAATTACTTTACTTATTATTTTAACACGTGAAAGTTGTGTCTCCATAAATTCTTAACTATGAATGCTGACCACCATGTAACCTTTAAAGAAAAATTGCCTTAACTAGTTGTCCCTCAAAACTCTTTGATCCTAGATGCTGTCTCTTCATTCCAATCTCTTTACAATAATTAAAATTACCCATAATGATCACTTTTTTTTTATTAGCCAGACCAATATTTCCTTCTCACTGTGTTCCTCATGACAGGTCTATTGTAATATCCAACTAGATGTTTTGTTCTGTTCACTGCCACTTCACACCATACCACTTCAAAACCACTGCCATTGTTTGTTCCTTTAATTTCAATCTTAGTTATGAGGATAACTCCTCTGCTACCATCCAGAGTACTCTTTCTCCGTTTCTGTCCTGTCTGTCTTCACAAAAAGCATCATATCCATTGATCTCTATTCCTGCCAAAATGTCATCCCCATCTAACCATCTCTCACTTTTTCCAGCAATTTTTGGACATATATTCTGACAATGCTACAATTTCATTTCCTTTGTTTCAAATACTTTGGCATTTGTAAAGATACATACTATCTTATTTTTGGTGCTATAAGTCTCATTGACCCTACTTCTCAAATATCACTCTTCCATACCAGCCCCCCCTCCTGGCCATTCTTCTTTGTCATCACTGATGTTAATCCTCTCTTCAGATATGTTTGTTTCCCCACACATCCCTAGTTATCTCATTCCTTTGTCACAGACTCACATATCCATTCCTGTATCCATCATCCACACTTTTCACAGACCTCTTATTTGTTCATCCCTCCCCAGTTTCCCTTTTTGATTTGTGTTCATTTTTTTCTCATCCTCTACACTCATACCACTCATCTCATCATTCACAAACTCTCCTAGCCTGTTTTCTTGCTCATCCACAACACTTCTACCACCACTTACTTCCTCAGGTCTTCGATACACTTTGGTTGTTATTCACTCTTACAACAATAGCTTCTCCAGCTGACTCACGTCAAATCCATTGAAATGTAGCCCACATCTTTTATATAGCTCCTCCCATCTCTCAGATTCATCCCACACATTCACAAAATGAACTCCTTTCTGATTTTTAATATGAAAGTCTGTCCAATCTATTGCAAATGTTTTCAGGGAGAGTAGAAGATAAATCTGTATGAAGAGTGTGTATATATATATATATATACACACTCTTTTGTTTCTACACCTTAATAGAAATGTTAATCTATTGAAAATAGTTCGTTTAATTCTGAGTTTTTCAAATTTGTTTGTTTTCTTATTTGAAAACTCACTGTGAGTTTGTATAGCATTGTGTAGGCTTCTATGGTGAAAGGATATATTAGAATCACTATTTTCCAGTGCATATATACCACTCACAAAGATGTCAAAAAGAAATTATGTTTTGATTTCTTTTTCAATTCAACTAGTTTCATGAAAAAAACTTTGTTTTACTTCATCAGGAAATAGCACAAATAAATTAAAAACTACAAGCAAAGTAATAACAGTTAACATTTCTAGTGAAGAATATTTGAAAACATTTAAACATTGGAAAGCATGCAATTGCTTTTACGTCGGCTGCTGGTTCATAGACTGCTGTATACTGTTGGTAGATACAAGTGCATCATGATGGATTAAGGAGGACAATATTTGATGTAAAATCATCCTTTGTTTTTTGTTACACTGTAGAGCAGGCCTGCACCACATACGGCCCGCAATGCTATTTATTTTGGCCCATCTGTCTGATTCAATTATTCATACAGGGGGAATATGAAATTAGATGATTTTTTTCCTAGCGTTGAATTAAATTTTTACTAAGACTCTGCATTTTTACGTTCATGGGATTAATGTCACAATCATGTTTCTTTCAACTCGAAAATAAATTGCATTTGGAGTTATTCCCACTGTCTTATTTATAACAAATCATTACAACCGCTTCGAGGTTTTGTTAGCACTAGTTTCGCTGCAGGGAAATTCAAAGTTACATCTGATAACGAATTGATGTCTACGAACGAGAACAAATCCTATTACACAAAGTTGACTGTGCCTTGACTGGCTTTGGCAGTATAGTGGTGGTTGGTTGTAGCTGGAGCAATACATTACATAACTGTTATCATAACCTGCGTTATTATAAGTTTTTCATTATTAGTTTTTTGTAATTAATATTATCAATCTCGACACAATGATCTTAAGTAAAAAGCGTAAAATAGATTCAGAACATCGAGCATTTAACCCTGAGTGGACAAACAAATATTTTTTTACGTTTTTTAAGGACAAAATAGTATGCATTGTTTGCCAGGAGTCTATTGCTGTGCTGAAAGAGTACAATCTGAGACGTTATTTTGAATCGAAACATCCTAACCTTGGCAAGTTGGATGCAAGTGAAAAGCAAATAAAAGCAGTAAAGTTATTGAAAGTCCTTAGCGGTGAGCAACAAGCCTTTAAAAAAAATGACATCTGCAAATGAAGTTGCTACAAAGGTAAGCTTTAAAATATCACAAGAAATAGTCTGTACTGGCAAATCATTTATTGAGGGAGAGTTGATAAAAAAATAATTTGGAAATGGTAATCTGATGATTACCATTTCCAAATTGTGTCCTGATAAGAAAAACAATTTTGAAAATATCAGTTTGTCCTGTATGACTGTTCAGCGCAGGATGGCTGATATTGCCGAGGATCATAAAGATAACCCAAAAAAATCGACTAGTGAATTTGTCTGTTATTCATTTATTCACTTGCTATGGATGAAAGTACTGATGTGAAGGATACTGCACAGCTTTTAATATATGTAAGAGGCATTAATAAGAATTTTGAGGTGACAGAGGAGCTTGCTGGTTTGTATTCAACGAAAGGAAGAACAACAGAAAAGGAGATAGCAGAAAATGTAAACATGTGTGTAACCGAAAAACTATTCCTTAAATTTCAAGAATTTAGTAGCAGTTTGCACTGATGGTGCCCCATATATGTGTGGAAAAAATGATGGTGCTGTAACATTTATTGAACGGTCTGTAGGTAAACCATTGACAAAATTTCACTCCCTAATTCATCAGTAGGTCTTATGTTCAAAGATTTTGCAGTTTGATCATGTGATTAAAGGTAGTATTTGCTCTGGGCAACTATATTCGAGCTCGAGGTTTGAAACACAGAATGTTTCAGGCTTTTCTAGAAGAAAATGATGCCGAGTACGGGGATCTACCATACTACACTGATGTACGTTGGTTGAGCCGTGGTAAAGTTTTGTCACACTTTGTCGCTCTAAAAAATGAACTAGTTGCATTTTTGGGATCTCAAGAAGATATGGAAAATTTCCCAGAAATAATGGATGAAGAATGGAATCAAGATTTATTTTTTTGTGCACATTTTGTGTCACTTGAATGATCTTAACTTACAGCTTCAAAGAAAAAATAAGTTTGTTTTTCAGTTAATGTCTCTTATAAAGGCATTCAAAATGAAATTAGCTTGGTTTGAAAATCAGCTTGCTAAGGGGGATATGTCAATGGTGTTTGAATGGAATATCATTCAAACACCATTGAATGATATTCCATCAGAATATCATTCAATGGTGGGTGGAAAATATCAGAAGCAATATATCACTTCTAAGTGAGGAGTTTCAGAACAGGATGCGATTGAGTAATGAAGATGAAGTCCACAAAAGTGATTGAGGATGCATTTTTGTCGAAGCAGGAAATCTACCTGTCAAACTCCAGATAGAAGTTATTGATTTCCAGTGTTCTGAAAACTATCAGATCAAGCATAGGGAGAGTACTTTACAAGAGTTTTATTCTATTCTGGATCAGGATAAATTTAAAAGTTTGTTGGATACTGCCTACCAGATATTTTGTATATGTTTGGAAGCGAAAATGTGAACAAACATTTTTGGTCATGAACTTGAACAAAACCAAACAGCGTTCATCTTTTAGTGATATCAGTTTAGAGGCCATATTAAGAATGGCCACTTCAATATAACACCAAACTTTGATAAAATGTGTCAACAAAGAAATGCAATGTGTCACATTATGGCATTCTGAATGTCACAATGTGACATTCAGTCACTGATATTTCACTGAGAATGTGTGATATTCTCAGTGAAATTATTAGTAAACTTTGTGTTTATGTTTAAGTGGTTTTTATTGAGAAATTTTGCAGCCATATCTGTTTGTAAATAATTTTGATTATAATTTTAATTGTAACTCTAAAAAATTTAAATATGCATATTAATTAGTACTTACTATAGACCTACTAACAAATTTGCTTAAGTTTAGCTGCAGTGGACTAGTCTAAGATTCTAGATCCAAAGTGATCTGGCCCTTGGTCAGGTGGTCCAAGTTGAGTTTGGCCCTCAAAGACAATCAGGTAGTGCAGGCCTGCTGTAGAGGATACGTCATTATTTCAGCTGATTCTTTGAATGCTCTTGAGTAAAAGTGGTGATCAATCAATGTGAAGCTTTTCAGTTTGCTGCCATTCTAGTAAATGTTTTATATCTGTTTTATGTATTGCCAGCCCTTATTTGTACTTTCTTTCATTCTCAATGTCCTTGATGTATTCCAAGTGGTGTAGCTCCCCATATCTGCCAGATTGCCCTATGTAGTGTAGCCCACAACTACAACTCTGATCTTGTAAGCACCTGGTTTTTGAGTGGCAGATGTGGTGGTTTAGGAGGTTTCAGATGACTGGAGATTTTGTTGATTGGGAAGAAAGCGACTTTTAGATATTTTTTATTTATTTTATTTTATTTTTTTTTTGCGAAGTAATCTTGCTATTTTATCTGTGATTGATGGAAAGAATCATTACTCCTTTATATTCTCAGTTTATTTGTTCTTCTGTTTGTTTTGGAGGTTGAATAGAATTTTTTTTACTAATGTTCTGTTGTAGCCATTTTTTTGGAAGGACAATTAAGATACTGTAGTTCTTGGTTTCTTTGTTTCTTTTATCTATATTCATGGAAATTCTGTAGGCTCTATTGCATAAGGAACAAATGATGCCTATTTTTTGTGCTGGGTGGTGATGAGAAGTTGCATGTAGATAACATCTTGTAATAGTTGATTTCCTGTAGACTGAGAAGTTGAGTGTGTTTTGCTCTGATATCTCAACTAATTAACTGTGAATTTGATTTGAGGATGAATGTTGATCATGAGGGTAACGAAATCTAATTGTAGAACTGCTCCACGTGATAAAAATATCATTGATGTATCTTTGCCAAATTATGGTTATGTGCCTTGATATACTGGAGGGCTTATTTTTCAAATCACTCCATGAATAGGTCAGCTAACATAGGAGTGAGGGGAGAGCCTATACCTAATCCTTTTTTCTGTTCAAAAAAATCTTCTTCAGATTTGAAAAAAAGTGCTATTAATGCAATGCTCAAAAATGTCCACTCTGTCCAGTGGAAAGTTTCCTGAAGTATTTGTATGATTTTTATTCTTGGGACATTTGTGAAAAGATTTTTATGTCCAGGCTTGCAATATCAGTAGGAGCCAGTGTGATGCCTTTGATATTTTCTATGAAGTGTATTGTGCTCTTAATAAAAGAGAATGTTTGCCTGATGTGAAGTTTGAGTAGGTTTGTGAGTTGTTTAGATAATAAAGAAGTTGGAAAGAATCTTGCATCAACATTTGGTCTCAGTGACATTTTGTTTATACAGTTTAGGGATTCCATATTCTAGGTACAAGAGGATGTCTAGATTCCAGGTGTTTTTTTGTGTCTTCTATGAGTGATTTAATCTTTTCCATGTAGTCTGTGGCATTTAAAGTGACTGCTGAGTTGACTTTGTCAGCTTTCAATATTACAATGTTTTGGTTCTTTTTAAATATTTTTAAGGCCTTTAATTCTACTTTTGTGATATTACTTTTAGGTGGTTTTGCTTGTAAAAGGATGGAGGCTGTTTGAATGTGAAGAAAATCTACAGCATCTCTTGGTATTCTTTGGAAACTTTTTTCCAAGTTTGCTATGATATCTAATTTAGGAATCTTACTTGGGGAGATTACAAAATTGAAACCTAGGAAAGGATGTTCATTTCAGGATCACATAACTTTTTTGAAGACTCGTTTATAACTATTTTATTGAGTGGTAATCTATCATTATGGTTGTTCATCATCTGAAATTATGAAGTATCCTCTACAGTGTAACAAAAAACAAGGGACAACTTTACCTCAAATCTAGTCTCCTTAATCCATCACATACTTGTATCTACCAGCAGTATATAGCAACTCATGAACCAGCAGTCAGTGTTAAAGCAAATGCACACTAGAAATGTTAACTGTTATTACTTTGCTTGTAGTTTTTTAATGTATTCATGCCATTTCCTGATGAAGTGAAACAAAGTTTTTTCATGAAACTAGTTGACTTCTTTGTGAGTGGTTTAATACTAGAAAATAGTGATTCTAATATGTCCTTTCTCCACAGAAGCCTACACAGTGAGATACAAACTCGCAGTGAGCTTTTGCTTAAAAAAATGAATAAATTTGAAAAACTCATAAATAAACAAAAACTGTTCTACAATAGATTAACATTTCAGTTAAAGTGTAGAGACAATGGTGTCATCTTTCATTTTGTGAAATTTTGCAGGCAGTTCATTATGAAGCGAGCATTAAGAATTTACTAGCACATGGAAGTCCCATTACTTAAAGAACATATAGCTCACACAAGGTATGAACTTTCAGAAATAGACTGCCTAAACATATACTGTTCATACAGATTTATCTTCTCTTCCTGCAACCATTTGGAATAGTTTGGACAGACTTTCATGTGAAAAATAATAATCCATTAGTACTGTAAGTAAAGAAAGAATGAGGAGGAAGCTTTCAAACCTTTCTCCTTACACAACTCCATTAACATTCCATTCATAATCATCACTCACTGTCTCAACTCATCACTATACGTGAGCAGTACACCGACTACCGTTCTTACCACACTGTTATCTTTTACCCTTCTTACCAACTTCTGGATATCCATCCTTAAATTCATACTACCACCAACTCTTTTGCTTACTTACACCTCATATGCAGTGCTTCAATCATTCTGCCAATCTGCTCCCAGGAAAGCAAATCTTATGCATCTTCACTTATCCACACCTCTAATAATTGAATCTCCATGCATGGCCTACTCTCAAATCATTGAACTCTTTTTTCACATTGCCCACTTTTATATTCCAGCCTTTCTCTGCCTCTCATACACATGTTATTCTTCTTGTTTTACTCAATTGCTTCATCTCTTGCCTCATCTTCACTGATTCTGCTTTCACATCCTGAATTGTGAAATGATAAAACATCCCCCCATCTTCTGTGGATCTCCTTTTCTTGCTATATCCTTACATAACAAACAGTTATCATATTGCTGAGCAGCTATCTTTGTATGATCCTGGTGTAAATGGTTAATGTTATATAGAAAACAACGATCCTTTCTCCAACACACATTGTGACTTTTGTAGACATCCGTAGACATTAGACCATTTCTTCCATTTAGAGAGATTTATCAGAGATACAATCCTGAAATGTGAACCTCTGATTTCAGTTTTCTTTGACATTAAAAAAAAAAAGGTTATGACACAGCCTGGATATATGCTATATTAAAAGACCTTTATATCCATGCTCCCAGTGGTCATTTCCCTCTTTATATTGAAGTCACCATACTGTCAAGATGAGAGTGCTCCCAAAGGTTTGTCTCAAGTGCAACACTCTTTGCAGTGAAAGTAAACTCAATCACTAAACAACTTCCTCCCACAGTAGGCAAAGCACTGTATTGTTAATGACATTACAATTTTCTGTCATTCTTGTAACATGAGGATAATGGAAAGAAACTTCTGTTCACAGGCTCTTAGTAATGGGTTCAAGTTTTTGGTAGGAAAAAAGAGTCTATGCATACTTTTGCCAAAAACATAATCTTTCACCTAGACCCAGAGTAATGAATGGAACAAACTGTTATCCCAGTAACCAAGTTCTTATGGCTCACATTTACCTAAAGCTTACATTCCCTGCACACATTCATCACTTAAGAGAAAAGTGCAAATGAGCATCAAATATTCTGTGTACTCTGTCCCATGAGGAATGAAGTAATGGAGTGCAATGGTTAATTTTTTTTTCCTTGTTTACAATTTATCTAATTTTTATTTTTGATTAACACATGTTCTATTTAACCTTGGTAGCAGCTCATTATGACTTTAGCTGTTCTTACACTACTAAATCCAAATTAACCATCCATCCTAATTTTAGATCACCTAATATAAATATATAGTTATTTTTTATTTTTTCTATGCTGTTGTCTATTTGTTAAAACTGATTGTTTATTTGAAACAATTTATTTTCTCCTGAGCATAAATCGCTTATTGCCATGTTTCCCGTTTGTATTTTGAATCTCGTTTCTACTGTTCTTATGTTCCAGTAATTCTAGTGAATTATTTTTTCTGATCTCGAGATATCATCAGCATAGGTCATGCTTTTGCTCTTTCAGCTTCCTTTATTCTGCTTATTTATGATAATGTATTATAAATGTTTTAAATTTTTTGTTATCTATAACGTATTTTTCTCCAGTTCTTCATCTTTATGTGCTGTTCCTCTAACATTCCATGTAAAAGTGATCTTTGGTTGTATATTTTTCTGTTTCTTGTATTGTATCCTTTTTCAATCCAGAGTTTATTTCTACTTTTTCAATCCATTTTCTACTTGTGTGAAACTTAAGTTAATCCTAATTTTTTACCAGCTGATGAAAAGAATACTGTGTATCACTTTGTATGGTGTGTGTGTGTGTGTGTATTGCCATCTTCAATTCCTGATATGTATCTTCACAGGGTATATAGGATAACGTAATATTAGTGCATGATTAAGTTTACATTATTAAAATAGAGTACAAGTTCTAAATGTGCATCAATATATCTTTGCTTATCTATCTATATATGTATGTATATTATATAGGTGGTGGACTTCAGAGAGTTCGTTCTAATTACTATGGCGCTCTTCTTAATCTTCTTAGAATAGTGCAAAGGCCAAGAGACAAACGAAGTATATCCAGTAAGTAAATTCAGTTTAATACATAGAAGTGTGGGTTTTTAGATAACAGTATAAAAAAGTTTATTTAATGCATGATTATTTTCTGGAGGAGAATTCTGACAGCAGTGCATCTCCCTATTGCTTCCCAAATTGTTCTGTGAGTTTAAGATCTGAGGAGTATGCTGGCCACTCAAGTTCATTAATATCCTCAGTCTCCAGAAGTATCTCCACTACTCATGTATCATGTGATGTGGCAATGTCATCCATAAAAATGAATTCTTCACCTACAGCACCATGGAACAATCTAACATGATTTTGAAGAACTTTGTTGCAATATTGATAACCAGTCATAGTCCCTTTTTCCAGCACTTGTAGCTCAGTGCATCCATTAAGCACAATGCCTCCCTACACCATCATCTATCTTAGCACCACCGTACCTATCCTTTTCACGATGGTAAGCAGTACTGCTTTTACACCAGATCAAGTGCCATATAGAATCAGAGGAAAGACTAAAATGACTCGTAGAGAATACATTAGTCCATTGGTGTCTTGTCCAATTTTGATGGATACAATACCACTAAAGATGTGGTCTACGATGAGCTGTGGATAAAGGGGATGCAGACTACAGTCATATATGTTGCAAACATCTTGCCACAGTTTGCTTGCAATCTGACCTGCCATGGTGCATCGATTACATTTTGCTGTTATAAGCAAAAATCTGTTTTCATGCTGCATGGCAGAGTGAGGGTGACCACTTAGCAAAATGGAACACATTCCACTGGTTTGAAGCGCTGCCCAGGCCCTGAATACAATGCTATGTGAAATTCCAAACTTTCCTGCAATCAGTAATTTTGTAGCCTTCTTCAATCTTTCCAATAATTCTTCCCTGCATAAAATCATGTAGTAATGTCTTTGAGGTATTACAAGACATCCAAGTTTACAACTTTATTTCTTCACAAAAAATGCTTTGTTCAAACACAATTTACTTAGCCCAGCCTTTTGCCTTTTATTCTGTTGAGTGCTATCACACGATCCTTTTGCACACGATTCAAAAATTTGAATGTGTACTTGCTTTCTGCTTGAAATCATCAGTTATGCAAATTGCCATAACTGATTTGGATTCATTTGAATTTGCAGTTGTAATCTTCAGAAATAGTATTCATCCTTAAGTTTTGGACACCAGTGTATAACAGATAACAAATCATATCTCCAGTACAAGCTTGCAAAATTACAAGAAATTTGCAGAAATTATAATATGATTATAAATTCAAGTAAAACAAAGATAATGAAAATTGAAAGACATCCAAAAAATATACAGATAATGCTTAATCAGGAAACCATAGAACAAGTTATTAAAAAACAACACGTAAGTCCACAGTAATAACTTTAATTAATAAATAAGGTAGATATTTCATACTAAAAATAATAGTACATTTTCAGTGTTACAAACAGATAGGAATAGAATACAGGTAACGAATATTCGGTGGATCACTATTAAAATACAATGTTGTCGCAAGCTAGGAAATGAAAGAAGTTAATAAATAATAAATATTTAAGATAATTAGGTTTTTAATGATTACATAAAATAAAATTCTCCCAGATCTTCGAGAGAGAGAGGCAATCAGTTTGATTTAAATTCGGTCGGTGTAAAAAAGCTTCACAACTTTCTTTAAAGAGGCTTTCATATTTGAACCTGCATCTATGAAGTAGAATAGCTTTATCCCATTGGATATTATGGATAATAGTAATACTGTGTTGTGCTAGACCAGACTTCTGAGGTTGGTTGTAATCAATATAATATTGACATTCTTTAATTCTTTTTTCCACAGAACGGCCAGTGTGTCCAAAATAAGAAGCATCGCATTCACAAGGAATTTTGTAAACGCCAGCCAAAGACAGAGATGACAGTTTATCTTTTGTAGAAGGCAATAAGGAAGAAATTTTATTAATAGGAATATAATTGGTACTTTTTTAAAATTCTACCTACAGGTTCTGAGATTCCTGGAATGTAGGGGATTGGAGCTCTGCGAACTGTTGAAGAAACCTTAGGTATTGGAACATAAGATTCAGTTATCTGTTGGATTTGATTAGGATGGTAATTATTAGATACCATTAACTTTTTAATGATGGAAAGGTCTTGTTGTAAGATTTCTGGAGAAGAGCAAATTTTATGTGCCGTATTAATTAGAAATTTAAGAATGCCAAATTTTTGAGATGTATGGTGAGTAGACATTTTATGAACGTATCTGCCAGTAAATGTTGGCTTTCGAAAGACGCTTGTAGATAAGGTACCAGAAGAAGTTCAAGTAAGCAGGATGTTCAAAAATGATAAAGTACCAGAATTTTCCTTTTCCATGGTGAATTGGATACGAGGATGAAGGCTATTTATCTGTTGTAGAAAGATGGCAAGCTCATCTTCAGTATGTGACCAAATGGCAAAAACATCATCGACATAACGATACCAAAGAGATGGTTGAGGGTGAATGGATGAAAACATAGTCTCTTCGAATTGTTTCAAAAAAATAGTTAGCCAAAGGTGGAGACAAAGGACTACCCATGGCAATACCTTCAACTTGTTTGTAGAACTTGTTTTTCCAACTAAAATAACCTGAATAGATAACAAATTGAAACATTTTTGCAATATCTGGAGGGTAATCTTCGTATAATAAATAGCATAGGAAATATTGAATAAACTGAATAAAATTTAGAAAAACAAAATTCCTACAGTTCTAAAAATAAAACGATAGGAAAGTATACCACCAACAGCTCTATGGGATAGAAACTTGTTTAAAAAAGAAATGAAATGCTTCAGGAAAATCAACAGAACTCATTGGACAGAAACAGACAAATGTACAATTTGAATATCCCTAATTCAACAATTCTTAACACAGTTAAAAAGCATCAACTCCATTGGTTTGGTCACATTTTCTCGCCTGGTATTTGAAGGCACTATGGAGGGTGTAGGATCCAGGGGAATGACCAAGATTAATGTGGCATATAGTCCTTAGAACTGCACTGGACTTTCTAAGCTGTTGGCATATGAAAGAGCTTCCTTTAGACAGAGAAAGGTCGAAGGCTTTTACCAAATGGGACTCAACCTATCTTGAGGATGGAAAAGAAGAAGAATATTTTATTATTAACTTAGAATTTTTGCCTCGGTATCAAGAGCATCTTTAGTATGACTTTCAAATTGAACAGCTAGAACAGAACCATGTGAACTACATGCATTAAGGTTTTAATAAAATAACATTAACAAAAGATCAGTAATTAATTAAAAATTATACATAAATAAATAAAATTTATTCCCAAACTCATGAAGAATAACTAGTTCCCATAAAAGGGATAATTTTAGTTTATCACTTCTGTTTAAATTCAGATGATGTACCAAGCTTTCACAACTTTCTTTAAATAAGCATTCTGTGTGATAATTACTTTTATGGAGATAGTGTTTCCAAAAGTCCCATTTCTGGCTCATGGCATTTAATGTAGTTTAGATGTTCATTGCGACATGTCACTGCAGATCTACCTGTTTGGCTGAATCTTATATGAACCACATCATTGATAGTTATGGAGTTTCCTTGTCATCAGCCTCTCATCATGAAGGTGATTCAGAGGTGGTCCGTTGTGTTTCTATTCCTTATGTTAAAGGTATTTCTGAAAGTATAGCCAAACTACTTAAATCTCTTGGCCTATAAGTATCTATCCTTTCACCCTATCAACAAAATTTATACTATTCTAGCTATGTAAAACATGGGGTTTTCTCCTGTAGCCCACTGTGAAGAGTGTCAAATTCCTTGTCAGTATGGGTTATCAAGAGGAGGACTTCCACTCCCGAATTTTTAAAGAAGCCACAGCAGTTACCTGCTGTATACAAAACCTTAACAGGAACCAAGGACTAATCTTGCCCGTGATTCCAGATCACGGGCAAGATTAGTCCTTGTCAAATCCTTATTAGATCTCTTAACTCACCAGAACTGAATTACAGTGCCAACTATAGAACGTTCCTAAATAACAAGTGAGATCATGCATGCTCTATGCATGTATTGTACATGCTCTATTCTTTGTCTAATATAATTGGAATCGGTTGATTATAGTTTGTAACAGTTTTTTACTTTTTAGTGCCTTACATCAGTTATGTACCCTGAAGATGCCAACAGCCTTAGTTGGTGAAACTAGTTAGTATAACAGTTGTTTATTATATGTACTTTGATCAATATTGTCCCATTAGAAGTCATTCCTGGGTTATCATATTTCAGCCAAACAGGTAGATTGGCTGAAACATGGCCATTCACCATGATGAACATCTAGACTATATTAAATGCCATGAGCTGGAACAATTAGGATTTGTGGAGCATGCTATCTCCACCAGACACACTATATCACATTTGTGTGTGTGTGTGTGTGTGTGTGTGTGTGTGTGTGGTTCCATCATTTTCATTATTGAACCTACCGTTTGTTCTGGTTGTTTAATTTCAAATTAAAGGACTGAAGCAGGATGCCCAAATATCAAGGGCATCCCACTAAAAATACTCTTGATACTGGGGCAAATATTCTATGCTGATAAAAATTACATAAGTAAAATTTATATTAGTTTAATTATAAACACACACACAATTTTTTTTATAGCCTTGATTTTTTTATTAATTATTTCACACCAAATATAACATTTCTCCTCTTAGGAATTCCTTGATGTTCTCGTTATAATTTAGTTGAAGATTTGGATTTGGGATTCCAATTCTTTAATAATTGTTGTGCATATTAAACTAGTAAACGGTAAATGTATTCCACAATAGTTTTTGGGTTCAGATTTTGTTGATTTAAATATTCATTCTTGTAGAAAGGCTTATACACTAGTTATACATGATAACTAAATACTTAAGGAATTGGCTACATACACTAGAAATATAAGTTAAATCAACTTTAATATATACTTTCCGATATTTTGGCAACGTCACATTGCCATCTTCATGGGAACTCAAGATAAAGACACTTGCACGCAAGTACTACATAACAGCAAATGATATAACATAACAGCATAACATTTGCCATTATGTAGTATTTGTGTGCATGTGTCTTTATCTTAAGTTCTCATGAAGATGGCAACGTGACGTTGCCGAAATATTGGAAAGTATATATTAAATTTGATTTAATTTATATTTCTAGTGTACGCTGTCAATTCCTTAAGTATTTAGTTATCATTAAATATTCATATTGTAACGTTCTTCCTCCATTCATTAATTATCTTTTCTTAAGGATCAGTTATTAAGGATAAGGATTAATTATTTCATGTTTTCAGTTCCCATTCTTTCTTAACTTAAACCAATTTTGGTGGATTTCCTGTTTTTCAATTTTTAAGATGACTGATTTTTATCACAATGCTCTGTGTTTCAATGTCTTCTTTATTTTCTGGATTTCATATTTCTGACATTTTTATTTCTTCACTTTTGTATAATCGAGTAAAATAACTTTCCCAGTGTTCTCTTTCTATAACTGTTATATTTATTTATTTTCTTTATGGATCCATTATTCTCTGTTTCTGTGCTTTATAATGGTCATGTTCCTGTTGGCTAGAATAACCTTCCCATTTTATTTTGTTTCATAAGTCTTATTATTTTGTTGTTTATTTCATTTTTTATTCATTATGCTCTTCATAATTGACTATATTATTCTTATCTTGCAAATATATATTAAATGCCCATTTTTTTTATTGTTTCTGGTGGCTGTTTTATTTTTTCGTTATCCTAAGGTGGCCATTTTGTTTTATGTTTTCTACTTTTTGTCCAAATGCTTTATGTATGTGCAGCTTGTTTAATGTTAGTTTTGAATTTTTCCCAATGTTGTATCTAGCATGATATATTATTTTTTTAATTGTTCCTTTATTGAAGCATTCTTACTGTATTGTAATAATTTTGCCTTAAACTTCCCTGGTTTTACTTACTTTCCTTTTTCACTTTATTTTGTTGAGGTTGAAATGTTGCTATCATGTCTTGAAATGTTAGAACTCTAATGAAATATTGCATTAATATTCATTCCATTGAGGGTTTGTGGCTTGCAAAAGTTGGCTAATATGTGGGGGGAAAAAAAAGGATGGGAGTAGATATGATAGAAACATTTAATTTACTTAAAAGGATTTTTTAGGAATAATGTAGCAGAAATATTTTATCACTGTCTACAAGGAGAAGAACAAGAAGTCATCCCTGGAAGTTGGATGAGAGTGTAGTTAGTAATGATGTGAGGACTAGATTTTTCACTTGGAAAGTGGTGAATGAATGGAATAGGGTGCCTGAGTAGTCAGTTGTGAATGTTTTGTCTGTTAAGGGTTTCAAGGAGAGGTATGATAGTTATTGTGTTTAGTTTGGGTCTCCCATAATGAGTCTTAAGACTCCATGGAGGTGCCCATGCAATAATAATATATATATTTCCTTCACAATCTCAAAATAAATAAATATTGTGAAAAATTTATATTTAAATTTTATAGATTAGCTCTGTAAGTTTGTATAATGCATGAAAAGAAAGGACATTTACTTATTCTTTTCATTTTTTACTATTTGTTTTAATTTCATATAATTATTTTTTATTTTATTTTTTTAGGAACTGAATCACTTGGAATAGAGTCAATGATCTTAGATCAGGTTTCTGAAATTGAAAAACTTCGCCGAGAATTCATGGATACCCTAATGGGTTTTGGTGAAGTGTTAATGGAAGTAATGTGCAGAGATGCATGCAGTGGTCATGATGTAACAAAGGTAAAGTGATTTCATGATATATATATATATGTACATGGTATTGTCCAAATGTTAATATCCCACTATGGCATGGATGTTCAAGAAATTTTTTAAGTTATAGGTGGTGAACTCTTGTGGTCCCATCATGGAAGACTTACTGGAAGTCTTTTGTGGCTGAAATGAAAAAATCTATCTCTTTGGCCTCTAGAGTGTAGTAAATGTACAATAATAAACCTATTGTACATTTAGTATTTAGATAATCTAAGTACTAAATACAATATTTATCATCTTTCTTGGATGGAGTTTACTTACAAAAATAAAATTATGTATTAATTGAGAAGTGTTGAGTCACCAGCACTGTTAAAAAAAAAACTCATTTTTAATGAAGAAACTAGTAATATTCAGATCTTAATGAAAGATTCATAGAATATATTGACCAGTTTATGATATTTAACAGCTGGAATTTGGTCTTGTCAGTCTTGTTGCTGGAATTGCAACCTTTTAATTCTCACACTATCCTGGGATAACTGTTGATCTTAATTTTGTGTAGATCAGGGTGCTTACATGTCTAGCTTATGAGATAGAAATTTCCATCATATGGCTTTGCTGAATTGTCCAAAATGTCTGGTTTTGTCATTTGAAATTATTCTTTAAGCAATTAAATATATGAACCATATTTATGTCTGTTAATTGTATGTTCTCTGCATGATTTTCCTCTTTTGCAGGAAGAAATCTTTTTTTCTAGAAGGGGAAGCTTTCCATTTTTATACATGACTGGCTGACTTATGTTCCATTTCAAAACTCATGTAAAAGATTCACATCTCAAGTGGAATTCAGATGCAGTGAAAGGCAAATTTCACACTACTCTCACAAATGTAACAGAAGCAGTTAACAAGATTGCATTTAGGCTATTCACTACAAACAAATCATCTGTATCATGTGATTCATTCTGTTCTGCTTCTGAAAAGTCATCTCCATGCTAGATAACCTGCTACTGCTTCTCCAAATTCACTGTTGTTACAGTATACTACGATACATATTGGTCTTTGAAAATATTCTCCAAAATCAAATTCATATGTTAGACCTGAATACTCTATTGTCGATCTCACAATTGTGACTGCATAGGTCATCTCTCTCTCTCTCTCTCTCTCTCTCTCTGTTATTTCACTGTCAAGAAATAATTGTCACCAGCATCATTGATGATAATTATTCATCTGGTATTTTATTGAGATTACAAATCTTAAGAGGCTATGGTCAGGCTCATTCCATCATTGATCTCTGTATAGCTGTTGCAAACCTCAACAGAGAGCTGACTGTTATGTTCATGCCATAGTATTTCTAGAAATAGAAAATACTCAATTTAATAACAGAACTAAATTTTCGATGCCAGCATTTCACTAGCTTATGCTAGCATCGTATAGCTACTTTAAAGGCACACACACATTTGATAAAGATTAGATCAAAAGGATGTAAGCAAGAACAGCTTGCTTGATTCTGGAAGTAGTAACTGAATGAATTGTTGAATGCAGAACTCTACATGTTCCTCATTCAACAATTTTGGCATATTCGGCTCTTTTTAACATTGTCTTCTGGAAAATTGAGACCATTGAACTAAACGGAAGAGTAATCATTGGGCATATCCCTCTCAAAGACTTATACTAAAGCTTTCCTGATAGTTTCTTCAGAGTTGGTCCTAATTGAAGGGCTCAGTTGTGAAGAAGAAAGTAAACTGCCACAGATAACGTTACATGTAGGTGAAATTGTTCACTTGATTTTGACAGTTTGTTTTAACCTTTATATATAAAAAACTGATACTTTATAACAAAGTAGTACATAAAAATGGTTACATATTGGGAGATTAATGTTTTGCTTTTAAAAGCATTAAAGGATGTAACTACCCTCTGGGTAATATCTCTCTTTCTCCCTTTGATCTCCTAATGTCTGAGGACTCATGACCTTCCTGATGATGATGCCTTGCCATTTTGGTTAGAGATGAGAAGATTATTATTATTTTTTTTTTTTAAATCTATCCTCATATTTATGAGATTTTCTCTATAACAATTATTTCTATTTCTGAGTGTAATTTATATATTCCCAAGGTTCACTCCGATTGGTGCAATGACCTTTTTACTGTTTCTTTCAGAATCCAAAAAAATCACTGACTCAAGACCAAATACAAAAATTAGACATTTAATAAAACAAAAACAATATATATACACTTCAAACAAAATTACATAACTAACTACAAAATTAATTGGATCCAAAGCCTTTTAAAATAAACTTACACTTAAGAGATCGCCCATTTTCTAACTCATTCTATTACTGATTTGTTTAACATATACTTCATCACATCCACTAGACTAAACACTTTATTTACACAATAACAAAATGTTCATAGCCAGTTTTTCAGTTAAGGCCCTTTTCCGAAGATATAAGGTTCTCTTCATAGGATCCTTTTTCATCACCCTCATGTAGTACACATTATTCCTCCTCACTCTGAAGTAAGATATTCTGAATTTACCAAAGTATAGGTACTCTTACCTCATGCAGTTCAATTTTTGTACCAGCAAAAAAGTTTCTTCTACTGTTTTATCTAAGTTGCTAAATTCCTTCTCCTATTCCAGTAGAAATAACAAATAGATCCAGCGTCCTTAAGACGTATGAAATTTTCCAATCAGCGTTTTCTCGAACATTCCTTTAGAACGTCAATAGCAATATCTTCTTTTATTTACCAATACTTATTGACAGTCTCCCACTTTAAAAACTCACAGTTCTACGATTCTTTTTTCAGAATATACTATTAATTTTCCTCCGACTGTCACATAAAAAAAAAACTTAATTTCCTCAGAACCCAAATATCAGCTGGCCTGCGTTCTCTCTCTCTCTTTTTTTTTTTTTTTCCCAGAACGCTCTCTTGTTGTTTCCGTTACCTCGATACCAAACACTCTCTCTCTCTGTCAGCTGTCAATCACCCATCAAATTCCTCATGAGCATGCGCAGTCAATGAAAGTGGCAAGCGAGAAGCTAAGTATAATGGCTGACACGTTTTCTCCGTTAGCAACAAGAGAATGTCTTCATAAAACACAACACTTAATATTTTAAACTACAATATAATTTCTAAAAGTAACACAACTATCCAAATCCAGTAAGTACATAAATTGTTTTTAAATGCTTCACATTTCATTTTGACAAAATAACATCAATAATGGGCACATCGCAACAATGCGTGTTATGAAACCAAAACTAATAAACATACTAACATAAACTATTTTAAAATATTTAGAATTTTAAATTATGATTATTTTTTTGCGGTAATATCTCTCTTTCTCCCTTCGATCCCCTAATGTCCGAGGATTCATGATCTTCCTGATGATTCTTTGCCATTTCTTTCTCCCCTGTGCTTCTCTTAATGCTTGTTCTAGTTTAAGTCTGGTGATTCATGATATTTGGTCAATCCATCTGTAGGGGGTTTACCTCTTTTTCTATTATTATTTTTTCCAGGTAGTTGCCTTCCCTTCTGCATATGTGTCCAAATTATTTCACAGTTCTCTTGACAATTATGTTTATCAGTCTTGTGTGGATATTCAGTTCTGCTAGGATACATTTTGTTTGTTTATTTTTCTGTCCGAGGCACTCTTAACAATCTTCTCCAGCACCAGAGCTTAAACACCTCAGTTCTTTTACTATCATCTTTTGTCATTGTCCAAGACTCAGAAGCACAGAAAAAGATTGAAAAAACTAAGGTTTCTACAAGCTTAATTTTGGTATCTTTGGAGATATGCTTGTCTTTTCAGATCTTAGTTAAATCAGTCATCGCTTTCTTAGCTAGTGCCATTCTTCTTATCTCTTTTTTACATACGTCTTTTTTTTGTTATTATCACTCTGAAGTAGTTGAAATTGTGGACAATTTCAATTCCTTCTATGTCTTTCTCTTCTGCATTGTTTAAAATTATTATTAAGCCATAGTTCATAAACCATGGCTTAAGCTTTTCCATTCTAATTGATTTAGGATGGATTTTAATTCCTGTTCATTTGTGAATATTATCACTGTGTAATCTGTGTATCGTATGTTAGTGATTGTTTGGCCACCTATTAAAATAGGTGGCCAAACAATAACTGGGTAATATAACAAATAGCAATAACTACAACAGTGCTGATTATTAAAAAAATAATGTCAGTAGAGTAGGTGATTCTAAAATGCAACTAACATCATGCTTCCATAATACATCTGCTCATTTTTTTACATATAAGATTTTTTTTTGTGTGATATTTTTTTTTTATTCTTATTTAGACAAAGATGTATGTAAAAAAAAAATTAAAAAAAGCTTCCAGATATTTTGGAAGACTGCATTTATTCATTTAAATTGCCAAAAAAACCCAGCCACCTTTGAATGGACTTGGTCTAGTCAAAATCTTTGAATGCTTAATTGATATTCCATGTTCTATTCTTCAAATTACTTTGTTTACTTTATCTTTTGCCTTGAAAATGCTTCAGCTATTGCCATGCGAAATATATGACTAAAATATTCAAACTTTTTTTTCTCTGTTGTTAGTAGACTGTGATGTTCTGAGAAGTTTATTATGAGTATTCCTTTTTTTTTTTTTTTCCCTTGGAAAACTGACATTAATGTTATATGTCAGTTTCAGTCAAGTATGAAAATGTAGCTTACATGTATATGAGAGCAAGAGGAAAATTTTCTGACCACTTGTATTTTATTATATTATATTATAGAAGTGTGTGTGTGTGGGGGGGGGGGGGGTCTGTGTGGTTAGCCGAGTGGCTATGGGTTTTGCATATATGCCTGGGAAAGGACTGTCCTGGGTTCAATTCCAGTCGTTGAGATGAGGAGCTTAGGATCTTTCTCAGACATAGCCAAGTTAGCCAGTCTTGGGCATGGACTGCAGGACTTTTCTCCTCAGTTTATCTGGGTATTTTTCTCCCACAATTATGTCTGTAGAAACATAACATTTCTACAGACATATGATACACTGGGAGGCATAGGGCCAACCACCTTATCCTCATATAACAGTTGCAGTTATAAGGAATAGAAACCCTCGACACCATAAAGGTAAAAGAGGGAAAGATTAAGAAAGAAAGGAAGAATTATAAAAGTGGTCTGACCTTGCTGAATTACACATGAAGAAGTATTAGGTTGGTTATGTTTAGCTGGCAAGTTAAACATAACCAACTTATGTTACTCCAAATTCTATTTTGAAAGAATAGTAATTGAGCAAGAAAGTCTGATTTTTTTTGCTAATAATGACATCGTGTTACTCCTGCTATATGAAGTAATAAGAAGGTGACAAAAGTTAGTATTAAATTTATTGTAAGTATTGTTTCAAAATAATTAACTTAAGTCAGATAATGTCGATAATAGTAATTAAATCTAAAATAAGTGTAGTGTACTAAGTCAATCTTTGGAGGGCAGTTGCTGAAGAGTTATCTGGGTATCAGATTAGTGTATGTCACGTATCACTTAAATGTCAAAATTGTTTCACTCAAGAAAATTCAAGTGATAATACAGATATTTAGAAAATCGATAAATTAATTCACTAGAAAGTGATTTAGCAGAGGATATATGTATTTTTTTATGTAACTCCTACCCACAAAATGTAAACATTTGTATGGGATAAGAGTTTTTTGTTGTTGTTTCTTTGGTAATTTTTATTTATTTTATTTTATTTATTTTTATTTTATTTTTTTTGTATTTTTGTTTATTTTTTCCATAATTGGGAAAATCTTCTCTAGAGACCAAACATGGAAACTTTCAAGGTGCTTCAAACCTCCAATGAGCAAGTCAAGGTCTCACACCAGACAGTGAAATTCATCTCCCACCTAGACATTAATAAGCATTCTAATGTATCTAAATACCTATCATATCTTTTTTGGAAACACTCACTGGTAACCCATTCTGCACCCCATGAGAAGAACTTGAACCTCACATGGGTCTTAACTGCATCATTACTTAACTTCCAGAGATGATCCTAAGTTCTGCACCCACCTGGCATGAGCTGCAAAATCCCACTGGTGTCTATACTATAAGATCTTACCAACTTGTATGTTTCTATCATATTTCCTCTCTTCTATCTGTTGCTCAAACTATGAAAGAAATTCCCACATTCTATGGGAATTACCACATTCATTATCACTGAATGCTACACAGACAGGGTCACCTGATTTGTCTTTCAACTAAAATCAGGTGACCCTGTCTGAGTGTAGCATTCAGTTTATCCACTGCAAGCCAACTATTTATGGTAGACAGGGAAGATAGAAGTTAAAAGAAAGTGAAGTAATTTTTATGGCAGAAATTTGGTTATTTTATTATATACGAACAAAGCTTAAGTACATGCATAGAATTTGACAATACAGTTGACTCTTGAACAATGTAGGTTTGAACTGCATGGGTCCACTTACATGTGGATTTTTTCAATAAATATACTGGACATTTTTCTGGAGATTTGCAACAATGTGAAAAACTTGCAGATGAACCGCTTAGCCTAGAAACATCGAAAAAAATTAAGAATGTTAAATATGTCCTGAATTCATAAAATATATGTAGACACTAGTCTATTTTATCATTTACTACCATAAAATATACACAAATCTATTATAAAAAGTTAAGATTTATCAAAACTTACACACACACAAACTAGTCTATTTTATCATTTACTACCATAAAATATACACAAATCTATTATAAAAAGTTAAGATTTATCAAAACTTACACACACACAAACACTTACACACAGTACCCTGGCACCATTTGCAGTTGAGAGTAATGTAAACAAACATAAAGATGCAGTGTTAAGTCATCATTTCAGAAAATTAATTGATATTAATTAATTAGTTAAATTTATTTAATTAGAATAAAATAAAAAATTTGAACGATTAATTAATTAGCGTCTAGGCTAGGCTGCCATAAACCAATCATATTGCTACTTATTCATTATCATTGCATGAATCGTTATACCTGTAAATAAATATAAATTACTTTTTCACATTATCTTTTCATTTTTGATGTCTAGTGGTAGTAACATAAAACATCTGCAGTGTTTTGTATCAGATAAGACAATATCGATGTAGGTACTGACAGACAGTTCATCTTGTAAACAGACAACGTAAACTTACGGTATCGATAAATCCAGTATAGTACTGTAAATGTATTTTCACTTATGATTTTCTTAATAAGATTTTCTTTTCTCTAGCTTACATTATTGTAAGAATACAGTATATAATACACATAATTTACAAAATATGCGTTCATCGACTATTTATGTTATCTGTAAGGCTTCTGGTCAACTGCAGGCTATTAGTGGTTAAGTTTTGGGAGAGTCAAAAGTTATATGTGGATTTTTGAACAGCACGTGGGGTTGGCATCCCTAACCCACCATGTTGTTCAAGGGTCAACTGTATTTACTCTGTATTGTGTGTGGAGAGATTTAGTGCATATAAGTTGAAGTAGGTGCTCTAAATGAAATTCCTTTAATTTGGTTTAATGCATTGAACATGTTTTTGGCTTTATGACATTAATTTCAAAAGGAATTTTCAGAGTTGTTATTGTAGGCAAATTTTTATAATCTTCTTACTACTCAGAAATGATGATTAGATTTCAGAAGTTTTTTTTTTTTTTTTTTTTTTTTTTTGTAGATGCTCTCATTATCAGTTATGGATGTTATCATATCGTTAGATGTTCAAGAGTCATTACTAGCATTTTTAGTGTCGAAAGGTTACCTTCGACATTTGGTTGACAGTCTTTTAAAAGATGAAGAAGAACTACAGCATATTTTAAATCAAAGATCTGATTCCTGTAGGGCATCTTATGTATATGAGTCAAAAATGGTACATTATCTAATATTTTAATATGTATATCTTTATTTTCCATATAGCTTAACTTTTTTTATTTTATAAAAACATCTTTTTTATATCATACACACCATTGTTAACAAACTGTATGAGGGTTGTTTGAAAAGTTTGGTAAAAAAATAAGTTACATTTTTTTGGAAAAATCACCTTTATTTCTCAACATAGTCTCCATGGAGGTCTACACATTTTGTCTAGTGAGTTTCCAATTTTTTTATCCTATCTAAAAAGTAGGATTTGTCAAATTGTGCAAAATAGTCATTCACAGTCTTGATGACATCCTCGTTTGAAGAAAATTTTTTCCCATCGAACCAAATTTTTAAGTTTGGGAACAAGAAACAGTCACACTGGGCCAAGTCAGGAGAGTACGGTGGATGTAGAACCAATTCGTGCAATTTTGCCATTGCGCTGGCTGATGTGTGGGATGGTGCATTGATGAAAGAGCACTTTTTTCTGCACCAATCTTAGCCTTTTTTTTTTTTTTTTTTTTTCAAACAGTCCAACAATGATGCATATTAGACTCCTGTTATTGTCTTACCCTTTTCCAAATAGTCTATCATAATTCCTTGGGAATCCCAAAAAACAGTGGCCATCACCTTCCCAGCTGACAAAATGGTCTTTGCTTTTTTTTTTTTTTCGGTGCTCTTTCACTGGGCATTGTCCACTGTTTTGACTGCTGCTTGGACTCAGGTGTGTAGTGGTGGATCCACGTTTCATCTACAGTCAGAAATGGATGCAAAAAAATCCTGCAAATTGGAATTAAGCAATGCCAAACACTGTGTTGAAATGTCTTCGCATGCGTTTTTGATCAATAGTCAACAATCGCGGCACCCACTATGCACACAGTTTTTTCATGTGCAATTTTTCGTGCAGGATATTATACACCCATTCAGTTGAGATGCCTACAATCTCAGCAATCTCACGCACTTTCACTCTGCGGTCTTCCATAACAATACCATGGATTTTTGTCAATCATTTCCCTCATAGTGACCTCAGTCAGGCACTCAGAGTATACTTTATCTTCGATGGACTTAAGACCATGTTTAAACAATCCAAATATAAATAGTCTATAACACTGGTGCAGAGTCCCCATGAACTGCATCTAACTTGGCTTTGATCTGCGCGGCTGTCCACTTCTTCAAATAAAAGTGTTTTATCACTGCACAAAACTCGTTTTTCTCCATTTTTATGAAAAATGTGAACATGATCATTTTAAATGTTTGCCAAACGAGAACTACCCATCGCACATGACTAAAATTTTGCTAGGAGTCATGAAAAAGATGATACATGCTGACACTGGTATGAATGAACAAATTGTGTCACCATCTATTGGAAATTTACCAAACTTTTCAAACAACTCTCGTGTATTAATAAATTAAGAAGCCAAGAAATTATATTCTTTGTTTCATCTTTTATCCAAGTGTAAGCAAACAAAGTTTGCACACGAAGTAACTTCACATCAGTTGCCTTAGTTTTCCATAATGCAAAGTGCATATCCTTATGAACTAGTATAATGCCATGCATTATGTTAAGGACCACTATCCAGACCAGTTTTGACCTTTATTGAGGTGAAAAAGTAAAGGGGGGGGGGGTGCTCATCATAAATAGTGTATCATAATCCTTGGGAATCCTAAAAAACAGTGGCCATCACCTTCCCAGCTGACAAAAATGGTCTTTGCTTTTTTCGGTGCTCTTTCACCGGGTATTATCCACTGTTCTGACTACTTAGTATAGGGGTGCAAGATAGCCTGATATTATTAGGAGAAAGAAAAGACAGATATTATGAGAGATAGAGAAAAGGCCTCATCTCATTTATATCATCATATAGTCAAAGGCTATCAGTTTTCCTTTTTCATCTCGTATAGATGAACACCAAATGACCAGTTGAAACTGAAGTGCATTGGTCATCTCACCTGGAATTTCTCTTCAATCATCACTGCAATTGACCATAAGACCACATTGAATTAAGTGGGTGGAACCATTTCAAAAAACCTCTCATAGCAAATAAACAGAATTTTATCTCCCACTGGTAAATATTGCATGTCTGTGGTCATTATGTTTGCCATTTTTATCAATTTTATATTTTTTTTTTTTTGTATTTTTTTTTATTTTTACATAGTCTGGATACTCTGCTCTAGAGACCAAACATGGAACTTTTTCAAGCCACTTTAGGCCTTCAATAAAAGGAGAGGTGGTCTAACAATGGGCGATGAAATTTATCTCCCACCTAAAGACAATTACAAACATCCATACCCATGGTGGGATTCAAACACATGACCTGTTGGTTGGAAAGCAGGTACGCTAATCACTCGGCCAACTGGACCGGTAAGTACGGAAATTCCTCTGTTAATTCCCACATTCAGCTTTATTCCTTTCTTTATAGATGAGTACTATGAGAGCTCTATTCTAATCATCTGGAATTCGGCCTTATGAATATCATCTACTCCAGTTGCCTAATATTACTAATATTACTGATCTGTTACTACACGTTTAAGATACATTTTAAGAGTCTTCTAAAATAATTACTCCAAACATTTAGTGTATCCTAATCTTCAGTTTTCATGTCACCTTTATCATTTAGGATTCCTTTGATTGTATGCTTTTCTCTATTTCTAAGCTTTTTTTAATATCCTCCAAAACATTTTGCCGCTTTCCTGATATTTATCTTCTATATTCTTACTGAAGTCTTCCCGTGAGTTTTGTTTAGCTACTTTTACACACAGCTTAGCTAACTTCATTTTTCTCTATATTCTTTTATTCAAAAGAAAAGTCAGCCAGACCCAAAAGTGATACCAAGGTTAAGTAATGCAGGAAATTGATGTGAAGTCATTAGCCTCTATATACATCCGGTCATGAAATTACTTCGCATGAACTTTATTTGCTTACATTTGGATAAAGGATGAAACCAAGAATATAATTTCTTGGCATACGATTGTATACGATTCCAGAGTTCCTTGTTTTAGGGTCGGAGACCCCCGGATCTTCTGTAAATATACTGACTTCACTGTTGTCTTGACCTTCAGTTTCACTTTCAGTTTCACTGCATTGAATTTTACAGCTCTTTGCTTTATGCAGATGATGTTGTACTCCTTAACACATCTCCAGGATTTTCTAACTAAATTGAATAGCAGCTGTAACAAAATTGTCAGGAATGTAGAAACTTCAGCTGCATTCTCAATGGGGAAACTATAGAGCAAGTAAAATATTTCGGCTATTTTAGGTACAATTTCTAGTGACGATGGCAAATTAGTGGAAACGTACAACAGAATAAGCAAAACTGCTATAGTGGGAAGCCAAATGAATAAATTTATATGAAATAAGAGAGAAATTAGTCAAACAACCAAACTATCAGTATACAAGATAGTTTTCAAACCATTTCTAAGTTATGGATCTTAGAGTTTGGTTAGAAATAAATACTTCATCAAAGATTGGAGACTAAAGATACGAGAATTCTCAGAAAAATTAAGCGCTGGAACAGATGACTTCAATGAAGACATTAAGAAGTAACTTGTCATTGTTAGTATTTCAAGAATGAGTTAGCAGGACTAATATAAGGTGGTATGGTCATTTAAACGGAATAGGAGAGGAAAGTTAATAAAACAACTGTTTGATGGCAAGATGGCAGAAAAAAATCCAGTGGAAGATGAAGATCTAGGTGGGTTGATTTAGGCAGAAGTGCCTTAGAAGACCAAATGTTAGATACAACAATATTGGAGTGCTGACAAGTAGTAGTCTAATTTGGAGGAATATTGTTGATAGGAGATTAATAATAATGTAAACTTAATCATGTTGTGCTGTTATAGTAATGTACACTCCTTGAGGGTACATATAAGGAAATTGTTGATGATGATGACAGTGAAAAAATTACACAAATTTTATTATTTGTATAAAATTTAATTTCATAAGTTCATAATTTCATTAAGTTCACTGCTACCTCTTTACTGAATGAAGGAACTCAGGTGTGTGAAGAGTAGGTATTAGAACTGCTGCATAAACTGAATAACAATTCAATAAAAGGGACTGATGGGATATCAGCATGAGTGCTAAAAGAGTGTTCTGCTGAACTGGCTATTCCTTTGAGTTTCAGAACAGGGAAGATTCTGCAGGAATGAAAAGAATGCATGGTAATCTCATTGCACAAGGGTGGTGCAAAGAATGATGCATCCAACTATTAACCAATCGGTATCTCAGGAGTGTGGGGGAGGAAGATTTTGGAAAAATTGATTAAGGCTCGCATTCAGAAATGGGTTGACAGTGAATCTGTACTTTGCAACGAGCAACATGGGTTTACTAAAGTAAGGTCATGTTTTAGCAACTTGCTCACATTCTCTAATAATGTTACCATTGAACTAGACAAGGGGAATGGATATACCATGATACTTTTGGATTTTGCTAAGGCTTTTGACAGAATATAGCATGGAAGACTGTTGCATAAATTGGAAAATATGTGTGTGGATTATAAAATATTAGAAGCTGAGTGACATATCAAAAAAGTGGTATACTGGGGCTGTAAGTCTGCAAGATTTAAAAAGAATAGAGGGCAGTGTACCAAAACCATACTTGACAGTGCTTCCCACTCTACCTCTAGCAGACTTACATGATGATTTTGTCAAATTCTGGAGTACAGTCTTTTTGCTTCACCTCCACACTTCCCTGATATTGACCAACCTACGATATTGAGGTCCACTCCTGCCCTTCAAATATACCAGCCTGTCTCCATCCAGGAGATTAAAGCAGCTCTTCCATCCAATTTCTCTGCCTCCGGACCTGATGGCTTTCCTGCATCTAGGCTTTGGAAGGTGCCATTGAAGATTCTTCAAGACTTAGTGGACATTCTCCTTTACAGTAAAGCAATACCACCATACCTACGTTCTTCAAGAACTATCTTCATTCCGAAGAAAGAAACTTCAAGTTATGCATCAGACTTTAGACCTATTACCATCTCCCCTGCAATACTTAGACTCTATCATATAGCTTTTGTCCCCTCGGACGGCTGTGCCGAGAATATATATCTTTCTTCTCTTCTCTCTGATTCCCGACACCACCTTAAGCCTCTATATATGGCATCGCTGGACCTCCAAAAGGCCTTTGATAGCATCTCCCTTCCTGCTCTCCTTTGAGCACTGTCTATTGCTGGATGTTCAGAACCCTTTCTTTCCTGTGGTAGGGAGCTATACTTGGGTAGCTCCACTACGGGGTCCCGTGGAACTTCTATTCTCACAGTGCTGTGTGTTTGCCAGGGTGATCCTCTATCTCCCCTTTTCTTTAACTGCATCATAGATGACTTTCTTCATTCTCTTCCTAGCCATATAAGCTGCTCTCTAAGTGCTTCTTCCTTTAATGCTATGGCCTTTGTGGATGATCTCATTCTCGTCGCCTCTACTAAGATAGGCTTGCAGGAACTCCTTGACTGGGCAGTTGACTTCTTCTCTATTCGAGGCCTTTCTATTAATGTAGAGAAGTCCTGCTCTTTAGCTCTTATCCCCTCTGGTCGCGAGAAGAAGCTTAAGGTCAAGACTATAGAGTTATAGGGAGGTCGTTGATTATCAAGGTACTTTAATCGACCATCCTGGAAGAGTGGAGATACATCGATATCATGTTCACTCCAAAGGGAAGGTCTACTGTCCCTTCTATCCTAGATCCCTTCTATCCTGGGATCATTTCTTTGATGAAAGCACCTCTTAAGCCCCGGCAAAGACTATTTCTCCTTTCCCACTATCTCCTACTTTGCTTTTACCACAAGTTGGTGCTTGGTAGGAGTGGTTAGCATATCGGCTCTCCAGCCAATATCCAACGCCTGCAGCTGTCAAGAATCGCGCAGTTAGAACTATCTTCTTCCCCCATCTGCAGAGAGGCTTTCTATAGCCCATTAATACAAGAAGACTTTAGGCGGGCTAAAGGCTGGTCCCATTATCAAGGTACTTTAATCGAGTCAGCACCCGCAGAACACAAGAGATGGGCATCTCTGTTGCACTGTTCTGTAGATGGTGCTCCTTTAATAGAGTCATATCTGGTGCCTCCCCAGCATGATTGGGTAAGGGATGGCACCAGACTCCTTCCTAGGTTCGAGTATATTGACCTTATCAGGATGAGGATCAATGCCCTGCCTACTCGAGCCCTGCACAGCTCGATGGGACTCCAACTGTAGGGCTGGCTGCCACTGCAGTGAGACATCGTTGTCTCATATAGCCCAGTGTTGCTTCCGCACTAATGGAGTCCGTGCGAGGAGGCATGATGCCGAGGTCTCCATTCTGAACAACCGCTTTAAGGCTGGGAGACTGCAGTGGAACCACATTATAGGACCTCCACGGGTTTGTGTAAGCCAGACTTAGTGATTAAAAGAGTGATTATCTGCACTCCATACACCCTTACATGGCGTATGGAGTGCAGATAGTTATAAGGACTTAAAACAGCTTTGGCTTATGCAGAAGGATATACAAGTTTTTTCCTTGGGGGCCCTGCAGGGCACACTGGTGGCATGGCGGTGCCACCAGAGAATGATTACAATGATAATTAGAACAGGCATAGGGTAAAACACTTGTAAAGGCTTAGGCCTGTATCAAGTCTGGACATGATGTAAGGGTTGTACTGCCCATAACCAGTACGAAGATTAATTAAAAAAATAATAATAATAAATAAATAAATAACTAGTGGTGTGCCATAAGAATCAGTCTTTGGTCCACTGATATTCAATCTGTACATTAATGATATTGGAAAGGATTTGATAGGCACCATACAGCTATTTGCTGATGATGCAAAGATAGTTAGGTTAATCAGAAATGCTGCTGAAATTGTGACCAGGGAAAAATGGATGTCAGTAAATGCAGATCATGCACTTTGGTGTGATCAGATATCCAATGTCATATTATATTGGTGGGATTATGCTAGAAGAAACTGATCAGGCTAAGGATCTTGAAGTGTTAGTAGATTTAGTTATTAGTTGAAGTTCAGGAGCCATGACAAAGATTGCAAATACAACTCAAAGATAATTGCAATGCTGAAACAAGCTTTCACATGTAAAGATAATGATGTCATTTTGCCTTTTTACAATGTTTGTAAGCCTTGATAAGATCTCACTTGGACTAATGTGCACGGGTCTGGTCTCCTAGTTTCCATTGTGATTCTGATATATTGGAGAGAGTAGTAGAATGATATCAGGATTGTGAAATACTGATTATGAAGGCAGACTGAAAATTTGTAGACTACAGACACTAGCAAACAGGAGAAAGAGCGGGGGGGGGGTGATATGATTGAGACTTACAAACTTCTGAAAGGGTCGTACCGAATTTGAGTTGATGGAATTTTTCATTTTATGGAGGGTGGGGAAAGGACAAGAGGGCATCTTTGGAAGCTGAGAATGAATTCTGCTAAGAAGGAGTGAGGGCTAGACTTTTTTTCTCATAGGGTGATGTGTGATTGGAATGGACTGCCATTGGATGTTGCATGTGCAAACAGTAGGAATGAATGCAAGAATAAGTGTGATAGCTGGTGCATGTAGTATATGGCCCCGACTCCCTGTAGGTCTCTCTCTTAATAATAATAAGAGATAATACTTTCTCACCCACAAGTATAACTTCAGAATAAAAGTTTCATTAAGGTTTTATAACCAGTAAAATGAAGATGGAGTCACCTAAAGGATAGAGCTAGATAATTGGGATGAGTCCTCCAAATAGCCTTCTAAGGGATGTGAAAAATCAACTGTGGACTTGTAACCTAATGTTCAATCATCACCATCTCCTGGTGCCCCTTGTTAGTATCTACCTGTGTAATGAATGAATGAGAAGAGTTGATAATTTGAGATTTAGTTCTAAAGCCAAACTATTCTTATGGACAGTATAATGGAATTTCATGCTGGCTGGAGCAGTGTTTCGTTAAAAAGATCCATTGTTTTTATCTGTGAAGTAAGGTGAAAAGTCAGCTGCTGAAACAGATTCTCATCTCATCTTCCTTTTTTCCTCTTTTACCTTGCGGTGTCAAGGGTTAATTAATCATCAGACCTCAAACCATTCACAAGATAAGGTGGCCAGCCCTATGCCCCTGTGTATCCTATGTCCATAGTGTTGAGTTCTCAAGGAGAACTCAACACCTGCTTTGTGGAATGAAAAACTCCAGGATAAACTGGGGAAAAAACCCTACTATCCACACCCAAGACTGGCTAACTTGTCTATGGCTGAGGAAGGCATATGGTTGCGAAGCGCACAGCCGCTAGGCTAACCACACAGACTTTATAAACATAACATAAACCAAAACAAAGAAGGCTGAAACATGTAATATTCTTAATAACCAGTACAAGATGTAATATTCAAACAACATTGATTGTTTGAATATTACACATTGAAAAGTTGAAACTTGACAGACAAGCTGTAAGATCTGATAAGTGATTTCCAGATATCACATGATTAATCCTTGATTCATATTAGGTGTGCTTTATGAGCTAATGACCATAGTAGATTCTTTTATAGTGCAAGCAGTGAAGTTGTCCTGAATATAAGGCATGGAACTCGTATTCTGTTGAAATGTTGAATGTTGTGGTTGGTGTGTGTGTGTGTGTGTGTTTGAAAAAAATTATTTCTATACTTCATTTTTTTTTTTTTTTTTTTTTTTTTTTTTTTTTTTTTAACATTCTGCTATCTGCACACAGTGCTGAACAATAGCTAACTTGTGCTAGCTGCCATGTTCTGCATGGTTTTGTTTCAGCTTATATTGTAAAAGTTCCTTCATGGTTTATATTTTTTTAGTAATGTCATAGTTATGTTTGCCTTTATTCTATTTTTTTTATTTATTTTTTTTTTTTTAATGTAATTCTTACCCGGAAGAAGCCACAAGTGTTAGTGCAAAACTAGTCGGTTTTAATTATATATTTTATGACCAGATAAAACCCATCATATTTTCTTTTATAATGGATATAGGTTTATTTCCTTGCTGAAGAGAAAATGCTAGACAAGTTTGAAAGATAGTAAAGACAATATAGGATGGACTTTAGTTTAGGAGTGCAAGCTTTTTACCACAAGATATCTTGTTGGTATTGAAGCTACCAACAGGTTTTGTTTCGTGTCAAGACACAATAAACAGTTCTTGGTAATGTGAGAAGTACTTTGCCTATCATCAATGCCGGAGTTGGAAGAGAATGATGCCAAGAAGTCAGCCTTGTGTTTGAATGCAGTTACAATGGAATTAGACAACAGATTAAGCAAAGCTGGTATGGCAGGGAACCAGTTGAATAAATTTATATGGATTTAGAGAGAAATTAGCCAAAACACTAAATTAGGAGTATACAAGACAGTGTTCACACCACCTTAGAATTCTACTATCAGTTAATTAATGACCACCAGTATGGGCTTTGCCACTCTCATTCCACAGCAGATTTCCTGGTCTGCACAACCTATCTGTTGACCCAAGTTGCATAAAGGTTCAAGAGACCTATGTGGTTGTCCAAGATATTTCCAAGCCTTTTGATTTAGTCTGGCACAAAGGCCTGCTTACCAAATTGTATTGTTTACCACTTATCCACTGCATGTCATAGTTCACAGCATCCTATCATCAGATTTTTTCCACCATTGCTATTGCCTAAAGTCTTTCTCCTATTCAAAAATGATCTTCTATCACTAACTTCAAATCATGTCTACAGTTTTGCTGATGTCACTACACTCCATTCATTCATTTCATTTGAGAAACCTTGCAGTGTGTGTATGCCAAACTACAAGATCTTCCATAATAAATCACTTAAACACTGGTCTCCTTGTTATATTTCAGTGATGTGGGATAACCTTTTTGATTTCAGTGTCACCACAATACAGTCTTGCCTTTTAAAAAAAAAAAAAGACAGCACTTCACCTCGTCACTTCATCACACTTTGATGACATCCATGGCCTCATCCACATCTAAAACACTAAATCTCCTTTTCTAATGAGGACATTATTTCTTTCAGAGGTGATTCAGTTAATTGATGATTCTTCTCTCATAAACTCACTCCATTACTATCCCATGAATTTCTTTTTTCTGCTTTGTGCATCTTCTGTAGGTATTTTTATGGACTGTGTTGTGCTGAACTGGCCAATACCATTTCTCCACTTGCCTTCAAACTCAGAAACACACGAGTCTCTGCTGTCACTGCACTCCGTTTGTCCATTTCATTTGAGAAACCTTGCAGTGCTGATATACTAAGCTACAAGATCTTCCATAATAAAACACTTAAACACTGTCCAATTCCAAATGTATTGTGAACCAACTTTGCACCTTTTTCATTCTTTCTACCTATAACCTCTGGAACATTTTTCCATAGGAACTACAACCTCCAGTTAAAAAAAAAAAAACTCTGCATCCATTGACTTTGGCCACTTGACTCCACACTAATCAGATGACAAAATGCTGTGCATATAAGAAAACAGAAAATTTCAAAGAAATATAACTTTAAAAATAAATGCAAAACATCACACAATATATGACATAAAATAATTAAATAGAAAACAGTATTAAGAGAAAACATATAAGAAAGATAAATACAATGTAAGCTATATAACACAGAACAAAAAAAAAAACAACAGACAAACATGCCTTCATTTACATAAACAGCCTAGTTTTTATCTGTAAATTTCACGAAATTTTTCACATACCAATTATAACACAAGTATAACACAACTGCTACAGTTTATCTTAACAAAACATAAAGCAGAAATGCAAATCATTTTTGTTTCTGACTAATAGCTCAGACACAGTGGACCATAAAGAGAGTGAACTTTCTCTGAAGCACAGTGTGTTATATAATTTTGGGGGAGGGTGGTTCCAGTGAGTTAACTGTATAATTGTTGCATGAGCACCAGGGCAAAAGATCAGTGCAAGCAAAGTACACTACATTATAGTAGTCTGTTCTGCGTGCTGACCCAAATAATGAGCAGAAACAATTCTTACCCCCCCCCCCCCCACTCAAAATCCAGATAAACATTGCTTCCATTCAAAGAAGCCATGAAAGGGATGTAAAGCAAAAAATATGCATACCTTTCTCTCCCTCCCCCTATTTTTGACACAGAGTAAACTCGCAGCATGTATGTCACAAAATGAGGTGATAGAAGTAATCACATCACGCCCACTGAAAACAACTTATAATAGTCCCTGTTCAGCATGGAGCAACTAGCTGGTGTCACTTCATTTTGTGAAAATAGAACTACTTCGAAAAATTCCCAGTATAGTCATTTTCATTCATCAATCTGGGTGAGAAAAAGATTAAGTTTTGAAATTGTGCCAAAAAAAAAAAAAAAAAAATTTAGACTGCCATGGTAAAAACTGGTGCTGAAAGGCATAAAAAAAAAAAGCTTACAAGGCTCAGTTAAATGCCTTTAGAGGGAGATTGAGAAGGAGAACTGATTGAATTGCATTTCATATCTAAAAAAAAGAAGCTGATAGTTTTTTGTCCCAGCAGTAGAAGACCACCTTCTGTATTGAAGAAAAATTATCAAATACCAATGGTTCTAAATTATGTTTACTTTAGAGCACTTTTTTATTGTTTTGTTTACTAAATCATTCACATTATATGAATTGTCTTTTTATAATTTTAGGCATTGCTGATTAGAATTAGCAACTCAACAAGTGGTGCACAGGCCCTTTTACGAAATGGCATCTTTGGTAGATTATCAGAATGTAAATCACTGGACTTGCATCCTGAATCATATAGGTAATTTATTTTATTCATTTTTGAATAGCATTATCTTCTCATTTAGCAGTCTTTCTTGCTGAGCATACACTGATTTTCAGGCTCTTTCCATTGTGTGTGTGTGTCATGGGGGAAGAGAGTGCCAAAACATTTGAATGATCCTTGTAAACATTACACTTTAATTTAAGACTTCTGAAAAAAAAAAAAAAGATTTTAACTTTTTTTTTTCCTTGATATATACCAGAACAAAAAAAAAAAAAAAAAAAAAAAAAAAATTGTAATTTTTTTTTGTTCTGGTATATATCAAGTTGCTAGCTCTTGTAATAGCTCCTGTTTTGGATAAGATAACAGATCTGCAAATGTTCAGCTGCAATAAGAATACAAAAGTTCATTTGTTTTATGAAAATGCATAGAATTAAAAGTGAAATATTAAGCAAAATATCAGAAAATCTATTTAAAGATTCTGATGAGATCCTTAAAAATTACTGTACACATCTCGAAGTTAAGACAGACTGTACTATTATATGTAATTCCTCTTTAGCTGTCATTTCTGTTAAGTAGGTTTTGGAGACTCACATTCAGAATTGTTTTCTTGCTGGAATTGCTGAATGAGCTTGTTTTGTTACTGATCCATTCTTTGATGTTTTATATTCATCTTATACACCTTCTACATCCCATATTTCTTCAATAGCCACCATTTTTGATGTTTATTATATCATTATCTGCCCCATATATGCTAATTTCCACTTACACTATTGATGCTTGCTTTTGATTGCTACTGCAACATTTCCTCAGAATGTTGGTGCCAATGTATTTGATTTTCAGCATCTGCTGTACCATATTTTAAAGTCCTCCTGATGTTTAAGAGCTTCTCTGTTTATTAGGATGTCATGAGGTGGCATGTTGTATGTGTTGTATCGTTATTAGTGCTGCTGAAGAATGTCTTTTTTTTTTTTTCCATAATTTAGTTAATAGTATTATGTTTACTCATTGTAGTTTTTGCTTTAGATGGGTGAGGGTGTCACTGAGTTATTTAGTTTTTAAATAAAGCTCGTATTTTTAGTTTAAATTCAGTATAGTCGGTATGGTGCCAGTGCTTGGTAGAACAGTGGCAGCAAAGACATCATTGTTGGGTGAATTGAATTTATGTGATTTAGTACAGTGCAGTGTATGTGTGTGTGTGAGATATATTCATTGTGAAAGTTAAAGGATTTATGGAAGGAGAATGAAACAAGCGTTAGTAGAGTATATTGATGGTAGAATGGAATATGTTATTGTTGAATGTGTGGTGGTGGTGGAAATACAGGAGAATGAAATTATTATTATTTATTATTGATATTTTATGGCATCTCCATGGAGTCTGGAGACTTATTGCGGGAGACCCAAATTAACCATTGTACACACAAATCCTATCATACCGCTCCTTGAATTCATTCACCATCGAAGACCTCACAACCAATTCTGGCAATCCATTCCATTCACTCACCACTCTCCACTCAAAAAATCTGGTCCTCATATCCCTACTAACCACTCTCTTCCACAACTTTTGCAACTTCCACAGATGACCCCTAGTTCTCTATATGTCATATGTTGAAAAATTTCACTTACATCAGTTTTATAAAAATCCTTTAATATCTTAAGTTTCTATCATGTCCCCCTCTTTTATGCCTATTAACTAAACTTTGTAACCGACAAACCTTTAACCTATCCTCATAGGGAGTATTCCACAGACCTGTCACCATCTTGGTCACTTGTCTCTGAATCCTCTACTACCTCTGTCCTCAAGAAACCTAGGTGACCAAATCTGTGCACAGTGGTCAAGATGTGACTGAGTCATAGCCTTGTTAAGAAGGATAATAACTTCCTTATCTTTACTTGTTAGCATGTTTTTCAACATCTAAGTAATTCAGTGAGCTATTTTACCAACTTTTGCAGTATGGCCTCTGAACTTCAACTCTTTGTCTACCATTATCCCCAAGTTCCTAGCCTCATCAATTTGCAATCCAATATAATGAATATGATACACCATATGCAACCTTTTCAATCCGTAGTGCCTGACCTTACATTTTTGTAACATTAAATTGACAATCCTTTGCCCACAATGCCAATTTATTTAAATCATCCTGAAGGTTATTTACACCACCTTTATCAACTGTTGCTCTCCTCCAGTTTTGCTTCATTAGCAAACAACTGAATATCCCCTCTTAAATCTTTCCCTATGTCATCATCATCATCATCATCATCAAATTCCTGCTATGTACCCTCAAGGGGTGTACAGGATATGACAGTACTACATGAAAAAAATCACATCATTACTAACTTCCTATCTACAATTTTCCTCCAAATCAGTCAAGACTCCAACATTACCAGATCTTATATTTCTATCATCTAAGGCACTTTGTACCGTATCAATCCACCTATATCTTGGTCTTCCTCTGGGTCGTTTTCCTGCCAACCTGGCAGAGAACACTTGTTTTGCAGGAAAACGACCCAGAGGAAGACCTATGTCATTGATATATAAATTAAAGAGTAGTGGCCCTAGTACCGAACCCTGAAGTACTCCACTAGTCACTGTCATTCTTCTAGATTTACTTCACCATTTTCTATCCTCTGGTGTCTATCTGTCACCCATACTACTAGCCTCATTCATTCCCATTTCCCCCCCCCCCCCACCTTTTCTAATAGTTTTCCATGTGGTATTCTGTCAAATGCCTTGTCAAAGTTGAGCAGCATCATGGTGTACCCATTACCTTTATACAATTTTGTGTCGCTTTATTATAAAATGTGAATAAGCTACTAAGACATGACCTACCCTTTACCAAGCCATGCTGCCCACTATAGAGTATTCCATCCCTATCCACCCACTGTTGTATTTTACCTTTCAACTTTTCCAGTACTTTAACAACCATTCCTGATATATTAATTGGTCTGTAGTTTGCTACCTCTGTCTTCGAGCCACCTTTATGCATTGGTATCTTATCCTCTTTCTGTTCCCTTCAAATCCTAACAGATCCGAGACTTAGATTGAACAATTTCATCAGAGGCAGTGTCAAATATCTTGTATATTCATGTTGTACACAGGCTAATATGCCATCCAGTCCCACTTCTGTGTCCATATTCATATTTTTTAATATGCTGAACATTTCCAGTTCTAAATTTTGAGATGTGTCTTTGTAACATCAGCAACTGTAAAATCTCTGCCTGGATGATACACCTTTGTAAAATGATCAGTCAGCAACTCAACTATTTCTTTTGGCTCAGGCACCTTTCTACCATGAGCATTATTTAAAGTCATCCTACCATAGTTATTTTTCCTTTTACTAGCTGCATACTAAAAAAAACTCTTCTGGGTTTACTTTGGCCTGTTCAGCTAATTCTCTCTTATAGTCTAATTTGGCCTTCCTTATCATAATCACCCTTCTTGCTTGCACTTTGTACTGCTCTCGAGAATGCTGATCACTTTTTTCTTTATATTTCCTCTATAATGGTTTTTTTTTTTCAGCTTTTTCTTTATATCCCTACTCATCCACTTAATTCCAACTTGGTTTATCCTCCTAACCTTGGGTGTGCAGTCTGATACTGCTACTCTCAAGCAATCTCCGACCACTTCCCATGCATTACTGACAATGTTTCGTTGTATCTTCTCAAGCCATGGAACTGTTGCAAGATGTCTCCCGAGTTTCTCATAATCAACAGCATTATAGTTGAACCCTTAAACCTCTTCTTGACAGAAGAGTTCCGCATGTTTGTCAACTTCCCAGAACAAGACCACATGATCACTCTCCCGAGTTGGAGGCAGAGTGTCCTACCTTGATTATGGATATATCTTCTGATGCTGTTATCAGATCCAAACCACTCAAATCTCTTATGACCTCTATAACATGTTGTTTCATGTAATTATCCCATAGCAACTGTATAAATCACATTTCTGTCTTGCCATGCCCCCTTTTCTCCCTCCAATCAATGTCCCCATAGTTAAAGTCTCCCATAATAATCGTTAAGCCTACACTCATTGTACTAATTTTCCAATATATGGCATCTACATCTTCTTGTGTGCCTCCTGGTCTATAGCAGCACCCAACAATATATTTTGTCCTATTTGGCTCTATCTCACACCAGACAGCATCAAATGAGCCATCTCCCTCAGATTTAAAATCCTCTTCTAATTTTCTTGGTTATGATTCTTCATCTGTCATCAGCAGTACCCTACCTCCTGTCATGTCCCCCCCCCCCCTGAAAATACAGTACCCTTTACATTCTGTCCCTGTAACTATATCATTTTCAGTCAACTAATGCCTATAATTTTTTGCGACGTCGAGTTGCCAAATGTCAAAAGTTCTTCACCCTTATTCTTGATATTTCTTGTATTCAGCATGCATATTAACATCCCTTTGTACCCATAGTTATCCTTGTGTAATGCCATTACCAACCCATTCAAATCAGAAACCTATGAAATACCATTTGGCATTGCATAATCATTACTCTACACATGCTCATTATCACAAGGGTGGCCAGCCACGTGCTTGATTTCATTCTCCCTAATATTTCTAGTTTCCCTAGTTTTGCACTAACACACTCTCACTAAACAATACTTTCTCTAAACATCTAACTCCAAAACCATTTAAATGTAGTCTGTAGGGCATATAAGTCCTTTCGTCCATCAAATTCTCCATACATCAATAAACTATACACCATTCCTACTCCTGCACAATCTCCTCATTGGCAATCATTTCCCTTCATACCTTCTCAGTTTTCTGTCCTGTCATACTGAAGCAGCAGACTCACAGTCTTTACTTTCTTACTCTTCATTTTTGCTTCTACTAACAACTCTTTCATATCTTCTCTCATTGCATATTTCTCACCTTTCAAATCATTTGTGCCTGCCAAAACAATTAACTCATTCATTTCTTTCTTCTGCACACTTAGAGCTTCACCAACATCCTTTATCTTCACTCCTAGAAAACATGCTTTCATCACTTTCTCGTTAAGTATATACACCTCTTATCAAATTCCCATATAATACTATCACTTTTCTCTCAGTTTCTCGCACTTTTATGATTTTCCCATTCACTCATTCTTTCATTCTTCATCCTTCTGTCCACATGCAAATTGGTTCTCCAGTCTCTTAAGCTCACTTTTTTGTGTTCTCTGAAGGAGTCCTCATAAGTGTGCAGTTATTTTCCATGCTAGCATCTTATCATCCACATTATTACTTTCAGCCACTTCCTTCAAACTCTGATTCGTATCTCATCACTATCATTCACTGCTTCTGCTACATTCTCCACAACACTGACAATCCTGCCTTATATCCATAATATCAGTCACATCATTCTTTCGCTCCCAACACAACTTGCATTTCTAATACTTGCATGTAATGAATTTGCAGACATGAACAAGATTAGCAGGACTGGGAAGAGAAAGAAGCAAGTTGTGTGAGGTTGGAATCATCTACTACTTAAAAACTGGTAATTGAGAAGCCATTATTAAAATTTGCCTGTATTTTTCTTTTATTTTTGCATGTTAATTAAATTAATGAAACGTGAATAAATGAGAAAAACTAGGTAAGGAGAAAATTATGTATGGAGACTCTACAATCAGAGGAATACCCAATGAAAGTATAACAAAATCATGTTTTCCTATGGCAAAAATGAATGATACTAGGATGCAGATAGGTAAGGTGAAAGAACTAATTATCTTGGTTGGCACTAATGATCTGAGAGGTGAGAAGTGTTCTGTGAGCGAGAATGTGAAGGAATTGTTGGACATAGCAAAAATGAAAAGCAAGAAGGTAATGATTGCTAGTCTCCTGCAGGTCATTAATGCCATGATAGAGTTGAACTGAGGAGGCAGATGTTGATAGGAAATGAATCGATATGAAGGTTGTGCAAAAGGATTAATATAGAATTTGTGGGCCTGTGGTCTGAATTTAACTTAAAGAAAGATTTGTATAATGTTGATGCATTGCACCTGAATAGTTTTGGTGTTAGGTGTCTAGCAAGAGAGAGAGAGATTGGTTCACCAGACATGCTGAAGCAGAAATTCAGGAAAACTGAAGCAGTTAGTTGAATGCACGTGTGTGTGTGTGTGTGTGTGTGTGTGTGTGTGTGTGTGTGTGTGTGTGTGTGTGTGTGTGTGTGTGTGTGTGTGTGTGTGTGTGTGTGAAGACACCCATGAGCCAAGTGAGTGTGAGAATGACTAACAAGTGCAGAATCTAGCCTCTCAAGCAAAAATATTCAATAGGATAGTCAGTTAAGGAAGTAAAGGTGGTTGGGATTGAAAGGGATGCTGCAGTTTCTGTATATTAATGCCAGAAGAATCAGGAACAAGAGGGAGAAGTTTTTGGCATTGGTTAATGCAACCTTGCCAAACATTATAGGCATTAGTGAGACCTGGCTAACAACAGATGATGTATCATGAAGGTATTTTCTTGATCATAAATTAGTATAATAATAATATTTGGTTTCCAGATCAAGTGTTGATCAATTTTATTAAACTGAACCAACTAGTTTTGCCACACTTTAACTATTGGCATTTCAGGGCACTTATAAGTTTAAACAATCTCACAATTATGCGTAACTGCAAAACTGACAAAACTTAACTGTAAAAAACTGACTGGAATAATTACAAATAGAATAGTATCGAACATGAGTGAAACACGTATCACATGTACAAGGTTAGCTAGCTGTTGCTAAGGAATTTTCTGTAGTTTGTATTAAAGTTCATTTCTTCCATTTTTAAAGTTCTGATTAGGGTTTTCCATATTTCTGGCAGTATTAGGCCTTGATTTTTGTTAAGGTTGACAGTAGAACGGCGAATGTGGCTGCTTCTTTGAAAATTCTTGAATAGTAATCTTCCTCTATGTAAGGAGAACAGCTTTTGTCCCACTCAATGACATGGTTAGTTGTAGAGAAATGAGATGATGAGCCACTGTCTGTTGTTTTTGACTATGTCAAAAACAACAGACAGGACATTTCATCATCAACAACAAACAACATCAGGCAAAAGGAACACAGTGTGTTCCTTTTGCCTGATTTCGAGGCTTCTCGAAGTCTGTTCAATGTAACTAGAGCCATAAGCTCGTGGAATATTATAAACTCCAACATATTTATAGAAAGGATGGTTGTCTTTTGGAGATCTTAGTAGTTTACAAATAGATTCTATTGATTTAAATGTTACTCTTATTTTGTGCTGTTTGAGGAGGCTGGCAAGGAGGCCAATTACCGTTTTTAGACATCTTAATCAAAAAACAAATTGATGGTAGTATAAATCTATCGGTGTACAGAAAACCGACTAATACAGGTCGCTACCTACATTTCAGCTCCTCTCACCACATCTCACATAAACTCAGCATTGTACACATGTTAAAGAAAAGAGCGATTCGCATCACAACCGACAACGAGACCCTTCAAGATGAGTTAAAATTTATTTCCAACAATTCGTATTTGAACGGCTATCCAGGAAGACTAGTCAATAAAGTCCTTTTCTCTGAACCACCACAAAGAGAACAAGAAGATATTCAATATATAAAAACGATTGCAATTCCGTTTGTAAGTGGCATCTCCAACAAGCTCGCCAGCCTCCTCAAACAACACAAAATAAGAGTAACATTTAAACCAATAGAATCTATTCGTGAACTACTAAGATCTCCAAAAGACAACCATCCTTTCTATAAATATGCTGGAGTTGCCACTTACAAAATTCTTGAATAATAATATTCCATGCACTTGTGGCTCTAGTTACATCGGACAGACTTCGAGAAGCCTCGAAATCAGGCAAAAGGAACACATTGGCTATGTCAAAAACAACAGACAGGATATTTCTGGCCTATCATCTCATTTCTTTACAACTAACCATGTCATTGAGTGGGATAAAAGCTGTTCTCCTTACATAGAGGAAGATTACTATTCAAGAATTTTCAAAGAAGCAGCCACAGTCGCCCGTTCTACTGTCAACGTTAACAAAAATCAAGGCCTAATACTCCCAGAAATATGGAAAACCCTAATCAGAACTTTAAAAACGGAAGAAATGAACTTAATACAAACTACAGAAAGTTCCTTAGCAACAGCTTGCTAATGTTGTACACGCGATACGTGTTTCACTCATGTTCAATACTATTCTATTTGTAATTATTCTAGTCAGTTTTTTACAGTTAATTTTTGTCAGTTTTGCAGTGATGCATAATTGTGAGATTGTTTAAACTTATAAGTGCCCTGAAGATGCCAACAGTTAAAGTGTGGCGAAACTAGTTGGTTCAGTTTAATAAAATTGATCAACACTTGATCTGGAAACCAAACAGACGATGTAGTTAGAGGGATAGAATGTGAAGGGTTTAGTGTTTTCAGCAGGATAAAGAAGAAAGGATGGGGGGGGGGCACTGCTGATGAACTGTAGCCAGAAAGAATAGAAGATTAACAGGCGGTAGCTGTTCATTTGAAGCAATCCGGTGTGGGATTAAAGCCAGTAAGACAAAATATATACAGTTGGTTGTTGCTATTGGCCTTGAGGTTCCATGGATGATCTGGAAGACATGCATTGGCAAAAATACAATGAGTGCAGGTCTAGTGATTATTGTGAGGTTTTTGCATATCATATAGCAAGAAAGAAATGGAATTTATGCCTCCTTAGCAATAATTACTTGAGCACAGAATCAGAAGAGCTATCCATAACCAAGATGGTCAAATTGCCTCCTTGGGAGATTATAAAACATGAATATTATTTCAAGAAGGGGTATAATAGCATTACTAGGCAGGTAATTATGACAAGCTGAAGGAAGCTTGAAGCTGTGCCATGGTGTAAAACCCTACAAGGGAAGGATGTTAGTAGTGCATAGGGTATCTGGGGAGGAAGCATTATCATAGTCAAGGGGTATCTGGGGAGGAAGCATTATCATACTGTATACTCAAAGTCAAGAGGGTAAATCGGATAGCATTTGGATAAATGAGTAATATCATTAAGCATGAGCTGCAGAAAAAGAAAATTCAGCAGAGGGTATATAAGGAGAGAGGGGTGACCATCAAGCTCACAAACAGTTCAAGGGTCAGGCAAGAAAAGTGACCAGCATGGTAAGGAAGGCAAAATCAGATTACAAGCTACCTGAACAGGCCACATGAAATCTAAATAATTCTTTCATTGCATGACAAGTAAGATGAAGATTGACTATAGAGGAATAACCTTGAGTGCTGAAGGTTATGAGGCAACAGAAGCAGATAAAATAGTTGAGTTACTGAGTGACCACTTTGCAAGGGTATATATATCATGCAATTGGGGTTACTGCTGTGACACATGTGACAGGCACTGATGTGGGAACAGAGGCAAATAAATTGTTGGTTCTTGGTAATAGCAGAATCTTGATGTAAATATGGCTGTGTAATTGGATGGGACATCAGATCGTGTTTTACAAGAATGTGCAAAAAAGTGAAAAGAAAGCAAAATAGTTCCTTTCAATGAGGGAGATTCTAAGACTGCAGTAGCAAATTATAAACCAATCTGTATCTTGGGAGTGGTGGTAAAAGTACTGAAAAAATTGATCTAAAAGAGAATTCAAGAATAGATGGATAGGAATATGATTCTCTGAGGAGTATGAGGGGCAACGTGACTGTGAAGTGTTAGTCATGCCTTAGTAATTAATTAACTCTTTATAATAGAGTGACAGCTGAGTCTTAGTTGGATAAAAGAAATGGCTACACGGTGATTCTACTGGATTTTAAAAGCATTTGACAGAATACCACATGGAATTGTATTATGGAAATTAGAACAAATGGGGATGGATTGTTATGTGGATAAGCTGATGGACAGATATCAAAAAGTGGTATATGGAGGAGCAGTATCCAGGCGAAAGCAGGTGGCTAGTGGTGTGCCACAAGGTTCCATGCTTGGACCACTACTGTTTAATCTGTACATAAATGATGTAGGAAATAATCTGAAAGGAAATATTCAGTTGTTTGTTGATGATGCAAAATTGGGTAGAATAATAGTTAATCAGGGCAATGGGAAGAGCTTGTAGAATGATTTAAATAGGCTGTCAGTGTAGACAAAAAGATAATGGGTGTCAGTTTAATGTGGAGAAATGTAAAGTTATGCATTTTGAGATAAATCAACTCCAAGCTGTGTATCAAATTGATGGAGCTCTACCTCCAGGAAGTAGATGTAGCTAGAGATTTGGGGTTGCTGTAGACAGAAAGTTGAACTTGATTCGGCATATTGCTCAAGTAGCTTATATGTGTTGCTTGCCAGTAGAAAAGCACACTAACAAGTAGAGATAAGGAAGTTGTTTTCCCCCCCTTTATAAGGCCTTGATACATCCCCATCTAGATTACTGTGCTCAGATCTGGTCTTCTAGGTTTCTTGGAGATGAGGAAGAAGTGGAGAAGATTCAGAGGCAAAGAGGTTGTGGAGCAGGATCTACCTTTTACAAAGCCAATCTGCCCCTATAGGGTATAATATTCCTATCCACCATTCCTGAATTTTACTTTAACTTTTTCATTGCTTTAACCACCACTCCAGAGATACCGATTAGTGTCTAATTTGCTACTTCTGTTTTGGAGCCACCTTTATGTAAAGGTACTATCTTACCCTCTTCCCATTCCCTTGCCAGAACTGAGACTTAGATCAGGGCTGTCCAAAGCTGCCCTGAAAAAAATAAAATAATGATTTTATTTTTTTCACTTTTTGAAAAAAATAAAATCGAATGCATACTAGATATTTTAATTCTATCACTAATCGCAATGTTGTTAATTTTATATGGTGTGTTTACATCAATATACACCCATGTGTTTTTCAAATATTAGATGTATCAAAGAAGTGTTCTTATACTGTTTTGTTCCAATGCGCATGCTCTGGCCGCTCACGGGGAATGTAAGCACGCGATTAGTGTTGTTCGTTTGTTCAGCTATCGAGGTTGTGTTGCTGCTGTTCACCAAATTACTAGATAAGCATTATGATGCAGCCCTCAGATAAATCTTTTTTTTTTTAAATGTGGCCCTTGGATTATCAAAGGTTGGACAGCCCTGACTTAGATTAAACAACTTTGCCAGAGGCACTGCTAGTCCACTTGCATGTTATTGTAGCACACAAGTTGACATACTGTCCAGGCCCACTGTTGTATTCACATTGATGTTTTTCTATATACTGAGTACCTTTAGTTCATCTACCTCAATGTTCACATCAGTCTCTGTCACCTTTGTAACTGTAAAGTTACCACCCTGGATGATATACCCCCCTTGCAAAGTGATCACATAGTAACTCAACTATTTCTTCTACTTCTCTCACTTTCCCACCATCAGCAATGAGTCAAGTTATCTTTCCATAATCATCCTTTCCCTTACTTGCTGCATACCAAAAAAAAAAAAAAAAAACTCATTTGGATTTACTTTGGCCTGCTTAGTTAATTTTCTCTCAAAATCTGATTTAGCCTTCCTTAACATACTCACATACTAGTTAATCTTCTTGCTTTTGCTTTATATTGCTTATGAGCATGCTAATCAATTTTTGTTTATATTCCTTCCATAATGCTTTCTTTTTTTGCGGCTCCTGCTTTATATTACTAGTCATTCACTTATCCCTACTCGGTTTATCCTCCTGACCATGGATACACTCTGATACTGCCTTGGCTATTTCCACAGTCATTCCTGCACTCACACTTATTTGTCCCAGAGGTGGCTAGACATGTGTTTGGTTGCTTCCCTCCCCTAAGATCTCTATTTTCCCTGGTTTTTCACTTAAATACTCTCACTGAACAACAGTTTCAACAGCACCTAACTGCAAAACCATTTTTAAAGTGCAGTCCATCAGGCATATACAGGTCCTTACTATCAAAATTTACTCCACACATCTATAAACTGTATTCCATTCCTCCTGCACAATCTTCTCATTGGCAATCATGGTCCTTGTTCTCAATTCTGTTCTGTTCTGTACCTATTCAGCACTTTTCATTTTTTCTTCTTCTAAACTCTTTCATATCTTCTGTTATTGCATATTTTTCACCTTTCAAATAATTTGTGCTGCCCTTCAAAACAGTTAACTGATTCACATCTTTCTTCTGCACACTTACAGCTTCACTAACATCTTTATCTTTGCACATGGAAAACGTGCTTTTGTCACTTTCTTATTAAGTATATATTTCTTAATAAGCGGTACACTTATTAAGTATACCGCTTATCGTCAAAACCTCGTACAATACTATCTCTTTTTATCCAGTTTCTCACACTTTTATGCTTTTTCCATTCACTCTTTCTTTCATTCTCCATCCTTCTATACTGCACACAATCCTTTCTCCAGTCACTCAAGCTCACATTTTGTCCTGTGAAGGAGTCCACATATGTGTGCAATTTCTTTCTGTACTGGGATCTCATCACCCACATTATTACTTTCAACTACTTCTTTCAAACTCTCATTCATTGCTTCTGCTACATTCTCCAATGCATTGATGATCCCACTTTATATCCATAACATCAGTCACTTCATTCTTTAACTCCTGGCATGCCTCACGTTTTTTTTTACACTTAATTATGAAGCATTTCTGACAAATATTCTCTCCATTCTCACTTTCATATCACAAACCATTTTCTCTCAGCAATGAATACATTAAACACATGCTACATTGCACTAAATTCCTCATGTTGATATCATTCAACATCAATGTCATGATTGCCATTTTTCTTGTATGCATCAGTAGCGTAACAGTACCATACCAATGTGGAGTGAATGTGTGCAAAAAGTGTAAAGAATGTGAGGATTTTTTATTATTATTATTATTATTGTTCTGGGCAACTCCAAGGAGTTGACGGGCTCATCGAGGGAGGCCCTAACATCATGTCAAGAACAACTATTCGACATTGACACAGTATCTATCATACCTTTCCTTGAACTCATTCACGGTCGTAGCACCCACAACAGACTCTGGAAGCTTATTCCACTCATTCACCACTCTCCAAGTAAAAAACCTAGCTCTAACACCCTTGTCAACCACGCTCTTGCCCAGCTTCCATGCATGGCCCCTAGTCCTCCCACCACCAGTCCTAGTTTCAAAAATATCTTCTGGATTAATCTTATAGAAACCCTTCAGTAATTTGAATGTCTCAATCATATCACCCCTCCTTTACCTATCGTCCAATCTCTGCAACCCATAAATCTTCAACCTATTCTCATGAGGTTCATTCCACAGACCTATCATCTTAGTCACTCGTATCTGGATCCTCTCCACTTCCTCCCCATCACGAAGAAACCCTGGTGCCCATAACTGGGCACAGTAGTCTAGATGGGGTCTTATCAAGACTCAACACAGAGGAACAATAACTTTTTAAAGTATTTTTCAGAAACCAAGTGATATGATGAGCTGATTTAGTCACTTTTGCAATGTGCCCCCTAAACTTCAATTCCCTATCCACCAACACTCCCAAATCCCTGGCCTCATCAATCTCCTGGAGTATGGTTCCACCAATGCGATATACTGCTGCTATTCTTTTCACCCCAAAGTGCATAACCTTACACTTTGCCACATTAAATTGACATCCATTTTTCCTAGCCCAGTCCTCCAAACTATCCAAATCATCCTGTAAAATTTTTGACATCCTGTGCACTTACAATTGCTCTACCCAACTTTGCATCATCAGCAAACAAGTGAACACTTCCTCTCAAATCCTTTCCAATATCATTGATGAACAAATTGAAAAGCAGTGGTCCAAGAAGGATTTAAAGAGTGTTTCAGGTTGTGTGAGTGATAACATTGTTGAAAGTGAGAATCTAGATAACAGAGATATTAGAGGTATGAATAAGGATATTTTCGAGGTGGTACCTGATAGCTGTGAGAGTGGCATTGTAAGAGAGAGTGAAATTAAGCATACAGAACGATTGAATGAATAATCGGAAAATAAAAATGATGACACTGACGCAACGAGTGAAATAGCTCTATTACGCGGAGCGATACATGGAGTAAACCAGCAACTGGAATGTTGGCAAAAATCTTTAACAAGTGTACTGACTAATAATCGGCAAAAGTATGATAGAAAAAATAAGGGTATGATAGTGAGTGTAAACAAAATGAAAGAGCGTGTGTTGTATGGAGATTCCCTAGTACGAGGCGTGTTAGTTGAGAGTTTAGCAAAGTCGTACCAACCCAGTGCAACCATATAGAATGTAAGCGAGTCATTTAGAATGCAAAAACAGCGGGCGAAGGAACTGATAGTGGTAGCGGGTACAAATGATTTGAAAGGAAACAAAAAGGCTATGAGTGAGGATGTGAAGAAATTGCTTGAGGTAGCAAAAGAAAAGAGTGAGAGAGTTAGGATGGTGAGTCTGTTGCCATGTCATGACAGTGAAGAGTATAGAAGGAGGGCCATAATTGCTAATGACTTTATGTGTGAATTATGTTTGATGAGTGGTATGGAATTTGTGGATGTGTGGAATTAGTTCGATGGGTGAAAGGATTTATATAAAATGGATGGATTACATTTGAATGGATTTGGTGTGCAGAGACTTGAAAAGGTGTTGTCAAATGTGGTGGAAGTGAATGTACAGAACCAGGGAAACTAGAGTTATTAAGTGGGGGAAATAGAAGTAGATATGCAGATTTTAGGGAGACAGTTGAGTGTGTGAATGTGTGTAATATGTCCAAGTGAGTAGGAAAGACCACAAATCAGAATGGGATAGGTAGTATAAGGTATCAAAATAGGGATGGGACAAATCGGCTTCTTCAGTTCATGTATACAAATGCCAGAAGTATTAGGAACAAGAAGGAAGAATTTTTGGCCTTGGTTGGCACTTCCAGACCACAGGTTATTTGTATTAGTGAAACATGGCTGACAGAAGGTGACACAGCTAGTGGTATTGAATGTGAGGGGTATGGTGTGTTCAAGAGATACAGGGAGAATAAAATGGGGGGAGGTGTGTTATTGATGATAGCAGATGAGCTACAGCCAAGGAGAATAGAAGTGGAACCGCGGGATAGAGATGAGCACATTTGAGGCTATTTGGTGTGAGATTGAAATTAGCAGAACAAAATATACAGTAGGGTGCAGCTATAGACTAGGAGATGGAATAGATGGTGGAGACAGTTTGCATAAGCAAATAGAAGAAATGAGTGGAAGGAGAGTAATTATTATGGGAGATTTCAACTATGGTAACATTGATTGGAAGAAGGAGAGGACACGTGGGAGGAAGGAATTGGATTTTATGCGGTTATTAAGGGATAACTATCTGCGACAGCATGTAATGGAAAATACTAGAGGTCAGAGAGTGCTTGACCTAGTAATTGCATCTGAGAATTTGACTGTAACAAATATGACCACATTGCCACCAATTGGTGAGAGAGCAATCATAGGGTCTTAACTTGGGAGATGGCTAAAGGTGTGAAATTTACAGTTAAGACAGGGTACATGTGGAATTATCGGGCTGGTAAGTATGACAAACTTAGGAGATTGATTGGTACAGTGCCATGGCATGTAAAACGGCAAGGGCTAGAAGTTGACAGTGCATGGGAGGGGGTTAAGAATTGTTTGCATGAAGCAATGGCTGACTGTATACCTAGAGTCTGAATAATAAATCAGGTAGGAGTTAAATGGATGAATAACACCATTAAGCTTGAGCTGCAAAAAAATAAACAACTGTGGAGGGAATTTAAGGAGAAAGGTGACCGGCTGGCACATGAACGGTATAAAGCGCAGGCCAGAAGGGTAACAAGTGTGGTAAGAAAAGCAAAAAAAAAGGACTATGAAAGAACATTGGCCATGCAGGCTAAAGAGAATCCCAAACAGTTTTTTCGATATGGTGCAAGTAGAAGAAAAAATGTATATGGCAGAATGATTTTAAAGAATGCCGATGGTAGGGAGGTAACTGAATCAGTTGATATAGTTGAATTACTGAGCGAGCACTTTGCAAGAGTATATCATCCAGGTGGTGACATTGCAGAAATGAATGAACCAAAAGTGTATATGGGAATTGTGGTGAATGAGGCGGAAGTGAGTAGTCTATTACAAAACCTCAATGTCAATACATCTGTGGGATTGGATGGTATACCAGCTGGTGTCGTATATGAGGCTAAAGAATTGTCAGTACCCTTGACCATTCTGTTTAATCTGAGTCTCGGGTCAGTATAAAAGTGTAAAGAATGTGAGGAAAATAGTTCCACTGCATAAAAGAGGTTCCAAGACTGCTGTTGTAAATTACTGACCGATTAGTATATCAGGAATTTTTGTCAAGGTCTTGGAGAAACTAGTCAAGAGAAGAATACAGGATAGGATAAATGAAAATGGGATACTGTATATGGGGGACAACATGGTTTTGTTAAGGGTAGATCATGCCTTAGTAATTTGCTCATGTTTTATAACACAGTAACAACTGAACTGGATAAGAGTAATGGGTTTTCATATATGACACCAGCTGGTATACCATCCAATCCCACAGATGTATTGACATTGAGGTTTTGTAATAGACTACTCACGTCCGCCTCATTCACCACAATTCCCATATACACTTTTGGTTCATTCTACTGGACCTTGCCAAGGCCTTTGATAGGATACCACATGGAATTCTAATCAGTAAACTGGAGCAGATGAGGATGGATATAGGGTTGGTGAGATGGATAGGAGGGTGGTTGATGGAGAGACCAGAGAGTGGTTTATTCAGGAGTGGAGTCCAAAAGACGGCTTGTGAGTAGTGGTGTGCCACAGGGTTCTGTTCTTGGACCACTACTTTTCAATTTGTTCATTAACAATATAGGAAAGGATCTGAGAGGAAGTGTTCACTTGTTTGCTGATGATGCAAAGTTGGGTAGAGCAATTGTGAGTGCACAGGATGTCAAAATTTTGCAGGATGATTTGTATAGTTTGGAGGACCTGGGCTAAGGAAAATGGATGTCAGTTTAATTTGGCAAAGTGTAAGGTTATGCATTTTGGGGTGAAAAGATTAGCAACTGTATATCACATTGGTGGAACCGTACTCCAGGAGATTGATGAGGCCAGGCATTTGGGAGTGTTGGTGGATAAGGAGTTGAAGTTTAGGGGGACACATCGCAAAAGTGGCTAAATCATCTCATCAAATCACTTGGTTTCTGAAAAATACTTTAAAAAGTTATTGTTCCTCTGTATCGAGTCTTGATAAGACCCCATCTAGACTATTGTGCCCAAATATGGGCACCAGGGTTTCTTCTTGATGGGGAGGAGGTGGAGAGGATCCAGAGATGAGTGACCAAGATGGTCGCAGGTCTGTGGAATCAACCTTATGAGAACAGATTGAAGATTTGTGGGTTGCAAAAATTGGTTGATAGGCAGAAAAGGGGTGATATGATTGAGACATTCAAATTACTGAAGGGTTTCTATAAGATTAATCCAGAAGATATTTTTGAGAATAGGACTGGTGGTGGGAGGACTATGGGCCATACATGGAAGCTGGGCAAAAATGTGGTTAACAGGAGTGTTAAAGCTAGGTTCTTTACTTGGAGAGTGGTAAATGAGTGGAATAAGCTGCCAGATTCCGTTGTGGATGCGATGACAGTGAATGAGTTTAAGGCGAGGTATGATAGATATTGTGTGAAAGACGAATAGTTGTTCTTGACATGATGCTAGGGCCTCCCTCGATGAGTCTGTCGACTCCTTGGAGTTGCCCGTAATAATAATAACAAATGTTTTTAAATAATATTGCATAATAATAGTCAAGACTAAACAACACTCTTAATAACACAGTCAAATATAAACAAAACACCATATCTGCTAAGAAATAATGATTTATCTGAGCAACATGTACTGCAGCTGCTACTGTGGATGATACTAGCCCAAAAACCTTTACATTGTTATACAGTTAGATTGGTTGAGATTCTAATGGTATCATGGAGTTTCACTTGCTTCAAGGAACTAAACTTCACATTTAAATCTATTTGAGTGGAGAATCTTGGCCTTGATTCCAAAGAAGACTCTGTGTAGTGCAAGGCCAGAACTCATCAGGTTTCAAAAAGTTGTGCTTTCCTGACTTTCTTAATTCTAATCTCAGCAGAACAGCCCATCTGTTCAAAGTAACTATTGCCAGGAACAATGTATTGAATTAACACCTGCCAAGGAGAGAGTGAGAGAGGGGATAGTAATTTATTCTTGGTGAATCATAGAAAAAGTACAGTTTCTGCAATGGCTTGAAGGTGGTGCATAGATTAAATTTGCTTATCCTTGGTGAATCATAGAAAAAGTACAGTTTCTGCAATGGTTTGAAGGTGGTGCATAGATTAGTTCTGATGTTCCTTTATGATATCATGTAGCAACTCTTTAACATCCAATAGTAGTGTGGTTAAAGGAGGATATTTATTGATAATTTTCTGGATGGATGCCTGTTTATATCCATTACCATTCATGATTTTTATTTGGTTTAATTTTTCCATCAGAAGGGAATCAATATAGCAGATAAGTGAGCCCATCGTATAAGACGTTTCATAATAGCCTCATTCTCTGATGGGTTATGGTGTGAGGAGGGTTGGATGTATCTGCCCGTAAAAGATTTTTCATGTTGCAGAATATTATAGTGTCCAGAAAGTGAAGGCTTTCGTTATATTCAATATCGAACTTAATATGAGAGTCTTTCTTTTAAGGTTACATGGTGATCAGCATTCATATTTACAAATTTAGGGACACAAAACACAAGTGTTGAAATGATTATTAATAAAATAACACTTGACTTCTAGACGCCTGTATTGAGGTCATCATCAGAAAGATACATGTGTATAGGAAACCAAGCTACATGCTCTTGCACTCTATAAAGGTAAATTAAATCTATGCTGTTAATTAATCTTTTTCTTAGCCTGACCTCTAGTGATAAAAAAATTAAATAAATAAAAAATATATATAAATAATTAATAAATAAAATATACAATAAACTCTGCTAAAGTCCTTTTGTACTAAGATTCTTCTGGATTTTTTCAGTTCAGATTGTTATACTACGATTTTCTTCTGGACTTGTACATTTCAAGTTGCTATTGAATGTTAGGGGAAGAAAAAAAAAAAAAAAAAAAAAAAACACTTCAAGTCTTCTTGTAGTGGGATTTTTCTTTGGCTAGTTCTGGTTGCTATAAAGGCTGCTAATGGGTCCTCCACATTCTTGGAATGGTTAGGGCATCATTTTTGTTCAGATTTGGATTATCTTTGAGCATTTCATCACATGCTTCTTTAAATTTTTACTAAACTTTTCTGAAATACTTTTAAACCTACTTTAGTAAGTGCCTACTTTGTAATTTCCTTACAAAATACAGTTATGAACTTCAATTCTCTGTCTACCATTACCCCAACTCCCTAGCCTCATCAATTTTCTTAAATCCAGTTGGTGAATAGAAAACTTTATCAAAAGAAATCATTATTTCATTGTTCAGCAGGCATAGATCTAGAATTATATTGGTTATAATTCTAGTGAAAAGCTAATAAATGCAGGATAACAAGGATAACAAACTAATAAGTCTGTAGTTTTCTAGTTTTAATTTACTTCCTTCTTTTTTATTTTAATTTACTTCTTTTTTAAAAACAATTATTGAAAAGGATTTTTAACTCTTGTTTTAGAATATCCCCAGCATCTCTATTATTTTTCACTTTCAAAGATTTCTAATGGTGTATATCAGAGGTACGGTAAACCCTTGATTTAACGGACAAAATTTCCAGTCCCTATATCACATGTGAAAATTAACACCCGGTTAATTTTAAAATGGTTTTAACACAAGATTTGCTTATAATTAAATTAACAGGTTATTTTTTGTTATTAATTTCCTGTTATTTTTAACAAATTTTAGGCGAATAGGCCATCATATGTTGGAAAAACACTGTAGTAATTTAGCTAACATAAATGAGTCACTGCCCATTTATGTCTGCTTGCTTGGCGAAGGATTGGCATGTGATCACACCAATCGCGCTGCCTTTTGTTGCATGGTGTGACTTTCTGCGGCAGTTGTAATGCGTGCCGGCTGATGTTCTGACATGCACTAAGCCATGCTCAGTAGTGTGCATTTGTTTACTAGCAGTGAATGGTTTATGTATGTATGCATTTTATAGACCTATTCAATATAAAATTAGATATATATGATTGGTAAAACACATCTTTGTAACCCTAACCTTAAAATATAAACAAATGAAAAAGAGTTAATTTACGTTAAATCAAACATTGGAAGTCATACAGAAGTTGGATTCAGGAGTGTCTGTGAAATTAAACTTTACATATAGAAGACGTTTCTGTGAAATTAAATTTTTCATAGATACAGTACTTAATTTTAATTACATAAAAGTTTCTACATAAGTAAAAACATGTAAATTAGCTAATTTGTCCATTTTTTAACATACGCATTCAGATAATCTACTTTATTATATAACTGACTTTCAGATTTAGCGGACACCCCCCTCGCCCAAATTATTCCATTATATCAAGGTTTTACTGTACTGTCATAATCTATTTTCTCTGTTGATTCTGAAATTTTCTTTCTGTCTTCACTTTTATACAGATTCATGTAGAAATTTTTTGCTTCTGTGATTTCTTCTTTGCTAAATAATTTTCTTCCATTTTGGTCTTCAAGAGCTGTAATATTCTTTCTTCCAAATAAAAGGTTATTTCTTAAAATTCTGAGGTTTCCATTTTCATCAATGATTTTTTGGATCATATCATCCTCTCTTTTGTTAATATCTTTTTTTCTATTTATACATATTGCCTTATTTATTACAATAAATTGTAATAAATTTATTACAATAAATTTCAATAGTTCCTCTTTTTCCCTTCTGCAATCAACTGTTTTCTCTTTTCAATAAGTTTATTTCTTTTTCTGATAGTTTCTTGGTCCGGTTCTTTTTGTTTTCTTTTAAATTTTGTGCAGATTTGATAAGAATGTTTCTATCTTTCTTCTTCCTGGTCAATGCTTATTCCTGTATTTGATATAATTTGTATATTTTCTTTAAGTTTCTTTTCCACTGATACCTTGAAGGTATCTCTGTTTGTGTAAAGTACTTTTTATAGTATTTTTCCTTTATTGCGATGCAACTCTCTCAGCTTTCACCAGTATTTCTATTTTCCCTCTCACCATTCTGTGAACAGAGGTGATGCCAATATGGTTTAAAACACTAACATCCCTGAAAATATGAGTTCTTGAAGACAGTATGAAATCTGTTTCATTTTTTATGGTCCCATTTGGGCTCACCCAAGACCATCTTCTGTTGGGTCTCTTCTTCTTCAAGAAGAGGCTCATCTTCTGTTGGGTCTCTTCTTGAAGAAGATATTCATAGCTTTGAAGTTAGTCAGTTGCAAGAAGTTGATCAGCAAGTGTCCCCTTTCATTCCAAAAGCCTAATCCATATTTTCCTACACATATTTCATTATCATCTCTCGTAATTCCAATTTTCGAGTTATAATCTCCCATGACTGTTGTATATTGACCATTATCTTCATCTATTGCTTTTTTGACATGTTCATAAAATATTTCTATTTCATCATCATCACTTTTGTTGGGCTATAAACCTATATTATTTTGATTATGTTCTTTCATTTAATTTTTAATTTGACAAAAACTACTCTATCAGATAAACCTTTATAGGTAGATATTCTATTTGAAATTTATTTGTTTACAAGAAAGCCAACTCTTTTGATCTTGAATCTTCTGATACTTTTCATTTAATTGCCCTTTTGTAGCTTATTTTATTCTGATTTTATTCTTTGTAGCATATTTTATAGTGCTAGATTGAAAATGAATGAAGGCTGACTTGGTTAAAACATTCCAGAACATTCTTACATTAAGAATACTCTAAACTAAACGTGGGAATTTTCACTCATTCTCAGATGGTTTCAGAACTCTCATTTCTTTAATTTATTAAGTCATATTATTCTAGTTGGCAACTAGGATTACTTTTTTAGGCCTTTCTTCAAATAATACCGAAGTCAGTTTTTTTTTTTTTTTGGTACAGGCAAGTCGAGTTTTTTCCTCCCTCATGGAAACTTGTGTTTTTCATTTCATTGCTCAAAAATCAGCATTGAACTCACACAGTTTTAGAAATATATTTTCTTTGACATATTTTGACTTAATACTAGTATCAATAGTTGTGAGTTTTGCCAAAGATGCCAGATGAAACATAAAAATGAGAAAAACAGGAATAATGCATCAGTGTGTATGAACAGTTAACATTACAAATGCATGTAGATTTTTTTTCTTCCCTTTGTAAATAAAATCTGCTTTCTCCAGATGCTGTTCATCAGCACTAAATATGATAGTCATTTTTTAGCATTATCACTAACCATTCTTTGTGTAGAATGTCTGTCATGGAGCTAGATTAACCATGTATATATTTTATTTACTTTGACTACAGAATTTCTTTCATTCCTGAAAATTAGTTTTTTGAAAGTGATGTCTATTGAACAGATCAGAAGATACAGAACAAGAATCTAGTAGTTGGATACTTCCTAGTCTCTCCAAATGCTATCAACAGATTTTAATTCCTTCACTGAAATTAGTCCTTTCAGTTTTGTCTACATTGGGATCACAGCACAGAGATGCAACATATCAGGTATTTTTTTGAAAAATGATTTTTTTTATATAACTTCTTAAAATGATCATAAACTTGCTGTCTTCAAATACAAGAGCTTAACATGCAAAGTTAAATTGAAATCTTGTCACTAGCATTCTTTTTTTATAATTAGGGATGTGCCAAAGCCGAATTTGGCCAAATTACCAAATATTCGTCTGAAGAATAGTGAATTAAATTTTATTAAAAAATGTTTTTTAAAATAAAAAAATCATTAATATATACAGAACCCCATTTTTACATTCCCACAATTTACATTTTCTTGCCATTTGCATTGTTTTCCGTTGGTCCCATCTTAAGGCCTATTCCTACGATATATTGTTTTTCTGCCATTAACAACTTGATGCGGACATTATTTCCTGTGATTTTCATTTTTTTCTCGGATGGCAATACTGATTTTCGAATCGATTTCTGCAGAAATCTGCACATTTCTCTTCTCAGGTGGCTTTGTTTTCGTAGTTTTGCTTTTGCCATCACGGTGACCTGCACGTTTGCAGTAGTGATGAGCAATACCGTGATTTCTCAATCACAGTATGAATTGATATTGTGGAATTTCTGCTACGTAATTTAGCATGTGAAAGTTGCTTTCAAGTTGTGGTGGTGGATTATCTATGTTAGTAACATGGACAAAAAAGACAGAAAATGTATTTCGGTAGAAGAAAAGATGGCAATTCTGCGACGTGTAGATTGGCATGCCCAAACACTGCATTTAGCAAAAGATCTTGGACTCTTCGTGTCCACTTTGAACACGATAGTAAAAAACAGGTCAAGCATTGAACTCAATGCAAAGCAATCTGGAGCTATGTCAAAAAAAAAAAAAAAAAAAACGAAAAGCAAAAACAATCAACAATTAAAGATTTTTTTAAATAGATAAATGTAAGTAATTGTAAATTCATTTATTTTCAGTTATTAAATTTTGTAATCGAGTATGTAGACTCACATACTAGCAGTAAGTCATCTTTTAGCCTTTTTTTAATGTTTTTTTTTTACATTTCCTGCTATTTACACTTTTTTCCATCAGTCCCCTGAAAAGTAAAAAAAGGGAGTTTTACTGTATATATAAATGATAAAGTTTTGAAAACTGACTGTAGAGTTTATCAGAATGCAATCTTCAGTATTGGAGTTGCTTTAGTTTGTACCACTTAAAAGACATGTATGCTTCAAGGCATCTATATATTTGCCTTTTATTAGTTCTTTTGATTAAGGTTACAGTGTCCTGACAACTGTTTTGAACTGTTGGTTCTCATTGAAGATCAGGCAGAAACCTTAAAATGACAAGAATCCTCATTTAATACTAAAGCAGTTCTGCTTCAGAAAATTGCATTTTTCATAAAACAGCAGTTGGTGCTTAAAGAGTAATTATCAAAGAAGAGCTTAAATGGATTCGTTTCGGCATTGTAAAATAAACAGATCAGTCCATATTTCATACACTACTTAAAAAATTTGAAAGTCTTTTAAGTAACACAAGTTAAAACAACTCCGATGCTGAGGATTTCATTCTCATAAACTCACTCTTCTGAATTTGAAACTCTCCAAGTTTCAATATATATATAATGTATATTCAGCTACTAAATAAGAATGTTCGTTAATATTTCCCATTTTTCTTTATTTTGCTTTCCCTAAATATAATCATTTTCAAATGTTTAAGTAGAGAACCAAGATGCTTCAATTTGAAATAGGTGAGATATTGTAATAGAGGATATCATGGATTTATTCATATTTTACAGCCAAATATAGAAACTTAAAACTTTCAAAAATTTACCAAAGTGTTTGTAAGAACATAACCTTCTCATAAGCTTTCTAGTAAATTTTTGATGGATCCATAATATCATCCATTTTGATATAATAAAACTGTCATTTAATTTCATAGAGGACATTGTATTTAAAAAAAACAATGCAGCATAAAATCAGAACAAATTATTACATTTGTTTCTTCAAATAACAAAAATATTAATGACTATTTTGAACTGTGAAATATAGAGAATAATTATGAATTTACTAATCAAAAAGAATTTGCAATAAATTATGATGGGAAAAGTAATTTTTCATCATTTTTTGGAGTAGCATACATCATCTAGTTTCTTTATAAATATTTCCGACTTCTGGGGGGGGGGGTCTTTCAAGAAACAAGCTGGTAGCTAGTGCTGAAAGAAATTTTCTGAGAAATTGCACTGTGGAAGCCATGGGAAACCCTTTTGTTTAAATGGCTGCACAAGATAAGTGGAGGCTTTAACTGAGTGGTTTGGCCAAAGCGAAATATCTTAAAAACACACTGAAGCAGCCAAATACCGAAACAAAACCAAATATTTGGTGGGTCTCTGTTTGTAATGTTATGAACATTTTAAAAATATATAAACAAGGCATAAATCCTTATCATATTTTTTTGTCATTTTTTTCTGACTTGTGGCAATACTGGACTGTCTAATACTCTCTTTCAAATATGGTTGTGTACTTAGTGGTATTCTGAACTTTGGTTTCTTGGTTTGATTATGGAAATGAACAAGCAAGCTTTTTTTTAATTATGGAGCTTCCTACTATAAAAACACAATTTTTTTGCCTGCAGTTACTTTAATATTAAGTTACTGAAAGGAAGGCATTATTGCATTATTTCATGTGAATAATAATATACTGATGCTTGCTGACCTTTGTAGTACTGACTCTTCAAAATCAATGGAATTTGGAAGTATATTTATATGCATTAATAAACTGTGCAACTGATTTTTTTTATAGTATAAGGATTATAAAGAACTGAAATTGTAGATAGTTTTCTACTTGTAGGTTTGTCATAAACTTTCAAGATGGTATTTTTCTCAGATCTTATACAGTGTTAAATTTAAAAATTAAATAGGACTAGTTCAATCTCAAAACCAAAGCACAATCTGCTACTGATTATTGCAAGATATTAGTATGTTTCTGAGGTTTAAAAAAAATTGTTTTTTGTTAGTATGTTTTAGGTTTCCATATCTTCAAAAAATGTTTGTTTCTACTCCAATTTACCTTATTCTTGGTTTCATCGTATTCTCTATATTATTCTTATATTTTAGCTCATATCATGTGATTTTCACTATATTTTTATCTAGTATTATTTCCATATTCCATTTTCATTCGCTGTTTATCCCCTTTTTTTTTAAACTTAAATTGCTAGACAATCTTTGTTTATTCAGTATTGAGAATATGTATATATACTCAATATATATGTATATGTATATATTCACCATCATCCCTAGTAACGGACTATTAAATTGCAAGCCCTCTCAGTTGTCTGTATTCCTTATAGTCTGTGTGGAAGCCTTCCTATTATTTTATTTTGCTTTCTTGTAGAACTGGAGGTTGTATGTATTGGAGAAAACAGTATAATCTAGCATTCTGAGGTCTCATTAGTGTGAGCCAGACACAGAAGTGATACCAAAGTTGAAGTAATGGAGAAGTCATATTTCCATGTACAAGTAGTCAAAAGGTCTCACACCTAATTACTAAAATTAACTGAATTAGAGATAGATGTTGAAAGTTTTTCCACTTGGTTATACTATAAATTAAAGATGCTAATAAATTATTTTCTTGGTTTAATCCTTTATTATTATTATTATCATCATCATCTAAGACCTCCAGGGAGTCAAGGACTCATCAGGGTGGCTATAAATTACCCAAACCAGCTATCATACCTTCCCTTAAATTCATTCACACTAGATGCACTCATTGCCCCAAAAGGCAAACTAAGCCGCTCACTGTTCTATGAGAGAAAAGCTTAACTCTTACCCCTTTCTTGACTTTGAATAAACTTAACTTCCTTGGATGTAATTCTTCTCACCTTGCATATAACAAAAAATTTAATTAGAAGCTATCCTATAATATCCATTCAAAAGTTTATAGACCTTTATCATATCAACCCTCTTTCTCTTGTTAACCAGAGTCTGTAATCCATATACTCACAATTTGTCCTCATAATCTAAATTCCATAATCCAGATATAATCTTTGTAATTCCCCTTTGCATCCTTTCCACAACTCCTTTATCCTCTTCGAATCCAGTAGACCAAATCTGCACATGATAATCTAAGTATGATCTTTTTTTCAAAGCCTTATGAAGAGGTAAGATTGCTTCCTTATCATTACATGTCAAGGTTTACTTCACCATCACAATTATCCTCTGAGTTGTATTTGCAACTTTTGCTATGTGACTTTTAAATTTCAAATTCCTATCCACCAATATGCCAAGATCCCTTGCCTGCTCAATTTCTTGTAGCATAACCTTGCTGATATAATATGCTGCTGGAAATCTAATCATGCCGAAGTGCATAACTTTGGCATGATTAGATTTCTTTACTAGCATTAAACTGACAGGCATTTTTGTTTGACCAAATTTGAAGCCTGTTCAAATAATTTTGTAAGTGCTGAATATCAGTAGCATTCCTGATTGCCCTTCCTATCTTTGGATCATCACCAAACAATTGCACATCTGATGATAGACCCTGCTTGATGTCGTTAATGTATAGATTGCACAATAATGGCCTAAGGACTGAACCCTGAAGTGCACCACTAGTCACCTTATTGTGCAGATTCACATGCACTGTATACCACTTTTGATATCTGTCTATCAACCATCCCCTGATCCAAATCAAGAGTTTGTATTCTAATCCCATATTCTCCAGCTTATGCAACAGCCTTTTGTGTGGTATCTTATCAAATGCCTTAGAAAAATCCAACATTATCATAGTGTATCCATTCCCTTTATCCAACTCAGCCATAACATTGTTATAAAATATGAGCAAATTGCCAAAACATGACCTTCATTTAGTAAACCCATGCTGTTCCTTGCATAGAATAGCTTGCTTGACAACCCATTTCTATATGCGAGTCCTTACCAGCTTCTTTAAAATCTTCACTACCACACTAAAGGTACTGATAGGTCGGTAGTTAGGCACTTTCGTTTTTTGCACAACCCTTGTACAATGAAAGTATCATACATTCCTGAGCTTTCTTTTCTTTGTGGCATAATGATAAAATTCTTTTGGATTGCCTTTAGCTTGCATGGCCAATTTCTTTTTATACTCCAATTTAGCTTTTCACGCAATGCTTGTTACTTTTCTGGCCTGAACTTATATATTTCATAAATCCTCTCACTTTTATTCTCACGATATTCTTTCCACGTCATCTTCTTCTTATTGATCTCTTGCTTAATAAGGCTACACATCCATTTCGCTCCCGACCTCTTTGTTCTTTTTTAAGCACTTTTTCAAATATTTCCATATATTGTTGACATTTTCCCCATTCAGTAATTGATACCATGGGACCAAAGATAGTATTCTCCTAAGTTGATCATTTCCAGCTTTGTAGTTCATGTATTCAAGAATAAGGCTACTGGTGGTCGCCTTCTTCTTGACAGAGACTAATGATGCTACAAGCAAATCCAACACTCTTTGACCTTGAGTTCCTTCTTGCACATGCTGCTTGAGAAAGTTGTCTTGCAACAATTCAATAAATTCCTTTTCTTTTTTATCATGAGATTTCTCTTCTACTCAATCAATGTTTGGAAAATTAAAGTTACCCATAATGATCATTCATTTGGTACCCATAAGGCTAAATTGGCAATTCATTTCTTTGTCTCCTGCAACTGGGCCACCAGGTCTGTAGCAACAACCCACCATATAATTCATTATCCAAGTGTAAGCAAACAAAGTTTGCACATGAAGTAACTTCATGACTGGGCAACCTCTTATATGTAGAGACTAATGACCTCATATCAGTGGCCTTGGTATCTCATAATGCAAAGCACATATCCTTATGGACATGTATAATACTATGCATTATGGGAAGAGTCACTACCCAGACTGGTTTCAACCTTTATTGAGATCTCATCAGTGGTAGCCAGACCCAGAAGTGATACCAAAGTTGAAGTGATACAGAAGTCATATTTCCATATTCATAAAGATATTTGCTTGGCATCATGGGATGCTAAAGCAAGTGATGTGAGGTCATTAGCCTCTATATATGAGTAGCCCAATCACGAAATACTTTACTTGCAAACTTTGTTTGCTTACACTTGGATAAAGAATTAAACCAAGAATATAATTTCTTGACATCTTTAATTTATAGTATAACCAAGTGGAAAAACTATCAACATCTATCTCTGATCCAGAGTATTGTAGTAATAAGGTGTGACACATTTTGGCTACTACTTGTACATGGAAACATGATTTCTTCATTACTTCAACCTTCATATCACTTCTGGGTCTGACTCCCACTGATATGCATTAGTGTTGAAGTGGTTGCTGCACTGAAATATGATAAACTCTTCTTGGGGACGGGTTTTTGCCCGTCTCTGAGTGGGGCCACCACTGAGTTTATGGCTCTACTTGTTGGTGGGGTGAGCCTGCCATTGGGCAGAGCCAATGCTGAGGATTCCTCTCCTGTGGCAGGATGGACCTGTCACTGAGTGGAACCACCACTGAGTAAAATGATCCTTTGGCTCGCTTGCACTTGCTGAGTTTAGAGTGATCTGGGGGATCGTCTGAGTTTTTAGAGACTTTTCTTCACTTACATAGTGAAATTGGTCTGGGTGGTGACCCTTCCCATAATGCATACCATTATACATGTCCTTAAGGATGTGGGTTTTGTATGATAGGATACTAAGGCAAGTGATGTGAAGTCATTAGTCCCTATATACAAGTTGCCCGGTTGTAAAATTACTTCATGTGCAAACTTTGTTTGCTTACACTTGGATAAAGGATTAAACCAAGAATAGAATTTCTTGACATCTTTAATTTATAGCATAGCCAAGTGGAAAAACTTGCAACAACCGTGTAATTGTACTTCAGTAATCTAACCCTCCAATTACTAGAATGGCAAATTGTCTTTCTGATATAATTGGGTAAACAGTAGATTATTATTTTTGTTGTTTGCTTGAAGCTTTGTTTGAAACCATTTGTTAATTTGCATATTTTGATTTTGTTCATTTCAACTTTATTCAAGCAAGTCAAGTATGTGGCAAATAGCATTGTTTATAATGAGATTCTAAAAATTGACATTATAATAGCACCTCCAGTTTTATAATGAAAATATATTTTGGGGGTTCTTAAGGGTCATAGCTGTATAACTGAGAGGAGACCTCCACATAGCCTTTAAAGGAATGCGGAGAACCGACCAGGGCTTCTGACCTAATGTCCAATCCTCACCTTCTCGTGGTGCACCCTGTTGGGTATCTACTTTGATACTGAACGAACGAGGATGGGCTGGCAATTTGGGATTTAACCGACCAAATTTTATTCTTATTGGTTAAACCAAAATAAAAAATGATGGTACAACATGACAAAATTTCATGCCGGCTGGGGCGTCGCCCGGTTAAACAAGGCCCCCGTTGTCTTCACCAGGGAACCAGGGCGAACAGCGAAAAGTCAGCTACTGGAACAAATCTGAAAACAAACCCCAACTCAACATCACCAGAGTTATAGATCGGTACTATCAACGTAAGAAGCCTGAATGGCAAAGAAATGGAGCTATCTGAGGAATTAGATAAGTACCAGATCGACATAATAAGGGTGACTGAAACAAAAAAGACCAAAACTGGTGAGATCTTTCTGAGCAATAAATACAAAATGTTATATTCAGGCAATGACAATCAAGGAAAAGAAGGAGTAGAAATAGTATTCAACACAAAATACGATGCTAATCTTCTTGAATGGCAGTCAGTCTCAAGTAGAGTAATGTGGGCAAATATGAGAATGGGGAACTGGACAATGAGACTTATTTGTGCCTATGGTCCCACAGAAGGTTCTACTGAGGTAGAAGTGGAGGAATTTTTTGAGGCTTTAGAAAAAGCAACTGACACAATGAAAAATGAAAAGTTGATCCTTGTTGGGGATCTAAATAGCAGAGTAGGAAATGATTGTGAGACATACAAAAATATTTTGGGAAAATTTGGAGAAAAGAGCAAAGCTAATAATAATGGCAAATATCTGTTGGATTTCTGCTCAGGACATGGACTGGTTATTACTAACACCATGTTCCAACATAAAAATGTGCACAAATTCACATGGAGAGAAGAGGCTAGGAATAAGAAAAGTCTCATTGACTATGTTATTGTTGATAGTGATGTTTTCTCCCTGGTGCAGGACAGCAGAGTGTACAGAGGATTTGAAATTGGAAGTGATCACTATTTAGTCTTGAGCAGGATAAAATTGAATTTCATATTGAAAAGAATAACAGTAAGAAAGTTTAAAGCGTATTTTAGTCTACAGTTCACATCTGAGAGCTGCTCAATAAAAGTTGAGCAGCTCTCAGATGTGAACTGTAGACTAAAATACAGAAATATTATTGAAAATAAAATAAAAGAGTTTGAGAACAGGAATCAAACCTTGGAGTTTCAGTGGCAAACTCTGAAGAAAACATTGATTGATTCTGCCAGAGAGGCATGTGGTGAGGTTGTGTGCAAGGATAAAAAAATCAGAACTCCCTGGTGGACACAGGAAGTTAAAGAGGCGGTGAAGGAAAAGAAGAAAGCATATCAAAAGTTCCTGGCAAATAAGTCAGCTTTTGCTCTTACAGAATACAGTGACAAATGTAAGAAAGCTAAACAGTGTGTAAAACTAGCTAAACAAAAGTCATGGGAGGACTTTGGCAAGAATATAGAAAATAAATATCAAGAAGGTGGCAAAATATTCTGGAGGTTGTTGAACAAGCTTAGGAATGGAGGAAAGAGTGCTGTAAAAGGAGTTAGAGATGATAAAGGTGACATGAAAACAGGAGAAAAAGATATCCTTGAAGTATGGAGTAATTACTTTAAAAAACTGCTAAATGAAACAAGCAGTGATGACAGCATAGTGATAAAAAAATACTGACCAGGCATGCAGTCAGGAATACATACTTGAAGTAGAAAAAGACATCAAAGGCTTGAAATGTGGAAAGGCAGCAGGAGTAAATGATATTCAACCAGAAATGCTGAAGTATGGTGGTATAAAAGTCTTACAGTGGCTGCACTGCATAGTTCAGAAAGCTTGAACAGAGGGACGAATTCCCGATGATTGGAGTAGAGCCCTCATAGTACCCATATATAAAAAGGGAAATAAAACTGAATGTGAGAATTACAGAGGTATTTCCCTACTGAGTGTTCCTGGCAAGATCTATGCAAGTATACTTGAGAAACGGTTGAGAAGAATTGTGGAAGAAAAGCTTGGTGAAGAACAAGCTGGATTCAGGCCAAATAGAGGCTGTCAGGATCAGATCTTCACTTTACGACAAATAGTCGAGAAAGCATGGGAATATAACAAAGATCTATATTTAAGTTTTGTCGATTTGGAAAAGGCATATGACAAGGTACCAAGAGAGAAGCTATTCAATACGCTGCAGTTATATGGTGTCAATGGGGCATTATATCAAGCAATACTTAGTCTTTATTTGAGTTGTGAGTCAGCAGTTAGAATTGCAGGAAGTACAGGAAGATGGTTTAATGTTAAATCTGGTGTGAGACAAGGATGTACATTATCCCCTCTGTTATTCATTATCTATATGGATCACATTATGAAGGAAAGTGGTATTAAACCTGATATCAAAATTGGAGATGTTAATGTCAGCTCTTTGCTTTATGCGAATGATGTTATACTTCTAAATAAATCCGCTACAAGTCTGCAAGATTCTCTGACAAAATTGAATAGCTGTTGTAATAGATATGGTATGAAGGTCAGCAATAAAAAGACAAAGACAATGAAAATAGGCAGAATCATTGAAAATGTCAACTGTGAATGGAGAACCTGTGGAACGAGTAAAACATTTCAGCTACTTAGGCACAATTTTACTGAAGATGGTAAATTCAATATAGAAATAGACAACAGAATCAGCAAAGCTGGTATGGTGGGAAGTCAATTGAATAAATTCATAGGGAATAAGAGAGAAATTAGTCGGAACACTAAATTAGCTGTATACAAGACAGTGTTCAGACCAGTTTTAACTTATGGGTCTGAGAGCTGGGTCAGAAGTAAAACACTTGACCAAAGACTAGAGACCGCAGATATGAGAGTCCTGAGAAAGATTAGAGCCTTGAACAGATGGCATCACTGGCAATATCATATTAAAAACGAGGATATTAGGAAAGAACTTGACATTGTCAGCATCCAGGAATGCATTAGCACAGCTAATCTCAGGTGGTATGGTCACTTAAATAGAATGGGAGAGGAAAGATTAGCAAAACAAGTATTCTCTGCCAGGTTGGCAGGAAAACGACCCAGAGGAAGACCAAGATATAGGTGGATTGATACGGTACAAAGTGCCTTAGACGATAAAAATATACGATCTGATAATGTTGGAGTCTTGACAAGTAACAGACTGATTTGGGGGAAAATTGTAGATAGGAAGTTAGTAATGATGTAATTTTTTCATGTAGTACTGTCATATCCTGTACACCCCCCTTGAGGGTACATGGCAGGAATTTGATGATGATGATGAAATATATTTTGTTTATTAGAATTGTTCTCTCTGTATAAATATAATAAAATAATCTCATTTTACTCATATAGGGTATTGCAATAGTGCAATACTGAATTCTAACTTTACTCAATTTTTAAATGTTTTGCTTTAAAGGTTTTAAAGATTTTATTTTGCTGATTAATTTTTTTACCTTACAGCTACTAGTGTTTGTTGCCTCTCATGTGGAACTTTTCACTACTGTTCTTCGTGATCGTTCAATCATTGACTCTTCTTCAGGTTTGGAAGAACTGTCACTTATAACTGCTGTGTTATCTAGGGCTCCACTGGAAGGTCAGTGTAAAATAATACATTTATACTGATAATTCAAAGATTAATGATATTTACAGTATAGTAATAGAAAACTGTTTACAAAAAAATCAGTCTTTGTATAATTGTTAAATATCCTTTCAATTTTTCAGATACAGGAGAAATAACTGAAGATACAACTTTGGTGGAACAACGAGGGCAGTTGGGTCTCTTGCAGCATCAACTTCTTGGCTTGCTTCCTCAAGTTATTGTTGCTCAGTTTGGAAATTCCCATCAGATAGATCAAAATGCTATGGATCAGATATCACTTACAAAATTACAAATAATTTCCAATATACTGTGCTTTTGCTGTACAACTGTATCACATTCAGGTATTTTTTGTTTTGTTTTGTTTAGTTTGTAATGTTGAATGTGGAAACATTTATATACTGTAAAAATTTTATAAGAGTGCATCATTCATCAGCATGAAATTTCTGATATGTTCTGTTCACACATTCTTGAATGCTAATAATGTTAAGTTCTTTTCTGATATCTTATTTTTTAAAATATTGTCTCGAAAGTTTTTGATCAGCTGCATTATGTCTTACCCAACTTTCAAATCATAAGAAAATGAATTAGTTTAAATGGCATCTTGTATACTGCCAGTTCAGTGTTTTGGCAAATTTCTCTCGTATTCCACGCCAACATGTGCATTGTCAATCACGCGATATCGCGTGATGCGAGTTCTCACCGCTCGGCCGATCACGTGTTAATCCGTGGACGTCGCTATCAAGTTTCTAAGCGGAATAGTACAGTGGCCACAGCGAAACGGCACGTAATATTTATATTATGTGCCGTAATAGATATTTAGAGTACATAAATCCTATGTACATAATACTAAAAGCATATAAATAATATATTTAACTTATTTTGAGCACAATAAAAACTAAATAAAAAAATATAAAAAATTTGCCCACCACACGAAATTCCAATTTTCAGCTTGGCAATGAACGTGTTAATGGATTCAACTGACTCTGTACCATGCCAGTTTTGTTTGCACTGTTATGTGCTCCCATATTTAATTTGCCATTTCACTAATTTTAGCTAAAATGTTTTACTTGTTCCATTGGTGTTCATTGAGAATGCAGAACGTTTTCCTCAGTCATGTTTAGTTTTCATAGTTTGTCTTTCTGTACTGATATTCAATTTGTTAAAGTCATTATGTAATTTATTTAGAATCTTGAAGACATACGAGAGTGGTCTGAAAAGTTATCGACCTTGACCATAGATGGCAACACTATCAGCACAATTTTTTTTTTCTGAGTTGGTAGATTTGTCATAAGCATCCATGTGAAATTGCAAGTCATTCTATCAAGTAGTTTGTTTTATACAGCTGTCTGAAGCAAAAGTGTTGTCTGTATCCCTTGAAATGGATAAATTTGAGTATCGTGCGGTTATAAAATTCTTTGTGAAAGAAGATTTAACGCCAAAAGAAATTCATTTGAAGTTCATAAAAGTTTATTGGCACTCTTCTCCTTCGTTTTCGACAATTAAGAAATGGGCTGCCAAGTTTAAACATGGTCGTACCAGTCTTAAAGATGATCCACATGAAGGACATCCAGAAAGTGTAACAACACCAGAAATTATTCATCAGTGCATGATATGGTATTGAGTGACCGGCGAGTCAAAGTGCGTGAAATTGCTGAGACTATAGGCATTTCAAAAGAATGTGTAGGATATATTTTGCATGAAGAAGCAAATTAAAAAGCTTTGCACAAGATGGGTACCATGCTGCGCACAGCAGATCAAAAATGCACTCGCATGCAAATCTCTGAACAGTGCTTGGAGCGTTTTAACAAGAATAAAACTGATTTTGTGCATCAATTTATTACTATGGATGAGACTTGGATTCACCATTACACACTAGAATCCAAACAGCAGTCAAAACAGTAGACAGAAGCTGGTTGTTCAGCACCAAAAAAGATCAGTGGGTTCCATCAGCAGGAAAGGTCATGGCATCGGTGTTTTGGGATGCTAAAAGCATTTTGTTTATTAATTATCTCGAAAAGGGTAAAACAGTAACTGGGGAATATTATTCCGATCTTTTAACCAGACTAGATGAAAAAATTTGTGAGAAAAGACCCGGTTTTCAAAAGAAAAAATCATCTTTCATCAGGACAATGCACCTGCCCACAAAGGTGTTTGGCAATGGGAAAATTAAGGGATCTGCACTATGAATTGTTGGAACATCCACCCTATTTCCCAGATTTGGCTCTCTCTGATTTCTGTCTCTTCCTAAAACTAAAACTCTTCCTCGCTGGTCAGCATTTTTGAAATTATAAATTTGTTTTTTTCATTTTTAGGCCAAGAACTTTTCAGACCACCCTCGTATAGAGGATTTATTTATAACATCATCTGTTATAAATTAAGAAGCTGAATTAAAGAGCTCAAGTTTCATTACCAGGTTTAATGCTACTTTCCATAATAATGTGATCCATATTAATCATGTGTGTATATATATACAGGTAACACTCGTATAACACGTAATGTTTAATGCTACTTTCCATAATAATGTGATCCATATTAATCGTGTGTATATATATACAAGTAAAACTCGTATAACACGGTACTTATATAACGCAGTTTCGATATAACACGGTCTACAAATTGTAGTAACCCTTTATCTTTTCATATGTTTTTCAACACGTGACTTAAAAATCAAATTTTATCTTTGTTAAATTTGTGTCTGCCTGTATCCCACACGTAATAATAAGTAGCTAATTTATATTAGGGGAAATACCCTGTAGCATGCATGTACCTCAATTGTTTACCGTAAAAAACGTCTATTGTTGAAAATTGTCCTATTTCTGCCAGGAACGTATATTAAAAATCATGAGTGTGTTCATCTCAAGCTAAGCACTTTATTTTCTGGCGAGTTACATACAATATGTAATGCTTGCTTTTTTGTGTAAAAAATTATTTTTATAGTAATGGCCACAAACTACAACAAAAGGGAAAAACCAATATTGAAAACAAAATTAATTTCTCTCGAAGAAAAATATTCAAAATCCTGCATCAATTTAAAAAATGGAGAAAAACCAGGAGTTTTTGTAGGGTCTTTGAATTTAAATGAATCAACAATTCGAACAATCAAACAAAATGAACATAAAATCTGAGAAAGTGTTTATTGCTGGGTCGATGATAAGTGCAAAGTGCTTATCATTAAATGCTCATGTACGCGATATTCTAATGGAAAAATTGAGAAATCTCTAATGATTTCGATAGAAGATTGCACCTCAAAAGAAAATTCCTATGGATGGAAATCTTATTAAAAAAAAAACTCTCAAAGTTTATAAACATTTATAGTACAGACCAGGAGTTCAATGCGGATGAATCCGGATTATATTGGAAAAAAGTGCAAAAATGCACCTATATTTCGAAAAATGAAAGATCAGCTCCTGGATTCAAAGTTTCCAAAGATAGAATTACTCTACTGTTTTGTAGTAATGCATCAGGTGATTACATGACAAAACCAGTGTTTATTAACTAATCCTCAAATCCTCGTGCTATGAAAGATTAAAATATGCACTATTTTATTTTGCCTAAAACATTTATGCATTATGTGCAATGAAGTTTAAGTACAATTTGTAATTTTTATACTTTTATACTATGTATTTGTTTCATAGTTTATGTTTTCTTAACTTACATGAATTACCTGAATTAAATATCCTTAAATTCCTAATATCCTCGTTTTTAATATGATATTGCATTGATGCCATCTGTTCATGCCTCTGATCTTTCTCAGGATCTCATATCTGTGGTCACTGGTCAAGTGTTTTATTTCTAACTCAGCTCTCAGATCCATAAGTTAAAATTGGTTTGAACACCGTCTTGCATACAGCTAATTTAGTGGTTTGACTAATTTCTCTCTTATTCCATATAAATTTATTCAGTTGACTTCCTACCATACCAGCTTTGTTGATTCTGTTGTCTATTTCCATATTTAATTTACCGTTTTCACTAATAATCATACTTAAGTAGCTAAAATGTTTTTCTTGTTCTATAGGTGTTCTCCATTCACAATGCAGTTGATATTTTCACTGCTTCTTCCTATTTTCATTGTCTTTTTCTTGTTATTGCTGACCTTCATACCATATCTTTTACAACAGTTATTCAATTTAATCAGGGAATCTTGCAGACTTGTACTGGATTTATTTAGAAGTATAGCATCATCTGCATGAAGTAAAGAACTGAGATTGACATCTCCAATTTTGATATCAGGTTTAATACTTCTTTCCTTCATAATGTGATCCATATAGATAGTGAATAACGGAGGGTGGGGATGATATATGTCCTTGTCTCACGCCAGATTTAACATTAAACTATCTTCCTGTACTTCCTTCAATTCTAATTGCTGACTTACACCTCAAATAAAGACTAAGTATTACTTGATATAATGCCACATTGACACCATACACCTGTAGCATTTTGATTAGCTTTACTCTTGGCACCTTGTCATATGCCTTCTAGAAAACTTAAATACAGATCTTTGTTATATTCCCATGATTTCTCAACTATTTATCGTAAAGTGAAGATCTGATCTGACAGACTCTATTTGACCTGAATCCACCTTGTTCTTCACCAAGCTTCCCTTCCACAATCCTTCTCAACTGTTTTCAAGTATACTTTACATAAATCTTACCAGGAACACTCAGTGGGGAAGTACCTCTGTAATTCTCATATTCTGTTTTATTTCCCTTTTTACGATGAGAGCTCTACTCCAATCATCTGGAATTCCTCCCTCTGTCCAGACCTTCTGAACTATGCAGTGCAACCACCTGTAAGACTTTTATACCTCTATTCTTGAACATTTCTGGTCAAATATCATCTACTCCAGCTGCTGTTCCACATTTCAGGTTTTTGATGGTGTTTTCTACTTCAAGTATGGATATGTATTCCTGATTGCTTGCCTGTTGAGTGTTTTTTTTTACCACTGTGATGTCACAGATTGTTTAATGTAGCAATTTTTCAAAGTAATTATTCCATACATCAAAATTATCTTTTTGTCCAGTTTTCATGTCACCTTTATCATCTTACAAAGAATTAATTTGTGAAAACAGATTTGACCGTAATTTTATAGATATGTAGATGCTGTATTGCTTAACTTTGTTTTTTTTATACACATTATTTACTATTTTATCTTTAACTCTTTATGTACTGCTGTAACCTTTGACATTGTGTATTGCTGTAATTTTATTTACATCTAAAGACAGCATTGCTTAATTTAATTTTTGTACATACATATTATTTACTAGTTTATCTTTGACTATTTATGTATGCCCTTGACCTTCTGTATTGCTATAATCTTTTCTGCAATTTTATTAACTTGATTTTTGCACATTAATATTATTTGTTCATTTATCTTTGACTATTTATATATTGCTGTAACCTTTAACCTTGTATAGTGTTGTAACCTTTGCTGTGGTACAGTATGACCCTTGCTGTTCTTTCACCAATAAACCATGAGCCAACCAACAAATATACAAATTGTAGCAAATTAGAGTGGATATAAAGCTTATGATATGTATACAAGGGTTGTTGATAGACACATAACAAAGAATAGTGTATGTATGGGCAGAATCTAGTAGAAGGTGACTAGCGGTGTGCTGCAGGATTCTCTGCTTGGACCATTGCTATTTTAGTTGTACATCAGAGATATGAGAAATTATTTCAACAGAAATATTTAATTTGCTGCTGATGTAAAATTGGATATTATAATAGTTAATCAAAGCAGTACTGAGAGGCTGACAATATGACAAAACTCAATATCTGGAGGAAGAAGAAGAAAACCCCAATGTCTGAAAAATTGAAGGTAGGAACTATCAGTTTAAGGAGCATCATTGGAAAGGAAAACCAATGCAAAAGAACTGGAAAAGTACTATGTTTAACTATGTTTACATAATTAGCATTACTAAGACAAGAAAGACAAAAACAGGTGATATCTTACTAAATAATAAGTATAGGATGTTATATTCAAGCACATTAACAATCGAGGAAAGGAAGGAGTAGCAATAGCATCAACATCAAACATGATGAACTTCTAGATTGAAAGGCTGTTTCAGGTAGTTATGTGGATGAACTTCAAAAGGTGGAAATGAACAACAAAACTTATTTGAACCTAGGGTCCCACAGAAGGTTCTTTTAAGGAAGAAGTGGAGGAACATAAAGAATCATTAGAACAGGCAGTTGACATAAAGAAAATGGAGACCTAAACTGCAGAGTAGGAAATGAATCCCACTGGACATATAGAAATATTTTTGGAATATTTTGGAGAAAAGGACAAAGCTAATGATAATTGTAAATATCTGTGTGTTAAGTACAGCAATCCCTCATTTAATGTGCCTCCGATTAGTGCATTTTCGATTAGCACATCATTTTTTTTCTATACCCAAATTTGATTGGTGTTCCTATATATCTTAAAAATAAATGTTACAGTTTTAAAAATTTTCTATCTATACATTTTTTATGGCTAACTATTTTGGATGAAATAATTTAGTTACCGATTTAAAACATTTTACAAAGTTATTTTTTAATGTCATACTACACTATGTTCCAAATTTACCGCCGAAATTTATGTCATCTGCTAATTACATGCTATTTTGATGATCATGTTTCATGCCTCCTTTGCAATTGGTTTCCTTACTTTTTTTTTATTTTAAAGTATTTTCCCAACCTTTCATTGTGAGTAAAAGAATTAGTGAGCAAAAAAGCAGAAGTGTGAAAATGATTTGAAAAGTAATCTCATTGGAAAAAAAAACTTGAAATAATAAAGAAATATGAACAAGGCGAGTCCAGGGCAAAGATAGGACAAGAACATAAAAATGGGTGAATCAACTATAAGATCAATTTTAAGTAAAGCTGCTAAATGCAAAGAGAAAGGTAAGGCTGCTTCAAGTTTATCATGCATGCACTCGAAATCAAAGTATTATAATGATTGAATTAGAGAGATTTCTTTCTACATGGATCGAAGACTGTAACCGAAAACGGGTCCCGCTAAGCACTGACCTTGTTAAATCATAAGCATTTAGTCTCTTTGCAACCTGAAAGAAAAGGCTATCAATGATGGAAAAGAAGAATTCCACACACTAGTGCTTGGTGGTTTAAGCATTTCAAAAAGAGAAATAGCCTCTAATCAAAGCTGCAAGTGCAGATAAGGAGGTGGCTGCAAATTATCCAGAGATTTTGAATAAAATTGTGGAAAAAGGGGGCTATTGTAACCAACAAATATTTAATGTCCATGAAACCAGCCTTTTTTTGGAAGCGAATGCTTTAAAGAATACAGAGAAAAATGTGAACTAAGCTACATATAAAAGTAGCTAAACAAAAGTCATGGGAAGACATTGGTAAGAATATAGAAGGTAAATTAATATTTTTAATGGAGCATGTGTATTAGATATATTTATAAAAACTTTTATGGCTTATATATGTAAAAAAATATAGAGAGAGAATTTCGAAACCTCTAATATATTTCATCCAATGTTACACATCATCAGGGAGGTAGACAGGTAACTACATTCAAAACATGAATCAGAAGAATGAATCATAAAGCATATGCCTACTAGCTCATGTCTCGGTCATAGCTGAGGTGATATGATTACACTATTGGAGTTCAAAAGAATGATTGTAAAGTTGCATAGATGAAAAAATAATGTAAAACAAAATAAACATTATGAACAATTAATATTAATCACTTCCCACAAACTAAGAGAAGACTGGCATACAGTCTGAACAATTATTGGATGATTTCATAGCATTTCAGATGTTTCAAGAAAAAAACAATCATCTTGCTCAAAAGAACAATCTTTGTCTGGTTCCAGAGCACCCTGTGCATAGTGCCAGTAGCATGAGAAGCAAGGAGGCCAGACCTGTCAATTCCATATAATATAGTCTTATAATAATAATATTATAGTAATATAGTCTTATGATCTTGTATTCTAATGAAAGCAGAATGGCTAATCTGTCCAAAATTGCAAAGATGACATGAGCTGGGTACTGTTAGACACCTGGTAAGGAGAGAGGTGGTAATGTATCCTTTGTAGATGGTAAGAAGGAAGACAGATTCAGAGCTGGTTTGAAGGAAGTGTATAGATTGAATTTGCAAAAAATCTGTGCTGTTTGTTTTGAGGTTCCTTTAAAGTAGGGTATTGAAATTGTTTTCACCAGCTTGTCTGGTAGGTAGATAGATGATAATTTCAGTAATTTTTTGAATGATAGTGTCGCTGTATCCATTACACATTAGATTGCTTTTAATTTTAAGTTTATATAACAGTAGGGAATCAGAAAAACAGATGTCCACAATAGATGAATAGATGTCCTTCATCACCCAGTGGAATACCACTGTCTGGGTTTGTGGAGCAGGGATTCTATTTTCTGTTCCCCTTCCTTTTCTTCATGCAGTGTGAGTGATACCTTAGGCCATGACAAACATGCTTAGAGACCCATAATCTCCTCCATTTTGAGAGTACATCAGTTAAAACAGTGGTGCCACAGCCAAGCCATAAGTTAGCATGGGTTCAATCCTGTCAGGAGGTTTCCCTGTTAACTGCACATTATTATTATGCTGCTACACGCTGTACCCTATTGAGGGTAAATATCAGGAAAATGACAAAATGTTCTGAAGGCTATTGAAAAGCTTAGAAATGGGTGACAGAGTACTGTAAAAAAAACCAGAAATGATAATGGTGATATGAAAACTGAAGATAAGAATATCCTACATGTCTGGAGTAATTACTTTGAAAAATTTTAAATGAAACAAGCAGTGACAGAACAGTAGTAGAAAATTTTTAAGAGGAATGCAAATAGGAGTCCACATCAACACTTTAGGTTGAAAAACTTGATATGTGGAAAGCTAGCTGGAGTAGATGGTATTCAACTAGAAATGGTCAAATATGGAGGTGTAAAAGTTTTGCAGTTTCTTTTCTACACTATAATTAAGAGGACTTGGTAAGAAGGACAAATTCCAGAAGATTGGAGTAGAGCTCTTACAGTTCTCATCTATAAAAAAGAGAATAAAGTTGAATATGAGAATTACAGATCAATTTCTCTACTAAATGTTTCGGGTAAGATTTATGCAAGCATACTTGAAAACAAGCTGAGAAAAATTATGGAAGGGAAATTTAGCAAAGAAGAAGCTAGGTTCAGGCAAAAGAGAATTTTTACATGGTCAGACAAATAGTTTAGAAATCATGGGAATAAGACAACGATCTATATTTAAGTTTTGTAACTCTGGAAAAGGCATATGACAGCGTGACCAGAGAAAATCTTTTCAAAACACAACAATTATGCATGCTAAATGGAACATTATACAGAGTAATACATAAGCCATATTTAAATTGTAAGTCAGCAGTAAGGATTGATGTATAATCAGTGGTAAGACAATAATGCACATTTAGACATAGGTTTCTGTGGGTTAAGCTCTGTAGGTAGTTTTTGGTATTGAGACCACATAGTAATATAAAGAATTTATTAAAAATAAACAAACCCAACAAGTTTCTTGTATGGTAAGACTTACATCATCAGGGGTAATGGTGCATAAAAGTTTTACACAACAAAAGCTTATTGACAATTAATTTACTGATTGTAGGGAAAGCAAGTTGATAATTTCATGTTTATGTTTGATAAATGGATTTTCAGTATGCTCCAACATTTCATTGAAGCCAGCAAGTAGTTGTATAGTTTTTGGATGATATATATATAAATTTGGTGATGTCAAGTTTATAGAATACACAGAATAAGGAATATAGAATGCCTTAGAATTTTTTTTTTCTGAGGATCTTCTGTTGCAATTTTCCATGCATATTTGTAGCACTGTGGTATCCTGGCTGCCCAAATTATTTTTGTTGAGATTCAGTTAGCGTTAGTAGTTTACTAAAAATGTATTTAATCCACAAATTTAACAGTAATTATTGTCTGTTCTACATAAATTATATCAGGGGTTGTATAGATCTAAAATAATTCAGTAATATATAGCATTCTTATGTTATTCAGTATAACCATTGCATCTGCTATAATTTTAATTATTTGGTTTTACGTTTCATCTCCTAAATAATGTGTAATATTATTTGTGTAGTGATTTTATTCTGTGTAAATGTTCTGGTGTATTATTGTGATCAAATTTTATGATAGTTTTTGCCAAAAAAAAAAAAAAAAATCCCATTATCATGCTTGTAACGTTTCTTGGATTATATTGTATGTGTGTATTATGATATATTAGGATGTCAAAGACATGGTAGTATTTTTTCCTAATTTTCATGTAGTCTATTTAGCAGAAATAGATAATTGTGTGTGTGTGTGTGTGTGTGTGTGTGTGTGTGTGTGTGTGTGTGTGTGTGTGTGTGTGTGTGTGTGTGTGTGTAGTTGTAATTAGGATTGACTCGGGATGTATACATTTATAAGATTAAAATTTTAACTGACTAGTTAAATTTTAATCTTATAAATGTTTTTTACCTTATTTAAATTAAGGGGATATTAAATCCCACATTGTTTTAAAACCGAATAAGAAACTCAAAGATTGGAATCAGAGAGTTTCATACCGAATATAGTAAACTATAAAAGTATCGGCGATTACTAGCATGAGCTAATGCAAGTAGTCCTAGTACATAGTACAATCTTGGGCAACTCGCAGCAAAGGTGGTAAAGTTCTGATCGCTATTCTTGGTATTTTCCATAATGTAAAAACACATTTCCTAGGAAATGTATCCTGTTATTACATTATGGCAGGAGGTCACTACCCAGACCGGTTTCAGCCTTTTTTGAGGTTTCATCAATGAGTAGCTAGACCAAATAAATACCAAAGGCTATAGCGAAAAGAACTTATATACTCTGCTATACGAGTTGTCAAAAAGGCGCAACCATTAAGTTACTTAAATATAAAGAGCCAATAGACTTCATTTCGGCGATATAAACATTATTCAAATTAAGGGGATATTAAATCCCACATTGTTTTAAAACCGAATAAGAAACTCAAAGATTGGAATCAGAGAGTTTCATGCCGAATATAGTAAACTATAAAAGTATCGGCGATTACTAGCTTGGGCTAATGCAAGTAGTCCTAGTACATAGTACAATCTTGGGCAACTCCGAGATTTTTTACCTTGTTATTTTTTATAAGTCTTATTTTATTTCTTACTCACCTGAAGAAGTCTGAATACTGATTAAACTAGCCATGATTTATTAAAGGTTTTTGTTTTACTTTCAATTAAATTTTAATCTTATAAATACACACACATAGGGTGGCCCAAAATGTACCTACCAAGTTTAAATCCAATTTTCTTTGCAGTTAGCTGGTATAATTAGAAAAATACTTGATGGACACATTATAGCCATCAAGCCATTTGTGTTTTCTTTTCATTTTGCTTTACATTTCATTTTGCCTCCTTGTTCAGGAATAATACAGCATTCAATTTGGTAGTTACATTTTGAACCACCCTCTGTGTGTGGGTGTGTTCAAATTAGATTTCAGTTTTGAATACTGCACCATTATTGGTGTTCATTTCACTTTTTATGGGCTGACTGAAAATATGTAATAATTAAGTTGCCAATTTTTGTATCCATTCTCATTCTTCAGTTAATTTTTTCCATCCCTGAAGAGTTTGTAATATAGAGCAGGGATCAGCAGGCTGCATTCTGCCCAAATATACATTTTTGGCAGCCCATAAAAGGTTGACAATACTTACATGGTATGTGGCCTGTATGTTGAATAATTTAAATAATACATTTTATAAATATACTTCATGATGTCGCCATGCAACTTGGCACAAATCAACCGTGTGAGTCATCATGAGTTGGGATAACAAAGCCGACTTCATCTGACGACAATGGAGATTTGGGCGCACTTTTGCAGTCGTGTTCCTTGGTCTGTATTTTAATATAATTCAATAACATCAACTATTATTTTCAGAAGATATATATTTGTTAAAAAAAATTTTAAAAATGAGTTCAAGAAAATGTAAAATTGCAGATGAAGGAAGAAGGTTTAATGATGAATGGAACAGCAAGTATTTCTTTATTGAAAATGGGGGTAAGCCCCTTTGTCTTATTTGTCATAAAAGTGTTGCTGTTATGAAAGAATATAATATCAGACGTCATTACAAGAATGCCGTACTTTATATCATACTTTAAATATTTCTGTGTTTTTTAAGAATATTAAATTTTAATTTTCATTGCATTTCGGCAATGAAAACTTAAATTTCATTTAAGTTTTCATTGCCGAAATGAAGTTATTAGCTCTTTATACTTAAGTAACTTAATGGTTGCACCTGTTTGGAAAACTCGTTCGCAGAGTACATAAGTTCTTTTCGCTATACACTTTGGTATTAGGTCTAGTTACTCGCTGATGAAGCCTCAAAAAAGGCTGAAACCGGTCTGGGTAGTGACCTCCCTCCATAATGTAATAACAGCATACATTTCCTAGGAAATGTGTTTTTACATTATGGAAAATAACTAAGAATAGCGATCTGAACTTTCCCCCACCTTTGCAACGAGTTGCCCCGGTATTGTACTATGTACTAGGATCACTTGCATTGGCTAACGCTAGTGTCGCCGATACTTTATAGTTTACTATATTCGGCAAGAAACTCTCTGATTCCGATCTTTGAGTTTCTTATTCGGTTTTAAAACTATGTGGGATTTAATATCCCCTTAATTTAAGTAATTAAATTTTAAGAATACTTACATGGCATGTGGTAAAAATTGATAAGATAAGAATTTTTTTCACTCACTATTTTCAGATAATTTTCAATGAAAGTGTTTTGTGATTTAATATCTACAATGAGATACTTTAATATGGCAGAAAGTGCATTTCATTTAATGGATCCTTTGGGGATTTTTGGGGATAATGTAAATTCATATCCTGTTCCATCTTTGTCATTCTGCTGAAAACAGTGGCTCTGAAGTCTTTTCCTGTTTTTTTTTTTTTTTTTAATTGGCATTGCATCTATATTTTCTTCAAAATTACCAAATAAATCTCTTTCATCATTCATTTTCTTTTTTAATGGCTTTCTATTTTCTGATCCTGATAATTTTTGATTTTTTGATTTTCTTTCCAACATCAGGTAAGCAATAATATAATAAGATAGCATTGTATCTTAGAATTTGTGACATTTTAAATAATATATATAGATGTAATAAGCCACTAAATTTGACAGCAGCTAAGTTTTGTACTGATGAAATTTTCATAACATTAATAAATTTACAGTTGCTATAATATAATTAGTGAATCATTACACACTAATGTCTAATTTGTCAATATATTCATTTACTGTAAATGAAAATACGTGTAGATTTCAATTTGGAACTCAAAATGCATTTTGGTAGAATAAACAAATGACAGATGATGTCATTTGCAGAATGAAACTTCATATTTAACCAGTGTACTAATTCCAACAATGGATTTCTTTTTTATTATTATTATTATTATTATTTTAATTTTAAATCTAATCTCATTGATTGGTATATCAGGAAAATGAAAGCATAATAACTGACTCTTTCCTTCTTTATTAGTCAAAGTTGAGTGATATATATATTGACCCTGTTAGAACAAAGCACTTGACTAACATTGTTCTGAGAACTGTCATAATAAAGATGTCTGTGATGTGAATAGCACCTGCTTAGGTGTGGGCAGTGAACAACTATATGTAACACCCTTGGAAATAGTGTTATAGTGGTCTCATACAAAGCTGGCAATGATTTTCATCCAGAATATCATACATACTGGCAGTGCTTTATCTGTTGAACAATAGGTGCTGGTACACATTCTTTGCTAGCAGGAAAAGTTGAAAGTTAAAATGATACTGCATCTGTATATCGCATGTCACTGTTAATAAAGGTACTGGTACACTACCTGCATGCCGGTAAGAGAACATTTACTCTAATGGACTCTAATCCCACCTAAATAAAGCCCCTTCCCCCAAAGAAGCTCCAATTTTTACCATTCGCAAAACAGAAAACTGGCCAGGAAATATACACTGCCTGTAATATGCTAGTCTGTGTGGCCTTAGTTGCCTCAGTTATATTTCCAAATCTCAATCCCTTAATTGCTTTGGCATAATATCGTTATCTTCATCAATTTCCTGATATGTACTCTCAAGGAGTGTTCAGGCTACTATGATAGCACTATGTGATTAAGATTACATTATTAATAAACTCCTATCAGCAGTTTTAATCAAATTTAGGCTTGGCATAATAACTTGTTTAAATTGCTTGGAAGAGATACTTAAAAATTTTAATCAGACATTATGTTTGTTTCTTCCAAAACATGGCATCAGGCAACATAATATCTAGTTATCTAGCTCAGTACTTTGCTCATTTTAATATTTAAACTAATTTTAGATTTGTGATGATGTCATATAGTGAAATTCTTGTAATCAGTAACAGTGAGCTAACGTGCTCTCAAGATTCGAAGGGAGAGAGTGTACAGACACTACAAGATTTTCAGAAACAATATCTGATTCCTTGGCATTTCTTATAAAGTGTATAATTTCAAAGAAATCCATAAAACTTGTTCATAGCACTAGATATTTAATAATATTTTTACAGTTTATTTTCTTTTAAATCAGAATTTGCACTATCATGTCATTTTAACAAAAGTGCAAGTCAAAGAACATAAAAAAATCCGGAGAGGAAGTGTAGTGTATTTCCTCTTCTGGAACATGAAATATACTACATTTCCACTGCAGAACATGGGTTCCTTCTATTATTTGTTCTCTCTGAAGTTACTGAAATTACTTTACTGTGTACTGTTGATACTGTGTATCAACACTCCTTATCAACTTAAATGTTTCATCTAAAGCATACTATTAACAATTTGAGACAGTTCTGTCTGAACTTCGTCTGCGACAAATATCTTCATCATATGGCAAGAAAGCATAGAAAACCTACATATGTTTGTTGATAGAATCAACTCACTCCACAACAAAATCAAATTTACCCTAGAAGCGGAAAATAACAATTTTAGACTGTCCATTTACAAAAAGCCTACAGATACTGGACAATATCTACATTAATCTTCAAACCATTATAGGGTACATAAACATAGCATCATCCACATGTTGGGAAATAGAGTCCGCAAATTTGTCTCAGACGAAGATGAGGTTCAGACAGAACTGTCTCAAATTGTTACAACACTATCTCAAAATGGATATCCTCTAAACATTATCAACAAATTCCTGTATAAAGATAACCACTGACAACAAGAAACAGTCTCCCAGCAGGTTTCAACGGTCATCATTCCCTTTATGGGTTCATCATCATCACGAATCATGGGCTCACTGCCTGTTGATGTCTGATGCCTGTTTCACTATCTTCTTCCACCTTTCCAGTGCACAGCGTCGCAGTTTTTGTACACCCATTCCACACCAGTCTTTTATATCGTCTATCCATTCTCTGTATGGTCTACCTCTTCTGTTTAAACCATCCAAAATACCAAACATAAATGTCTTTATCTTCCGGTCCATACTCATTCAACAGATATGTCCAAATAATTGCAGCTTCCTTTTTATAATCTTCTGCATTAGATTCTGTTTTGGTTGTATCTTCTGATAGAGCTCTTCATTGGTGATTTTCTGTACCCATCCTATTCTTAGAATCTTGTTGTAACAAGTTCTTTCAAATGACAAAATTTCTTTTTCTTGATTCCTTATTTATTACCCACGTTTCAGATCCGTACAGTACACCGCTGAAGATGCATGTTTCCAATACTCTTAGTTTTGTTTGCAGACTGATCACTTTACTTTTCCAGATGTTATCCATGGCCTTCAGATTTGTTCTTCCCTTTGCAATCCTGATCTTTATTTCTTTTTTACAGTCCAAGTCATATGTCAGTTTACTTCCCAAATATGTGAATTGTTCTACATTTTTTATGGGTTCGGTTTCCACCAATATAGCGAGATTGTTAAAAGCTCATAACATCAGAGTTGTATTTAAAACCAACTACTAGCATTAGACAGGTGTTAAGATCTCCTAAGGATAGTGTCCAATTTTACAAATATCCAGGTGTGTATAATATTCCATGTATGTTTGGCCTCTCCTACATTGGACAAACTTCAAGAAGCCTCGAAATCAGACAGAAAAAACATGTTGGAGATGTCAATCATAACAGGACGATCACCTCCTGTTTAGAGCATCACTTTTCAACTTCTAACCATTCTATAGACTGGGAAAATAGTTCTATGCCCTACATAGACGTTGATTTCAGACACCGATTATTCAAAGAAGCAACAATAGTCCTACGAACAGGCAGCAACCTAAACAGAAATCAAGGTGCCATATTGAATGAGACTTGGAAAAATTTAATCAATTCACTCAGTTTGACGAAACTACAGTACGCCAACAATCATATAACACGTGTTCAGGACATGGACTAAAGATTCGGAATACATGCTGACATTGTCACGCGAATGTATCAACTTAGCTACCTTATAGTTACTAACAGTTTTCTATTCTTTATACTTTGTGCATTTATCTTTTTTTTGTGTTTACCGATCAAGCCTTGAGAAAGCTAGACAGTTGCTAGCGAAACTGGTAGGCGTTATTATATGAATATATCTATAGTAATTAAAAAACCTATGGTCACATAAACAATAATAAGTCTTATATTTTAACACTTCATGACCAAATACAAATACTTGAAAAAGAAACTTATGCAAATCTAGTCTTTGATGGCAACCGAACTTTATTAGGTTAATTGGCTATGGTTAATATTGTCAATCTTAGACAGATTTTTCCTTCCAGGATGCTTTTTTTTTTTCCCTCCAATATTATGGAACAAGCAAATGTTCTGTAAGATTAAAGAAGAAAGCAAATTGAGATGAAGTTCACAGTTTGTAAACTCCTGCGCAGCATTTTTTATAGGTATTATAAAGATTAAAACATGATGATGATGATGACAATAAGTTATTCATTGTCCAACATGTATATTTTTTTCTTTGCATGTAAATGTATTTCTGAATCAGTTTTTTTGCACTGATTTCAGATATGTTTTTAAAATTTTTCTATCACATACCATTCAGAAGAAAAACAGTATGTCCTATATGAACTATTGTTTCCTGTTGTGATGCAGTCGCATCATTCTGCTATTATTACATCAGTCATGCTTAGTTAACAAGAGATGATGCCATACATAGCATGTTTCCCCGAAAATAAGACCGGGTCTTATATTAATTTTTGCTCCAAAAGACGTATCAGGGCTTATTTTCAGGGGATGTCTTATTTTTTCATGTACAGAAATCTACATTTATTCAAATACAGTCATGTCATCTCCTGGACCATCGTCATAACTCTCCAAACCCCGAATTCCAGCCTGAATTTCTTGCGACTCTATTTCCTGTAGAACCATTGGCCCCAATCTCTCATGTCCAGCAATAGAGCTCTCCTTAAATGAGCACTTCTTTGTGCATTGGCAACACAGCTGTCAGTTATTTTATCCCATGAATTCTTCACCCAAGTCACGACCTCTTGCAAGCTAGCCTTCACAAAGTTTCCAGATTGATTTCTCTCCATTCTATTTTCAATGTAGTCATTGATTTCCATGTGCAAATGGTCCTTGAATGGTTTGTTTATTGTAATATCAAGAGTCTGGAGGTAGGCAGTCATTCCTGCTGGAATCATTATTTGATCTATTCTTCTCTCTTCAAGAAAGTTCTTCATGTCTTTACCGTGGTGAGTGCTGGCTGAATCCCAGACTAGCAGACCTCTTTGGCCACCTCGCAAAACAAGTGGCAACATTAAATCGACCCACTTCCTTATAACTGCTTGTGTGCACCAGGCTTTTTCGGTTTCAAGAATAGCATTTACCTCTCATCCAAAGGCACCCGCTTGGGTATTTACAAATACTTAATTATAATTTATATTATCATTTATTTTAAGTATTAATGTCAATAATATTATTATTTTATAATTCAATACATCCATCATGTGTTACAACGGATGTACTAAATGCGTCCTTCTGACTGACGATCTTAACTTGGGCTTATTTTTGGGGTAGGGCTTATATTACGATCATCCTGAAAAATCATGCTAGAGCTTATTTTCGGGGAAATACTTTATGTAACTATTCTTAAATTCATCAGATTTGTCAAAATTCGGTCTGAAAGCTGTTCTTCACAATGGAGGCTTGTATCCATCCCAATACCCTATTCAGTTACTATGAAGGAAACATGTGAAAAAAATGAAAATAGTACTGGGAAATCTCAATTATGATGCCTGCACGTGGAACATCTGTGTTGATCTTAAAGTCATTGCCATTTTACTTGGGTTACAAATAAGATACACTAAATACTGTTGCTTCCTATGTGAATGGAACAGCAGGATCAGGAGTAATCATCATGTTGTTAAACAGTGGCCTTTGTCTACACATTTCACACCGGAAGAAAAGAATGTTAAATGTACATCATTGGTAGAGGGAGAAAAAAATCTATTTGCCACCACTTCACATCAAACTTAGACTTATGAAAAACTTTGTGATATCAATGAAGCAGGAAGAAGCAGGTATTTGAAACAAAAATTTTCCAAAAATAAGTGATGCAAAAGTAAAGGAACGTGTTTTCATTGGACCAGAAATTAGATTGAAAATACATTTTTCTAGACTCACATCTAGACTTTTTCCTAAAAAATCTTAGGTTCATAAGTGATGAACACAGAGAGAGGTTTCATCAGCAGGTTATGAGAATGGATGGCAAGTATAAGGGAAAGTCGAGTCATGCTATGCTAGCTGATTACTGTTTTTGGTCTAAACAGAAGACACCAATTTCATCTTATAAATGGAAAGCATTAGGACAGTCATTCTAATTGACTTTCATTCTGCATGTACAGTAACTAACAAATCAATCTAAACAAGCTGAAATTGAAGATAATTGTTTTAACTGTCTCTACGATGTTTAATAATAGTGTAAATAATTTGACATTCATAGTGAATGTCAAATTATTTACACTTTCAAAAGTATGTTCTTTTTCAGCACGCATCCATACTCAAAGACAAATTGCCAATGAGTATGGTGGTGGCTTGGGTACTGTTAATGTAATTTTAAAGAGGTTTAGGTTGGCAGGTACCTTTTCTCCTGACAGAAAAAGAAAATGTGGGCAAAATAGGAAAACTACACTTACAAGTTAAGAAAAGCAAAATGAATCCAAGATTGTCTGCTGTATACTTAAATAGAGACTTGACAGCTAGTAAGATTAATGTTTCTGACATAACAGTCCATCAAAGATTTTTGGAAGCAGGGAGGACTGTCCAAAGACCAAAAAAGAAAGAACAGTTGACGAAGGCTATGCAGAAAAGTGTACAAAGATTGGACTGTTGAGAAGTTGAAGAAGAAGGTCATATTCTCAGATGAGAGCCATTTATTTGTCCAAAGAGAGTAAGTACTACCCTATGTTTGCTTATCAGTGACTGAGAAGACTTCTCCTGTCCACCTTCAACAAGCTCCAAAACACCCAGCTAAAAGATATTCTGAGGTTGTTTTAAACATGATAGTCCGGGATCACTTGTGCCTGTTGATGTATGATGAAAAGTGACCACTCTTTTCTCTAATAAAAATATTGGAGAAAAGAGTAGTCCCACCGATCCAAAAAGACAAAGAGCTCATCTTCCAACAGAATCTTGCTCCATGCCACACTTCAAAAAAAATGAAAGAGTTCCTTGAAAATCACAACAGCCAATTGCTTCAATTGCCAGGTATCTCTCCTGACATTAACACAATAGAAAATTTGAACCATAGTAAAAAAGAGACTGGAAAATTAAATTGTGATACAAGGAATAACTTAATACAATCCATTATAAAAGTATGGTTTCAAGATGCAGAAATAAGAAAAATGTGTTCTAGATTGGTAGAGTCCATGCCTAAATGAGTTAAATGAATTTTCTAGGAATAGAGCAGCACATATAAATTATTAGGTAAAGGAGTTTAATTTTGTACTTATTTTCTCGTGAAATTAAAATTTTTCTTTAAAATGTTAGTTTTTGGATTAATATGTTTGCTACTGTATGATATTGTTAATGTTATTAATATCATAAAAATGTATAGACTTGTTTCTCTATACGTGATAAGAAAAAATTAAAAACATATTTGAAATCAGCATGAGAAGTTAAGTAAAAATTACACATAGCTGGAAAGGAAACAAAAAAAAGTTAAAATTTGTCAGACCGTGAATTATCAGTACAAGTTGTGCTTATTTTTCTTATTTCTAGTTGAGAAATGTTTTTTCTATATCCCTTGTGTTAAAATCAGTAGGAATATCATTGAATTAAAGTTTTACGAATTCACAGATAAAATTGTCAGTAATTACTAGGTCTGAAAATTTTGTAAGGCTAAGTAAATCATCAGCTAAAATTTTTAAATTTTAATTAAGACAGTCATTCATTCTCTCTAGTTTATATCTGTTTCCATAGAAATATAAAATTTTGATATTTTCTTTTTTTTTAAATATATTTAATATAATAAATTTAGTTCAATCCTTTATCCAAGTGTAAGCAAACAAAGTTTGTGCCTGAAGTATCTTCAGGACTGAGGCAACTTGTGGTAAAGGTGGACCAAGCTCTCATCACTCCTTGTCTTAGTATCTCCCATAATGCAAAGCACATCTCCTTGTGGAGATGTATAATGCTATGAATTAAGGGAAGGATCACTACCCAGACCGGTTTTGACCTTTATTGAGGTCTCGTCAGTGGGAGCCAGACCCAGAGTGGGGGAAAACTTCCAACATCTTTCTCTAAATCCAGAGTAATTTAATAATAAGGTGAGACACCTTTTGCCAACTCATATAGGTAAATATGACTTCTCCATTGCTTCCACCTTGGTATCACCACCTCTGGGTCTGGTTCCCACTGACGAGACCTCAATAAAGGTCAAAACCAGTCTGGATGGTGGCTCTTTCCCTCAATGCATAGCATTATACATGTCTGCAAGTAGATGCACTTTGCATTATGAGAGATACTAAGACAAGGAGTGATGAGAGCTTGTTCCACCTTTACCACGAGTTGCTTCAGTCCTGAAGATACTTCAAGTGCAAACTTTGTTTACTTACACTTAGATAAAGGATTAAACTAAATTTATTATAGTCTAACCAAGTGAAAAAAACTTCCAACATTTTTAAACATATTTAATATCTATTGTACATTTAAAATGTTATTTTTTTAAGCTATCAGAGCTAGCATTCATTTTCTGATATATAATTATGTGTATATTAACAATAGGGAGGGATGCCAGTAGTTGCAGAATAATATTTGGCCCTTGTTTGACTGATACAGTTATTCCTGATGATTATTATCTCTCAAGAAATGGTAAGTTAATTCTGATGACATTTGAAAAGTGTTGTATATTGACTATATGTGTAGAATGTTTTGGACCAGTTACAAAATCCAAATAATTCATTTATTTATTAATGATCAACTGATATAAAACATTACCACCTCCACTCAGAAGAGTGACAAATGTGATTCACACTGGGTCTTTCCAGCCAAAATCTGAGTTTAAATCCTTTGGTTGTTTCAACATATAATATGTTAATTATATGTTAATATAATATGTTAAACATGTGTTAATATGTTATTGCCCCCCCCCATGAATAGACAGAAAATTGAGAAGAAAGCGGGGAGTGCTTAATATTTGACAATCTGCAGGATATTTCTTTACAAAATGCATAATATTGGAAGCTGTTTCAAAGGACAGCGGTATAGAAATGAACAAAGAAGAAACAATTTTTTTCTGAATTTGGCATTGAACTATGAAAATATATATAGATTGATTAGCCACCACTGCATTTGTTTTTACAATTAGAGGAGACTGAACGATTAAGACAGGATTAAGTTTTTCTAGTAATAGACTTAACAATAAATTGTCAGAATACCACTGAAGAATGTTAGAACTTCCATATTCTATTTTTCTTTATTTCAGATAACTATGAAATGATTAATTGCTTATGTCCAATTTTTAAAAAGTTTACCATTTGTTCTAAATTAAATTTTGTTGATCGTTAACTCAAACTACTTCACAGAAGGAATGCTTAGTTTCTACACTTAGATAGTTTTTCTGTATAGAAAACAAAACATATCTTTAGGCATATCACACAACGTTTATAATAATTTAAAATACTAGAATTTTATAATCTTCTGGTCTTTTCACTTTAGTTTCATGCTTTGAAGGCAGCCAAAAGATAATGCATATTTATGGCAGCTATCTCTCCATTAAAAGCAAAACTAGGCATTCTATAAACTTGATTATACTTTTCCACATTTGTAGTTTATGTACTTATAATATGAAAACAGTAAAGGGTCTGTGATGTGCTGAATATGACCTCAAATTTGATGTAACATCAAATTGGGCAATTAATTGATATTTAGTCTGAAAAGTTTACTGACTGACAGTTAAATACATATGCATTCTTTAAAAAATATTGAACTTTGTAACCTTTTTCATTGCAAAAGATAGAAACCTGTTTTCTATTTTTATTATATTGATAATAGTATTTCAATTATCAATTAAGATAAGAAAATAGTAATAATTCATCAAAGCAATATAAAAAAGGTGACATTATTTTTAATATTCGAAAAAAAATGTTTCTGTGGGTGCTTTTATTACTACTGGTATTCTTAGCTCATGTAATGCTTTCTGAAATATGTAAACAAGCAGATGAATAAAATTTATCTCTTTTAAAATTTGATGCTATTAGAATCATCCCAAAGTAATTTTCATAATTTATAATGAATACTTCATAGTAATGCAAATACATAATCTGCACAGCAGAGACCCAGAAGGGTCTGCTGTGTAGATGGATGAATGGTGGAAAACAAACTTTCCTCCAAATTGTTTAAAGAATAATTAACTTAAAATGAGGATAGAGAATCCTTAATTTCCAGAGCTTCCTTTAATCTGTTTATCATTATTATTTTTCCAACTAAAATATCCTGATTGTATTATAAATTCAAATATCATCACAACATTCAGAAGGAAATCATCTTATAGAAGGCAAATAGTGTTGGATAAGGGAATGCCAGAATGTGTCACACAGAGAGAGGGGATGTCACACCTAATTGACCAAAATATCAGAAACTTGTGAGGAATTATATTTGATCTTTATTTTTAGAAAATGTGTAAAGTCTCAGAAAGTTAATAGAAGTCCTACAAAATAGAAAATTAAAATTGTAACAAGTTGCTTAAAAACAAAATGTAATTGCAAGTTAGAATTTGCAATAATTTTTATTGTTGGAATTTTGGATTAGGTATTCTTGCAAGATTATTTTTTCTGTAATTAAGCAAAAAGACCTTCAAAGGTTTTAAGAACCATGTTTAACAAAAGGCAAAGTACCATTATTTTGATACCAATAGGCAAATAACACTGGAAATTATTATCCCTCTTTTCTGCACTTTTACTAGAAAATAAGTAATACTGCCATCATTTCAGGTTAAGCAGCATGTGTCTTTCTTTTTTTTTAATGCCCACTTACATTAGCAAGCATGGTTCTATTAATAAGAATCAATAATATATACAGAAAAACAAAATGCTTGACAAATCAAAAAAAAAAAAAATTCTGGAAGCATACTTCTTGTTATGGTATGTGAAATAATAGCTTCTTCTTAAATTAATACAAATGCTTACCAGCATTAAACAGATATGCACATACAAAATAAACTGAGATACAAAAAAACACATCACTTACCTCTTGCACTTAGTGAAATAACACTAAACCAGAATTTGTGCTGTGAAAAGATAGCTATAAATGATAACTATCATTTATGCACTGCAGTTTGATTTGTGCAGTTCACAAAAATTTATATAAAAAAAATAGTTTCCTAACCATGTACTTCAAAATAATAATAATAAAACAGCTTTTCCAAAGTTGGAAAGTTCCAACTTTGGAAAAGCTGTTTTATTATTATATACTTGGAATGGCAGAGGAACAAGATCTATAATTGATTATATCATTATTAATCAGAAACTAGCTCCACATGTGAGAAATGTATGTGTTTTACAGAGGAAGTGAAATTTTTTCAGATCATTATTTACTAGTCTCTAAAATAGAAATACTAGCAAAATGAAGAAAGAAAGTAAATAAGAAAAAACAAGAAATAGAACAAGTATACAAAGCATACTTGACGAAACAAGTGTACAAGTTAGAATGCTATATCAATCATAATTAATAGATTATCTAAAAGAAGCCCAAATCAGTGAAGATATAGACGAAGAAGAATGGAAAACTTTAATAAAGATAATCCGTAAAGCAGCCTCTAAAGTACTTGCAAAGAAAAGTAAAATATTAAAAAGAAAAACATTAAAAATCTGGAACACAGATATAGAAAATGCAATAAAAGAAAAACAAATGGCATACAAATCCCTCCTTGAAAAACAGAAAGGAAACAGAAGAAATATACAAAAACAAAAGAAATATAGCTAAAACCATAGTATAGAGTGCTCATCAAGATTCTTGGGACAGATTTATAAAAAAAATAGAATAAGACACACATGGAAGACGAAACATAGCATACAAAATATTAAGGAAATTAAACAACGAAGAAAGAGATACAGCATAGATCGATATAATACAAGTGAAACAATGGATAGAACATTATAAGAATTTATGATACGATCCAAATTTAATAACAGAAAATAATAATGAAGGAACCAGTACTGATATACACCCAATAAAATTGGCAGAACTAAAAGAAGCAATAAAGGTATCAAAAAATAGAAAATCAACTGGATTAGATGGCATAAATACAGAGCAGGAGGAAGATAAATTGATAGATGTGGTGATGCACTCAGAAGTACCTTGGAAGTACTCAAATATAAGATCTGACAGTATTGGAGTTCTGATAGATAACAGGTTAATTTGGAGGAAAATTTTCTGTAGGAAGTTAATAAGTTATTACTAAATTTAGAGTAGTAAAATTATCATATACTACTGTTATTATAGATGTATGCTCACTAAGAAGTTTATCAGGAATATATCATGAATTTTGATTGTCTTAATAAGTTATAGATATTTAATAAAATATGCAATTGGTTATAAACCCCCCCCAAAGGGGGAAAAAAGCTGATTAATGGATTGAACAATTATTGTTACAGCATTCATCCCACTATTCCAACTTTTATCAGACTGTTGTTGAATTTTGGATTATTGTTCTACATACTGCTTTTAGACAACTTCTTGTTCAAGTTGTTAGTGACATTTTGTATGTCTATAAATGCAGGTTGTTTGAGATTATTTTGTGTATTAGGAAGTAAAAAATCACTCTTTCATTCTTGTCATAGATGGAATTTGAACTGAAGACTTTTGTTCCAATAAATGATGCACTGAAATTCTGCTGCACAATGCAGGGATAATGAGTTTTCTTAATGCTATAATATAATATATAAACAAACTAGATTAGAAGTATACAATACATTATCAATCCTATTGTATGGAAGTGAAATCTTGACAATAAAACAAAAAGACAAACAAAGATTAATAACAGCTGAAATTAAGTTTATGAGAAAAACTGCAAAGTATACTCTATTCGATCACAAAAGAAATGAAGAAATTATGAAAGAACTAAACCAGGAATCAGTAATATAAAAAATAAAGAAATGGAACACGTTGAAAGAATGAAAACACAAAGATTACCAAAACAAGTATTAAATTACAAACCATTAGGAAAAAGAAAACCAGGATGTCCTCTAAAGAGATTCAAATGATGACTTCTGAGGCTGGAACAGGCCATTGTAGACCTAAATTCATGAAAAGTATGATGGTGATAATGCTATAATATAAAAAGTAAAAATGGGATAATTGTATGGGCAGACCTGGAGGATGATCCAAAACAAAAGACTACCAAATCAGTTTTGTAAAGAAGACTGAGACAAGGCTACAGACATTGCATAGGTCTGTATGAAAGACGAATAAGGTAAGACACCATGGATTTCTCAAAAATGGTATGGTGCCCTGAATGTAATATATATATACATGGAAAGAAGTCACGGATATTTATGTGGGGAGGCTGGATAAGAAAAAAGAACGAGAGTGGATATGTCGAAAATACAATATTCTGGTGGACCATGAGGCTTGTTTAAATATGTTTAAAGCTTAAATATGAGTAGGGAACATGCCGTTTAACCAACACAACAGTTGAAGATTGTGCAAATATTCAAAGAATGTGTGGAAATTATAGTGCAGAAAAAAGTTTGATGATAAAGTGGGTGATAACTTATGATATTAAAAAACAGTGAAATTAATGATAAAATGGGCAATATTGATGTTGAAGAACAGAGTTTGGATGATAGTGAAAAGGGGATGCAAGATTTGAAAGCTGAGTTGGTGAAGATGAGGCAAACGATGAGGTGAATGCAGAGTGAAATGAAGAGAATTGTAGATATGCATGAAAGAGTGAAGAAGAAAACAATGATGTTGATATGAAAATGGTAATGAAAGACCCATGAGTGGCATTGTATGATGATTCAATTATTAGAGGGGGTAGTAAATGAAAAGATACACAAGGTTTGTTTTCCTGGGGATAAAATGGATAGACTGAATGAGGTGTTGGATATGAGGACTAATCAAGTTTGATTAGCATTCAAATGCAGTAATGGACTGCATTTGAATGGTCTTGGTGTGAGTCATTTGGAGAGATATGAGTTCAGCGAATGAATCTGAACAAGTTAGAAGCAATGCGAAAGAGTAAGAGATTAAGGAAGACGAGATTGAAGTGATGCTTATGAACGAAGAAGTGGATAGCATGAGTGTAGAGAATGAGAGAAGAAGTGTACATGGCAAACAGAGAAACAGGGAGACTCAAGGTGGACAGGGAAACACAGTATGAGAAAGGTTGATGCTTCAAGAGGATATGAATGTGTATGCATGTAGACAAAAAGGGAAGGGGAATGACCTGGGATCAAGGGAAAACAGTTGGATTTGAAGAAGGTTCTGGGACAAGTAAGAAGAAATGGCTCAAGGAAAGTATGAAGAAGTCACATCTATTAAGTGGTATCAATGAATCTTGTTATAGATCCAGGAATTAGCTGTTATGTTTGTATACAATTGCTAGAAGTATCAGAAACAAGAGAACTGAAATGATTGCATTGATTGAGTTTGTTTACCCAAAAATTGTTGGAATAAGTGAGACATGGTTGAATGAGGATGACATCCTGACAGGAATAGAAATGGAAGGATGTATTTCATGAAAATAGAATGGGTAAATAGGGAAGTTGAGTGCTATTGATGATAGAAAAAGAATTATGTCCATACAAGGTAGAGATGCAAGTGGGAAATAGTGGTAATGGTTTTGAGGCGCTTATGGGCTGAGATAGAGGTGAATGGAATGAAATACTTTGTTGTATTTTGCTATAGACCTAGTAATGTGGGGTAGTGACCAAGGAATATCTAAATAAATTAGCCAAGTAAATAGGAAAAGGGTGATCATTATGGGGTGATTTTAATTATGGCAATATAGAATGGAATGATGAGATAGCAACTGGAAGTAAAGAAAATGATTTTCTACAGTTTTTGAGGGACATCTCCCTCAGGCAGTATGTAATAGAGGGCACATGAGAATTGTGTCTCAGATTTGATCATCTCATCAGAGGATGCTATTATAAATGAGATGTCAAATCTCACTGCACTTGGTGAGAGTGACCATGAAGTTATTACCTGGGTGGTTGCTAGCCATGTGAGGGCTTCTGTGAGGAAAGATTGTATGTGGAACTATAAGGCTAGTGATTATGAGAAGCTCAGAAGACAGTTTGGAGCTGTAGCATGGAATGAGAAGTTGGGTAGAAAGGAGATCAGTGCTGCTTGGGTGATATTCAAGAACTATCTATTATTATTATTATTATTACATGACATCTTCAAGGAGTTCAAAGACTCATTGAGAGAGGGAGGGAGCACCTACTCTACAGCTCTCTGCCTCCACCACTCAATCCACCAATTGCAGTGAACCACATCATCTACACAACACCATCTACTGACCACCACTGCTACCAGTATTTTCACAGACAATCACAAACATCCATTCCCAGGGTGGGATTTGAACCCACAGCCTTTTGGCTGGAGAGTGGATATGCTAACCACTGGCCAACCAGGCCAGCAATCTAGTAGAAGCAATGTCTAAATGTATTCCAAAGGTCAGAAGGGTAAATAAGGAAGGTTGAAATAGATGAATGAAGAGATTAAGCATGCAATACAGAGAAAAAAAGGTATTATGGAGGAAACATAAGAAGAGTGGTAATAATCAATTCCATGAGGAATACAAAGAACAGGAAAGGAGGTTGACTCAGTTTTAACAATCGAGTCAACCTCCTTTCCTAAAGGTAGTAAAAGTTCAGTATGAGCAGCATTTAGCTAACAAAGCCAAAAAAAAAATCCTAGGGTGTTCTTTCGATGTGCAGCCAGCAAAAATAAGAATGATTATGGAAGGATGCCATTGATTTTAGAAAATGGTATAAGGACAACTGCTGTGAGGTTATAGTTGAGATATTTAATGAGCAGTTCATAGAAGTCTTACCTCCTTGTGAATGTGACATCATGGAGTTTGAGAGCACTGGATGAGCAGAGACTGACTGCTCATTGAGTGGAAGGAAGGAATGATTGTACCACTTCATAAAGGAAGTGACAGAATTCAAGCATGATATTATAGGCCAAATCTGTGTGTTAGGTGTTGTGGTTAAAGTGTTGGAAAGACTGGTGAGAATTAGGATCCAGAATTGGGTTGACAACAGTGGTGTTATCTTTGATGGACAGCACGGATTTGGTAAAGGGCGATCATGCTATAGTAATCTACTTACTTATTACAATAAGATGACACCAGCATTGGATTTGGGAGATGGATACACAGTATTATACGTAGACTTTGCAAAGGCTTTTGATAGCTTATCATGAGGTAATCTAGGCTGTCTGATAGGTATCGACAAGTTGCATATGGGAGAAGCAATATCCCAGAAGAGGAAAATCACTAGTGGTGTGCCTCGGGGGTCTGTTTTAGGGCCATTGCTGTTTAACATGTATGTTAATGATATTGGGGAAGATTCAATTGGACACATACAGCTGTTTGCAGATATTGCAAAGTTGGGACGAACTGTGAGGAGTAGAGCAAATGTTGTGGCCTTACAAGAAGACTTGAATAGATTGAGTGAATGGTCATGGGAGTGAGGATGCCAGTTCATTATTGTGAAATTTAAGGTTTTAAAATTTGGAAAACAAAGATAGAATGTAGAACTTACTCTTGATGGGGATATGTTGTTGGAGGTAGAGGAAATAAGAGATCTTGGGGTGATGGTGAATAAGAATCTGAAATTTATAGGGCATATTTCCAAAATTGTGAGGACAACACGATGAATTCTGGGAATGATGTGGAGGGCACTGACTTGTAGAAGTAAAGAGATTCTGGTTCCATTGTATGAGGCTCTGATTAGGCCACATATGGAGTACTGTGCACAGATTTGGTCACCTGGTTTTCAAACGGATGATGAAGAGATGTTGGAGAAGATCCAACATCTCTGCCAACATGCGGAGGCAATTGACCGAAATAGTTTCCGATATCTAGAATCTCGAATATGAAGAAAGGTTTAGACAAGAACAGAGGTTTTACTAGAAAGAGGAAGTGATATGATAGAGATGTACAAGTTAGTGAGGGGTTGTTATAGGATTAATGTCAAAGAGGTTTTTCATAAAATGGTGGGAGATTGGGAAAGAACATATGGTCATCCCTGGAATCTGTATAACGTCTTAGGATAATAATAAAGAAAGATTATGAATTAAATGGATGAAAAATATTATAGACTGTTCATATCTTAGTAGGAACAGTGAACTCTATAATGCAGCATTGATAACATAGCTTATTCTGTTAGGGTGATGGAGGAGAAAGAAAACAGATGAATTGGAGTAAAAAAAAAGTAGAGTATTTATTCTACCTCATTTCTAATAATTGGGTATTCTATATGCAAATTTTTTTTGTGTGTGTTATTTCTCATATAATAATGCACTGAAGAGCTGTATTGTATATGTATCGAATACTCATGAAGATGGCTATATTCTAATTAAAAAATAGTTTGAGACTATTCGTATATTATCTATCCTCCTGAAGTAAAGATATAGTTATTTTCATGTGTTTTAATTTTAATATATTCAAGATATATCTCAGTTATATAATTTCTACACAGGAGAGATATCATTGTCTTAATCTTTGAAATAAAATGTGCATTAATGTCCAAATACATATATTGAATTCCTTTTTTTTTTATTTAATGGCTTAATTTATTCAGCCAGCTTTTTTTTTTTTTTTCTTCTAGTAGAATTTCAAAGGATGACCCTTTCAAGACCTCCTAGCCTTGGTCTGTTAATAACTCTTCTGACACATGGTTGTAATCAGTTACATGAAAGTATAGAAAATCATAAAAGTACTCTTCAGCGTCTTCAGTCTCTTTCCACACTCACAACGGAGGAATTAACAGAGGTATGCTAAACATTATGAATAACTTAGTATGGAAATGACTTCTATTGGGATTTATTGATCAAGTATTTTTTTAGAACAACTTTCTTATACCAACTAGTTTCACAAACTGAGGCTGTTGGCATCTTCAGGGTGCATAACAGATATAAGGTACTTAAAGCTAAAAACTGTTACATACTATAACTCAATCGATTCCAATTATATTTGACAAAACAGAACTCTTACAATACATGCATATACGCGTGTATGATTTCACTTGTTATTTAGGAACGTTCTATAATTGGCACTATAATTCAGTTCTTGTATGTTTAGAGATCTAATGAGGGTCTTCCAGATCTCGGGCAAGATTAATCCTTGGTTCTTGTTAAGGTTTTTTACCAAACGGGCAACTGTAACCAAGGAACAGGAACCAAGGATTAATCTTGCCTGAGATCTGGAAGACCCTCATTAGATCTCTAAACATACAAGAACTGAATTATAGTGCCAATTATAGAACGTTCCTAATTAACAACAAATGAAACCATACACATGCCATGCATGTATTGTATGCATTCTGTTTTGTCAAATATAATTGGAATCGGTTGATTTATAGTCTGTAACAGTTTTTAGCTTTAAGTGCCTTATATCAGTTATGTACCCTAAAGATGCCAACAGCCTCAGTTGGTGTAACATAATTGTTCTAAAAAATACTTGATCAATAAATCCCAATAGAAGTCATTTCCATAGTTTTCGTGGTCAAGAAATTAACGTTTTAACATGAATAACTTAGTATGTTTTGTCTCTTCATCTAGCTCCTTAACACATTCGCATCATGCACTGGACAAATTATATTGTGCTGTACTTGCCCATTGGGCAGAATGTGACAACTGGTTTTTTTGCTTTCTGTCAATATATCAGGCTGACATGTAACAAATCATTATGCATGTTTTTCAAAGAAACAAAAGCTATGCATCCAGAATGGAAAAGAATCTATTGGTTTCAGGATATTTAAGTAACTGATAAATAAGAGAAATTCTCTGTTTGGGTAATGTATTTAAATACTAAATGAACTATCTCTCTCTCTATATATATATACATATTTTTATAAGAATTGAGAATTTGAGTTTACCAGAAGAGCAAGTCATTTTGACATCAAGAAAAGGCAAGGATTTATCCGTTTCAAGCTAGGCAGTAAGCTTAATACTTTGATGTCGGCTATTGAGATGTTCGAGGAAAACCATAAGGGAATCATGCCCATGGCTCTTCTGGTAAACTCAAAATATCGATATATAGAAAGCCCACACATACCAACAGATATCTGCATAGTCAGTCCTATCACTTCCCTCCTCATAAGCTTGGAATAATTTCCACCTTGGGACATGGAGCCCGTTTTCTTCTGGAACTTCTTACAGAAATAAACCATCTGAAACTTCTTTCGAAGTTAATGGATATTCCAAGAGAATCATTGAAAAATTCCTTCTTAATCCTCCTAGACATCACTCAGAAGAAACAAATAGATTCAAAGGCAATATATCTATTCCTTACATAAGTACAGTTTCACATAAATTAGCAAAAGTTCTAAGAAAATACAATATCAGAACCTTGTTCACTCCACTTCCAAAGATCCGTTTCTTAATAAGCCACCCAAAACCTTGTCATCATCAACTCAAATACCCTGGTGTATATAAAATATTGTGTGACTGTGATATTCCTTATTTTGGGCAGACAGACAAATCTGTCGAATTGCGTATGGAAGAACACATGAGGGACATTACTTACAAGAGACAGTGAGCAGTGCATTATCAAGTCATATCCTTTTCTCGGCTAATCCTAATGATGAAAACCAAAGTCACAAAGTCTGCTGGGAAAAATCTACTAACATCTTCCGTTGTAATGATGAACTAGAGAGAAAAATCGTGGAATCTAGAGAAATCATCTTCAATTCTGTTCATCTAAATAATAACTTGAGCTACAACCTCCCAGATTGTCATTCAGCTGTAATCATGTACTGGCGTTCACGAGATGCTACTAGCACGCACTTTCCCAACAATACAACTAACGAAAGAACAGCTTTAAATACAACCACAACGATTTAGTGTCAATTATGTTTAGAGGCTCTCCATGATGTTCATAGTTTATTTAAGCTTTAGTGTTTTTTCTTTTTTCTTTCTTTTATAATGTCACCTGATGAAGGCCGTTACAAGTCGAAACTAGTCGTGTTTTTATATTAAAACATTTTTACTTAAATCTCAGTTCTAGTCATTCAATTCTTATAAAAATATGTATATGGTTAACTATTGGTGTATGTTTGTATTCTTGCCTAAACAACAGGCATGAATACAAATATACTCTTACAGACAAATAAATGTGCAGTAATTTACATTTGTGGAAGTATGGGTGGGGCAGCAAATGTTTGCTGCATTTATAATCAGCTTGATTTGAAGAGGAAAAATGGAGAGAATGATAAACAGAGATTTGTTGCAAAAAATAACTAACCAGTAGTGTTCATAGATATTGTTAGTTTAGTAAATGACTACAGAAAGAGACAAATTCATTGATTTATAATGTATGATCACCTAATTCAACTTAGTGTGCAATGAATTACATACATGTTAAATGAGCATTTTGCAAGAAAATCAACCTGCATTGAGTGCTTTTTATGTGTAGTGATTTCTTTTTATTTATTTTTTGTTTTTGTTTTTTTCTCTGAATATTATTTTATTTAGTAAAATTATTCTGTTAGCATACACTTTTCCATAGTAATATATACATCTACCCTATAAATATAAAATATAAAAGCCTTTTTATGAAACGTTTTTTTTTCAAGTTATTTGAAACATTTTGAAACTCAGAGGCTACCCTGAGTGTCGAGTCATCAGAATTCAAGAACCAGCCTACCAGTCCGGAACTTGGAGGGTTGGGAGCCGTAGGTGCAAGGGGGCTGGCCCCGCTTTTGAAGACTCGACACTCAGGGTTGCCTGGGCGGGCAGACCCCCCCTTTTCAAGTCATCAGAATTCAAGTAGAACCGGCCTAACAGTCCGGAACACTGGGGGGATTGGGTGCCTTAGCCCCCCCCCAAGTATATTTATAATTTTACAAAAAAGAGCAGAATGAAACTGTATATCTAATAATTCCCCCCCCCCCCCACACACACACATATACTGTACAACAAAACAAAATATGTTTTATTGTAATGCTAGGTACAGTATGATGTCCTAACAACCTGTTTCAAAATAACAAATGAAAAAATTTATTTGAAGAATTTTGAATGATTTTTCCTTCCATTCTATTACCCCCAAGAAAGAAAAGACTTGTTTTTTAGAGTTTGTTTTCAAGACATCCAATTATGTCTTGCTAATTCTTTCATTTTTTTTAATCACCTGGGATTAATAAGTATAATAAGAAATTGTAAAGCTTTATACAAAGTCTGCATTTTGAAAAAAATCTACATTTGACATGTCGATCATCTGCTAATAGGCCAGTTATTTGACTCTAAGATGTATGTAACAAATCTAATGTTAATTGGAATGGAGCTTCACTTTTTCTTTTCTTTTTTTATCAGAATGGTGGGCTACATTTTAAATGGGTAATAAGTATAAATTACCAAAAGCAAGGTAGTTGCGAAAAGTAAATTTTATATATTGGAAGAAAAGATTAGCAAAACAACTGTTCTTTGCCAAGTTGGCAGGAAAAAGATCCAGAGAGAAAACCAAGATGTAGGTGGATTGATACAGTTAAGAGTGCATTAGAAGGAAAAAAGAAATATAAAGTTGGATAATGTCTTACAATATAATATGCTGTACACCTCCTGAGGGTACATATCAGTATATGTATATGCATTTTTTGGAAATGAAGACAGTGATGTTACATTCAGTATGAAATTTGATAATCTTGCCAAAAAAAAAGTATTAAATTTAAAATAACATAAAAAAATAATAAAGATTAATAAATTTAATAAAGATTAAATGGCAAGAATGAAGACACAAGTAAATGAAAATTATGTAAAAATTATAGACATAAAAAAAGGTAGAAAAATTAAAAACCTCTAATAATGCATTTGTAAAACTATATGCAAAAGGATGAAAAATGAAATTAGATCACATAATACTAGGAAAATTAATGAAACAATAGAAAATAATAGTAATCTGAAGGTCCTGAGATGAACATTATCAGTTGGAACAAAGGAAATAGCTACAGTAAGAGGGAAAAAATGGTGAACTTATAAAAAAAAAAAAAAAAAAAAAAAACAGAGATGCAATAATCAAAAGAATTCGGGAATTTTATACTGACCTCTATGAAGCCAGCAAAGGTTGGTCGATTGCTAGAGCCTCTGCTACTAATGGCTCATGCAAAAAGTTAAGCAAGTTTGAGCATGTTGGAAGGAGCTGTTGGCACACTCTTCCTCGATGAGTCTTTGGACTCCCTGGAGGTGTCACATAATAATAATAATAAAGACAAGGACCGAGACATCCAAGAATCAACTGTGGATAACTTGAATAATTAAATAATTAAAAAACTTTTCACTACAGCAGTAGAAATTGGGAAGAGGAAACTGCATGTAGTAATAAGAGAATGGAATTTCTAGAATTTTTGAGGAATAAATGTCTTAGACAACATGTAGTAGAAGGAACACGAGGGTCAAGAGTTTTAGATTTGTTCATAGCAAAAGAAGATCTGATTATAAGGGAGATGGCATCTCTGTCCCTGGTTGGAGAGTGTGGCTATGTGGTTTTGACTTGAAAGATGAATATACATGCAAGAGTTTCAAAGAGGAAGGAATGCATGTGGAATTATGAGGCAGGTAATTATAATAATCTTAGAAATCAGCTCAGGGCAGTTCCATAGATGGAGGAATTGGAAGGTGAGGTATCAGAGCTTGGAAACTGTGAAAGAATATTGATTAGCAGCAACAATAAGTTGTATATCACAAGTAAAAATGGAACAGGATGGGATTTTGCCACAGATTTTGAGAGAATGTGCTAAAGAACTGACAGCTTGATTAACCTGGATTTTCAATGAAAGTCTTGCCACAGGAAAGGTACCTAAGGAGGAGGATAAGATAGTGTCATTACATAAGGGTAGTAGCAGACTGGACGTGTCAAACTATAAACTGGTTTGTATTTCATCAGTAGTTAAGATTTTGGAGAAATTAATGAGAAATCATTTACAGCAATGAGCAGTTGAGGGTTATCTGTGAGAATCAGCATGGATTTGTTAAGGAGTGCTCTTGTTTTAATAATATGATTGCCTTTTATATTAAAGCAACAAGAACAGTTGATGAGGGAAATGCATATTTTGCCTCTCTCTCTATCTCTATGAGTTTAGATGTCAGGTTAGTGAACTGGATTTGGGATTGGCTGTCTGATAGGTAACAGAGAGTTGTGTATGAGGGAGCATTATCAAGAAAACAGAAGGTTACAAGTGGAGTTCCACTGGGCTCAGTACTGGGACCTGTATTGTTTAATCTTTATATCAATGACATTGTCAGTGGATTTTAGAGGAATATTCAATTGTCTGCAAATGATGTGAAGTTGGGAAGAGTTATTAGTAATAGTGCAGATGTCGTAGCCCTGCAAGAGGATTTGAATAAACTGGACAGATGATAAATGAATTGGTATGTCAGTTTAATTCTGCTAATATAAAGTTTTGGGTACATCGATGGAAGGCTTCATACTCTGTTGGAGGAAATAGGGAGGCAAGGAATCTAGGGGTGATGATTGATAGAAACTTGAAATTCAGGGAACATATTGTAAAGGTAGTGAAGATAACCCAGAGGATTGATGTAATACTGAGGATACTGACCTGCAGAGATAAGAGTTGTCATCCCATTGTATAAAGCCATGATCAGACCACACCTGGACTGTTGTTCTCAAATTTGGTCCCAAGGATTTTAAGGGGATACATTAACCATGGAAAAAGCATAGAGGCTGATAACAAAGATGATATCAGGACTGTACAATGTTATTTATCAGGATAGGCTGAGGGAATGTGGACTGCAGAGTTTTGGTAGATAGAAGAAGGAAAGGTAATAAGATTGAGACTTTTAAACTGTCGAGAGGAAGTTACTGGGAGTTCTTTCATTTGGTAAAACAGGGGGAAGGAGCGAGGACAAGGGGCCATCCCTGGAAGTTGCAAAAGTTAGTCATGAGCAAGAGGGTAAGAAATGGTTTCTTTGCATGGAAGTTGGTTGAACTTTGGATTACATTGCCTATAGAGTAGTGAGAGCATGGATGGTCAATGAGTTCAAGGAGTGGTATGATAGACCTTGTGTTTTCTAGGGTGAGCATCCCATGATAAATCTTGTGACTCCATGGAGGCCTGAATCATAGTAATAATAACAGTGAAAAGATATGAAAAAAATGGTACCCCCCCTCCATTTAACACAGAAATCCACTTTACATGGAATTCTTGGAATGTATTCCCTGCTTAAAGTGGGGGTTACCTGTATATTGTTTTTAGTTTTTTGTTTCTGTTTTATCTTTAAGATGTAACTAGTCAGGTATAAGAATTTTACAATGACTGTAATGTTCAGTTATACATGATTTAAAAGAACTGATGGTGGATTCAATGTAAGAAAAATTGCAGCCAGATTGACAGATAAATTTATATAAGATGTTGCACCATGATAATATATCAGCTAGTATTGATCTAGTTTTATGTTTTAGTAAGTTCTGTTGTTCATTACTGATGATGATGATCATTTTTACTTGGAATATTTAAAAATGTGATCAATGATTTTGTAAATATTTTGTGTCTATAGGAATTTTAAAATTGCTGATGCTGCATATGAATTTAAATTACATGAGTCAATAATAAGAATAATCTCTAACAATAAGGACAAAATTAAAGAAATGAGTGAAAATGTTACTCCCATCTTGGCAAAGAAAATCACCCATTCTCAGAACAGTTCAAAAACATGTACCAAACCTTGGAGTCACACTGGCAAGCACTGAAGAAAGCATTGATTGATTCATAAAGAAGCAGTCCTGGAAAAGAAGAAAGCATACCAAAAGTTCCTAGCAAATAAGTCAGCAGATGCAATAAAAGAATACTGAGGAAAAAATGGAAGAGAGCTAAGCTATGCATAAAACTAGCTAAATGAGTTATGAGAAGACTTTGGTAAGAATATAGAAGATAAATATCAGGAAGGTGGCAAAATGTTCTGGAGGCTATTGAAAATCTTAGAAATGGGGGGAAAGAGGTACTGTAAAAGGAATTAATGATGTGAAAGGTGACATGTAAACTGAAGATAAGATATCCTGGATGTCTGGAGTAATTACTTTGAAAAACTGTTAAACGAAACAAGCAGTGATAGAACAATAGTAGAAAATTTACAAGATGCAAACAGGAGTAGATACCAAAACTTCAGGTAGAAAAACCATTAAACACCTCAAATATTGAAAAACAACTGGAGTAGATGATATTCAACAATAAATGCTCAAATACAGAGATATAAAAGTTTTGCATTGCCTACACATAATTCAGAGAAAATGATCAGAAGATTGGAATAGAGCTCTTATAGTTCCCATCTATAAAAAAAGGAATAACATTATATGTGAGAATTACAGAGGTATTTCTATATTAAATATTCCAGGTAAAATTTATGGAAGCATACTTGAAAAGAGACTGAAAAAAATTGTGGAAGAGAAACTTAGATAAGAATAACCTGAGTTCAGGCTAGGCAGAAGTTGTCAAGGTCAGATTTTACCTTTACAACAAACAGTTGAGAAATTATGGGAATATCATCATCATCAAATTCCTGAACATGTAGTACTATTATAAATTTTAATAATTTTTAAATAGTATTTTAAAGTAGTTATTTTTAAAAATTTAAATAATTTTAAAGTAGTATTATAATAGTATAAATTTTTCATGTAGTACTATCATAACCTGTACACCCTCAAAAAATTTACATCATTACTAACTTCCTATCCACAATTTTCCTCCAAATCAGTCTGTTACTTGTCAAGACTCCAACATTATCAGATCTTATATTTCTATCGTTTCTTCCTCTGGGTCGTTTTCCTGCCAACCTGGCAGAGAACACTTGTTTTGCTAATCTTTCCTCGCCCATTCTGTTTAAGTGACCATACCACCTGAGATTAGCTCTGCTAACGCATTTTTGGATGCTGACAATGTCAAGATCTGGAAATGGCATACAAGAGAGTGATTCGAACAGAGCTTTTCAAAACACCATAATTATATAGGGTAAATGGAACATTATACAGAGTAATACATAATCTACACCTTCTGTTCAAAAAGAAACCGAACTTTTCGAAAATAGAAGAAACTAGTGACGCCACCTGTTGTATCTTTTTGTTGTCGAAAGTGGAAACCTTCATTAGTGTTGTGTCAACTGTTTATGACATTTGTTTCATTAGAAGCCAATTTATAGTGCCAAGAGTGACAGTGTGTTTTGATGGTCGGTCATCACGATATTCATGCCGTAAGCGACAAATTCTCGCTATCAATCGCTTCAAGATAAAACTTGCCATTGGCTGTTTGGCCAGGCAGAACAAATTCTTTGTGGATAATGCTCTTGGAATCGTAGTAATAAATCAGCATTGTCTTTACTTTTGACTTCTCTGAGCGACTTTTTTTCGGGTGCCACACAGCACTCTGGTGCTTTGTTTCGGGCTCATACTCAATACACTAAGTTTCGTCATCAGTAACGATTGTTTCAAGGAAGTTTGAGTCCTTATGAGTGGTTTTAATGAGGTCCCTGCAGTGTTCAATTCGATATATTTTTTGGGTCGTCAGTCAACTTGTGTGGGACAAATCGCGAATTCAATTTACGAAGGCCCAAACTCTCAGTCAAAATGTTGTGCATAGTTGATTTTGGAATCCCCAATTCATCTTCAATCAATCCCACAGATGGATTCGGGTTTTCTTGGATGAAATCACTTTTTGGCTCTCCATCTGAAACTCATTTTCCAATCATTCGTCAAAACACTGTCCCTCTTGGCACTATAACTCTGCTTCTAATGAAACAAATGTCATAAACAGTTGACACAACACTAATGAAGGTTGCCGCTTTTGACAACAAAAAGATTCAACAGGTGGCGCCACTAGTTTCTTCTATTTTCGAAAAGTTCTGTTTCTTTTTGGACAGAGGGTGTATATTGAAATTGTAAGTCAGCAGTTAGAATTGAAGGAAATACAGGAAGACTGCTTGATGTAAAATCAGGGTATGGCAATACTATCAGAAGTATGACAATCATGGAAGCACATTTTCTTCATTGTTATTCGTCATCTATATGGATTGTATTATGAAAAAGAGTGGCATTAAACCTGATATTAGCATCAGAGATGTCAAAATTAGCTCTTTGCTCTATGCAGATGATGTACTCCTAAATACATAGAGTGCAAGTCTCCAGGATCCTCTAACTAAATTGAATTATAGCTATAACAGATTTGGCATGAAAATCAGCAATAAAAAGACCAAAACTGTAAAAATTGGCACAAACATCAAAAACATCAGTTTCATTCTCAATGGAGAACCTACAGAACAAGTCAAAAATTCATCTATTTAGGCACTGTTTTTAGTGAAGATGGCAAGTTAAATTTGGAAATAGATAACAGAATAAGCAAAGTGGTATGGTGGGGAGCCAATTGAATATCTATCTGGAATAAGGGAGAAATTAGCCAACCCACCAAACTTACAATATATAAGGCAGTGTTCAAACCAGTTTTACGTAATGGATCTGAGAGTTGGGTTAGAAAGAAAGAAACACTTGATCAAAACTTCTGGTAATAGTTCTGAGAAAAGTTAGAGGCCTAAACAGAATCATATCAATATCATGAATTGCAGAATCATATCAAAAATAAAGAAATTAGGTAGGAACTCAACATTGTTTGCTTTCAAGTGTGTGTGTGTAGGGCTAATCTAAGGCATATAGTCATTTAAACAGAATGGGACAAGCAAGGTTAGTAAAGCAGGGTTTGATGCCAAGATGGCAGGGGAAAAAAAGCCTAGAGGAAGATCAAAGTCTAGGTGGATTCATTCATTCAAAGAATGAAATGTTAGATACAACAATATTGGAGGGCTGACAAGTAATAGACTAATTTGGAGGAAAATTGTTGATTGGAGATTAATAATTGTGTGAACTTAATCATGCAATGCTATCATAGTAGCCTGAAGATTATTATTGTACTGGCACCTGCATGGAGTCTGAAGACTCATCGCAGGAGACCCAACTATCCACATAATGTATCATACCTCTTCTTGAACCCATTAACAGATAAAATACTCACATATGACACTAGCAATCCATTCCACCCATTCACAACTCTCCAAGTGAGAAATTTATTCCTCACACCCCCTTTCTAATCCTCCAGCCTTGACTCAACTTCCATTGATGCCCTCCCCTTTTGTTCTGCAACCTTTAGCCAAATTCTGAAACATTCCCCCCCACCACATCAATTAAAAATGTTTTATAATTGATGCTTAAATAGCTTAAATGTTTCTATCCACTCTTTTTCACCTATCAACCAACGTCTGCTATCCACATGCTCTCAATCTATTCTCCCAAGGAACATTGTAGATAACTCATAATCTTGGTCACTTGCCTCTGAATCCTCTCCACCACTTCCTCATCCCCCAAGAAGTCCCAGGAGACCAAACCTGAGCACAGTAATCCAGATGTGGATGTATCAAGGCTTTATAAAGAGGAATAACAGCTTCCTTTTCTCTATTTGTTAGTGTGTTCTTCAACAGCTTAGTAATCTTATGAGTTATCTTAGCCACCTTAGCAATATGTCCTCTAAATTCAACTCTGTCTACCATTAAATTCCTAACTTCTATTTCCTACAGTACAGTGCCATCAATGTGGTATATAATTATATATTTGGTTTAATCCTTTATCCAAGTATAAGCAAACCAAGTTTGTGCCTGAAGTATTTTCAATACTGGGGCAACTCGTGGTAAATGTGAAGTAAGTTCTTATCACTTGCCTTAGTATCTCCCATAAATGCCGCGTTATATAAATTGCGTTATGCGAGACTCAGATCACAGAAAAAGTAGGGTTAGGTTCCAAAATCTTTTTTTTTAAGATTATATGAACAGTGACATACCTAACAAAAAAATATTTTTATTTAATTCAGGTAATTCAGGTAAGTTAAGAAAATATATAAACTATGAAACAAATACATAGTATAGAATTATAAAAAATTATAAATTGTAAGTAAATTTCATTGCATATAAAGCATAAATCTTTTAGGCAAAATAAAATAAAGTGTATATTTTAATCGCCATCACTCTCTTCAAAACTAACATTTCATAGATATTCTTTATTTACGAGTGGCCAGATGTCACCATCACTTGAAATCTCTTGGAAATCATTTGTATAATTCTCATTGCATACTTAAGCTGATTTAATTATCAAGAAGTCAGTAATAAGACCTTGCTTACCACTATGCTGCAATTTTTTATTAAGTTCATAATACGGAGCTAAACAAATACCCAATTGTCTCGTGAATTTTCCGGAGTGCTCCATTGAGAGAGCATTATCCATAAAACAACTTTCTTGCCAAGTTCAATTCTTCTGCTAATTTCTTTAAACTGAATTCTTTAACGGATTCATTGCAATCAGAATCTTCAGCAGAACTTTCTCCACCATTTGGTTTGACGTCATCTATTAATTGTACCAGTTCCTCCTCATTTAAATCTATTTCCCCATCAATTAATTCACTAATTTCTTTTCAACCATATCACAAAAGTGCTCTAAGTGACCATTACTATAAAAATAAATGGTTTACATAAAAAAAAGCATTATATATTGTATGTAACTCACCAAAAAATAAAGTGCTCAGCTTGAGATTAACACACTTATGATTTTTAATGCACTTTCCTGGCAGAAAACGAAGACAATTTTCAACAATAAACACTTTATATGGTAAACAATTGATGTACATGTGTGCTAAAGGGTATTTCCCCTAATATAAATTCGCTACTTATAACTACATGCGTGATATGGGCAGACACAAATTTAACAAAGATAAAATTTGATTTTTAAGTCGTGCGTTGAAAAATATATGAAAAGATAAAGGGTTTTACTGTTTGTAGACCATCTTATATCGAAACTGCATTGTATAAGTGCTGCATTCAACAAGGGATACTACAATTTGTAGACTGTGTTGTATAAGTGCTGCGTTATACGAGGGTTACCTGTATATATTTAGTTTAATCCTTTATCTAAGTTCTGATTGCTTGCCTTAGTATCTCCCATAATGCAAAACACATCTCCTTGCAGACATGTATACTGCTATGCATTAAGGGAAGGGCCACTACCCAGACCAGTTTCGACCTTTATTGAGGTCTCGTCAGTGGGAGCCAGATCCAGAGGTGGTGATACTAAGGTGGAAGTAATGCAATAATTGGTAGCATAGCCAAGTGAAAAAACTTCCATCAACTATCTCTAATCCAGAGAATTTTAATGATAAGGTGTTGACACCTTGTGGCAACTGGTATATGGTGATATGACTTCTGCATTACTTCCACCTTGGTATCACCACCTCTGGGTGTGTGTCCCACTGATGAGACCTCAATAAAGGTCAAAACCGGTCTGGTAGTGGCCCTTCCCTTAATGCATTGCATTATACATGTCTGCAAGGAGATGTGCTTTGCATTATGGGAGATACTAAAGCAAGTGATCAGAACTTATTCCACGTTTACCATGAGTTGCCCCAGTCCTGAAAATACTTCAGATGCAAACTTGGTTTGCTTACACTTGGATAAAGAATTAAACCAAATATATAATTGGTAGCATAGCCAAGTGAAAAAACTTCCATCAATGTGGTACACGGCTTGCATATCAGGAAAATGATGATAGCAGGAATTTTGAGATGATTGTAAATGTTTTTGTGTTTTATTTTGGGAGGAAGGGACATGAGTTTTGGCAGACTGGATGACATAATTTATTAGCTGTAGAGAGGATATTGTTAGCGATGGAAGATATCTCTGAAATATGTGATTTCTTGGTTTAAAGCTGTGATGGATAGTGAGTATTTGTGTGCATTGATAAAATATGTTAATATGAGAAATTGTTTTGTATAGCGAGGAGTATATACTTTAGTGTCAGTGTGACAAGCAACTCTAGTTAAGGTTAAATTTAAAAAAAATATATATATATATATATATTAATTTGTCTTTCTCATGTTCAGTAGAGATCTGTAATATTGTTAAAAGTGTTCAGAGAATGTGACAGTTTTTACTGGCATCTTCATTGCCAATTCTTAGGACATCATGAATATCTACCATAGTATGGGACAGATTGGAAGAGAAATTGTGACTTAACGTGCATGAGTTATAGTAACGGGGAACATGAGTAGTTCTGATTATGAAGGTGCAGTGTGAGTAGCATGTAAGCATGACTCTCGCTAGACATGTCTATCTAGGGTGATAACAGCATGAACTCCACAAATGACAGAAGAGTAATTCATTCATATTTATACATGGATATAAATTTAACTACTGCCAAATGTTTATGATTAAGGATGAACCAGTGCCTGGAAGAAACCCAATCCCACCACCATAGTCCAACATTGACTAGCTCAGTACCAAAAGAAGCAGGGAGAGGGCACATTGTGATGATTATTCTGAATAATCATCACCATGGGAAAACCAGTACTCATGTCATGAAATTCATCACTCATGTATACAGTATGGTGCAAAAAAAAAAAAAAAAAAAAAAAACAGTACTGTTCAGTACTAGTGTGTGTGTGTGCCAGACCATAAAATGGCTTATGTATATTTACTTAGCTTATCTTCTCTTTCTCATTTTTATTTATTTATTTTTTATACATATTTATACATAGACACATGCCAGTATCAACATGTTCAACACTGCCAAATTAAATAATCATACAGAAGTTTTAATTAACCCATCCTCCAGTTATAACATTGAATTTTCTTTAAAGTTTCATAAACTATCTGTTTTTACAATCCTTTGCTGAAAACCATTCTGTTTTACTCTCCAACCATCTTGAGTTTGAATCCCATCGTGGGCATGAATGTTTGTGATTGTCTTTAGGTGAGAGATGAATTTCATTGTTTGGTGTGAAGACTACCCTTATTGGAGGTCTGAAGTGGCTTAAAAAAGTTTGCTCCACATTTGATATCTCTTTCTCTGGAGCAAGGTTTCTGGACTATGTAAGAAATAAATTTAAGTAATGCAAAAAATAATAATAAATGATACAAAGTTCCATAACCCACCCACTGTATTGATGTGAATTTAAGTTTATAACTTTTCATGGGTGAGAGATACATAGAACAAATACTTTTTTTTTAACTAAAAAAAGTATATTTTTCTCTTTCTCTCTCATTAAATAAATTCATGACTAGGCAAATGATTCTCATAACCATCTTGGTACAATCCCACTACACATTTTTTCAATGTTCTCCCAATATCTTCAATTTTTTTTTATTTATTTTTTAAGGCCATTAAAAACTTTGACAAGTAAAACTGAGAGCCATAATCCAATATTGCCCTTACCAGAGACTTGCATAATGTATCATAATTTCCTTTCTTCTAGAAGTGATCTCTGTTTAATTAATCCATCAGTCTGCTAAGCTTTTTTAAATATCTTACTAATATGATTCCTGAACTTAAATTGCTTGTCAACCAAAATACCCAAAATCTTTGTATTTATTAACTTAACCCATGTATTTAGATTATATCTGTGTATTGTTAGTTCTTACTATGAAATACTTCCTAAAAGTGTATAGAGAATGATGAAGACTGTTGAACAATTATAGAATTCTCACAAAAAATGGAAGATTATCTCCTGTAATAAATGTTTAGGCACTGTGGATGTTTATTATTTATAATTGTTATCTTGCTAAAATATGCTATATTTATTGAAATTCAGATAGTTATTATAAATAGTTCTCTTGGTTATTGTGTAATTAAAGTTTGCTATGTTCTTATTATAGTTATTACCACCAGATATCAGAACAGAACCATTCACAAGTCATCATCAGAAAGAAATAGCTCAAAAGGCTCTCCTTGAGCACCTATATTTAAGATTAAAAGAAGTGGACTTGCTTTCATGTATCCTTTTTTTTTTTCATGTTTATGTATACGTCATGTTTTAATGATATGGTAAACTACATAACATTTAACCTGAAGCAAGCAACACATCTATGGCTTATCAGCTTCTGATTTTTTTCAGTTCTGTTGGTCACCAGAAGCACAATGATCATCACTTTTGCTATTTCTTCCACTTTTGGAAGGAATTATAATTACATCTGTTGCTAATTTACCTCATCGATTTGCAGCAGACTGACTTTTTAATACTCCAATCAACTGAAGTAATGCATCAGCAAAGTCATCATTCCAAATTAAGTACTTTCATTTTAATTTTCTTTAAAAATGCTATTTTATAACTGGGAAGGAATGTCCTTCTCCCAAATTCCCAGCTTTAATAGGCAGAAATAAGTAGCAGTTGAGAACAGAAAACAAAATAAGTTAATTGAAAAAAGTTTTATGGATTTTGTTTATTTATTTTATGTGGGAGTGCTTTTGTCACTTCATATATGTTTTCCTGTCATTTTTATTTTTTATTTTTTTTTCAAATAGTCATTAATGCTAAACTAATGTTAATATTAAGACACATATACTACACATGTATGATAAATAAATATTTTAAAAAAAAAATGCTAACCTAGAAATAAAGTAGAGTAAGTTGTTAATAAACATAGTAATAATAATAATAATGATAATCTGTAGAACTTTGCAGGCCTTATTGGTCCACAATCTGTCAATATTGGCTTTCATAACCATAATTTAAGGATATGATAGTGTTATGCCTAAATACATATTTTCTTTGTAAACAACAAAGTACACAATAACCACAGTAATTAACTTTAATGAAATGAAAGTACAGATGTTTCATACTGAAAATAGCAACAGTACATCATCAGTGTGTAGAAAAGGCAAATCAAATAAATGGGAAGACAAGGTACATACAATAGGCGATGGTTTACCAATTAAAAACTGTTGCTGGGTGCTACTCATAATTCGTATGCTTGCTACGAATTATGAGTGATGTCCTTCCTTTTTCTTTTTCTCTGTAGTTGACGACTGGAAGCCTTTCTATCAAGAAAAATCCTGGGGAGATCTGGACTCCATCTGCGAGACCTTTCCTTCAGTTTTTGGCCACAAGTGCCTGTGGTCACTGAGATCACAGCAACTTCTGTACTTTGGAACTTCTACTTTGGGAACACCAGGGAACCCTGATTCCTAATCACCAGTTCACTTAAATATCCTTTCCTTTCTTTGTCTTCTGCAATTTTTGCGCTTATCCTCAGGTGTGTCAACGTCACTTTCTCATGCTTTTACTGACTTCTTTGTTCTTGATGATTTTTAACCTTTGCAAGTCTCTGTGACTTTTTCCTTCAGGGCCTTCCTTTTGTTCTTTACTAATCTATGCAACTTTTCTGTTGACTCATTACTTTAAGAAAGAATAATTCTTTTCCTTTGTGTTGAGCACAATTGTTTTACAGGTAATATCAAAATATACATATATTATGCAATATAATCAATTTTGCTTATATATTTTTTACATCAACTTTATATTATGTCTTATGTATTATTCTGACTTAAGACCCTTGTAAAACCGACCATGGTAAGTTATAGAATAACTTATCATGTTGTGAGATTTTACAGTTATCGTGCAAATTTTGCACATTTTCCTTTCCAGTTTTTCCGGTTCTATGGTGAAAAATTCGAGTTTCTGGAAGAAAAAATCTTGCCTCCTCCATGTGAGACCATCTAAATCACCTTTAGTTGAAAAGCCCTGATAAAGGTTATGCTCATCCTCGATAGGATTTTTTAATAAACTTTTTTTTTATGTTGGGCCCATATACAAGAGGTTGGTTGATCAACCTATAGTACGTCAGTACCATACATGGGTAGTGGTGGGAAAGGAGAAACTTGTTTACATTTTATTTAAAAGTCTGTATGTTGTATTCCTTGGGAAATACATCGGGGGAAGGACTGTTCCACAGTATAGCAGTAGCAGGGATGGAGGAGGAGGAAAAGAAACTTGTTCTGTGGGTTCCAAGGTGCTGTGAAAGGATGTTGGGCACAGCTGTACGTGTTCCAACGGGCTTAGTACTGAGTGGGGGAATTATTGATGCTATTTCAGATGAACATTTGCCATGGAAATATTTGTAGAATAGATGAATTGCAGTGACCAAACATCTATGTGAAAGTGAGGAGAGTGATTTGGTAAGAGATAGGTCATTTATCAACCTAATTGCTCTCCTCTGTATTGTGTCAAGCATTTTGAGGGAACTTTTAGGAGCCCCCACTCCAAATGTGAGAGCAATATTCAGTAGCTAGATGGATTTGTGATTTGTATAAGGTTAACAGTGTTTACAGGTAAAATCTTGAGCAAAAGAGAAATCCTAGTTTTTGGAAACTGAGGATGCAGTGGTTGTGATGTGTTTTATGCCAGGAGAAGCCTGATGTCACGGTAATTCCAAGAAGAGAAATCTCATCTGGAAATCTTGTCTGGAAGTTTGAGTGTTCAAAAATAATATTGGAATAAAATTGTTTTCTTTTTTGTGAGGGTTTTACTAGCACTGAAGGGCAGTGAGTTTAATCATTAATGCATATTGTTGCCTGTTATGTGTCAGCTTGAGCATGGAAATAAATAAAAATGCATTGCCTGCACAGTATACCAAACTGATATGTGTTTTGATAATACTGTGATGAATTATTCTCCACATAGCCACAGTAGTTTGAAAAACAATTACTATAAAATATTGGACTAACTTTGTCACATATAAGGGGAAAAAGAGGGAGGGGAGAGAGAGAGAGAGAAGGGACTTCATACTGTCGAAATTATTTGCTTCTTGCATTTTTTAAACTGTTTAAGATAGCAATGCATGCTGTCTTAAAAACATGGACATGGATTTTTTTGGCTGATTTTATTAGCATTCAAAATTTTTTGCTAAATCCTCGACTGTTGGACAAAATAAATACCAGCAGTTTCTAAATTTCTTGGTTAGAGTCATCTTCCCCTCTCCCTTTTATCAAATGCTATCTAGTTATTAATAGCATCTCTATTTCCTTTGAATAATTTTTTTTATATTTGGGAGCATACTATACTATATTTCTTATATTATTCTAAATTTAATCCTGTCATTTTAGATTTTCAGAGAGGAACTGAACAATGGTGAAAGCTAGATAACCATCATGGATACCTCCATGAGGTCTTTAAGAATGGCAAGAATCATTTAGAGCTTCAGATCCATTGTCTTGTCCTCATCTCCTGGTGTGCATCATTATTAGGTATCCACCTGGATACTAAACAAACAAACAAACAGAGGTGAACTAAATTAGAGACCAAATTGCATTCTGTATTAGCTTAAACCACAAACAGAAATTATGGTTAAACATGATGAAATGTCATGCCAATTGGGATGCAATTAGTTTATACCTAGGAACTGGGGTAAACAGTAAAAAGTCAGTTACTGAAGCAAACTCAAACTCTACATCAACAGAATTGAAGATAGGTACCATCAATATAAGAATAGTGTGAAAAATAGGTGAACTGGCAGAAGAATTAGAAAAATACTTGATTTAAAACTAAAGCAGGTGGGATAATTAAAAGATATTATATTCTAATAATGATCAGAAAAAGGAAGAAGCTGTAGTGTTCAGCACAAAAAAAAAAAAAAAAAAAAAAGGAAACTTCTTGAATGGCAGCCACTTTCAAGGTATTATGCAAAAATTTCAAAACAAGTAATTGAACATTGAGATTTAATTGTGCTTATGATCCCGCAGTAAGTATCTACTAAAAAAGAGTGGAGGAATTTTTTCACATCATTGGAGATGACAGCTAACTTAAATCTAGGGGGATACATTGATTCATAATTGAAGATCTAAATAGCAGAGTAGATAATGGATTCCAGACACATACAGTTGACTCTTACTATAACAAACAAGTGCTTGATTTGAATGCAGTAGTCAGACTGGCTAAGATTATCACGGATGCAGAAAGAATGTGCAAGAGTTGCCAGTGTTCTGACCTGATTGTTGAACTTGAGTCTCAGCATACTCATATATCCTAATGAGTGGAAGGAAAACAAGATAATTCCTAATATATATATATCAATGGGACTAGGATTGAAGAAACCAGTTCAAGACTGTTGTTGAAAGTTTTTCACTTGGTTATATTATAAATTAAAGATACCAAGAAATTATATATTTGGTTTAATCCATTACCCAAGTATAAGCAAACAAAGTTTGCACCTGAAGTATCTTTCAGGACTGGGGCAACTCGTGGCAAAGGTGGTATGATTTCACATCACTTGCCTTAGTATCCAATAATGCAAAGCACATCTCCTTGTAAATATGTATAATGCTGTACATTATGGGAAGGGTCACTGCCCAGACTGGTTTCAACCTTTATTGAGATCTCATCAGTGGGAGCCAGACCCGGAACATTATACATAGCATTATACATGTCCGCAAGATGTGCTTTGCATTATGAGATACTAAGGCTAGTGATGTGAAGTCATACCACCTTTGCCACGAGTTGCCCCAGTCCTGAAAGATACTCTGGGCTCCAACTTTGTTTGCTTACACTTGGATAATGGATTAAACCAAGTATATAATTTCTTGATATCTTTAATTCAGTTCAAGACTGATTAGTTCTCTCTCTAGAGTGATCATTACGGTGTTGGAGAGGCTAATTAGGATCTGCATCCAAAAGATCCTCTATAGATGACAGCATGGCTTTGTTAATGGTAGGTCTTGCTTTAACATTTGCTCATATTTTATAATAGTAAGCCTGCAGAATTGGATAAGAAAAATGGATATACCAAAATACTTTTCAATTTGACCAAGGCATTTGATAGAATTCTACACTGAAGGTTGTTATACAAATTCAAAGGAATGAGTATGCAAAATAGGCTAGTGACATGAAGAGGAGAGCAGCTGACTGATACCTGTCATTCAGCTACTCTCTAGACAAGTATTAGACCATGCTCACCATCCTTCCCATCACCTAATAATACAGGTTCTATAGTTGGGTCATTGTTGTTAATATTGGGCTTGGTTTAGACATAATATATAATTATTTGCTGATGATGATGCTAAATTGCAGAGAGTGATAAGTAACATAGCTGATAGAATCCCTGGAAATTGAACTGAACAGGCTAGTTATGGAATTTGGGCATATGACATTGAATTTCATTTCAGTATTTGACAAGTGTAAGATTATACATTTCATATGAACACTGTTGAGAGTATTCATGATCTGCAAGTAGTCACCTTAAGACTTAGGGATAATAATGGGTAGATAAATGAAAATTAGGAGCCACATTGCTAAAGTGGTTAGTTGTAGCAGATTACTGCACTGTTGAAGATAGCAGTAACTTGTAGGAAAAAAGCAAATTATTCTCCCACTTTATAAGTCCTTAATAGACTGTATATGGACTAATATGTAGATAAGGAGACAGTTGAAAAGATCCAGCAGAGAGTAAACAAGATGATAACTGGGATGTAAAATTAGATCAATGCAGTTTGTTCTTCATTGTTTGAGAAGTAGACGAGAGAAGCAATATATTCTATAAAAGTTAGTAAAACAGTGCAAAACAGCATTGAGAGGTCCATGTTCTCATGATGCATGGTGAATATATGAAAATAGATACATTAGATTTTAGATTAACTGTTGTGATTGTGTGTCCGGTATATGTATTCAAGGAGGAATATAATAGGTATGCAATAATTGAAAGAAATTTTCTTTTGTAATACATTATTATTATTATTATTATTATTATTATACAGGCACCTCCCTGGAGTCTGAAGACTCGTTTCAGGAGACCCAATCTATCATACCTTTCCTTGAACCCATTAACAAAAAAAGCACTTATAATTGGCTCTGGCAACCCATTCCACTCATTCACCACTCTCCAAGCAAAAAATCTAGTCCTCACACCCCTACTGACCACTCCTTTATTCAACCTCCAGGAATGACCCCTTGTTCTGGTCCCTGTAGCCAAGTGCTGAAACATTTCGCCTGCATCTATCCTATAAAATCCTTTAAGCAACTTAAATGTTTCTATCATATCCCCTCTTTTTCTCCTATCATACCAACTTCCTTATCTCTACTTGTTAATGTGTTCTTCAATAGCCAGGTAATATTATGGGCTAATTTAGCAATCTTAACAATATGTCTTCTAAACTTTAACTCTCTATCTACCACCACTCCTAAATCTAGCTTCTTCAATTTTCTGGAGTACAGTGCCATCAGTATGATATACAGCTTGTAATCTATTTATCCCAAAATGTATAATTTTACATTTCTCAACATTAAACTGACACCCATTAACTTTTGCCCATACCGACAGCCTATTTAAATTGTCCTGCAAGCTCTTCACATCACCTTGATTAACTGTTACTCTACCTGATTTCGCATCATCAGCAAACAACTGAATATTTTCCTTCAGTTTATTTCCTTACAAATTAAACAGCAATGATCCCAGCACAGAGCCTTGTGGCACACCACTAGACATCTGTTTTCACTTCAATTCTGCCCTTCCATATACCACTTTTTGATGTCTGTCCAGCAGTCACCCTCTTTTCCACTTAACTAGTGTCATATCCATCCTCATTTGTTCTCATTTGAGTAACAGTGTGGTATTCTGTCAAATGCCTTTGCAAAATCATCATGTAGCCATTTCCTTTTTCTAACTCAGCTGTTACTCTATTATAAAAAGTTAGTAAATTACCAAGTCATGGCCAACCCTTCACAAAGTCATGTTGACCCTCATACAGCATCATATTTTTATCTAACCATTCTTGAATTCTCTTTTTGACCAATTTTTCTAGTACTTTTACTACCATGCCTGAGATACTGGTCTATAATTTGCTACCGTAGTCTTAGAACCTCCCTTATGCAAAGTAATTTTGTCCTCTTTCCATTTCCTTGGAACTTTACCAGAGCTGAGACTTAAATTAAACAGCTAAGTCAGAGACATTGCCAGTTCCCTTGCACTTTCTTGCAAAACCCTAGCTGATATACCATCTAATCCCACAGCTGTATTTACATTGAGATTCTGCAATATCCTAAGAACCTCTAATTCATCCACCACTGTTGTCACATAGGTTAAAGCAGTAACCTCACTAGGAAGATATATGCTTGCAAAGTCTTCACTCACTAACTCAACTATTTTATCTGCTTCCGTCTCCTCGGGACCATCATCACTCATTAAGGTTAATCTTCCATAATCATTATTCCTCTTACTTGCTTCATAACAAAAGGACTCTTTGGGATTTCCTTTGACCTGCATGGCTAATTCTTCTCATAATCTGATTTGGCCTTTCTTGCCTGAGCCTAGCCTTGTACTGTTCATGAGTTTGCTGGCTGGTCACCTTTTTCTTTAGATATCCTCCACAGTATTTTATTCTTCTGCAGCTCGTGCTTAATGATATTACTCATCCATCTAACTCCTAACTATACAATTTAAGACTGCTTCCTTGCACTACTAACATCTTTACCCTGCAGAGTTTTATGCTCTGGTACTGATCTAAGCTTCTTCCAAAGCATGTCATAATCATCTGTCTTGTAGTTCCACAAATACCACTTCTTGATAGAATATTCCTCATGTTTTACAATCTTCCAGGTCAAGACCACATGATCACTTTCATGTAGTCACATCATGACCATATCACTTGCATTAATATCCCATAATGCTTTGCGTCATGGGATATTAAGGCAAGTGATGTGAGGTCATTAGCTATATATGAGTTGCCCCAGTCCTGAAAATACTTCAGGTTCAAACTTAGTTTGCTTAACTTGGATAAAGGATTAATCCAAGTATATAATTTCTTGGTATCTTTAATTTATACTATATCTCCATAGTTGAAGTCTACTATAATAATCACTCGAGCTGTACTCATGGTACTAATTTGCCGATGCATATCTTCGAGATCATCTGTGAAATTCCCTGCCCTATTAGCAACAACCAACTGTATATTTTGACTTATTGGTTTTAATCTTGCACCAGATCGCTTCAAATGAACAGCCACCCTCCTGCCTGTCTCCTATTCTTTTTGGTTACAATTCATCTGCTATCATCAGCAGTACTCCTATCCCCATCATATCTTCTCTATTTTCCCTGTAACTACATCATCTGCTGTTAGCCAAGTCTCACTAATGCCTATAACTTTTGGTGAGGCTACCCTAACCAACACCAGAAATTCCTCCATCTTGTTCCTGATACTTCTGGCATTAGTATGTAAAAGTGGCAACATCCCTTTATCCCCCCCCCCCACCTTTACTTTCTGAATTGACTACCCGATTCACTATTTTTGCCTGAGAGGCTAGATCCCTCACTTGCTCATTCTCACATTGACTCCCTTCATGGGTACTTTCACACAAACTGACTTATTTCTATCCTAATTTTTAAAGTTTCCCTGAATTTGCACATCAGCATGATTAGTGAAATAAAGCTCTCTCCAGACACCTAACACCAAAATCATTCAGATGCAGTCCATCCGCATTGTAAAAATCCCTTTCTGTCAAGCAGAGATATCAGATCCACAGATCCAACATCATTCCTTTTGCACAATCAATGTATAGACTCATTGGTTATCAATGCCCTCCTCATCAGTTTGCATCTGTCATAGTGTAGTAGGGGACTTACAATCTTCACCTTCTTGCTCTTCAGTTTTGCCTCTTCTAACAACTCCTTTATATTTAATTTTCTCGATGCATACACTGCACTGAAGAATATTCTGCAAATTCAAATCGCCAGACAACGTGGTCTTTGCCACCATTGTTCATCATGTTGATGCCATGCCGACAGTATCATAAATATGTTATAAATATACTAATACTCTAAAAACACAAAAATCTACACTAATACATTATAATTCTCTAATTTTTTTATGAAAAATGCAACAAAACAGATAAAAATCGCTAAATTGCACACCACTCGCAATATGAAACCAAAATTATTACATTAGATATTAAGTATTAGAACTCTTAACATATAATAATGTGAATTTATTTTTAAAAAATTCAACATTTGTTGAATGTTTATTTTAGTATGTCTGTTTTTTGCTCTGCCCATTCCTTAACATGACTAATAGATCTAATAGAGGGATCTTTATTTTTATTATGGCGTCATTTAGAATATTTTCTATTTTACTGTACTGTTGGAGATAGCATATCCGTTAAACATGGCATCACTCCAACACCTATGCGCAGGTTGAACAGTAAGTATAGTTATTTTCATAAAAGTGTTCATGATGTTGTGACATATAAGCTGAACTATTACTTGAAAGTGACATTATAGGGCATCTACATTTCAGGTGTAGACAGGTGTACATAGAGTATCAGTTATTCATAAGAAAGCCATGAAATCACTTGCATTTTTTACAGTCTTATTATAATTGTTTTTTCTTGCAGTAAAATTTTGACAGAAATTAATATCTCATTGTACCTGCCTTTGTGTGTTATAACTCCTTTAATACATCATGGAAGACTTGCCAATGATTTCTGGTATAAAAGTGTTTTATATTTTGCACCGCTCTTCACCTCAAACCATTAGTATGATTTAGTAATGAAGAGTGCTTTCTTGACCACAAAAATTCTCCATTTTACTTCACCCTACAGGTGTTCTGTTATATTACAACAATCTGGTGTTATTCCCTTCAAACCAATTCCAGTATTTGTTTTATGACATGAAAAATTGTATTAGAAGGTGTGAGAACTGGCATCATAAAATTGCAGCAGCATTGGTCTCTATGCATGCACACACACACACAATTGTCCAGAAATGGCAGTGTATTAAAATATAGCAATCATGATTCTGTGCACTACCATTGAGCAACAAGCCATGCTATAGGCTTTTCTGGTTTCGTGGATATGTTTGGATATGGGATATGAAGAAGAATCCTGGTCATCTGAATGTGATATAATAACAATAAACTTTGGAAGTAGCACTCTGTATTGGAGATGCCTCTTGTGTTTTAGATTGTTCACTGGTAGTGCACAGAATCACCATTTCCTACAAGCTTATAGCATGGTATATAATTGACTGAGAATTACTTGTCCCTTAAGTACTGTAAGTTCTTATTTACCTTCTGTTGGAGGTAAAAGGACTATATATATATGGTTATATATTCATAAAAAATAACACATTATGTTTCAGACTTTGTGTTAAGAAGCATGCAGCACATAGAATCAATTGATCAAGTACTTGCCATCTGCTGTGTTTTTTGTTTGACAGAAATAATTAAAGAAGTCAGCAAAGGGCTCGATCAGATTTTCAATTTAGAAAAGTATGTTATCAGTAATAAAGACAATATAAAATCTCATTGGGAAATTTAAAAACAAACGTAAACTAATAGCATATGAAGCACTAAGACAGAAACAAACTGGAAAATGCAAAACAAGATGGACTCCATGGTATAATGAAGAAATAAGAGAACACTATTAAAAAAAAAAAAAAAAGCACAGAAATAAGAGTGGAAGAGAATGATTCAAAATCAAAGAAACAAAAATTTGTGAATACATAAATAAACCAGTTATAGAAAGAAAACAGTGAGAAATTTATTTTACCAAATTATCTGAAGGCAAAGAAGAAATAAAATTTTCAAAAATATTACAACCAAAAAATGCAGATGGAATTGGAATAAATAGTAATTTAATAAAATCACTTCATCTCAAATTTGAAAGATAAAAATCAGTTGGAAGTAGTTAAATTTATAAGTGATATGCTAAATATTGAGATAAATAGATAACTAAAAACATGAGTTTATTAAGCACATCTTTAAGAAAGACAGATCTCAAACATATAGGGGATGAACATTATACCACCAGTTAATAGCTTTAATGGAACATGTGCACTAGATATATTAAAGAAATTTCATAGCAACGAGAAACCACCTTGCGTCATTATCTCCGTAGTAATCAGCTGCAACCCTCTCAAAGAGAGGAAGCCACAGGATCAGATCAGACATCTCAGGGAAATAGACTATTAACTGCATTCAAAAGATGAATCAAAATAATAAGTCAGAAATCATGCCTATGTTAGCTCATGTCTTGATCACAGCTGAAGTATGTGATATTACACATATAGAGTTCAAAGGAACAATTGTAGTAAGTTTCATAGACTAAAAAAAACTTATGAACAATTAATAGTGATCACTTATCGAAACTTGGATATTGGCATACATTTTGATTGGTTCAGGTTTGAACGTGCTGGAGTAAAAAAGTTTAGTCAGGTTCCAAAGAACTCTGTGCCTAGTGTTAATAGCATGAGAAGCAAGACCAGCCTTGTCAGATTCCAAAAATGTAATATAGTCTTGATGTTCTTCAATTTTAATCAAGGCAGAACTGCCACTCTGTCCAAAATGAGCAGGGTACTTGATAGACAGCTAGTAAGGAAAGAGGTGGTAATGTAGCCTTATTGATTGTAGGAAGGAAGACAGTTTCTGAGCCGGTTTGAAGGAAACATATAGATAATTTATGAAGAATCTTGGTAAATTTAAATAGGTTGACAACTCACTGGCCATACCAGCTCTTATGCCAAAAACAGTCTTCACTTCAAAGAAAAAATAAAAGATCTAAATTTGTCTAATAATGAGAGTATGGTTTCTTTTGATGAGAAAAGAAACCTCCCTATTCACCAACATGCCATTACAAGAGACTCTTCAGTTTTTACAGTTTTGACCAGAAATGCTGATTTCCCAGAAGACATTGTCAACCTATTTAAATTTACCATCAAGACAGGCTATTTTACATGGCATAATAAGTTGTTCAAATAAATAAAAGGAATAGCAATGCGCAGTCCTATCTCACTAGCCTTAGCTGATTATTTCATGCAGCATCTAGAAAAAGACACTATATTCCCTCCGCCTCATATATGGTTTGTTGATGATATATTTGCAATCTGGTCCCACACTGAGTCAGAATTACTTCAGTTCCTAGAGAAAATAAATTTCTTGTACTTCCTTATCAAGTTCACTATTGAACATGAATCCAATAACCAAAACTAACGTCTTTTGGATACCATAATAATTCATAATTCCACAGGTCATGTTGAATTTTCAATTTATCCTAAGCCAGCCTTGATTGGCAGGTACATTTCACTCATTCTCTGATCATTATTCATTACAAAAAATGAGTATTATCAACAAACTTGTACACAGAGCTCATACAATCTGTTCTTCTGATCCCCTTTTGTTAATGAAGTGAATAAAATCAAAAGCATTCTGATGTGTAATTCATACAACAAAACTACTATTTAAAAAATTATAAATTATTGTCATTTATCCTTTTACCAGACTACAATTCGATGTGAAAATTTCAGTACCCTACCTTAAAGGCACGGGGTGCTTAAGGGTCAAAACTGTATAACTGAGAGGAGACCTCCATATAGCCTTTAAAGGAATGCAGAGAACCGACCAGGGCTTCTGACCTAATGTCCAATCCTCACCTTCTCTTAGTGCACCCTGTTCAGTATCTACCTGGAGATACTGAACAAACGAGGATGGGCTGGCACTTTGGGATTTAGCCAACCAAATTGTATTCTTATTGGCTTAAATCAAAATACCAAATGATGGTACAGCACGACAAAATTTCATGCCGGCTGGGGCATCGTTGTTTTCACCAGGAAACCAGGGCGAACAGCAAAACATGATACCAGAACAAATATCAAAACACACCCCAACTCACCATTAACAGATTTAAAGATCGGTACTATCAACATAAGACGCCTGAATGGCAAAGAAATGGAGCTAGCTGACGAACTAGATAAGTACCAGATCAACATATTAGGGGTGACTGAAACAAAAAAGACAAAAACTGGTGAGATCTTTCTGAGCAATAAATACAAAATGTTATATTCAGGCAATGACAATCAAGGAAAAGAAGGAGTAGCCATAGTATTGAACACTAAATACGAGGCTAATCTTCTTGAATAGCAGGCAGTCTCAAGTAGAGTGATGTGGGCAAATATCAGAATGAGGAACTGGACAATGAGACTTATTTGTGCCTATGGTCCCACAGAAGGTTCTACTAAGGTAGAAGTGGAGGAATTTTTTTGAGGCTTTAGAGAAAGCAACTGACACAATGAAAAAGGAAAAGTTGGTCCTTGTAGGGGATCAAAATAGCAGAGTAGGAAATGATTGTCAGACATACGAAAAATATTTTGGGAAAATTTGGAGAAAAGAGCAAAGCTAATAATATTGGCAAATACCTGTTGGATTTCTGCTCAGGACATGGACTGGTTATTACTAACACCATGTTCCAACATAAAAATGTGCACAAATTCACATGGAGAGAAGAAGCAAGGAATAAGAAAAGTCTCATTGACTATGTTATCGTTGATAGTGATGTTTTCTGATCAACTCTGTACACTCTGGTATCCTGGTGCAGGACACCAGAGTGTACAGAGGATTTGAAATTGGAAGCGATCACTATTTAGTCTTGAGCAGGATAAAATTGAATTTCATATTGAAAAGAATAACATGTAAGAAAGTTTTAAAGAGAATAAAAGTTGAGCAGCTGTCAGATGTGAACTGTAGACTAAAGTACACAAAGATTATTGAAGAATAAATGAAAGAGTTTGAGAACAGGAACCAAAACCTTGGAGATTTAGTGGCAAGGCCTTGAAGAAAACCCTCATTGATTTAGCCAGAGAGGCATGTGGTGAAGTTGTCTGCAAGGATAGAAAAATCAGAACTCCATGGTGGACACAGGTAGTTAAAGAGGCAGTGAAGAAAAAGAAGAAAACATATCAAAAGTTCCTGGCAAATAAGTCAGCTTTTTCTCTTAGAGAATACAGAGACAAATGCAAGAAAGCTAAATGCTGTATAAAACTAGCTAAAAAAAAGTCATGGGAGGACTTTGGCAAGAACATAGAAAATAATTATCAAGAAGGTAGCAAGATATTCTGGAGGTTGTTGGAGGAAAGAGTGTTGTAAAAGAAATTAGAGATGATAAAGGTGACATGAAAACTAGAGAAAATTATATCCTTAAAGTATGAAGTAATTGCTTTGAAAAAATTGCTAATTGAAACAAGCAGCGATAGCACAGTGGTAAAAAAAACACTCAACAGGCATACAGTCAGGAATACATATCCATACTTGAAATATCAATAGCAAAAGCCATCAAAGGCTTGAAATGCGGAAAGGCAGCAGGAGTAGATGCCGTTTGACCAGAAATGCTGAAGTACGGTGGTATAAAAGTCTTACATCGGCGGCACTGCATAGTTCAGAAGGTCTAGACAGAGGAACGAATTCCCGATGATTGGAGTAGAGCTCTCATAGTACCACATATAAAAAGGGAAATAAAACTGAATGTGATTTCCCTACTGAGTGAGGAACACTCAGTAGGGAAATACAGAGGTATTTCCCTACTGAGTGTTCCTGGTAAGATTTATGCAAGTATACTTGAGAAACGGTTGAGAAGAATTGTGGAAGAAAAGCTTGGTGAAGAACAAGCTGGATTCAGGCCAAATAGAGGCTGTCAGGATCAGATCTGTACATTATTCCCTCTGTTATTCATTATCTATATGGATCACATTATGAATGAAAATGGTATTAAACCTGATATCAAAATTGGAGAAGTTAATGTCAGGTCTTTGCTTTATGGGGACGATGCTATACTTCTCAATAAATCCGCTACAAGTTTGCAAGATTCTCTGACTAAATTGAATAACTGTTGTAATAGAAATGTTATGAATGTCAGCAATAAAACGACAAAGACAATGAAAATAGGTAGAATCATTGAAAATGTCAACTGTGTTGTGAATGGAGAACCTGTGGAACAATAAAACATTTCAGCTATTTAGGCACGATTTTTAGTGAAAAATGGTAAATTATATATGGAAATAGACAACGAAATCAACAAAGCCGGTATGGTAGGAAGTTAATTGAATAAATTCATATGGAATAAGAGAGAAATTAGTCGGAACACTAAATTAGCTGTATACAAGACAGTGTTCAAACCAGTTTTAACTAACTTATGGATCTGAGAGCTGGGTCAGAAGTAAAACACTTGACCAAAGACTAGAGACCGCAGATATGAGAGTCCTGAGAAAGATTAGAGGTGTAAACAGCTGCCATCAATGGCAATATCATATTAAAAATGAGGATATTAGGAAAGAACTTGACTTTGTCAGCATCCAGGAATGCATTAGCAGAGCTAATCTCAGGTGGTATGGTCACTTAAACAGAATGGATGAGAAAAGATTAGCAAAACAAGTGTTTTTCCAAGTTGCATGGGGGGGGAGGGGGAAAACAGAGGAAAACCAAGATACAGGTGGATTGATACAATAAAAAGTGCCTTAGATGATAATAATATAAGACCTGATAATGTTGGAGTCTTTACAAGTAACAGACTGATTGGGAGAAAAATTGTAGATAAGAAGTTAATTATGATGTAAATTTTTCATGTAGTACTATCATATCCTGTATACCCCTTAGGTACATGGCAGGAATTTGATAATGATGATGATGACCTTAAAGGAATCTCAGAACAAATAGCAAGGATTCTTCATAAATTCAATGTATATGCTTCTTCATATGCAATCTATATGCTTCTTCTTGAGGTGCTTAAGGGTCAAAGCTGTATAACTGAGAGGAGACCTCCACATAGCCTTTAAAGAAATGCAGAGAACCGATCAGGGCTTCTGACCTAATGTCCAATCCTCACCTTCTCTTAGTGCACCCTGTTGGGTATCTACCTGGAGATACCGAACAAACGAGGATGGGCTGGCAATTTGGGATTTAGCCGACCAAATTGTATTCTTATTGGTTAAACCAAAATAAAAAAATGTTGGTACAACATGACAAAATTTCATGCTGGCTGGGGTGTTGCCCGGTTAAACAAGGTCCCCGTTATCTTTGCCAGGGAACCAGGGCAAACAGCGAAAAGTCAGCTACTGGAACAAATCTCAAAACAAACACCAACTCAACATCACCAGATTTAAAGATCAGTACTATCAACGTAAGAAGCCTGCATGGCAAAGAAATGGAGCTAGCTGAGGAATTAGATAAGTACCAGATCGACATAATAGGGGCAACTGAAACAAAAAAGACCAAAACTGGTGAGATCTTTCTGAGCAATAATTACAAAATGTTATATTCAGGCAGTCACAATCAAGGAAAAGAAGGAGTAGCCATTTCAACACAAAATACGAGGCTAATCTTCTTGAATGGCAGTCAATCTCAAGTAGAGTAATGTGGGCAAATATGAGAATGGGGAACTGGACAATGAGACTTATTTGTGCCTATGATCCCACAGAAGGTTCTACTAAGGTAGAAGCGGAGGAATTTTTTGATGCTTTAGAAAAAGCAACTGAAAAAGAAAAAGTTGGTCCTTGTTGGGGATCTAAATAGCAGAGTAGGAAATGATTGTGAGACATACAAAAATATTTTGGGAAAATTTGGAGAAAAGACCAAACCTAATAATAATGGCAAATATCTGTTGGATTTCTGCTCAGGACATGAACTAGTTATTACTAACACCATGTTCCAACATAAAAATGTGCACAAATTCACATGGAGAGAAGAGGCTAGGAATAAGAAAAGTCTCATTGACTATGTTATTGTTGATAGTGATGTTTTCTCCCTGGTGCAGGACACCAGAGAGTACAGAGGATATGAAATTGGAAGTGATCACTATTTAGTCTTGAGCAGGATAAAATTGAATTTCATATTAAAAAGAATAACATGTAAGAAATTTTTAAAGCGAATAAAAGTTGAGCAGCTCTCAGATGTGAACTGTAGACTAAAATACACAAAGATTATTGAAGTAAAAATGAAAGAGTTTGAGAACAGGAACCAAACCCTGGAGATTCAGTGGCAAACTCTGAAGAAAACATTGATTGATTCTGCCAGAGAGGCATGTGGTGAGGTTGTTTGCAAGGATAAAAAAATCAGAACTCCCTGGTGGACACAGAAAGTTAAAGAGGCAGTGAAGGTTAAAAAGAAAGCATATCAAAAGTTCTTAGCAAATAAGTCAGCTTGTGCTCTTAGAGAATATAGAGACAAACGCAAGAATGCTAAACACTGTGTAAAACTAGCTAAACAAAAGTTATGGAAGGACTTTGGCAAGAATATAGAAAATATATATCAAGAAGGTGGCAAAATATTCTGGGATATTTTGCCACCTTCTTGATGTTTATTTTCTGTTATTGAAGAAGCTTGGGAATGGAGGAAAGAGTGCTGTAAAAGAAGTTAGAGATGAAAAAGGTGAATGAAAACAGTAGAAAAAGATATCCTTGAAGTATGGAGTAATTACTTTGAAAAACTGCTAAATGAAACAAGCAGTGATGACAGCACAGTGGTAAAAAACACTGACCAGGCATGCAGTCAGGAATACATATCCATACTTGAAGTAGAAAAAGCAATCAAAGGCTTGAAATGTGGAAAGGCAGCAGGAGTAGATGATATTTGAGCAGAAATGCTGAAATATGGTGGCAAATGAAATATTTCAGAAAACCTGGACAGAGGGACGAATTCCCGATGATTGGAGTAGAGCTCTCATAGTACCCATATATAAAAAGGGAAATAAGACTGAATGTGAGAATTACAGAGGTATTTCCCTACTGAGTGTTCCTGGCAAGATCTATGCAAGTATACTTGAGAAACGGTTGAGAAGAATTGTGGAAGAAAAACTTGGTGAAGAACAAGCTGGATTCAGGCCAAATAGAGGCTGTCAGGATCAGATCTTCACTTTACGACAAATAATCGAGAAAGCATGGGAACATAACAAAATCTGTATTTAAGTTTTGTCGATTTGGAAAAGGCATATGACAAGGTGCCAAGAGAGAAGCTATTCAATACGCTGCAGTTATATGGTGTCAATGGGGCATTATATCAAGCAATACTTAGTCTTTATTTGAGTTGTAAGTCAGCAGTTAGAATTGAAGGAAGTACAGGAAGATGGTCATCATCATCATCATACGTATCAAGGATTTAGGCCTACTATGGCCTGTTCCAGCCTTAGAAGTCATCGTTGAATCGTTTAAGAGAACGTCCTGGTTTTCTTTTTCCTGATGGCTTGTACTTTAAGGCTTGTTTTGGTAATCTTTCTGTTTTCATTCTTTGAACGTGTTCCATCCATCTATGTTTATATTTTTTATTTTTTTCAATTATTGGATGGTTTAATGTTAAATCTGGTGTGAGACAAGGATGTACATTATCCCCTCTGTTATTCGTTATCTATATGAATCACATTATGAAGGAAAGTGGTATTAAACATGATATCAAAATTGGAGATGTTAATGTCAGCTCTTTGCTTTATGCAGATGATGTTATACTTCTAAATAAATCTGCTACAAGTCTGCAAGATTCTCTGACTAAAATGAACAGCTTTTGTAATAGATATGGTATGCAGGTCAGCATTAAAAAGACAAAGACAATGAAAATAGGCAGAATACTTAGTCTTTATTTGAGTTGTAAGTCAGCAGTTAGAATTGAAGGAAGTATAGGGAGATGGTTTAATGTTAAATCTGGTATGAGACAAGGATGCACATTATCCCCCTCTGTTATTCATTATCTATATGGATCACATTATGAAAGAAAGTGGTATTAAACATGATATCAAAATTGGAGATGTTAATGTCAACTCTTTGCTTTATGCAGATGATGTTATACTTCTAAATAAATCTGCTACAAGTCTGCAAGATTCTCTGACTAAATTGAACAGCTTTTGTAAAATATATGGTATGAAGGTTAGCATTAAAAAGACAAAGACAATGAAAATAGGCAGACTCTTTGAAAATGTCAACTGTGTTGTGAATGGAGACCCTGTGGAACAAGTAAAACATTTCAGCTACTTAGGCACGATTTTTAGTGAAGAAGACGGAATAAGAGAGAAATTAGTCGGAACACTAAATTAGCTGTATACAAGACAGTGTTCAAACCAGTTTTAACTTATGGATCTGAGAGCTGGGTCAGAAGTAAAACACTTGACCAAAGACTAGAGATCGCAGATATGAGAGTCCTGAGAAAGATTATAGGCATGAACAGATGGCATCAATGGCAATATCATATTAAAAACGAGGATATTAGGAAAGAACTTGACATTGTCAGCATCCAGGAATGCGTTAGCAGAGCTAATCTGAGGTGTTATGGTCACTTAAACAGAATGGGCAAGGAAAGATTAGCAAAACAAGTGTTCTCTGCCAGGTTGGCAGCAAAACGACCCAGAGGAAGACCAAGCTATAGGTGGATTGATATGGTACAAAGTGCCTTAGACGATAGAAATATAAGATCTGATAATGTTGGAGTCTTGACAAGTAACAGACTGATTTGGAGAAAAATTGTAGATAGGAAGTTAGTAATGATGTAATTTTTTTCATGTAGTACTATCATATCCTGTACACCCCTTGAGGGTACATGGCAGGAAATTGATGATGATGCTTCTTTCAAACCAGCTTGGAAACTGTCTTCCCTCCTACCATCAACAAAGGATACAATACCACCTCTTCACCTCTTTCCTTACCGTGTATTTACCAAGTAAACTGCTCATGTCATCTTATCTATTTTGAAGAGGCTGACCAATCTGCCTTGATTAGAATTGAAGAACATCAAAACTGTGTTACATTTTTGGAATTAGACAAGTCTGGTTTTGCTTCTCCTGCTATTGACGTTAGGCACAGAGGTTCTTTGGAACCAGACAACACACTTATTCCCTCCAGCTAGTCCACATTTGAACTTCTTTTCCTTGAAACGCTAAGAAATTGTCTGAACCTGAACCAATCAGACTGTATGCCAATATCTAAGTTTTGGGAAATGATCACTATTAACTGTTCATAAGTACTTTTTAAATTAATATTTATTTATTTTTTTATCTATGCAACTTACTACAATTATTCCTTTGAACTCTATTAGTGTAATATCGTATACTTCAGCTGCAGCTGTGACATGAGCTAATATAGCATATATGCATGATTTGTGACTCATTATTTTGATTCATCTTTTTAATGTAGTTAACGGTCTATCTCCCTGACAATGTCCATGTAACATTGGATGAAATATGTTGCAGTTTTTGAATAAATTCTATATAATTTTGTTATGTGTGCAAGCTGTGAAAGATACTTTACTTTAATTATAATACTTTAAATTATTTTTACTTTTAGGTTACTTTAATAAATTATTATACCAGTATTTAGAAATTGAATAATATCGAACCCAGAATCTATCAGGAAATAAATTTATTATGCACTATCTAAAAATATGTACAAAAATTATGAAAGAAGGATTAAAGTCAAGACTAAATTATAACAATGAACAACAAGGATTCTATAAGCAAAGACTATGTACAGATGCTATGTTGTAAATCAAATAATAATAATAATATAAGTAGAATATAATGAACCAATTTTTGTCTTTTGTTTACTTAGCAAAGACTTGCAATGAAATTATAGAAAGATATATACATAAAAAATAAATATGTAACAAAGTAATCACAACACAAATGCACAGAAAATCCCTATGATCAAAGAAGGTGAATTCTTTAAGGTCCATGTACTCTGAGTTTGCTTTGCATTAGTAACATCCCTCTCCGGAGTTACATATGCAGCATGATAATAAAGTACCATATGATAACAACACAGCTACTATTAATAGGTACATCTATTCATCATCATCATCAAATTCCTGCCATGTACCCTCAAAGGGTGTACAGGATATGATAGTACTACATGAAAAAAATTACATCATTATTAATTTCCTATCTACAATTTTCCTCCAAATCAGTCTGTTACTTGTCAAGACTCCAACATTATCAGATCTTATATTTCTATCGTCTAAAGCACTTTGTACCGTATCAATCCACCTATATCTTGGTCTTCCTCTGGGTCGTTTTGCTGCCAACCTGGCAGAGAACACTTGTTTTGCTAATCTTTCCTCTCCCATTCTATTTAAGTGACCATACCACCTGAGATTAGCTCTGCTAATGCATAACCGGATGCTGACAATGTCAAGTTCTTTCCTAATATCCTCGTTTTTAATATGATATTGCCATTGATGCCATCTATTCACGCCTATAATCTTTCTCAGGACTCTCATATCTGCGGTCTCTAGTCTGTGGTCAAGTGTTTTACTTCTGACCCAGCTCTCAGATCCATAAGTTAGGTTAGTTAAAACTGGTTTGAACACTGTCTTGTATACAGCTAATTTAGTGTTCCAACTAATTTCTCTCTTATTCCATATGAATTTATTCAATTGACTTCCCACCATAACCAGCTTTGCTGATTCTGTTGTCTATTTCTATATTTAATTTACCATCTTCAGTAAAAATCGTGCCTAAATAGCTGAAATGTTTTACCTGTTCCACAGGTTCTCCATTCACAACACAGTTGACATTTTCAATGATTCTGCCTATTTTCATTGTCTTTGTCTTTTAATTGCTGACCTTCATACCATATCTATTTCAACAGCTATTCAATTTAGTCAGAGAATCTTGCAGACTTGTAGCGGATTTATTTAAGAGTATAACATCATCCGCATAAAGCAAAGAGCTGACATTAACATCTCCAATTTTGATATCATGTTTAATACCACTTTCCTTTATAATGTGATCGATATAGGTAATGAATAACAGAGGGGATAATATACATCCTTGTCTCACACCAGATTTAACATTAAACCATCTTCCTGTACTTCCTTCAATTCTAATTGCTGACTTACAACTCAAATAAAGACTAAGTATTGCTTGATATAATGCCTCATCGACACCATATAACTGCAGCATATTGAATAGCTTCTCTCTTGGCACCTTGTCATTTGCCTTTTCCAAATCGACAAAACTTAAATACAGGTCTTTTTTATATTCCTATGCTTTCTTGACTATTTGTCGTAAAGTGAAGATCTGATCCTCACAGCCTCTATTTGGCCTGAATCCAGCTTGTTCTTCACCAAGCTTTTCTTCCACAATTCTTCTCAACCGTTTCTCAAGTATACTTGCATAGATCTTGCCAGGAACACTCAGTAGGGAAACACCTCTGTAATTCTCACATGCAGTTTTATTTCCCTTTTTATATATGGGTGCTATGAGAGCTCTACTCCAATCATCAGGAATTCATCCCTCTGTCCAGGCTTTCTGAATTATGCAGTGCAGCCACTGTAAGACTCTTATACCACCATACTTCAGCATTTCTGGTCGAATATCATCTACTCCTGCTGCCTTTCCACATTTCAAGCCTTTGATTGCTTTTTCTACTTCAAGTATGGATATGTATTCCTGACTGCATGCCTGGTCAGTGTTTTTTACCACTGTGCTGTCATCACTGCTTGTTTCGTTTAGCAGTTTTTCAAAGTAATTACTCTATACTTCAAGGATATCTGTTTCTCCCGTTTTCATGTCACCTTTATCATCTCTAATTCCTTTTACAGCATTCTTTCCTACTATTCTCTGTACGTAATCAATAAACATTTGCCAGTAATTGCGAAATGTGGCAACGTAAGCCAGTTTGGCTGTTGGCAGATAGTTGGGGCATGGAGGACAGGTGTCAGTATTTCGGAAACAGCCGCACTTGTTGATTGCTCTTGTACTACTGTATCAAAGGTGTACCAGGACTGGATTAACATGGACAGCCATCCAGCAGAAGGGCTCACATTGGTCAGCTACTTGTGTTGGTCCTAGAGGTGTGTGTCAGGTGTCATGACTGGTATCTGAGCAGTGATGTGCAACAGTCACATAGCTCACCCACCACTACAACAGCAAGGCAGTTTGACCTGTTTCCACATGCACTATGTGCCATACCTTGCTTTGCCCGAGATTCCACAGCCAGAGACCAACAAAGGTGCCATGATGATGGCCAGGCATCACAAACCATGCCTTGCATGGTCTAAGGAACTTCGGCAGTGGAACCTTGACAGATGGAAGAAGGTTGCTTGGAGTGATGAGTCCCATTTCATGCTGATGGCTGGGTTCACATTTGACATAAACAGCATAAGCCCTATCCTCTGGTTGCACAGTTGGGGGTTCAATAGACTGGTGGAGGTGGTGTTATGGTCTGGAGAGCTTTTTTCCTGGCTCACCCTAGGTCTGTTGGTTATCATCCTACAAACACTGAATAGTGAATGCTGCATGGACCTGTTAGCTGACCATCTCCATCTATGTATGCAGGAGGTCTATCCCAACCACAGTGCTGTGTTTCAACAGGACAACCCATGTTGTCATCAGGCAACTGCTGAGTGGTTGGAGGAACAAGACAACGAATTCACCACATTGCCTTGACTCCCAACTCCCCCTTACTCTAACCCAGTTGAACATGTGTTGAATATGCTAGAACGGGGGTGTGAGAACTACTGATCCTCCTCCTCCACAGAATGAGTGTGAAATGAGAGAGTTGCTGCAGCAGACATGGGTTGTGTTATGCATGGAGGATGTTCGACACCTTGGGAATCTGTTCCTAGACATCTGTGAGCCATGAATGCACAGAAAGATGGACCAACATGTTATTAGGTGAGTGTTCCTAATTCAAAGCTAACTCAGTGTATATTTAATGTAATTATGGATGCAATAATAACAACATTTAAGAATCAAATTAAATGAGATAAAAAAAAGAGAAAATTTAAATTTGGTTGAATATGTGGATGATATATATGCCCTAAATATATATACCCCTTGAGTATTGATAGCCAATGTATTTAAATAAGGGTCACTGCTATACAAAAACAGGCTATAATAGCCGAATTTATAATAATAGTTTTAAGAGGAGTAACATGGGGGGGGGGGGGGGGGTTCCCCAGAGTCTATACTTAATGTGGATGATATATTTTAGGGAATGAATAAATTGTTTTTTCTAATAAAACTTTTATATGGCAGGGTTTTTAGTGAGATCGTTTCAATTATTTTCTTATTGTATCCACTTTTTTTAAAAAAAAAAGAAATGGTTGATTTGATAAAATTTAATTTCGTTGGAGTATAGTGTTTAATTATCCTTATTTCTTTGTTAGCTGATTGATGAACTGCCTGTGTAAATGTATATGTGAATATTCTCTTATTTTTAATCATGAACCATATGCTTTTGTGTTGTTCTTTTAGATGATTTAAGGAAAGTGTTGGACTTGGCTACTGTGGAGCCAGATTACAAATATGTCATCTCTGTAAATTAAAGATGCCAAGAAATTATATTCTTGGTTTAATCCTTTATCCAAGTGTAAGCAAACAAAGTTTGCGCATGAAGTAACGTCACATCTGGGCAACTCGTATATAGAGGCTAATGATTTTGTATCACCTGCTTTAGTGTCCCATAATGTTGGAATTATTGGAAAGATCACTACCCAGACCAGTTTCAACCTTTATTAAGGTCTCAGCAGCAGGAGCCAGACTCAGAAGTGATACCAAGGTTGAAGTAATGCAGAAGTCATATTTCTAAAATATGAATTTGAACAAAACTCACCTAGTTTTGATGTTCATCAGTATACCTCAGAGTCTCTGTTACTGTTATGTAGATAACCAGTTTAATGAGATTACAAGGAAATTTTGATAATTTTTCATAATGAAGAACATATCACCCAAGAATTTCATATTTTTATAATATAGAGAGACATGTATATAACTAGTAAAATCATTCATAACCAATACTTCGAAAGTTGATCTGGCACTATCTGGAGATGGGTTGAAATTCTTAGTTTCTTTCATATTATTTTTTTATGAGAATACTAGAAATTGATTATTTTGCTTTTTTTTTTCTTGATATAATTTAGAATCTTCTATTACAACTGTCATTCCTGAGAAAGCATCAGAAATACCTCAGCTATTAAAACTGTACATAACTCAGCAAGATTTAGATTCAATGAAGACAGATGCACAAACAGTAATGTCAGAATCTTTCTTTCAGAAGCTTCATTCAGTAGAACAGGTTTGTGAATTATGTTACTTCATATGATAATAATTAGTATAGTGCGTGATAACAAATTAAAGTTTTTCTGTATAATACGAGGGTGGTCTGAAAAGTTCTTGGCCTCGATCATAGATGGCAACACTATCAGCATTTTTTTTTTAAGTTGGTAGATCTGTCATAAGTATCCAATCCATGTGAAATTGCTGAAGTAAAAGTGTTATCTGTATCCCTTGAAATGGATAAAATTGAGTATCGTGCTGTTATAAAATTCTTTGTAAAAGAAGGTTTAACGCCAAAAGAAATTCATTCGAAGTTCATAAAAGTTTATGGGCACTCTTCTCCTTCATTTTCAAGAATTAAGAAATGGGCTGCCGAGTTTAAACATGGCTGTACCAGCCTTGAAGATGATCAAGTGCACGATATGGTATTGGATGACTGGCTTGTCAAAGTGCGTGATATTGCTGAGACTATAGGCATTTTAAAAGAACATGTAGGATATATTTTGCATGAAGAATTGCAAATGAAAAAGCTTTCTGCAAGATGGGTGCTGCGCTTGCTCACAGCAGATCAAAAACACATTCACATGAAAATCTGAACAGTGCTTGAAGCGTTTTAACAAGAATAAAACTGATTTTGTGTGCCAATTTATTACTATGGATGAGACTTGGATTCACCATTAAACATGACAATCCAAACAGCAGTCAAAACAGTGGACAGAAGCCGGTTGTTCAGTGGTAAAGAAGCCAAAGTCAGTTCCATCAGCAGGAAAGGTCATGGCATCGGTGTTTTGGGATGCTAAAGGCATTTTGTTTTATTATCTTCAAAAGGGTTAAAACAATAACCGGTGAATATTATTCCGATCTTTTAACCAGACTACACGAAAGAATTCGTGAGAAAAAGACCCAGTTTGCAGAAGAAAAAATCATCTTACATCAGGACAATACACCTGTCCACAAAGGTGTTTTGGCAATGGAAAAATTAAGGGATCTGCATTATGAATTGTTGGAACATCCACCCTATTCCCCCAGATCTGGCTCTCTCTGACTTCTGTCTCTTCCCAAAACTAAAACTCTTCTTCGCTGGTCAGCATTTTTCTTCGAATCAAGAGGTGATTGAGGGGAGTATTTTGCAGATCTTACTGAGAACCACTACAGGGACTTGATAATGGCTCTGGAGCATCGCTGGAATAAATGTATTAGTCTTAAGGGAGATTATGTTGAAAAATAAAAATAATTTTGAAATTATAAATTCGTTTTTTCATTGTTAGGCTGAGAACGTCTCAGACCACCCTCATACTTGTTAGTGTATTTATAGTACAGCAGAATTTTTTTTTTAAATTCTGCTGATTAAATTATTATTATTTATATGGATACTCGATGGAGTCAAAAAGACCCGTCATGGGAGACCAAAACTGTCATCAACACAATACCTGTCATACATCTTAAACTTATTCACTGTTGGGACACTCACAACCACCTCTTGTCATTCCACTCATTTACCACTCTCTGAGTGAAGAGCCTGGTCTTCACACCCTTTACTAACCACACTTAGACAACTTCCAAGTGTGATCCCCTTTGTTTTCCCACTACTTCCCATGTATTGAAAAATTTTATGTCAATCTTATAGTATCCCTTTACTAACTTATAAGTTTCTATCATATCCTCTCTCCTCTGCTTGTTAGCTAAACTCTGCAGCTCACACACACCTTCAGTTTATCCTTATAGGGAACATTCCACAGAAATATCATTAGCTTGGTCACTTGTCTCTGAATCCACTCTAGCAACTCCTGATCCCCAAAAAATATAGATCATGAATCTGTGTACAGTCAACATGTGGCAAAATCATAGCCCCCATAAAGAGAGAGAGACAATAATCTCCCCTTCTCCACCTGTCATTGTGCCCCTCAACATCCAAATCTGAGCCATTTTGCCAACTCTTGTAATGTGTCCCCTGAATTTCAAATCTCCATCCACCATCACCCTCACATCCCAGTGTGCCATCAACACTGCATGCAATTCCCTCATCTCGAAGTGTGCTACCTCATATTTCACAACACCAAATTGACAACCATTGTTCCTGCCAACACTGCAAATTTATTTAAATCATCCTGCAAGATGCCGTATTTATTTGAATGTAACTCGCCCTCTCATATATCTGTTGCACCCCTGATTTTACTTTACAGAAAAATAAATTAAAATGTTTCGCATATACCTCGCGCACGAAAAAAGTCTAAAACTTTAAAAAATAGATAGTGAATATTGTTATGGCAGTTTCAGATATTTTGGAATTGTTGAAGAGAATCAGCATTTCAACTCAATAGACATCAGGTTGTTGTCGTCGTTGGGTCGTGCTATCTTTTGTTAATACTCCACCAATCATATGCATGCCTTCGTAGCTGCACTATTTCTATCAGCCTACCTTTGCTGTCCATTTCACACTCTGCTTTCACTTCTCATTAGTCATTCTTGAAGGATTGTTCATAATGTATCTCAAGTCTTGTAAATTACTGGTAATTTTTGCTTGAAATATGGAGAAACGTTTGTCACTAAAGATTCAAATATATCGCATGATGAAGATGAGCGGCCAATCATAAATTGACTGCTCATCTTCATGATGCATAAATGACGTTCATAATTAAAATTTAAATGCATTCATTTTGTAAATAATGTCAGTAATTATAAATTATAATGAATATTGGGGATTTAATCATAAAGATCAATTTAGTTTTTTCCTGTAAAACTTTACTTTCCAAAAATAGTTATATTCGAGTGAGAGTTATATTCGAGTAAATACCTACATCACTTTATCAACCATTGCCTTCCTGAGTTTTGCATCATCAGCAAACAGCTGAAAACATTTCCCCTCAAATCTTCCACTATATCATTAATGTACCAATTTAAAGAGCAGTGGTTTTAGTACAGAGCCCTGGGGGGGGGGGGGGGGCATTTCACTAGTTGCCCTCATTTGCCTTGATTCCACTCCCCACACACCATCCCCCCTAATGTTTTTCCATCAGCTACCTCCCTATCCATGCCACCATATCAATTCCCATTTACTCCAACTTATATAATAGTTTACAATAGACCAACAACCAGCCTCAGTAATTTATGCAAATAAATTACTGAGGCTGGATCTACCTTTTACAAAGCCATGCTGATCCAATAGAGGGCGCCCCCCCTCTTGGAGCCTTGCATCACATTTCCATCCATCCAGTCCCGAATTCCATTCCTAACCAACCTTTTCCAATAGAGATATTAATTGGTCTGCAATTGCCACCTTTATGTAATGCAGCTATCTTATGCTCTTTCCATTCCCTTGGAACTTTGCCAGAGCTGAAACCCAGATTAAACAACCTCGGCAGAGGCATCACCAGTTCACCCGCACACTTTCATAGCACATGAGTTGGCATTCTGTCCAGATCCACTGCTGCATTCACATTGATATTTTTCAATACACTGGGCACCTCCAGTTCATCTATTCTCACATCAGTTTCCACCATATTAGCAACTGCCAAGTCACCACCTGAACAATATATCCTCACAAAGTAATCACCCAATAACTCAACCATTTCTTCTACTTCTGTTACTTTCCTGCCATCAGCACTGAGCAAAGTCTTCTTTCCCAACTTGCTGTGTAGCAGAAAAAACTGTTTAGGGTTTACTTTGGCCTGCCCAGCCAATTCTCTCTGAAAATCTGATCCAGACTTCTTTACCACACTAGTATTCCCCCCCCCCCCCCCAATCGCTTGTGCCCATACTGCTCATGAGCATGCTGATCACCTTCTTGTTCATATTCTCTCCACATGCAGCCCTGCTCTATATTGTTACTCATCCATGTAATCTCCACTTGGCCTATCCTCCTGACCCTGGATGTGCACTCCAATACTGCCTAACTCAAATAATCCTTGAACACTCTCCATGGACCAAGGACTCTTATTCCATGTAGCCTCTTATATCATAGTATTGCTCCATGTTGCTTTCTTAGTTTGTCATAATCACCAGCTTTAGTCCTGCATGAACTCTTTCTTAAATGAACTTTCCACATGTTGAGCAACCCCTTCTCCAGAACAAGACTACAAGCCACTTTCCTCGATCGTAGATAGAGCCACCACTGTAGTGATAGATAGATCCTCTGATGCCATTATCAGATCCCACACTCTCAAGCCCTGGTCCCCTCCATCACATGCTGCCCTAAGTAATTATCCTATAGTAACTGTATAAATTCCATTTCCATTTTGCCATGTGTCCCTCTCTCTTCCAATCCATATCTCCACAGTTGCGGTCTCCCCCCCCCCCATGATAACCACTTGGCCTGCGTTCCTTGCTAATTTGTGGATGCATGCCATCCACATCTTCCCCAGGTCCATGGCAGCAACCAACAATATATGTTGTCATTACTAAAATATTATTAAAATATTACTGGATCTAATATCCACTTTGCTTATATATTTTGTCATATTAGCCCATATCCCACACTAGACAGCCCCAAATGATTTCAGCATCCCTTTTGAGGGGGGGGGCATAATTACCCCTGCATAATGTCATTACCTGCATATTCAGATTTGAAACCTGGGAAACTGCATCCAGCTCTTCACAATCATTCCTGCAAGCAGCAGCCATTTCCACAGTCATTCCACACTCGTGCCCATCCGTCCAAGGGGTGGCCAGACACATTCCCAACTCCCCCCCCCCCCCCATTATCTGTAGTTTCCCTGATTTTGCACTTCCAAACTCTCACTGAACAACACTTTCAAGCATCTAACACCAAAATCATTCAAGTGCAGTCCATCAGGCATACACAGGTCCCCATGTCCATCAAATTTGTTTTACACATCTATAAACTGCACACCATTCCTTCTGCACAGTCCCCTCATTGACAATCATAGCCGTTCTTCTCAATTCTCTCCCAGCAGACTCACAGTTCCTACTCTTCATTCCTATCTATCCCAACAGCTTCCCCATATCCTCTCTCGTTGCATATTTCTCACCTTTCAAATCATTTGTGCCTTAAATTGTCTAAAATTTTTATTTTTAAGCACAAAGAAAAATAACAATCTGAAGGCTATGTATATAGAAAATACTGTAATTCTGTTTTGACACTGTTATAACTAAAAATCATAATTCCAATAGATGATTTTATATTGAAGTTTTATTGCTTCAAATACACTCTCCTCCCTTATTCATTCAATTTAATTCTTTGTACTTATTAAATCTTTTGTATTACTGCATGGTATTATTGCACATCTTTCCAGTAAGAAAATTGTTTTCATTAAGACAGACCTGAATGACTGCAATATCTCTACAGTCAACAAGATGTTAATGATTTACACTCCCAGATAAACCACATAAGAAAATGTCTATCACATAACATTCTCTATGTGAAAGGCACATCAGAAATGATCATCTGCATATAAAAACAATTTATCTATTCTACTTCCTTTTATCATATTCAAAAGATGACTTCTAAGAACAAGTACCATCCATGGTCTCTTTTGGGAATTTTTAACATTACATGCTCATATAATTTAAATTATTATTATGGACTTCTGTTCTTAATAGTGAACAGATGCTTAGAGAGAGAGGCACTTGAGGATGTAGAAGATAGAATAAAAATAAATGGAAGAATCATTAATAACTTAAGATATGCGGATGATGTAGTGATGATGGCAGAAAATGGATTGCAACAAATTGTTCAAAGAATTGGAAACTCTTGTAAAGAGTATGGACTAAGGATTAACACAAAAAAGACCAAGATAATGATAATGCCCAGAAAAATAGGAGATAATGTAAAGATGAGATGTGGAGGAAAGATTTCAATATTTGGGTAGCTGGAGATCTCAGAGAAAGGAACTTCAGCGTTGGACATTAGAAATAGAATAGGCAAAGCTAAATTGGCATTTATGGAAATGAAGAGAATTTTAATAAACAAGAATATTAAAATAGATGTTAGAATTGGAATAGTTAAAGCAACAGTCTGGAGTATTGCAAGTTATGGAAGTGAGTCATGGACACCCAGAAAGAGAGATATGGAAAGAATTAATGCATTTAAAATGTGGTGTTATAGAAAGATGGAAAAGATTAGCTATACAGAGAGAATATCAAATCAAGAAGGTTTAAGAAGAGTAATATAGTTCTTGTTCTTGATGAACAAGAACTATATTACAAAGGAAAGTTGAGGGGAAGAGAAGACGCATAAGACCAACTAGAGAGTGGTTCAGTGACATCGTGGAATGGACTGGTTTAAGAATGACAGAGGTGACAGACAGAGAGAAATGGAGAAGAGCTGCTCATCTGCAACCCTCTTGCTAAAGGATGCTACTGGACGACGACTTCTGTTCTGCAGAAGATGGACTATATCTCATTTTGCCAACATGGTAAGTAAAGGCTTGTAAACTGTGATTTGGTTGCAGACTACATGATAAAGTGGATTACGTAATTCTGTCATGACATAAGTGCTTTATATTTACACATATCTGCCTAATGAATCAGCAGTTAGAATTGAAGAGTACAGGAAGGTGTTTTGATGTAAAATTAGTTGAGACTAGGATACAAACTATTTCTACTGTTATCATCTATATGGATCACATTATGAAGGAACGTTACATTAGGCCTGATATCAAAATTGGAGATGTTAATTTCAGCTCTTTACTTATGTAGTTGTGCTCTTAAATAAATCCAGTACAAGTCTGCCAGATGTCTTAACTAAATTCAGGATTGCTGTAACAAATTTGGTATGAAAGTCTGTAATAAGATTAAAAACTACACATATAGGCAGGAAGATTAAAAACATCAGCTGCATCCTAAATTGGAAACCTACAGAACAAGTGAAACATTTCAACTTTTAAGGCACGATTTTTAGTGACGGTATCAAAATAAATATGGAAAGGAACAACAACAGAATAAGCAAAGCTGTTATAGTAAAGAGTGAACAGAATAAATATGCATGGAATATTAAACAAATCATTCAGAATAACGTTATATAAGACAGTGTGCAAACCAATTTTAACTTTTGGATCTGAGAGCTGGGTTAGAAATAAAACAGTTGCTCAAAGAAGGCAGTCTTGCCATAACATTATGGCAAGTTAGACCCATGCCTTGGACACTCCTTCATGCAGGATCAAATGGAAGAAAACAGAAGTCATAAGTCAGAGAGATTACTGTTGGAATCAGCAGCAGCTTTAAAACATTTCCCAAACGCCTCAACAAGTATGGCTATATCAATTTACTAAAAATCTGTAGATAGTCATTTTAAGATCAAATTAATACTTGTTTTTTCTTCTCATTATCCAACAATAGGTAGCTCCAATTAGGAATTTAGTTCCTTGAGTTGCTTGTTACAATTTTTTAAACTGTTCCTGCTGATTTTGTGTTCTGAAGATGCTGAATATAATACTAGTGAAATATCAGTAAACAAGTTAAATAAATATCAATTTTTTTGTATTAATACCACTAAATAATTCGGTGAACTTTTTTTTTTTATTCCAAGTCATGTGATCATTTGTACAGACGTTTTTGAGTTTCTCTTCAAAGTGAATTTCCTGTGACAGAGAGGGATGCTTCTGAAAGATATAGACTTCAAAATAAAATTGCAACAAATAGAAAACATCTTAAGAAAAATTAGTAATAGAAAAACAGCTGGGACAGAATGATATGTTAAAAATATAATAATAATAATACTAAGTTTAACTTATGCATCTGAAACAATAGCTGTAATAATTAGGACAAAATAGTTAAACACTATTACAGAAATGAAAACTCTTAGGAAAATTGCAGGAAAAGCAAAATTTTATAAAATTAGGAATGAAGAAATATACAAAAAAAAAAAGCATAATTGCATGCTTTACAACTATTAAATGAATGGATAGCAAACAGAGAAAAAGAATGGGAAAAAAGTATGTCAAGAGAATGCAAAAATGAATAGATTAAATAACAATAATACTAGAAGACAAGTGGGAAGTTTTTAGAAAGCAGATCATTCTTATATATATATATATATTTAACTGATGCTGTTAATGTAGTATTATTGCTACTCCTGCTTTTCCCTTGGAAGAAAGGGCAAAATTATTATATAATTTTGTTATATATATATATATTCCTTTTTCCATTCTTATTAGTTTCAGATAATGCTGAAAGATAATGCATCCCTTTGTCATATATGAAATTCACCTTGAACAGAAACCTTGAAAATGCCTGTACAAATAATTACATGACTTGGAATTTAAAAAAAAAAAAAAAAGTTTACAGACAAATTTCATTTCTACGGGTCCTATTCTTAATTCTACATTTTTAATAATTCAACTTTTGTCTCACAGACCTGTTGCAACAGTGTTATTGCAATCCATCTTACCATCATTTTCATGGTCTTCTAGTATTATTATTTTTTATATTTTGTTGACATATTTTTGCCATTTCTTTTTCTTGTTTGTTATCCATGCATATACTAGTTGTATGGCATGCTTTTTTTTTCTTTTCGTATATTTTTTCCTTTATATTTTTATGAAATGTTGTTTTCCTGAATTTTCATTTCTTATTGCTACTTTTTCTTAAGATATTTTCTATTTGTTGCAATGTTGTTTTGAAGTCTTCACCTTTCAGAAGCATTCCTCTGTCACATGAAATTCACCTTGAATATATAAAGAACCTGAAAATGCAATGCCTGTACAAATGCTCACCTTGAAATTAAAAAAAGTTGACAGAATGGACCTTTGTATGGCATTTGCACTCATGAAATAAAAAAAACCTCTCACATAATATGAAAACAGTAATAGTAAGCAATCAGAAATCTTGAAACTTGTAGAAATAATCATGTGACTTCTTTAAAAAAAAAAAAAAAGGCAGTGGGATTACTGAATCAGCCATTTGTCATGGCATGGTACCCTGATGAACATGCCGTGCATTCCATCAAATAGATTATGGCAGGAAGTAAACAATAGAATCTACTGTTAGTGCTGAATGTGTCATGCAAGCATTAGACCACATGGCCAATGTCCCTATAACATCACAGATTGCACTCATTTCCTATGCATTGTCAAACCTGGTGTTGAGATTAGCACTGATGTCACTATGTGCCTGGCAAAGATAGGAAAACAAACATGAATTACAATCATTTCCCATGCATGGTCAAACATGGTATTGAGATTAGCACTGATGTCACATCTGATGTTGTCTCTTGTGCAACCCTATGCCAGGCGAAGATAGGAAAACACACGTGAAGGATTTGTGTTCGACAAACCAGATGCTTACTTTAAAAATCATTGATTCCTGCACTCAAAGTGACATAAAAAATTACAGGTGAGGCATGCAAAAAGTCTGCTGTCGACTTCTAATAAAATACTAAGGCTTGGAAGGGAAGAGTGGACAATCTTCTCCATGAACATGGTATATTAAAATTTCTCCTCATGCAGCTACCTCCAAAATTAGAAAAATGTTTTCTTGTAATATTTATAATTTCTTGTTATTATAATCAGCTACAATGTGGGGATAACAACAGCTTTTCTCTTTGCATTGACATTCCTTCATTTGAGATGAATGAAAGTAGAAAGTAGAGTCGCATTTCATTTCAAATCACAAAGAAATAACATATAACACCCTTTCTCTCTACATGACAAAACTGAATAGCTTTACACCTATATCTCATCCTCACATCACATCATCCCACCAATAAGAATCTATATTCCATCTTAAGCCATGCTCAAAGCACAAAAATGAATGGAAACTGCCATATGAGTATTTTTGTTTAAATCGTTAATATTAGGGGAGAAATACAACACGAGTAAACTCAGGGCGATAATTTTTTCAGTCTTATGGGAATACCTGAATATACTTGGGCAGATTTGTTAAGTGATTAAAATACTCTGGATGAAATTGTTTTATTCCTTTACAAAAGTGTGTACATCAAGTATATCTTGATGAGCAACTTTGGATTGTTCATGCTCAGGTAAACAAGTAAAATGTTAGATATATGAAGATCCAAAGGCTTCAATTCGGCGACATATGACTTGTTTAAGTTAAGGGATATTACATCCCATATCGTTTCTTAGCCGAATAAGAAACTCAAAGAGTTTCATGCCGATATATGTAGATATATGAAGAGCCTTTGGCTCTTCATATATCTAATAATTTATTAGGACACCTCTTGGCATTACTCATAGAACGGGTATAAGTTCTGTTTGCTACAAACTTGATATTAACTAGGTCTACCTACTCACTGATGAGACCTCAATAAAGGTTGAAACCGGTCTGGGTAGTGATCTTCTCTCATAATGTAGAACAGTAATAGAGCTCCTAGGAGCTAAGTTCACATTATGGGTAAATATCAAGAATAGTGATCGGAGCTGGATACTGCACTACCTTAAGGATCAGTTGCTGCGGTATCCAGGTATTTGCTTACGCTTGGAATCGCCGAACTTTATATAGTTTCTACTATATTCGGCATGAAACTCTTTGAGTTTCTTATTCGGCTAAGAAACGATATGGGATGTAATATCCCTTAACTTAAACAAGTAAAATGTGTTATGAGAAAACTCATAAGAATTTTTAAATTTGAGTATTTATAATCTTCCCCTCCTTCCCTTTCTAATTGTAAATCTAGTAAAATTTGTGTTTGTTTGAATTTGGGCTGCTTATATTCATTTTACAAAACTCCCCCCCCCCCCTAGTACTGTTAAATAATAAAAATCATTTAACAGTACTTCGTGAAGGTAACAACTTGTTTGAGTTCTTATTGCAAGGGTAGCAAGAACCCAAACTTGCTTGGGATGGGAGCAAGGGAGTTTTAAAATATGTAAAATTTGCCTGTTTTAATTCTAGTTATGAAATACTTGTTCGTGTGCATTTTACATTTTTAATTACGGTGGGATAGCTTATGTATTTAAAAAGGTCAGTATAATGATTAACTACCCTACCTAAAATGTTTAGTTTTATAAAATGTTCTTATCTAAAGGAAAATGATTTATTTTTCAGTACCTAGGGAAAGGAAAAAGCCATGTCAATTTCACAGAACCTGTAGTCTGCCGCATTAAACGTTTGGTCCGACAGCATACAAAGTAGTTATAAATACTAATGTAATCTTCCATCTGCTGTCTTTAATGTTTACTGTTCTAAGATTTGATCTGTATATAGTAACTGATTATGAACTATTATTTTTTTTTATAAATGTTAATATTTTTAATGACAAATGTTAATATATTTGTACATTAATGGAAACTCTTTTTGATAAAGGCTGGATTTTCAGTTTGTGTATAGATGCTTTTTAATTGTTGTACTGTTGTTGTTATATGCAAAAATCAAAGTTAGAAGTCTAATACTACATGAAAACAAAGAAAATGAATCATGCCATCAATGTACCATGAACTGCCATAAGATAAGAATCATGATGTAGAGTTTTACAGCTGAAGTTTTACCATAGTGAAATTAGACACCTAAACTTCACTTACATTTCCTGCCATGTACTTTCCAAAGATGGACAGTTAATAGTCTACTAGTTAGTTTCATTACTGTTTTCTAATGACCATTTCACTCAAGGCATTCTAAATACCATAAAAATCCCTTCGTTTTGGATTTCAGTATTATACTATATAGATTATATAATTAGAATAACAATTTGGACTTGTCAAGGATCTAATAGTCTTTCATCCTGCTTGATTATGGAAAGAAAGGAAAGTGGATCTGAAAAGAGTATTGGGTAATTCATATTTATGCTAAAATACTAATATTATTCTATTAATAGTATTTTTGACCCTGCTGAATTTTTAGTGAGAGTAATTAATCCTGAGCAGGAAAGACTGACTGCCAGATAGTCTGTAGCTTGTATTGACTGAGATTTGAGAATCGGAATCAGAATTTGTAAGATATAAAAAATTTAAAATCTGTTCCTAGTTTTTCAGTGCCATACATTTCACTATAAGAAAGAAAGAGAGAAAGATAAAAATATATGAAAATTTTCCTAATACACTCTATATTCTATTTAAAAGGAATGGAAATTGATTATTATAATTCATTTTTAAACTAGTTCCTGAGGAACATATAATGAAACAAGTTACATTCATTTAACTTGCTATATATATATATATATATTAATTAATGCAGTTACATCATTTATCAGCCGCTGTAGCGCTATTGGAAGAACAGCGGAATATTGTATCCTTCCATTGGAAAAGACCTGGGTTCAATGCTCGTCGTGACGAAAGGGAATCCTTATATGGACTTTTTCAGTTGAAGGTGAGTTAGTCGATTTATCATATGGTGGTAGCAGGATTTTTCTCCCGGACACTCGGTTTTTTATTCCCGCATACAGACAAATCAGCCCGCAGAACACACGCAATTTACAGACAAAAAAAAAAAAAAAAAAAAAAAAAAAAAAAAAAAAAAAAAACTTTGTTGGTGATGATGGGTGATAGATGCCGTTGATGGTAGTAGTGTTGTAGTTGGAGAATTAAGTAATAGTGAAGAGGATGAGATGTATTTAGCAAAGTAGAGTAGTGTGTGTGCCCTCCTACAATGAGTTTCCTTGGACTCCCTGGAAGTGTCACGTAATAATAATAATAATAAACATATAATTGATTATTTGAAAATATGGACTTTCGGTTGAATTGATTTCTTTACTTGTAGTCTCTCACTCACTCACTGCATCGATCTATTCATCTAATTACTATTTTATTTAACATATATATATATATATATATATATATAATTAAAAGCAAAGCCTGCGTATCAGAGTTCTTATACAGTGATTTCATTTTTGATTAATAGATTTAATTGATAACTTCAAATGTTGAAAAGTTTTTGAAACTGTAGTACCTTATTACCATGGAGAGAGAGAGAAAGTTGAAAAGAGAAGAGAAAGTTGTCAACATTGGATTTAAAGACTATATTATTCTCTTTAGCAAATGCATCAGAGACAAAACACTCATCTAAGCTTCTTAAGATTTTTCTCATGTGTTTCTGGCAAAAGACCGGAGGTTGCATTCACTGAGCTGTTCTCAGCATTATGCGAGGAGAGGAAGGTGACAATGCTTGCAGGGTGATTTAATAATGGTCTGGATATAAGATGTAGAAGCATGAGGGGGGAAAGTTTTCTGTACTTGGTTCTTTCAAAGTCATTGAGATTTTTTGTGACTGTTGCAAGCTGCAGTGTTGGGTTGGCCGAGTCCAGAGCAGGTATTGAGTGCTGAATTTGTTCTTGGACTGTCTTGGCACATTTGAAAAACCAAGGTAGGGATAATAATGGGGGGGACTGCAATCCAGCATTAATTGCTTCATTCATTCAGTCAGAGCAGGTATTTTGATCAGAAGAGTTTAACACTTTGTAGCCAAAAGATATGAGATAGTCGTGAGCAAAGGTCTTGTAGAAGAGAAAATGGACAAAGTTACAATCTGAGTTACCAAATCACACTCAGCCTAGAACTGTTGGAAAATCAACAAATCCAACATTAAAAGGATCAAATGTAGAAAGCTTGCCTCCAGGTCAAATGGCAGTTAAGCCCTCTGTTCCCTCACAAATGCTTCTGCCATTAACAATTTCCCTTCTCTCATAACTAGGTGTCACTGTTTTAAGATCATTCATAATGCCGGCCTGGTTGGCCAAATGGTTAGTATATCCATTCTCCAGCCAACAGGTTTGAATCCCACCATGGGCATGGATGTTTGTGATTGTCTATGAAAATAGTCATGGTTGGCAGTAGATGGCATCATTGGTGTAGATCAGGGCTGTCCAAAGCACTGCCTGCAGGCCGCATCTGGCCTGTGGTGCAATTTTGTGCGACCTGGCTATGGATTTTGATTTTTACGAGCGAAAAATAAAATAACAATTTGAATCAAATGCGCATTAGATATTTTAATTCTATCACTAATTGATAATCTCGATGTCGGTAATTTTGTTTGGTGTTTTTATGTCACTATATACCCATGTGTTTTTGAAATATTAGATGTGTTAGAGTCATGCTCTTACACTGTTTTGTTCCAACACGCATGCTCCGGGGAACATGAGCACTCGATTAGTGTTGTTTGTTTGTTCAGCTATTGAGGTTGTGTCATTGCTACTCACCAAATTAGTAGATAGGCATTGTGATGCAGCCCTCGGATAAATATTTTATTTTTCGATGCGGCCCTCAGATTACCTAAGGTTGGACAGCCCTGGTGTAGATGATGAAGGTAGTTGCAGTTGCTAGGTTGGTGAGTCAGTTACGTTCAAATAAAAGCCTTTTTTTTGTTGTTGTTGTTTTTTTCTCAAATCAACATCAGATAAATCTTTACTAGCTTGTATACCTATGTCTTCTGATCCTGATGTGTGCTCTGAAATTCACACTCATCTTATGTCTTTACAATATCTTTTTTATATTTATCCCATGCACAAGAGGTAGAAGAACATATAGCATGTCAATGTTGTGTGTGAAGTGCAGAGGACTGGGAAAAAAGATTCTATTAACTTTTTTCTTAAAGAGCTGGAGGTTGAAGTTGTTGGGAAACACATTATGAGGAAAAGCAAGTTTGATGTGTTTTTGCAGTTTGTTTTAACAGACTATACACTATGTGTGTGTGTGGTGGGGGGGGGGGTCATGGAAGCATCTATACACGAAACAGAGCCGAAATAACATCTGTGAGATAGAGGTTGAAATGAGCCTGTGAGGGAAGGGTCATCTATGACCGAATTGTTCTCCTCTGGACAACATCAAGTCTTTATAGGGATCTCATAGTTGTCTGAAATCTAATTAGCATTATTAAAGAAAATCTGTATTTGTCTTATTCCAAAAAAAAAAAAAAAAGTCAATTATCATTCCATTGCTCTCATTTCAGATTTTCTTGAAAATAATAGGACAGGCCATTGTTACTTTCTTCGCTACTAGATGGAAATCAACCACACAAATCACAAATTTGCCCAGCTATCGAATACTATTCTCATATTTGGAGTGGGGCTCCCTCAAAATGCTTGACTCAATACAGAAGAGAGCAATTAGACTGATAAATGATCCATCGCTTACCAACTCACTCCCCCCACTTTCACATAGATATTTAGTCTCTGCAATTTGTATGTTCTACAAATATTTGCATGGAAAATGCTCATCTGAAACAGCATCAGTAATTCCCCCCACTCTGTACTAAACCCATTGGAACATGTACAGCTGCCACCCAACATCCCTTCACAGTACACCTTGAAACCCAAAGAACAAGTTTCTTTTCTTCCTCCTTCATCCCTGCTACTGCTGTACTGTGGAACAGTCTTCTCCTTAATGTATTTACCAAGGAATACAATATACAGGCTTTTAAATTGAATGTCAACAAGTTTCTCCTTTCCCATCCCACTACCCATATATGGTACTAGTAGGCTGACCAGCCAACCTCTCGTATATGGGCCCAACATTAAAAAAAAAAAAAACAGTAATATGGATTCTGCTACTCATGCTGCACAGCACATCTCCTAACACCAACATTATTTATCTCTGGACATTTGATCATATTCATCAGGACTGCTTACCAAGCTTTCTTCTCTTTTCACATGGTCACTAGTTTTCTCTCTGGTATTCATTTACTACATGTCATAGAAACAGTTGATACTCTTCAGATTTTCCCAACAATTCAGGAGTACAGGCTCTTTTTCCTATGCATTAATGACCATTCTCTCACTAACCTTAAATCCTGTCTGCAGTTTTGCAGATAATAGTATACCCCATTTCTCTTCTTTGTTTGACAAATCTTGAAATGCTTATATGTGTCAGATGGAGGGACATCAACCTAGAGAACTGGAATGCTCTGAAAACATAGTCCTGTCTTATTTCTTGCAAGAAAGAGACCACTGTAGTGACCAAAAACAATTTTGAACTTTGAGTATCCATGGCAGTACTACCCCCTGGTCACTCCCAGATAGTTTTTTTTTTTAACCTAATGGTTTTACACCCACTGGCTGAGGGACATATTTAGGACTGCTGCCACCCACCAATTTAAAGGTATAAGCAGAACAACTAAACTTCAATGAATTTCAGCATATATCTGTTTGTAAGCATGAACATTACCATTTTAGTCTTTCAAGGTTTACCCATATTTATTTCAAACGGTGCATTCTGTTATGTTATCTCAAGAAGAATATCTAGGACTCATTTAGGCCGATGCCCCATGAAAGTAAAAGTAACTTTTCATAGAATTTGACTGATTAATTAAAGAAATATGAACCTGCTAATAGAGGAGAGGAGGGATATTTAGTCCATAATTTATTTTAGTTATGAGGAGTAAGAACAGTTTTTGAAAGAAAATCATGTAAATAAGAACAGGTTTAATCTTTACTCTGTCTACATTAACCAAAAACTTATTTTCTTGGAAGAGTAAATAAAATAACCAATTAATTTATGGAACTTCCATATTCTAGAACATCAAGTTCTTTTTCAAATGATGCAAGTTTTATTTCAGTATGCTTTAAGGGAAAAAAATGAAATTAGCCCATGTGTATTCGCTCAATATTTTATTTAGTAATAGTGTGACATATGTAATACAGCTGGCTCACTATAACCATCTCACTCCTTATCACAAACTAACCAAAAAATCTTAGCCACCTTCCCATAAGCATAATGCAATTCTAAAGGAAGTTCACTATAGCAAACCACTACTACACTATTCTGGTCCATACATGTTTGCAAGTGATTGTAATTATGCTTGGATCGATACCTCTGTTAACTAGAATATTAGTGCATGCAATATTTTCACTGCTACTATTCTGTGATTCATGAAGTCCAATTTCTAATTAACCTTCAGCTGGGTTCTAGAGAAATTAGAAAATTACTCTATTTTAATTTTTTCCAGTGTTACTTGTTCTTATTCTCCATGCAATTTCTGTGAAAATACATTTTTGTTTACTCAATTGTGGGTCATTCTCTTTGATATCTAAACAAATAACCAAATGAAGAAAATGTTGCATTCTGCCTTAAATTTGTTTATATATTATAACATAACTTCCCCTCCTCTCCCACCAAAAGAAAAAATTAAGTTGCTCTCTTATGCTAATAAATTATATGCAAAATTTTAAAGCTTATTATGCATGCATATGATTTGATATTTAGAAATACTAGTTTAAGAGTAAATATAGTGCTTTGAACAATCTGTTAAGAGGCTAAGTAATTCCTACTAGACTGCATCATTCTGCATCTTAAAATTTCTTTCTTTCTTCACCACTAACTCTCATCCTGTGAGCTTATAAAATCTGCAGAGGAATCAGTAATGCATTTAAAATATGAGATTTCATTATTTGTTGTGAAGCAGCAAATTTAAAGAGAAAAATATTGAAAAAAAGCATTTATTCTACTCAATTTTATTTTATTTATTTATTATATATTTTTTTTTGTTTGTTTGTTTGGGTGGGAAAAAACAGTAACTTTATATGCCATAAATAAAGACTTTTTTTTGTTTTAACATGGAGAAAACATAACAGAAAATCTATTTGTAAAAATTAGAAAGCAGTTTCCTAAACACCCACTGGATACTATCATGTTGGAGGCTTAATGGATTTTTTATAACACTCAAAAAGAATTAAAATAGAATTTAATACTTCCTATATTTCATCCTAGTCACAAGGACATCTACGGGGATTACAAAAACAATTAATGTAACATATACACAAATAACAAACAATACTAAGCCCAACCAGGTGGGTGACACTAAAGTCCTATCTAGGTAGAGCGCCCTCTAGGGACAGTAGTAGGTGGCCTGGAATGTAAGGTGGGAACTCTGGTGATGAGTGTTTCCCAAATCTTCGGAAGCTTAATGCAACCATATTTATTGAGATTTGGTTGGTTTTTGAGAGCTGCTGCTGCTTCTAAGAAAAGTCTCTCTTTCTTGAATTTGCAGTGGTGGAGCATGGTGATTTTCTTCCATGATACCCTGTGGGTGGTGTCCAAAACATGGTCAGCCAAGCCTGAATGGCCATAGTTGTGTTTGAAGATGTACGACTTGTGTTCCTCTAGACGGATGGATGCTGATCTGCCTGTCTGTCCAAAGTATGCCAGCTTACAGGAACAGGGTACTTTGTAAACTCCAGGCAGAGAGAGAGGAGGGAGCTGATCTTTCGTAGAACGGATAAGGGTAGCAAGTTTGCGGTGGGGCTTATATGCTGCGTGTAGGTTGTACTTTTTTAGTATCTTGGCTATTTTTTCGGATGTGCCACAGATGTAGGGTATGGTGATGGCATTTTTAAAATCTTGTTGACGAGAAGGACGGGGAATGGGGGAGGAGTTGATTATTTTTTTTTTTTTGATACTGTGATCGCTGTAGCCATTGGAGAGGAAAGTGCTGTGTATGTGGTTAAGCTCAGTAGTGAGGGCAGTTCCACTGGAACAAAGATTGTGGACTCTCTTGGTAAGGGTTTTAATAATGCCATATTGTTGAGAGGGGTGGTGGTGGGAGAGTTTGTGAATGTATCTGCCTGTGTGTGTGGGGGGGTTTTCTGTATATGGTGAAGGTAAGTGTATCATTAGGCAGGTGTGTGACTAAGGTGTCTAGGAAGGGTAAACAATTATTCTTTTCCTTTTCCATAGCGAACTGGATTCTTGGATGTAGACTATTGAGATGACTGAGAAAGGAGTCTAACGTGTCTGGGCCATGAGGCCAAATAGAGAACACATCATCTACATATCTTAGCTAGATAGAAGGTTTGAGTGGGGCTGAGTCTATGGCTCGTTTTTCGAAATCTTCCATATAGAAATTGGCAGGGGGGGTGAGAGGGGGGGAACCCATGCCAGTTCCCTCTATCTGCTTGTAGATTTTGTTGTTCTAAGAGAAATACCCAGAGTTAATGGCAAAGGAAAAGAGATCTAAGATGTCAGAGGGAAAAACGTTTTCTAAGAGAGATAAGGTGTCAATTAAGGGAATATTGGTAAACAAAGAGGAGATATCAAAGCTTACCAATATGTCTGTCTTATTCAAGGTTAAATTTTCTGTGAGGTCTTTAAAGTGGGTCGAGTTTTTTATATAGGAAGGGGACCAGAGAGTTGGCCAGCTGTTTAGATAGTCTATAGCAAGGTGCATTGGTGGCATCTACTATAGGCCTGAGTGGGGAATTGGGTTTGTGGATTTTTGGTAAACCGTATATTCGGGGGGGACGGGAGCGGAAAGGTTTAAGTTTTTTCGTGACGTCGGGGGGCCAGGAAGATACTTTTTTGAGTAAGATTTTTAGTTTCTTAGCTTGTGTTTTTGTGGGGTCGTGTTCTAACGGGATGTAGGTAGCGCGATCGCGGAGGATAATAACCTACATCCCGTTAGAACACGACCCCACAAAAACACAAGCTAAGAAACTAAAAATCTTACTCATAAAAGTATCTTCCTAAGTATCATATAACTTAATGAACTAACATCTCTTCCTCGGGTCTTAAAATTCAAGTTTCATATATTTTTCAAAGTGCACATTACAGCAGCCAAGCTTTAGATATTATTCAAATAAACTTCTATGGGAAGGGGAAAAAATTGTTACATTTTTAACTAAAGCTGAAAGGTTGAGGGTTCTGAGATATTACAACACATAAATGTACATTTATGTGCTACAAATGGATGGAAGACCTTCAAAGAATAAAAACAGAAAGATTACCAAAACAAGCCTTAAAGTACAAGCCATTAGGAAAAAGAAAACCAGGACGTCCTCTTAAATGATTCAATGATTACTTCTAAGGCCGGAACAGGCCATGCTAGGCCTAAATCCTTGATATGCATGATGATGATGATAAATGTACATTTAAAAATAAAATAATAATTTAAAAAAACAGGAAAGAAAGTAATGCACTTGAATATCATTTGATATTCATAAAATCAAAACAGCATATCTAAAACTCAAAAAGTGATGACCAGTCAATATATCTATATATTGCATGCAAGGAAAGAGAGAAAGGGAGGAGTGATATTTATTTAAATAAATGTTTTTCAGTAACATGATTTTTTCATTAATTTTTATTTTTATTTTAAAGTAAATGAAATGGAAATGATGTTCATGCTTTTGAAAATAGTGTGAAAATAATTTCCACATTCTTTACAAATAAAAGAATCTGAATAAAATGTCTTCTTCCATTACACTGAACCAATGTTTTTGTTTCATTTATCTCATAAAGTGAATTCATTTCTGTACCTCTTATGAACAAACAAAATAAGGCTAAAAATAAATAAATAAAAATTAAAGTATTGAAAGACATTCCATGCTAAACAGTTAATGGCTCAAAAGCCAAATATGATAAATTCATGTTAAAAGATAGCCACTGGTGGTTTGTATATCTGATCTATTTTAAGCAGTAGGTTGATTAACCTACCTTATAAAGAATGACTAACTTATCCCCTTTATCAGATAACCATGTTGTTAGACAGTATCTGCTTCGCCTGTGATAATCTTACCAATATAAATGATCTCAAATACCAAATTTCATTAAATCATTCAAGACAGGAGACATAATTCTCCATCTTTTTCTAACAGAAATGGAAAAGTTCAGTCAGCCCTGAACCTAGGATAATTAACTTGAATAAGAAACTTGAATATGTTATGCTAACAAGCTGTTATGTTTGCATACTTATATCGCTTAAAATTATTCAGAGTTGAATTTCAGTTGTTAAATCATTACTGGAGGATATCACTGGATCACAAAGAATAGGTTTTAAAATTTTAAGCCAACTACAAACAGCAGAAAACCAATTAAGAAATAATCTAATTCCAAAGAGGATTAGATAGAACACTAAAATATTGGAGAATAAAAAACAAAAAATACAACACGATGACAACTCACAAAATTGAAGATACCAATATACAGGAAAGTACACAAGAAATAGTAATGGAAGAATTGGCAAAATAATTAAAAAAAACTCATCATCATCATATTCCAGATATATACCCTCAAGGAGTATACAGGATATGATAGTACTACATGAAAAATTTACATTATTACTAACTTCCTGTCTACAATTTTCCTCCAAATCAGTTTGTTAAATGTCAAGACTCCAATATTATCAGGTTTTATATTTCTATCTTCTAAGGTACTTTTTACTGTATCAATCCACCTATATATTGGTCTTCCTCTGGGTTTTTTTTTAGGGGTGCTTAAGGGTCAAAGCTGTATAACTGAGAGGAGACCTCCACATAGCCTTTAAAGGAATGCGGAGAACCGACCAGGGCTTCTGACCTAATGTCCAATCCTCACCTTCTCGTGGTGCACCCTGTTGGGTATCTACTTTGATACTGAACGAACGAAGATGGGCTGGCAATTTGGGATTTAGCCGACCAAATTGTATTCTTATTGGTTAAACCAAAATAAAAAATGATGGTACAACATGACAAAATTTCATGCCGGCTGGGGCGTCGCCCGGTTAAACAAGGCCCCCGTTGTTTTCGCCAGGGAACCAGGGGAAACAGCGAAAAGTCAGCTACTGGAACAAATCTGAAAACAAACCCCAACTCAACATCACCAGAGTTAAAGATCGGTACTATCAACGTAAGAAGCCTGAATGGCAAAGAAATGGAGCTAGCTGAGGAATTAGATAAGTACCAGATCGACATAATAGGGGTGACTGAAACAAAAAAGACCAAAACTGGTGAGATCTTTCTGAGCAATAAATACAAAATGTTATATTCAGGCAATGACAATCAAGGAAAAGAAGGAGTAGCCATAGTATTCAACACAAAATACGAGGCTAATCTTCTTGAATGGCAGTCAGTCTCAAGTAGAGTAATGTGGGCAAATATGAGAATGGGAAACTGGACAATGAGACTTATTTGTGCCTATGGTCCCACAGAAGGTTCTACTAAGGTAGAAGTGGAGGACTTTTTTGATGCTTTAGAAAAAGCAACTGAAAAAGAAAAAGTTGGTCCTTGTTGGGGATCTAAATAGCAGAGTAGGAAATGATTGTGAGACATACAAAAATATTTTGGGAAAATTTGGAGAAAAGAGCAAAGCTAATAATAATGGCAAATATCTGTTGGATCTCTGCTCAGGACATGGACTGGTTATCACTAATACCATGTTCCAACATAAAAATGTGCACAAATTCACATGGAGAGAAGAGGCTAGGAATAAGAAAAGTCTCATTGACTATGTTATTGTTGATAGTGATGTTTTCTCCCTGGTGCAGGACACCAGAGTGTACAGAGGATTTGAAATTGGAAGTGATCACTATTTAGTCTTGAGCAGGATAAAATTGAATTTCATATTGAAAAGAATAACATGTAAGAAAGTTTTAAAGCGAATAAAAGTTGAGCAGCCCTCAGATGTGAACTGTACACTAAAATACAGAAATATTATTGAAAAGAAAATGAAAGAGTTTGAGAACAGGAATCAAACCTTGGAGATTCAGTGGCAAACTCTGAAGGAAACATTGATTGATTCTGCCAGAGAGGCATGTGGTGAGGTTGTGTGCAAGGATAAAAAAATCAGAACTCCCTGGTGGACACAGGAAGTTAAAGAGGCAGGGAAGGAAAAGAAGAAAGCATATTAAAAGTTCCTGGCAAATAAGTCAGCTTTTACTCTTACAGATTTCAGAGACAAATGTAAGAAAGCTAAACAGTGTGTAAAACTAGCTAAACAAAAGACATGGGAGGACTTTGGCAAGAATATAGAAAATAAATATCAAGAAGGTGGCAAAATATTCTGGAGGTTGTTGAAGAAGCTTAGGAATGGAGGAAAGAGTGCTGTAAAAGGAATTAGAGATGATAAAGGTGAAATGAAAACAGGAGAAAAAGATATCCTTGAAGTATGAAGTAATTACTTTGAAAAACTGTTAAATGAAACAAGCAGTGATAACACAGTGGTAAAAACCTCAACAGGCATATAGTCAGGAATACTTGAAGTAGAAAAAACCATCAAAGGCTTGAAATGTGGAAAGGCAGCAGGAGTAGATGATGTTCGACAAGAAATGCTGAAGTATGGTGGTATAAAAATCTTACAGTGGCTGCACTGCATTGTTCAGAAGGTCCTGGATAGAGATACGAATTCCCGATCACTGGAGTAGAGCCCTCACAGAACCCATAGAAATCCCTACTGAGTGTGCCTGGTAAGATTTATGCAAGTATACGTGAGAAACGGTTGAGAAGAATTGTGGAAGAAAAGCTTGGTGAAGAACAAGTTGGATTCAGGCTAAATAGCGGCTGTCAGGATCAGATCTTCACTTTACGACAAATAGTCGAGAAAGCATGGGAATATAACAAAGATCTGTATTTAAGTTTTGTCGATTTGGAAAAGGCATATGACAAGGTGCCAAGAGAGAAGCTATTCAATATGCTGCAGTTATATGGTGTCAATGGGGCATTATATCAAGCAATACTTAGTCTTTATTTGAGTTGTGAGTCAGCAGTTCGAATTGAAGGAAGTACAGGAAGATGGTTTAATGTTAAATCTGGTATGAGACAAGGATGTACATTATCCCCTCTGTTATTCATTATCTATATGGATCACATTATGAAGGAATGTGGTATTAAACCTGATATCAAAATTGGAGATGTTAATGTCAGCTCTTTGCTTTATGCAGATGATGTTATACTTCTAAATAAATCCGCTACAAGTCTGCAAGATTCTCTGACTAAATTGAATAGCTGTTGTAATAGATATGGTATGAAGGTCAGCAATAAAAAGACAAAGACAATGAAAATAGGCAGAATCATTGAAAATGTCAACTGTGTTGTGAATGGAGAACCTGTGGAACAAGTAAAACATTTCAGCTACTTAGGCATAATTTTTACTGAAGATGGTAAACTAAATATAGAAATAGACAACAGAATCAGCAAAGCTGGTATGGTGGGAAGTCAATTGAATAAATTCATATGGAATAAGAAAGAAATTAGTCGGAACACTAAATTAGCTGTGTACAAGACAGTGTTCAAACCAATTTTAACTTATGGATCTGAGAGCTGGGTCAGAAGTAAAACACTTGACCAAAGACTAGAGACCGCAGATATGAGAGTCCTGAAAAAGATTAGAGGCGTGAACAGATGGCATCAATGGCAATATCATATTAAAAATGAGGATATTAGGAAAGAACTTGACATTGTCAGCATCCAGGAATGCGTTAGCAGAGCTAATCTCAGATGGTATGGTCACTTAAATAGAATGGGAGAGGAAAGATTAGCAAAACAAGTGTTCTCTGCCAGGTTGGCAGGAAAACGACCCAGAGGAAGACCAAGATATAGGTGGATTGATACTGTACAAAGTGCCTTAGACGATAGAAATATAAGATCTGATAATGTTGGAGTCTTGACAAGTAACAGACTGATTTGGAGGAAAATTGTAGATAGGAAGTTAGTAATGATGTAATAGGAAGTTAGTAATGATGTAATTTATGACAGTACTACATGTAATCATGTAGTACTGTCATATCCTGTACACCCCTTGAGGGTACATAGCAGGAGTTTGATGATGATGATGGGTTTCCCCCCCCCGCAAACCTGGCAGAGAACACTTGTTTTGCTAATCCTTCCTCTCCCATTCTGTTTAAGTTACCATACCACCTGAGGTTAGCTCTGCTGACAATATCAAGTTCTTTCCTAATGTCCTCGTTTTTAATATGATATTGCCATTGATGCCATCTGTTCATGCCCCTAATCTTTCTCAGGACTCTCATAATCTGCAGTCTCTAGTCTTTGGTCAAGTGTTTTACTTTTAACCCAACTCTCAGATCCATAAGTTAAAATTGGTTTAAACACTGTTTTGTATACAGCTAATTTTGTGTTTTGACTAATTTCTCTCTTATTCCATATAAATATAAATTTATTCAGTTGACTTCCTACCATACTAGCTTTGTTGATTCTGTTGTCTATTTCCATATTTAACTTACCATCTTCACTAAAAATCGTGCCTAAGTAGCTTAAATGTTTTACTTATTCTATAAGTTTTCTATTCACAATGCAGTTTGATATTTTCAGTGTTTTTGCCTTTTTTTCATTGCCTTTGTCTTTTTAATGCTAACGTTCATACCATATCTCTTACAAAATTTATTCAATTTAGTCATGGAATCTTGCAGAGTTGAGAGGGGATAATGTACATCTTTGTCTGAACACCAGATTTAACATTAAACCATCTTTCTGTACTTCAGTTCTAACTGCTGTCTTACAACTCAAATAAAGATTAAGTATTGCTTGATATAATGTCCCATTAACACCTTATAACTATGGCGTTTGGAAGAGCTTCTCTCTTGCCACCTTGTCATATGTCTTTTACAGATCTTTGTTATATTTGCATGATTTCTCAACTATCTTTCATAAAATGAAAATCTGATCCTGACAGCCTCTATTTGGCCTGAATCCAGCTTGTTCTTCACAAGCTTCTCTTCCACAATCCTTCTCAACTGTTTCTCAAGTATACTTGCATATATCTTGCCAAGAACACTCAGTAATGAAATGCCTCTGTAATTCTCAGATTCGGCTTTATTTCCCTTTTTTTTCTTATATATGGGTACTATGAGAGCTCTACTCCAATCATCTGGAATTCGTCTCTTTGTCCAGGCCTTCTGAACTATGCGGTGCAGCCACTGTACGACTTTTATACCTCCATACTTGAGCATTTTCTGGTCAAATATCATCTACTCCTGCTGCCTTTCCACATTTCAGGCTTTTGATGACTTTTTCAACTATAAGTATGGATATGTATTCCTGTTCAGTGTTTATTACCACTGTGCTGTCATCGCTGCTTGTTTTATTTAGCAGTTATTCAAAGTAATTACTCCATACTTCAAGGATATCTTTTTCTCCTGTTTTCATGTCACCTTTATCATCTCTAATTCCTTTTACAGCACTCTTTCCTCCATTTCTGAGCTTCTTCAACAACCTCCAGAATATCTTGCTACCTTCTTGATATTTATTTTTTATGTTCTTGCCAAAGTCCTCCCATGACTTTTTTTTAGCTAGTTTTACACAGCAGTTATTCAAAGTAATTACTCTATACTTCAAGGATATCTTTTTCTCCTATTTTCACATCACCTTAATCATCTCTGGCTTGCTTAATCCGGCCTGTCATGTTGTACCATCATTTGAAATTTTGGTTTAAGCCAATAAGAATGCAATTTGCTCAGCTAAATCCCAAATTGTCAGCCCATCCTTGTCTATTCAGTATCTATTTTGGATCATTTTTTGGGTTCATCTACCATCACTGTGAGTCTACAAGTAAAAAGCATAAATCAAGTGATTCGTGTCAGGTTTTTAATCATAAGTGGAGCAATTTGTACTTTTTTGTGCCGATCAACTATAAGCCAGTGTGTTTAATTTGTCATGAGTCAGTATCAGTATCAAAAGAATACTATTTCGATCACCTTCAAGGACAGCATTGTGTGGACAAAGTGACCGTCTCTAAATTGATTTAAAATGCCAGCAGGGTACATTTAAAAGGCAGAGGGAAGAGAACGAAGTGTGTGTCAAAGTTAGTTATGTAATAGCTGAAAAAAACTGCTAAAAAATCAAAAGCCTACTTGGATGGAGAGTTTGTGAAAGAGTGTCTCATTGCTGCTGAGGAAATTCTGTGCCCAAATAATAAGGAAGTGTTTAAAAAACTGAGTTTGTCTGGGGTAACTGTAGCATGTGGCAAAGAACTTGCCAATGACATTGAAGGAATTTTAAAAAACACGGTAGTTCGAATTTACATCATATTCACTTGATTTTGATGAGAGCACAGATGTGAAGGATACAACACAACTGCTTTGTTCGTGGCATTGATCAACAATTCAATGTGACAGAAGAACTGCTAGCACTCGTACCTATGAAGGGAGCAACGAAAGGCACTGATATTCTTGAAGCCGCCAAGAAATACGCTCCAGCATTTCGACCTCAGCTTAACCAACCTCGAGGGTGTGGTAACTGATGGTGCCCCTGCTATGGTAGGAAAGAAGGAAGGGTTTGTTGCGCTGCTGTGGAAAGAACCAGAACTAGAAGGAAAAGATTTCGTCCATTAACCATGTTTAATCCACCAGGAGAATTTGTGCGGGGAAACTATTGGATTTGAGAATGTCATGAAAGTTCTTGTGACTGTCAACATTATTATGGCAAGAGGATTGAATCATTGTCAATTCCAAGAATTTTTGACCCAAGAGTACAAAGCAGATCATGGCGATGTGCATTGGTTGAGCAGAGGGAAGGTTCTTAAAAAGTCTTTGACTTAAGGAGCAAAATACGGCAGTTCATGCAAACCAAGGGGAATCCAATTGCGGAATTGAATGATCCGAAGTGGATGACTGCCTTTGTGACAGATGTCTCGTTGCATATGAATGACCTAAATACGCAGCTACAATCCAAAGATTAACTGGTGCATTAATTAACTCTGTTTGATCACATCAAAGTTTTTGTGTCCAAGCTCAAACTTTGGGAGACACAACTTGCAAAAAAAGACAACTCATCAAGAGACGAACAGTTGAAACTGTTCGTCTCTTGATGAATATGCTACAAAATTAGCCATGTTGCGAAGTGAGTTTGAAGATAGATTTAGTGATTTTCGTAACCAACAGTCTTCTTTAGATTTATTTCGATGCCATTCAGTGTCAATGCTGCCAAAATGCCAGACTCAGCACAAATGGAGCTACTTGAACTCCAAAACAACTCTTCTTTGAGAGAAAAATTATTCAATGTGCTTTTGCTTACATTTTACAAAGACTACATTTCTGAGCACGCATTCCCTAATCTTTGCTGGCATACTTCGAAGTTGTGTGCTTTGTTAGGAAGCACATACTTATGTGAGCAGTTCTCCAGAATGAAGCATGTGAAGTCCAAGACAAGAACTCAGATTACGGACCAACATCTCGAGAATACTCTGCGCATAGCGACGTTCAACATTGATGCCAACGTTGCCAAGATTCCCATTGATATTGTAAAAAATGAATGTTTTCTTCATTAAATTATCTTTAAGTATTGATTGTATTTACTTATCATGAACCTGACTCCTACCTACACTCTTAAAGCTGAGTTTGTTTATTTTTATAGGATTTTATGTAAAGTATATCAAATGCACAGCATTTCCTTGTGAATCTGGAAAGCATCTTACAATTCTAAATACTGCAGTATAGCTTAGTGGCCCGTGGGCTTCATTAAATTTTTAATGTGGCCAGCACTGTCTGAAAGGTTAAAGACCCCTGATCTAAACTATATGCAAACATCTTAAAGAACAGACTAATTAAACATACAGAAAATTATTTAGAAGAACTATGTGGTTTTAGAAGAGGGAGAGGATGCACAAATGCCCCTTTCTCAATGCAACAGATCATAGAAGAAAAGAATTTAACCTGCCCATTTTTCTTCTATTTATTGACTACGAAAAGCATATAACTTGAACAGAAATCTACTCTGGAAAATATTAGAAGACGATAAAATACCTCCTAAATTAATTACAGCAATAAAAGGTCTATACAGAGAAACAAAAATTTGCAGATGGAACATTATCAGAACCTATAACTATAAATAAAGGAGTAGGACAAGGTTGCAGCTTATCCCCAATCCTATTCAACATTTATATAAACAGAATCCTAAAAGAATGGAAAACAACTGTCCAAGATGGAATTAAACTAACAAATAATAAACAGCTAAATACAATACTTTTTGCAGGTGATCAAATACTAATTTCAAATTCAGAAGATAAACTCCAAATTGCAACTAACCATCTAAATGAAATAGCAAAAAAATTTTAAATGAAAATATCTGAGACAAAAGCTATGGCAATGTGGAAATACCACTCAAAATTACGCTTAACAAATAGATAATAGAACAAGTTACAGAATTCAAATACTTAGGAAATATCTCACAATACAATAACTGATTCACAATTGGAAGCAAGACTACAAATTTACAATAGAATAAATAGCCTAATTAAAAGAAATTTTGGAAAACAAATGACTTAAGAAACTCTATTAAGATTACATAATATGACCTCTAAACCAGCTCTCAAATTTGGAAGTGAAACCTGGATTCTAAAACAAACAAACAGACAAAGATTGGAAACAGTACAGATGAAGTTTCTAAGACCTCTCCTGGGACTCACTAGATTAGATAAGAAAAACACAGAAATAAGAGAATGATTAGATACAAAGAACATCATACAAGAAATAGAAGAAGATCAACAAAATTGGCTACACCACAAAGGATGAATAACAGTAGAATTCCTAAACTAGCATATAAATATAAACCTACAGGAAGAAGAGACTGCAGACATCCAAGACTAAGATGGAAAGACCAACTTCATCTGCAGAGCAGGAACAGGACATAAAAAGCCTATACCTGAATTGCTCAGACGACGAATTTCAGTTGTTGATATTTTTGGTGTTTTTATTATAAGACCTCCACTTTTTCTAAGTATCAGAAAGATATAGTGTATCTATGACATGTTCACCCATTTTTGTCTTATACTCGACATTTGTTTTGCCTAATTTTATCATTACAAATAGTCTGAAAGCAAAACTGAAATGATTTGATAAATTTGAATAGTGATCCTAAATACCATATTTTCTTTAAATCCCACCTAGCTAATGAGAATTATTAATATCAACTTGAAACATGTTGCCAACTAAAGTTAAATTGAAACTAAACTGAACCTGTGAAGGAAACCATATTAAAAGCCCATCTGGTCACTCAAAACAACTTTTGTGTGGATAGACAAATCTAATAGGTGCTTACATTTAGATAGTGTAAATAATCATAAGGATACAGAATTTTTTTTTTTAATTTAATGTTCATATTTAAAAGTTTCTCTGCCAAATTGCAAGACCAGAAGAAAATTCAACTTAGAAAAGCAACCATTCATAGATTATAAAAAAGCTTTAAACTCTTTGATATACTTAAAAACCACTTGCCTATAAATTTATTAAAACCATTCTACAGCCTATATGAGAAAACAATAAGCATGAAAAGATATGAGAACAGAACATTTGAAGTAACAGGAGGTCCTAGACAAAGATGCCTTCCTTTCTCCAATATTATTTAGACTATATACGAATGAAATAATCAAAGAACGAAGGTTAAACAGTGAAGAAATTCAAATAGAAAATAATTTTATCTTAAATACCTTACTTTTTTGCAAATGACCAAGTGATATTTGGAATAACTGAGCACAATCCACAAAAAAAAAAAAAAGCTGCATATAAACTGAATTTAATAAAACAATATATCAGTCTCTCAAGAAAAAAAATCTAAAACTATGGCATCCAAATGAAAAATATCCATTTGAACTATAAATCAGCCACAATGAAGTTTTAGGCATTTCTAATAAAATTAACAAATTCTCAGAAGTAAATGGAATAATAAACAAAACATTGAGACCAGCAGCAACTACCAAAAAAAAAAAGTGGACTAAGAATGTAAATATTTTATCATTATTATATGGCAGTGAAGCATAAAAAATATGAGAAGGAGATAAGGAAAGAATCATTGTAGCAGAAATGAGATGTATGACAACAACAACAAATTACAAGACTAGATAAAAAGAGAAATGTAGTCATACTGAAAGAACTAAACCAAACAGCAATAATGGAAACAATACAATACAGAACCAAATAGAATGATAGAATACCTAGAAAAATGAGCTACAGACCAATGAAATGCTGGGATGAGACTGAAACAGGCCACTTGGCCTAGATTTGTGAAAGGACGAAGAAGAAGAATCAATCTAGCAAAGTAAACAAATGACATAAATAGAGAATTTGGTAAGCACTAAATAGAAAAAGTACGTTACTTATTTTTTCCAAGATTGACTGGATTTCAGAGATTGGTTAGATTAAATTTTTAGTGTATATCCTGAAGTATCTTTGACATAGAATTTGTACATTAGAGCATAGAGTATATATGCTGTCTGAACATACTGATTTTTTACATGATTTTAAGATCATAATTTTTAAATATTCTTGATATGGGAGATTTCTAGTATAATTGAATCCTCATAAATAAGCATTAATTAGTAAAACTTCATGATGCTGTGCTTTTTGAGATAAATGTGTGCTTTAGGACTGATAAGTATAATGACCTGTTATATAGGTTTTAAATTTATGTAAATAGGAAGAGCTGTTGGTTTCATGTTAAATTGCTTTATATGTCAAGTTTAAGAGCTATAAAAAAATACACCCAGATAAAAGTTCTACAGTTATAAGGGTGGTCTGAAAAGTATTTGACCATAGATAGCAAGATTTTTTTTTTTTTTCTAAGTTGGTGCATCTGTCATATCCTCAAGGGCTCACTCTAGTGAATAACAGGAATAGCGAACCCGAGGTACCTGATACTGGACCATGCCTTACTTCATGTAATATATGTCTGCTACATTATCTGTAGACTGGTCCCTATCTTCTTTCCTTATACTTTCTCTCTTCTTCTTGTTCCTTCTCCCCAGTGCTATTAGACTAATTCGAGGACTAGGGGTGAATCTTTGTTATTTACTTGATTTTCTACCTTTAGTAGTGAGAGGAGTAGCCTATTCTAAGCAGTGGAAGTCTGCTGCTCTTCCAGGTTTGAGCCCATATCATAATGGTTTCCTGAGGAAGGCAAGGAAAACCACCTCAGTATTATTTCCAAAAAATATGGTGAACTGAACAAATTTAGTCTTCACAATTGGCAAAAATGGGGTCTATCGGTAAACAATGGATGTCATGCCTGGCAGGAGAAGAAATGGGGCTACTCAGGTCGTTAACCTAGGAATATATGGACAATGAGGATAGTATCCCAAGTATTGAGGAAAATAGGAATAAAATAAGACGTCCAGGAGAGAATGCGATAGAAACAATACGTGTGGCAACTTGGAACATAAGAACAATGTTGAGAGGCTGGAAAATTAGAGAATTTGAAGAAAGAAATGGAGAGGAATAAATTGGATGTGGTTGGTCTAAGTGAAGTTAGATGGAAAGAAATAAGAGATTTTGAAAGCAATGGTTACAGAATTATATATTCCTGTAGAACATGGGAGGGAAAATGGAGTTGCATTTTCCCTCCATGTTGAATGAAAAGGTTAAAAATTTAGTAGAAAAAACAATATATAAAAGTGACAGGGTGATTATGATTAAACTAAAAGCAAAGTCTGTGGAGATAATGCTTATACAGATATATATGCCCACAAGTGAATCATGATGAAAATGAAGTAGAAGTGATAATGGAAGAAGACAGAACTAAAAGGTGTATCATCTGGATGGGAGACTGAAATGCAGTGGTAGGTGAAAAGGTAGAGAAGGAAATAACAGGAAGATATGGCCTTGGAAAAAGGAATGAGAGAGGCAAAAGACTTATAAAGTTTTGAAAATGACAGAAACTAATCATAATACTTGGTTCAAACTTCCAAAGAGAAGAAGATATACATGGAAAATGCCAGGAGATATCGCAAGATACCAGAGTGATTATAAGTTAATACAAAACAGTATAGAAACAGTGTAAAAAGGATATCAACATATCCAGGAGCTGATATTGACTCAGACCATATTATGGAATTAAGAATATGATTTAAGAAAATAAAGGTAAAAGCAAGAAAAGATGGAACCTAGAAAAATTCAAAGGAGATGTGGGTAAGAACTTCAGAGAAGAACTGGAGAATAAAATAAAAAACAAAGCAGAAATATCTGAAGAGACTATTGATGTTAATGCAAAATGGAATCAACTGAAAAAATTGATATATGAAACAGCTGCTGAAGAGAGGTTTTGTGGAAGGGAAAAGAATTAAGAAGCTATGGATTACAAATGAAATTATAAGAAAAATGGAGGAAAGAAGAAGATGGAAAAAGAAAATACAAAGTATTTTATAATGAACTGAGAAGAGAGGAATGATTAAAAGCAGAATGTAAAGTAATTGAAAAAATGGATAAAAGGGAATAATACGATAAAATGTATTTGAAAAAGCAAAAGAACTTACAAATATTAAAAAAAAGCATAAGAAATCTGCAATTATAGGATAAGCAAGGAAAATTAATTTATGATATTGAAATACAAGGTGAAAGATGGAAGGAATACATCGAAGAACTTGATGCAAAAAATGAAAGACCAACGAAAATTGAATTAGAACAAAATGAAATCTCAACAGAAGAAAGAGGTCCTGAAATACTAAAGAGAAAAGTAGAAAGCAATTAAGGAATTAAAAAGGCAGAAGGAGTGGATGGAAAACCTGGAAGACAAAGGTATAACTGAAACATGGAAACTCTGCAACCTCCTTTACAAAACAGGAGTGTGGCCTAAAGATTTCACAGAGTATTCTTATACCAATTGAAAAGAAAAGCAATCCTGCTAAGTGCAGTGGCTACAGAGCTATACGTATACTCTCACATGCCTCCAAAGTACTGCTAAGAATATTAAATCAAAGATTGTATAATAGAGTGGAGTATTTTCTGGGGAATGATCAATTTGGATTTAGAAAAGACAGAGGAACTAGAGATGCAATTGGAATAATGAGGACTATATGCAAAAGGAATATAGAGGTAAATAAAGAAGTTTATATATGTTTTGTTGACTTTGAAAAAGCATTTGACATGGTGAAATGGGAAAATCTGATGCAAGTGTTACGCAAAATAATAGGTTTAGATTGGAGAGATCGAAGGTTAATAGCTGAATTATATATGAACCAGACTGCCATAATAAAGACAAAAGTAGGAAAAACTAAAAAATGTGTGATTGGTAGAAGTGTAAGACAAGGATGGTGCCTGTCACTGACGCTCTTCAATATATTTGCAGAAGAAATGATAAAAGAAGCATTTGATGAAGAGAAAAGAGGAATCACGATTGGAGGAAGAACAATACAAAATATTAGAATCGCAAATGACCAAGCAATATTGGCTAATACTGAAGATGAACTACAGCACCTAATGCAAAAATTTGAAAGTACAGTATATACAAGAAATATGGTATGAAAATTAACACAAAGAAAACAAAAGTGATGAGTCTCCAGGAAACCATGAACTGTCAAGGTGATGATGAATGGAGAAAGTGTAGAGCAAGTGAGACAATACAAATACCTTGATAGTATAATACAAGAAAATTTTGTTTATTAATAAAATGAATAAAATTCTAAAGAAAAGGCTTATTAAGTGTTATATTTGGAGTATGACTTATATGGGTCAGAAACATGGACAATTGGGAAGAAAGAAGCTGAAATGTTGGAGGAGTTTGAAATATGGTTATGGAGAAGAATGGAGAAAATAAAGTGAACTGAAAAAAATCACAATGAAGTATTAGAAAGAGTTGAAGAAGAAAGGAATTTACTAAAGACCCTAAGAAAAAGAAAGCATAACTGGATAGGACAGAATGATAAAAGGGAAAATTGAAGGAAAGCAACCACGAGGAAGGAGATGACTAATGATGCTGGATGATATAATGGGCATAAGAGGATATCAAGAGATGGAGGAAGCAAGACAGAGGAAATTGGAGGAAGAGAATCTGCTGAGATATACCACTGGATCTGTCAAGAGACAGAACACTAATGATGATGACATCTGTCATAAGCATCCATGTGAAATTGTCTGTATCCCTTGAAATGGATAAAATTGAGTATCATGCAGTTATAAAATTCTTTATAAAAGAAGGTTTAACGCCAAAAGAAATTCATTCGAAGTTCATAAAAGTTTATGGGCACTCTTCTCCTTCATTTTCAACAAAGAAATGAAGAAAAGTAAGAAATGGGCTGCCGAGTTTAAATATGGCCATATCAGCTTTGAAGATGATCCACGTGAAGGATGTCCAAAAAGTGTAACAACACCAGAAATCATTGATCAAGTGCACGATATGATATTGGATGACAGGCGAGTCAAAGTGTGTGAAATTGCTGAGCCTATAGGCATTTCAAAAGAACGTGTAGGATATGTTTTGCATGAAGAAGTGCAAATTAAAAAGCTTTGCATAAGATGGGTACCACACTGCTCACAGCAGATCAAAAATGCACTCGCATGAAAATCTCTGAACAGTGCTTGGAGCGCTTTAACAAGAATAAAACTGATTTCGTGCATTGATTTATTACTATGGATGAGACTTGGATTCACCATTACACACCAGAATCCAAACAGCAGTCAAAACAGTGGACAGAAGCTGGTTGTTCAGCACTAAAAAAGACCAGTCGGTTCCATCAGCAGGAAAGGTCACGGCATCGGTGTTTTGGGATGCTAAAGGCATTTTGTTTATTAATTATCTCAAAAAGGGTAAAACAGTAACTGGGGAATATTATTCCGATCTTTTAACCAGACTAGACGAAAAAATAAATGTATTAGTCTTAAGGGAGATTATGTTGAAAAATAATGTTGAAATTATAAATTTGTTTTTTCATTGTTAGGCCGAGAACTTTTCAGACCAACCTCGTATTTAATTGAAATTTTGTTTTAGTTCGAGACTTAATCAGTATCAAAGTGCACATAGTAGTAGTAGCAGTAGTTAAAATTTTGCAGAATTCTGTTTTAGATTAACTTATTTCAATGAACAGCCTACTTTAACATTCGTTTTAGCATGAGTTGCACTACAAAAGATAAATAAATTTTTAGCTATAGAATATATGCTAATTTGATAATTCTTGATAAGTTCATCTCTCTTTACAGAACATAGCTGCAATCATCACTGAAATTAACCTAGTTGGCATATTCTAAATTCAAAAAGAATAAGTCATATAATAAAGTTTACATTGAACTGTTTTTGTAGTACCTTGTTTACATCCCTCAAGGTGTAATATTTACCAACTGTTCTCAGTGGGAACTGCTACCTTAATACACTCTTTCATCATTCAACTACTGCAGTTCATTTCCTTCATCTTTAGCCTTAAACCTTTTACAGTTACCTATTCTAAGAAATCCTCTCTCTCTCACACACAGTATCGTACTAATCATTCTAATTTTCCTGCCTTGTCATATTCATAGCCAGGAACATTTTAAGATTGTGTATTGATTCACGGCGAGATAAATAAGTATCACTAACTGTAAAAGAATTTTATACTGCACACACGATTACTCATCACTAGCAAACACGTGCGGAAACATACCTTCAAAAGTGAGTGCCTGTTAGGTGATGAGAATTCAGTAAATGTTAGTAGTGGACAGTATTGATAGTAGAATGGAAAATTATGTTATTAATGTCAAACATGCAGCCGTGAAAATAGAGAATGAAATGGACATTAATAAAGAAATAGTGTGTTTGAATGTTATCCTTCACAGGAAAAAACACAAAATTGAAATATTGAAGAAATGGCAAGACATTAGTAGGGCCAAGAAGAAAAAGAACCAGGCAGTCTTAAGTAGTAATAAAGACTGAGCGAACAGAAAAGAAAAACAAGTTATGGAGAAAATTATTTACGAGACTCAATGATCAAGGTAGTATCTAATGAAAGTATGACAAAATCGTGTTTCCCTGGTGCAAACATTCATAATATTAGTCACACCATCTGGATGCAAAAAAGCTAAGGTGAAGGAAATGATTGTCTTGGTTGGCACAAATGATTTGAGAGCGAGGAGTATTCTATGAGGAAGGATGTAAAGGAGTTGCTAGAAGAAGCAAAACTGAAGAGTGAGAAGGTGAAAATTGTAAGTCTCCTACCACGCTATGACAGAGGAAAAGAGAAGGGTATTGATACTAATCAGTCTATACACAGGTTGTGCAGAAGGAACAGTGTATGATTTATGGATCTGTAGTCTGTGTTTGATAGAAAGAAGGATTTGTACAATGCTGATAGACTGCATCTAAATGGTTTTGGTGTTAGGTGTCCAGAGAGTGTTGTGTTCACCAAGCATGCTGAAGCACAAATGCAAGAAAACTTAAGGTGGAAGCAGGGGAGTTTGTGTAAGTAAAGGCACCCATGAGGCGAGTGAATGTGAGAATGACTAAGTGTAGAATCTAGTCTCTCAAGCAAAAATATTGAATAGGGAAGTCAATTCAGAAAGTAAAGCTGGGCAGGGGCTTAAATGGATGCTGCAGTTTCTGTACTAATGACAGAAGTATCACAAACAAGAGGGAGAAGTTTTTGGCATTTGTTAGTGCAACCCCCGCTAAAAGTTATAGGCATTAGTGAGACATGGCTAACAGCAGATGATGTAGAAAGTTTATTTTTCACTTGCTTTCAACATCTTTCTCTAAATCCAGAGTAATTTAATAAAAGGGTGGCACACCGTTTGGCAACTCCTATAGGTAGAGATGACCTTGCTAATACTTCTGCTTGGTATCTCCACTTGGGCCTTGCTCCCACTGAGATCTCCTCAATAAAGGTCTAAACTAGTCTGGGTAGTGGCCCTTCCCTTAATGCATAACATACATATCCGAAAGGAGATGTGTTTTGCATTATGGGAGATACTGAGATAGGAGTGATGTAAGCTTGCTCCACCTTTGCAAGGAGTTGCACCACCTTATCCCAGTCCTGAAGATACTTTCAGGCACAAACTTTGTTTGCTCACACTTGGATAAAGGATTAATGTAGTTACATGGATAGAATGTGAAGGGTTTAGTATTTTCAGGGAAGAGAGAGAAGATAATGCTGATGACAGCAGATGAATTGCAGCCAAAAAGAATAGGAGATAGGCAGGAGGGTGTGAGATTAAGGCTAGTAAGACAAAATATACAATTGTTGTTGCTATGGGCCAAGGAGTTCCATGGATGATCTGGAAGACATGCACTGGCAAATTGGTACAAGTAATTATTATGGGTGGACTTCAACTATGGAGATATAGGCAGGAAGGAAATGGAAGTTACACACTAAGAGATAATCACTGGAGGCAATGATGGAGAGGACTACAGTTGTGAGAGTATTGGACCTGGTCACAGGACCAGAAGAGCTATCCATAACCAAGGTGACCACTTGTCTTTGATTGGTGAACGTAACCAATATCACTTTCACTAATCAGAAGGGGTGTATGTGGAACTACAAGGCAGGTAATTATGACAAGCTTAGGGAGAAGCTGAAATCTGTGCCATTACATGAAACACCGTAGTGTAAGAATGTTAGTAGTGCATGGAAGATAGTTAAGGGTCACCTAGGGGAAGCAATATTAAATTGTATACCTGAGGGGATGAGAGTTAATCAAGTAGGCACTAGATCATTGACTAATATCATAAAGCACGAGCTGCGGAGGATATACATAGGCTGTTCAATAAGTAATAAGACTATATTTATACAGAAAACAGATTACCTTTAATTGTCATCATTTACATGGTTTTTTCGAAGTAACTACCGTAAGACGCAATGCATTTGTCCAAACGTTGCGTCCACTTTTTAAACACGTGAAAGTCCGTTTTTTGAGAGTTCTTTCAAAATCCTCCACAGCTTTTACATATGCTTTGTTGCTTTCGAAATGGCAGCCTCTTAGGTTTCTTGAGCTGAGGAAACAGCCAGAAATCGCACGGTGCGAGATCAGGACTGTATGGAGGGTGTGGTAAGATAATCTGTGTTGTTCTTCTGCAAAACGTCCACTACACAACCAGCAATATATGACCTTGCATTATCGTGGTGCAATGGACGCTTCCTTTTGACGTGCTTGATGATAATCGCTGCTGCGTTGATCATTGTCTCTGTGATAGACGTTGAAAGTCTTCCCTCACATTCAAGATCTTCCACATTTTGCCTTCCTTCCTTAAAAGTTTTATGCCAGCGAAAAACACTTGCCCTCGACATTGCTTCATCGTGGAAAGCTTTACGTATCATGTTAAAAGTGTCCGATGCCGATTTTTGCAAATGCACACAAAATTTAATCGCATAACGCTGTTCCAAGGACGCTTCCATTTCAAAGACTTGTCACGCCTCGTAGGTGCGCTGAAACAAGCTTGCGTTTAGTCAAGTGACACACTGGCACATCAGCCCGTATACGCCATCTATCAACCTCTTTTGTTAATACAAACAGCAACATTTCTTTATTCCACAGAAATTAATATTGTGATGAGTAGTTTCGCCACAGTAAAATTAGTCTTAATACTTATTGAACAGCCAACTCGCAAACAGTACAAAGCTCAGGCAAGAAATGCAAAATCAGTTTATGAGAAGAATTTAGCCGAGGAAATCCCAAAAAGTTCTTGCATTATATGGCAAGTAAGAGGAATGACTATGGAAGTTTAATGTTAATGAGTAATGATGGTCATGAAATGACAGCTGTGGGATTAGATGGGATATCAGCTCTGGTTTTTTGAGAATGTGCAAGGGAACTGCCAATCCTTCTGACTAGGCTGTTTAATTTAAGTCTCAGCTCTGTCAAGTTCCAAGGGAATAGAAAGAGGGCAAAAGAATTCTCTTGTATAAGGAAGGTTCTAAGACTGCAGTATTATAAGACTGATTTGTCTAATATGATACTGTATGAGGGGCAACTAAATATGGTCTTAAATGGTAATTAGTTTATGGAATTAACAACGCATATAAAGTATATTAATTAAAGGTAACTTTAATGAATAACTTCTATATTTCGGCAATGTCACATTGCCATCTTCAGGAACATAAAGATATGGTATGTGCACTCAGGAACTAACACAAAGCAAATGAGGAAGAAAGCAAGAAACTAATATTGTTCCTAAAGTCCTAATGGTGCCCTCTTGTGGGCTAATTTGGTAGTCTTGGCAGTTGGGCTGAAGTTCTCATAATGAAAGTCTCCCAAATTTGGGGCAGTTTCATGCACCCAAATTTGTTGAGGTTAGGAACGTTTTTTAGAGCTGCTGAAGATTCTTTGAATAATCTTTCGTATTTAAACTTGCTGCGATGAATTAATTTTGTTTTCTTCCAACGAATTTTATGGTGGGTATCTAAGGCATGGTCTGCCAGCCCAGAGCGGCTGTACTGGTGAAACCGGATGTAGTCTTGGTGTTCTGAAATCCTGATATTTGTTGTTCTGCCTGTTTGGCCAAAATAGGACAATTTGCAACTGCAAGGGACCTGGTATACACCAGGCAGGTGTAGGGGAAGTGGTTGGTCTTTGGTGGAGTGGATAAGGGATGCCAACTTTTTATATGGTCTGTAACAGGAAGTAAGGTCATATTTTTTGAGGATATTGGTTATTTTCTCAGAGGTGACCTGGATGTAGGGGATGGTGATAGACTTGGTGTAATCTTTATTGTGGAGGGGGGGAGGGGGGGTTGTGGTTTACAGGTTTTAGTATTTTTTGGATTTTTTTGGGGTTATAGCCATTGGCTATAACCCCAAAAAATGTGCCATTGCGTCCCATAGTGTTTAGGATGTGGTTTAGTTCAATAGTCAGGGCCTTGTCATCTGAGCAGATTAATTTTGCCCTGTTATATAGTGTTTTTATCACCCCATATTGTTGTGAGGGGGGGGGATTGCTGGTGAATGTATCTGCCAGTGTGGGTGGGTTTTCTGTAAACAGAGAAAACCAAAGATCCATCAAGCTGGCGGGTGATTAAAGTGTCTAGGAAGGGGAGGGTGTTGCTTTCCTCTTTTTCTAAAGTGAACTGGACTCTGGGGTGTTGGTTGTTTAAGTGTGCTAGGAAGGAGTGGAGTGTGTCTGAGCCATGTGGCCAAATAGCAAACACATCATCCACGTAACGAAGCCAAATAGTGGGTTTTTGTGGGGCGGAGTTTAAGGCTTTCTCTTCAAATGTCTCCATAAAGAAATTGGCCAAGGGTGGAGAAAGTGGTGAACCCATGGCTGTCCCCTCTATCTGTTTGTAGAACTTTCCTTGCCAAACGAAATAGCCTGAGTTCATTGTGAACTGAAATAGGGCTGAGATATCGGGAGGAAACTTGGCTTGGATGAGCTCCAGGGTTTCTTTGAGTGGGACATTAGTGAATAGGGAGGAGACGTCAAAACTGACCATTATGTCAATGTGTTGGAGTGTGAGGTTTTATACTGGCTTTAAAGTGGGCTGAGTTTTTTATGTGTGATGGTGTGTTGCCAGTGTAGTGTGTGAGCGTTTTGGCTAAATGTTTGGCTAATTTATATGTGGGGGAATCAATGCCATCCACTATGGGATGCAATGGCACATTTTGTTTATGTATTTTTGGGAGTCCGTATAATCGGGGGGGGGGGGGGATCTAGAGTTATAAGGTTTAAGTTTGTTGGTGACTTCCACAGGCCAAGAAGCGACTTTCTTAAGGAGTCTGTGGATAGTTCTGATCTGAGAGCTGGTCGGATTATATTCAATGGGGAGGTAAGTAGTACGGTCTAGTACTAAAGAATTTAGCTTACCTTTGTAGTCTTTTTGATTGAGTACCACAGTGGCGCTTCCCTTATCAGCTTTGGTGATTACTATTTTTTTGTTGTTTTTCAATTCTTGTAGGGCTGTATATTCGTTTTTGGATAAGTTGGATTTTGGAGGTTTGGCTTTAGTAAGAACACCGACTACATCCAGTCATACATTGTTGGCGATATGGTTAGGCAGGTTGCGAATTCCACGCTCTATTTGGATCATGATTTCTTCAGCAGGTATCCTAGGGCGAAATTGTGACCACGTGAAAGTGCGTGAGTGCTTCAGGCTTTAAAACTGCCCTACAAGAATTGAAAAACAACAAAAAAATAGTAATCACCAAAGCTGATAAGGGAAGCGCCACTGTGGTACTCAATCAAAAAGACTACAAAGGTAAGCTAAATTCTTTAGTACTAGACCGTACTACTTACCTCCCCATTGAATATAATCCGACCAGCTCTCAGATTAGAACTATCCACAGACTCCTTAAGAAAGTCACTTCCTGGCCTGTGGAAGTCACCAACAAACTTAAACCTTATAACTCTAGACCCCCCCGATTATATGGACTCCCAAAAATACATTAACAAAATGTGCCATTGCGTCCCCCACATATAAATTAGCCAAACATTTAGCCAAAACGCTCACACACACTACACTGGCAACACACCATCACACATAAAAAACTCAGCCCACTTTAAAGCCAGTATAGAAAACCTCACACTCCAACACACTGACATAATGGTCAGTTTTGACGTCTCCTCCCTATTCACTAATGTCCCACTCAAATAAACCCTTGAGCTCAACCAAGCCAAGTTTCCTCCCAATATCTCAGCCCTATTTCAGTTCACAATGAACTTAGGCTATTTCATTTGGCAAGGAAAGTTCCACAAATAGATAGAGGGGACAGCCATGTGTTCACCACTTTCTCCACCCTTGGCCAATTTCTTTATGGAGACATTTGAAGAGAAAGCCTTAAACTCCGCCCCACAAAAATCCACTATTTGGCTTCGTTATGTGGATGATGTGTTTGCTATTTGGCCACATGGCTCAGACACACTCCACTCCTTCCTAGCACACTTAAACAACCAACACTCCAGAGTCCAGTTCACCTTAGAAAAAGAGGAAAGCAACACCCTCCCCTTCCTAGACACTTTAATCACCCGCCAGCTTGATGGATCTTTGGTTTTCTCTGTTTACAGAAAACCCACCCACACTGGCAGATACATTCACCAGCAATCCCACCACCCCCCCTCATAACAATATGGTGTGATAAAAACACTATATAACAGGGCAAAATTAATCTGCTCAGATGACAAGGCCCTGACTATTGAACTAAACCACATCCTCAACACTTTCTTAGCCAATGGCTATAACCCCAAAAAAATCCAAAAAATACTAAAACCTGTAAACCACAACCCCCCCCCTCCACAATAAAGACTACACCAAGTCTATCACCATCCCCTACATCCAGAGCACCTCTGAGAAAATAACCAATATCCTCAAAAAATATGACCTTACTTCCTGTTACAGACCATATAAAAAGTTGGCATCCCTTATCCACTCCACCAAAGACCAACCACTTCCCTAGACCTGCCTGGTGTATACCAGGTCCCTTGCAGCTGCAAATTGTCCTACTTTGGCCAAACAGGCAGAACAACAAATATCAGGATTTCAGAACACCAAGACTACATCCGGTTTCACCAGTACAGCCGCTCTGGGCTGGCAGACCATGCCTTAGATACCCACCATAAAATTCGTTGGAAGAAAACAATATTAATTCATTGCAGCAAGTTTAAATACAAAAGATTATTCAAAGAATCTTCAGCAGCTCTAAAAAACGTTCCTAACCTCAACAAATTTGGGTGCATGAAACTGCCCCAAATTTTGGAGACTTTCATTATGAGAACTTCAGCCCAACTGCCAAGACTACCAAATTAGCCTGCAAGAGGGCACCATTAGGACTTTAGGAACAATATTTTAGTTTCTTGCTTTCTTCCTCATTTGCTTTGTGTTAGTTCCTGAGTGCACATACCATATCTTTATGTTCCTGAAGATGGCAATGTGACATTGCCGAAATATAGAAGTTATTCATTAAAGTTACCTTTAATTAATATACTTTATATGCGTTGTTAATTCCGTAAACTAATTACCAGTTATGTCTAACCAATGTATAAGTCTTGCTACTAGAATAAATATGGTCTTAAACTTAACCTCAAAAAGACAAAAGTTATGGCAACATGTGAACTTAATGATTTTGAAGTAGATGGGGAGAAAATGGAAGCAGTTAACAATTTTGTGTTCTTAGGATCCCAAATTGATAAAGATGGTCACTGTACCAAAGAAGTTAGAAGATTATTACTCAGAAAAAAAGTAATGACAATTTTAAGCAAGATCTTTAAAGATAAAGATATTAGCCTCATAACAAAAATCAGAATCATGAAAGCAGTGGTATTCCCTGTGGTGCTGTATGGATGTGAAAGTTGAACCCTGAGAAAAAGTGAAAGAAGGAAGATAGATGCATTTGAATTATGGGTTTGGAGACGCTTACTAAGAATACCATGGACTGCAAAGCAAACTAATAAATCAGTGATAGACAGAATAAAGCTAGATTGCTCCCTTGAAGCTATGATCATCAAGCAAAAATTGTCATACTTCTGACATATTATGCGAGCAAATTACAGTCTGGAGAAGATGATGATGCTTGCCAAAGTTGATGGAAGCAGAAGAGGAAGACCAAGAATTAAATGGGTGGATGGAGTTAAAGAAGCAACTGGAGTGCTTGAGGTCTGAAAGACATGGTCAGGGACAGATCAGAATGGAGAGTATGTTTGTGGAGTCGCCAGGAGTCAGAAACGACTCGATGGATCATAACACCCATGAGGGACAACATGGCTTTGTGAAGGGTTGGTCATGCCTTAGTAATTTACCGTCTTTTTATAATATAGTAACACTGGAGTTGGATAGAGGAAATGGCTACATGATGATTTTGCAAAAGCATTTGACAGAATACTATGTGGAACTCTGTTATGTAAATTAGAACAAATGGGAATCAATATGACATTAAGTTAAGTGGATAAGAAGGTGGCTGCTTGACAGATATCAGAAAGTGGTATATGGAGGGGCAGAATCAAGGCTTGAACACGTGACTAGCGGCATGCTGTAAGGTTCAGTTTTGGGACCATTGCTGTTTTATTTGTACATAAATGATATAGGAAATAACACGAAAGGAAATATTCAATTGCCTGCTGATGATATGAAATTAGGTAGAGTATTAGTGTTATCAAGGCGATGCAGAGAGCTTGCAAGATAATTTAAATAGGCTGTCAGTATGGGCAAAAGACAATGGATGTCAATTTATTTCATTTTGGATATCATTTTGGGATAAATAGAGTACAAGTTGTGTATCACATTGATTGCACTGTACTCCAGGAAACAGTGGGCATATTGCTAAGGTAGAGCCAATAAAATTACTTGGCTATTGAAGAACACATTAATAAGTAGAGATAAGGAAGTTGTTATTCCTCTTTATAAGGCCTTGATACATCCACATCTGGACTGTGCTCAAGTTGGTCTGCTAGGTTTCTTGGGGAATGAGGAAGTGGTAGAGAAGAGGCAGAGGCGAATGACCAAGATGGTGAGTGGTCTGAGGAATGTTCCCTTATGAAGATGGATTGGGGGGGGGGAGAGTGCAGAAGTTGGTTGATAAGAGAAAATGAAGAGTTATGATAGAAACATTTAAGTTGCTTAAAGGATTTTATAAGACTGATGCAGGATAAATGTATCAGCACTTGGCTGGAGTGGTCATCTGTGGAAGTTGAATAAAGGTGTAGTTAGTAGGGGTGTCAGGATTAGATTTTCTGCTTATAGAGTTGTAAATAAGTGGAATGGGTTGCCAGCATCAGCTGTGAGTACCTATCTGTTAATGGGTTCAAGTAAGATAAATTGTATGGATAGTTTGGGTCTTAAGACTCCATGGAAGTGCCTGTCCCATAATAACATTTAAGGCCTATAATTGTATCACATAAAAATATTTTTAACGATCAGTTCTAACGCTACTAGTTTCATGATACTTGGTGTTTAGATTCTGTTGTGTGTGCTGCTAATCCTGATTTGTTCTTATTTTTCACATCTTTGAAATGATCTGACATGCGTGTCTCTCCTATGTAACATAAGAATAAAATCAAACTAAAAGCCAGTGGTTTCTTTTAAATTGCTTTATTTCCACTGTTTGTTTAGAAAAGTATTTAATAAAACATGAATGTTGTAAATGTTGAAAGATGAATATACAAAGAAGCTTCTTTGATTTGTCTACTGATAATTGTGCAAATGAAAATATTAATTTTGACAATTACAGTACCCAAATCAAACATCATAAAACTATGTATTAGAGACAACTTTATTAATCATATATATAAACCGAAACTGGAAGTTATATAAGATGCAAATCAATAAAGTAATGGTGACATTAATAAAACTTCATCTAACAAAAATAAAATTATCTGTAATAAAACAGCTTATCAAAACAATTCTAGTTATTTCTTTTTAATGTAAATACTGCTGCCCATTGGTGTATTTATGATGATTGATGAGGTGGATTTCTTAATCTGTAACTGTTTGCTTAAAGGTGTCCATGAAGTTCCTTGCTCTTTTGCTATTTAAAAAGATAAATAAATAATTATATAGAAAACAAGCAAATTTTTTATTAGTTTTTATTAAAATGCTCATACAATTTGTCATAGCCTTCCATTAACAAGAATGTTGTTTTTCAATTTTAACATTCAATGGATTCAAAGTGGAATACTCGGTAGATATATGCAAATTTGCAGGAAATGTTTTTCAGCAGCGACAAAAATATACTGTATGATTAATGTGATTCATACAGTTTGAATTCATATTTTGAATTCAATTCAAAATATGATTGAATTTCATGTCATTAATTTTTGTTCTTTCAATGTGAATGTCATTTTAAGTCTCAATATAGCAAATTCAATATCTAATATACATATGTAATGTATATAAAGCTTAAGAGTAAAAGCCAGATAACTGGGAGGACATATCCACATTGTCTTTAAGGAAAGGGAGGAAATGACTGGAGCCTCTGAGGCAATGTATGCCTCATTAGTATGTATCCACTGGATGCTGGACAAACGAAGATGGGTCAACAATTCAGGACTTAGCCAAACAAACTGTACTCTCTACTGGCTTAAACCAGAAATACACATGATGGTACATCATGAGATTTGATGACAACTGGGGCATCGATCAGTTAAATAAGGCTCTCGCCATTTTCCCATTTTCATCACCATGACAAACAGCAAAATGTAAGCTACCAGACCAAACTAGAACTCAATATCTAGAAGAGAAAATCCAACATCACAAAAATTGAAGACAAGAACCATCAACTTACAGAAGAAGAACAGGAAAAGTATCATGTGAATGTTATTGGCATTATTGAAACAGAGAAGACAAAAACAGATAACATTCTGCTAAATAATGAGTGTAAGATGTTATATTTCATCAATAATGATTAAGGAAAGGAAGGAGTAACAACAGCATTCAACACTAAACATGAAGACACACTTCTCATTTTGGAAGGCTATTTCAAACAGTTATGCAAACAATAATTGGAACATGCAACTGGCAAAGAAAATAGAAAAAAATGGTCCTTGTTTTAGATTTAACACAGCAGAAAATGAATTCTATAAGGCATATTATTTAGGAATATTTTGAAAAAAAAAAGGGCAAGGCTAATAATAATGTTAAGTACCTACTGGATTTCTGCACGGGATACAGATTAGTCATTACTAATACCATGTCCCAACATAAAGATATGCACAAGTCCGTATGGAGAGAAGATGAAAGAAATAAAAGCCTCATTTATGAATATAACATTGAAATAAAGCAATATGTAAGAAAATTTTAAAAAGAATTAAAGTAGAGCAGCTTTTACAGATAAACTATAGACTCGACCATACAAATATTATTCAGGAAAAAGTGAAAGAGTTCGAAAACAAGAACCAAACCTTAGAGCTTCAGTGGCAAACTGTGAAGAAAACACAGATTCAGCTAGGGAGGCATATGATAAAGTTATCTGTAGGGAAAAAAAATAAGATTGCCATGGTGGATACAAGATGTTAAAGTAGTAGTCCTGGAAAAGAAGAAAACGTACTGAAAGTTCCTAGCAAAAATAAGTCAGCAGATGTCCTAAAAGAATACAGAAAAATGGAAGAGAGCTAATGTGATCCATAAAGATTACAGATAAAGTGTAAAATTAGCTAAACAAAATTCATCAAAAGATTTCAGTGCAAATATAAAAGACAAATATCAGGAATGCTGAAAAAGCATTTGATAAAGTTAAAAGAAATATTTTATTTAACATATTAAAAGAAAGACAAATAGCAAATAAGATTAAATTATGAACTATCATATCTGAGAGAGAGAGAGAGATAAACCAAGGAATCCGACAAGGATGTCCCCCTTTCAGCAACTGTTTTTAATATTTATCTAAATGAAATAAAAATTTCCATCAAGGTTAACCTTTCTCCCACTGTGAACTTAAACACACTCCTTTTTTGCTGATGATCAAATAATAATTATAAATTCTGAAGACAACTTACAGAAAAATGTTTTAAATTTAAATGAAATAGCTAAAGATTATGGAAAGATAATATCAACAGAAAAATCAAAAATTATGGCCTTTAAAGAACTTAAATAGCAATAAGTAAGATTTTATAACAAAGTGAATTCATTTAAACTACCTCGGATGTATGATTACATGTGAAAATGAAAAAGATATAAACCTAAACATTGTGAAATATTTAAAAATAACAGGTGTAATTAACTCTATATTTAAACCTAACCTAATTCAAAAACAAACCAGACTAAAAGTATCAAAATCAAGACTAAAAATTCAAAAACATTCTTTTGTTTTATTGTCCAGACTAAATCTGGACAATAAAACAAAAAGGCAAAGATTAATAACAGCTGAAATGAAGTTTATGAGAAAAACTGCAAAGTATACTCTGTTGATCACAAAAGAAATGAAGAAATTATGAAAGAATTAAACCAGCAATCAGTGATAGAAAAAATAAAAATATATAAACATAAATGGATGGAACATGTAGAAAGAGTGAAAACAGAAAGATTACCAAAACAAGCCATTTAAATTACAAACCATTAAGAAAAAGAAAACCAGGATGTCCTCTAAAGAGATTCAACGATGACTTCTAAGGCTGGAACAGGCTACTCTAGGCCTAAATCATTGAAAAGCATGATGATGAAATATCAGGAATGTTGTAAATACTGGCCTGATTGGCCAAGTGATCAGCATATCCACTCTCCAACAAACAGGCTGTGAATTTGAATCCTGTTGCAGGCATGGATGTCTGCAATCATCTTTAGGCAAGAAATGAATTTTATTGTCCAGTATGATACCACCACATCTTGCTTACTGGAGGCCAGAAGCGGCTTCAAAAAAATTCCATACTCAGTCTCTAGAGAAAGGTTTCCGGACTAAGTAAAATATGAAAAAAAATACCAAAGTTATAAAATCAATCAAAATAGGAGGAAAAAATTCCTTAACTAATCCATAATTCAAATGTACTATAGGTTTACAAATAAACTTTCACGGGTAGAGGAGACTTTAAAAAAATGTTCTGGAGGATATTGAAAAAGCTTAGAAATGAAAGAAAGGCTATCTAAAAGGAATCAGATGATAAAGGTGACATGAAAACTGAAGATAAGGATATTCTAAATGTCTGGAGTAATTACTTTGAAAAAATTAAATAAACAAGCACTGACAGAACAGCAGTAGAAAATTACTAAAGAGTCATAAGGCCTCATTGTGGCAATGTAAAATTACATAGGCAAAGTGAATACTGGATTGAACATTATTTCAAAGCCAAAGTTTTGTAAGTACTAACTTTCATAGTTTCTACAAACATTCTGCTTTGAAATAATGGTAGATCTAGTATTCACCTTTGCCTATGCAATTTTACATTGCTGAAATGAAGTCTTATGGCTCTTCCTTTAGTAATTACTTTTACACACCGACCGAGAGTTTACTTATAAAAAATATATTTCTCTGACATTTTCTTAGCATTGAGTGAGAGTGTTTGCTCTCTTAATGTTTCTGGCTGTATATCTGAAGAGAATCAGTTCGAAATAGCTGTCAGACCAGCAAACGCTTTATCAAATGCATTGATAAAAGGCAAATATATGAACGCTTGGGCACTAAGTCTTTTAAGTAGTGCAAGCTAAGGCAACTTGAGAATGCCAAGGATTGTATTCTCATAAGCTCTCAGGTCAACTTATGAAACTTTCATAGTTTCTACAAACATTCGGCTTTGAAATAATGTTGGATCTAGTATCCACTTTGCCTATGTAAAGTAGTATAAAATATTCAAGGAGAATGCAAACAGAAGTACATATCAATAATTGAAATAGCTTTTTTCTATCAAAAGCCTGAAATGTGGAAAGGGCAGCTGAAGTTGGAGATCTGACCAGAAATGTTCAAATATATGTAGTTATAAAAGTTCACAGTGGCCACATGGCATAATTCAGAGGACCTGGTTAGAGGGGTGAACTCCAGATGATAAGAGGAAAACTATCATAGTTACCACCTATAAAAATGTGAAAAGCTGAATGTGAGAATTGTAGAGAAACACTTAGCAGAGAAATTTCTCTACTAAGTGTCCCAGGTAAGATTTATGTAAGTATACTTGAGAAGAGGTCAAAACAAATTGGAAGAGAAACTTAAAGAATGAGCTGGATGCAGCCCAAATAGAGGTTATCAATATCAGAATTTCATTATTATGAGAATACAACCAGGTTCTATACTTAAGTTTTGTAGTGGAAAAGACATACAACAAGGTGCCCAATGAAAAACTTTTCAAAATGCTACAATATGGGGTAAACAGAACATTATGTAAAATAAAGGATAGTCTTTAGGATGTAAATTAGGAGCTGGAATTCAAGGAAAATACATGAAGATGGTTTGATGTGAAATCATGTGTAAGAAAAGGGTCTCTACTCTTATTCATCATCTGATGCATTGCATTATGAAAGAAAGTGGCATAAAATCTGATATTAGAATATCCAGTGCAAGTCTCCAGATTTTTCCTAACTAAATTGAATAATAGCTGTAACAAATTAGGCATGACAATCAGCAATACGAAGACCAAAATTATGAAAACAAGCAGGGACATTCTGAATGGAGAACCCACAGAACATAAAATATTTCAGCTGTTTAGGCTCTTATTTCATGTAAATAAGAGAAAAATTAGTTAAAGTATACAAGACAGTAGTAGTACTCAAACTAAGAGTTGGGTTAGAAATAAAACACTTCATCAAAAGCTGTAGACCACAGATATGAAAGTTCTGAGAAGTATTATGATAGCATCAATGGATAGTTATATTAAAAACAAAGATATTAGGAAGGAACTGGTTATTGTTAGCATTCAAGAATGTATGAGCAGGACTAATCTAGTGTGTTTTATGGTCACTTAAACAGAATGGGAGGAAAAAGTAGTAAAACATTTGATGCGAAGATAGCAGGTAGTCTGATTCAATCAGAAGTGCTTTGGAAGACTGAAATGTTAAATACAACAATGTTTCATTCCTTTCAATTCCTTTCATTTCAATTTTGTATTCCTCAAAATAATACTTATTTTGAGGAATACTTATTTTTGAGTGCTCACAATAACACTCATTTTGAGGAAAACTTTTTTTTTTTTTTTTTTATGTGATTCCTGCTTGCAAAAGGTTATAAGCTTATAGTGCATTAGTCCTGTGAATGGGCTAAGGCTATTTTTATATAATTTTCAGTATTTTTTTAATTTATTGCTTACATAATCTGGAAACCCTGCTCTAGAAACCAAACAAACAAACTTTTTCAAGCCATTTCAGGCCTACAATAAGTGAGACTACGTGTAGTTTCATGCCGGTTGATGAAATTCATCTCCTACCCAAAGACAATCACAAACTTCAATTCCCATCGGCATTCAAACCTATGACCTGTTGGTTGGAGAGTGGATGTAGGCATGGGTGTTTTGATTAGTAAACTTAATCATGTGGTGGTCATAGCAGCCTGTAACCCCCCCCCTCAGGATACTTAACAAGAAACTGATGGGATTACACACACACACACACACAGAAGGTTGCAAGACCTATAGCCTATCAGTGCCATGTATAGCAAAGAGTAAGAAGAAATCTGTTCACTTTTTTTTTTTTTTGAACAACTGAAGGCTGTATTTTTTGGGAAAGACTTTTCCAAAGAATAAAAGAGGTAGAATTTAAAAAAATTGGATTCGGCAAGTTTCAAGCTGGACTGTAAATGGGTGTTGGTTAATAGCAGTTCTGTTCTTATGATTTTGGAGATAAGTGGAAGAATGACAGTGGCCAATTCAGACGAGCACTGTCCATGAAAGTATCTATAGAACAAGTATAAGGCAGAAACTGAATGTCTCTGGGAGAGAGAGATTGAAGCTGAACTTGAAGAAGGATCATTAACTGAATTGCCCTCGGGCATCAAGCAATCTTAGAAAAGGTTTGGGTACACCACCCAAATATGTGAATAAACAATGAAAAGTCAGATTTGGGATTTGTATAGACTTAGCAGCTGTAAATGTGTGAAGCAGTTTCTTAAGCAAAAAAGTACAAGTTTTTTTTGCTGACAGCAGAAGCTATGGTCGAGGTGTGTTGGTGCAGGAAAGGTTTGCGGTGTAGATCAGTCCAAGAAAGGAAATCTGATGATTTGGGATATCAGGGTATTGCCGAAACTTAAGAGAAAGGGATGCTAGCTCTTTCTTGAAAGAGATCATACAGGATTGAGTTTTGGTGGCACTGAAGTCTACAAGACTGTTATTTCCCCACTGAAATACAGTTAGGAGATCAGAGTTCAGGACATCATTCATGGTGAATCTTGAGGGTTCTAGCAACTGGGCACTACGCGGTTTGCAAAATGAAAAAGAGGAACGTATCCATCAACAGCTGTGGACAAGTAAGGCAAGCATTTCATATATCAGATAATATTAGCAACTATCATCAAAGTATGTGAAGAATCTAAATTTCACTTATAAAATTAGAGCTTTAGAAAGAGGAAATGTGCTGTATTATGAGTTTTATGTATGTTTTATATATATATATATATATATATATATATATATATATATCAAGAAAGGCTTACTATAAGACAGCTACTAGAGTCAAATTCTGATTTAACATTTTCTGGAGGACAGATGTTTTTGTATACTAAACAGATGTTTGGTTATTTGACAAGATATAGCAAAAACCAAATTGGAGAATGAACATTTAAAAATATCAAGGTTAGTAGTAGGTTCCCACAAAATATACATATAGAGCATCTCTTAAGTATACTTCACAAGAGGAGGCAGAAAAGTACAAAAAAAAAAACAGCTTTTGGTCAACTTCATTATCACTGAAAATTTTTAAAACACTTGCATTTACTCTAGAACAGGGGTTGGCAACCGTGGCCCATAAAAGGCTGACCATACTTATATGGCATGTGGCCCAAATTTTATCATCAAGAAAAGACGTTATGGACATAGAAGATGATGTTATCTACTACTCAACTGTTGGATGGTTAAGTATAGGTACTGTGCTAAAAAGATTTTTTAATTTACATGAAGAAATGGATATTTTCATGACGGAACACGAAAATACTGTCTCACAACTATCGGATAAAATATGGATTATGTCTCTTGCATTTATGGTAGACATTACAACTACCATAATGAACTTAATTTGACCGTGCAGGGCCAAGGTAAATTACTAGCAGAACTGTTTTCTGACATAAAAGCTTTTGAAGGCAAACCATGTCTGTCGAAGAAATATATGATAGAAGAAAATCTACATTATTATATATATGTTACAAATCTGCATCTAGGTTGGATGGCAAACACAAAAGGAAACTTATTGACGATTTTCAAACAGAATTTTCAATAAGATTTGTGGATTTTCATAAAAATAGCATCGAAATGCGATTATTTTTGTACCCTTTTAATGTCGACATTAATGATGTACCAAAGCGACTATAGACGAAAGTTTTGGAATTACAACACAATGAAACCTTAAAGAACGAATTTTTATTAGAAAATATCCAAAAATTTTATCGATGAATACAAAAAAATTTTAAGTTTTAATCATTTTCGCAAAGAATATGATAGTCGCATTTGGAAGCGCATACATTTACAAACAAGCATTACGAACAAGCATTTTCTGCAATGAGTTTTAGAAAAAAAAAGAAAATTTCTTCTCGACTAACTGATGAACATTTTGCATGCTTCAATTCGAATTTTCATCTTACATTATCAAGTGGATCTAGATAATTTGGCTAAGGGAAAACAATCACAAAAGTCACATTAGGCAGAGAGACATACATACTGTGATGCATAAACTATATTACTGTTTTTACATGATAATAATTTTTCATTGAGTTTCATTTTCATTGTTTCATATTTCGTACTTTAAATATTTCTGTTTTAAGATTGATATAATAAAAATTTATAACTTAGGTATTTTTTTCACTCACTACTTTCTATTAATTAAACGCTTGCGGCCTGATTATTAAAAATAAAAGTTGAAGGTGGTCCGCGAATCTGAAAACGTGGCCGATCCCTGCTCTAGAAAATGAAGAATTTTATTTATGTTAACCTCTTTTTTGTGCAACTTTTAACCCTTAATCACAGGTCAGTTTCTGAAAATATCACAAACTAACAAACTTTTCTTACTTTGAATTTATATATATATCTATATTTAAGTCAAATGTGAATTATCGATATGTCTTTATATATTTTTTTAATTGGGATTTAAAAAAGACAAATTATGCAAACATAAAATAATACTTTTTTAGGCCATGTAAATGAGTAAACTTCCCATACTAAGATAATGCATTCTTTATTAGAACACACTGCAATTTTTTGTACACTTTTTATTTTAAATTTGGGTTTAAATCCAGATGTTTGATTCACATTACATCCATTTTACATACAAAGGGTTAACTATAATGCTTAGAATACAGTCATAGGTAGAAAATGAATCATACTGCTGGTATAAGACCACTACTCTTCTTACTTTAAGCCTGAAGTGGCTTGAAAAAACTAAAATAAAATAAAATAAAATAAAATAAATAAATACATAAAATCTAGTTTAGTCTCTAGAACAGGGTTTCCATATTATCTAACCATCAGTCTCCCTATGCCAACAATAGTATAGAACCTGCTATAGGAAATGCTAAAAAAAGTAGGAATGGAAAATACTGAAAGAAAGTTTTTAAATGATTTATTATTCAAACAGGAGTTTAAGTAGTCATACACTGGAGTCCAAAACCTATGGATTAACACTATTTCTGAGGATTACAACCACAAATTCAAATGAATCAGCTTGTGGTAATTTGTATAACTGATGATTTTGAGTAGAAAGCAGGTATACATTCAAAATTTTGAATCACATGCAAAGGAGTCATGGTAGCACTCAACAGGATAAAAGGTAAAAGGCTGTGCTAAGCGAATCCGGGATGAACAAAGCTCTTTTCGTGAAGGAATAAAGTTGCAAAAACTTGGATGTCTTGTAATGTCTCAAAGACATCTAGATTTCATGTGGGGAAGAATTATTGAAAAGCTTGAAGAAGGCCGCAGAAATATTGATACTGTTTGAGAGTTTGGAATTTCTCATAACATGGTATCCAGGCTCTGGGCAGCATTTCAAACTAATATTTGATAGGTCGCCCTCACTCTACCATGCAGCATGAAGACAGATTTTTCGTTATAACAGTAAAACTATAACCGACGCACCACAGTAAGTCAGCTTCATTTGAGCACAGTATGTGGATATCTCAACAAACTGGACAAGACATCTGCGACAAGTAGGCCTGTAGTCTGCATCTCTTTATCCACAGCTCATTGTATAGCACATTTTCAGTGGCGCTCTATCCATAAAAATCGGACAAGACACCTGAGAACGTACTCTTTATAGACAAGAGTCGTTTTAGTCTTTCCCCCTGATTCTAGACAACACTTGATCTGGCATAAAAGTGGTACTGCTTACTTTTGCAAGAATGTTCTTGAAAGGGATCATGGTGTGGGAAGGCATGATGCTTAATAGATGCACCAAGCTACAAGTCCTGGAAAAAAGGGACTATGACTGGTTAACGATATTGCAATGAAGTTCTTCAACGTCCATGATCTGTAGGCAAAGAATTCATTTTGTGGATAACATTCACACCACATCCTAAACAATGGAGATACTTCTAGAAACTGAGGATATAATCAAACTGAGTAACCAGCACACTCCCATAGAACATGTTTGGGATGTAAGGAGATGCATTTCTACTCAAAATTCCCCTCCAGAAAATAAACAATTCCTCATCCGTCCTCTGAAGGAGGAGTGGGCAAGTTTGCCTCAAGTACTCCCGAATCACTTGGTGCTAAGCATGTTTTGATGTTGTAAGAGCTGCATTACAGGTCGGGATGGACATAATCCATATTGAAATGTCTCTCTGCATTGTTTTCTATAAGTGATGTACATTAATTCCTTAACTGCATCCTTAGGAAATTTGTAACTTTGCCAAAAACGTATTGCAATTTAATTTGTACAAAATTTATGACATTTTTTGTGTAATATAATTCTGTCCACATTTAGCTGCAGTCATAAAAATCAAATCTTTACATATACAAGTAAAAATGTAGTTCTTCCTTAGCTTTTGGGCACCAGCATACTAACATACAACATGGTAATGAGCTTTTGTAAGTAGAATTTACATAAAACAGTGAGAAACAATTTGTAATAAATTGGTAAGCGATCATTAATTAAGCATATATTGTTCTCTTTAGTAGTGAATCAAGGAATTTTTTTAAAGATAGTTTTATAGGGAAGTCATTATCAATTAGTGATCTTTCCTACTGTGAAGGAAAGACTGTTTCTGAATGGGTAATGACCAGCAACTGCTTGTGTGTTTATGTTATTGAATGATATCAGCTAGTTCAGCAGAACAAAACTTAAAAATATCTATATCTAGAGAAGAGGCACAAAGTAGAAACAGTACATCTATGAGATAGTGGGGGTGGGGGAGTCTGTGAGAGGATCACCAATAACCTTTTCTGGAGGGCATCAACATTTTTAGAGGTTTTTGGTACACCACTCCATATGTCAGGACCATGCTAAAGCAAGGTAGATTTGGATTTATACAATACAAGGAATTGTAGAGGTGAGAAATGCCTTAAGCAGAAGCCAGATATCTTGCACTTGATTCTGTGTAAGGTGCCTAAGGCATGGTCACCTAGACCTAACTTACCATAGTTTGGTGACTGATATATTTCTTATGTTCTAGACAGATTTCCCAGTCTGACCATAATGTAATAAGTTGCCAGCATAAAACCTTGTAAACACCTGGAGCGGGGGGGGGAGGGAGTGAATCTTTAGAAGTGCAACCTGCTTCAGATGAGGTCTGAACAACCAACTCTGGCTCTAAGTTAACTCATGCCTCTTCATGATGATTCTATGTTATTTTCGACCATCTAAACGTAAGCAAATTGACATAAACTGGGTTTTATATTGGCCGAAGGATTTTAATTGATACTAAGTAAGAAATACCAACAAGTTTCCTCTTCATTTCTCAAGGACAAACCATACCATCGAATGGGACAAAAGCTCCATGCCCTATTTAGAGGAAGATTTCCACTCCCGATACATAGAAGCCATAACAGTCATCTAAACACAACCTAAATAGAAACCAAGAATTAATTCTAGCTGATATCTAGAAGACCCTCATAAGATCATTAAGCACACCAGAATTAAATTTCGCTGCTAATTACAGAATGTTCCTGCATAACAACAGTTGACATCATGCATGCTCCGTGTCTGATGTATGCATTCTTCTGTATTTGTAAAAATTACAACTGTATTCAGTTCATTCCTTCATGAACAGTTTAAGTTGTTTTATATCTCTTTTATTCACCCTGAAGAAGCCAAAAAGCTAAGTTGGTGAAACTTGTTGGTATTTCTCACTTAGTATCAATTAAAATCTTTCAGCCAATATAAAACCCAGTTTATGTCAATTTTCTCATGCCTCTTCATTTAATTTATTGATAATCGATTATTATTAATAATGGTACTTCTAGAAATCTAAGATAGTCTGATTTTTTTTTCCATTTGTATTTTCATTCTCTCATAATTAAAAGGAGAAACGAAGTAATCAATTGAAATAACTCACTGTTTGTTTGCTTTTAAAAAATTAATTATATTCAATAAAAGTGGTTACTTCTGAATATCATTATATAAACAGCTGCATACCTTGATTTCCAGCAATCCATCTTTTATCATACGTCCATATTCTGGATTAGCCTGACTGAAATTTTTAACAGCTCTCTCCTGTATAAATTCTTGAGCATCCTTGAGATGGCCAACAATGTTTTGCACTAATCTTTCTTTTTCATCAGGCTTTAAAACCTGCATAGTAACAAATAATATACATAAGCAAAAAAAATTTTTAAGGTATCTGAAATGTACCACACATTTCTATAAAATGATTTAAATTTGGATAATTATATGAATTCTTTGAATATAGAAGAGTAACAATATTGCATACTTTTTATGCACTAAAATAGCTTTTCATACAGTTTTAAATGAAACTATAATGCATAAAAGGTAGTCATTACTATGTAATTTCTTAATTTTAAGGTATTTTGCACCATTATAAAATTTCATACATTTTGAATAAAATCAAAAATCCTTATTCCAAAACTAAGAAATTTCCTGCTGACACTGCAGGCTAAAATTAAACAAGAGCAGGAGATAATCCCACAACTGCTTTGGAAAAGTCTTATCTAAAAAACTATCTTAAAATATTCCTTGGTAAAATTTAATTTTAAAAATTAAAATATACATATCTATCATTTTCCAAAGACAATATTTCCAGTTTTTATATATTTTGCTCTGTCCCTGAATGATGCTCATGTGACAGTGAGCAAAATGTGTAGGAGTTGTAAATAAATTCTAGTTTCCATCACATGTGTTAAACATTTTAAATTATTATGCCTACCACACATTTCTATAAAATGATTTAAATTTGGATAATTATATGAATTCTTTGAATATAGAGGAGTAACAATATTGCATACTTTTTATGCACTAAAATAGCTTTTCATACAGTTTTAAATGAAACTATAATGCATAAAAGGTAGTCATTACTATGTAATTTAAAAATAATCACTGAAGTTTAAGAGGTATTACCTATTAAAATGTCATTTTATATTTGAGTATGGTTAATTTCTTTATTTCCTTTAAATTCACCCGAGGTATATAACCAGGAAGTAAGAAGTATTCTATATATATTACTAATACTAATGAATTTTTATTTTTATGATGCTAGATGAGAAATGGAACTTACTGGGCATGTAATGTGGTGATTGTCATGGAGAATCATTGACAAAACAGCAGACAAGATGTAGAAAGTTTTTAAGGCACATGAAGTATCTTCAATGTATGAGCTACTTACATATAAAGCCTGTTAACTTCACATCAAAACATGCTGTTGGATACATACTTACTTTCAGATATTGCCATGCATTATGAAAGGATCACTAATCAGACTGGTTTCCCAGACTGAGAAAGATACAAAGATTGAATTGATGCAGAAGTCATGTTTTCCATATACAAGCAGCAAAAAAGGTAAATCACTTTATTATTAAAATAGTCTGGATCAAAGACAGATGTAGAAAGTTTGTTATTGAGTTACAATGTAAATTATACTTGCCAAGAAATTATAGTTTAATCTTTTACCCAAGTGTAATCACACAAAACCAAGTGGAAAAAACTTTCCACTGCCATCTCTGATCCAGAGTATTTCAATAATAAGGTGATACACATTTTTAATCCTTGTATATGGAAAATATGACTAATCCATTAATTCAACCTTGGTATCTTTTTTTTTTTTTTCTGGCTCCTACTGATGAGATCAAAATAAAGGTCTAAACTGATCTGTGTAGTGACCCTTCTGATAATGCATAGGAATATACATATCTGAAAGGAAGTGTGTTTTGCATTATGGGATACTGAGGCAATTGATGTGAAGTCAACAGCCTTTACAAACAAGTAACCCACATGAAAATATTTCACGCACCAGCTTTGTTTGCTTTCACTTTGGTAAAGCATTAAATAAGAATATGATTTCTTGCAAATATAAAGCTATCTCTCAAATGGCTGATCCTAACAAGGTAACATATGGTTTACTCCTCCTAGTGTATTTCTTAAAGGAAAATATAATAAACAGGAGATAGAGTGTAAACAAAGCACCAAATTTAATACACATTTAGTTTGAGGAGGGGTGCAATTTGATAATTAAGCCCAAAATTATCATATATACCTTAATTCATTGGCCTTTATTTTTTCTAAGTATTCAAATGAAATCAGTACTCTAAAATTTAATTCCAACTGAATTAAATAAAATTTAATTTCCAAAATAGTAGTCTCTGAAACTGAAAAGGAGGTTGATAACATTATGGCTTCAAACACTTTTATTGATGAACACCTGCATGCCTTAAGAAGTAATGACAATCTTGAAGTTCTCTATTTAGGATTTGTACCTGTCCTGCAAAAATACTCATTACATATTTAGCATATAATTCAAGTTTGCTTGAAAGACTTCACCTTTTTCCAAAACGTTCCAACTTGTGTAAAATTATCATCATCTGCTGAGTTCCAACGATCTACATCACCACTACAATGAAAGGTACTTTCTTTCTGGGAACTATTGTCTACAGGACCACTAAAGCTGTTTGGATAATAATTGGGAGCACCATCTGTAGTAAGAAAAAATCTTTATAAAAAATTAAAAAAATAACTTCAATATAAAATGAAAAAATATTAAATAAAGATGCAATTTAATAATATGGTCCATAGTGAATTATGGATGTGAGACATGGACATATACAAAATCCATAATCAAGAAATTTCAGGAGAAATTTCATGATTATGGATTTCTTGAAAATTTGTAGAGAGCACTGAAGATTTCTTGAAAGGGGGGGGGGGGGGAGGAACAAAAGCGCACTTGTGAAAGACCTTATAAAATGCAAGATGGCAAGACACATATTAAGAGGATCAGCAGGAAAAAAATTTCTGGAAATACTGGAGGGAAAATTAGATTGAACATCTCCTTGTAGACCAAGAACTTCTTGGGTTCATTATGTAAAGAAATGGATGAGTAACAAGAGTTATTATTATGAGATCAAAAGGATGGCAGAGGAATTCATTTTAGAAATTAGACTTTACAACAGTGTTATAAATAGCTATTTTAATTTCTCGACATTTCAATCTTCATATTAAGATCATCATCTGGAGTATATACAAGGACAAGGCATATGACAAGGGGTGCTTAAGGGTCAAAACTGTATACCTGAGAGGAGACCTCCACATAGCCTTTAAAGGAATGTGGAGAACCGACCAGGGCTTCTGACCTAATGTCCAATCCTTGCCTTCTCGTGGTGCACCCTGTTGGGTATCTACTTTGTTACTGAACGAATGAGGATGGGCTGGCAATTTGGAATTTAGCTGACCAATTTGTATTCTTATTGGTTAAAGCAAAATAAAAAATGATGGTACAAAATCACAAAATTTCATGCCGGCTGGGGCGTCGCCCGGTTAAACAAAGGCCCCCGTTGTTTTCACCAGGAAACCAGGGCGAACAGCGAAAAGTCAGCTACTGGAACAAATCTGAAAACACACCCCAACTCAACATAAGAAGCCTGAATAGCAAAGAAATAGAGCTAGCTGAGGAATTAGATAAGTACCAGATCGACATAATAGGGGTGACTGAAACAAAAATGACAAAAACTGGTGAGATCTTTCTGAGCAATAAATACAAAATGTTATATTCAGGCAATGACAATCAAGGAAAAGAAGGGGTAGCTATAGTATTCAACACAAAATACGAGGCTAATCTTCTTGAATGGCAGTCAGTCTCAAGTAGAGTAATGTGGGCAAATATGAGAATGGGGAACTGGACAATGAGACTTATTTGTGCCTATGGTCCCACAGAAGATTCTACTAAGATAGAAGTGGAGGAATTTTTTTGAGGCTTTAGAGAAAGCAATTGACACAATGAAAAAGGAAAAGTTGGTCCTTATTGGGGATCTAAATAGCAGAGTAGGAAATGATTGTGAGACATACAAAAATATTTTGGGAAAATTTGGAGAAAAGACCAAAGCTAATAATAATGGCAAATATCTGTTGGATTTCTGCTCAGGACATGGACTGGTTATTGCTAACACCATGTTCCAACATAAAAATGTGCACAAATTCACATGGAAAGAAGAGGCAAGGTATAAGAAAAGTCTCATAAACTATGTTATTGTTGATAGTGATGTTTTCTCCCTGGTGCAGGACACCAGTGCACAGAGGATTTGAATTTGGAAGTGATCACTATTTAGTCTTGAGTAGGATGAAATTGAATTTCATATTCAAAAAGAATAACATGTAAGAAAGTTTTAAAGCGAATAAAAGTTGAGCAGCTCTCAGATGTGAACTGTAGACTAAAATACACAAAGATTATTCAAGAAAAAATGAAAGAGTTTGAGAACAGGAATCAAACCTTGGAGATTCAGTGGCAAGCCTTGAAGAAAACCCTGATTGATTCAGCTAGAGAGGCATGTGGTGAAGTTGTCTGCAATGATAGAAAAAATAGAACTCCATGTTGGACACAGGAAGTTAAAGAGGCAGTGAAGGAAAAGAAGAAAGCATATCAAAAGTTCCTGGCAAATAAGTCAGCTTGGGCTCTTAGAGAATATAGAGACAAATGCAAGAATGCTAAACACTGTGTAAAACTAGCTAAACAAAAGTCATGGGAGGACTTTGGCAAGAATATAGAAAATAAATATCAAGAAGGTGGCAAAATATTCTGGAGGTTGTTGAAGAAGCTTAGGAATGGAGGAAAGAGTGCTGTAAAAGGAGTTAGAGATGATAAAGGTGACATGAAAACGGAAGAAAAAGATATTCTTGAAGTATGGAGTAATTACTTTGAAAAACTGCTAAATGAAAGAAGCAGTGATGACAGCACAGTGGTAAAAAAACACACTGACCAGGTATGCAGTCAGGAATATATATCCATACTTGAAGTAGAAAAAGCCATCAAAGGCTTGAAATGTGGAAAGGCAGTAGGAGTAAATGATATTCAACCAGAAATGCTGAAGTATGGTGGTATAAAAGTTTTACAGTGGCTGCACTGCATAGTTCAGAAAGCCTGGACAGAGGGACGAATTCCTGATGATTAGAGTAGAGCTCTCAATATTACCCATATATAAAAAGGGAAATAAAACTGAATGTGAGAATTACAGAAGTACTTCCCTACTAAGTGTTCCTGGCAAGATCTATGCAAGTATACTTGAGAAATGATTGAGAAGAATTGTGGAAGAAAAGCTGGGTGAAGAACAAGCCGGATTCAGGCCAAATAGAGGCTGTAAGGATCAGATCTTCACTTTATGACAAATAGTCGAGAAAGCATGGGAATATAACAAAGATCTGTATTTAAGTTTTGTCGATTTGGAAAAGGCATATGACAAGGTGCCAAGAGAGAAGCTATTCAATACGCTGCAGTTATATGGTGTCAATGGGGCATTATATCAAGCAATACTTAGTCTTTATTTGAGTTGTGAGTCAGCAGTTAGAATTGAAGGAAGTACAAGAAGATGGTTTAATGTTAAATCTGGTGTGAGACAAGGATGTACATTATCTCCTCTGTTATTCATTATCTATATGGATCACATTATGAAGGCAAGTGGTATTAAACATGATATCAAAATTGGAGATGTTAATGTCAGCTCTTTGCTTTATGCAGATGATGTTATACTTCTAAATAAATCCGCTACAAGTCTGAAGATTCTCTGACTAAATTGAATAACTGTTGTAATAGATATGGTATGAAGGTCAGCAATAAAAAAGACAAAGACAATGAAAATAGGCAGAATCATTGAAAATGTCAACTGTGTTGTGAATGGAGAACCTGTGAACAATTAAAACATTTCAGCTACTTAGGCACAATTTTTAGTGAAGATGGTAAATTCAATATAGAAATAGACAACAGAATCAGTTGTCAATTGAATAAATTCATATGAAATAAGAGCGAAATTAGTCAAAACACTAAATTAGCTGTATATAAGACAGTGTTCAAACCAGTTTTAACTTATGGATCTGAGAGCTGGGTCATAAGTAAAACACTTGACCAAAGACTAGAGACCGCAGATATGAGAGACCTGAGAAAGATTAGAGGAGTGAGCAGATGGCATCAATGGCAATATCATATTAAAAACGAGGATATTAGGAAAGAACTTGACATTGTCAGCATCCAGGAATGCATTAGCAGAGCTAATCTCAGGTGGTATGGTCACTTAAATAGAATGTGAGAGAAAAGATTAGCAAAACAAGTGTTCTCTGCCAGGTTAGCAGGAAAACGACCCTGAGGAAGACCAATATATAGGTGGATTGATACGGTACAAAGTGCCTTAGATGATAGAAATATAAGATCTGATAATGTTGGGGTCTTGACAAGTAACAGACTGATTTGGAGGAAAATTGTAGTTCGGAAGTTAGTAATGATGTAATTTTTTCATGTAGTACTATCATATCCTGTACACCCCTTGATGGTACATGGCAGGAATTTGATGATGAAGGCATACATGCATTGCCTCTGGCAATCGAACTTTGACCTGTTAGACCTTCACTCAGTGGTGCACAAACACTCATGTTATTTTTTAGCAAAGCTTAGGCAGTGGACTTAATTACAACAAAATACAATATAATATTAAACGATAAATAACAGAATTCTAAAATTACTAAATTGTCTGGCACCTTTACATAAAATTTAACCTGCTTGACATATCAGTATGTGCAAAGTTTTAAAGTGCATGTTAAGTTCTGAAGAAATTACAAAGTAACTACCTTTTAGTTTTATTCAGAACTTAACAATGGGAAGCTCTGTAGTCAACTAACATCGATATGTTGGGCAGATGAGCTGTGCAAAAAAAAGAGATGTCGGTAATGCATGGAAATTCAAATAGTGTAGGGGGGGTGAAATGAATGAACAGTGAAATCAAGCAATCTGTGTTCAAAAAGAAAAAGTTATGGAGGAAGTATAAGACAGAGGCAATGAGATCCATAAAGAATATAAAGTGCAGGCTAGGAAGATGATGAGCATGATAAAAAAAAAAAGAAAAGGAGCAGTATAAGAGGAGATTGGCTGGTCAGGCCAAGGTTAATTCAAGGGAATTCTTACATTTATATGGCAAGCAGGAGAAAAAATTATGGCAGGTTAATGTTGGTGGATAGTCATGGCAGCAGAGTACCGATGCAAAGAATATAGTGGAATTACTGAATGACCACTTTATCAGCATATATCATATTGGTGTAAATGATGCCATGCAACATGTAGAAGGGAGACAGGTATTACGAAGATTAGAAGTGAAAGAATCAAAGGTGTATCAGGTATTGACCTGATTATTTAATGGGAGTCTTGTGATGGGTAAGGTTCCTAAGGAATGGAACAGGAGGCAGTTCGTGCATAGGCACTGCGGAACTGCAGCACCCCCAATTTTTTCAATATATTTATTAATTTATTTATATTTGCTTGTAATATTTAATTTTATCATCAACAATCCTATACAATTCTCTTATTTTGTATAAAAAAAATAATAAAAATCCATCTTGTAGCACTTAGGAGGGCGAAGGACGCTAGCAGCATTGTGTTTACCACAGTGTCATATTGCTACGCGTGCAAGCATATGCATGTCATAGTGAGATGCGAGCTATTAGTGTAATGTGGCACTGTCCGTCATGCAGTTCCACTGTTGTTTATATGCAGTTTGCGCTAGTAGTAGAGTGTTCGTAGTGCTTATCGTGTTTACTCCGTCTCTTTAAATGTTTGGACATTATAATTAAAGACATTACATTTGTTGTAGTTTTTATTTTAGAACATTATTGGAGTTATGATAATGGATGTTATTTTTAAGTAATTTTGAATTATACTATACTGTATAATTTTATCGATAATAAACAATATTTTTTCATGAAACAAAACAAGAAGAATATATTTTATTTTTAAGTAATTCTGAGGAACAATTGGCAAGGAACTTCAAAAATTACAAATATCGAGATTTGGCATTCGAAGTTGTTTTGATACTGCTTAACGATGTAAACAATATTTTTTCATGAAACAAAACAAGAATATATTTTATTTTTAAGTAATTTTGAATTATACCAAAATGTATAATTTCATCGATAATAAACAATATTTTTTCATTGGGGGGGAGGGGATTGAGACAGCCTTCCCATGTCCCCCCCCTCGTAAATCCACCTAGTCTTCGCTTCAAATCTAGAAAGCCTCTCTGGTCCATGGATGAACTCTCTTTAGCCGCGCTGCCATCAATATCTGACATATGGAGACAATACTGGTCCAACAATCTCCCAACAAACGGCTTCCTGGTAGAAGATCCCTGTGCTCTGCAGCCTGGTTTTGGTCTTCCTAGGAAGATTTAGTCATACATAAACAGGATCAGAATTAGTCAGGGCAGATGTGGCTATCTTCTACATAAATGGGAGCTGTCAGATCACCCTTATTGTGATTGTTTTCCTGTGGCTCTGATGATTACTCATATTGTGTACGACTGCCCAAGGCACCAATTTCACATCCACAAGGTGACGGATGAGGCCTTGAATTGGCTTTCCAGCCTGGACCTTGACCTGTAGTTGGTATGGTGGTGGCGGTGGTTATGGAGGAAACAGAAGATCACGGTCCCGTCTCACCACAAAGACGTTATTCTAGTAGTCACTCTCAAAGTCCTCATCATGGTATCAGCAGAACTCCTCATGTTAGAAGATGATGATACAGTGTGAAATGGGCCTCCTCTAATGTATCAAGTGTTCTCACACAAGACACAACTGCTCTCTACTTAAACTCGGATACAGCAACTTTTATGTTGTGAAGTGTTGTGAGAACATGCAGTCTTGTCATACTTGGTGCAGCAGGACGATAATTGTCCCTGCCTTAATTATGACAAGTTACTTTTCCTTTATATTTAAAAAAAAGAGACTTAGTAAGCAGGTTGTGCTTTTTATGTAATGAATTTTTATATGTTAAGATTTTTATCATTTGTTTCTGGAAATTGTGATTGTATTTTTCACTTACCAGTTTCATGTAGTCATAAGAATAAATAAATATTTTTCATGATTAATTTTTTTTTTAATTTTTACCATAATTTTGATATTTTATCCAAACATGTATACACTGTACTTAAGTGTGTATGTATATTTCGAAAGTTGCAGCACCCCCATGATTTCTAGCCACGAGCTGCCACTGAAATGGAAAGAGCAAAATAGTACCCCTCCACAAGCATGATTCTAGGACAGAAGTTTCCAATTATAGACCAGTCTGCATAACTGCAGTTTAAGTCAAGGCAGCGTTGGAGAGATAGGTTAGGAATAAAATGCAAGATTGGGCTGATGGGCTTAGTATTCTTTATGATGGTCAGCATGGTCTGGATTTCTATTTTTCAGGATTGCTAAAACAAGACTAAAATAAGTCTTGTTTTAGCATTTACTTGCATTAACACAGGAGAATCATATAAAGTGATATTCTTGGCCTTTGCAAGTGTTCAATAGATTACCACATGACAAGTTGTAGAAAATGGGAATAAATAAAGTACAGGAAAACCTCACTTAATGCGAATTCGATATGCGTGATAATCAGTTAGCACGATTGAGTGAAATGATACTATTTACTATAAGTCACTGCCACCCAATTACTGCCCTATCTCACTTACATCAGTCCTGTCAAAGGTAATGGAAAAAACCATCAATTCACAACTTCGCCATTATCTTGAAGACACTCACCAAATAAATGACCGCCAGCATGGATTCTGCCACTGCCGATCAACAGAAGATCTACTCACATACGTCACCCATCTCTGGACAAATGCAATGGAGAAGTTTGGCGAATCTCAAGTGGTTGCACTAGATATCTCCAAAGCCATCGACCGGGTCTGGCACAATGGCCTACTAGGCAAACTACCATCATTCAGCCTGACCCAGGACTTCTGTAGGTGGATTGCCAGTTTCTGTCTGGACGCACCCTGTGTGTGATGTTGGACGGCTCCCTATTCTCTCACCACCCAATTCATGCTGCGGATCCCACAAGAATCTGTCCTCTCACCAACCCTCTTCCTGCTGTATATCAATGACCTACTGCAACTGACCTCCAACCCAATACACAGTTTTGCAGATGACCTTACCCTACACAACTCCCCTCAACCTACAGAACATCAACTACCACCACCTTCAACTCCGATCTCGAAGACATCCTACAATGGGATTCGGATAACCTCATAAATTTCAACGCCAATAAAAACCCAGTTCTGTACTATTTCCCATAAAAAAATAACCATTTTTTCCCAGTATCGTTTTTGATGGTACCCAAATTTCCAGACAGCTTGAGATCTCGCTCCTTGGAATCACCCTCAACATTAAACCTCTCCTGGCACAAACATATCTCAAACACTGAATCCTCAGCCTCAAAAAAAAAACTAGGATTTCTCTTTTGCTCAAGACGTTACTTCGCCCCCAAACAGCTATTAACATTATACAAGTCACAAATCCGCCCAACTATTGAATGCTGCTCCCACATATGGGGTGGGGCTCCCAAAAGCTCTCTCAAAATGCTCGACTCAATATAGAGGAGAGCCATTAGACTTATCAACGATTCATCCCTCAGCAACTCTCTCCCCCCACTTTCACACAGACGTATGGTCTCTGCAGTATGTATATTCTACAAATATTTCCATGGGAAATGCTCATCTGAAATAACATCAATAATTCCTCCACTCAGTACTAAACTCATTGGAACACGTGCAGCTGCTGCACAACATCCTTTCACAGTACACCAAGAAACAAACAGAACAAATTTCTTTTCCCTCTTCCTTCATCCCTGAAACTGCTGCACTATGGAGCAGTCTCCCACCTGCTGTGTTTCCCAAGGAATGCAATTTAAAGTCATTCAAATCAAATGTAAAAAAATTCCTCCTTTTCCAATCCACTACCCATACCAGTACTAATGTATTATAGGTTGACCAACCAACCTCCTGTGTATGGGCCCAACATTTAAAAAAAAAAAAAAAATCCCGCTTTAAGCAAGTGATTAATCAGTTAATGCAATTTTTTTATGTTATGCGAAATTTTACATTACATGAAATTTTTTGCCGCCAATCTGCAGCGAGTGGAAAAGCTGAAAGTCGTTAAGAGTCATGAAAGGCACTCATAATACAATGATTGTGCGAGACCTGGGATACAGCGGGTCTACAGTTTGGACTACATTAAATAAGAGCAAAGAATACAAAAAACAAGGAAAAATTGTTACTGCTCTTTAACCATGCAGATCACCCAAAATAGAAGACATTTAGTGATCAAGATGTAGTGTGTTCTATCACTCTGGTTTGAGGATTTTAACCAAAAAAGAATATACCTCTTAGTACAGGGAATATTCAGGCAAAAGCTCTCAATATTTTTACCTCATTAAAAGAAACCAAATTTCAAGAGGAATGTGAAAGCTTTACTACGAGTTTAGGATGATTGGACTATTTTAAAAATCGAGCTGGACTGCATTAACGTAAGAATAACTGGGGAATCTGCTAGTGCTGATAAACGTGTGGACAGACTTATGTGTTCGTCGAACATGTTGTTTATTATTTTAACGGTATAATAGAACACAGAAACTAAGTAAATAATTAATTTATTAACTTGATGCTGATATTTTCGCTGGTATTATAACCAGCATCTTCAGAGCACAAAAACACTGTTTGTCACAATACACGAGACTAAAACAACATGGTGTACATTAACAAAATTGTAGCAGCAACACAAAGACTAGAGTCCTGATTTTGGCACCCTCTATCTGAAAAAAAAAAACGCTATCATATATTGCTAGAGTCCTAGAAAAGTGCTAGTTTTTCCTTAATATGACTGTCTCCCAGATCTTCAGCAAGTTAATACAGCCATATTTGTTGAGATTTGGGGTGTGTTTTAGGGCTTCTGTCGCCTCTAAGAACAATCTCTCTGATTTATATGGGTTTCTGTGTAGTACTTTTGTGTTTTTCCAGTTGATCCTGTGTGCAGGGGTATCCAGAGCATGGTCTGCTAGGCCCGACTTCCCATAATGATATTTCCGGATGTATCGTTTATGTTCGCTGATGCGGATATTCACAGTTCTTCCTGTTTGACCGTAGTAGGCTTGATTGCATGAGCAGGGTACTTGGTAGACTCCTGGATGTGATAAAGGAGGAATGCTGTCCTTGGGTGAGCGGATGAGGGTGGCTAATTTGCTACATGGTCTGAATGTAGTGCGTAGTTTATGTTTAATGAGAATTCTTGAGATCTTTTCGGATGTGCCTTTAATGTAAGGGATGGTGACTGTTTTGTTGTAGTTCTCTGTGGTGGATGGTGGGAGGGGTTTCTTAGGAGTGTTTAGTATTTTGTTTATTTTTTGTGGATTGTAGCCGTTGGCCAAGAAGGTGTGGCATAAGTGAGTCAGTTCAGCAGTAAGAGCCTTGTCATTTGAACAGATTGCTCTCACTCTATGGGTTAGCGTTTTTAATATGCCATATTGTTGAGAAGGATGATGGTGTGATTGTTTGTGTAAGTATCTGCCTGTATGTGTGGGTTTTCTGAAAACTGAAAATGATAAGGAACCATCTGGGAGACGTGTGATGAGTGTATCCAGGAAGGGCAGACAGTTGTTGGCTTCCGGTTCCATAGTAAAGTGGATTTTTGGGTGTTGGCTATTTAAATGTGCTAAGAATGTTTTCAATGTCTCAGGGCCATGTGGCCAAATGGCAAGCACATCATCAACATAGCGTAGCCAAAGTGTTGGTTTGAGAGTGGCTGTATTGATTGCTTGTTTTTCCAGGTGTTCTATGTAAAAGTTGGCTAGGGGGGGAGAAAGGGGGGAGCCCATGGCTGTCCCATCAATTTGTTTGTATATTTTCCCTTTCCATGTGAAATATCCTGCATGTATTGTGAATTTGAATAGTTCAAATATATCAGGGGGGAAGTGTGACTTCAGTAGATTGAGGGTTTCTATTAGTGGTACATTTGTGAATAGTGAAGTGATGTCAAAGCTTACTATTAAGTCTGAGCTTTTTAGGGTGAGGTGTTGTAAGATGCTTTTTAGGTGTGCTGAATTTTTGATAAAGGAGGGAGAATTGTTAGTGAGAGTGGCTAGTAGCTTTGCTAAATGTCTAGCCAGTTTGTATGTGGGACTATTTATACTGTCCACAATTGGGCGTAGGGGTGTGCCTGGTTTGTGAATTTTTGGTGATCCATAGATCCTCGGTGTTCTAACATGGAAGGGTTTGAGTTTGTTAACTGTGTCTTTGGGCCAGGAAGTGACTTTTTTTTAATAATTTTCGTGCCTTATTCTTTTGTGTGTTGGTGGGATTGCGATCTATAATTTTGTATGTTGACTGATCTTGTAATAGTGTGTGCATTTTGTTTTCATATTCAGTTGTGTCCATCACCACGGTTGCATTTCCTTTGTCTGCTTTTGTTATGGTAATCTGGCTGTTGTTGTGTAGCTCTTTTATAGCAATGAATTCCTTATGTGGGATATTACTTTTTGGAGGCTTGGACTTGATTAGGATGTTGGCCACATCTAAACGTATGTTGTTAGCTATTGTTGGAGGCAGGTCGTAAATTCCTCGTTCGATGGACGCCATTATTTCGGCTTTTGGAACTTGCTTGGGAGTTATGGCAAAGTTGTGCCCTCGACTTAAAGCAGTTGTGGCTTCTTTGCTTAAGGTGAGTGACGATAGATTCACAACGACGAGGTCTTGTTGTAGTTGCGGTCGTTGTATGGTGTTCCGTTGTTGTAGATTTTCGAACTTCTTTTGGTGCCGGTTTTTGACTCTGTCGAATTCTTTTTTTTTGCCGTTGCGTCGGTGATGTTCTCTAAGATCTGCCAAAGTTCCGTATTTAGAATATTATGCAGTGATTCTCGTAATGCGCTGATAGTTGTATTTGCTTGTGCTAATTCCCGGCGAGTGGTGTTAATTTGTTCGCGTAAAAGCGCTACACTCGCTCGTTTATAGATGCGTTGGGCTTTGGCCGAGTGGAACTTGTTTTTGATTTTAAAACAGTTCGGTATTAATTTGGTGTCTCGGCACCTCTTTAAGAAGGCTAACCTGTTTAGTTGCCGCACCAATTTCAACTTCCACTTACCATATCGTCGTGTCTTGCGTACGATATCGTCTCCGTGAAGAATCCTTAAACGTGTGGACAGACTTATGTGTTCGTCGAACATGTTGTTTATTATTTTAACGGTATAATAGAACACAGAAACTAAGTAAATAATTAATTTATTAACTTGATGCTGATATTTCGCTGGTATTATAACCAGCATCTTCAGAGCACAAAAACACTCTAGTCTTTGTGTTGATGCTACAATTTTGTTAATGTACACCATGTTGTTTTAGTCTCGCGTATTGTGACAAACAGTGTTTTTGTGCTCTGAAGATGCTGGTTATAATACCAGCGAAATATCAGCATCAAGTTAATAAATTAATTATTTACTTAGTTTCTGTGTTCTATTATACCGTTAAAATAATAAACAACATAGTGCTGATAAAGATTCTGTGGCCAAGTTTCCTGAAGAATTGCAAAGGATAATTCATCACGACGATCAGCAAATATTTAACTTTGACGAATTGGTCTCTTTTGGAAGCGTATGCTAACAAAAACTTTCCTAGCTAAAACTGAAGCATCTCAACCAGAATACAAAGTATCTAAAGATCGTCTTACGCTTTTATTAGGAGGCAATGCAGAAGCCGACTACTTTAAACTGAAGCCTATGTTAGTTTATCATGTGCAAAATCCAGATCTAACATTGTTAAAAGAAATCATCACAATTGGAAAAGAACTTGAATTTAATTAACTGGATAATGAAGATGTGAGAAACTTACTTGATTCCTATTCAAAACAGTTAAGCAAGAATGATCTTCAACTAGAAGGAGATCATTCTCCTTCTAGTTGAAGGAGAATATGAAATATGAGCATATGAAAAAGATAAGGAGTGTGTACAAGAGAATGTTACTACTAAGAAGCTCACTGCAAAAGAACTTGAGCTAGTTTTCAATCACATTTAGTAAGTGCTAAGGAAATTTTGTTTGATGCTGATCCTGATATGGAACGAAGCTTCAAAGTCCACCAAAATCTTGATAAAGAGATCACTAGCTATCGCAAATTGCATGACAAGATGAAAAAGTCTAGCATGATTCATACATCTTTACTTAATATTTTTTTGTAAAAATATTAAGTAAAGCTCAATCAAATGTTAAGACATTAAATAAAAATTTAAGCAGTTAATTTTTATAAACTTTGGTGATTTTATCCTCTAATATAGCTCACTTGCTGTAATTTTTTTCCAAATTTACGCTGATGGATGAATTATAATTATTCCTATTGTTTATTGCAGGGGTTCTCAAACTTTTCAAATTTTGTACCACATAAATAAGAATCAAAAAATATATGTACCACTATAAAAGCATTTCCCAACTAAAAATCAATACATCCCAAATGGAGTGTTTATAATCAAAGAATAAAACATTTTAAATTTATATTATTTATTTATATTTGTAAATGAAACTTTTACATTATAATGAAATATAGTAAATGGTGGGTAATAATACATGAGCAAATATTAAGGAGATTTATTATTGGTGAGGATTAATGCGACGAATGAGCCTGTTTCATTATAACCAATTTCGTAAGTCAGGTTCAAGTTGCAACCGTGTCCTATATTTATTTTTAATTAATAGCATGGCTGAAAACACAGTTTCGCAAAGATATATGTTAAAAGGCATTAAAAATTTTATCGCTTTGTTGGAAATATACTTATATTCATCTCTTCTTTTTAACCAAAAATTGCATAACTTATCTTTTTTGAACTCATTCATGAGATTTCTGTCACACGAAATATCTATGAGTTGATCTCTTTCTTGAATTGAAAAATTATCTAGCACAGTATCCAAAAAAGAAAACGGATCTCTTATCCAACTTTCATTTTCTAAATTTTCAGGAAAGTAGGAATGAAAATTATTAACAAGTCCTATGCAGTGTTTTTCTATATCTTCAATTAGTTGTTAATTCAGTGACAAATCATTTTCCTGGAGATACTCTTCTAATGTTGGTAATGTAGCAATTTTCTTCCTTTTCACATCCTTAATTATGTATTCTACTTTTTTCACAGCTGCATTTATTTTATAATGTACAGTAAAGACAGTTTTATTGGAACCTTGTAAACTAGAATTCAGTTCGTTCAGTTTTCCAAAAATATCAGCCAAATACGCTAAATGTGATAGCCAGAGTTCATCAGTAAAACAATGGCGAAGTTCAAATTTGAATTTTGACAGGAATATTTGGACCTCTGAAAATTCAAAGAGTTGAGTTAAAACTTTTCCCCTTGACAACCACTGCACTTCTGTGTGTAAAAGGAGCTTATTATGGTTACCGCCCATTTCATTGCACAAAATTGTAAATAGTCATGAATTTAGGGCCCGACATTTAATAAAATTCACTACCTTCACAGACTGATCTAAAACAGTCTTTAGTTCTGTGGGCATTGCTTTGGTAGCTAGTACTTCACGATATATGCTGCAATGTGTAAACTTGGCATCTGGGGCAACTTCTTTAATTTTGGCAAAAACACCACCACAACAACCTGTTATTAAATGTGCACCATCAGCACACACACACTCCTACACATTTTTTCCAATTTATTTCATGGCCAATGATAAACTCATTAATTTTCTTAAAAATCTCATCCACTGTGGTATGATTTGGAAGAGGCTCGCAAGATAAGAATTCTTCATCTATGACTTGTTCTCTTTCATATCAAATATAAGCCATCAACTGTGCAAAGTTGTTTATGTCTGTACTTTCATCGAACTGAATTGCAAAATATTTGCTTTGCTTTATGTTTTCGATTAGCGTTTGTTTTACTTGAGCTGCCATTTCATTAATTCGTTGCAAAACAGTGTCATCTGACAAAGAAACAACATTCAATTTGGCTGCTGCTGTAGCAGCAAGAATAGACGTCACAATGTCTTTGGCTGCAGGTAACATTCAAGTTTCTCCAATAGTATGTGGTTTTACAGTTTGAGCAATTCTCAAACAAATACGATGCTTCCTCTGCTCATTCGTTAATTGTTGTAAAAGAATGAAGTGAACTGTTGTTAGTTTTCATTTCAGTTCGTTTTCTTTTTAAAAAGGTCGAGAGGGCTACCTTTTAAACAGGTGTGTTGGTTTTGAAAATGCCATAGCAGAAGTGATGGTTTCATCTAGTGATTTGAAAATTGTTCGTAACAAATAACACACTGAGGCCTGGGGTCGTTTTCATCCTCGTTCCAAAAAAATCCATATTAAATAATTTTCATTATACTTTCTTGTAGCAGTAGCATTTCATTTTCTAAATGCTTCATGAGATTCAGGATTAAAACTAGAAGTGCTAGCTGAGTGAGTGTCGTCTGCCAGCCATTTCCTCTTCGATTTTTCAATTCCTAACCATTTGTCCATTATAACGAGGATATTGTCATTATAATGACATTATATAATATTTTATTTGACATTATAATGTCAAATAGAGTGACACTACTGTTATTATATTCTGTATACTTTGCTAGTGATCTCATTCATAAACAAAATTCAGCACATTCCCGGGCGTTCGCAAGAACATCACATCTTGGTAGTGGTAGTGTCTTAACAGCGGTGTCAGCATAAATCAAAAACGCCACTCCACATTCATAAGAATATAAACATAACATTTATTTTTAATATCATTTATGTTAAATAATATCTTTATGTTAAATAATAACTTTTCTTTATTTTTTTAACGGAACATCACATAATTATCTTAATAAAATACATTTTCACGTATAATATAATATATTACTCTTAAACTTGCAACAATCTATTGCTTTTGTTTTTCATTATTATTATTATTACGGGCAGCTCCAAGGAGTCCTTAGACTCATCGATGGAGGCCCAACATCATGTGAAGAACAACTATTCGGTTCACACAGTATCTATCATACTTCACCTTAAACTCATTTACAGTCATGGCACCCACAACAGGCTCTGGCAGTTTATTCCACTCGTTTACCACTCTCCAAGTAAAAAACCTAGCTCTAACACCCTTGCTAACCACACTCTTACCAAGCTTCCATGGATGGCCCTAGTCCTCCCACTACCAGTCCTATTCTCAAAAATATCTTCTGAATTAATCTTATAGAAACCCTTCAGTAATTTGAATGTCTCAATCATATCACCCCTTTTCCGTCTATCAACCAATTTCTGCAACCCACAAATCTTCAACCTGTTCTCATAAGGTTCATTCCATAGACTTGCTATCATCTTGGTCACTCGTCTCTGGATCCTCTCCACCTCCTCCCCATCGAGAAGAAACCCTGGCGCCCATATCTGGGCACAGTAGTCTAGATAGAGTCTTATCGAGGCTCAATACAGAGGAACAATAACCTGTTTGTCTCTGCTCGTTAAAGTGTTTTTCAGCAGCCAAGTGATTTGATGAGCTGATTTCGCCACTTTTGCGATGTGCCCCCTAAACTTCAACTCCCTATCCACCAACACTCCCAAATCCCTGGCCTCGTCAATCTCCTGGAGTACAGTTCCACCAATGTGATATACTGCTGCTAATCTTTTCACCCCAAAATGCAAAACCTTACATTTTTCCACATTAAATTGACATCCATTCTCCTTAGCCCAGTCCTCCAATATCCAAAATCATCCTGCAAAATTTTGACATCCTGAGCATTCACTATTGCTCTACCTAACGTTGCATCATCTGCAAACAGATGCACAGTTCCTCTCAGATTCTTTCCTATATCGTCAATGAACAAATTAAACAGTAGTGGTCCAAGAACAGAACCTTGCAGCACACCACTAGTCACAGGCCGTCTTTTGGACTCTACTCCTGAAACCACGCTCTGATATCTCTCCATCAACCACCCTCTTATCCATCTCACCAACCCTATATCCATTCTCATATGCTGCAGTTTACTGATTAGAACTCCATGTGTTATCCTATCAAAAACTTTAGTGAGGTCCAGTAGAATCACTGTAAATCCGCTACCCTTATCCAGTTTAGCCGTCACTGTGTTATAGAATGTGAGCAAGTTACTGAGGCATGATCTACCCTTCACAAAACCATGCTGTCCTCCATATAGTATCCCATTTTCATCTATCCAATCTTGTATTTTCTTCTTGACTATTTTCTCCAAGATCTTGACAACAATTCCTGATATGCTGATCAGCCGGTAGTTTCCAACAGCAGTCTTGGAACCTCCTTTATGCAGTGGAATTATTTTCCCCTTTCCATCCCCTTGGAACTAACCCAGACTCGAGACTCAAATTAAACAAAATGGTCAAAGGCACTGACAATTCTTTAGCCGCTTCTCGTACGACACGAGCTGGTATACCATCCAATCCCGCAGATGAATTGACATTGAGGTTTTGAAATAGACTATTCACCTCCACTTCATTCACCACAATTCCCGTATAAGCTGTTGGTTCTTTCATTTTTTCTGCAATGTCACCACCTGGATGATATACTCTTGCAAAGTGCTCACTCAATAATTCTACTATATCAACTGATTCAGTTACCTCCCTACCATCAGCATTCTTTAAAATCAATCTGCCACAAACATTTTTTCTTTTATGAAGATAATAAGCCGAAAGGCTATTTTACCAGCGAATTTTATTTTATAGCCGGGTACGAAACTCAGGTCGAAATCCATCGACATCCATAGAGTTTCAATGCCGAAAAAACTATCGGCAGAACCAAGTGTAAATGATCACTTGGGTAATACAACACCGGGCAACTCCATGCAAAGGTGAAGCAAGCTCCGTCACTAACTTTAATATTCTCTCATAATGTAAAACCCAGCTCCTAAGACACACCACTTCGGCAATTCAATAGTAGAGGTATGTAAGTTTTGGTTCACTTAAAACCTTGATATTCCAGGTCTACCTACTCACTGATGAGACCTCAAAAAAGGTTGAAACCGGTCTGGGTAGTGACCTCTTCTCATAATGTAAAACAGTATTTATACATCTCTTAGGAGCTGGGTTTTACATTATGAGAGAATATTAAAGTTAGTGACACAGCTTGCTTCACCTTTGCATGGAGTTGCCCTGATGTTGTATTACCCAAGTGATCATTTACACTTGGTTCCACCGATAGTTTTTTCGGCATTGAAACTCTATGGATGTCGATGGATTTCGACCCGAGTTTCGTACCTGGCTATAAAATAAAATGGGATTTGCCATCTCCCTCTTAATTTTTTCTTTTACTTGCAACATATCGAAAAAACTATTTGGGATTCTCTTTTTATGTTATATGTACTTTGTCTATTATAATTTTTTTATATACAAAAATACTGTTTCAAAATAAATATTAAATATGAAATCCCTTATGACACGCTAATGAGACTTTGCATCCGAAAATTCACATAAAACTGCAATAAAACTTATTTGTTCGTTTTATTCAATTCACTAAGCTAAATTCTTGGAACAGTCTACTCGTTACAATATTAAAATACATTTTTCTGAAGATTTATTTAAATATTTTATGTAAAAATTGTACTACCAAAAATAACATAATGTACCATTAGTGGTACATGTACCACAGTTTGAGAAATGATGGTTTATTGCATTCACTTAATGCACATTAATTGATGGATTAATTAATTGCGTTAAGTGAGGTTTTCCTGTATATTGGTTAGAAGGTTTGGTGATTGGCTCTCTGAGCAATACCAGCAAGTTGTGACAACTTGGACAAAGGAGTATGGTTGTAGTTTTAATAAGTGCAAGGTGTTTTTATTTTGGAGTACAGAAATATAAGGCTGTATACTATACTGATGTTTCTCTACTGCAGGAAATGGATGATATTCAAGATTTGGAGGTGATGGTTGAGGGTATATTGCAAAGACTGCATATTGTAGTGCCTATGATAAAAAGTCCAACAGGTGCCTCTTGTTGGACTTTTTATCTTGTTTTATCTTTTTATCTTGCAAAGAAATCATTCATTCAGAGTCTAACATACTAAACTTACTAACGAAGAGAAATACCTGCACATCAGCTGAAATCAAAAGCGAAACTTCTTCATTTTTTGTATAAAATTTGTATTCTTTATTTCATGTACCATATATTTAAACTATTGTGATCATATTAAGATTTTATTTAGAGTATGTCTTAAAAGAGGGATAATCTGACTTAATTTAAGCCTCGCTTAAGCTGTGTAAAATAACTGTGAGTCACCAAATAGTTACTAAATTATAATTCTTGGAAGGTATAAAACTACACGTGTACAGCGTAATGCTGGCAGCAGTAGCATAAGCGGAACGCATATTGACGCAATTCTGGGAATAGACGAGCATAACAGCGTCGGGAAAAAGCAAGGGATGAACCCAAGGGGTGAAAAGATATGGGCCGTGTGCAAAGGGGACTCCAAAAAAAAAGAGGGTGCTCTAAGGAGGAATATAAGGGGATGAGCGCCATATTGAAGATCTCTCTCTTGTCGTATCGTTTTCCTGTTTGGTGGCTCAGAAGTTAGTGGGAGTTCACGTAAAGGTGGGAAGGAGATGAAGCATCTGTGCTAAGATAAGATGTCAGACAGCAGGCTTTCTTCAAAATGGAGAATGATTCCGTAAAAGTTAATAAGATAAAAATTTCCAGTCCTAGCAGAATCAAGCCGTCGCTGAGAAGTCCCATCGAGTTGTTCCTGAAAACGCAAGGATTTAAGTCCGTTTGCGGCAGAAATAATGAAGACAGTGTAACCCCTACGTTAGTGTATGGACAGCCAATAGACAAGAAGTAACCAGACGTACATGTGGTGCTGAAAGATGCAGAAAAAGTTTGGTAAGGTGAAATTACTCTATTTTGTGTATAAAATTCATTAGAAGAGAGAAGATTGTTTGCAAATGTGAAATTAAGGAGAGTATTCTAAGGAACTCTGTGGACAGTCTCTAATTAGAAAGTTAACCTCCTTTGAGAGTAAGAAGAATTGTTTAGAAGAGACCTTTGGTATTGCATGTAATAGGATTAACTTAATGAGATTAGAATTGTGGATTTTAGTAACTGAGTAACATTAGAATGTTTGTTTATATTGTTTTATGAATAGCATTACAGAAAGGAATTTAGCTTAACTTCATATCATTTCCTATCTATTCCAATATGCAGTTACTGTGTTTCGCATGCATTATGACCTTAGATTTAGTTTAGAATATGTTAACTTCTTAACTTGAGTTTTAATTATAGTTCGCCTACAGATTAGAGACCCTTCGACACTTATGCACATGTCCCAAAAAGGAGAATCCATTCCAATAATAGGGTAATCAATCTATCTGCTGGGATGAGTTTGTTTATTATTACATTGTCGGAAAATTTATTTTCTTTTACAAACATTGTAGTTTTTAAAGTGTAACTATTTTGCTTGTAAAAACAGTTGGAAAAATGTACGTAGAGTATTAACAAAATTAAAAGAAAGGTGTAGCATAAAACAAAAATTTAACAAAATTTATTTTTAAGAAAGTTTTCTATAAAATAAAAATAATTATACAGAGAAACTGAATTTTTTTTTCAAATGAACTTAGATATTCTAAACTTACAGTTTAGAATATCTAAGTTAGATATCCTTAGAGAACTGAGACACTTTAATAATAATTATTTATGACTTGTTGTGATTCTTTTAACAGACCCATGCAAAAAAAAGATTGAAAAAAAATACCATTATCAAATCCTTTTAATCTTCATAGTCGTCTGAATCAGTGTCGAATCGCCATTACTTTCACTTAAACTGATCACCAAAGGTTTGCATAATTCTTCGATAATAATGTCTCTGTTCCAATACATATTTTCCAATGAGGTGACATGAGAGCAATATTTTCCCCAGCTTTGAACTGTAATACTTTCAATCGCCTGTTCTGCAAGCTTAAAAAGTTTCGACATGTCAATATCCCCAATTATGTTGCAAAGGCGAATGAAATTTTTCACTTCTGCCCAAACATACTCAATAGCATTAATATAGCAATAGCATTAAAACTATTCAATAGCATTAAAATAAAATCCGATTTCATGAAGTATTTTCCTCGAAGTTTCTCTTTTTCAAAGAAAATTAATTTTTTCTGTAAGCACAGAAAGGAATCAATTTTGAAACAGTTGGCACTCTTTTCTTGACCACGTAAAATTCGTGAATAGTTCTTCTTATAACGTCCACATCAAAATCATTCAAAGCTATGGTTTTGATGATTTTCTTTCTCTGGCGCTTTTTTTAGGAGATTTAAATTTTGGCTTACCTTCACCTTTTGATTCCCTACGAATTCTTTTAACAGTCGACCCCGATATGCCCGCAATTGCATTTGCATGTTTTATGACTTGAGAAAGGGGAAACAAGGAGACTGCCTTTTAACGATTCTTTTTCGCAGAATGTCAGCGCATTATTCAATATTCTTTTGCAAGAGCTACTGAAACGTTTAACAACAGAACATGTTGACTGTACTGGATCCATCATACAAATTAATAATAAAAAAAAATGCAAAAAAACGACAACAAAAATCAAGTTACTACTAGTACGCCGACAGACAAGAAAGCACATGAATTCACATGTCGGCGACCAATTCATACATCCTTCATTTCTTTCTCCCCTTCAACCTGAATCGACTATTCTTGGCAAAATGCCAAGCAGAGATCTACAAATGGTGGGCATACTATAGTATTGAGTCATAATTGAGTGTATGAAATTTTGTATTCTGTTTAGATATTCCAATAAACATGTCATACTTGCCTAAACCTGAATCATGCCTGATTATGATTCCAAACTACCACTTATAAAAATAGAACCTATTTTGGCGGGAAGGATTTAGAAAGTAAAAGATAATTATAGATTTAGGTCACGACTGCAATTATCTGAATCTACATTGTGTAACAACGCCTCAGAATCTAGTATTGTCTCCCTGAGTAAGGATTCTTTTCTGCTATAGGATACTGGCTGGCGCAGCAAAATATAAATTCGCCAGTATCCGAAGAGGAAACAATCCTAGATATATGTATATTAGGCCCGATATCTGAAGAAGTAAAATAGCGACAGAAAGATAGAATAGATAAATATAGAATAGAAAATATAGAGAAAGCAACGACATAACAATAGAGCAGCCGGTAGGATTAAATTGAATAAGGTTTTGAATAAGATAGGATATAATCAAGTAACAAACTAATAAATCCCATAAAATAAAATATTTAACACAGGTGTGTCACTGTATGAAGCACTGGTCAGACCACACTTGGACTAATGTGCTCAGAATTGGTCACCTGGTTTTCATTGTGATATGGAAACATTGGAGAGGATCCAGAGACAAGTGACTGAGACAATATCAGGACTCTGGAATGTTAACTATGGAGAGAGAGAGGTTGAAGGAATGTGGATTGCAGAGTTTGGTGGATAGGAGGTAAAGAAATAATATGATAGAGACATTTAAATTAGTGAGGGGGTTTTATCAGAATAATCCGGAGGGGATTATAAAAAGAGTAGAAGGTGAGAAGGGAAGAACTAGTTGTAGTTCCTGGAAGATTATCCTTATTAGATATGATATCATATATTCTCATTTCTCCCAATCCTACCTTTAAGAGGAAGGAGCAGTATGGCTAGTTTATTATTAGCTACTTATATATTATGTATATTATATATGTATACATATGCAGCTAATCTTATATACATATACACATATATGTAGCTAATTATGTATATATATTAGCTACAATAAACATATATAAACATATATATATATATATATATATATATATATATATATATATATATATATAAGTATATATACTTCGTATATATAAACATATACTAATATATATACATATATTATGTATATATATTAGCTAAATATATTTGTTATGTATGAGTGTGTTGAAGAGGGGTATAAGGAGTAAATTTTTTACATGGAGAATTGTGAGTGAATGAAACACATTACTGGAACATGTTGTTAATGCAGGGAGTGTTAAGGATTTTAAGATTCAGTACAATAAACACATCGTCAGTAGAATGAGCCGCCTACAATGAACAATTCCATGGAGGGTGTAATGATAATAATATGGTGAGAAAATGGATGGGGGGGGGGGGTATCTGATGGAAACCTCCTAAGATGGGAGCGGCATCACTATATGGAATTTGAAACCTGATGTAAAGCAAACCCTAGTGCTACTCTTGTTCTTTATGTATAAAAGAAACTTACTGTAATCAGCTGCTACTTTGGTCAGCCATTAGAATGTAGTCGAGATTTTGTTTTATGAAAGCAAACACTAAAATCAGTCATTAGAATGTCATCAAGATTTTCTTTTATGAAAACAAACACTAAAATCAGTCATTAGAATGTCATCAAGATTTTGTTTTATGAAAACAAACACTAATTAGCTGTTACTTTGATCAGTCATTAGAATGTCATCATGATTCTGTTTTATGAAAACAAACACATTTTATGAAAGTTCACACTTTGACCTATACAAAGAACTATTTTTTGAAATGGTACTTACTCTGATTATCATTAACACATTGTGGTCCATCTCTTTGGTAATTTTGAGCAGAGCACTTCATGGGACAATTTACAGGAATCTGTAGATAATTTGTTCCTAATCTGTGGCGATGAGTATCACTATATGAAAAAAGTCGGCCCTAAAGAACAAATTCAATCCACATCAAATAACCCCAACTTGCTTAGATCTTAAAAAATAATAATTAATAAAATTAAAAGATTTTGCTAACCCACCTGTAGCATTTTATCAGGGCTTGGCTCAACACCAGGTATCATATGGGCTGGACAAAAGGCAATCTGTTCGATTTCAGCAAAATAATTCTGAGGATTACGATTCAAAACTATCTTCCCAACTGGTATTAAGGGATATTCAGAATGAGGCCAAACCTACAACAGTGAATTCATAGCAGATCAATTGTTGGTATTACTATACTAATTATCTAAAGTTTTAAATTACATACAACGCGGAAGTCTTTTTTTTATGTGTCTTCTACATGTGAAAGGTTATAAACTTGAAATAACATCAGCACTGTGATGGAATTTTTTTTTCTATTTTTTTTTAAATTTATTTTTACAAATCTGAAAATCCTGCTCTAGAAACCAACCATGGAACTTTTTCAAGACACTTCAGGCCTCCAATAAATCCCGAGGATGTGGTCTCACAAAGGATTATGAAAATCATCTCCACCCCTACACAGATAGATGAATCACTACTGCTTCCAGAGCAGTATTAAGCTGGATATGATGAAAAGGAGTGTGGTTGTCAACAAGTATAGCTACTCCACCATGCGCACGACCATTTCTGATTCTGTCTTTGCATACTAAAGCAATATTCCTGAGGGCAGGATCCTCATTGTGTTTTAAATGTGTTTCCTACAGGCAGAGACAAATAGGTTTGTATTTCTGCAGCAGGTGCTTGATATCATCAATACTCTTGCAAAGCCCACGGCAATTCCGTTGGATAAATTTTCCTATTGTTTGGACTCCACAGACTTGTCTAATTTTCAGGAAGTTAAGGACTTATCCTTGTCAGGTTTATATCTCTCATTAGATTTTGTGTACAACTGGTGTTCATCTCTTCCTCTGAAAGAAAATCCAATACTTCATCGGATGTGTTATGATTACTGGGTGAATTCGAGTTATTTTCTGTCATTACTGATATATCCATTTTTTCTGTGGGAGGATCTGGTGGTTTGTCATTTAAATTACAACCTTGTCATAATTTTTTTAATAAGTTCGTTCTCCTCAAAAGGCACCATTTCTGGAGTAGGACTGTACATTGTGCGGTTGATGTGCTCAAGAGAGAAACAGTCACGATGATTAAAGTCATGTATGGTGAAAATGTCAAATAGTGGAATAGGCATGAGTTATTGGTGACACTTTCTTTACTGTTACCTTCTTGGCATAATAGGATCTCAGAGTGGGAGTAGTAGTGAGTAATTTCCTTTTTGCATCTTGGTATGATATATTTTGTTCTGTTTTTACTTTTTGTATTTCTTTTTCGTCTTTCCATTTCTGACATGCACAGGAGTATGCTAGATGATCTTCCTGGCAATTTATACATTTGGCTTTCTTTGCATGACAAGATTTGTTTTCATGCTCTTTACTACCATATCAGGCACAGATGACAGCACAATGACAAGCAGTTTGGGTATGTCCATATTTCTGACGCTTGCAGCATCTTAATGGATTAGGGATGTATAATCTGAGAGGAAAACTGAGGTACCCCACTTTTACAGATGTTGGAGGATTTGAAGTGTCAAAAGTAATGATGATATTTCTGGTTGGAACCAGGCAACTATCCATATGGATCCGGATGCACCTCATACCTGTTGCCCCTTGATCTTTCATTTCTAGACATATCTCCTCATCAGGAACATCTAGGAGGTCCCATTCTGGGATCACCCCTCTAGAGGAATTAAGTGTTTTGTGGGGTGTGGCTGTTATTGGAATTCCATCCATGAATACTGCTCTGAGTATTTTCTCAGATTGTTGCTGACATGTTTTTATGAGGATATCCCCCAAGGCATAAATTTTTGAGTGTTTTGGGAGAACTTGCCAGTGCTTCAAGACCCTTTTGAATGAAAAATGGTGACATTTTTCCTATTGGCTTTTCCCCCTGTTACATGAATGTTCAAATAAGTTAGTACATTTGTGCTGGTATCACATCTTTTGTTTCTTACTTCTGTCATAGATATACCGATGGTATATCAATGGTGTCATTACCTGGTTGGGGCTCTGTTAAGGATCCCAGAACATTTGAGGATGATGGATTCCTACTTGAGTAGTTTTTTTTGTTCAGCATCAGAGCTCCACACCCACCACAGAGCCACACATGGATGCCCACTCTCTGGCAAGCAATGACTGCACTCAAGAGTGGGGGTGCAAGGGTTACCCTGAACGCTATACAGGCACCACAGCAAGCCTTTGCCCTGTCCCCACACCCTTGCAGGCAAGCCCACTAGCTGAATGGTCCTGGCTGGGCTATCCAGGACTGCCCATCTTGCCAAAGCAGGGCCAAAGTAGTGCATGGCTACCAGGATTCCCTTTTCTGGATGTCCACAGGTTATACCGTAAGGTCAACACGGTGACAAGGCAATGGATACTAGTGATGGTAGTCTTGTAAATAGGGTAATAAAAAGACTCAAGAGAAGTAGAATGAAGTATATGGGAAGAAAAGCAAAGAAAAAGAGGAAGAATGAAAAGGGGCCAGTACCATCGCTGGGAGGTCCCCTCCACCACAAACAGGTGGCTCACATGGAGAGGTCCAATGATGGTGGTCTGAAAGATAGGATAGTAAAAGACACATAGGAATAGAGCAAAGAAAATTAACTAAAATACAAAAAAAAAAAAAAAAGAAGAAGAAGAAGAATGAAAAAAGCCAATACCATTACTGTTAGGTCCCCTCCACCACAAACATGTGTCTCTTACATGAAAGAGGAGGGGGGGGGGTGATAACAAATTGGAAAAAGGGCAACTGAGCACTTATTAGATGTCTTCAATCTCAGAGAAAAAGAAAACAACCTTAACCACCTTACTGACTATACTATGCTCAGCCATCAATCATAACAAGGATGTGAAGCATGGCGCTAAAACATCATTCAGACACTACTGCAATAACACAGATACAAAATATAAGATGGATAATAGAGCTGTAGGTACGAGTAAACTATGAGTAAATGTGTATGAATAATAAATAACTAGTTTTCCCTGTCTATATGGCTGACAGCATCTTCAAGAGGTTATGACGCAAGTAAAAAAACCAAATGTTTCCCAACAGACACTATTTCTATAAACTGAGAAGACCGAAATGATAGTTTAATCACATGTATCATTAGGGATATTGCGTGCAGTCTCTGCATTGTTCTTTCCACAAGAACACAGAATCTTATACACTCCAGGATGTTTATAAAATGGAACTTTGTCTTTAGGGGAACATAGGAAAACCAGTTAACACCTTACGAAGTAAGGTGTTAACTGGTTTGAAGATTGTTCTGATGTTGAATAATGATTTTAAGATTTGAACTATTTTTCTTTAAGCACTTTGTAATTAATTTCAGGGTTATTATGGAATAGTTCACTAGAAAATAAGATTCTTTAGTACCTTTTTTGAGTAGCCATTCAGGAGGAACTCATTAAATATAATTTGAAGTTCGTTTCTTTTAATTTCATCATCTTTCAGTATATTTATAGCTCTATTTTTCAAGGTTTTGATTATACTTATTTTGGTTGAGGGTGATGAAATGAGCTTGCCTGTAGATATCTGCCTGTGTGAGTTTATTTCCTGTGAACGTCTAATGATAATCCTCCAGTGATGTTTTTGGTGATGAGGATGTCTAGGAATGTTAATTTTCCATCCTTTTATGAATTTGATTTCCGGATGGTGATTATTCAGGAAATATACAAAATCTTCAAGGTCTTTGTGGGTATGTTACCGAATAATAAAGATGTTATCGTCATCTCTCTCTCTCTCTCCATCAGATATTTGGTTTTAAGGTTGCCTGTGCTATAGCTACTTCCTCAAATTTTTCATGTAAGTCGGTGGTCTGAAAAGTTCTCAGCATAACAATGAAAAAACGAATTCATAATTTCGAAATTATTTTTATTTTTCAATATAGTCTCCCTTAAGATATAGACAAAAGATATAGAAACATTATAAAAGATGTGACAACATATCCAGAAGCAGACTGTGATACAGATCACTATTGTTGTCAACTAAGATAAGGATTAATCTAAAAAAGGTAACTACAGGGAAATGGAACAAATCATGGAACATGGAGCGGCTGAAGATACCAAGTACGGCGAATGAATTCTCAAAGAAAGTAGAGGAAGAAATGAACGAGAGAAATATACCAGAAAATGATGATGCAAGTGAAAAATGGAAGATTCTGAAGGAAAGCATAATTACTGCTACAGAATTGCATTTAGTCAAAAAAGAAGAGGAAAGAGAGAAAAGAAAAAAACCACGGATGACAGAAAATATTTTGAGGAAAATAACGAAAAGAAGAAAGTTAGTTAATAGTAAAACAGGGGAGAAAAAAAAAACAGTATAAAGACTTGAGTAGGGAGATACAAAGAGAGATAAGAAGGAAAAAGGAAGAGTGGTTAGATGAAATAAGTAAAGATACAACAGCAAAGGCAGAAAGAAAGAACATAAAAGGTGTTTATAAAAACATTAATATGATGACAGGAAGGAGGAAGATGCTAAGGACTGGAGCAATCAAGAATGAAAGAGGTGAAATTCTGATAGAAAAAGAGAAGATATTACAGAGATGGGAAGAATATGTAAGTAAACTTTATGAAGACAGGGAAAGAGGAGAAAATCAAAGGAAAGAACATAGTGGGCAGAGACTGTGCATTGCATCATGAGGTAGGAATTGAATCTAGCAATTCGAAAGATGAAAGAAGGAAAATCGCCTGGAATAGATGGTATACAGATAGAACTTATAAGGAATCTAGGTGAAAAAGGTATGGAAGTGTTATGGCAAATTATTAATGGAATTTATGAAGGACAAGAATTACCAGAGGAGTTTAGAAGATCAATTTTTATCCCCATTCCAAAAAAGACGGGAGTTTTAGACTATAACAATTTTAGAACAATAAGTCTTATAACTCACACAGCAAAAATTCTGGTGCAAATAATTTTAGAGAGTATTAGGAATAAAATAGAAAAAGAAATGAATGAGGAACAGTTTGGATTCAGAACCAACAGAGGAACTAGAGAGGCTATAACTTGTCTAAGAATTATTGGGGAGAAAACACTAAACCATGGTGGAAAGTTGTTTTTGGGATTTCTAGATTTTGAAAAGGCATTTAATACAGTGAAACATGAAAGGCTTTTTGACATTCTAGAAAATACTGATATTGACTCTTATGACTTGGAAATTTTAAAGAGATTATATTGGTCACAAATAGCGTCAGTATGTGTAAATGGAGAGGAAACAGGAGAATTCCCGGTGGAGAGAGGAGTCAGACAAGGATGCAAGTTATCACCATTAATGTTTAACTTTTATAGTGAACAAATGTTTAGAGAGGCACTTGAGGATGAAGAAGGAATAAAAATAAACAGAAGAATCATTAATAATTTAAGATATGCGGATGATGTAGTGATGATGGCAGAAAGTGAAAATGGGTTACAACAAATTATTCAAAGAATTGAAAACTCTTGTAAAGAGTATGGACTAAGAATTAACACAAAAAAGACCAAGATAATGATAATGGGTAGAAAAATAGGAGATAATGTAAAAATAAGATGTGGAGGAAAGATTTTAGAAGAAGTGGAAAGATTTTAATATTTAGGTAGCTGGATCTCAGAGAAAGGAACTTCAGAGTTGGACATTAGAAATAGAATAGGCAGAGCTAAATCGGCATTTATGGAAATGAAGAGAATTTTAAACACTAAAATAGGCGTTAGAATTGGAATAATTAAAGCAACAGTTTGGAGTATTGCCAGTTATGGAAGTGAATCTGGACACTCAGAAAGAGAGATATGGAAAGAATTAATGCATTGGAAATGCGGTGTTATAGAAAGATGGAAAAGTTTATCTATACAGAGAGAATATCAAATCAAGAAGTTTTAAGACGAGTTGGGATGGAAAGAACACTGCTAAAGAATGTTATGCAAAGAAAGACCAGATTTGCAGGACATCTTCTGAGAGGTTCTTCGGGACACCTGACAAGAACTATATTACAAGGGAAAGTTGAGGGGAAGAGAAGACGTGGAAGACCAACTAGAGAGTGGTGTAATGACATCGTGGAATGGACTGGTTTAAGAATGATGGAAGCGACAGACAGAGAGAAATGGAGAAGAGCTGCTCATCTGCTGCAACCCTCTTCCTAGAAGATGCTACCGGACGACGACGAATCTCTCTTAAGACTAATGTATTTATTCCAGCAATGCTCCAGTGGCATTATCCCGTCCCTGTAGTGGTTCTCAGTAAGATCTGCAAAATACACCTCTATAGCTGCAATTACTTCTTGATTCAAAGAAAAATGCTGACAAGCAAGGAATAATTTTAGTTTTGAGAAGAGATAGAAGTCAGATGGAGCCAAATCTGGAGAATAGGGTGGATGTTTCAACAATCCATAGTGCAGATCCTTTAATTTTCCCATTCTCAAAACACCTTTGTGGGGAGGTGCATTGCCTAATAAAAGATGATTTTTTTCTTCTGCAAACCGGGTCTTTTCTCACAAATTTTTTCATCTAGTCTGGTTAAAAGATTGGAATAATATTCCCTGGTTATTGTTTTACCCTTTTCAAGATAATTAATAAACAAAATGTATTTAGCATCCCAAAACACCGATGCCATGACCTTGTCTTCTTTGGCGCTGAACAACCAGATTCTGTCCACTGTTTTGACTGCTGTTTGGATTCTGGTGTGTAATGGTGAATCCAAGTCTCATCCATAGTAATAACGTGACACACAAAATCAGTTTAATTCTTATTAAAATGCTCCAAGCACTGTTCAGAGATTTTCATGCAAGTGTGCTTTTGAACTGCACAGTGCCCATCTTGCACAAAACGTTTCATTTGCAATTCTTCATGCAAAATGTATCCTATACATTCTTTTAAAATGCCAATAGTCTCAGCAATTTCATGCACTTTGAATCGCCAGTCATCCAATACCATATCATGCAGTGATCAATGATTTCTGGTGTTGTTACACTTTCTGGATGTCCTTCACTTGGATCATCTTCAAGGCTGGTATGGTCATGTTTAAACTCGGCAGCCCATTTCTTAATTGTTGAAAACAAAGGAGAAGAGTGCCCATAAACTTTTATGAACTTCGAATGAATTTCTTTTGGCGTTAAACCTTCTTTTACAAAGAATTTAATAACTGCACGATGCTCAATTTTATCCATTTCAAGCAATACAGACAACACTTTGGCTTCCAACACCTGTATAAAAAAACTACTTGATAGAATGACTTGCAATTTCACATCGATGCTTATGACATATGTACCAACTTAGAAAAAAAATCTTGCCGATAGTTGCCATTTATGGTTGAGGCCAAGAAGTTTTCAGACCATCCACGTATAAGTTGGTAATAGGAGGCAATAATTTTAGGGAAACAAAAATGTAATTATAGTGTTATGTGTAAAATAAGTCCACGCTCTATACTACACTCTATACATTTTTACCTAAAAATTTAATGCATAATAATTACCTTGGTCAAATCAAATGGATTCCAACGAAATTTTTCAGCTTCAGCAAAAGTCATTATCTGTATGTAAAATGACCATGATGGATATTTTCCCTCAGTAATTGCATTATAAAGGTCTCTAATACTGTAATCAGGATCGCTGCCAGATAATTGACCTGCTTTGTCTGCAAGAATATTTTTGATTCCTTGGTCTGTCTAAATATAAAATAAAATATTTATAAAGTTAGCCACACATTCTATTGCACATCAAAATTAAATGTTCATTTAAAAAAAAAAAAAAACGTAAGTTACTTTGAAAACTTCTTTTCAAACATCAGTTTGCTAACAGGTAAGATTGTTTTTATCCTTTTTTAAATAAAATATAGTAATTTCTCAATTTCATGATTATCAGAAAATAGATTTTCTGGTTAGATAACAAGGTATAGTTACATGATATCATACCAGACATCAGTCAACACCCTAACTCATTAGCCAACCAACTACATAAAATATCTTAGTTCAAGAAAGAGACAAACAACAAATCACACCACCTAACATAAACTTTAATCCCAGTGCACTTAATTTATGTAATCCCTGATATCTATATCATCAATGCAGGAACTGGAGAAAAATGTAGGTCAATTTTCTTGCAGAAGTTTTCTTGAATCAAGATGATTATCTAGATGCCAAAGAGGTAGGGACAAATCTGAACCTCGTGTTCATTATTACTCCAAAATTTTTGGTCTCACTAACTAACAATTCAATATGTAGGCTCTGTAGAAGAAAAGGATGCAAGCTTTTGGATGTGTGGAATGAGTTTGAGGAAAGATTGAATTTGTTAAGAATGCCTATACTTGAATGTGTTTGGCATCAGGAGTCTTGAAAAATTATTAACTAATATGAGACCTAACACAGAGTCACGGAAACCGAATTGTGATGGGAGGAATCATGAGAATCTGTGTGTAAGAGCAACAATGTTAAGTAACTGTGTTAATGATGAGAATAGTTATTATTATGGAAATAACTATGAAGTGCAAATGATTCTGAGTTCGTCCATTTCAGACCATCAAGCATGTGTAAAGATGTCTACATAAGTAAGGAGCTAGATAAGAAAACAGAGATCTTCAAGTTGTCAAACTGTGTCATGCAGACCACAGAAGTATACAAAAGAGCATCCAGGTAAATTATTGTTTGTACATGAATGCTAGGAGTATCAAAAACAAAAGAGTACAGTTGTTGCCTTGGTTGATGTATTGTGACCTCATATCATAGGCATTAGTGAGACCTGGCTATTAGAAGCACAAATACAAAGCATGTTCAAAAAAAAAAAAAAAAAAAAAAAAAAAAAAAAAAAAAAAAATTTTAAATAGCATGCCAATCGGCACAGAGAGCACACCTAGCAGTAGATTTGACAACAAACTGCCATTTGCTCCATTCTTTATGAGCATGAGTCATCGAGTTACATCCACTTAAGTGAGCACATGCACAAGCTGTTCATTGGATTAGTGACAATGAAAGAGCTTGAAGAACGTGTGCGTGCAAAATTTTGCTGCAAAGTTGGTAAAAATTTTACAGAGACATTTCAAACTTAACCAAACAGAGAAAACTGTATGAGCCAAACGCAGTGCTATGAGTGGTTTAAGCATTTTAAAAAGGGCAGAACATCGATTGGTGAAGATCCCAGGCCTGGACAACCTTCAACATCAGACGACGACATGTCGAAAGAGTTTGTGCTGTTTCGTGGAAATCATTGTTTAACTGTTCGAGAAGTTGCTGACGAAGTGGGCATCAGCATAGGATCTTGCCATCAAATTTTGACTGAAAAAAAACTTCAGATGCATCGTGTCAGTGCAAAATTCATGCCACATTTGTTGATCGATGATCAGAAAGAGAACCATGTTGAAATCAGTCAGGAACTGCTTGCCAATGCAAATGGTAATGCAAAACTTTCTTAAGAACATAACAGGATATAAGACATGGGTTTATGGCTATGATGTTGAAACCAAGATGCATACGTCACAGTGTGTGGGGAAAAGGGTCTCCTCGACCAAAAAAAAGCACGGATGAGTCGATCAAAGATCAAGGTGATGTTGGTTGTGTTTTTTGATTGGAAAGGCATTGTCCATTATCAATTTGTACCATGTGGTCAGATGGACAAAAAGCTCTACCAGGAAGTTTTAGCACATTTGAGGGATGCTGTGCGCAGGAAGGAGGCCTGAATTGTGGGAAAAAAAAAACTTTCACTTTGCACTGCAACAATGTGCCAGCTCACATGTCACTCCTCATCTTCAGTTATATGGCAAAACATCAGACATCCATTGTGTCCATCCACCCTATTCTCTGGTCTTAGCACCAGCAGACTTTTTCTGTTTCCCAAACTTAAAACTACTTTGAAAGGACGTCGTTTCCAAACTATATAGGAGATTCAGGAAAATTCAATAAGAGAACTACATGCCATCACAGAAAGTGCGTGCCAGGAAGCATTCCAATAATGGAAGAAATGTTGGGAATGGTATATCACAGTAGAGGGTTACTTTGAAGGGGACAGTGCTTAAAATGTTGTAAAATGAGCAATAATATCTTTATAGAAAAAGGCAGCAAGTTTGAATCCATCTGGTGTGAGGTGGAGTCTAACAAGATCAAATACATAGTGAAGTGTTGTTACAGAACTGGGGGATCGGTTTCTAGTGAAGAAGAAATGCATCACCAAATAAATATGATAGGTGCAAAACGAGTAATCATAATATGGACTTTAATTAGCCAAACATTGATTGTGTAACTGTGAAAATTGCATGAGAAAAGAATGAAACTGAAGTTATTGAGCTGTTGCAAGACAACTTCTTCAAGCAGCATGTGAGAGAAGGAACTCGTGATCAGTGGTGACAGTGATCATGGGGTTACTCACTTTGGAAATGACTAGGTTTAAAAAAGTTCAATTCAGAAAATAGTTACATGCTGAACCACAAAGCAGGAATTATTATCACCAGAAGAGTATGCTAGGTTCTGCATCATGGTATTAGTTGTTGGAGGGAAAGGATATCGACAGTGAGTGAGATGTGTTTTAAAAATACACGATGAGCTATCAGATTGTGTCCCTAGAGTTCCAAGGATAAACAGAGTAAGAGTAAAATGAATGTATAATCTAATTAAGCAAGAGATTCATTCATGTATGCATAGGGATGATGTCAGTTATGATAATTATAAGCAGCAGGCCAAAAAAGTCACAAGTGTTGTACAGAAAGCTAAGTCTGAGTATAAAAAGAAACTGACTCTGCAAGTTAAAGACGACCCAAAGGCAATAAAAGAATTCTATTGTTATGCTGCAAGTAAAACAAAGAGTGAATTTGAAAGAACAACTCTACTAAATGCAGATGGTATGCAGAAGTGATTGATCAACTAATTAGTAGCTATTTTACTAAAAGCTATCAACCTGGTATATACAAAATTGACCTCACTGCTACCTCTTCACTGTATGAGGAGGAAGTACTAGAACCATTACACAAACTGAATAAGAATTTATTAGTAGGTATTGATGGGAGATCAGCATAAATGTTAAGAGTATTCAGTGGAACTGACCACTCCATTGACCACGCTATATAATTTGAGTCTCAGAACAGGGAAGATTGCACAGTAGAAAGAGTGCATGGTAATCCCATTGCACAAGGGTGGTGCAAAGACCAATGTATCCGACTATCGACCAATCAGTATCTCAGGAGAGGTGGTGAAGATTTTGGAAAAGTTGGCTAGGACTTGCATTCAAAAATGGTTGACAGAGAATCTCTACTTTGCAATGAACAGCAATGGTTTACTAATGTAAATTGATGTTTCAGCAACTTGATCACATTCTATAATAATGTTACCATTGAGTTAGAAGGGGGGGGGGGGGAATGGATAGACCATGATACTTTTGGATTTTGCTAAGGCAATACAGCAATAAATTGAATTATTATTGGCATAAATAAGAGGATGGCTGACTGACAGATATCAGAAAGTCGTTTATTGGGGGGGGGGGGGGGGAATATGCAAGATTAAAAGATAACCAGTGGTGTGTCTCAAGGATTAGTCCTTGATCCATTGTTATTCGATCTGTGCATTAATGATATCAGGGGAAGGATTTGACATGTGACACACAGTTATTTGTTGATGATGCAAAGATAGGTAATGTAATCATTGTTACTGTTATGCAATGTCATATTATATTGGTGGGATTAGAAGAAACTGATCAGATATCAGAAAGTCGTTTATTGGGGGGGGGGGGGGAATCTGCAAGATTAAAAGATAACCAGTGGTGTGTCTCAAGGATTAGTCCTTGATCCATTGTTATTCAATCTGTACAACTCAGAGGATAATTGCAATGATTTTTTACAAGGACTTGATAAGACCTCACTTGGACTATTGCACACAGGTCTGATCTCCTCGTTTCCATGGCGATTCTGATACAGTGGAAAGCATGCAAATGAGAATGTCAAAATTATATCAGGATTGTGGAATATTAATTATGAAGATACAATGAGAATTTGTAGATTGCACACACTAGCAAACAGGAGAAAAAGGGGTGATATGATTGAGACTTACAAACTTCTAAAAGGTTCATGCAGAATTTCAAGTAAATGGAATTTTTTGTTTTATGGAGGGTAAGGGAAAAGGATGTGAGGGCATCCTTGGAAGTTGAGAATGAATGCTATCAAGAAAGAAGGGGGGGGGGCTAGATTTTTGTCTCAGAACGTTGCGTGATTGAAATGGATTGCCACTGGATGTTGTGTGTGCAAGTAGCATGAATGAATTCAAGAACAGGTAACGACAGCTGGCACGAATAACATGGCCTCACTCGATGAATTCCTGACTCCCTGGAAGTCCCTCTTAATAATAATAACTGTTGGTGCTAAATAACTTATCTTTGAACATGCCTTATTTTGTTTCTTATTTTATTCATGGTAACTGTTTTGACTTTAAAAAAATATATCAATTAGTTGGTATTAAGAAGTTATTGCAACAAAAAAATTAAGCATAAAATACTTTGTAAAGTTGGTGGATTTGGCTGAGAACTGTTGGTTTGATAATCATTGAAAGTATCAAATACCATGTGCATGGCATTTGAGTGCTTTTATAGGATAATGCAAGTCAGACATATACTGCTTTTTTTTTTATTAAAGAAAAAGTGAATGGAAACATATGAAAGTGCAAGAAACTGGAAATAAAAAGAAGGTATTGTATGGAGATTTGATGATAAGAGGTATACTTAATGAGAAAGTGAAGAAAGCATGTTTCTCCTTTGCAAAGATCAAGGATAATAGTCAAGCTGTTAGTTTACAGAAGAGAAAGTGAAAGAGTTGATTGTTTTGGGCAGGAACAAATAAGAGAGGATATAAAAGATTTTGAAAGAAGCAAAAATGAAAAGTAAGGAAGTAAAGATTGCGAGTCTGCTGCTTCAGTATGACAGGACAGAGTTGAGAAGAAGGGCCGTGATTGCTAATGAATCAATGAGAACAATATGCAGAAGGAATGATGAAAACAACAAAATTATACAATAACCAAAGATAAGCTTTAATGAAAGTACAGATGTTTCATATTGAAAACAACAGTACATTATCAAGCAAATCAAAAAGGAATACATCTACATACAATTGGTTTACCAATTAAAAAGTTGTGCATGCTAGAAATTAACGTTAATAAATAGTATTAAAGCTATTTTTGATATTTACATAAAATGAAAATCTCCCAAATTCTAATCTCATTTTATGTAATCATCAAAAACAATATTATTGTTTTTTTATTACCCTGAATATTATATACTATTATTATTACTCTGGATTCAGAGAAAGATGTTGGAAGTTTATTTCTCTAAATCCAGAGTAATTCAATAATAAGGTGGTACACCTGTTGGCAACTCTTCTTGATTCTGCCTTAGTATCTCCACGTTTGGATCTGCCTCCCACTGATTAGACCTCAGTGGGAGGTCTCATCAGTGGGAGGCAGATCCAACTGACGAGACCTCAATAAAGGTTTAAACCGGTCTGGGTAGTGGCCTTCCCTTAATGAATAGCAGTATACATGTCCGCAAGGAAATGTGCTTTGCACTATGGGAGATACTGAGACAAGGAGTGATGAGAGCTTGGTCCGCCTTTGCTCAGAGTTGCCTGGTGTTGCACTACCTTACCCCAGTCCTGAAGATATTTTCAGGCGCAAACTTTGTTTGCTTACACTTGGATAAAGGATTAAACTAAATTTATTATAGTTATGACACAGGGACCTTTAAAGATTAGGAGGGATGATAGGCTACATTTAAATGGTTTTGGAGTTAGATGTTTCAAGAAATTGTTTAGTGAGAGTTTGAAAGCACAAAACCAGGGAACCTAGAGATATTGAGGGGGGGGGGGGGAAATGCAATCGGGTATGTATCTGACCACCCCTGGGATAAATGAGTGAGTACAGAAATGATTATGCAATGATAAATGTAATTTCATGGATTTCAGATTTGAATGGTTGGTAATGACATTACACAAGGGTAAGTTGGATCCAAGAGGATGTTCAAATGCATGTACACAAATGCCAGAAGTATCAGAAATAAGGGAGAGGAGTTGAAAGCCAAACGGCTATTTTTCTGGCATCCTTTACTCAGAAATAATTAAGGGGATACAAATCCCTTGTTGTTCAACTGCCAGTAAGCAAAACTCTAAGATCGAGAACCACGAATCTATGAGTTTCATATATACCGAAAAACTATCGACGAATCCAAGTGTAAATGACCACTTGGTAGTACAACACCAAGGCAACTCAAAGCAAAGGTGGAGCAAGCTTCCTCACTATCTTTGATATTTTCTCATAATGTAAAAACACAGCCCCTAGGGGATGTAATACTGTAATTACATTATGAGGAGAGATCGCTACCCAGACTGGTTTCAACCTTTATTACAGTATTACATCTCCTAGGGGCTGTGTTTTTACATTATGAGAAAATATCAAGGATAGTGAGGGATCTTGCTCCACCTTTGCTTCGAGTTGCCTTGGTGTTGTACTACCAAGCGGTCATTTACACTTGGATTCACCAAAAGTTTTTCGGTATATATGAAACTCATAGATTCGTAGTTCTCGATCTTAGAGTTTTGCTTACTGGCAGTTGAACAACAAGGGATTTGTATCCCCTTAATTATTTCTAAGGGAGAGGAGTTTTTTCCCTTGGTCTTCTCAACTTGGTCAAAGGTTATAGGCATCAGTGAAACCTAGTTGACAGAAAATGATACAGTTACAGAAAAGAATAGAGCGAGTAGGAGTGAAGGTGAGATACTGCTGATGATAGCCGAAGAACTACAACCAAAAAAATTAGAAATTAAAGAAGATTTTAGTTCTGGAGGAGATAGTTCATTTGCAGCTGTCTGTGAGATAGAGGCCAATAGGACTAAACACATTGTTGGTTGCTGCTACAAACCAGAGGTTCCACAGGAAGATATAGATGCATTGCATCAGCAGCGGAGGCAAACAATTATTATGGAAGACTTCAACTATGGGGGCATAGATTAGAGAGCAGAAAGAGAATGTGGCAAGGTGGAAGTAGAATTTATACAGGTGCTAAGGGATAATTACCTGAAACAATATGTTATAGAAAGAACTAGGAATTTCAGAGGATCTGGAAATAACATCAGAAGATATATCCACAACTAAGGTAGACACTCTGCCTCCAATTCGAAAGAGTGCAGTCTTGTTCTGGGAAGTTGCTAAACTTGTGAAATTCTCTGTCAGTAAAGGGTTTATGTTTGTTATTATTATTATTACATGACACTTTCCAAGGAGTCCGAAGACTCATCGAGGGAGGACACCCACTCTACAACTCACCGTCCATACCACTCAATCCACCAACTACATCAAACCACAACTGCCACCATCATCATCTACACCAAAGCCATCTACTGCCCACCACCACAACCACTAGTATTTTCACAGACAATCACAAACATCCATGCCCACAGCAGAATTTGAACCTGCAGCCTTTTAGATTCAGAGCAGATATGCTAACCACTTGGCCAACCAGGCCGAATAAACTGTTGATGAAATGTTGAACTATAAAAGTGGTAATTATGACAGACTTAGGAGGCATCTTGGAGCAGTGCTACAGCCTTGGAAGCTACAAGGAAAGAATGTCAGTAATGCATGGGAAGTGGCCACAGATCATTTGAGAGAAGCAGTATAAGATACTAAAGAAAAATTTAAGAAAAAAATACATAAACACATATCAAAAAGGTGCACTTACTTTAATTTGAAATTCCTTTAAATATTAGTAAACATAAACAAAAAACTTATTAACGGTGTCTTTAATTAAACAGGTGAGTAACTCACTCATTTGGATGATATGGTCATTTCTCGCTATTGGGAGTAACTTTTTTAATCAGATGGTTAATGTTATCTGTTGGTTTTTTTTTTTCATTTTTTCTTCATATATTTCGCGATAACATCTGATTGCTTCTCAAATTTGGTTTTAGACTTTGGCAAAGTGATCACTGTCTTATCCATATTTTCGAGTAGCTGAAGTCCTTGATTTAGTTCAGAAAATACTTCAGATAATCATTTTACAGTAAATTTTTAATGATTTCTCTTCTTCATCTTCCTTGTTATTTCTTTCTTCTTCTACAACTCTTTCATTTTGGAAAATCAAGTCTTGATCAGTCAGTTCACCTTCTTCGTGATCTGCTAATTCTTCTATATTGGTAATATTGATTTCTAAATCCAGTTTTCTTGCAATTTCAACAATTTCTTCACCAATTTGTCCTAACATACTATGCTCATTGTACTCTTTGAGTGTCTCCTGCAGTAGTAACTTCTTCCAAATTCCTCACATACAATGTTCTGATACTTCCTTTCATGAAGTTCCAATGTTCTGGATACATTGGTTAATATCGTAATTTTTCCAAAAATCGTGTAATGTTATAGCATCATTGTCCATTGCTGTTACTTGGGATCAGAAGGTGATAGAGAGAATTCAGAGGCTAGTGACAGGTCTGTGGAATGATATTAGGATAAGGTGAGGTGTGTGGGTTGCAAAGCTTAGTTAATAGATGAAAAACAGGAGATATGATAGAAACTTAAAATATTAAAAGGGTTTTATAAAATTGATGCAAAGGAAAATCATATGACAAATAGAGAACTAGTGGTCATCCATGGAAGTTATCCAAGAGTGTGTTAGTAAAGGTGTGTGGACTACATTTTTTGAGTAATTGAAATGGATTGCCAAAATTAGTTGTGGATGCCCTGACAGTAAACAACAAATTTAAGGAGAGGTATGATAGATATTGTGTGTATAACCATTAGCATGTGTCTTCTGTGAAGAGGACATTACAGATATTTCCATGTAATAATATTATTACATGGAAATATCTGTAGAATATTATTACATGGTATCAGTCAAAGACTCATTCATAACTTTATATATAATGCTAATTATTTTTTTGTGTAAATGACCTAAATTTACTTCTCAATTTCTAACATTAGAAACTTCAGACCATTTATAGCATAAACTTTTAGCTGCTGTTATAATGATCCAAATTTACTTCTCAATTTCTAACATTAGAAACTTCAGACCATTTATAGCATAAACTTTTAGCTGCTGTTATTTAGATAAGAAATACTGATAGTGATTCATCTTTTATAAACTATGCTATTAATTTGTGCAACTGAACAGATTAAAAAGGCATTTATATGCAAGGTCTATTTTTAGCCCTGCAATGTATTACGGAACAATAAGAAATGTTACACGAATTGCAAATGTTGTGCCATAGAATTTGAAGGCTAAACGCAGATCATTTAATCTGTTGTAGCTATAGGAATAATGCACTCAAGGTCAGAATAAGTAAGTCAACTCAGTTGTGCTCTCTATTGTTAGTAATTGGGAGGGGTTAATAGTTTGTTGGCTTATTAAACTTTTCAGTCAAACAAGATATGCAAACAAAGTATAGTCCATTACATAAAAACTCAATAGAAAAAAATAAGTGCCTACAAACTGTGATTTAAAATACTCAACAAATAATATCTCTGACTAATAAGCAAAGTATATACAAGAATGTGTAAACATATGTGACACAGCAGTTTGTTGCTCCATCCTCCTAACTGTGGTCCTCTTGGTGACTTGTGCAAGGCTGAGAATGTATGCATCAAGTGCCATAATAATAACTTACAGAATTCTGAGAGCTGCATATTATACATTAACTGAAATGTATTAATAAAAATAAAGTCATAATGCATTTCATATATTCAATTCAGGATGTAAAATTCATTACATCCTGCTATAGTAGTCCACTATCCTACCTTGCTTACCAGAAACTTGACTAAAATGGCTTGAAATTAAGTGGTATCACAAAAGCAGGATTTCTGACTCATGGTTAGATGAACATGGTATGAAAAAAATTACTCTTGCAGATGACTCAACCCATTTGCTGTAGATCCAACAAAAATGTGTGGATGATAAAAAAAAATTCCAGGAATGGTTAATGAGTCATTTTGGAACTAAAAGTTCTGAATTTTTGGCTATCATTACAGTGATTACCGGATTTATGCTGCCTGTCTGATAGCAGAAATCTGTTAATCAACATCATTATCCAACTAATAGAACAATGCATCACAGAACTTGACATACCTTTATAGAAAGAAACACGGTATTTAAAAAATCTAAATAATTTTGAAGCATGACTTCTTTAAAATCTTACTTCAGCGAATACTGTATTTATATTTTAATAATAATAATTTACAATAATTATGGAAATCTGACACTAGCCAGCTCACTGGAGAGCATAATATCTACATTAAAGCATGCCTGGAATAGAATTTAGCCCACGCAGGCAATATCTGATTCAGGAAATGACAAAGAACTAAGGACTTTCAGAAACATTTAAAGGATTTTTTAAAAACAAAGAAGTAATAAAACTCTACTGAAAAATGAAGAGAGCAAAGATAGAAGTACTAAGTTCAGATATAGCACAAAACTATTTATAAAAACATCAATTTTGTCGAAATGTATTAACTGCATCTTTATTCTTTAAAACTTGAAGAGATTACTAAAGTTATGCTTCCAATATGTCTAAATTAGAAAAAAAAAAAAAAATGCTATCCCTTTCTGATTAGAGTTCAGATGATTAATCTGAATTATTGCATTTAAATTCTACATATAATGCATAATGTATTCACTTATTTACCACTACTAATTTCACAATATCAACAGTTCGATATGTTTTATATTTCCTTAAATGCAAGCCTACTTACTTTTCATAAATTAAATATAAAAAATAGGGGACGGATATATATATATATATAGGGTGTCCCAAAATTCACTCAAGATTTAAATTTAGCGCCATTTGGGTGGTCAAGTGTTGCCAACGAGAAAAAAAAGACAGCATGACAGCTGACAGTTTGGGGTTATTAAAAATGGAGCGCTACATGAAAGAACAACGCATTTTCATTGTTGAGCAATATTTTAAAAATAATGAAGGTTTGGCAGCTACAGTTCGCAATTTTCGTACAAAATATGGTCGGAATAGTGATTTAACTTCATCAACTGTGAAAAGATTAATTAAAAAATTCAAGGAAACTGGATCAATTAGTGATCTTATACACTCTGGCCGTCCTTCAACAAGTTGTTCAACAGAAAACATCGAAGCAGTTCATGAGAGAGTGTTGCTGAGAGTCCAGGAACATCAATTCAGCACCGTGGTCTTGAATTGGGCATTTCGAGACGCTCTCTACAGCGTATTCTCACGAAAGATTTGCATCTTTATGCTTACAAAGTTAACTGACTCAAGAACTGAAGCCTACTGACCACACACAGCGAAGAGAGTTCGTTGAATGAATTATGGAACAACAACAAGTGGATGCTTATTTTTCGAACAAAATGAGGCTCATTTTCATCTTGATGGCTTCGTTAATCGACAAAATTGTTGCATTTGGGGTTCAGAAAATCCACGAGTGATTGTTGAGAAACAAATGCATCCACAACGTGTCACTGTTTGGTGCGGATTTTGGGCTGGAGGCATCATCAGTCCATTCTTCTTTGAAAATGCAGTAGGCAAGGCAATAACAGTTAATGGTGCTCGCTATCACGACATGATAATCCAGTTTTCTGTGCCTAAATTGCAAGATATGGATGTGGACGACATGTGGTTTCAACAAGACGGTGCCACATGCCATACAGCCTGAGAAACAATTACTGCACAAGTCATTTCCTGGTCATGTAATTTCCTGTTTTGGTGATCAGAATTGGCTGCCCAGATCATGTGACTTAACACCGTTGGACTTTTTTCTTTGGGGTTTTTTGAAGTCTATGGTTTATGCCAACAAGCCAACAACCACCCACACCTTGAAGGAGGAAATTTAGTGCTGTATCAATGAAATTCAGCTACATTTATGCAAAACAGTCATGGAAAATTTCGACAAAAGAGTGCGTATGTGCCAGCAAAGCCGTGGAGGCCATTTACCCGATATGCTATTCCATGCATAACCCTATACTGTATACTTCATGAATCAATAAGAAATTACTATTTTTAATTAAAAACCTGTGTTTTCTATCAAAATTACTTCTTGCGTGAATTTTGGGACACCCTGAGTATGTATGTATGTGTGTGTGTATATATATATATATATATATATATATATAATGCATAATGTATTATTATTAACAGAGACCTCGGGAGAGTCAGGGAGTCACCAGCTATCATGCCTATTCTTGAATTCATTTGTACTCCCTGTGCCACTTCCAATGGCAATCCATTCTGATCATGCACCATTTTATAAGAGAAAAATCTAACTCCCCCCACCCCTTCTTGACAGTATTCATTCTCAACTTCCAAGCATGCCCTCTTGATCTTCACCCACCCTCCATAAAATGAAAAATTCCATCTACTGATATCCTGTATGACCCTTTTCAGAAGTTTCCAAGTCAGTTATATCAATCCTGTTCACAAATTCTCAATTCTTCACTCATGTGATTTCCACAATCATGATATCATTTTAACACTCTCCTTTGCACACTCTCTCGAACTGTATCAAAATCATCACAGAAATCAGACTTGCACACAGTAACCCACATTATTTAGTAACCCATCTTTACATGTCAAGGTATTTTTTCAGCATTCCAATTCTCCTCTGAGTTGTATTTGCAATCTTTGCTACATGACCCTTGAACTTATAAACTTCCTATCTACTAAAACTGCAAGATCCCTAGCCTGATCAGGCTAGGGATCTTGACATTATATATCTCATCACATCAAAGCACATGATTTTACATTTACTAACACTGAAATAAACTGACAGCCATTTTCACATACCCACAATTCCAACTTATTCAAATCATTCTGCAAGTACTGCATATCAGCTGCATTCCTGATTACTCTGCCCCTTTTTACATCATCAGAAAATGTCTGTATGTCTCTTGTTAAATTCTTCTCAATGTCATTAATGTGTCATTAATTGAATAACAATGGATCAAGGACTGATCCTTGTGATATACCACTGGTTACCAATCCCATATTCTCTCATTTATACAACAGTCTTCCATATTGTATCCTATCAAAAGCCTTATCAGAGTCTAAAAATATCATGATGTATCCATTCCCATTGTCTAACTCAATGATAACATTATCATAGAATGTGAGAGAGAGCAAATTGCTGAAATATAATCCCCCCTTACTAAACTCATGCTGTTCAATGCAAAGTACAGATTCTCTGTCAACCCATTTCTGTATGTGAGCCCTAAACTTCTCCAAAATCTTCACTCCCACTCCAGAGATATTGATAAGTCAATAGTTGGATTGCACCACCCTTGTGCAATAGGATTATCATGCATTCTTTCCACTCCTGTGGAATCTTCCCTGTTCTGAGACTCAAATTATATAACCTGGTCAAAGGAATGGTCAGTTCCACTGAATACTCTTAACATTTATGCTGATATCCCATCAGTCCCTACTGCAAAATTCTTATTCGGTTTGTGCAACAGTTCTAATACCTCCTCCTCATACACCTGAGTTTCTTCATTTAGTGAAGAGATAGCAATGACCAGAACCTCCGTAGCTCAGTCAATATAGACAAAGCCCTTTGGTCGCAAAGACCTGGGTCCGATTCCCGTCAGTGATGAGAAACCTTTATCTAGTCTTTTTCGATGAAAGGTGAGTTAGCGGGTCTCACACGAAAGTAAGGGGTTTTTTTTCACCTAGAAGCTTGGTTTTTTGCTCCCAGAAGAGGCAAACCGGCCCCATAAACACACATGGATTACGGTCATGAAAACCGCCCTTAGGGAATGCAGCAGAGGAGTGACAAACTGGTTGCATTAATTATCATAAGTCCCTCATTTGGGGGGGGGGGAACTCAACCTGACTTAAGGGATGGATGGGAAGGATGGGATAGGACAGGATAGCAATGAATCGAATGTTGCATTCTCTGTCAAGAGAATGCAACATTCAATTCAACACCAACACCAACACCAACACCAAGCGCATAGCTTTTAGCAAAATGGCTACTCATTAGTTGAACAATGTCTTCTGCATCTGTTGCCTACATACCACTGCATTAAGTAGAGTTATTCTTTCATATTATTATTATGTGACACCTCCAAGGAGTCCAAAGACTCATCGAGGGAAGGTACCTACTATAACAACTCCATCTCCACTTCATTTCTTCCTTTGGGATGTGTTTAGCTTGCTGAGCCAGTTTCTTTCCATACTCAGACTTAGCTCTGCATACAACAGCTGTAACTCTTCTGATCTGCTCCTTAAAATTTTCATAACTAACAATCTTATGCACACAGTACTCCTTCCACATTATTTTTCTCTTAGGAATCTCTTGATTAATACAATTACACATCTATTTCACTGCTACCTTATTTATTCTTTGAATTCTAGGAACACGTGCTGATACTGCATCATATAAGTATTTTTGAAATGCTTCCCGTGTACTTCTGATATCCTATCCAACAACCAATAAAATGACAAAAACCCAGCATACTTCTTAGTTGGTCATAATTTGGTGCTTTGTAATTTAAGCATATAACCTTTTCTGAATGGAACATTCATAAACTTATTCACTTCCCAAGACAATACAGCATGATCACTGTCACCAACTGGAGTTGCATTTGTAACTGAAATCCCCTCTGACACAATAATCAGATTTAACATTCTTTGACTGAGTTCCTTCTGTCACATGCTGCTTGAGGAAGTTGTCTTGCAACAAGCTCAATAAATTCAATTTCATTCATCTCATGAAATTTCATTGCTATTCAATCAATATTCAGATAATTAGTCACCCATTAGGATTATTTGCTTCTAACCCATCATCTTTATTTGGTAGTGCATTTCTTTATCACTAGCAACCAATTCACTAGGTCTGTAACAACACACTATGTATTTGATCTTGTTAAACTCCATCTCACACTAAATAGCTTCAAACTAACTTCCACATGGAAAATTGATATTAGCGTTACAGTCATAGGTCTTAACACTAACTGGATTCCAATCATCCAATATCATTAGCAGCACACTCCCTCCTCTCCTGTCTAACCTTCCTAAAAATAATGTACCCGTTACACTCGATACCAGTTAATATGTCAGCCTCTTACAGCCAGGTCTCGTTAATATCTATAATCTGAATTCCCAACGTTCACCAAGACAGCAAACTCTACCTCTTTGCTTCTGATACTCTTAGTATTAATGTACCTAAGTTACCTACATCCTTTTTTTTTTTTTTTTGTATACTCAATGTTATGGTCTGCATGGCACAGTTGGACAACTTGCAGATATTTGTTCTTATCTAGTGTCTTATTTATGCAAATATCCTTAAACATGCTTAATAAGTTCAAACTAAATGAATGTGTACTTGCACATACTTGTTTTATGATAATCACCATACCAAATAATATTCCTTTAACAATCGACTTTGCCTACCTGATTTTCATTACCTAATAACTTACCTGATTCTGAGCTTTGTTGTTGTGCTGATTGACTTTTTTATCCTCCCTATGTTCTTCCTTTAAACACCATTCTACTTTCTATGAGTCTAACATCATCTGTCTAGTAATCTGTTTTAATTTGCAATTTCAGAGGTTAAATCATTTTCAATATCCTCAAGTCTCAACTATAGGACAGTGTGTATAACTGCAATTGTGGTCAATGTCTTAGAGAGATTGGTAAGGAATAGAATACAGAATTGAGTTGATGGACATGGCATTCTTTATGATGGTCAGCATGGATTTGTAAAGGGTAGGTCCTGTTTCAGTAATTTACTTGCATTTTATGATAAGGCGACGAGTGTGTTAGATAAAGGAGAATCACATACAATGATATTCTTAGACTTTGCAAAAGCATTTGATAGATTACCACAGTAATCTATCAAAGTTGGTGTACAAGCTGCAGAGGATGGGAATAAACAGTATATTGGTTAAATGGATCAGAGATTGACTCTCTGAACGATACCAGCAGGTTGTGTATGATGGAGCAGTGTCGCAAAAAAGAAGGGTAACCAGTGGCGTGCCCCAGGATTCTGTTCTTGGGCCCCTGCTGTTGTTTGTAAACTTGTTTGAAAATGATATATCATGTGGGCTGACTGGGAATCTTCAGTTATTTGCTGATGATGCAAAGTTGGGAAGAATTATAAGTAGCACTGCTGATGCTGAATCCCTTCAGGAAGATTTGAATAGACTTTTTACTTGGACAAAAGAGTGGGGTTGTAGTTTTAATATCAATAAGTGCAAGGTCTTGCATCATTTTGGAGTGCAGAAATATAAAGCTGTGTACTATATCGATGGTACCGCACTGCAGGAAGTGGGTGAGATTGGAGATTTTGGAGTGATGATTGACAGTAGACTGAAGTTTAGAGGGTATATTGCTAGTGTCGCAAAGGTTGCACATCATAGTGCTGCTATGATAAGAAGTACTCTAACAATGGTTGTGTCACTGTATAAGGCACTGGTCAGACCACATCTGGACTATTGTGCTCATATCTGGTCACCTGGTTTTCAATGTGATGTGGACACATTGGAGAGGATCCAGAGACGAGTGACTAAGACAATATCAGGAGTTTGGAATGCTGGCTATGGAGAGAAGTTGAAGAGATGTGGATTGCAGAGTTTGGTGGATAGGATGAAGAGAAGTGATATGATAGAGACATCTAAATTAGTGAGGGGATTTTATCAGATTAATCCAGAGGGGATTATAAAAAGAGTAGAAGGTGAGAGGGGAAGAACCAGAGGTCATTCTTGTACGTTATGTAAAAGTGTGGTGAAGGGGTGTGAGGAGTAGATTTTTTACATGGAGAATTGTCAGTGAATGGAATGCATTTCCAGAATGTGTTGTTAATGCAAGGAGTGTTAAGGACTTTAAGATTCTATATGATAAATATGTGCTGTCAGTTGAATGAACCTTCCATGATGAGTCTATTGACTCCATGGAGGGTGTAATAATAATAATAATAACAGATAAAAATCGCAAATTTTACACAAACACTAAATATACCAACTATTCACAATACAGACTCAAACCCAAATGTTCTACCAATTTTCTATTATGCACTTTTAATAATATACACGCACACACGTAAATAAAATCAACAACACATAATATTTACAAGAAAATGCTCAATTATAAAAACATTACATAATGCCAAGTGAAGTGAACAACTCTATTTCTTTCATCCACGCAATGACTTTCAGAATATGAATAGTTTTCAATAAAGTTAAAAAATAACCAGTTCTCTAAGAACAAGTGGTTTGAAACAACTGCTAGGTCAATGAAACCTTTGATCCAAAGCACTGATAGGAGTGCAAATATACAGACCCTCGAACAGAGTCCATGCCTTGTAAATGGTGCAGTATCAAGGGAACTCATCATGCTGACAGTTACATTTTCATTGTAAACTCTTGATCAATTTTGCAACTTGGTTTCAAAAGGCCAAATATTTATTTAATTGGCTATGAAAAAAAAGAGGCTATGACATCTTTTGATGGAAAGATGTCATAGCCTCTTTGGAACTGCTAGAAATGCAGTGAAAGAGAAAAAAACATAACCACAAGAAGGAATTTCATTTTGCTAAAAACATGTTAAATTATAGATTTGTAGAAAAATAAAGCAATGGACAATTCAAATACAAAAATTAAAACATACAGTGGAACCTCGGTTGTCGAACGCCTCTCATCTCGAACAAATTGGTTCCCGAACATATTTTCCAAACCAAAAACGCACCGGTTTCCAAACAGAATCTCAGTTCCCAAACAGGTAAACCGGCAACCACATGATCCCTGGGTTGAGATGTACAGTAGGAGAGCATCACTTACACTGCAGCCTCTTCTCAATCCAGACACCTGCTCGAATTTGCAGTGCCTTTTCTTGATTTTCTTTGCTTTTTGCTGGGTTTTTTTTAATAAAGTATTATTAAATAAGCCACCATGGGACCGAAGAAGGATAGTGATAGCAGCAAAGTGAAAAGAAAAGTTGTTAGAACCACGACAGAGTTGAAAAAAGAATCTCATCCAAACATGAAAATGACATTCATGTCTCAGATCTTGCTATGCAGTTCGGTATGGCAATATCAATGATCTGTAATACAATACTCAAAAATAAAGAGGCGATTAAGGTAGCTGATGTTGCAAAAGGAGTGGAAGTTCTTACTAAACAAAGATCTCAGATGATTGAAGAAGTGGAAAAATTGTTGCTGATTTGAATAAACGAGAAACAGCACTAGTGATAGTGTTTCTTATGCTGTAATTTGTGAAAAAGTGAGGGATTACATGATGACCTGTTTAAAAAACCCTGGTATGAGTGGTACTAACAGTAAGGCTTGGGTAACCAGGCAATTTTTTATTCAGTGGATCCATGAAGTCTTTGCCCCAAATGTGAGAAAATACCTTCAAGAAAAAAAAATTGCCATTAAAATGCCTTCTTGTGATGTACAATGCTCCTGCTCACCCTCCAGGTTTGGAGGACGAGTTGGTGGAGGAGTTTGATTTTTATCACAGTGAAGTTCCTGTCCCCTAACACGGCTCCTAAGAATCCAGCCCATGGACCAGCAGGTCATTCCGAACTTTAAGAAACTTACACCAAAGCACTGTTTCAAAGGTGTTTTGAAGTGACTTCTGACACAGAATTAACACTCAGAGAATTCTGGAAAAATCACTTCAATATCCTCCATTGCTTAATATTCTTGACAAAGCCTGGGTGCAAGTGACTTACAGGACCATAAACTCGGAATGGAGGAAATTGTGGCCAGACTATGTAGCACACACACAGAAACATTGAGAGCTTTGAGGCTGATTATGTTGCTGTTGTCGATGATGTTGTGTCTCTGGGCAAAAGCATGGACTTCGAGGTTGACAATGCTAATGTGGAGGACCACAGGAATGAGCTCACCATGGAAGAACTGGAACACCTTCAGAAGGAGTAGCAAAAGACGGTGGTTGAAGAAATGTTTTCAGAGACAGAGGAAGGACGGGAGGATTCCTAGTTCTTTGATCAAAGAAATGTGTGTGAAATGTGGGGTGATTTGCAAAACTCTGTGGAAAGAGATCACCCTTTTTTGTCTATATTTTATCTATTTATTGTGTTTATTCTTTTTATGTAAGATTTTATGCATTTTCATTATTTTTATATACGATTTTATGCATGAAGTACTGTTATAAAGGTTTAAATAAGCAATCATCTGGGGTTCGGGAATGGATTATTCCATTTTACATTAATTCTCATGGGAAAATGGTTTCAGTTTTCAAACAAATCTGTTTCCAAACAGCCTTTAGGAACAAATCATGTTCGACAACCGAGGTTCCACTGTACTATGAACAATGGTCATCTCTTTTTAAGTAATGCAAATATGCCAATTGTGTAAACTATTACGCTACTTTAAAAAATAAATAAATACAGCTGCTGATAACAATTTCCCAAATATTTTGGGCATGGAATGCCAAAAATAACCTCAATACTTTCTTTGAAAAGGTATTCAAATTTGTAGATTTATGTAGCAACTTAGCATCATTCCAAAAGGATCCTGTGGCTAGTACAATATTATCATCAATTTTAATATTTTTAATATTGTCAACATGAAATTTGAGTCAAAAGCCTGGGAAAGCAGAGCAATATCCAGTAAGCCAAATAGTGGATTCTCATGCAGAAGGATGAGGGTGCAATATAAACATTAAACCATAAAGCAAACTATCATGCTTTTATTATCAATCAATAATTGAGCAGAAAGCAGAAACTAAAACTTTTGCTAAGTTTTTTTTTTTTTTTTTGCTGCCCTTGCCACTTAAACAGCACACCAATACTAGATATCCAATACTTGCTGACCTGGTTGGTCAAGTGGTTTAGTGTATCTTCTCTCCAACCAATATGTTGTGAGTTTGAATCCCAACATCAAGGACACGGATGTTTAGAATTGTCTTTAGCAGGGAGATGAATTTTATCGCCTATTATGATACCACCACCCTTCTTATTTGAGGTCCAAAGTGGCTTGAAAAAGTTCCATGTTTAGTCTCTACAGGAGTTCCAAACTAACAAATAAATTTTAAAAAAAATTATAAAATTGCTAAAAATAGTAAAAAAAAACTTTATCCCACTCATGGTAATTTTTTTATCTTTTAAAGGAGAAACTTATTTCCTCTTACATTACAGATAAATTTTTAATTAATTTAATTAATCTATAAATTAAATGAAGTGAAAATGGGAAATATGGAAATAACAATTATGATTTTCCAGCATAATTTTATTATATTACAAGACATTCACTTGGTCATTTCAGCTGCAAGGAAAAATATATTTGAACACTCGGATAGCGATTATTATACACTTAGTGGCTTCTGTTGATTAAATGCATCCATATGGCATGATTTAAAGCAGCATAGCTAAAAATTAAGTAAAAAAATTTTTACTTGATTTTTTGGGTTTTAACCTTTGTCTGCAGTTTGCTTCTTTTTTTTTTTAATAGTGCAATATGTAACATAATTATTCTGGTGGAAACATACAAATTAGCATATATCAGAAAGGATGTGCATATCAAAATATCTTAGCATGACTAGAATGTAAACTGCAGGGGCGAATGCTGGTCTTGAAATTCACACTTGCTCTTGTTATTATTCAGGAGTGAGAGGTGTGATTGAAGTCTGATTAGCAGAATAATGAATTACTGACCATCCAAAACTATATATTTAGAAATTTATATACATTTAATTATACAAATACAACATTTATTTTACAAATGATATTCTATCTTTTTCAGTTTAGCTAGTTGAATACAAATTCTACCCTACAGTTCTTCTTTATGAACTGGCCAATAACATAGTCATAAAAAGTTGGTTTTAACTTAATTTTCCCAAGAAACATGCACACCTGTAAAGGCTGACTGAAGCTCACTGGCTAGAGCTACTTTGACTGCATACGTTTAAGACGACGTGAAGGGAGCAGAAATGGCTATTCACGCGCATGAAATCACAGTGCTGCAGCGAGGACTTTGAAGCTCCTACAACTGAGCAAGCCAAGATAGTTTTGACTAGACGAGCAAGCATCGGCTTTCGATACACAATGCAAAGCTCAATTATTGCCGCGCAAGCTTAAGACGTCTTCTGTCTACAAAAATAAAAGCCTAAATGGAATGCTTATAAATGCATGCATTTATTAACAAATAAATATTACTTCTTTCTCAATCAATGAGCTTGCACAGCAAGCATGGAGAATTCGCCACTGGTAACATGTTTCTACTATAATACTTTAAGTTACTCAGAGTAGAAATTTGCAATTTTGATGCCTTAATTTGCAATATTACACAAATTAACAAAACATTTCAGTTAACAAAGAAGGGGGGGGGAGAGATTTTTTAGCCAAGAGTAACATTTGTCTGCAGTTACTTGGATTATTATTGCATACACACTAGGTGTGCACTGCTGATTTTTACATACAGAACTTGAAAAAAAAAGGGGAAAGGTGACGTGACAAAATGTGGATTTCATACACAATTGTCAAATCAAAACAAATTAATGCAACATAATAAATTTAGTTTAATCCTTCATCCAAGTGTAAACAAACGAAGTTTGCACCTGAAGTATCTTCAGGACTGAGGCAACTTGTGGTAAAGGTGGACCAAGCTCTCATCACTACTTGTCTTAGTATCTCTCATAATGCAAAGCACAGCTCCTTGCAGACATGTATAATGCTATGCATTAAGGGAAGGGCCACTACCCATGCCGGTTTCGACCTTTATTGAGGTCTCGTCAATGGGAGCCAGACCCAGAGATGGTGATACTAAGGTGAAAGCAATGGAGAAGTCATATTTACCTATACGAGTTGCCAAAAGGTGTCTCACCTTAATGCAACAATGCCATTCATCATCTCCCAAAGCAAAAAAATTCAAACAGGCACCATTTGTCAAAAAAATTATGCCCACTGTCTTCTGGGACTGAAAAAAAGAGGATCTTGCTCATAGATTCTCTTGAGCAAGGAACCACAGTTAATGCTAATATATAATTTGAAATGCTGAAGAAACTCAGATTAACAATTCAGAACGAAAGACAAGGAAAGGGGGGGTCATGCTTTTGCATGACCCCCCCCCCCCCTGACGACAGTCCCAACCTCATGCCCAGTGACTATCTCTTGTTTCTGCATATGAAACAGTAGCTCCCACTTCTTGAAGAAGATGAGGATCTTCTTCAAGAACTGTGTGAATCAGTGGTTGAACTGATTGACAGCAGACTTTTTCTGATGCAGGTATGAAAAAGCTGGTGCCACAATACCAAAAATGCCTGGAAGTCAATAGCAACTACATATGTAGTTTGGTAGTATAACAGTGCCAACTGGGAGAGCATCTGCAATTTCTATGCTTCATTCCCATGGTTGAACTATTGTTTCCAGCCTTCCAAACCCAAACATATGCACTGAATATATCACTGAAGTAATCCTTACAGGCATGGAAACATACATTCCCCACGCTACTATGAACTGCCATCTCCTAACTAAACAAAAGATGTGCCAAGGCTGTACAAATAAAAAGAAAATCAAGCAAACCACAACTGGCTCACATCAAGAACTCCATTCTCCTTCAGTGCTTATATTTAAGCCTGAAATAGCTCAATAAAATTATCAATGTTTCCAAAGCAGAGTTTGAAAGAGCAAAAAGCAGGAAATTTGCAGCCTCTCCAAACAGTAGTTGAGTCTTTTGGTCTCTTTCCAAAGCAATTGGTCCTAACTTTTGCCCAACACTATTCCCACCCCTATCATATCCAGATGGCTCTCTTGCATCAACACCCACAGAAAAAGTCAATCTCCTGGCTTCACACTTTGCCTCCAATGCACACATAACTAACAATGGTAAATGCCCCCTCAACCATTCCAGATGCCCAATATACAATTCCCCTATACCCTTTTACTAGAAAGAGATCAGAAAAAAAAAAATAATGTTCAAATTAGACACAAAAAAAAAAGTCTCCTGACCCCGGTGACATTCCTCCAATTTTCTTGACGGATTGTGTACCAGAACTGACTCCTACCCTATGTTGCCTATATATATATACAGTATATATATATATATATATATTTTTTTTTTTTTTTTTTTTTAAATTAATGATATACTGACACTAAGAACACCGAGAAAGATAAGAAAAACTTTTAACATAACAAGACTAGTTTCGTAGGAACGCCGACTTCTTCAGGTGTGTAAATAATAACAAAAAACTGGGAAAATAACAAACAAGGAATGTAAAAAACTGTCCATGTAAAAAACGTGGACTTCTCAAATTAACAAAATAGGAATAGCAACAGTCATATTTTGAACTGGTGTCTGCGTGGTAGGACTAGCATGAGTTGTAAGTGAGTGGCAACTGATTCGAGAGTGCCAGAACTCGATCACTGCACAGTGGGCGTCAGGCAAACTGTAGCTTAAATTGTTGTTTATGTGTGATGGGTCCAGAACTATTTCCTTTGATTTTATGATGCGTTGCTCAAGTTCATCACCGCATTTATAGATATTGGTCATAAGATTCAGTCTATCTGGTGTTGAAGCTCTTCTAGATTAGAATTAGCAGAGAAAAGAACATGACTGGAGAGTGCGCTTGCATGGGTTCTTTTGTAAGAGATGTCACGCTGGTGTTCTATGGAAACACCAGTGAAATAGACTTATCAGTCTGTCCATAATAAGGTTTAACGCAGTTGCAGATGACTTTATACACTCCTGGAAACTGAAGCTGGTTGTGATTTGGTTTGAGGCAACTCAGAAAAGAACGAAGCTTTGGTAAGGTGGTGAAGTAGGTTTTAATGTTGAATTTCTTCATTATTTTTGCCAGTTTTGGAGATAGAGAGCTTATGAGCAGCAATTGGATGTGAGTAATGGGATTGGAGTTATTTTCTTGTCAAGGTTGGACACGTGGATGTAGATGTTTAGTGATGCCGCGAGAAGAATAGCCGTTGTTTAAGAATGTGCTTTTCAGATGGTTGAGTTCTTTTTGAAGGTCTTCTTCTACTGAAATAAGAGATCTTGCTCAATGGGTTAGAGTGGAAATAATACCAAGTTTCTGTGGAGGGAAGTGATTAGAAGAGGCATGCAAGTATCTATCTGTGTGAGTAGTTTTTCGAAAATTTAAGGCAATCAGGCATTCTAGTGATCTTTAAGTCCAAAAAAGCGAGGACGCCATTCATCTCTAGTTCTGGAGTGAATTTGATGTTCTGATGTTGATTATTTAAATGATCTAGGAAGGTTTGTAGCTCCTCTAGACCATATTCCCAGATAAGGAAGTTGTCGTATATGTATCGCAGCCACAGTTTAGGTTTAAATATAGCATTTGAAATAGCTCTCTCTCTCTCTCTTCAAAGTCTTCTAGAAAAATATTGGCTAAGACCGGAGATAATGGTCTGCCCATAGCTAAGCCGCTGGTTTGTTTGTATATTTTTCCTTCAAAAGAGAAATAGCCGAAGTTTATGCAGTGCGTTAATAGAGCAAAAATTTTTTTGGAAACTTTGTTTTTAAGTAGATTGAGTACTTCTTCTGTTGGCACATTTGTAAAAAAAAAAAAATACATATATATAAAGGGTGTCCCAAAATTCACGCAAGATTTAAATTTAATTTAAAGTGTTGCCAACGAGAAAAAAAGACAGCGCGACAGCTGACAGTTCATGGTTATTAAAAATGGAGCACTACACGAAAGAACAAATGCATTTTCATTGTTGAGCAATATTTTAAAAATAATGAAGGTTTGGCAGCTACAGTTCGCAATTTTTGTACAAAATATGGTCGGAATAGTGATTTAACTTCATCAACTGTGAAAAGATTAATTAAAAAATTCAAGGAAACTGGATCAATTAGTGATCTTATACACTCTGGCCATCCTTCAACAAGTCGTTCAACAGAAAACATCAAAGCAGTTCGTGAGAGAGTGTTGCTGAGAGTCCAGGAACATCAATTCGGCACCGTGGTCTTGAATTGGTGTTGCTGAGAGTCCAGGAACATCAATTCAGCACCGTGGTCTTGAATTGGGCATTTCGAGAAGCTCTCTACAGCGTATTCTCACGAAAGATTTGCATCTTTATGCTTACAAAGTTCAATTGACTCAAGAACTGAAGCCTACTGACCACACACAGCGAAGAGAGTTCGTTGAATGAATTATGGAACAACAACAAGTAAATGCTTATTTTTCGAACAAAATCATCTTCAGCGATGAGGCTCATTTTCATCTTGATGGCTTTATTAATCGACAAAATTGTCGCATTTGGGGTTCAGAAAATCCACGGGTGATTGTTGAGAAACAAATGCATCCACAACGTGTCACTGTTTGGTGCGGATTTTGGGCTGGAGGCATCATCAGTCCATTCTTCTTCGAAAATGCAGCTGGTAAGGCAATAACAGTTAATGGTGCTCGATATCGCGACATGATAATCCAGTTTTTTTGTGCCTAAATTGCAAGATATGGATGTGGACAACATGTGGTTTCAACAAGACGGGGCCACGTGCCATACAGCCTGAGAAACAATTCAATTACTGCACGAGTCATTTCCTGGTCATGTAATTTCCCGTTTTGGTGATCGGAATTCACTGCCCAGATCATGTGACTTAACGCCGTTGGACTTTTTTCTTTGGGGTTTTTTGAAGTGTAAGGTTTATGCCAACAATCCCACAACCACCCAAGCCTTGAAGGAGGAAATTGAGTGCTGTATCAATGAAATTCAGCCACATTTATGCAAAACAGTCATGGAAAATTTCGACAAAAGAGTGCATATATGCCAGCAAAGCCGTGGAGGCCATTTACCCAATATGCTATTCCATGCATAACCCTATACTGTATACTTTATGAATCAATAAGAAATTACAATTTTTAATTAAAGCCTGTGTTTTCTATCAAAATTACTTCTTGCATGAATTTTTGGGACACCCTGTATATATATTAAGGATACCAAGTAATTTTATAAACTAGGTTTTTTTACTTCTTCTCCCAAGTAAGCAAAACAGTTAAGTTTGCGCCTGAACGTAGTTCAAGTCTAAAGGTAGTCCAACACCAGGGAAACTCATTGTAAAGGTGGGTAAAGCTCTGATCACTATTCTTAGTATTTCCCATAATGTAAAACACATCTCACCAAGAGATGTATATTGTTATACATTATGGGTGGGCGGGGGGGTCACTACCCAGACCGGTTTCAACCATTTTTGAGGTCTCCTCAGTGAGTAGCTAGACCCTGAAATACCAAGTTTTTAGTAATACAGAGCCTTATATACTTTACCTATACAAGTTGCTACAAGGTGCTTTTACTTTGAATAAGAAACTCAGGATGAGATAAAGATGTGAAAAGTTTTTTACCTTGGGGATAATATATATATATGGATACCAAGTAATTTTATAAACTTGGTTTTTTTACTCCTTCTCCCAAGTAAGCAAAACAGTTAAGTTTGCACCTGAACATAGTTCAACTCTGAAGATAGTGCAACACCAGGACAACTCACTGTAAAGGTGGGTAAAGTTCTGATCACTATTCTTAGTATTTCCCATAATGTAAAACACATCTCACTAAGAGATGTATACTGTTATACATTATGGGTGGGTGAGTGGGGGTTCACTAATTACTTGATATCCATAATATATGTTATCCCCAAGGTAAAAAACTTTTCACATCTTTATCTCATCCAGAGTTTCTTATTCAAAGTAAAAGCACCTTGTAGCAATTTGTATAGGTAAAGTTGATAAGGCTCTATATTACTGAAAGCCTTGGTATTTCAGGGTCTAGCTACTCACTGAGGAGACCTCAATAAAAGTTGAAACCGGTCTGGGTAGTGACCCCCCCTCCCACCCATAATGTATAACAGTATACATCTCTTAGTGAGATGTTTTACATTATGGGAAATACTAAAAATAGTGATCAGAGCTTTACCCACCTTTACAATGAGTTTCCCTGGTGTTGCACTATCTTAGGCTTGAACTACATTCAGTCGCAAACTTAACTGTTTTGCTTACTTGGGAGAAGGAGTAAAAAAAAACCAAGTTTATAAAATTACTTGGTATCCTTGGTATCACACACACACACACACACACACACACACACACACACACACACACATTCTCTTATTCCACTGGTATTATCTACCCTATACCTGGAAATTGGCCTATATTCAACTCATTCCAAAGGAGGATGGCAAATCATCCACTCACCTGAGTCCTATCTAAAGTAATGGAGAGAAAACCATCAATTCCCAACTCCTACACTACCTTGAAGGCACCCAACTAATAAATGACCACCAGTATGGATTTCATCATTGGTGATCACCAGGAAATCTACTCACATATATCACCCATCTCTAGACAAATGCTGAAGAAGTTTGGTGAATCTCAAGAGGTTGCACTTGATATCTCCAGAGCTTCTGACTGAGTCTGGCACAAAGACTTACTAAGCAAACTACCATCATTTGGTCTGTCTGAGGACTTCTGCAGTTGGACTGCAAGCTTTCTGTCTGATGGTGAATGGTTCCTTATCCTCTCACCATTCAACTAATGCAGAGTTCCACAAGGTTCTGTTCTCTCACCAACCTTCTTCCTTCTATATATTAATGACCTACTTCATTTGACCTGCAACCCAATACATAGTTCTACAGATGAAAACACATTGCACTCCTTACTAACATTTGATAAACTTTACTCTACACAACTCATCTCAACCTACAGAACATCAACCACCACTGCCCTCAATTCTGATCTCTAAGCCATTCTCCAATGGGGTTCAGATAACCTCATCAATTTCAGTGCTAGTAAAACCCAGTTCTGTCTTATTTCTCACAAAAACCATCTTCTCTCAGTATTATTTTTGACAACACTCAAATTTTCCGACAAGATAAAATTTCTCTTCTTGGAATCACCCTTACATCAAGCCTCTCCTGGCATAAACACATCACAACCATTGCATCCTCAGCTTCTAAAAAAACTAGGAATTCTCTTCTAGAAAACTAGGATTTCTCTTTCACTCAAGACATTACTTCACCTCTGAATAATAGTTAACCCTATACAAATCACAAATCAAGCTGCCTATTGAATACTGCTCTCACATTTGGAGTGGGGGTCCTAAGAGCTCCCTCAAAATGCTTGACTCAATACAGATGAGGGAAATTAGATTGATTAATAACCCATCTCTTACCAACTCACTCCTCCCACTTTCGGACAGGCATCTGGTTTCTGCAATATGTGTTTTCTATAAGTATTTCCATGGCAAATGTTCATCTGAAATAGCATCAATAATTCTCCCACTCAGTACTAAGTCCATTGGAACACTTTCAACTGCCACCCAACATCTCTTCACGGTGCACCTTGAAACCCACAGAACAAGTTTCTTTTCCTCCTCCTTCATCCCTGCTACTGCTGTATTGTGAAACATTTACCCCACTGATGCCTGTGTCTTTTAAATTAAATGTAAACAAGTTTCTCCTTCCCCAAACCAATTACCCATACATGATACTAACATACTATAGGTTGATTAACCAACCTCTCATGTATGGGCTCAACATAAAAAAAAAAAATTTTTTTAAGATATTTTAGCATATAATAAAACTTTTCTTTTCTACTAGTTTTTTTTTTTTTTTCTTTTTTTGACTGGACCTTACTTTCTGGACACACCTCATCTTTCTCAGCCAAGGAGTCAACCTGTTCAAGTTATCATTGCCTCTTTTTTTTTTTTTCTTTTAGAAGAAAACCAAGCAGCTGCCAATTGTTCTTAGACTCAGTCACAACTTTGCAGTAGTGCCTTAACAAGGTCTAATGTTAAATCTCATGCTGCACATAGCATGAAGCATCTGCATCTTGTCTCCAGAGATTTCCATGCTTAAAACAACTACTATCCTTACATGAGCTTCACTCACTAAAAGTAATCTCTCTCTAACAGACAACTATCCATTATATAAATTACATAAAGTTTACTGCCACCAGGTGGTGATTATTAAACTTTTATCGTGTAGGCTATGGGAACTGACAAGATAAGTTAATTTTATATTTATTGTGTGATGATATTGTCTCATTTTTAGATTGAGTGTTACTGCATGATATTTGAGTGTAGAACACAGTGTTTGGTTAAATTTCTTAGGCAGTATTAGTTTAAATTCATTGTTTTTTGTTAGTACTCTGGCACAAAATGTTTATGAAATGTAGATCATTGCATAGGTCAGTGAGAAAGACAAAGTGAATGGCAAATTTTTAAAGAATGGTACAGTGTGCTATGAAAGTCGTATAGATGCGTGAGAAGATGATGCTGATGCTTATGTGAAGAGACTGCATAAGAGAAAGGAGTGAGTGTGGGTATGCAGGAATATGCTGATATTCCGATGGACCATGAGACTTGTTTAAATCAGAGCAGAGCAGGAAACATGGCATCATAACTGAAACAGTTGTTGAAGAAGATTGTGCAGCTGTAAAAGCATGTGAAATTGACAGCAAAAAGAAAGGAGTGAGTGACAATGAAGTGTACAATAATGACATTGGAAAAACAATGCAATTAATGATAAAATGGCAAGTGGGGGTTAATGGCATACAAGCTTGTGTGACATGATGCTAAGATAGAAAGATAAGATTTGAAAGCTGAGTTGATGATGATGAGGCAAGAGATGAAGCAGTTGCAAATTGAAATGAAGAGAATTGTAAATATGTATGGAAGAGTGAAGAAGATGGAAATTAATAATGTTCATATGAAAGGGGTAACAAAAGACTTACGAATTGCACATGGAGATACAATTATTAGGAGTATGGTGAACGAGAAGATGCACGATGTTGGTTTTCTGGGAGGTAAAATGAATAGAGTGATTGAGGCACTGAATATGAGGAGCATGCAAGCAAGCGAAAGAGTTGGTAATGGTAGTAAGAACAAATGACTTCACTGGGAACAAGGAGAATGTATGGCTTAGATATCAGGAGAATGATGAGAAGGATAAAAAAGGATAATAGTGATGGAAAAGGTAGTCAGTGTGTTGCTGTTGCCTGGAATGACAGTGATGAGATGAGGCAGAAATCAATGATTATGAATGACATGTTAGTGGAAATGCATGAGGAGAAAGAAGTGCAGTTTTGTTAATGTGCAGGATGAATTGATTAATAAAAGTGATGGACTGCATCTGAATGTCTCTGTGTGCTATTTGGAGAGACTGCTGCTACTACTGCTGGAACGGAGAATAATGAGTGCAAAGAATGAATCTAAACAACTAAGAAACAATGTGAAACAGCAAAAAAGTAAGGAAGGAGGGACTGAAGTGCTTATGAATGCAGAAGTGGATAGCATGAGTAGAGAATGAGAAAACAAGTGTGCAAGACAGAGAGGGGGGAAATGGGGGAGACTCAGCGTGTGAAACTGATAGCAAATAAAGGAATATGATCGACGATGAAGTGTATGATAATGACATTGGAAAAACAATGCAATTAATGGTAAGATGGCAAGTAGGGTTAGGTCAGTGAGAAAGGTCGATGCTCAAAGAGGACAACAAAGGAATGGCCTGGGATATGGGGGAGGGAGGGACAGATGGATTTGAAGAAGGTTCTGGGATGGGTAAGAAGAAAAAGAAATGGCTTGAGAAAGTGAAACTTGTTACAGATCCAGAAATGAGTTATGTTTATATATGGATGTGTAAAGTAGCAGAACCAAGGGAAATGAAATGATTGCACTGATTGAGTTCATTCAACCAAAAATTGTTGGTATATGTGAGACATGATTGGATGAGAATGATATCCTAACAGGAATAGAGAAATTGATGGATATGATGCTTTTTTGTGAAGATAGCAAAGGTAAAAAAAGAAGGTGGAGTACTACTGGTAATGTAAAGGATTTACATCCATGCAAGGTAGAGTGCAAAGGGGAAATAGAAATTTATTTTATAGTATGTTTATACAGGGTATTGTGGAAGGTAGTCACCATGATATGTGTAAGCAAATTAGCCAAGCAAATAGGAAAAGGGAAATTATTAGTGATTTTAATTATGGCAATATAGAGTAAGATGATGAAAACACAAATGAATTCTGTTCAGGGTCAACTACCTCAGGCAGCATGTAACAGAAGGCATGCAAGGATTGAGGATCTTGGATTTGATCATGATTTGAGGATGTCAAATCTCCTTCCAATTGGTGAGAGTGACCACCATTCCCTTGGTTGTTGCCAGCCCTATGAAGACTTTCTATCTTAGCATCAAGTGTGACATGATGCTAAGATAGAAAGATTTGAAAGCTGTGTGAAAGAATGAGGAGTTACGTGGAAAGGAGATCAATGCAGTCTGAGTGCTATTCAAGAGCTATTTAGAAGCAATGTTTAAATGTATTGGACGAGGGAGACAAATACACAGTAGTATACCTAGATTTTGCAGAGGCTTTTGATAAATTACTACAACCAAGAGTCACAAGTAATATATGGTACATGTAAAACGAATGAAGAGATTAACTGTGCAACAGTATTTAGAAGTGCAGAAGTAGAATCTGATCATTATTTTTTTTTACAAGGAAAATTAAGAATACTCCCAAGATGGTTTAAAATTAACCAGATCAGTGCTAAGAGAAATTATTATTAATGGCACCTCCATGGAGTCTGAAGACTCATCACGGGAGACCCAAATCAACCATCATACACACAAATCCTATCATATCTCTCCTTGAATCCATTCACAGTCAGGGAATTCACAACCAATTCTGGCAATCCATTCCACTCACCAACCCAGCCATGCTTAGTGAAAACATGACATGTCAGTCCCAAGCCCAGATAAATGGGGAGGGTTGAGTGCAGGGCTAGCAACCCAGTCTCAGAAAAAAATCTTTGCTATGCAAACTGGAACCTTCCAAAATGTGATACCTGATGAACAGAGTCCAATGAAAAATGGTGGTTGAAGACCTACGCTTCCAGGTGGAGCGAAGAGGATTAAGTAAGTATTCCACTCACCACTCTCCAAGCAAAAATTTGGTCCACACACCCTATTAACCACACTCTTATACAACTTCCATGGATGGTCCCTAGCTCTCTATTTGTCATATACTGAAAAATTTCACTTGCATCAACTTTATAAAATCCTTTTAATTTAATATATTAAAAGTTTCTATCATGTCCACTCTTTTCTGCCTATCAATTAATATTTGTAACCCACAAACCTTCAATCTATCCTCATAGGGAGTATTCTACAGACCCGTGGAATGTCACCATCTTGTTCACTCATCGATCAATCTTTTCGATCATCTCCTGGTGTTCAAAAAACCCAGGTGACCAGATCTGTGTGCAGTAGTCAAGATGTGGCCAAATCATAGTCTTGTAAAGAAGATAATAACTTCTCTATCTATATTTGTTAGCATTTTTTTCAACATCCAAGTAATTCATTGAGCTATTTTACCAACTTTTGTGATATGCCTTCTGAACTTCAAACTCTCTCTCCACCATTATCCCCAAAACCCTACCCTTATCAATTTCCTGAAATCCAGCACTATCAATGTGATACATAGTATACAACCTTTTCAACATAAAGTACATAACCTTACATTTTGCAACATGAAATTGATAATCATCACCCTTTGTCCACAATGCCAATTTATTTAAATCTCCTGCAGGATATCTACATCATCTTTATCAACTATTGCTCTCTCCAGTTTTGCATCATCATCAGCAAACAACTGAATATCCTCTCTTAAATGCTTCTCTATGTCATTGATATACAAATTAAAGAGTAGTGGCCCTAGTACCGAACCCTGAGGTACCCCACTAGTCTCCATCATTCTCCTAGATCCCATTCCATCATATACTACTCTCTGGTGTCTGTCTATCAGCTACTCCCCCCCCCCCACTATGCTACTAGCCTCATATCTATTCCCATTTGCTCCAGATTTTGTAATAGTTTTCCATGTGGTATTCTGTCAAATGCCTTGGAAAAGTATAGCAGTATCATGGTAGCCATTACCTTTATCCAGTTTTGCTGCCACTTTATTATAAAATATGAATAAGTCACTAGGACAGGACCTATCCTTTACAAAACTATGCTGCCCACTATAAAGTATCGCATCCCTATCCACCCACTGTTGTATTTTACCTTTCACCAACTTTTCAAATACTTTAACAACCACTCCAAGAATCTTTTAGAGTTCAACTCTTAGATGATAAAAGTATTAACTAAGTTTATTTGCAAAGAATAAATGGAAAACTAGAGCAAATAAAAAAAATAATGATATAGAAATACAATGGAATAATTTGAAAAATGTTAATAAATCCTGCTACAGAATGCCATGAAACAAAAAATAAATGTAGGAGGAGGAAGGAAATAAGAAACTGGGATGAAAACAGTGAAGCAATAATCAAAGACAAGAAAGACGCATATAAACAATGAATAAACATAATCACTAGAAGCAGAATTTAATTATAAATACAAAAGGGCATTAGCAAAAAAAGCATTCCAAAAAACAGAATAGAGAAACATGGGATAACTTCATAGCAAAATTGGAAAGAGATCTTACAGTGAAGAGCCAAATACATACAAAATTCTAAGACGTGAATAAGGAAGTAAAAGACAAAGTGAAACTTCAAATAATCAAAAAACTGGCTGGACTTCTGAAACTTATGGCAAGATAGTATAAGATTCTAAAACTAACTACTAACTATACAGTGGAAGAAATCACATTACAAGAAATCCAACAAGCAATACAGCAAAACAAATCAGGAAAATCCCCTGGAGAAGATAGAGTAAATATCAACAAATTCCTGATATGTATCTTCAAAGGGTATACAGGATATGATAGTACTACATGAAAAACTAACATCATTACTAACTTCCTATCTACAATTTTCCTCCAAATCAATATGTTACCTGTCAAGACTCCAACATTATCATATCTTATATTTCTATCTTCTAAGGCACTTTTTACTGTATCAATCCACCTATATCTTGGTCTTCCCCCAAGTCTTTTTCCTGCAAACTTGGCCGAGAACACTTGTTTTGCAAGTCTTTCTTCATCCATTCTATTTAAGTGACCATACCACCTGAGATTAGCTCTACTAACACATTCCTGAATGCTAACAATGTGAAGTTCTTTTCTAATATCCTAGTTTTTAATATGATATTGCACTGATGCCATCTGCTCATGCCTCTGATCTTTCTCATGGCTCTCGTATCTGTGGTCTCTAGTCTCTGGTCAAGTGTTTTATTTTTAACCCAGCTCTCAGATCCATAAGTTAAAATTGATTTGAACACCGTCTTGTATACAGCTAATTTAGTCTTTTGACTAATTTCTCTCTTATTCCATATAAATATATTCAGTTGACTTCCTAACATACCAGCTTTGTTGATTCTGTTGTCTATTTCCATATTTAATTTACCATTTTCACTAAAAATCGTGACTATGTAGCTGAAATGTTTTTCTTGTTCTATAGGATCTCCATTCACAATGCAGTTGATATTTTTAATGCTTCTGCTTATTTTCATTGTCTTTGTTACGAAGGCTGTTTCTTATTATTAATTTATCTTATCTTTATTTTTTCTCTATACCTTATATATTATCTATATCTTTATATGCTATTATTCTAATTTAGCTGTGCGCACTTTCTCTCTCTCTGAATCTTTCTTGCTTATATTATTACATACTATGTTTATCTGCCCTTCGCACTACGTGTCTTATGTCTGAGATACTAGAAAATTTATTTAATTTAGACTGTGCCACTAATATCATTTAATTAGCATAAAACTCAATAATACGGCCAGCAGATTTCTCTCTAACACAGATTCCTTCAATAAAACTTTACACAAACAGTCATGGTCTATTCTTTTACTACACTTTCACAAAAAGAACAAAACGTTTATTTACATTACTATGAAATATACATGAATTTAAGCATTAGGGAGATTGCTTTCTCTATCCATTTATAAAATCTTTAGCATAAATTATAACCTATTTGCTTTAACACTAACTTCTTTAACTCACAATCTTATTTACTCTCCGCTTACAAATTCAACTTATTAAACTTCTAGTTTACTTGCAAAGAGATTAGCTAACTCTCTGTTAAGTTATCTTTACAAATTTTATATCAACTTCCAATAGGCTAATCAATTCTCTTAATGACAATTCTTACTGCTATTGAACAATATCTTAAAAAAGTCTCTTAAAAGTCCATCTACAACCTACTATGAGAGGGAATATACAAAAGGTTTTAACTTACAAAAGACTGCATCGCACATTCAGTCAAAAGTCTTTCAGTACAGTCTTATGGCATTTCTTTCAATTCAGATCTTGAGCTTCCCCAGGAATGTCTGGCTTAAAGTAATATATCTCAACGGGAAAATAGTAAGCTGGGAACTACGACTGGCAAAAGGTTGTTCTCCCATGGCGAAAAAGAAAATCTTCCAAGTGAAGTTACTTCAGGTAATTTACATCACCTTTTCTCCTCTGCCTTGGCTCGCCGAAAATGCCTAGACAACTGTCGTCTCGAATAGCTTGAACAGCCATCTCCAATGACCATAATTGCCGCCAACTGACTCTCTTATGGACTCCAGAATCTGTTCCCTCTCTCTGGCGATGACTGGAAGCCTTTCCTTCTTCTTTGGCAACATCTGGAAGCTCTCTCTCTCTGGCCTAGAAGTCGTCCCTCTTTAGCGACGTCTCGAACCGGGAAGCTCTTTTTGCTTGGCTCAGTCCCTTTTTATTATCCTTCTCTGAGACCTCACCTGAAGTTTGTAATCCCCAAAGAATTGGGCATGATTCTTTCATCTTAAGTTTCAAGTTCGGCCCGCTTTCTGTTCTCCTCCGCTTTCTTTTGATTGCAAGTTGCCGGCCATCGGGAAATTGTTTGAACCTTTCTGACTGACTTCGGAGGTGTTTACATGCAGAACTTGTAAGCCTTTCACATACACACAAAGTTTATAAACAATCTTTCTTATACTGCCATGTAGCTCTATTACACACAGCTCTGGCAGTAAAAACATTGCCTTGTTTTTTAACACTGAAATATTCTTATTAAAGGAGTATATACATTTAACTTCCAAAAGGTTATTTAAAAAAATATCTAGTACAAAATATACAGAGACAAACAAGTTATTTTTACAACATTCTCATGGGACTTGCCCTATGTAAAAACTGATGTAAAGCGCTTTGATATTTTTAAGCTACATCAAGTTTTTACATAACATCATTTGCATGAAGTAAAGATTAACATCTCTCTACTTTTGATATCAGGTTTAATACCACTTTACTTCATGATGTGATCCATATAGATAATGAATAACAGAGGGGATAATGTACATACTTGTCTGACACCAGATTTAACATAAAACCATCTTCCTGTACTTCCTTCAATTCTAACTGCTGACTTACAACTCAAATAAAGACTAAATATTGCTTGATATAATGCTCCATTGACACCATACAACTGTAGCATTTTGAATAGCTTTTCTCTTGGAACCTTGTCATGTGCCTTTTTTTTTCCAATCTACAAAACTTAAATACAGATCTTTGTTATATTCCCATGATTTCTCAACTATTTGTTGTAAAGTGAAAATCTGATCCTTACAGCCTCTATTTGGCCTTGCCTTAGTATCCTATAATGCAAAGCACCTATCCTTATGAACATGTATAATGTTATGCATTATGGGAAAGGTCACTACCCAGACTGGTTTCACCTCATCAGTGGGAAACCAGACCCAGAGGATGATACTAAGGTTGGAGTAATGCAGAAGTCATTTTCATATACGAGTAGTGAAAAGGTGTCACTCCTTATTATTAAAATACTCTGGATTAGAGATAGCTGTTGGAAGTTTTAACACTTGGTTATACTATAAATTAAAGATACCAAGAAATTATATACTTGGTTTAATCCTTTATCCAAGTGTAAGCACACAAAGTTTGTGCCCGAAGTATTTTCAAGACTGGGACAACTTGTATATGGAAGCCAATGACTTCACATCACTTGCCTTAGTATCCCATATTGCAAAGCATCCATCCTTACGGACGTGTATAATGTATGCATTACGGGAAGGGTCACTACCCAGACCAGCTTCTACCTTTATTGAGGTCTCATCAGTGGGGGCCCGACCCAGAGGTGAAACTAAATTTGAAGTAATGCAGAAATCATGTTTTCATATACACGAGTCTCTTTTTATGCAGATTTGAAGTTATGCGGTGCATGCCCACAGATACGAGACCTTTTGCCACTTCTGCGCATGTCAACAGAAGGTGAATCCATTCCGATAATAGGGTAATCCAGCGTTTCCCAAACTTTTCCTATGACGGGAAACACTTCACAAATCCTGAAATTTTCATGGAACGCCTTGGTTATTTTGTGATGTATTCATTATAATCAATTGTTAATTTAGCTGAATTTTTATTATTAATTAATAATTGATCATTAATTATTAATTAATAATTGATCATTAATTATTAATTAATAATTAATTAAATTTGGCCCAGCAGAGAAAAAAGAGCACCAAAGAAAAGCAATTTCTTTGGAAATGAAAATTGCAATTTTAGATCGCTTAGCAACAGGAGAAGGATCTACAGCGATTGGTAAACATTTTAATTTAGGCGAATCTACTATAAGAGCAATAAAAAAGATTGAAGTCGCAATAAGAAAATCTGTCATTTCTGCCACAAAACTAAGTGCCAAATTATCATCGTACTCAAGAGATGCTTTATTAGAAAACAAGAAACGAGCACTCGTCATTTGGATTAAAGAATTAACTCAAAGGGGAATTCCTATAAGTGGTTATTTAATTAAAGAAAAAGCTCTTCGGTTTTATGAACAGATGAAGCAATTGGAGCCATCTACTTTCCGCTTCCCAGGCTGATAAAGAATTTTCGGCTAGCAAAGGATGGTAAACCGGGTTTTTAAAAAGGAATGCACTTCATAACGTGAAGATTACAGGCAAGGTTGCAGCAGCAGATGAAGCAGCAGCCAAAAATTTTTAAGAGAAGTTAGCCAAAATTATTGAAGATGGTGAATATTGTCCCAATCGAGTGTTTAACGCTGATGAAACAGGATTGTTTTGGAAGAAAATGCCTAGTCGAACTTACATCGCAAAGTCTGAGAAAAAAAGCAAGTGGGTTTAAAGCAAGCAAAGATTGAATAACTTTACTTTGTAGCAATGCATCAGGAGATCGAATGTTGAAACCCCTCCTAGTAAATTGATTTCTAAGACCACGTGCTCTAAAAGGCAAAGATTTAAAACAGTTGCCAGTATTGGATGGATGGCTAATACAAATGGCATTGGATGGCTAACACAAATGCCTGGGTAACAACTGCTGTATTAACTGAATGGTTCAATAATTGCTTTGTACTAGAAGTGGAAACATACATGAAGCAAAAAGCTCTCGATTTTAAAGTTTTATTAATTGTTGACAATGCACCAAGTCATCCGCATTTAGAACATCCAAATGTGCAGATAGTGTTTTTTCCACCGAATACAACAAGCATTATTCAGCCATTAGATCAAGGCATAATTGCTACTTTTAAAAAAATATTACGTTAAGCACACTTTTGAATTTATATTGGATAAACTAAAAAATGAATCATTAATAGTAACTGGTGTTTGGAAAAAATTTTCTATTTTCGACTGCTTAAATCATGTTGCATCTGCTATCACTGAAATAAGACCACAAACTTTAAATGCTTGCTGGAAAGCAGCTTGGTCTGGATGTATTGCAAACAGTGCAACCATGCAAACATCTTGTGGATAATGCCTTAAGTGACGATGATATTATTGGATATCAATCAACTTTAGATATCGTCAAAGATCCAGAAAACGATAGCGAAGCGGAAGAAAAACCTGTCCCCCTCACTGCAAATATAATTCGAGAAGGTCTTGAACTGTGCAATAAATTGGAAAATCATTTTCTTGTTAATGACACAAATTCTGAATGAGCCTTTAAATTCCAACGTGAGCTGAAGAACTGTATGTCTGGATATCGCGAGCTGTATAAAAAATTAGTGAAATCCTCATCATAAAGTTAAATCACTGATTACATTGTCAGAAGAAAAAAATCAGCACAGAATGAGGGTGAAGCTAATAAAACTTAGGCATTCTTATTTTCCTGAATTTTCATAAACTTTTTTATGCGATTTTAGGTTTATTTTAATTCGTTGCTTCGGTTTTATGCGGTTTTAGAAAATTATGGAATGTATCCCTGAATTTTCAACGTAAGGTAGGACTTTTTTTTTGTGCGATTTTTTATATGCAATTTTCTGTGGAACATATCTACTGCATAAAAAGAGACCCGGGTATACGTCCTAAAAATACTTCAGGTGCAAACTTTGTTTGCTTACACTTGATGTGTTCCATTTCCCCACCCCATGATCTTACATCCCTTTCAACTTACAGATTACAGTAATGCAATCACTATTCCCTATTCTGAACACATAATATTCAACATAGGGAAGAGTGACTATAAAATATATAGAACAAAAATAACCTTTACTGCTTAAAAGTGCCATATGAAGCTGTCTGCCCTGATCTACTCTACTAAATATCAAAATCCAGGTGTATGTAAGTTTCCTTGCAGGAATGAGGAACTTTGTATATGAAGTTCCTCATTCTTGCAACTTGCCATATTATGGACAACTAGAAGATTTACCAAGCTCTGTCTTGAAGAATATAAATATATTCAACATCACAATTATGATCAGTCAGCTCAAGCTGACCATGCTTGGTCAGCTTGAGCTGACTAATAAAACTTAGGCATTCTTATTTTCCTGAATTTTCATAAACTTTTTTATGCGATTTTAGGTTTATTTTAATTCGTTGCTTCGGTTTTATGCGGTTTTAGAAAATTATGGAATGTATCCCTGATTTTTCAACGTAAGGTAGGACTTTTTTTTTGTGCGATTTTTTATATGCAATTTTCTGTGGAACATATCTACTGCATAAAAAGAGACCCGGGTATACGTCCTAAAAATACTTCAGGTGCAAACTTTGTTTGCTTACACTTGATGTGTTCCATTTCCCCACCCCATGATCTTACATCCCTTTCAACTTACAGATTACAGTAATGCAATCACTATTCCCTATTCTGAACACATAATATTCAACATAGGGAAGAGTGACTATAAAATATATAGAACAAAAATAACCTTTACTGCTTAAAAGTGCCATATGAAGCTGTCTGCCCTGATCTACTCTACTAAATATCAAAATCCAGGTGTATGTAAGTTTCCTTGCAGGAATGAGGAACTTTGTATATGAAGTTCCTCATTCTTGCAACTTGCCATATTATGGACAACTAGAAGATTTACCAAGCTCTGTCTTGAAGAATATAAATATATTCAACATCACAATTATGATCAGTCAGCTCAAGCTGACCATGCTTTGGATGCCCTACGCAGAATCATATGGAAAAAACTACTATGCTTCATAGGTAAACACAAATATGAAAGCCTTCCTGGAATTAATAGCAGATTAAAAAAAAAGAAAAAAAAAAGATTAACCAAACCTAAATAAATTTGGATTTATTTGGGAAACAGAAATTTTTTAGGCCTCCCCAACAGCAAAGACTATCTAAGCCACAGTGGTCACCTTCTTATAGGGCTTCAGGATTTAGTCTAATGTTTTCTGCTTAGTCTCTGTGTAGTTTGGGTGTATTGTTACAATTCATATATAGCATCTTCAATGATGTCTGCATGACAGAGGCAAAACACTGAAACTATAAAACTTCTGTTTCTTTCATTCCTTGTGTTGTCTTCATTTCATTAAATGATTCTCTGTATCTTACTGTTTTTATTATAGGTGGTCCAGAAATTATGTGTAACATTTTTTTTCTACGTTATAAATACACACATGCACACATACGCTGCTCAGAAAGAAGTCAACGGACACCAGTGTAAGGAACAAACAGCTATGGCACCCACCTTAATAAGATGTAGAACTCCTTTCACTATGATGACTGCAGCAATCTTATGGGACATACTTGGCAACGTGTACGATAGCAATCAATGAGAATTTTGGACCATTCTTCCTGTAGGCAAGTAATGAGGTTCTGGACTGTTGTGGAGATGTCCCTCGACCTCACGACTCTCAAGTTCATCCCACAGAAATTCAATAAGGGTTGAGATCTCTGTGGAGGTCAGTAAAGTATGGCGACGTTTATGTCCAAAAACCACACAGTTATAGCAGGCTTGTGATTATGACAATGTATTGTCTTGCTGAAAGAGACAATAGTCAATTCCATAGAAACACCACAAAAGTAGGAAGCTTCGCATCATCCACAATGTTCATGGCACCATAAACCAAAGTCCCAGGACAAAGCACAAAAAAATTGACCATACCATCACATCCAAATTTCATAGTTGGGGTTACACACTCTGGTAAGAGACATTGACTAGGCATTTGCAACACCCATCCATCTGCTCGGTAGAAGGTATAACATGATTTTTCACTTCATAATGCAGCTTACAAAGCTTACAAATCCCACTATACATGCTCTTTGTATCACTGAAGATGATGCTGCATGTTGGTTCAGGTAATGTGAGGCTTGCATATTGCAGTCCTACCTGGAAACCCATGTTATGAGTCTTGGTTCTGAATGTTTTTGTGCAGATTCATGATCCACTCAATACCCAGAACTTCACATTCATAGGCTGACAAATGGCAGCTTTTATATATTATCCTTCATAGCACACCCCCCCCCCCCATACAATTGTGTTCGGCAAGTGTGGTGGGTCATTCACTGCAGGTAGCGCTTGCAGCTAACTTTCTGCACTTCCATTTCAGTATGGTATCACTGATTATTGACCTGGGATGGTCCAATTTATCAACAATTTGCCAAACAGATAGGCCAGCAACTTGGCATACTATCACAATGCTTCTTTCAAATTCCATCAGTTCCCTTCTCACAGCCATCTCACCCACACACAGTTACACCGACTTGGGAGCAGTGGCAGCCAGTGAAAATTTTAAGTGGGGGTACTGCATATACAAAATAAGAAAATATTGGTGCATGATCATAGTGAGGGTGAAATATTTTTAATAAAGAAATTTTTAATATGTAAATTTATTTATTAATAAATTGGTTACTGATTCGTTTTTTCCTAATCAGTAATCAATTTATTACTAAATAAATTTACATATTAAAAATTGCTTTATTAAAAATATTTCACCCTCACCACAAACATGCACCAATAATAAAAGTTTCTTATCTCACAGAAACAATGAGTGCAAGCATACAATTTATCTGAAGTGACACTGCTCGTTGAGCAGTGTCGGATTCACTTGTTACGTACGGTGACAAGTATAAACGAATATCGGCGAGTCTAGCTGCAATTGGCCAAACGTGATAATTCCCACACTGCATTAGATCACAGTGCGTTTGTTTTGTAATCTAAAGCATTAATCGAACAATTCCAATTATTAACTATTCAATCAATGTCGAAACATAAGCTGTAACCTTTAACATGTTGTATTGCATTTATATAATGCTGTAAGCATTGTTATTATTTATAAACACAAACAAAATTTAATTTTTTCATTTTTTCCTTGGAGTGCTGCAGTGTCACAGTGCTTATGTACAAGCCGCATTGCTTGGCAACCCACTGACTTCTTTCCAAGCAGTGTATATACAGATATATGAACATACAGATACAAGGAAATTTACATTGATATAACGTTATATAATCAAATATTGCAAACTATCCTCATGTTGAAATATTTGGTTGTATATATATATATATATATATATATCTGAGAAGAGACCTCCACATAGCCTTTAAAAGGAATGCAGAGAACCGACCAGGGCTTCTGACCTAATGTCCAATCCTCACCTTCTCGGATGGGCTGGCAATTTGGGATTTAGTCGACCAAACCAAAATATAGAATGATGGTACAACATGACAAAATTTCATGCCGGCTGGGGCGTCGCCCGGTTAAACAAGGCCCCTGTTGTTTTTGCCAGGGAACCAGGGCGAACAGTGAAAAGTCAGCTACTGGAACAAATCTAAAAATAAACCCCAACTCAACATACCAATCTTTAACTCAACCAGAGTTAAAGATCGGTACTATCAACGTAAGAAGCCTGAATGGCAAAGAAATGGAGCTAGCTGAGGAATTAGATAAGTACCAGATCGACATAATAGGGGTGACTGAAACAAAAAAGACCAAAACTGGCGAGATCTTTCTGAGCAATAAATACAAAATGTTATATTCGGGCAATGACAATCAAGGAAAAGAAGGAGTAGCCATAGTATTCAACACTAAATACGAGGCTAATCTTCTTGAATGGCAGTCAGTCTCAAGTAGAGTGATGTGGACAAATATGAGAATGGGGAACTGGACAATGAGACTTATTTGTGCCTATGGTCCCACAGAAGGTTCTACTAAGGTAGAAGTGGGGGAATTTTTTGAGGCTTTAGAAAAAGCAACTGACACAATGAAAAAGGAAAAGTTGGTCCTTGTTGGGGATCTAAATAGCACAGTAGGAAATGATTGTGAGACATACAGAAATATTTTGGGAAAATTTAGAGAAAAGAGCAAAGCTAATAATAATGGCAAATATCTGTTGGATTTCTGCTCAGGACATGGACTGGTTATTGCTAACACCATGTTCCAACATAAAAATGTGCACAAATTTACATGGAGAGAAGAGGCTAGGAATAAGAAAAGTCTCATTGACTATGTTATTGTTGATAGTGATGTTTTCTCCCTGGTGCAGGAAACCAGAGTGTACAGAGGATTTGAAATTGGAAGTGATCACTATTTAGTCTTGAGCAGGATAAAATTGAATCTCATATTGAAAAGAATAACATGTAAGAAAGTTTTAAAGAGAATAAAAGTTTAGCAGCTCTCAGATGTGAACTGTAGACTAAAATACACAAAGATTATTCAAGAAAAAATGAAAGAGTTTGAGAATAGGAACCAAACTTTAGAGATTCAGTGGCAAGCCTTGAAGAAAACCCTGATTGATTCAGCTAGAGAGGCATGTGGTGAGGTTGTCTGCAATGATAGAAAAATCAGAACTCCATGGTGGACACAGGAAGTTAAAGAGGCAGTGAAGGAAAAGAAGAAAGCATATCAAAATTCCTGTCAAATAAGTCAGCTTGTGCTCTTAGAGAATATAGAGACAAATGCAAGAATGCTAAACACAGTGTAAAACTAGCTAAACAAAAGTCATGGGAGGACTTTGGCAAGAATATAGAAAATAAATATCAAGAAGGGGGGGGGGGGGGCAAAATATTCTGGAGGTTGTTGAACAAGCTTAAGAATGGAGGAAAGAGTGCTGTAAAAGGAATTAGAGATGACAAAGGTGACATGAAAACACGAGAAAAAGATATCCTTGAAGTATGGAGTAATTACTTTGAAAAACTGCTAAATGAAACATGCAGTGATGACAGCACAGTGGTAAAAAACACTGACCAGGCATGCAGTCAGGAATACATATCCATACTTGAAGTAGAAAAAGCCATCAAAGGCTTGAAATGTGGAAAGGCAGCAGGAGTAGATGATATTCGACCAGAAATGCTGAAGTATGGTCGTATAAGAGTCTTACAGTGGCTGCACTGCATAGTTCAGAAAGCCTGGACAGAGGTACGAATTCCCGATGATTGGAGTAGAGCTCTCATAGTACACATATATAAAAAGTGAAATAAAACTGAATGTGAGAATTACAGAGGTATTTCCCTACTGAGTGTTCCTGGCAAGATCTATGCAAGTATACTTGAGAAACAGATGAGAAGGATTGTGGAAGAAAAGCTTGATGAAGAACAAGCTGGATTCAGGCCAAATAGAGGCTGTCAGGATCAGATCTTCACTTTATGACAAATAGTCGAGAAAGCATGGGAATATAACAAAGATCTGTATTTAAGTTTTGTCGATCTGGAAAAGGCATATGACAAGGTGCCAAGAGAGAAGCTATTCAATATGCTGCAGTTATATGGTGTCAATGGGGCATTATATCAAGAAATACTTAGTCTTTATTTGAGTTGTAAGTCAGCAGTTAGAATTGAAGGAAGTACAGGAAGATGGTTTAATGTTAAATCTGGTGTGAGACAAGGATGTACATTATCCCCTCTGTTATTCATTATCTATATGGATCACATTATGAAGGAAAGTGGTATTAAACATGATATCAAAATTGGAGATGTTAATGTCAGCTCTTTGCTTTATGCAAATGATGTTATACTTCTAAATAAATCTGCTACAAGTCTGCAAGATTCTCTGACTAAATTGAATAGCTGTTGTAGTAGATATGGTATGAAGGTCAGCAATAAAAAGACAAAGACAATGAAAATAGGCAGAATCATTGAAAATGTCAACTGTGTTGTGAATGGAGAACCTGTGGAACAAGTAAAACATTTCAGGTATTTAGGCACGATTTTTAGTGAAGATGGTAAATTAAATATAGAAATAGACAACAGAATCAGCAAAGCTTGTATGGTGGGAAGTCAATTGAATAAATTCATATGGAATAAGAGAAAAATTAGTCAGAACACTAAATTAACTGTATACAAAACAGTGTTCAAACCAGTTTTAACTTATGAATGTGAGAGCTGGGTCAGAAGTAAAACACTTGACCACAGACTAGAGACCACAGATATGAGAGTCCTGAGAAAGATTATAGGTGTGAACAGATGGCATCAATGCCAATATCATATTAAAATCGAGGATATTAGGAAAGAACTTGACATTGTCAGCATCCAGGAATGCGTTAGCAGAGCTAATCTCAGGTGGTATGGTCACTTAAACAGAATGGGCGAGGAAAGATTAGCAAAACAAGTGTTCTCTGCCAGATTGGCAGCAAAACAACCCAGAGGAAGACCAAGATATAGGCGGATTGATGCGGTACAAAGTGCTTTAGACGATAGAAATATAAGATCTGATAATGTTGGAGTCTTGACAAGTAACAGACTGATTTGGAGGAAAATTGTAGATAGGAAATTAATAATGATGTAATTTTTTTCATGTAGTACTATCATATCCTGTACACCCCTTGAGGGTACATGGCAGGAATTTGATGATGATGATGATATATATACACACCTTATTAACTCTGTATCTACATGTTTTCACATATTGTTTTTCTATGTCACAAATGCTTTAAACTCATTTTTCTACATATACTTTTTTGCACATTTCTTAAACATATTCTTTTGCATATTCTTTAGACATTCCAAATACTGAACAATTATGAATTCAGTTTCAGTTAAATGAAACTTTACTTACTATCAAAGTAACTTTATTCTAAAATGTTTGCAAGAAAGATTTTTGTTCCCATGAAAGGTAGACAAATTATTTTGCTATGCTGGTCACTCTTGATTTTTAATGTAATGCAATGCATACTAAAACTATATAAAAAAACACATACCTTAAAATGAAATTTACAATACACAGCCTCATTCTTAGCATTGACTAACTTGTATGTATGTGAGCCATAGCCATTCATGTGTCTGAATCCATCTGGAATACCTCTGTCTGAGAACAAGAATGATACCTGATGAGTTGATTCTGGACGAAGAGTGATGAAATCCCAGAACATATCGGGATCCTATTTATATGAAAATAATGAACAAACAATGATTTTTTTTTTCATCTCCTTACTACATTTGTTACACAATGTAATATTTAGTGATTTCATTTAAATTAATGATCAAGATGTTCACAGCCTCCCCCCCCCCCAAAAAAAAACAGATTCACTATGATTTTGATAATATATCACACAGCATGTTTGTTTATGGCTTTGCTACAACAGGTTGGACTAGATTTCATTTAATTTTCAATTTTCCCTTAAAACTTCTTTGAATAACCATTCCACAAGTATAATGAATTAGCACATCTGGAGCAGCACCAGTAACAACAACACTCTTGGGTTGGAAAGATCTGACTTTAAAATACCACCAGGACATGAACATTCATATGGGTTGTTCAAATGAGAGTTAAGTACATTCTCATACAGAAGCAGCAGAGTCTCAGCAAAACATACTTGCCCAGAGATGGCACTGTTGTGTCAGGTCTTGTGAGCTCTCATATATGACTAATATAATAAACAGTGAGTACACACACACACACACAACCAACTGACTATGAAGACTGGATTAGCTACTATCATAATTTCCAATCTGCAGAATATTTTTTACATTGTCTTTTGTAGTTAATGGGGAAGAAAAGTTAAAAGGGACTGAGTGAGATGAAAGGTTCATAAATATATTACACACACACACACACACACACACACACACACACACACACACACACACACACACACACAGAGGGAATACAATCTGTCTACATGTGGCCTCAACAGAGACTCCATGCACACCACCCTAATACATGGAACCTGATCTAGATACAATCCTGCAGAGCAAGCAGCAGCAGGATTATGTGGTAATGTGTATTTGGCAAGTCCAAAAAGGCTGTTATCTCTGCTGCATATAAGAAGGGATGGCAAGCCAGAAATCTCACTCTAGAGGCCAAATATAGCAGCAGTTACTTCAGGTCTCTAATAAACAAGGTTTCTGTTGTTTTCACTGGCTGAAGAAAGTACTTACTGCCTAGTATACCAGTGAAGTATTTTTGTAACAAGGATTATAAGCAATAGAGTTCATGTACTGTATACAACACAAAATTTAAATTTTATGACAGCATGTAACGAATCTTTGTTAAGTTATGCTAAAACATAACCTTGGCTAAATATGTTAGATGGGGAAAAAAATAAGGATATTTGTAAAATGATCAGCAGCCATAATTTAAGTTCTTGCACCTTTTACTATACGTCATCTTATTTATATATGAAGCAAGAAATAAAAACAGAAATATGCATTCAACAACTCATAAAAATAGTCTATGAATTGAAGTAGAGTCAAGTTGCACTTATTATGCACTAGCTAGTAAATATCAGATGATGCACGAGTCTTATCTCCAAAAAGAATTTTGTTTACATAATGACATACTGTTTTCTTGACTTTCCTTTTCCTTTGTGTCCATTAGTTGGTCAGCAGAGAGAAAAAGAAAGCACCAAAGATAGGTGAGGATGGATGTCTGTATTGATGTCCATGTGACCTCCATAAAATTTTCTGAATTGTTTCTAATAGAAAGAATTCAGAGGTGTTTACTAATTTCTTCAAGAGTGAAGCAGGAACTGATCTTGCCACATATATCTGAATACTGATCAAAGGCATACTATCCCAAAATTATAGATTATATTAACTGTGTATTGAACAATGATGTTCCATGTCAGGGAACCATATGGCCTGACTGGTGGTTATGTAGAGATGAATTTTGGGGTTTGTCATGATGAGTTTGATTTCCAAATATTAACTTTTATGGAAATGAAATTTGCATCTTCTTTTCACTATGTCAGAGTACTGATGTAGATCAAGGTACTCTAAATCTTTTACTTCTTTAACGGGTTCATTGCCAATCATGCAATATCACGCAATGCGAATTCTCACCAAACGGCCGATCACGCGTTATTGCATGGACGTCGCTACCTAAATAAAAAAAATAAAAAACATTTGGCCAGCACACGAAATTCCAATTTTCAGCTTGGCAATGAACGATATCGCGCGATCATGCGATGCGAGTTCTCACCAAACAGCCGATCACGGGTTATCGCGTGGACGTCGCTAACTAAATAAAAAAATAAAAAAAATTTGGCCACCACACGAAATTCCAATTTTCAGCTTGGCAATTAAAGTGTTAAGAGTGTGGTCATTTAGCTAAATAGTTCTATTTAATTCATTTTTTAGGACTTCAGTTTTACTGCTGTTCACTGCCAAGCCAATCAATACTGCATTTTTACAGAGATTGTCTAAGTGGTTATGGGCAGTCTGAATGTTAGTCAATTAGCGTGTCATCGTCTGCAAAGCAGGCTGTGTGGGTTTGGCATGTCAAACCTTCAAGATTTATTTCCAGTTAATGGTAATAATAAAAAGATTTGGCACAAAGAATTTCAATTAACCATTGCACTTGAATGGCAATACTGGTATGAGTCTGCTACAGCTTTAATTATTTTCCAGGCTATTCATAGAACTGAGAATTTTGAACGTCCTCTGTGCATAGAATGAATCAAAGACTAGAAATCTAAAATTAAAGGTAAGATTTTATATTTTACTCCTTCTAAGAAGACAGTGGATTTGTTAGGCATTTCTGTTAATCAAGAAATTGACTTGATTTTTCAAAAGAAGAGAATGTTTTACATATGCCCCAATTCAGTGCAGAAATAGTTTAGGAGTAAAATATTTTATTGTGGAATGATGCAGTGTGATTGCCTTGTAATTTCTGGGTTAGTTAGATTGCCTTTCTTGGGTACTAGTAATATTAGGCTTTCCTTCCACTGGGATGAAATGTTAGACCTGAATTGCAGATAATTAGTAATTGTTTCCAAAGCTCCTTTCTTCCATGTTTAATAGCCTCTGCTGTTATACCATCTTACCCAGGTGCTTTCTCATTCTTTTGAGTTTTTATTTAATGTGCAGTTTCAATTTTTTTTTTTTTTTACTGTAAAATTGTTACACATAATGGAAAATCATTTTGGATTATTATTTTTATCAAAGCATTTGTAGCAAATTCATAGATGAATAATTCAACAGTTTCTCAAATATTTCTTCCTAAGAGTTCAGTTGAGTATCTTGTCATTTTTATCTTTGATTCTAACTCTTTTGGTGCATAAGGAATAATTATGTTAAGGCACCCCCACCATCTGGCAGAAACTCCAGGTGACTTGTAGTGAACCAATTGTGTGATCGTGAGCTTGCAGCTGTCATTGTTTTAATACTGATTTAACAATATTTTGATAATTACCGATTGGTATCCTTGTGTATGACTATGTGGTTGAGCATGTTTATTGTTTTTGATATATTTATACTCTGTATGATAGATAAATTGTGTTATTCGTGGCTGATGCGAACAAGCAACAATGGCAGCCAAGACATTATGTAGGGGGTTTGACGTGTATGTAATGGAGAATGGCAGGAGAGAGAGAGAGAGTGTGTCATAGATATTATACAAGCTAGAAATGCAAGACTTGTTAGAAGTGAGAAAATGAAGTAGCAGAAGTTAGTGCTGAAAGCAGTGAAACTGAATGAAGAATTCTGGGTTTAAACGATGGTGTAAGAAATGTGAAAGAGTATAAATGAGGTGTTCGAAAATAGCAGTAAGATAGTGTATGCAAAAAGTTAAACTGACTGTCTGAAAGATAACAAGCATGATAGGTAGTGAGGATGAAAGTGCAATTGACCTGATAGAGATAGCAAAGAGCAGCAAGAAAATAACTCAGAATATGAAAACAGAGTTGACAAAGATGACAAAATTGTAGAATGAAATGAAAAGATTAACAGGTATGCACAGAAGGGAAAGGAAGGCTGGAATAAAAGATAGTATGTAAGAGGAGTCCAATGATTAGGGAGTGACCATGTATGAGAATTCAATTGTTAGAGGTGTGGTAAATGAGAAGGTTTGCTTTCAGGTTTCAGACTAAGTGGAGTAATTGAAGCATTAAATATGAGGAAGAACCGAGCAAGAGAGTTAGTGGTAGTAGTAGGCACAAATGATCTGGATGACAAGGAGAATGCAAAGGTGGATATAAAGAGGTTGTTCAGGAGAGTAAAAGATGACAGTGTGGTAGGAAAGGTAGCTAGCATGTTGCCCAGATATGATAATGAGATTAGATGGTGAGTGAGGATTATGAATGGGATGCTAGCTAAGATGTGCGAAGAAAAAGGAATTCATTTTGCGAATGTGAGGGATGAATTTAAGGGATGGATGGAGCAGTATAAAAGATGAACTGCATTTGAATGGATTTGGTGTGAGCCAACTGGGGAAACTGTTGCTGCAAGAGAGTGATGACTGAAGTAAATGGAAGACCTGAGGAAGTGAGAGGTAACATTGAACAGCAGGTAAGCAGAGTAGGTGAGCTTGTAAATGCAGAGGTGAGTGGAATGAGTGAAGAGAATGAGAAAGAAGGAACACAAGACAAACAGGGAAATGGGGGAGGTCAGGGTGGACAGAGAGAGAGAGAGACACTGCATGACAAGAGTAGATGGATACAGGAGCAGAGGTATGAGTTTACAACACAGGATTCGGATTACCAGGGATGTGAGGAGAGACAAACAAGTCTGAGGAGGGGTGTAAGATCAGTGATGACAGAGATGAGCAGCCAAGGGGGGAAAGGAGGAAATAGAGGAGTCAAATATGAGGAGTAGTGTTGGGGAGGCTTATTATAGAACCAGAAATAAGCCAGTATGTATGTTTACAAATGCCAGAAATATTCAAAATAAAGGAAATGAAATTTGTAGCATTAATAGAGTATATTCGCCCAAAAATTATGGGAATAAGTGAGACATGGTTAAATGACATTCTGACAGGAAAAGAGATAGATGGAGATTTTTCGAGAGATAGGCAAGATAGAAGGGTGGAGGCGAGAGAACTGCTGTTGATTGTAGCAGAGGAATTTCCAACTAAGGTGGAAATGAAAGGAGCAAATAGTGGCAATGGTTTTCAAGTAGTATGGAGTGAGGTGGAGGTGAAGAGAATGAAATATCTAGTTGGGTATTGCTACAGACCTGGTAATGTGGAGGGCAGTGAGAAGGAAATGTATAGGCAAATCAGTCTAGCTACTAAGAAAAGGGTGTTCATTATGGTTAATTTTAATTATGGTAATACAGACTGGAATGAAGAGAGAAAGCATCTGGAAGCAAAGAGAATGAATTTCTCAAGTTTCTGAGAGACAACTACCTTAGGTAGCACATAACACATAGTACTAGTGCAGTGGTGGTGAACCTTTTTATGTGTGTGTGCCAAAAATTTACAAATAATATTTATCGAGTTGCTGGCATGCTGGGCAGTTTTTAATAGGGGAAAAAAATTAAGATAAAATTAATTATTGCAGAATTTTATTGAAACAAGTTTAAAAATTAACGTAGAATTTCATAAAGAAGAACTCATCACTTGACATATACATTGTCATATACAAATCAATATCAATTATTTATTAATGAGATTTTTGCCTGTTGTACATTGGATACCAAATATTGCTTTATATGAAGGTTCATATTTTGTTACTTTTAGTAACAGACACGCTGAACTAGATTCATCATTATTCTATTTCTTAAACTGTCTTTTATAAAATTCATTTTGGAAAATAATGACTCACAAGCATATAGGAGAAAATTGATAATATAGCAGTCGCTAGTTTTTTAAACAACTAAAAGGTTTCGAGAATGGCATTCTGAGGTCTCATTTTTTCCTCCTCTGCATTTTTTTAGTTACGCCCGATAATCGATCATTTTCAATTATTTCCAAGTCACTTCTCAAATTGACAATCTTTTGTTTCCATACAGAAATGGACTGAAAATCGATTAACTGCATTTCTATATCTTCCAAATTCAGGCACTCAAAAATCTCCAAATTGAGTTCATCCGCTGATATTGTGTCTGTCTGGATGTAAAATTTTGATGTTTCTGCAAATTGCCTGAACTGCGTAAATCTTGAAGAAAATTCATTGATTATCAACTGAATAACTGCAGAAAACTCTGTCAATTTAACTTGATCTGTTTTTTTTTTTTTTTCCAAGAGACTCTAGATCTGCATCAGTAAAATCAGTAAAGAAAACATTAATTTCGAAAGCCATTCAAAGTCCATTATAATTGATTATATTTTTCAATGATTTTTCTTATTATGCAAAAAAGTCTAACTTCATCTAAACACTCAACAAATCTTTGAAGAACTTTTCCATAACTTAACCATTAGACATTGTTGTACATAAATAAGTAAACCATTGTACACTGAGTTTACCTCATTTAATAATTCTAGAAATTTTCGTTTATTTAAAGCGGATGTAGATACAAAATTGACAAATTTTGTTACAAGGCTCATAATATCTTTCAGTGGCTTGACACCAGCCTTTGTGCATAAAATCTGCTGATGTATAATACAATGAAAACCCAGAACTGAATGTCCAATACATTCAGTAAATAAAGTGACAAAACCATTTTCCTCTCCAGTCATACTACGAGCACTATCAGTAGTTACTGATACAATTTTGGAAAGATCTATTTCTCTTTCAGCAAGGGCATTTACAACTGTGTTGCAGATATCTATTCCTTTTGTTGCTGCTAATGATGTTAAACTGATCAATTCTTCTTTGATATTATTCCTAACACAATAACGAATAAAAATTGCTAAACAAGCTGATCAAGTTATGTCAGTACTCTCATCAAGACAAAGAGAAATTAAACCAGAAGATTTTATATATTTTTTTGCTGATGAGTTATATTTTTAGCTATTTTCCATCTTTCACCATGTTTCTAGCCAAAAGGCATATCTTTTATTTTTTGAATAATTTTTTCCTTGTTTCATAAATCATAAAGGGCAGAAACGTCAAAGCTGACTAATAAATCATCTTTCTTGAGTCGAGTGTTATGTTTTTAATTTTGTTTAAGAAGTGTTGTGTGTTCTTTATATGGGAGGGGGAATAACATACCAACTCCTTGAGTGTTGACGCTAATTTCTTGGCTAGGTGATAATTAAGGCTGTGTATTCCCTCAACTATTGGCCAAAACGAAACATTATGTTTATGTACCCTGAGGAACACCACATATTCTGGGAGAATGGGCATAATGGGGTATTAGTTTTTTAACAGCATCTGATGGCCAAAAAGTGACAGACTTAAGTAATTTCACAGTTTTTTTCCTTTAAGTTAGTTGGATGATAGTTCACAAGTAGATAGGTGTTGTTATCGGAGACTAGTTGATTCATCTGATGAATGTAAGTTAATCTGTTAAGGATGACCATGGCATTACTTTGTCTGATTTTGTTATAATTATATCTTGATTAGCTTTTAATAACTTGATTGCTGCTAGTTCTGTTTTTGTAAGATTGCTACACATGGTTTTCTTTTTATTCAAAACATTGCTGGTTTCAAAACGAATTTTATCAGCTATGTTATTTGGAAGAGATTTAATGCCTCTTTCTATGTGGTATATAACATCCGGTTTATTAACAGTTCTAGATGCTACTGCAAAGTTTAGGCCTTTATCAAGTAATGCAAGTTGACTATTATTTAAGGTGTGGATAGATAGGTCGATCACATGAACCTTGCTCCAGCTTAATTTAATTTTAACCTAATGATAATAATAACAGGACTCTAGCTTTAATATAGTATTTTATTTTTTTTTTTTTTTTTTTTACACTAGAGATTTTTTACAATAGTTTTAACTCTTGATCTAGCATACCATGTAGATTGTTGTGCAGCTTGTTTCTTTGTATGTATGTGTATACTCCATATGAACCTTAATGTGAAGGTTGAAACATCGAGTGTATATTTTGGTTCATATTAAACTAAAGTTTTACTCTAATACAGTAAGTGGTTCCATAATTTTCATAACGAACTTCAAATTCCTCTCCACCATTATGTCAAGATAATGTACATATAAACTTCAAACCAAAAGGAAAGAGAAGTACAGTTTTATTTTCTGTGATCTGTTAAATTTTGAAGAGCAGCACTAATGATATGACACTATTCTGACAGGGAGCAGCATTTATTGTATTGCATTTTTTTTTTTTTTTTTTAATAATGTCATTCCCACACACAGTAGAGCCTATAGCAAATGCTATGTGTGGACTGGGGGGCCAGGAGCAGAGTAATCTGTTGATGTTCTTAAACAGTTGGTGGTTGTGCAACAATCCTTTGGAAATACTTCAAATACTTACACATTTCATTCACTTCATTTCTGTAGAACAGAAATGTGAAGCGAATGCAAAGCAAATAGCACTGCAAAGGCTTGTCATATAAGTAGGATGAGTGAAAAGTTATATAACTCTCCATTCATCCTACATCACTATAACTTTTCCTGATTTATATAAATTAGCATGCCATTCATATAAATCAGGATAAGAAAGGAGGTGGAATAACAGAGTCCTGAAAGACACCTGCCTTAACAGGAAAATCTGAAGATAGAACACCTTCCACCATTACACATAGTAATCTATCCAAGAGAAAACTAGCAATCCAATTACAAAGGAGAAGTATGCCGGTCCATATGATGGCAATTTGTTGAGAAGCCCGAGATGCCAGACCCTATCAAATTTATACTGCTTGTGATGTAAATTACAACAAATTTAATTTTAGCATTATTTAAACTAAAAACAAACAAAAATAAGGAGAAATTAAATTTTTTATGCATGCACAAAAGGAACGTGTATTGTTTTGGTTATAGGAATTCAGTATGAACAATACTAATTTACCATTTGAAAAATTGTTTGCTTTAATGCATGTTCAAGTTTTTATTTTCTATTTCCATTAAACAGCATAATTCCCTAAAAAAGATTAAACTACACCACATTTGAATTTAAATGACTGGCTGAAAACATACTACTATAGACTTTCATTATAAGTTTACTATTAAACTTGAATTTACTTGAATGGTAAATAAAAGAATTTACTATTAAAAGATATTTAACACAGAGTCTTACCTTTAAATGAGTAACAGGATTTCGTTTTTGCGTATGAATGAAACTTGGAAACAAAAGAGGATCTCTTATAAAGAAGATTGGTGTGTTGTTACCAACCAAATCCCAATTACCATCTTCTGTATAAAATTTCATTGCAAATCCACGTGGGTCTCTTACTGTGTCTGCTGATCCACTTTCTCCTCCTTAAATATAAATAGAATATTCGAACAAAGATTTTGAATTGAGTAATTTCTTGTGTTAATACATTATCTACAACAGATGAAATTTACGCTATTTTAAAATAACATATTTCTAAACTTCTCTGGATTTAAATTATTCGTAACATTCTAGTTAATTTCGATCATCCTTATATGAGAATAGCAAGATTTACCAAAACCTTAGAGTTTTCCCTGTAAACTGAAATCCAACAAAAACACAGGAATCTGAGAGATAGAACAATGATGCCCCATGACTGAGCTACCTCTTCAGTAATTCTAAACACAGTTGAACTCAGTAAAAATTCCTAGATATAAATGTATCACTGATACACAATGTACCACTGATACAGGATATGGTATATCAAAGTTATTAGATTATATTATTCTCTCATTACATAATGTATTGGCAATATAATTATTTACATCCTAATGGTATAGTACACTATAATAAATTTAGTTTAATCCTTTATCCAAGTGTAAGCAAACAAAGTTTGCGCCTGAAGTATCTTCAGGACTGAGGCAACTCGTAGTAGAGGTGGACCAAGCTCTCATCACTCCGTCTCAGTATCTCCCATAATACAAACTTTGTTTGCTTACACTTGGATAAAGGATTAAACTAAATTTATTATAGTCTAACCAAGTGGAAAATAAACTTCAAACATCTTTCTCTAAATCCAGAGTAATTTAATGATAAGGTGGTACACTTTATGGCAACTCATATAGGTAAATATGACCTCTCCATTGCTTCTGCCTTAGTATCACCACTTCTGGGTCTGGCTCCCAATGACAAGACCTTAATAAAGGTCAAAACCGGTCTGAGTAGTAGCCCTTCTCTTAATGCATAGCATTATACATGTCTGCAAGGAGATGTGCTTTGCATTATGGGAGATACTGAGACAAGGAGTGATGAGAGCTTGCTCCACCTTTACTACGAGTTGCCTCAGTCCTGAAGATACTTCAGGTGCAAACTTGATTTATTATAGTCTAACCATGTAGAAAATAAACTTCCAACAGGTACAGTATTTTCTAGACTAGAAAACTACACATGGTTTTACCTTTTTAACAGCCTGTCTGTCAGTGTATTTTCTGTAGAAAATGCACTGAGAGATAATGTAAATAAAGCCTTATGGCTTAAATATAGTGCCTAGATCTATATATAAAAAAAAAAATTAACAAATGAAATCAATCAATATAATCATTTCAATACAAAAAAAAAAATGCAATAGAATTTATGTATAATGATATTCATTATTACAATAACTGAAAGGCAGACATTTTCTGTGGCCTAAACGGATATTAAGAAAACTGAAAGAAAAATTCAAATTATTTATACCTATTATTTAAGCTGTGATTATTGTCATACGTGGCTAATAAGAAAAGGATATAAAGGAGATAGAAAACTTATATCTGAAAGAAAAGTGTTGAAAAGATTTCAGGCTGAAAGATTTATACAATCAAAATACTGGACTGCATGAATGAATGATGACATAATGAATGGTTCCATGAAAATTCATCGAAAACCATTCATCGAAACACAGTTTAGCAAATGGCAATTCATCAGAAAAGCAGTTTATCGAATAAATAATTTGGCAAATAACAGTTCATCGCACAATAATTCATCGCAAATGCAATGGATCAAAAAAACAATTCACCAAATAATTTTTTGATGAATTCTTTTATAATTCATCGAAAGACGAATTTTCTTGAAAACTATTGTTTTAAAGCATTCATTAAGAATACCTAATGTCACCTAAGATGTAGACAACATATATAGATGATTGCTGAGACATAATTATTTCATTGTTTTTTTTGCAACATTATTCTGTAAGTATACCTGCTACTTAAATGTGTAAATAGCGATTTATCTCTAGACAAAAAAAAAAAAAGTTCGTTCTACCTAATTTTTTTCACTAAAACAATGATCAGATGGAAATCAAAACTGACAAATTTTAATATAGATCATAACTATAAAATTTTATTAAATTCAATCCAGCTAGAATGTAATTATTAATATCATTTCCAAACTTCTTTACCAAAATTTTTAATAAAAGTGATCCTATTGGAACTAAAATTGAACCACACAGACTTCTTGGACGTTGTACAAATTCCAATACATTTGCACATATTTCATTAAATCACAGTTATTGCAGTATATAATTTCAATGCATCATTATATAGTTCAAATATAGTTCAACTGCAAACTGGAAAACAGTTTGACAAATTTTGGTAAAAATTTCAAATACCAAATCAGAATAAAATTCATCCCATATAACTGGTGTGCGAGTGTGTGTGTGTGTGTGTGTCACATACTAATACTATAATTACTACTACTAATAATAATAATGGAGCCTCCATAGTTCAGTCAGTATAAAAGAAATCCTTTAGTTGGAAAGACCCAAGTTTGAATCCATGCATAAGGTGAAAAATTTATCAGTGACTAAGTTTACATTATTACCCATCTCCTATCAACAATCTTCCTCCAAATTAGTCACTTGTCAGCACTCCAATAATGTCTGATCTAATATCTCATTCTTCTTGGGCATTTCTGACTGAATCAATTCACCTAGTTCTTGGTCTTCCCCTTGAGGTCTTTTTTCTACCACACTGGCACTAAACACCTGTTATGCTAACCTTTCTTCTCCCATTCTATTTAAATAACCTTACCACCTTAGATTAGCTCTGCTCACACTTCCTTGAATGCTAACAATGTCAAGTCTCTTCCTAATATTGTCATTTTTAATATGATTTTACCATTGATGCTATCTGTTTACTCCCATAATTTTTCTCAGGACTGTCATATCTATGGTCTGATCAAATATCTGATCAAATGTTAATTTCTAACTCAATTCTCAGATCAATAACTTACAATTGTCATGTATACTGCTAGTTTAGCATTTTGGCTAATTTCTTTCTTATTTCATATAAATTTTATAAATTTCATATAAATATAAAACTAACTGCATAACATACTGTAAAAGTATAAAATATGACTTTGGGTGATTTGTGAGTTTATGCTATTACCATCCTTTGGATTAGTGTCATTGTGAAAAAGCAATTTTTTTTTTTTTTAAATAAAATAAATACATGTATATTAAAATATCTTACAGTAAATTGTTAATATACAAAGATATTATGGTATTTTAACAAATGTACAGATATTACAAACTGGCTGATGCAGTATCAACACATCATTTCAAACGATGCTTTGTGATTAAAAGTGAGAACCACAAGTGTAGAGAAAATAAAAACACAGTTTCAATGAAAGATTCTGCGACTTTTAGACATAATGAAAATCTTAATTTCATAACTTTTCTTATAATTTCACTATCAAATATAACAGCTTGCATCTACCACTGCAGTATCTGTCTGATTAATAGAGCTTGCATAGGTATTGTGGTGTAATGTCACAGCATTTAAGGATCAAGGCTGTTTATGATAAGAACAGAACAGCATAAATATCTAATCTAAAATAAAAAACATCACATAAATGTGATGTTTTTTTTTCGTTTTTTTTTTTTTTTGCAATGTACTGATAGGTTAGTCTGCCTTTTCTTTGTATTCTATACACATACATACAAGGGTGGTCTAAAAAGTTCTCAGTCTTGACCATAGATGGCAACACTATCGGCAAGATTTTTTTTGTTTCTAAGTTGGTACATCTACCATAAGAATCGATGTGAAATTGCAAGCAATTCTATCAAGTAGTTTGTTTTACAGCTGTCTGAAGCAAAAGTGTTGTCTGTATCCTTTGAAATAGATAAAATCGAGTATCGTGCGGTTATAAAATTCTTTGTAAAAGAAGATTTAACGCCAAAAGAAATTCATTCGAAGTTCATAAAAGTTTATGAGCACTCTTCTCCTTCATTTTCAACAATTAGGAAATGGGCTGCCGAGTTTAAACATGGCTGTACCAGCCTTGAAGATGATCCATGTGAAGGACGTCATCCAAAAAATAACAACACCAGAAATCATTGATCAAGTGCACGATATGGTACTGGATGACCGGCGAGTCAAAGTGCATGAAATTGCCGAGACTATAGGCATTTCAAAAGAATGTGTGGGATATATTTTACATGAAAAATTGAGCTTTGTTCAAGATGGGTGCTGCACTTGCTCACAGCTGATCAAAAATGCACTCGCATGAAAACCTCTGAACAATTCTCGGAGCGTTTTAATAAGAATTGCCGGATAGAGTGGGAGGAAGTACACTAATGTTATTAAAATTTTAAAAGACGTATGGTGAGGTTACTAAAATTTTAAATGGGGACTGGCCAGCAATGTTGGTCGATTGGTAGAGCCTCTGCTACTAATGGCTCGCAAAAAGTTAAGTAAGTTTGAGCATGGTTAGTAGCTGGAAGGGGACAACTGTTTGATGCTGTTGGCACACACTCCCTTGATGAGTCTTTGGACTCCCTGGAGGTGTCGCATGATAATAATAATAAAATTGATTTTTCTTTATTCATTTATTACTATGGATGAGACTTGGATTCACCATTACACCCCAGAATCCAAACAGCAGTCAAAACAATGGACAGAAGCTGGTTGTTCAGCACCAAAGAAGACAAAGTCGGTTCCATCAGCAGGAAAAGTCATGGCATCGGTGTTTTGGGATGCCAAAGGCATTTTATTTATTAATTATCTTGAGAAGGGTAAAACAATAACAGGGGAATATTATTTCGATCTTTTAACCAGACTAGATGAAAAAATTCGTGAGAAGAGACCCAGTTTGCAGAAGAAAAAAATCATCTTTCATCAAGACAATGCACTTGCCCACAAAGGTTTTGGCAATGGAAAAATTAAGAGATCTGCACTATGGACTGTTGGAACCCTATTTCCCAGATTTGGCTCCCTCTGACTTCTATCTCTTCCCCAAACTAAAACTCTTCCTCACTGGTCAGCGTTTTTCTTCAAATCAAGAGGTTGCAGCTGTAGAGGGGTATTTTGCAGAAAATTACTGAGAACCACTACAGGGATGGGATAATGGCGCTGGAGCATCGCTGGAATAAATGTATTCATCTTAAGGGAGATTATGTTGAAAAATAAAAATAATTTTGAAATTATAAATTTGTTTTTTCATTGTTTGTCTGAGAACTTTTCAGAACACCCTCGTAATATATGCTAAGTGTTATTTCTTTTGGTCTTTAAAGGAACAACATATCTGATCAAAACAAGGAATGAGGCACAAACATTTGATTGTTTAAAATCCAGGGTTTTGTCCATAAGTGAAAAATCTTCAATAATTAAAGAGTGTTTAATCTTACTGTGAAGCAACTAGTCATGAGTTAAGTGCTATGTCTGCTAACAACATTTGTTCGCTAGTTCTTTTTCAATCTAAATCGGTGCATTGCTGGACAAAGGACTTCCCCATTTTCTTTATTCCATTCTAATTTTTCTCATTCACTGCACAATGCATTCAAACCAAAACGATACTTACAATTTCATCTTGTTATCTATTAGTCTTCCTCTGTTATGTCATCTATTAATAATTTAGGATATCTTGCAATGTGTGAAGCCCATCTCCATTTGTCCATACAGAGCACTAATCTGCTATATGTCTTGTAAACTTATGTGTGTAATTCAGATATATAGATAAAATAAAATAAAAAATTTAATTCAGAATGTATTTGCTAATCCCCTGTACACCTGCTCTTTATCTTATCAAATACATAAAGAGCAGGTGTACAAGAGATTAGCAAATACATTATGACTAAGTGCTGCACCAGGCATATTCATTTCCATTCTTCTCTGGATAGCTTTCAATTTGTGAACCATATTTTTATCCGAGCGTGAGTGGGAGGTACCGCTCTCCAAAAACTGAGTAATCTCCAAGATCACTCAATCTCACTGAGTGACCTTAAAAGGGTCACTACCAAACTCATGTCTTTAATTACTACAAGTAAGAAAACTCAACAGTTTTCTGCCCTGTAGTTATTCAAGCTCCACTCAATGATAGGCAAAAGCTTGCCACCAAGTACAGCTGCTCTACTCTTCAGGAAGCAAGCAAGCCCATCAGTGGAAGCAAGAGCAGCTACCAAGGTTGAATAAATACACGAATCATATATTTCCCCCATAGAAGTAGTGAAAAGATGCATCACTTTAGTATTAAAATACTCTGGATCAGAGACAGATGCTGAAAGTTTTTCACTTGGTTATAACATAAAGTTACCAAGAAATTACCATATTTTTCAGTGTATAATACGCTCCCATGTATAAGATGAACCCTACTTTTTCAAAGCGAAAATTAAGAAATCAATATTTTAAACATAAAACAGAACACATTTGATATATTTTTAAAATATTCAAATTATATTTAGTAATTAGGTAATATTTTTTTTGAAGAATATGACAATCGTTTTTTATTTTTGGACTTTTTCAAATGGCAATCGCGGGTCTCTCAACCGGTTACCGCCATACATAAGACAATCCCAAATTTTTAGTCTAAAAATTTTAGAAAAAAGTGTCGTCTTATACACAGAAAATACAGTATATTCTTGTCTAATCCTTTATTCAAGTATAATCGAACAAAATTTGCACATGAAGTATCTTCATGACTAGACCACTTGTATATAGACGCTAATAATTTCACATCGATTGCCTTAGTATCCCACAACTATATCTTTAGTTGGATATCTCCATGGAGTCAAAAGACTTATTGTGTGAGATTCAAACTAACCATAACAACATGTAAGAAACACTGGTTGAAAGTTTTCCTCTTCAAACTAATGAAAATATCTTTCATTCTCCCAAAAGACATCAAATACAATAAAGTGACTGCTTCCTTGGACAGAGGAGAAGGATACACAGTAATATACTTGGATTTTGCAAAGGCTTTTGATAGAGTACCTCATGATAAGTTGACAGTCAAACTAGAGCAGATGGGGTTGTATATTAGATTAGTGCATTGGATTGGAGACTGGCTATCTCATAGGTATCAACAAGTTGTGTATGGGAGTGCGATATCCAGGAAAAAGACAGTCACTAGTGGAGTGCCTCAGGGGTCTGTTTTAGGGCCATTACTGTTTAACTTGTATATTAATGATATTGGCAAAGATTTGGATGGAGATATTCAGTTGTTTGCAGATGATGCAAAGTTAGGACGAACCATAAAGAGTAGTGAAGATGTTGTGGCCTTACAAGAAGACTTGAATAAATTGAGTGATTGGGCACGGAAATGGGGATGTGAGTTCAATGTTGCAACATGTAAGGTTTTAAAATTTGGAAAACAAAGATGGGATGCAGAATTTATGCCTGGTGAGAATATATTGTTGGAGGTAGAGGAAAAAAGAGATCTGGGGGTGATAGTGGATAAGGAGCTAAAATTTAGGGGACACATTGCCAAAATTGTGAAGACAACACAAAGGCTTCTGGGAATGATGCAGAGGACATTGACGTGTAGAAATAGGGAGATTCTTGTTCTGTTGTATAAGGCTTTGATTAGGCCACACATGGACTATTGTGCCCAGATTTGGTCACCGGGTTTTCAGAAGGATGAAGAGATGTTGGAAAGAGTCCAAAGGCAACTGACTAAGGTAGTTTCTGACCTCCGGAATGTCAAGTATGAGGAAAGATTGAGAAGATATAATTTGTAGAGTCTGGGGGACAGGAGGAAGAGGGGAGATATGATAGAGACCTACATGTTGGTAAAGGGTTGTTATAGGATCAATGGTGGAGAAGTTCTACTGAGAATAGTGAGAGATCAGGGGAGAACCAGAGGTCACCCCTGGAAACTGTATAAAGAGGGTATGAGTAGGGGGAGTGAGAGGCAGGTTTTTTTCGTGCAGAGTTGTGAATGATTGGAATGCCTTGCCTGAGAGTGTGGTATCTGCAAGGAGTTTGAGTGTGTTTAAGACACGGTATGATGAGATGTGTGTGTGTGATAGAGTCTTTGACTCTATCACACACACACACATACCTCCCAGATGAGTCTTTGACTCCATGAGGTCTTGGGGTAGTAATAATAAATCTAGTTTCATCCTCTTTTTTCTTTTATTCATTCATTTTTGAATTTTATGATTTGTCCCAGATAAACATATGAATCTACTATCTTCAGTCCTGTATCCTACAGTATAATTCTTTTTTAATGCCAATGTGTCCCTTAAAAGCAACACAACAGATTCCCACATTTCATATTCATGTCGTCAAAGGGAGGGCAAGAAGCTTAATACATTTAGCTTTTTTTTTATCTGACCCACAAATGAAAAGGTCATAAGAACTATAAGACATTAGTGCCACTGAAAAGTCAAGCTATCGGTAAATTAAAATGTTATTTAGCAACATTACACATAAATACAGTGATTTCTCAGTTATCCCACCTCCAACTCCTATGCTGGCAGTTTATCCTCAAACTCTCTGGTAAAATTTTAAACTTATTTTGCATATTTGGTTTTAAAATGTATGTCCATGGATACATGTTTCATATCCTCATTATATATTATTAATGCTGCAAAATTGAAGCTTTCTAGGATCTACAGTATATCTTGGTATTAAGGATGATATTCCTGGTTGGAACCAGGTGACCATCCCTACATATCAGGATGCACCTCATAATCTTTAACACATTCGCTGCCATGCTCCTCGGGCATAGTTTGTTCCCGCACGCCAAGCACTTTCACTTCTTCAAGGTCAGTACGTGTAATCTCATAGCCGACAGTAATCGACATATGAGTATATTCGTAGTTGGCTTGTGAGGCTCATATACCAACTACGAGTATACACACGTTCACTGCTACGCTCTGCACGCCAAGCATTTTCACTGCTTCAAGTCAGTATGAGTAATCTCGTTGCGGGCAGTAATCGACATACGAGTATATTCGTAGTTGGCTTGTGAGGCTCATATAACCAACTACGAGTATACTTGTAGTTGGCAGCAAACATGTTAAGTTCTGAACATATCTCATCTGAACAACAGGATCCCATTCTGATATCATAATTAGATCTATAGATCAGTTGAGTGTTTAAATGAAGTAATATTGTAACTGATATTCCCCCCCCTACTGATGTTGCTCTCAGTAGCTTTTCTGACTACAACTGACATGGCTTCAACAAGAATATAACCAGAACTTTTTATTTTAACTCTCCTTTTCAGTTTTAAGAGATCCTACTAATCCGTCTAAACCTTTTTTGAATAAAGAAACCAATTGGTTTTTCATCTGTTGCATAGATGAGAAAAAAATGGTGTGTGTGTGTGTGTAAGGTATCTTTTGGTTCTTATTTGTGCTATCACATGATGCATCTATGGTATCTAGGAGGGGCTTGTGAAAGCCCCTGAAAAATCTGCAGGTAAAGGATTCAGGATCAAAAGGATTTTTACGTTCAGTACCTAAGATCCCCACAGAGCCAAATAAGGATGCTCAGTATCCAGCAATCATTAAATTCAATAAGAAGTGGAATTTCAACGTTATCTCTTTTGCTATATCACCACTACAGCAAGTCTTGGGCTTTTGTAATAAGTAAGTCATGTGCAGTAAGTTGCCTTTCCCATGCTGCAACACATCGACCCTTGCAGGTAAGCTCGCTGGTCAATCAATCCTGGCTGGGCCATCCAGGACTGTCCATCTTGCCAAAACAAGGGTCAACTAATGCAAGACTACCAGGATCTTACTTTTCAGATGTTCATGGGTAGCACCAAACGTGGTGGCATGTAGTTGGATCCCAAGTTTGGGATCCAACTACATGCCATCATGTATTTCAGAAAGTAGAGGAAAGTAGAGCAAAGAATACAGAAAAAGACATCTAAGAATGAAAGGGCCAGTTTATATCAGCACTACAGCATGTCTTGGGCTTTTGTAATAAGTAAGTCTTGTGCAATAAGTTGCCTTCCCCATGCTGCAACACACTGACCCTTGCAGGTAAGCTCACTGGTCAATCAATCCTGGCTAGGCCATCCAGGACTGTCCATCTTGCAAAGGGTCATGTTCATGGGTAGCACCAAACATGGTGGCATGTAGTTGTATCCCAAGTTTGGTTTGAAAGATGGAAAAAAAATAAGGTAGGGAAAGTAGAGTAAAGAATACAGAAAAAGACGTCTAAGAATGAAAGGGCCAATCCCATCATAGTGGTTCCCCTCGACTGCAAACAAATGATCCATGTGAACAGAAGGATAATGAATGAGTTTCAGTAAGGAAATACCATGAGTAGACATGTTACTATTATAATAACGGAATTAACTCATGTAAAACATTCTTTATTCATAGAATTTTCGCCCGAGTATCACAGGCCTCATCAGTACAGGTACAAAGGCTAATTAAACAATAAGTGTTATATTCACAAAGTGCCACCTAAGTAGCTAAGGTTAAATTTCCTAAATTTATTTTAATTTTTTTTTTTATATACATGTGTGTGTATACAATTACAAATCAGGAAAGATTTGCTGATTTATAGAGTACTATCTCCCACAAGGGGGAAAGACATAGACCATCGGATCTGTTTAGGTTAGGGGAGTAAAGTAATGCTTCACATGTTTCTTTGTAAAGCCATTCCATTAGGAACCGCCTTTTGTGAATGACTTTTGTCTTGTTCCACTGAACTCTTATGTCTAGTGTTAATGGCATGCTCTTCAAGACCAGACTGTTCAGGTTCAAGATACTGGATATACGACTTGTGGTCTTCTAACCGGATCAGAGCAGATCTTCCTGTTTGTCTGAAATATGATAACCCACAAGAGCAGGGAATCTGGTAGACACCTGGATAGCCGAGGTGTGGGAACTTGTCCTTTGGAGACGTGAGGAATGTGGATATTTTTCTGACGGGTCGAAAGGCCATACAAACATTTAGTGGTTTTAACACTTTAGCTATGCATTCGCTAACGCCTTGCACATAAGGGTTAGGTATACGCATAGGTTCTTCTGTATTTGAAGAGGATGCTGAAGCACAACTACTTAAGAAGGAATTCTTATAACCATTGGATATGAAGGAGGAATTAATATATTGTAATTCTTTTTGTAATAGTTCTCTGAAGAACAAAAGGAATGGGCTCTATGAACCACTGTTTTTATAGTACCTGCCTTTTGACTGGGATGGTAAAGTGATTCAGCATTGATGTACTGGCCTGTATGAGTCTCCTTCCTATAGACTATGAATTGTAGGTTACCATGGTAACCTACCTAAACTAATAACCTACAGTTATTAGTTTTCTTTTTCTATGGTGAATTTTAATTTTAATTTTAATTTTTTTTTAATATTGGCTGTTTATGTATTTCACTTCCCAAGCCTGAGTGGGCATTTACAGGATACAAAGAGCAACTAATGTGAAGTCATCTGCTCTCTCTTTCTATATGCAAGTTGCCCAGTTGAAAGATATTTCATTGCAAATTTTTGTTTGCTTATGATGCAAATAAGGTCGAAAACAAGAACATAACTTCCTAGTGAGTATAATCAACATTTCTATTCATCAATAAATAAGAAGCTTCAGATGAGTTACTCAAAATTAGGAAAAAGAAAGTGTAATTTTATTCTGTATACCAAGTGCATTCTTAAATAAATTTGTGTGTTCACAAGAAGATGGTGTCTAGAGAAAAGAAAAAAAAAACTGTTGCATCAAACTCAAATGCAGTTAACAGTCTTTACAGAAAATTATTAAAACATTCCTTGGTGGGATGCAAACCCAAGTTTTCAACCAGGAATTAAACAGCATATGTTATAAGCTAAAAGAAAAATAAATAAATAAATAAATAATGAAAAAACACTGGCACTGAAAATACTCACCAACAGTAGAGAACCGGATTGCAAGAGGAGTACGTTTTCCAATTGTATCAAACAATTTGGCTTTACAATACTTGGTAATGTCATGAGTAACTTCAAGATATCCAAAGGCACCTCCACCTTTTGCATGAACTACTCGTTCTGGAATACGCTCTCTTTATAACAGAATGAAAAGCAGTCAATTATGAAATTACTGAACTATCTACTTCTTTAAAATTTATAATGCAGTAAAAAGAAAGTTCACTATAAAAAAATCATTCCTGTGGTTCTTACAAGTTTGCTGTAGTCAGTAGACTATGTAACTTCAAGATTTCAGGAATGAATAATGTACATAAATTACAATAGTCCCCTGCTCATCCAAGGGTCATTTTCTGCAGTTTCAGTCACCTGAAGTCAACCCTGGTTTGAAAATATTAAATGGAAAATTCCAGAAATAAACAATTCATAAGTTTTAAATTAAGATTTAAAGTAACATGATGAAATCTCACACTATCCCACCCAGGACGTGAATACGTGAATCATCCCTTTGTCCAATTTTACTTAATAATGGCCCCCCCCAAAGTGCAAGAGCAGTGATGCTAGCAATTTGGATATGCCAACTATAAAGTGCTTCCTTTAAATGAAAAGGTGAAAGTTCTTGACTTTGCAAGGAAAGAAAAAAAAATTGTATGCTGAGGTTGCTGAGATTCTATTCACATAACTTTTATTACAGTATATTGCTATAATAGTAATATTTTATTAACAGTTATTGTTGTTAATCTTTTACTGTGCCTAATTTATAAATTAAACTTTATCATAGGTATGTATGTGTTCCTATATGTGTGTGTGTGTGTGTGTGTGTGTGTGTGTGTGTGTGTGTGTGTGTGTGTGTGTGTAGGAAAAAGCATAGTACATATTAAGAAGGAGGGCAATGATAACAAATGATTTCATGTGTAGGCTGTGTAGAAGATATGGATGCGAGTTTTTAGATGCATGGAGTGTGCTTTTGATAGCAGAAAAGACTTGTATAAGAAGGATGGCCTTCTTATAGAAGTGTTGAATTCATTTGGCATCAGAAGCCTGGAGAAATTACTTCTTGGTATGAGACCATCAGGGAAACTAGATCATCAAGGGCGGAATGGAAAAACTGTGTGTGAAAGTTCAGCTATGGTATGCAAGTGTGATAAAGATACGAATGTCTTCAAACATGGTTATGTATGTGGTGAAGGGGTGGGAAAATATGCTTTAGGTTCTGACGTTTTGAGTGTGTCTGGGCAGGAAAAAGAGAAAATTCTAGAACAAGACCAAACAGATTGCATATCTAATTATAAGAATAGGCTAGGTTGTAATTTATTATGTCTATACACAAATACCAGGAGAATTAGAAATAAAGGGGGTTGAGTTCGTTGCTTTATTGAATATGGTGTGGCCTAAGATTGTTGGCATTAGTGAAACCTGGCTATCAGAATCTGATATGGTAAGTGGGATCAAGTGTAAGAAGAGAAAGGAGAGGAAGAGGAGTGCTACTAATGATATCAGATTACTTAAGTCCAGTTAGGGTAGAAATGCAAGAAAATAATGATGGTAACAATGTCACATGTAGCGGTGAGTTTGAGTCTATCTGGTGTGAAGTCAGAATGAAAAATATGGTGGGGTGTTGCTACAGACCTAGCAGCTCAGTTGCAAGGGATGAAGAAATGCATTGCCAATTTAGCCTTATGGGTAATAAATGAATGATCATTATGGGTGACTTTAGTTTTTCAAACATTGATTGGATAGAAAATAAATCTCATGATAAGAAAGAAGAGAAATTTATTGAATTGTTGCGAGACAACTTTCTCAAGCAGAATGTGAAAGAAGGAACTCGAGGTCAAAGAGTATTGGATTGGCTCATAGCATCAGAAGGGATCTCTGTCAAGAATATGGCTATTTTGCCACCAATTGGTGACAGTGATCATTCTGTACTTTCTTGGGAAGTATTTACTTGTATTGAAGTTCCAATTAAAACAGGTTACATGCTGAACTACAAAGCTGGAAATTATGATCAACTTAGGAGAATACTATCTTTGGTCCCATGGTATCAGTTACTGAATGGGAAAAATGTCAGCAATGCATGGGAATCTTTGAAAAAGTGCTTAAATGAGGAGGTATTTGAATGTATCCCTAGTGTTCGAAAAAAAAATCGGTTGAGAGTGAAATGGATGTCCAACCTTATTAAGCAAGAAATTCACAAGAAGATAATGTGGAAAGAATATTATGAGAATAAGAGTGAGAGAAGTTATGAAGTATATAAAGCTCAGGCTAGAAAAGTAACGAGTATTGTGAGGAAAGCTAAATTGGACTATGAAAAGAAATTGGCCATGCAAGCTAAAGGCAATCCAAAAGAATTTTATCGTTATGCCGCAAGTAAAAGAAAGAATAAATGTGGAAGAATAACTTTATTGAATGCAGATGATATTCAAGTGTCAGAAGCTTATGAGATTGTTCAGTTAATGAGTGCTCACTTTGCTAAGATATATCAACCAAGTGTATGTAACATGGTGCACAGTGATACTGCTACATTGGATGAAGAGTTAGAGGTTCATGAAAATGAGGCTGAAAAGCTGTTACATAACTTGGATAAGAATGTGTCTATAGGGACAGATGGAATATCAGCCCGTTTGCTAAGGGAATGTTCAGCCGAATTGGCTATGCTCACGTGTTTTTTTTTTCCAGGAATGGTACCACAGATGGAAAGAATGTATGATAGTTCCATTGTTTGTACAAGGGTAGTGCAAAATCTGATGTATCTAACTACCAACCTATCAGTATCTTTGGTGTGGTAGTGAAGATTTTAGAGAAGTTGGTAAGAACTCACATACAGAAATGGGTAGACAAACATGCTGTACTCTGCAAGGAACAGCATGGGTTTACTAAAGGAAGGTCATGTCTTAACAATTTGCTCATATTTTATAACAATGTTAAGGCTGAGTTGGATAAAGGAAATAGATACACTATAATAATGTTGGATGTTTCTAAGGCATTTGATAGGATACCACACAAAAGGCTGTTGCATAAACTGGAGAACATGGGATTGGCATATAAACTCTTGACTTGGATCAGGGGATGGTTATACAAAAAGTGGTATACAATGGGTGTGAATCTGCCAGATTTAAGGTGACCAGTGGTGTACCTCAAAGTTCAGTCCTTGGGCCATTATTGTTCAATCTATACATTAATGACATCAGGAAGGATCTTAACATCAGATGTGCAATTGTTTGCCGTGATGCGAAGAAAAGCAGGACAATCAGTGATGATACTGACAATCAGCAATTACAAAATGATTTGAATAGACTGGAAATTTAGGCAAATGAAAATGGCTGTCAATTTAATGTTAGTAAGTGTAAAGTTATGCACTTTGGCATGATTAGAGTTTCAGCAGCATATTATATTAGCGGGGCTATAAGAAACTGAAGAGGCAAGGGATTTTGGCATACTGGTGGATAGGAATTTAAAGTTCAAAGTCACATAGCAAAAGTTGCAAATACAACTCAGAGGATTATTGCAATGTAGAAACGAACCTTGACATGTAAGGATAAGGGAGTCATTTTGCCTCTTTATAAGGCTTTGATAAGACCACACTTGGATTACTGTGCTCAGATTTGGTCTCCCAGCTTCCAAGGGGATAAAGAAGCTGTGGAAAGGGTGCAAACAAGAGTTACAAAGATCTGAGTTATGGGATTTAGATTATGAGGACAGATTGTGAGTATGTGTATTGCAGACTCTAGTTAACAGGGGAAAGAGGAGTGATATGATAGACGTCTATAAACGTTTGAATGGGTGTTATAGGATATCAACTGATGAAATTTTTCATTATACGAAAGGTGGGTAGAGAACACAGGAGCATCTACGGAAGTTAAATTTATTTGAGTTCAAGAAAGGGGCAAGAGTTAGGTTTTTATCCCAGAGAGCAGTGAGTGGAATAATTTGCCATTAAGGGTAGTGAGTGTATTTAGCGTGAATGAATTTGAGGGAAGGTATGATAGCTGGTTTGGATGATTTATAGCCTCCCTCAATGAGTCCTTGACTCCCTGGAGATCTCAGATAATGATAATAAATCTGTGCTGTTCATGAAAAAGAATGCCATTCTTGTCAACCCAATTCTGTATCCTGGTTCTTACCACTTAACACTTTAAACACCACTCCTGACACACACACACACACACAGAGAGAGAGAGAGAGATAGACCTGCAATTTAAAGATCGAGTTTTTTCGCCCCCCCTCCCCCTTTATGAAGCGGTACAATCTTGCCTTTCAACTCCCTGGCACATTCTCTCAAAACATGTGGGGGGTATATAATAAGTCCCACAGCTTTATTATCATGTTTGCTGAATTCCCCATATTCCTTTTGTTCACTTACAGTCAGTCAGTCTCTCCTCTTCTCCTTTCATTGTTCTCCAAATCCACAAAATGTCACATTCAGAAGGATGAAATATCTTTATAAATTGCTCATTTAATATCTCAACTATATCCTCTGTAGCAGTTATCCTTTTACCATTTTCTTCAACCAATGTCATCCTTCTGTAATCATTCTTTTTCCTGCTGGCTACACATCAGAAGAACTCCCTAGTGATTTTTTTGGCTTTATTAGCAAACTGCCTCATACTGTACCTCTGCTATGCCTACCAATCAAGTCACTCTCTTTGAATATTCTTTGTACTCCTCATTATTACTACTCATCTTATGTTGATTCCATAATGCCTTCTTCCTCTGTACTATGCTTAATCTCTGAATTCAATCATTCACTCACACCTATCTTATTTAACCTTCTGACTCTCAGAACACATTTAAATTTTGCTTCTAGATAATTCCTGAATATCACCCAAGCACCATTCATCTTCTTTCCACTCAAACTCCTCATTTCATGTGTTCCATTCTCATTCCATTACACACATACACATCAGCATGGTTGGCCGAATGGTTGGCATAGTTGCGGTCCAACCAACAGGTCATGGGTTCGAATCCCAATGCAGGAATGGATGTTTGTGATTGTCTTACCTTGTGTACTGCTATAACTTTGATATGGCACAGTATATAACATGTGTACTGCTATAACCTTTGCTGTCCTTGCACCATTAAAACTATAAATCATCATCATCAGCACACACATGTATATGCCAGCCTGGTTGACAGAGTGATTAGCGTATCCACTCTCCGGCCAAAAGGGTTGCGGGTTCGAATCCCACCGTGGGCATGGATGTTTGTGATTGTTTGTGAAAACGTGGTGGTCGGCAGTAGATGAAGAAGGTAGTTGCGGTTAGTGGAGTGGTTGAGACAGAGTTCATCGAGGGAGGGAGCCCTCCCTCAATGAGTCTTTGGACTCTCTGGAGGTGTTATGTAATAATAATAATATATGAGGGAGCTGGAAAGTTCTGATAAATACCTAGACAAAACTGATATTAACCAACTGATATAACCACAAGAAAGAACATACTAGTAGCAGAGTTATGAAGGTAACGTATGTACTTATACTCTTATGTTCTTTCTTGTGGTTATATCAGTTGCTTTAATATCATTTTTGTTCTAGGTGTTTATCAGAACTCCCCTTATATATAACTTAAATTCTTATTAAACAAAAAATAATAAATAACTATAGGACCATTTTAAAGATCAAAAAAGAAAAAAAAAATCCATGAGGGTCTTAGGATGGTAATAATAATAATCAGATATTAATTTCCAAATGCTTCTTGATATTAACAATGATCTTTGGTGGTGGATACACAAACTCTAGTATCTAATGCATACTGATGACTTCTCATTCATCCATTATTAACATATGGTATTGAATTCTAGGGTTTTCCTAAAGCTCAAGAGATTGTTAAGTTTGTCCTTTTATCACTACAAATAACATTTATCAACAAAAAAAAGCTCTTTCTGCTTCTGCAGAAACAATTGTAATTATGTTCATAATTTGCTCTCTTTCTTTATTATTTATGGATAAGGAAGTTTTTTTTTAAAAAAAAACTAATATTATTCTAAAATATTGAATGAGTGTATAAAATTTATACACTCATTCTTAATTTCCAAGATACTCTGATTTCTTCACTATTCCCTGAAGTGGGATCTGTGACACTGAAAAATTCAATGATTTTTAAAGGTATTACTAGAATGACTCAATTCAGTGCGGAGTTTAAAGAGCACGAGCTGCAACATTAGACATGTATGCATCTCTAATTATATGTTATAGAAACTGATCTTTGTGAGAATTTCTCATTACTTTGGATTTGAAGTTTTATTCTGTAAACCCATGTGAAAAACATATGGTTTAAATAAACTATGTTGTGTTTTTATTTAAAGATATTTATCTTAAATAACAATATACCTACAAATATGCCAGTCTGCTTGGCTAAATGTGGGAAATAAACTTCATCTAGTGTGAGACCATCACAGCACTTACTGAAGACCTGAGGTGGCTTGAAAAAGTTCTATATTTGGTCTAGAGCAGGGTTTCTGGACTATGTAAATATAAATAAATAAAATACAAAAATATATATAAAATGAATTTAAAAAATAGAAAAGAAATGTTTAGCTCTCCCATGGTACAAATGTACTATAGGATGCCAAAAAACCTTTTGTGGGTGGAAGCCTATAAAAAAAATAAAAATTAAACACACCAATCTAAGAAAACACTAAATAAATTTTTTAAAAATTACCAATCTTACAGGTGATTCAAATAGCACATCCACACTGAACACAGCTCAAACCAGTATTATTCATTTATTCCAGCAATTCCTCAATTTTCAATAGATTATCATTCTTTTAAAAAAAAAAAATCAGCTAACGCCTTTTTATTCCCGTATACGGGGAGTAGGCAAGGCCATTTAGCCCTATCTAACTTTTGGAGACTGAGTGGGCAGTTCAATCTCCACTGGTACCAATCAGAGAGAGATGGCCCAAGGCTATCACTAATTAAGCAGTACACAGTGAAGAGAGACGGCTCATATGTGCCGCTATCTCGTGGTCCCTAACAAAATATATTTAATGTCTGAAATAAAGTGGGTTCTACGGTCGATTTTCTTGAGCTTACAGGACGAAAAACCCGAGTTTCCGGGAGGAAAAACCTGCTTGCCCGTGCCAGAGATCGACTAACTCGGGAACCGGTTGAAAAAAGGCTTAGAAAAATTTCCTCTAGTCGTCGACTAGACTCAAAACCAAGTATTCCTTCGTGCGGCCAAGCAGCGTGGTGTGCAAACGCCACATCCATTGAGCTACACAGGCTCAGTCATTCTTTTATTCAACAAATGACTTGGAATCTCACCTTTTGCAAAAATAATTCAAATTTGCTGAATGCCATGAAATAACTACTTTCTAATGTCTTTCTAATCTCAACAAATCCAAATTAAAAGTTCAACCCCTAAAATTATATTTCATCCTTGCTTCTGTACTTGGAAGATTTTTTATCTCTTCTCCAAGCTTCCTTACCAAATGTATGATAGTTACACACCTTCAAGCATGATATAGCACAATACTGACAAACCAAAGGATTAAACTAAACTTATTATAGTCTAACCAAGTGAAAAATAAACTCTCAACATCTTTCTCTGAATCCGGAGTAATTTAATAATAAAGTTGCACACCCTTTGGCAACTCCTATAGGTTAGGATGACCTCTCATTGCTTCTGCCTTTGTATCTCCACTACTGGGCCTGGCTCCCACTGACGAGACCTCAATAAAGGTCGAAACCGGTATGGGTAGTGGCCCTTGCCTTAATGCATAGCATTACACATATCCACAAGGAGATGTGCTTTGCATTATGGGAGATACAGAGATAGGAGTAGTGAGAGCTTTCTCCACCTTTGCAACGAGTTGCCTGGTGTTGTACTACCTTACCCCAGTCCTGAAGATACTTTCAGGCGCAAACTTTGTTTGCTCACACTTGGATAAAGGATTAAACTAAACTTATTATAGTCTAACCAAGTGAAAAATAAACTCTCATCAAATATTTAAGCTTTTTTCTCTCCTTAGTGTCCTAATATTTATATTATACTGCACCTTTCAAGACATTTCGAAATTCGAAATGTCTTGAAAGGCGCAGTATAATTAATTCGAAAACAAGGAGCAAAATACAAAAATATGTCTGAGCGTGAAACTATTAAGCAGTCGTGACCCTCTATCTCATAACTTAACACATTAATTTCCCACGTGATTAGGTTCGTACGTTTTTCAAGTGATGCATTAGGCAGCAATTTCAGACTACTGTCTTATTAGTGAAAAAAAGTTTATTTAAAATCTCAAAACATGGTACAATTCAATTTCTATTATATAAAATACAATTCAATACTAAGAATAAAAATTACAAAATTACACAAGCAAAATACAAGTATTAGGGCAAAATCCTATATGGAAATTTGCAATCATGCCATCATAACAGACTTTATACATATAAATATACACATATAATCCTGGAACAAATTAACACTTTACTTAACCTTATACTAGTCAGAATGCTCTATACTGCTATAATACCATGGACATTAATGTTTATTTTCAGTTTACCTTATCTAACTTACAAAACAAAACAATATAGGTTAAACTATCCTTTCACTATACCCATACATACATTTGACCTTTAAGACACTCTCATATGAGATACCATGCGCATACATAAATCTCTAGCACATGAATGCTTATCAAATAATACAAAATAGTTTACTCTCATTCTACTGTGATTTGTACTAAAGTCCTAGTATATCTTCGACTGTCCAGTAATTAACAATGATTGCAACTATATGCGATTTCAATTGATAGAAGATTTTACAGTACCTTTCTAGGACGAACCCTGGTTTTCACGATCTATACCTTTCGTGCTTGAATTAAGGACACACACAGGATCTTCTATTCTATCACTATGGAACTCATCACGTGGGCATGGACTTCTGTATGGATTTTCTTTCCCTCGATATGAGTACTGGATACATTGACAATTCATTCCTTCTTGTAACTATATGGCATTCCTCGTCTCTTGCAATAGGAATACGGGATCAAATTCCCTCACACTTTGTTTCCTTGTTGTGTCGGACGGAGATAACTCGTGCACCGTCACTCAGGAAAACCCATGTTGTCTATACGAAAAATTCGTGAAGAAACTCTGAGAAAAAAAGCCCTGTGGGAGGGTCCTAACCCTTTTATCTGCATGGTCCCTATCGGCACCTTCTTCAATTTCTTTTCTCTCCCTCCCCCCCCCCACTGGAGTTGAGCTCATTCACCAATTAAAGTCGCGTTTTTCTGCCCAAAACATGCTACGGTTCCTTGCACGCGACTCTCACGTGACGACATCTCACTTTGGGAATTGACTTTGAGCGATCGGCGTTTGTTTTAAGCTAGCCTCTATACTAAATTAATCCCTTTTTTAGAATTTACTTGAATATTTTAATTTCCTTTTTTCAAGTGTTAGACTAGCCTCTCACATACAAATTCTTATCTCTAATTTTCTTTGTCTTACTTAACCTATCTTTTTCATATATATATATTTTTTTTTGTAATAAGATTCCCTGTTTCATTATTTAGTTAAACAAACAATTTCTGCTATATTTATTTTACTTGGACGCAAGCATATTTTCTGTCTTTAAATATTTTGTATTAGCTACTTACATAGGATTTTATATTTTTATTTTCTTGTTACACCATGATAACTGAAATTATTACATTCTTGGTTATCAGGGTGTAACAATATGATCCAAGAGGTGACAAGCCATCAATAATTATAGACGACACAGTGATTATCACAAAAACTGCTAGTTGATTAAGATAAAATAGAATGGAATTGAAATTAAGCATATATTTCAACTGCATCTGTTTTCAGAATTTTAACATAAATTTTGAAGAGAAAAGTTGCCTCCAAGTGAAGCACATGCCAGATGAACGCAAATAGTTTGTGAACAGTATTGTTGCCATAAAAAAAAATAAAAAATAAAAAAATAAAAAACATGGATATATTATGAACAGAACTAAAAAAGATAATCCTCACAGTGGAAACATCTCACCTTATGATTTAAAGAACCCTCTATCAAGGAACATTTTAAAAGTTCTGTGCACGTGCGTACACACCCCTGTACATGTATGGCCAGTAGCACAACAGTTTCCACCTCACATCAGAAATATGCCAGGTTGAGTAAAAACGATGTGTGTTGGGGTTCTGTTTCCGATGTTCTTTTTTTCAGCAATTCTCCAAATTGCTGAAAAAATGAATCAGCAATATGTTTAAAAACATATTGCTGATAAAAACATTAGTGTCAACAATTAGAGTTAATGATTCAAAACATTTTGTGCCTGAAAATTCAGGCACAAAATCAACAAAAGAACTATTATGTTTGCAGATAGAGTCCTCATTCTGCATAATAATTTGAGGCTACACTTCATGATTATGTTCTTCAATATGTTCCAAGTTGAAAGAAACATGTCTCATTAAAAACCAAACAAACATCAAAATTTGATGTTACAACAAGAATAGTGAACGGGAGGAACTGAAGGTTTAGAAGTGCATGAAAAAAAAAATCTGCTTTGAGTATTAATTACTGGGAAGCAGGCTGTAAACTGAAATGTCAATTTTGCACCCATTAGGGGGAGAGAGAGAGAGGGAGTGACCATTCACTCCTGACTTGAAGGCTAAATAAACATGTAGAAGTGCTGAGAAGGAAAGAATTTATGTGGAATAATAAGGCAGATGACTATAGTAATCTCAGAAATTGGGCTGCAGGAAGATATTCAGTTATTCGCAGATGATGTCAAGTTTGGGAAGATTATTAATAGTAATGCTGATGTTTTGGTACAAAAACATCAGCATTACCAGCTTATTTGAATAAGCTGGAAAGGTAGGAAAATGAATGGGAATGTCAATTTAAAACAACTTAAACAAATGTAAGGTCTTGAAATTTGGAATCCACAGGTAGGAGGCTGCATACTCCATTGGTGGATCTATATCAGAGGAAGTAAATAAAGCAAGGGATCTTAGGGTGAATTTGAGGTTTAGGCTGCATATTGCTATTGTGGTGAAGACAACCTAGAGGATTGATGCAGTACTAAGATGGACTTTGACCTATAGAGATAAGAGTAGCAATTGTATAAAGCCCCAATTAAGCCACAACTGTGCCCAGATCTGATCACTGGGTTTTGAAGAGGATAAATTAACCTTGGGGAGCATATAGAGGAGGAAAGAAGACAAACAGGTGATATGATTGAGACATTTAAATTGTTTAGTAGGTATTTACAGGACAAGTGTTTACAGGAAGTATGTACAAGGACAAGAGGCCATTCCCTGGAAGTTGGAAAGGAGGAAATGAGTAGGAATGTGAAAAGTGGATTTTTTGAGGGGGTGGGGTTTAGTCCATGGAATTCATTGCCTAATAGAGTGGTGGAATAGGCAGACGGTGAATGGGTTTAAGGAGTGGTAGAATAGATTGATGTCTGAGATGGGATTCCATGGAGTCCATGATGACTCCACAGTAGTCTGGAATAATGATAACCAGTGCTCTTTTTCTGGCATAACACAGCAGAACAGCGATCTGACATCTATTTTTTTTTACAGCTTTTTCAATTTTTCAAAAGTAATTTTTGAAATAATGTTTGCATGTACATAACATGCATGCACACACATTAGCATCTATGTTTGTGACTGTATGGACGTGTGATTGACAACATGCGAAAGATTTCGGTAAAACACTTATTTATCTAAAAATTATCTTTACTGAACTGATGTAAATTTATCGTCATTATTTTCATATCCTTTTAGCATTTTTTTTTTTTTTTTACTTTTTAGTGTAAAAGTCTGACCCCAAGTTTGAAAATAAAAAAGATTTCGAATTACTTCTCAACCACCGGTTCCATTAATAAAAAGCCTAGAATAATAACGGAAATGACGTCAAAAAATATGGAAATAATGGTGCCAGTTGATGTTTTTGAATCATCTCAAGCTAATCTTGAGGCCAAACTGAAAATGACTGGCTGAATTTCTCTTAAATTATATGATGTTTTTACGAATTTACTTTTATATTTGGTCTTTGGTTGTATATTTTAATTTGTTTGTTTAATTTTACATTTGATCATGTCTAAAATAAAAAATACTGAAGATAAATTATATTTAATTCATTTATGCGACTCCGTGATAGTAATAGCTGCTTTATATTTCATTTAAATTAAGGTTTGAATATCATTTTCTTTAAAAAGCTTAACAAGATGTGAGTTCCGGAACCTTTTTTTCTAGAAAAAAAGCACTGATGATAACCCATCAATTAATAGCTTATTAGCTGGCTGCAATCCAAAATTCAACACATTTATTTGCATGATAAGTGAAGCAACATGAATATAATGCATGTTGCTTGACTCATGCTAATAAATGTATTCACTATCATGTCATAATTTACATTACCAACTTTACTCAAATAATGCAACAAGAGGTCCTCTCTGGAAGCTGTGAAAGGAGATAATGAGTAGGAGGATAAGAGATGAATTTTTTGAGTGAAGTGTGGTTGGTCCATGGAATTCGTTGCACTAATATATTTAACAAAATATTCTAAACAAAAAATAGCATAATTTGACATTACCTATTCATTTAGCATACTATTTTCACTTTGTTCACAATAAGAAATATGAAGTTTTGATTTAAGAAAGATTGAGATTGATAAATATTAAAATAATTCATTGTTAATTTTGTTACTATCTATGGAAAGTTAGTAAAATACAGGAAGACCTCACATTGTACAAAAGGGTCAGGTTCCCAGCCCACTGTTTGTAAAGTGAACTAATATCCCCCCCCCCCCCCAGTCATAACTTCACTCATTGAATATGATATTCTTGACACTATTGCATTAACAATTCCTGCATGTGTGAACACTATCTTCTCTGAAGTGGTCATTAGTTAAATCAGCTCTATGTTTAAATGACATATTTAATTTGTTTAAACAATAATATTAGTAAACTTTCACTTTTTAGCAGTACTTACAACATGGTTCACGGAGGACCAAAACGTAAACAGTTCTATACCCACAGTGATATAGAATATTAAAAGAAAAAATTTTTAAAAATGCAAATGCTGCAGACATGCTGTATTTATGCTTTCATGTTTTGAAATTTTTGCTGTGAAATGTTCATTCATTTGAATCTTTGTAAATAGAAGAAACATAAAATAAGTCCTTTCTTTATATATATCTAATCAGATATTTTTACACATGATCCATATTCACTCTGGATATTAAGAAATACTTACTAGCTTACCTGTCAAAATGTGCCATTTCTTCCAAATAAACAACATCTTGCAATAGCATCGGTCCCCTTGATCCTATAGTAAGAGAATTCAGTTTATCTCCAACGGGACATCCTGTAGCTGTTGTTAAGCGTTCAGATTTACCCTAAGAATTTTATTCAAAAAGAGTCAACAACTCAGATACACATTACATATAATTAACATAACTGCAGCTACTTAAATATTATCATGCAAAAAGCACACTTTCACTACTATTGATAAAAATAAATACTACACAGGCATTTTCATGGAGTCTGCAAACTCACTGACAAATACCCAAACATTTCCAAGTACTAACCAACATTTGAACACTATCTGTCATACTTTGCTTTAAACTCATTCGCCATCAAAGGCAGATAAGTTTCAGAAATGAAGGAAAGAGTGTTGTACAGTGACTCATTAGTAAGAGGTGTAATAGATAAGAGTTTGACTAAATCATACTTACTGGTGCAAAAATTAAGGATGTAAGTGAGAGTATTAGAGCGCCAAAGCAGAGGGTGAAAGAAATGATAGTCGTGGCAGGAATGAATGATTTGAAAGGAGATAAATTTGATATGAGAGAGGACTTGAAGGAATTATTAGAGGTAGCGAAAGAAAAGAGTGACAGAATAGTTAGTGGGTCTATTGACGCAGTATGACAGAGAAGAGTTTAGAAGGAGGGCCATAATCGCAAATGACTTTATGCGCAGGTTATGCAGACAGTGTGGTGTGGGGTGAGTTTGATGGGCAAAAGGATTTGTACAAGATGGATGGCTTGGATTTGGATGGATTTGGTGTGCGAAGACTGGAAAAAGTGTTGCTGAATGAAGTGAAAGTGGATGTGCAAAATCAGGAAAACTAGAACTATTAAGGAGGGGGGAAGTGGATATGCAGACATCAGTGAGGCAGTTGAGTGCAAGAATGTATATAATGTGCCTAAGCCACTACGAAAGACAAGAAATCAGAATGGGATAATTAGTATAACGCATCAAGATAGGGGTGAGACAAATGGACCTCTGCATTTCATGTATACTAATGCCAGGAGTATTAGGAACAAGAAGGAAGATTTTTTGGCCTTGGTTGGCTCTTCCTGGCCACAGGTTATTGGCATTAGTGAAACATGGCTGACAGAAGATGATATAGTTAGTGGGATAGAATGTGTAGGGTATAGCGTGTTCAGGAGGGACAGAGAGAGAATAAAATGGGGGGGAGGGGTGTTATTGATGATAACTGATGAACTGCAGCCAAGGAGAATAGAAGTTGTATTGCAGGATAGTGAAAAGAGCTCATTTGAGAATATTTGGTGTGAGATTGAGACTAGCAGAACAAAATACACAATTGGGTGCTGCTATAGACCAGGTGATTGAATAGATGGTGGAGATGGTATGCATAAACAAATTGATGAAATGAGTGGAAGTAGGGTAATTATTATGGGATTTCAACTATGGTAACATTGATTGGAAGAAGGAGAGGACACATGTGAGGAAGGAACTGGATTTTATCCAGTTATTAAGGGATAACTATCTGAGAGAGCATGTAATGGAAAATACTAGGGGTTCGAGAGTGCTTAACCTAGTAATAGCATCTGAGAATTTGACTGTAATGAATATGACCATGTTGCCACCTATTGGTGAGAGTGATCATAAGGTTCAAACAATTCAAACAATTAGCCACCTGGGAGGTGGCTAATTGTTTGAAATTTTCGATTAAGACATGGTACATGTGGAATTACCATGCTGGCAAGTTTGACAAGCTTAGGAGATTGCTTGGTTCAGTGCAATGGCATGTAAAACTGCAAGGGCTGGATGTTGATAGTGCATGGGAAGTGGTCAAGGAGCATCTGCAGGAGGTTATGGTTGACTGTATACCTAGAGTCTGAATAGTAAATCAAGTACAGGTTAAATGGATGAATAACATCATTAAGCTTGAGTTGCAAAAAAGAAAAACAACTGTGGAGGGAATTTAAGAAGAAAGGTGACCTGCAGGCACATGAATGGTATAAAGCAAAGGCCAGAAGGGTAACGAGTGTGGTAAGAAAAGCAAAAGCGGATTATGTAAGGAAATCAGCCATGCAAGCTAAAGAGAATCCCAAACAGTTCTTTCAATATGCTGCAAGTAAAATAAAAACTGTACACGGCAGAATGATTTTAAGGAATGTCGATAGTAGGGAGGTCACTGAATCAGTCGATATAGTGGAATTACTGAGCGAGCACTTTGCAAGAGTATATCATCCAGGTGGTGACATTGAAGGAATGACGGAACCATTAGTTTATATGGGAATTGTGGTGAATGAAGTGGAGGTGAATAGTCTATTACAGAACATTAATGTGAATACATCTGTGGGATTGGATGGTATACCAGCACGGGGTCTTAGGTTAAGCGGCTAAAGAATTGTTAGTGCCCTTGACCATATTGTTTAATCTGTCTCAGGTCTGGTTTAGTCCCAAAGGGGTGGAAAGAAGGGAAAATAGTTCCCCTGCATAAAGGAGGATCCAAGACTACTGCTGCAAATTACCGAACGATCTCAGGAGTCATTGTCAAGGGAAAAATACAGGAATGGATTGATGAAAATGAGATACTGTATGGGAGACAGCATGGTTTTGTGAAGGATAGATCATGCCTCAGTAACTTGCTCAGGTTTTATACCACAATGATGTCTGAACTGGATAAGGGTAATGGGTTTACAGTGATACTGCTGGACCTGGCTAAGGCCTTTGACAAGATACCACATGGAATTCTAATCCGTAAACTGCAACATATGGGAATGGATATAGGATTGGTGAGATGGATAGGAGGGTGGTTGATGGAGAGATATCAGAGAGCAGTTTACTCAGGTAGAGTTCAAAAGATGGCCTGTGAATAGTGGTGTGCTGCAGGGTTCTGTTCTTGAACCACTGCTGTTTAATTTGTTCATTAACGATACAGGGAAGGATCTGAGAGGAACGGTTCATTTGTTCACTGATGATGCAAAGTTGGGTAGGGCAATAGTGAATGCAGAAGATATCAAAATTTTGCAGGATGATTTGGATAGATTGGATATCTGGGTTAAGGAGAATGGATGTCAATTTAATGTGGCAAAATGTAAGGTTATGCATTTTGGGGTGAAAAGATTAGCAGCAGTATATCACATTGGTGAAACTGTACTCCAGGAGATTGATGAGGCCACGGACTTGGGAGTGTTGGTGGATAGGGAGTTGAAGTTTAGGGGACACATTGCAAAAGTGGCTAAATCAGCTCATCAAATCACTTGGATGCTGAAGAATACTTTGACGAGCAGAGGCAAGCAAGTTATTGTTCCTCTGTATCAAGCCTTGATAAGACCCCATCTCAACTACTGTGCACAGATTTGGTCACCTAGTTTCTTCTTGATGGGGAGGAGGTTGAGAGGATCCAGAGGCGAGTGATCAAAATGATAGCAGGTATATGGAATAAACCTGCTGAGAACAGGTTGAAGATTTGCAGGTTGCAAAAATTGATTGATAGGCAGAAAAGGGGAGATATGATTGAGACATTCAAACTGCTGAAAGGTTTCTATAGGATTAATTCACAGGATATTTTTGAGAACAGGATTGGTGATGGGAGGACTAGGGGACATCCATGGAAGCTGGGCAAGAGTGTGGTTAGTAAGGGTGTTAGAGCTAGGTTTTTTTACTTTCAGAGTGGTGAATGAGTGAAATAAGCTACCAGAGTTTGTTGTGGAAGCTATGACAATGAATGAGTTCAAGGCAAAGTATGATAGATACTGTGTGAATGTCGAATAGTTGTGATGGACATGATGTTTAGGGCCTCCCTCGATGAGTCTAAGGACTCCTTGGAGTCGCCCATAATAATAATAACACTAACAACCCATTCCACTTGTTCACCACCTCCCCAAGCAAAAAATTTAGTCCTATCCATTAGTTATGTACTGAAAAATTTCTTCTGCATCAATCCTAAAAAAAAAAAAAAAAAAAACTTTAAGTAACTTATCTCTCAATAATATCTCCTCTTTTCTACCTATCAACTAATTTCTAGAACACACAAATTCTCAACCTGTCCTCATAAGGAACATTTTAAAGGCTTGCTACCATCTTGGTTACTCATCTCTGAATATTCTATACTTCCTCATCCTCAAGAAACCCAGGTGACTAGACTTGTGCACAGTAGTCCAGACAGGGCATTATAAAGAGTATAATAATATCTTTATTCGGTTACTGAAGAATACCTCGATCACCCTATAGTATTTTAGCCACTTCTGAAATATGCACTCTGAACTTTAACTCAGTCTATCATCATCCAAAATTCCTAGCCTCATCAATTTCCTGCAGCCTAGTTCCATGAATATAGTACACAACTGGCAATATTTTGGCAAAGCATAATATTATATGCATAATTTTATGGATAAAACTAGTAGCCATTCTCCTTTGCCAATACTGCCAATTATCTTTATTAATTACTGCTCCACCCAATTCAGCATCATCAACAAACAATTGAACATTTCCCCTCAAATCCTTTCCTATATTCCAGGGATGATCTGGAAGGCATGTATCAGCAAATTAGTACAATGAGTGTATTATGAGTGATTATTATGGAGAAACAGACTGAAAGGAAAGATCACATCGCAGGAAGGAAATGCAGTTTATACACTTACTAAGAAATAATTACTTGAGGTAACATGATGGAGGGGACTTGGGGTGTGAGAGTATTGGACCAAGATCAGAAGAGCTATCCATAACCAAGGTGGCCACATTGCCTCCGATTGGGGGGAAGTGACTCGTTGAAAAGAACGTGTCATTTTACAACACATAAGGGAAACAAGGTGTTCTTCCTCTGGTCCAGACAATAACAGTGAAAAGGGAGTTGCCATCATTGTTAAAAAGTAAAGCAGTAAAAGGATACAACCCAGTCAGTGACAGAATCATAACAGTAAGATTAAACACTAAATTTTTACCAGAGTATAAGAGTTCCACATTATGAAAGAAGGTCACTACCCAGACCAGTTTCAACCTTTATTGAGGTCTAATCAGTGAGTAGGTAGACCTAGATAATACCAATCTGTAGTGAACAGAACTTACATACCCTTCTATAAGAATTGACAAGAAGGTGTCCATAAATTACTAATTATATGAAGAGCCAAAGGCTTCAATTTGGCAACGTGAAATTATTTAAGTTAAGGGATATTACATCCCATATTGTTTCATAGCCGAATAAGAAACTCAAAGCGTTTCATGACGAATATAGTTTGGCGAGTCCAAGCGTAAGCAAATACCTGGATAGTCCATATCATAATGCAACATGTGGCAACTCATAGCAAGCTCCGATCACTGTTCTTGGTATTTACTCATAATGTGAAACCCAGTTCCTAGGAACTGTATTACTGTTCCACATTATGAGAGAAGGTCACTACCCAGACCGGTTTCAACCTTTATTGAGGTCTCATCAGTGAGTAGGATAATACCTAGATAATACCAAGTTGTAGCGAACAGAACTTACATACCCTTCTATAAGAATTGACAAGAAGGTGTCCTAATAAATTACTAATTATATGAAGAGCCAAAGGCTTCAATTTGGCAACGTTAAATTATTTAAGTTCAGGGATGTTTCATAGCCGAATAAGAAACTCAAAAAGTTTCATGCCGAATATAGAAACTATAAAAAGTTCGGCGAGTACAAGCGTAAGCAAATACCTGGATAGTCCATATGGTAGCGCAACATGGGCAACTCATAGTAAGAGTGGAGCAAGCTCCGATCACTGTTCTTGGTATTTACTCATAATGTGAAACCCAGCTCCTAGGAGCTGGGTTACTGTTCCACATTATGAGAGAAGGTCACTACCCAGACAAGTTTCAACCTTTATTGAGGTCTCATCAGTGAGTAGGTAGACCTAGATAATACCAAGTTGTAGCAAACAGAACTTACATACCCTACTATAAGAATTGCCAAGAAGATGTACTAATAAATTACTAATTATATGAAGAACCAAAGGCTTCAATTCGGCGAAGTGAAATTATTTAAGTTAAGGGATATTACATCCCATATTGTTTCATAGCTGAATAAGAAACTCAAAGAGTTTCATGCCGAATATAGAAACAACTGCAAGGGCTAGAAGTTGATTGTGCATGGGAGACAGTTAAAGAAGTGTTTGCATGAAGCAATGGCTGACTGTATACCTAGAGTCCGAATAATAAATCAAGTAGGGGTTAAATGGATGAATAACACCATTAAGCTTGGGCTGCAAAAAAAGAAACAACTATGGAGGGAATTTAAGGAGAAAGGTGACCGGAAGGCACATGAACGGTATAAAGCGCAGGCCAGAAGGGTAACGAGTGTGGTAAGAAAAGCAAAAAAGGATTATGAAAGAACATTCGCCATGCAGGCTAAAGAGAATCCCAAACAGTTTTTTAGATATGTTGCAAGTAAAAGAAAAAATGTATATGACAAAATGATTTTAAAGAATGCCAATGGCAGGGAGGTAACCAAATCAGTTGATATAGTTGAATTACTGAGCAAGCACTTTGCAAGAATATATCATCCAGGTGGTTACATTGCAGAAATGAATGAACGTTGCAGAAATATACGGGTTAACTAATAATTAAGGAATTGACAGCGTACACTAGAAATATAAATTAAATAAACTTTAATATATACTTTCCAATAAGAACTACCAATATAGCCCGCCGGGGGGGGGGGGGGGGGGGGCACCATCAAGTCTTTAGGAAAACGTTAGCTTCCTAGCTTCGGTTCTCATTTGCTGTTATGTAGTACTTGTGTGCACGTGTCTTTGTATTAAGTTCCCAAGAAGATGGCAACGTGACATTTGCCTAAATATTGGAAAGTATATATTAAATTTTATTTAATTTATATTTCTAGTGTACGCTGTCAATTCCTTAATTATTAGTTATCATGTTTAACCAGCGTATAAGCCTCTCTACAAGAAAAAAGATTATATGGGAATTGTGGTGAATGAAGCGGGGGTGAGTAGTCTGTTGCAAAACCTCAATGTCAATACATCTGTGGGATTGGATGGTATTCCAGCTCATGTCATACGTGAAGCAGCTAAAGAACTGTCAGTACCCTTGACCATTTTGTTTAATTTGAGTCTCGGGTCTGGGTTAGTCCCGAGGGGGTGGAAAGAAAGGAAAATAGTTCCACTGCATAAAGGTGGTTCCAAAACTGCTGTTGTAAATTACACCAGCAGTCTTGGAATTAGCACATCAGGAATTGTTGTCAAGGTCTTGGAGAAATTAGTCAAGAGAAGAATACAGGATTGGATAGATGAAAATGGGATACTGTATTGGGGACAACATGGTTTTGTGAAGGGTAGATCATGCCTCAGTAACTTGCTCACGTTTTATAACACAGTGATGGCTGGACTGGATAAGGATAATGGGTTTACAGTGATTCTACTGGACCTTGCCAAGGCCTTTGACAGGATACCACATGGAACTCTAATCAGTAAACTGGAGCAGATGGGGGATGGATATAGGGTTGGTGAAATGGATAGGAGGGTGGTTGATGGAGTGATACCAGAGAGTGGTTTATTCAGGAGTTGAGTCCAAAAGACAGCTTGTGACTAGTGGTGTACTGCAGGGTTCTGTTCTTGGACCACTACTTTTCAATTTGTTCATTAACGATATAGGAAAGGATCCGAGAGGAAGAGGTCACTTGTTTGCTGATGATGCAATGTTGAGTAGGGCAATTGTGAGTGCACAGGATGTCAAAATTTTGCAAGATGATTTGGATAGTTTGGAGGACAGGGCTAAGGAAAATGTATGTCAATTTAATGTGGCAAAGTGTAAGGTTATGCATTTTGGGATAAATGCATATCGCATTGGTGGAACTGTACTCCAGGAGATTGATGAGGCCAGGGATTTGGGAGTGTTGGTGGATAGGGAGTTGAAGTTTAGGGGGCACATCGCAAAAGTGGCTAAATCAGCTCATCAAATCACTTGGTTTCTGAAAAATACTTTAACAAGTTATTGTTCCTATGTATCGAGTCTTGATAAGATCCCATCTAGACTACTGTGCCCAGATATGAGCACCAGGGTTTCTTCTTGATGGGGAGGAGGTGGAGAGGATCCAGAGACGAGTGACCAAGATGATAGCAGGTCTGTGGAATGAACCTTGTGAGAACAGGTTGAAGATTTGTGGGTTGCAAAAACTGGTTGATAGGCAGAAAAGGAGTGATGTGATTGAGACATTCAAATTACTGAAGGGTTTCTATAAGATTAATCCAGAAGATATTTTTGAGAATAAGACTGGTGGTGGGAGGACTAGGGGCCATACATGGAAGCTGGGCAAGAATGTGGTTAGCAAGGGTGTCAGAACTAGGTTTTTACTTGGAGAGTGGTGAATGAGTGGAATAAGCTGCCAGAGTCTGTTGTGGGTGCTACGACCGTGAATGAGTTCAAGGCGAAGTATGATAGATACTGTGTGAATGTCGAATAGTTGTTCTTGACGTGATGTTAGGGCCTCCCTCAAATAATCATACATGGAAGCTGGGCAAGAATGTGGTTAGCAAGGGTGTCAGAACTAGGTTTTTTACTTGGAGAGTGGTGAATGAGTGGAATAAGCTGCCAGAGTCTGTTGTGGGGGCTATGACCGTGAATGAGTTCAAGGCGAAGTATGATAGATACTGTGTGAATGTCGAATAGTTGTTCTTGACGTGATGTTAGGGCCTCCCTCAAATAATCATACATGGAAGCTGGGCAAGAATGTGGTTAGCAAGGGTGTCAGAACTAGGTTTTTTACTTGGAGAGTGGTGAATGAGTGGAATAAGCTGCCAGAGTCTGTTGTGGGTGCTATGACCGTGAATGAGTTCAAGGCGAAGTATGATAGATACTGTGTGAATGTCGAATAGTTGTTCTTGACGTGATGTTAGGGCCTCCCTCGATGAGTCTGTTGACTCCTTGGAGTAGCCCGAAATAATAATAATAATATAAAGTTCAATGAGTCCAAGCGTAAGCAAATACCTGGATAATCCATATGGTAGTACAACATGGGGCAAATCATGGTAAGGGTGGAACAAGCTCTGATCACTGTTCTTGGTATTTACTCATAATGTGAAAACCAGCTCCTAGGAGCTGTGGAACAGTAATACAGCTCCTAGGTGCTGGGTTTCACATTATGAGTAAATACCAAGAACAGCGATCGGAGCTTGTTCCACCCTTACCATGAGTTGCCCCATGTTGCGCTACCATATGGACTATCCAGGTATTTGCTTACGTTTGGACTCGCCGAACTTTATATAGTTTCTTATTCAGCTATGAAACAATATGGGATGTAATATCCCTTAACTCAAATAATTTCACGTTGCCAAATTGAAGCCTTTGACTCTTCATATAATTAGTAATTTATTAGGACACCTTCTTGTCAATTCTTATAGAAGGGTATGTAAGTTCTGTTCGCTACAACTTAGTATTATCTAGGTATTATCCTACTCACTAATGAGACCTCAATAAAGGCTGAAACCAGTCTGGGTAGTGACCTTCTCTCATAATGTGGAACAGTAATACAGTTCCTAGGAGCTGGGTTTCAAATTATGAGTAAATACCAAGAACAGTGATCGGAGCTTGCTATGAGTTGCCACATGTTGCATTACCATATTGACTATCCAGGTATTTGCTTATGCTTGGACTCACTGAACTTTATATAGTTTCTATATTCGGCATGAAACTCTGAGTTTCTTATTTGGATGTGAAACAATATGGGATGTAATATCCCTTAACTTAAAAAATCTCTGCTATAAGTTTTGGATTTGCTTTTAGTATATCGCCTGATATGTTGTCTGCTCCCGGTGCTTTACCTATTTTGATCTGAGTTATCGCTTTTGTAATTTCTATTTTTTTATTTCGTTCAAATTTATATCTAATGATGCAGTTTGTTCATTTAATTCTAGGCTGTGGTCACCATCAGTCATTTCTTGAAATTCCACTCATCTATTTATCGGTTCTTTTTCATTTAATAATAGCATTCCTTCTTTATTGTATATAGGAACTATCCATTTGTTTCTTTTTCCACTTAATTTCTTTGTAATATCATACAACTTTCTAGTATCATTTATATATGCAGCATCCTTTGCCTCTTGCGCTAGATTCTCTATGTATTTTCTTTTATCATTTCTTGCACTTCTTTTTATTTCTTTGTTAATTGCGCTATATCTTTCTGCTTGTTCTTGTTCAACATTTTTGCCAATCTGTAATAGTTTCTCTTTTATTCTATATCTCTCCTCTATTTTTAATTTAGTGTTTTCTGATATCCATTCTTTGTCTGTATTAGTTCAAAATCCCAATATCTTTTGCTATGTGCTTATTAGTATGTCTTTAATCTTAGCTCATTTTCCCTCTGTGTTATCTTCTCTTTTTTCGAGTTTACCCAATTTATCCTGCAGAGTTGTTATAAATTTATTTCTAATCTCTTTGTTTTTGAATTTTTCAATTCTAAACCTCTTCCTATTGTGCACTATTTGTTTATTTTTAAGTATTTTTACTTTTATGGTAGCTGTTAGGAGAAAGTCATCTGAATATGCCTCAGCTCCTCTTTTAACTCTGACATCAGGAGTGATTTCCTCCAATTCCTTGTTATAAGTACATGGTCTATTTGGTTCTTTGTCTTTCTATCTGGTGCTATCCATGTCCATTTATGTATTTTTCTTTATGTTGGAAGTGACTCCCTCCTATTACAAGCTGATTGAACATACAAAAGTCTATAAGTAACTCTCCATTTTCATTTATTTCTCCTTCTGCATACTTTCCCATAACAGTTATTAGTATTATCATGTAGTAGTATCATGTTGGTAATACTAATACTAACAGTTATTAGTATTACCAACCTTAACATTAAAGTCTCCAATTATACATTGCATATCATTTTTATTTGTTGTTTCTATACTTCTCTGTAGCATGTTATAAAAATTATCCTTTTCTTCCTGGATCGCATGATTTGTTGGTGCATATATAGCAGTTATTGTGATGTTCTGCTTCTCAGCTTTAACTCTAGCATTTAATATTCTTTTGGATATTCGGTTCCACTCCATTAATGCACCATGAGCTTTCTTTATCATCATTAGTGCAACTCCCTTTGTGTGGTCATTCATATTTTGGTTCCCCGAGTAGATTAAGTAGTGACCACAGTTTAATTTGATTTTTCCAGTTCCTATCCATCTTGTTTCGCTTAATCCCATTATTTCTAATCTGTATTTTTCTAGAACTCTCGAGACTTGGTATGTCTTCCCAGTTTCAAACATGGTTCTAACAATCCAACATCCCAGTCTAAGCTTGTCTTTTGGTAAGGTGTCTGTCACTTTCTTCCACACCCCTGCTTCCCCAGAAGGGCTTTCACAGAGGTGCCTCATGTTTGTGGCAGTTCGTGTTCTATTTTCTTCATCCAGTATCACATTTTGGAAGGTTTCAGTTTGCGTAGCAAAATTTTTTTTTTCTAAGACTGGGTTGCTAGCCCTGCGCTCAACCTTCCCCATTTATCCGGGAATGGGACCAGCATGCCAAGTTTTCACTAAGCATGGCTGGGTTGGATGGTGTAAATATCATTAATTTTTGCATCAGGGAAACATGATTTGTTACACTTTCATTAAGTACTCCGCCGATCATTGAGTTTCGATACATAATTTTCTCCTTAACTTGTTTTTCTCATTTGTTTGCATGATCTCTATTTTTACTTGTGACTACCTGCTCTCATTTCTCTTCTCAGCCCTGCTAATCTCTTGCTGATTTTGCAACTTTTCAATATAAAGGTTCTCACACTATAATAATAATTTCATATTTTATTTATATAAGCCACTGTAGCTCAGTCAATATAGACAAAGCCCTTTGGTCAGAAACACTTGGGTTCGATTACCATTAGTAACAAGGGAAATTTTATCTGGTCTCTTTCGACGAAAAGTGAGTCAGCCAGTCTCATATGGAGGCAGGGGATTTTTTGTCCCCCAGAACAGGCAAACCGACCCAGTGAACATACATGGATTACAGTCATGAATATTGCCTTTTAGGGAATGCAGTAGAGGAGTGACAAACCAGCTGTATTATTATTATTATTATTATTATTATTATTATTAAACAAGACCTCATGGAGTCAAAGACTCATCTAGGAGGTCCTTTTATCTCACACACATCTCATCATACCGGGTCTTAAACACATTCAAACTCCTTGCAGACACAACACTCTCAGGCAAGGCATTCCAATCATTCACAACTCTGCACGAAAAAAACCTGCCTCTCACTCCCCTACTCACACCCTCTTTATACAGTTTCCAGGGATGACCTCTGGTTCTCCCCTGATCTCCCACTATTCGCTGTAGAACTTCTCCACCATTGATCCTATAACAACCCCTTACCAACTTGTAGGTCTCTATCATATCTCCCCTCTTCCTTCTCTCCACTAGACTCTGCAAATTACATCTTTTCAATCTTTCCTCATACTCGACATTCCAGAGGTCAGAAACTACCTTAGTCAGTCGCCTTTGGACCCTTTCCAACATCTCTTCATCCTTCTGAAAACCAGGTGACCAAATCTGGGCACAATAGTCCATGTGTGGCCTAATCAAAGCCTTATACAATGGAACAAGAATCTCCCTACTTCTACACGTCAGTGTCCTCCTCATCATTCCCAGAAGTCTTTGTGTTGTCTTCACAATTTTGGCAATGTGTCCCCTAAATTTTAGATCCTTATCCACTATCACTCCCAGATCTCTTATTTCCTCTACTTCCAACAATATATTATCACCAAGCATAAATTCTGCATCCCATCTTTGTTTTCCAAATTTTAAAACCTTACATGTTGCAACATTGAACTCACATCCCCATTTGCTTGCCCAATCACTCAATTTATTCAAGTCTTCTTGCAAGGCCACAACATCTTCACTACTCTTTATGGTTCGTCCCAACTTTGCATCATCTGCAAACAACTGAATATCTCCATCCAAATCTTCGCCAATATCATTAATATACAAGTTAAATAGTAATGGCCCTACAACAGATCCCTGAGGCACTCCACTAGTGACTTTCCTTTTCCTGGATATTGCACCCCCATACACAACTTGTTGATACCTATCAGATAGCCAGTCTCCAATCCAATGCACTAATCTAATATCCAACCCCATCTGCTCTAGTTTGACTGTCAACTTATCATGAGGTACCTCTATCAAAAGCTTTTGCGAAATCCAAGTATATTACTGTGTATCCTTCTCCTCTGTCCAAGGAAGCAGTCACTTTATTGTAATAAGTCAGTAGATTACTAAAACACGACCTCCCTTTAGCAAATCCATGCTGTCCATCAAAGATTATACCATTGTTGTCAACCCAACTCTGGATCCTAGTTCTCACAAGCTTCTCCAACAACTTAACCACAACACCTGACACACAGATAGGCCTATAGTTTGCTGCTTGAGTTCGATCACCTCCTTTATGAAGTGGCACAATCTTGCCCTCCTTCCACTCTTTAGGGACTTGACCAAGTGCAAGACTCGTATTAAAAAAATATGTCAAGGCAGGTGTCAACTCTCTGGCACATTCCTTCAGAATACGCGGTGATATATTATCAAGTCCCAAGCCTTATTTACATCTAGTTTACTCAACTCCCCAAACACCTCTTGCTCACTTACAGTCAGTCTCTCCTCCCCATCATCAACTGCTCTTAATCTCTCCATGAAGTCACATTCACAAGATTGAAAGATCTTTATGAACTGCTCATTAAGTATCTCCACCACACATTCTGCAACAGCTGTCTTTATACCATTTCCTCCAATCAATGTCATCCTTCCATAATCGTTCTTTCTTTTGCTGGCTACATATCGAAAGAACTCCCTAGGATTCTTTTTAGCTTCATTAGCTAACTGCTGTTCGTACCTCTCTTTAGCTACTCTCACCAACCAAGTCACTCTCCTTGCCTGGTCTTTGTAGAACTCATGAAATTGGTTCCTTCCACTTCTCTTATGCTGCCTCCACAATGCCCTTTTTCTCTGTATTGCATACTTAATCTCTTTATTCATCCATCTCACACCTAACTTATTTAACCTTCTCACCCGTGGTATACATTTAGACATTGCATCCACTAAATATTTTTTGAAAATCCCCCAAGCTGCATTGATCTCTTTTCCAGCTAACTCCTCATTCCATGCTACACCTGCAAGCTGTCTCCTGAGCTCTTCATAATCACCCCCCTTGTAGTTCCACATATACCCTTTTTTCACAGGGGTCCTTGCACAGCTGGCAACCACCCAAGTAATCACCTCATGGTCACTTTCACCAATTGGTGGATGATTTGATACCTCATTGATAATTACATCCTCTGATGAGATGACCAAATCCAAGACCCTTAATCCTCTTGTGCCCTCTGTTACATACTGTCTGAGGTAGTTATCCCTCAAAAACTCAAGAAACTCATTTTCTTTACTTCCAGTTGCTATCTCTTCATTCAAGTCTATATTGCCATAATTAAAATCACCCATAATGATCACCCTTTTCTAATTTGCTTGGCTTATTTGACTATACATTTCACTATCACCACCATCCACATTACCAGGTCTATAACAACATCCCACCAAGTATTTGATTCTATTCACCTCTATCTCACACCATACTGCCTCAAAACCACTGGCCCCATTTCCCTCTTGCATCTCTACCTTGTATGGATATAACTCTTTCTCTATCATCAATAGCACTCCCCCTCCCTTTTTACCCCTTCTATCGTCACGAAACACATCATACCTTTCCATCTCTATTCTTGTCAGGATGTCATCCTCATCTAACCATGTCTCACTTATTCCGACAATCTCTGGGTGCACAGATGCAATTAGTGCAACCATTTCATCCACCTTGTTTCTTATACTTCTAGCATTGGTATACAAACACAACAACTCGTTTCTGGATCTACAGCTAGTTCCACTGATACCACTCACTCGATGTGATCTCTCCATGCTGGACTGGGGCCATTTCCCTTTCTGCTTCTTCATTTTAGAACCCTTTGCAATTCCATCTGTTTCCTTTTGATCCCTGATCATCCCATTACTTTTCTGCCTACACATTCTCTCACCTCCTCTTGGAGCATCCACCTTTCTCACCCTGTGTATCCCTGTCCACCCTGAGCCTCCCCGTTTCCCTGCTCCTCTTGCACACCCATTCTCTCATTTTCTATACTCATACCACTCACTTCCACATTCATTTCCACTCCTTCAATCTCTCCTGTCTTACTCTCCTGCTCTTCCACATCACTCCCCTCTCGATCTGATTCATTCTCTCTATTCACTTCTCTACCTTCCAGCAGCAGTCTCTCCAAGCGACTCACACCATAACCACTCAAATGCAGTCCATCGCTCCCATACAGCTCACTTCGTCCCTCAAACTCATTCCACACATTAACAAACTGTACTCCCATCTCCTCACACATTTCAGCCAGAATATCATTCATAATCCTTGCTCTCCACCTCATTTCACCACAATCATACCTAGGCAACACACTGACCACCCTTCCTGTCACACTATTCTCCTTTATCTTTCCAAGCAGTCTCCTGACATTCATTTTGACATGCTCTTTGTTCTCTCTCAAATCATTCGTACCAATTAATACAATTAACTCTTTTGCTCGTTCCCGCCTCATATTCAATGCCTCAATCACTCTACTCATTTTACCGCCTGGAAAACATACCTTGTGCATTTTATCCTCTAGCACACCTTTAATAATGGAGTCGCCATACAACGCCACTCGCTCATCTTTTGTTAACTCTTTCATGCCATCATGATTTATTTTAATAGTTTTGACCTGAATTCTCTTAATTTCATTCCGCATCCATTTCATTTCTTGCTTCATCCAATCCAATTCACCTTCTGAACCTCGCGACACATTCACTCTATCATTAAATCTTTCTAACTCTCGACCCCCTCTTCTCACTTTCCCTCTCATTCATCCTTCTTTGTTTCCGTACTTTCGGTCCAACATACGTCCAACTTTCACTATCATTCTTCTCACTTTCACTCTCACATATCTTTCTTTGTTTCCGTACTTTTGGACTAACACGCGTCCAACTTTCGCTATCATTCTTCTCGCTTTTACTGTCATTCATCTTTCTTTGGTTCAGTACTTTCGTTCCAACATGCATCCAACTTTTGCCATCAGTCATTCTTTTTTCGCTATCATTCATTCTTTCGATTTTTTTTTACTTGCGATTTCTGCACCACGCCATTTCTACTTTCATTCGTTCTCTCAATTTCGTTTCTTTCCACCTCACTTTCGTCCCTTTTAACATCCGTTACGGTTGTCAAATCGCTCTTTTTCTTTTTTCCTGATTTTTTAACATTTTTTCGCCTGTCTTTCTCGCCATCCTTCTCTTTCAAACGTGCACTCGCGACACAATCGGTACTAGCACTTTCTGTCATCAACTTCATATTCGCATTAATCAATTCCTCGTTCAGGTCACATTTCGCACACACCCTTCTTCCATCCGCACTAAACATCCACAAATCATTTATCTAATCGAAGGAATACATATAACAGACCTCACACTTAACGAACCGACTGAAATCCAAATTAAAATCATGGAATGACAATGCCGCCGCCATTTTTTTTTTTTTTTCTCTGCAGGTTACTAGGTCTAATATTAACGTTTTCGTATTTAGTTTAAGCAAGAAAAAAAACCCCACACTAATAATATCGGTAGCGTACAACGTTTACAGCCACTCTTACTTAAACAATTACGCATATATACTTAATTATTCCTAGTAAAACTTATCTGAATCAGGAGCTCTTCAAAACACGTTCGTAGCGCTTGACCCACTAGCGCCCTCCCTATTAATTCGTCGTAAACCCCTCATTGGGTGCAGGGGGGGGGGGTTTGAACCCATCCTAATGGACCGATGAGAAGGATAGGATATATATATCAAACCAGACACACACATAGTTAGTTATTCTTATTAGGCAGCAATTACAAAACGTTTATGACTGCTGCCTTAAGGATGTTGGATTTACAGAATGAAACATGGATGAATACCAGAATATTTGATATCAATTTGCAAGGGGGGGGAGGGGATACACAATACAATTACAGTACAACTGAGACTGAATGTTGGCAAAATGAGAAGAACGTATGACAGAAGCGAAAGAAGGGAAAAATATGAAAGTAGAGAGAGCAGAGTATGGTTTGAAATATATGTAAAAATGTATGTAAGGAGGGGAGAATAAAGATCAAATTGTGTGGGAATTCAATGATAGGGAGTGTGTGAGTAGTATGATAAAATTGTGTTTTCCTGGAGTCAAAATTAAGGATGTTAGTGATATCATGCAAATGCAGAGAACAAAGGATATGATTATTTTAGCTGGTATGATGATCTTGCAGGTGACAAGTGTGGTATGCAAGACGATATGAAAGAATTGCTTGTACAAGCGAATAAGAAAAGTGAAAAAATAAAAGCTAACTCGCAGCTTTTGCTGTGAGTCACTGGTATTAGTATGGAATTTGTGAGTGTATTGGGCGGCAAGTTTTATAGCAGGAAGGATTTATATAATGTGGATATGGTTTGTATTTGAATGGAATTGGAGACAATAGAGTCAGGGAAACTAGAATGCTTAAGGAGGATGCAGATAAGTGTGGGTCTATGCCAACTATAAGTTAATAAGTGGGAGAGTGATCACATGATACTGAATGGTGCTCCCAAGATTAGTGGGGAGCTAATTCACCTACGATCAACTTTAGTGGACTAATCAACAAAAGGTGTAAGAAAAGGTGCAGCCAGCCCGGCTGGCCGAGTGGTTAGCGTGTCTGCTCTCCAGTCAAGAGGCTGCAGGGTTCGAATCCCGCCGTGGGCATGGATGTTTGTGATCATCTGTGGAAATAATAGTGGTGGTGATCGGCGGTAGATGGCATTGGTGTAGTTGCAGTCGGTTGGTAGATTGCGAGTGGTGGAAGCAGAGTTGTAGAGTGGATGCCGTCCCTCGATGAGTCTTTGGACTCCTGGAGGTGACAAATAATAATAATAATAATAATAAAAAGATTGTGGGTTGAAGGGAATATTGCAGTTAATGTATAGTAATGCTAAAAGTATTTAGAATAAGGGACAGGAGTTTGTGCATTGGTTAGCTCAACTTGGCCAAACGTTATAGGCATTAGTCAGACTTGGCTGATTGAGGATGATATAGTCATAGGGATAGAATGCAAGACTATTTTCAGAGAGGACAAAGGGAACAGAATGGAAAAGGTTTTGCTAATGGAGGCAAAAATGAAGCCAAAAAGAGTAAGAGTAACATGAGGAGGAGGACACAGGTGGAAACAGCATTTCATGTGAGGCTATTTGCTGTGAGATAGATACCTACAAGATGAAACAGACTGTATAACTGGTTGCTGCTATAATCCAAAGGGTATAAGGAAGAACGTAGATGGCATGCAATGGGCAAAACAGAACAATGAATGCAGCTCGTGTAATATTGTGAAGATTTCTACTATAGACTGGGAGAGAGAATGGTCACATGGAGGGAAGGAAATGGAATTTATACAGCTGTTAAGAGATTTATATCTGAGACAGCATGCAATGGAAAGGATATGAAGTTTGGGTGTGCAGAATTAACAGTAATCAATCTAGCAATGCAACTTCTGCTTGGAGAAAGTGATCATGGAGTCTTGATCTGGGAGATTGCCAGACATGCAGAATTATTTGTTAAGAAGGGGCATATATGGAATTACAAAGCAGGTGATTATAACAAGCTGAGGAATCAGCTTGTTATAATCACCTGCAGCAGTGCAATGGCATAAGAATTTGGAGGGTAGACATGTGGTGAATATGAGGTGATCAAGGGTGGTTTGAAGAAAGCAGTATTACACTGTGCACCAAGGGTAAGGAGGATAAATCAGGTAGAGTTCAATGAATGAATAGTATCATTAAGCAAAAGTTGCACAAAAAGAAAGTTGTGGAAAGAGTATAAATAAGAAAGGTGATCAACATGTCCATGAGCAGTAAAAGGCATAGGCAAGAAATGAATGATAAAGAAGGATAAAGCTAATTATGAGAGGAAGCTAGCGAATGAGGCCAAAGAAATATCCTGAAGAGTTCTTTTGCTATATGGCAAGTAGGAGGAAGAATCATTATAGAAAGATGACTAAAAACTGTGGATGGTAGGGAACAGAAGCAAACCAAATGTTCAGTTACTGATTGATCATTTTGCAATGTTGTGCTATCCAGGTGGTGATACTACAATACCAGATGTGACATTGACTGACTGGAGAATAGAGATTAATGAAATTGAGGAGCTTTGGATACTGCAGTACCTTAATGTGAACATGCCCATCAAATGGCATATCAGTACACATATTATGTGCAAGGACATCACCTTGACCAAGCTGTTTAATTTAAGCCTCACTTATGGGAAGGTATCAATGGAATAGAAAGAGGACAAAAGAGTCCCACAAAATAGTCCAGGACAATAAAATTATAGGCTAATCAATATCTCAGGAGCAGTGGGTAAGGTTTTGATAAAAAACAGAATTCAGAATTGAGGTTATTGTTTCCCTTTATAAGGCTTTAAAAGGCCACACCTAGTCTACTGCACACAGATCTGGTCACCTTCATTCCATGGAGATGAAGAGGTGGCAGAGAGCAATCAGTGGCAGGTAATGGAATGCATGCTACCCATGAAAACAGACTGAAGGTCTATGGGCTTCAAGAACTAATTATAGGTGAAAAAGAGGAGATATGCTTGTACATGGTAAAAGCATATAAGTTATTACAAGGCTTTCATAGGATTGACATTGAAGACTTTTTTTTTTTTCAGTATGTGGTAGAAAGGAAGATAATGACAAGCCACTCCTGGAAATTGTACAAGAATGTCGACCAGAAGGGTGGAATTGATTGCAGAGGTGGTTATGAGTCTTCATCAGTGAATGAGTTTAAGGAGAGGTATTGTCAGGTCTATCTTAATAATGTTTTGGTCCAACCTAAAATAACAGATAATGATATCTTGTCTGAAATTGAGATAGAGAAAGCACTATATTTTTAGAAGATGGAAGTGATGAAATTGGAGGTGATCTGATGATGGGAAGTCATTTATAAGTACTTAAGTTTATAAAACTAGAAGGCAGTAGTGAGAATAGTTTTAAAAGTATTTGGTAAAATGGAGGTTACTAGGAAAAGGTATTTACTTGATATTTACTACAGACTTGAGAATACTGAAGGTAATGTTTAAGTAGAAAAAAAAGAGATGTTTAGACAAGTTGGTTTCACTATTTAAAGAAAGTTATCATAATGGAAGATTCTTAACTACAGAAATAAAAACTGAAAAAGGAACTAGCATACATATGGAAATAATGTAAGAATTTCTTTAATCCTTGAGAGATCTCTCAAATAGTTTGTGATGGAATGATTTGGTAATAACACCAAATGAGACAATTATGAACAATATGTCAATTTTGCTATTGGTTGGCATTAGCTAGTAAGGTGTAGAAGCAAGCAATATCTGGAATACGAGCATATATAGACATATAAGACAAGATGTGAAAGACTTCACAATGTGTCTTTAGAAAACAGCCTAAAGGAATAATATGGAAAAAGAACTCAAAAGTAAATGAATAATGCATCACACATAGTTAAAAATACTTCATGATGGATCTTATAAACAGTATTACAAAACAAAAACAATAAATCATAAAAAGATAGTTATTAACTTTATATATATATATATATATTTTTTTTTTTTTTTTTTTTTTTTTTTCATGGAGGGTGGTTGGTGAATGGAAAACATTGCAGAATGGGCAGAATGGTGAATCAATTTAAAGCAAGCTATGACACAAATACTTGGGAACAGAAAATGTTCAAAAAATCCCAGCCTGGTACATTCGGGATTTGCTATGAATCGGTTGTGAAAGGCAATTCCCGGTCACTGCTGTAGAAAGTTCGGCAGTGTTGTAATTTTAAACACCGTGACCGATCTTCTCAGCTTCTTCCTTACTCTTCCATCTCTTTCCCATACTGCAGTTTCCCACATATTCTAATGCAAATGTTTACAAAACCTAATTAAGCATTACGAATCTCCAAAATTCTTCAATAAAAATCACACAAATTCAACACGTTTTCAAATCATCATAAACAGCACGCTCACATGTACACACATTACAGGATAAATTTCGATTTACCTCACGCGAAATTTTGTATTCAGAAAGCTGTTCAGCTGCCTTATCACGGTTAGCCATGGTTGGTCTGAAACAAACTTAAGTGAAGCAGTTACACGTATCCTCTCTTTATGCTATATTTATTAGTAATAATAACGAAATATCAATCACATGATCGATGCACGATCACACGCCGAACCACTACCACACTGATAAACAAATTCCATTCACCTAACATGCTATCAGCTGTTTACAGAGCCCTCAGTGCTAATTATTGGAAAAAACGTTATTTCAAATATGGATAACGCAAATTTGATTTTTTTTTTTTTTCAGAAGGTTCTTTGCCACGAAAGTATAAAGAACTCGAAGTGCACGGTATTGATTTCTTAAATTCTTCCCAGACCCCCCATCCCCGTCAATACGAAAATATAACAAATATAAAGGCATGCAAGCAAAGCTGCCAGAGAACTCACACAATTTACAAACAAATATACTTCTGGTAAGCAGTAGATTGTGGTGTTGGAAATTTTACAGTCAGTGGCGTTTTTAGGTATAGGCCTGGCCTAGAGCGGCAAATTTTGAGGCGCGGTGGAAATTTCCTGGCTCTCATTTTTGTAATTATATTTATATTACGAATTTACGATATAAATAGGTTATGCATGTAAATCAACATGTTCATTAAATATGGGGGGGGGGACACTTTCTGCCGGCCCAGGGGCGGGAAATACCTAAATACGCCACTGGGTACAGCCTCTGGTACTTTGTCAATCAGTGTTTATCAAAAACCTACTTTTACTGGCAGATACATGTATCAAAAGTTTGCTCATCACACTTCTCAAAAAATTTGTGTTATCACGTCTTTAATAAATAGATAGGCTGACCATATGTACCGTTTTGAACGGGACAGTAACGTTTTTTTTTCATATTTTCCTGCCGTCCCGTCGTTTTAATAAAAATGTCAATTTTGTCCCGTTTTTAATAAAAACTATAAATATATTTTAATATTGGTCAATCATAAATTATTATTCATAACCTATAATTGTTTGTGGATCAGTGGACCTTCATAAAATCTATAATTGTGAGGCAGTTGATTACATGGAATAAAGAAAACATTCCTGTATCTGATAGACGGGTGCAGATTTTTTCTGAAATGAGCGAAAAAAATTTAGACTTTCAAGACTTGGTAATATTGTAGAGTTTATTCTCTGTCTTCCAGGAAGTAAAGCACCTGTTGGGAGAATATGTTCTGTTATAAACAGTATGTGGTCATAGGAGAAATTTAGATTAAGTGTTGAGACAATTAGGGCTATGTTAGTTGTAAGACAAAATTGTGTGATGGAGTGTGAAAAGTTTTATAAGCTACTGAAAGACCAAAATTTACTGCATAAGATCACTTCACCAGAGAAATATTCATGGTACGATCGTGATGAAATACAGTCTCCCCCTCTACGTCTACTTAAATTTTTGTATGGGTTCTGTCATTTAAGAATAATGGTAAGCTCAATATGTTTATGTAATAAAACTTTTTTATCATCTTACTTTTTCATGAATACAAAATATTATTATTTAATCCCTGTCCCGTTTTTGCCTCAAGGAAATATGGTCAGCCTATTAATAGAGCACATTAATACTTTGATTTTTGAATTATTTATGCTCATCTCCCTCAAGTTTACAAGAACTTATCACTATGAAAACTTTAATGGAATTAAATGGTTAAAATCCCGTCAAATCCACCAGATAATTGCCTCCTATGTTCCAACACCCAGGGATTCTTCAACAGACGATAGGATTCCAATCCGATATATTTCTGGTATCTCTTAACCAATAGGTTAAGAGATACCAGATATATAATTTCAGATGAAAAATGTAAAATGGAAAAGCTCCAGAAGAAGATGAAATACAAATTAAGTTAATAAAGATTGCTGGTGAAAAATTAATAAAACACCTAACAAACCATATAAACTGATGTATAGATAGAGGGAAAATACCTACAATCTGGAATAATGCAATATTAATATTAATTTATAAAAAAGGAGATAAAGAAAAAGCCAAAAATTACAGATCAATTAACTTATTATCACTTCTGTATAAGCGCCTGTGTAACACAATGGAAGTGGCGTTTGCACTCCAAGGCGTTTACTGCACGAATGAGGAACTTAGGCTTAAGTCTAGTTCCCAACTAGAGGAACATTTTCTAAGCCTTTTTTTTTTCGACAGGTTTCCAAGTTAGTCGATCTCTGGCACGGGCAAGTGAGTTCTTTCTCTCGGAAACTCGCTTTTTTCGACCTGTAAACTCAAGAAAATCGACCGTCGAACCCATACTATCTTCAGACATTAAAAATATTGTCTTAGGGTTAGGGACTACGAGATCACAGCACTTGTTTGCTGTCTCTTCACTGTATGGCAATTAACTTAGTGATAGCCTTGGGTCAGCTATCTCTGAATGGCTGCCAGTGGAGACTGAACTGCCCACTCAGTCTTCAAAAGTTAGACTAAAACAGCCTCACCTACTCTCCATACAGGAATAAAAGGCATTAGCTGATTTTTTATTTAATTTTTTTCTATTCAGTTCTGTATAAAATACTTACAGAAACAATAACTAACAGAATAACATCTATTCTGGATATAAAATAAGTAGAGCAGGCTCGATTCCGGTCTGGTTGGCTGAGTGATTAACATAATCGCTCTCCAGCCAAACGGCTGCGGGTTAGAATCTCGCAGTGGGCACGGGTGTTTGTAATTGTCTCTGAAAATTCCAGTGGTACGCGAAAGGTCTGCAGGGGGTACGTGGCAATTTTCGGCTATGCATCGGCTATTGAGTGGAGACAGAGAGTTGTAGAGTAGGTACCCTTCATCGATGAGTCTTTGGACTCCCTGTAGAAATCACGTAATATTAATAATATATGTGCAATGAGTACCTGTGTAGCTCAGTGGATGTGGCGCTTGGCCGCAAGAAGGAAGATTTGGTTTCGAGTCTAGTCGGCGACTAGAGGAAATTTTTCTAAGCCTTTTTTCGACCGGTTCCCGAGTTAGTCGATCTCTGGCACGGGCAAGCGGGTTTTTCCTCCCGGAAACTCAAGAAAATCGACCGTAGAACCCACAATATTTCAGACATTAAATATGTTGTGTTAGGGTTAGGGACCACGAGATGGTGGCACATTTGAGCCGTCTCTCTTCACTGTGTACCGCTTAATTAGTGATAGCCTTGGGCCATCTATCTCTGATTGGTAGCAGTGGGGATTGAACTGCCCACTCAGTCTCCAAAGTTAGATAGGGCTAAATGGCCTCGCCTACTCCCGTATACGGGAATAAGAAGGCGTTAGCTGATTTTTTTTTTTTTTTTACGTGCACTGAGGCAAAATCATGGAAAAAATAGAAGAATATCAAAAACCTCTCTGTTTAGCATTTATAGGTTATGAAAAAGCCTTTGACAGCATCAAAACTTCTGCAATAATAGAAACTGTAGAAAATCAATCCATACTAAGTGAATATGTGGAAGTCTTTAAAGAAATATATAAAAATGGAACAGCAACTATAAGACATCAAACAAAAAGCAACAAGATCCCTATACAAAACATGATAGCACAGAGAAATTCTATATCCCTTAAAAAATATTACAGCAACACTTCAGGAGTTGATTCTAAAAATTAACTGGAGTTCCAAAAGCATGGAAATAAAAAGTAAAAAATAAACCGATTTAAGATATATATTATTGATATTGTATTAATTTCAGAATCAGCACAAAACCTACAGAAAATGATAAATTTGCTAAACACAGGGCCATACTTACACTTTTTCAGAGGCGGGTGAAGCCTGGGACCCTAGAGTGCTCCAGGACCCTTCTGCATTGTTTGGGGTCCTTAAATTAGCCTTAATTTTTCGAGTCCCCAGCTAGCACTTCGTGCGCCTGTGCATAAGTACGGTCCTGTGAACATAAAAAGCAAGTAGATAGGTCTTAAAATAAATAGAGAAAAAAAAAAAACTTACTGTATATTCATTAAGTACTTAAGAGCAAAAACAATAAAACTTGATGATGAGACAAATGAAATAAACTCCTCTTATGTGTACGTGGGGCAACGTTTTGACATTGAAAACGGATTACAGAGCGAAATTAAAACAACATACAAGAATACAGTTAGCCTGGTATTCATTTGGGAAATTGAACCACATCTTCAAAAATTACTTACTCATCTGCTTGAAAAGTAAATTATTCAACCAATGCATATTACCAATGTTCCCCTATGGCTCAGAAACCTGGGCGCTAACTAAACAAATGGAAAAACGACTACTACTAACTGAAAGAATGGAGAGACTCGTCCTAAAATTAACACTAGTGGATAAAAAGAGGAAGGAATGATCAGATCACAGACAAAAGTCTTGGATGCAATAAAAATTGTAAAGCATTCAATTGGAGATGGATAGGACATCTGACTCAAGAAACGAACAGTAGATGGATCAGAAAAGTAACAGAATGGATACCAACTGGAAAGAGAAGACAAGGACACCGAAAAAACAAGAGGCTAATGAAATAAAAAATCTGGCTGGGAAAAAAATGGACTGCTGAAGCAGAAGACAGGGAAATTTGAAAATCATGGGATAGGCCTTCATTCAGCAGTGGATTGAAAATGGCTGAAAAAGAAGATAAGCTTATTGTTACATATTTTCCTATCAATAAAATTTCGCATCTGTTACCATGTATAAAAACGAACTGTCACCTCTATCGATAGTTGGTGTCACTAGGTTCCTTGTGAATGAAAATTGGCATACTTTGGTCAAACAGGCCGTTTTGTGGGGAAAAAATAATTAATGAATATCATTACATTGAATATGTGTATCCTCAAAAGTAGTGTGTGTGTGTGTGTGTGTGTGTGTGTGTGTGTGTGTGTGTGTGTGTGTGTGTGTGTGTGTGTGTGTGTGTGTGTGTGTGTGTGTGTGTGTGTGTGTGTGTGTGTGTGTGTGTGTGTGTGTGTGTGTGTGTGTGTGTGTGTGGTTTCAGTTAGGGAAAATAGTAAAGGTAGTGTCATTTTTGCAGAAATGAGTATTGTGGAAGTGATAACCAAGACCATGCATATTATTTCTTGAAGGTTTTTAGATTATTGCATTTTTCTACATGCAGTCTGTTTCTCGTTGCTTAACTTGTCATCTTTATATTTAAGGTGACTGAAATTCAAAATGATGCGGGATATAAATAATAGGTTCTTTACCAAAGTTATCTCCGAATCATGGCCTTGTCACTTTCAGTCCCATATAACATTATTACGTCTTCAAGGCATATCTTGTATAACAGTCGCAGCAAAGGTGTTTTTTTTTTTAAGTGGGAGAGAACGGCATACTGGCACCTTTATTAAGGGTGAATGCGACATGTGGATGCACTAACGCTTTAACTTTCAACTAGCAAAGAATAAATGCCGGCATGTCTTGTTTGAAAAAAAAAAAAAACTCACCATTAAGTTCAGTAATATTGGGTCCTCCATGGCATTTGAAATTACTCTTCATGCATTATTTATATTGCCTGCTAGAAGAAATAAGGGAAAATAAAATGAGTGTTGTGTAGCTCAGTAGAAGTGGCGTTTGCACTCTACGGCGCTTGACCGCACGACGAAAGGCGTTCGAATCTAGTCGCCGACTAGAGGAACTTTTTAAATGACCTCCCAGATGAGTCTTTGACTCCGTGAAGTCTTGGGGTAATAATAATAATAAAATGAGTGTTTGCCCTGTACATGGTTTCATCCACTTCAAGCTTCTAACTAGATAAGTGTTTGTATTGCACCAAGCGATTAAACTCGTTTCATCGCCAAGCTTTGTCTAGTACAAACGCCAGCCCTTGGTCTTTTCTCTGAACAGACATATTCTGAGAGGCATAGACCACACCTCAATCCATGTAATTTCTTTCTACATTATGTTTCTATTAGCTTGTTAGCTTAATGCTTGTTAGGCGGGAACATATTCTCACCAATGAGAAGTTGTAGTCTGATGATTTGGTTGCTGATGACTGACAAGCTAAAATTGTTATGAATCAATTCAAGGAGAGTGTTAGACTTCTACGATTTAATCATATACACCACAGCAATGCAAGTTATCTCGGATATCTTGAGAACAATTGTTAACATAGTTAAAAAGCATCAACTCCGTTGGTTTGGTCCCATTGTGCGAATGGAACCAGAGACTTCCTCGCCACAGGGGAAGACCGAGATTAACATGGTATGAAGTCTTCAGAACTGCATTAAACTTTAAAAGCTGTTAGCATAGGAAAGAACTTGCTTTGGACAGAGAGCTGGAAGGTTCTTATTTACATGGGACTCGACCCGCTTCTTGAGGGACGAAAGAGAAGACGAGAGACTTGCCATTTTGCATATGTTATGACTTTATTCTTAGAGAGGTAGTGTGAAAATGAACGAAAAGTAAAAATGAAAATGTTATTTCAAGCATCTTTGAATTCATCTAAACATTATACATCGAGAATGTACTACATGCTTTAATCTGTTACTGTTCTGTTCTCACTTGTATACAGAAGTCTTGGAATTTCTCGATTATTTATTATTATGTGCAACAAGTTAAATAGCAGCTTTAAAACAATCGCAATTATACGCGATTCGTTTTCAAGTGCTAAACCTCCCTTTCTTATCATTTTTTCACTGTATACGTTCAGTGCAAAAATGATAAGAAAAAAATCAATAAATTCTGTAATGCTTTTTCTCCGAAGGGAAAGGAGTAGGGTAGATCGTTTAACCCTAACTAAGCGCTTTCAGGGTAATGAGTATGAAATATAGAAAGAATATATAAAATAGTCTTCTCGTTGAATTGAGGGAAAAGACTGGTCTGTGATTTGGGAATGCCAATAATTTGGAGAAACTAAAGGATTGGTTGGTTCTTCTTGCCAAATCAATTTTATAGAGAGGGAGGGGCATTTATGAGATATTGAAATTTGGAGATTACAGAGGAGGGTTCCAATAGATAATATACATGCGGAAGCATAAGGTGGATCATTGTGGCGAGCCGTATAGATCGATTGACATCGGTTCCATTGAATGATGAATTGCGAGGTAAACTGGTAGATTAAAAACATAGAAACTAGTATGTTAGATTGGTATGTTATATAGAGATATCTGACGAAAATATTATAAAACAACACGTCAAGAGTTTGGGGCAAAGAGTTGTTATGGAAGAAATATGGGATAGCTGTATTCACTAGACGTATATGAAGTGTAGAAAATGCCTCGAAAAGTAACAAACATAGACAGTAAGGGAATGAAAAGTAAGAACAATGTGAGATCGAACAGGCCAGTCAAACCAAAAATAAATAAAATCCAAAAGCATTCAGCTATGTGTAAAGCAAAAGAAAGAATAATTAGAGAAGGTTCGCATTAGGAAATTGGAGTGGTGATAAAGTAACATCTGCAGGGATTGATTGAAAATGGGATTTTTTAATAAGTGTTTGTCGATGTATTTCATAGTTCTTCCTTAGCTCAGTTGATATCAACGGGTGATACAAAACTGTCATACTTTTGGTTGCTAATAATGAAAACTATAGCCAATAATTATCTTTTTGCCCCTTCCCATAAGATTATTTCAGATTTTTGTAGTGTTATTTATATTTCCATTATAAAATTTCACCACTCTATCATAATAAAATGAATGAGCCTCCGTAGCTCTGTCGGTATAGACGAAGCCCTTTGGCCGGAAACACCTGGATTCGATTCCCGTCCATGACATGCGGAATCTATTTCTGATCTCTTTCAACTAAAGGTGAGTTAGGCAGTCTCATATGTTGCCATGGAGTTTTTTTCTTCTGGAAACTCAGGTTTTTCGTCCCTCAGAACAGTCAAACCTTCTACAGACAAAAAATACCTTTCCACCCAACATCAGGCTCCGCGACAAGTCGGTTGGGATCGCACGCGTAAGATTGCATCATATAAGAAGGCCGACCCCAAATAGATGGGACAAGGCACATTAGGAAGAAGAAGAAGAAGATCATAATAAAACGAATCGTCAGTAAGCTACACTGTTCACAATAAGAATAAGCAGATTTTTTTTTCAGTCATATTATGGGATTCAGTAATGTCATAGTCAAGAAATGGCATACATTACCTTAGATATTATTATTCAGAATGTATTCATTAAATTATTAAGTCAGTCATTTTACACAATTAATTGTTAAATGGAAGAATTCGTATATTTTCGTTCTGGAAATTAATAGAAGTTCAAACTATAAAGGGAACTAAAGCAGGTTATTTAGCATTTATATTAAAGAAAAGCAGTTTATTTTCACTGTGATACTGTCATTGTTTTTCTATTTCGTCATCATTAGTGTTCTGTCTCTTGACAGGTCCAATGGTATAACTCAGCAGATTCTCTTCCCCGAATTTCCTCTGTCTCTTGTTTCCTCCTTCATTTCCTGATATCTTCTTATTCCCATTATATCATCAAGCATCATTAGTCGTCTTCTTACTCTTGATAGCTTTTCCTTCAATTTTCTCTTCTATCATTCTTTTCAGTAGGCTGTCTCCTCTTAATACATGTCCTATCCAGTTATGCTTTCTTCTTCTTATGGTCTTTAGTAAATTCCTTTCTTCTTCAACTCTTTGCCATACTTCTTCATAGGTGATTTTTTTCAGTCCACTTTATTTTCTTCATTTTCCTCCATAATTTCAAATGCCTCCAACATTTTAGCTTCTTTCTTCCTAATTGTCCATGTTTCTGACCCATGTAAGGTCATACTCCAAATATAGCACTTAATATAAGCCTTTTTAGATTTTTATTCATTTTATTAATAAACAAATTTTTCTTGCTATAAAAGGCATATTTTCCTTTGTTAATTCTTTCTTTTATTTCCATGTCACATTTTCCATTTTCTTGTATTATACTACCAAGGTATTTGTATTGTCTCACTTGCTCTATACTTTCTCCATTCATCATCACCTTGATACTTCCTGGTTTCCTGGAGACTCTCATCGCTTTTGTTTTCTTTACGTTAATTTTCATACCATATTTCTTGCATATATTTTCAAATTTTTGCATTAGGTGCTGTAGTTCATCTTCGGTATTAGCTAATATTGCTTGATCATCTGCAAATCTAATATTTTGTATTGTTCTTCCTCCAATAGTGATTCCTCTTTCCTCTTCATAAAATGCATCTTTTATCATTTCTTCTGCAAATATATTGAAGAGCGTCGGTGACAGGCAGAATCCCTGTCTTACACCTCTGCCAATCACACATTTTTTTAGTTTTTCCTACTTTTGTCTTTATTATGGTCGTCTGGTTCATATATAATTCAGCTATTAACCTTCAGTCTCTCCAATCTAAACCTATTTTGCGTAATATTTCCATCAGATTTTCCCATTTCACCATGTCAAATGCTTTTTCAAGGTCGATGAAACAAATATAAACTTCTTTATTTACTTCTATATTCCTTTCGCATATGGTCCTCATTACTCCAATTGCATCTCTGATTCCTCTGTCTTTTCTAAATCCAAATTTATCATCCCACAGAAAATACTCCACTCTATTATACAATCTTTGATTTAATATTCTTAGCAGTAGTGCTTTGGAGGCATGTGAGAGTATGCTTATAGTTCTGTAGTCACTGCACTTAGTAGGATTGCTTTTCAATTGGTATAAGAATACTCTCTCTGAAATCTTTAGGCTACGCTCCTGTTTTGTAAACCAGGTTGCAGAGTTTCCATGTTTCAGTTATACCTTTGTCCTCGAGTTGTTTTAGGATTTCACTAGGTATTCCATCCACTCCTTCCATCTTTCCATTTTTTAATTCCTTAATTACTGTTTCTACTTCTCTCTTTAGTATTTCAGGACATCTTTCTTCTGTTGAGATTTCATTTTGCTCTTCCAATTCAATTTCTGTTGGTCTTTCATTTTTTGCGTAAAGTTCTTCGATGTATTCCTTCCATGTTTCACCCTGTATTTCAATATCATAAATTAGTTTCCTTGCTTATCTTCTGATGGCAGATTTCTTATGCTTTTTTTAATATTTGTAATTTCTTTTGCTTTTTCAAACATTTTATCATATCGCCCCCTTTTTTCCATTTCTCCAATTTCTTTGCATTCTGTTTTCAACCATTCCTCTCTTGCTTTATCAGTTTCTCTTCTCAGTTCATTATTTAATACTTTATATTTTCTTCTTCCCTCTTCAGTGTTTCCATTTTTCTATCTTCTTCTTTTTTGCATTTTTCTTATCATTTCATTTGTAATCCATGACTTTTTAATTCTTTTCCCTTCCACAAAACCTATCTCTTCAGCAGCTGTTTCATATATCAAGTTTTTCAGTTGATTTCATTTTGCATTAACATCCATAGTTACTTCAGATATATTCTCTTTGTTCCTTATTTTATTTTCCAATTCTTCTCTGAATTTCCTAACTGCATCTCCTTTGAGTTTTTCTAGGTTCCACCTTTTCTTGTTTTTACCTTTGTTTATTTTCTTATATCGTATTCTTAATTCCATAACAAGCAAATTATGGTCTGAGTCGATATCAGCTCCTGGATATGTTGATATCTTTTTTACACTGTTTCTGTACCTGTTTTGTATTAACATATAATCAATCTGGTATCTTGCGATATCACCTGGCATTTTCCATGTATATCTTCTTCTCTTTGGAAGTTTAAACCAAGTATTACCAATGATTAGTTTGTGTCTTTTACAAAACTCTATAAGTCTTTCACCTCTCTCATTCCTTTTTACAAGGTCATATATTCCTGTTATTCCCTTCTCTACCTTTTCACCTACCACCACATTCCAGTCTCCCATCCAGATGGTACACCTTTTAGTTCTGTCTTCTTCCATTAGCTCTTCTATTTGATTATATATCTCTTCTACTTCATTTTCATCATGGTCACTTGTGGGCATATATATCTGTATAATCATTATGTCCACAGGCTTTGCTTTCAGTTTAATCATAATCACCCTGTCACTTTTATATATTATTTTTTCTAGTGAATTTTTAACCTTTTCATTACAAACAAATGCTACTCCATTTCCCCCCTTGTTCTACAGGAATATATAATTCTATAACCATCACTTTCAAAATCTCCTATATATTCCCATCTGACTTCACTTAGACAAACCACATCCAATTTATTCCTCTCCATTTCTTTCTTCAAGTTCTCTAATTTACCAGCTCTTAACATTGTTCTTACATTCCAAGTTGCGACATGTATAGTTTCTATCTCATTCTCTCTTGGATGTCTTATTTTCTTCCTATTTTCCTCAATACTTGGGATCCCATCCTCATTATCCATTTGAGGATTTCGTAGGTTAACGACCTGAGAAGCCTCATTTCTTCTTCTGCCGGGCGTGACATCCATCGTTTGCCGATAGACCCCATTTTTGCCAGCTGTGGAAACTAAATTTGCTGAGTTCACCATATTTTCTTGGAAATAATACTGAGGTAGTTTCCCGTTGCCTTCTTCAGGAAACCATTATGGTATGATTTCAAACCTGGAAGAGCAGCAGCCTCCCACTTCTTAAAATAGGCTACTCCTCTCACTACCAAAGGTAGAAAATAAAATAAATAGAAAAGATTCAACCCTAGCCCTCGAATTACTCTAATAGCATTGGGGGAAGGAACAAGAAAAAGAGAGGTAGTATAAAAAAATAAGATAGGGACCAGTGTACAGATAATCTAACAGACGTACATTACATGAAGTAAGGCATGGTCCAGTATCAGGTACCTCAGGTTTGCCATTCCCGTACTCACTAGAGTGAGCCCTTGAGGACGTTTGTCTATTTATGTAACTGAATTTCTTACTGAAAACATAAATGTTTTCAATAAGAAAACATAAATTAAGAACACATTTATTTCAATAATAGAACATATTTATGAAAACAAGAGCCAAAGGTTATTATTATTATTATTATTATTATTATTATTATTATTATTATTATTATTATTATTATTATTATTATTATTTTAACGGTGTCTCCATGGAGTCAAAAGACTCATCGCGGGAGACCCGACATCGACACACTAACCATTATTTACACAATACCTGTCATATCGCTCCTTAAATTCATTCACAGTTGAAGCATTCACAACCACCTCTGGCAATGCATTCCACCCATTCACAACCCTCCAAATAAAAAATCTAGTCTTAACACCCTTGTTAACCATACTCTTACACAATCTACAGGGATGGCCCCTAGTTCTCTCACTTCCTGCAATGGTCTTAAAAATATCATCAGTATCAATCTTGTAAAATCCCTTTAACAATTTAAATACCTCTATCATATCTCCTCTCCTACGTCTATGAGTTAGTTTTTGGAGCCCACAGATCATCAATCTATCTTCATAGGGAACCTCCCACAGACCTGCAACAATCTTTGTAACCTGCCTCTGAATCCTCTCCACCACTTCCGCATCACCAAGAAATTCTGGCGACCAGATCTGTGCGCAATAGTCCAAATGCGGCCTTATTAATGCCTTATAGAGTGGAACAATAACCTCCCTATTTCTGCTTGTTAGTGTATTCCTCAACAACCATGTAATTTGATGTGATGTTTTGGAAATCTTTGCAATATGCACTTTAAACTTGAGTTCTCTGTCCACAATAACTCCCAAGTCTCTTGTCTCATCAACTTCTTGCAGTTCAGTTCGGTTGATATAGTAAACAGCATGCGATGTCATCCTCCCGAAGTGCATTACCTTACACTTAGCCATGCTGAACTGACAGCCATTTACCTTAGTCCATACCATCAGCCTATTTAAGTCATCCTGTAAGATATTTACATCAGTTGAATTGATTATCGCTCTTCCCAATGTTGCATCATCAGCAAACAAGTGGATATTTCCATTCAGGGTATTTCCAATATCACTGATGTACAAATTAAACAATAGAGGACCAAGCGCTGAGCCCTGAGGTACACCACTAGTCACTTGCCTTTTCCTGGACTTAGCTTCTCCGTAAACCACTCTTTGATATCTGTCCATCAGCCATCCTTTAATCCAAATCACCATCTTCGGATCCATATCCATTTGCTCTAATTTATGTAACAGAGTTCCATGTGGAATCCTGTCAAAAGCCTTTGCAAAGTCAAGCAGTATCACTGAGTAAGGATTTCCTTTATCCAACTCCACTGTTACTTTATTATAGAAAGTAAGCAAATTACTTAGGCAAGACCTACCCTTCACAAAACCATGTTTCCCCTTATAAAGTATCATATTACTGTCCACCCAGTGCTGAATTCTAATTTTACCAATTTCTCCAAAATCTTAACCACCACTCCAGATATATTGATTGGTCTATAATTTGCAACCTCAATCTTAGAGCCTCCCTTGTGCAATGGGACTATTTTCCCCCCTCTTTCCACTCTATTGGCACTTTACCAGAACTTGTTTTCAAGTTTGTTTGTTTTTTAACAAGCAACAAGCACTGATTAAATAAATGAAGTTCCATTATCAGTTAATAAGGGAATATGGAATATCTTACACTTTATCAGTGTACTTAATCAATAAATTCCCGCAGGCAGCTTGGATTTATATTTTCATAAGGATCTGTATGCATTGTTTTTGTTTGCAGATTATAGCAGCGATTTTAAACCCTATGCCCGAGGGAGCAAATGTGTCCGCGAACTATCTGCATGTGTCTGCTGTCAATTATTAATAAGGAAAGAATAAAATTAAAACTGGAAAATATGTCTTCTCCTAGTAATAATATTTATTGAAATTGTAAAAAATGTTGACATTTGTGTTATACGAGGAACATTTTGTAATTTCTCTGTCTTTGGGTGCGAGTGTTATCAGTACCAATTTTGTTCGTATGGTTTATGTATTTAGTCTACTAGCAACAACCGTGCGTTTGAGGGATGTGTCACCACCTCACCGGTGTTGTCGGCACGCTTTGACCATACATTGTTTTCTCGTTTTCAAACATTTTGGCCAAAAATGAATGATCCAAATAAAAAACAACGAGCCTATAAATTCAACAGCGATTGGGAATAATACTGTTGTTTTATCCAGAGTAAAGAGAACTGTTTTTGCTTATTGTGTGCGATGGTTTAATTTAGTTATATAATAAATGCTACCTGTGTACGAGATTGTTAAAAAAAAAAGACCAAACTTTCTAAATAGCTCGCTAACCGGCACAGAGAGCCCGCAGCGGCTACTGAGCTCACCTAGCGGCAGGTTTTGACAACAAACTGCCATTTGCACCGTTCTGCTATGAGCATTAGTTGTCGAGTTACATCCACTGCAGTGAGCATGTGCACTAGCTGTTCGTCGGATTATTGACGTGATAATGAAAGAGCTTGAAGAACAATACACGTGTATGAAATTTTGCTGAAAACTGGGTAAATATTTTACAGAAATAATTTCATTTGCTTAACCAAGCATACGGGGAGGACCTTATGATGAGGACCCTGAAAGCGGTGTTATGAGTAGTTTAAGCGACTGACGTTCTGCCCTGTTAAAACGGGCAGAATGTCAGTCAGTGACGATCCCAGGCCTCGACGACATTCCACATCAACAGACGACGACCGTGTAGATAGAGTTTGCGTTGTTATTTGTGGAATTTGTCATTTAAATGTCCGAGAAGTTGCTAACGAAGAAGGCATCAGCATAGGATCTTGCCATCAAATTTTGACTGAAAAACTTCAGATGCGTCGCGTCAGTACAAAATTCGTGCCACATTGTTGACTGATGATCAGAAAGAGAACCGTGTTGAAATCAGTCAGGAACTGCTTGCCAATGCAAATGGTAATGAAAACTTGTTTAAGAACATCATGACAGGAGATGAGACGTGGGTTTATGGCTATGATGTTGAAACCAAGATGCAAGCGTCGCAGTGGGTAGGGAAAGGATCTCCTGAACCAAAAAAGCACAGATGAGTCGGACAAAGATGAAGGTGATGATGGTTTTGTTTTTTTATTGGAAAGGCATTATCCATTATGAATTTCTACTAAGTGGTCAGATGGTAAACAAAGAGTTGTACCAGGAGGTTTTAGGGCGTTTGAGGGATACAGGAAGAGGCCTGAATTGTGAGAAAACCAGAATTGGATGTTGCAACACAACAATGCGCCAGCTCACGAGTCTCTCTTCATCCGAAGTTATATGGCAAAACATCTGAAATCGTTGTGCCCATCCACCCTATTCCACAGACTTAGAACCAGAAGCCTTTTTTTCTGTTTCCCAAACTTAAAACCACTTTGAAAGGACGTCGTCTCCAAACCATAGTGAAGATTCAGGAAAATGCGATAAAAGAACTGCATGCCGTCACAGAAAGTGCATTCCAGGAAGCATTCCGACAATGGAAGAAACGTTGGGAACAGACTACCGCCAGTAGAAGGGACTACTTTAAAGGGTACAATGCTTAAAATGTAAAATGAGCAATAAAGTCTTTATAGCAAAAGTTCGGTCTCTTTTTGAACACACCTTGCATTTATACTACTTTCATAATTAATTCTTTTGTTAATTGTTATTATTGGTGCCCGCTACTCTCTTCCTAATCCCGAATGCGTCCGCGACCACAAGCAGGTTGAGAACTTCTAATCTATAGGGACAGATTTTTGCCATAGCTTGAGATCATAGTCTAGAGAATGTGAGGTTGGCTTTTGTGAAACATCTTATTGCTGTTCAGCAGTGGCTGATATATGCTTGGATGATGATATTTAAGAAGGGACACACGAGAATATTAAAAGGTATTTTGTTGTTGATGTTGGTTGTGGTTTTGTTTAGAGGTGGTTAAAGATGAGAAAGTGTGTTGTTTCAATTTCAATCAACACTAAAACGTCTGATTATAAAAGTCCATGAATTTTCATTCAATTTCCGGCATGGGAACCACATGCTTCTTAACATGAACTGATTTAATAAAATAAACAATATAATCCGACATGTATGAAGAAATAGATGTACTAGATAGATGAAAAGAGAATTTTGAGAAATTAATCAAGTAAATAGGAGTACACAAAAGAAGGAGGGGAGATTTGGTGATGGGGCCAATTCCTAATATAACAAGAATGGAAGTGGAAGAAGCACTGAGAAGGATGAAAAATGGAAAGACAGTTGGACCTGATGATATCCCTATAGACGTATGGAAATATCAAGGTGATTTGGACTTGACTCTATTAACAGATGCCTTTAACAGAATCACTGAAACTGGACAAATGCCAGAGAAATGGAGAGAGAGTATACTGCTTCTAATATATATAAGAAGAAAATAATAATTCAGTCCTGTAGTAACTACATAAGTATTAAAGTCATGAGTCACACTACAAAGATTTAAGAAAGGGTAACAAAGATGAAATTAAGCGATTGGTGTCAATTAGTGAAGAGCAACTGCAATTGCATTTATGCCCGGGCGGGGAACAACTGATGTCATCTTCGTTCTTAGATAGCTCATAGAAATGTACCAGGAAATTAACACAGAACTTTTTCTAGTCTTCATTTGGAAAAGGCCTTTGATAGGGTCCTAAGAAAAGAGATATGGAGAAACATGAGAAAAAAATTATCCCAGAAAAATATCTGCATGTTGTACTAGACATATGCACTGCTGTCCATAACCTAAGTACGAACAATATTTCTGAAGATTTCAACGCAAATTCAGACGAATCAGTTTGTCACAATTTTTATAACTGGCGATTTCGAGTAGAAAGCGGATACACATTCACATTTGGAATCGTGAGCAAAGGGGTCCTGTGGCAGCAATCAACAAGATAAAAGGCAAAAGGTTGTGCTAAGTGAATTGTGTTTGTAGAAAGCTCTTTTCGTGAAGGAATAGTTGCAAACATGGATGCATTTTAATGTCTCATAGATATCACCTAGATGATTTCACGTGGAGAAGAATGTTTGGAAAGCTTGAAGATGGTTGCAGAATTGTTGATATTGCCAGAGAGTTTGGAATCTCACATAGAATTGTATCCAGGCTCTGGGCAGCGTTTCAAATCAATGCAATGTGCTCCAGACATTCGCTAAGTGGTCGCCCTCACTCTATCGCGGAGCATGAAGACTGATTTTTGGTTATAACAGCAAAAAGTAATCAGTAATCGGCGTACGGGTTTTCAGCTTGCGAGTCGGCTCCATTCAAGCACAGTTACGCAAATATCTCGACAAACTGAGGCAAGAAGTCTGCGACAAGTAGGTCTATACGCATGTAAACTGCGTCACCTTTATCCCGTCACCTAGAACACGATTTCAGTAGTGTCGTATCCATAAAAATTGGACAAGACCCACATGGGCTAATGCACTCTTTACAGATGAGAGTCGATTTAGTATATCCCCCCTCCCCCTCCCCCGATTCTAGATGACACTTGATCTAGCGTGAAAGTGTTATTGCTTACCATCGCGAGAATGTTCTTGAAAGAGATAGATATGGAAGTGCTGGAGTCATTGTGAGGGGAGGCATTATGCTTAATGTACCCATTAAGCATAATGGACGATCGGTGGAAAATGCTGGAAAAAGGGACTATGACTGGTGAACGATATTGAGACGAAGTTCTTGAACGACATATTCGATTTTTCTGTGTGCTGTAGGCAAATAATTCATTTTTCTGCATCGTACACGAGCAGCAGAGATACTGGGGAGCATGCTGGCCACAAGCAGTGGCCAGCACTCTCCCTAGATCTCAACTCCATAGAACACGTTTGTTACGCAATAGGGAGACACACTGCTGCTCGAAATTCTCCAGAAAACAAACTTACAAGGCTTATTCTTGCTATGAAGGAGGAATAGGCCAGCTTATCTCAAGAACTGCTAAATCACTTGGTGCTAATCATGGTACCACGTTGTGAGCGCTGCATCGCAGTTCGGTGTGGACATATTCCATACTGACATGTCTCTCTGCATTGTTTTGTAAGATTTGTACATTAATTCCTTAACTACGTCCTTAGGAAATTTGTAACTTTCGCCAAAAAAACGTATTGTAATTTAATTTTAAGAAATTTATAACACATTTTTGTATAATATAACTTACTAGTATGCTGACAATACATTTGTCCAGATTTGGCTGTAGCCATGAAAATGTTTTCATTAACAGGTAAAAATGTATCTTCCTTAGTTTTTGGACACAAGTGTGTGATGGTAACAAAACAAGGGTCAGATGTGAAGTAGGAACCATTGAGGCATTCCCATTAAAAGTGGGAGTTTTCAAGGGTCAGCTTTGAGCCCCTTCTTATTTGTTATGTTTTTGGATGTGTTGATAGCGACGTAAGAAATGAATCGCCCCGGACGATGATTTGGTGATTTGCTCAAAGTCTGAGCAGGAAGAAAGACTTGAAAGAAATAAGGCAGTTCATGTCTTGTAGTGAAGCAACAGGAGTATAACATTACATGCAATATTATGAATGGTATAACAAGATCAAAAACTCACTAATGTGGAGGTGGGCATTGAATATAATCTAAATATCTGTGAAGATTAGGGAATCAAAGCTCAGGTGATTTGATCGTGTTATTTGGTGAGAGACAAAAGCGATGTGGGTAGGAGAGTGCTGGAGATCAAGCCATCAGGCTAAAGAAGTAAGGGAAGACCTAAGCAACGTCTGGACAGCTTGAGAAGAACATGATAGAACTGAATCAATGAGGTAAATCTGCTGCAACGACCCCACTTGGGTTGAATGAAGCTGGAGAAAATGAAAAAACAATATAACTCGACAGGTTTCGTAAGTCTAGATTACATGAAAAGAAGAAAACATTTATATTAACAAATGTGCAAGCGTTCAAATTATGCTAACTGTGGCTGTCATGTTCTGTGATTAACATAAAGCGTGTCATATCCTAGTTCCGCAGCTGATAGATTTTTGATGAATGCAGACCAAACTAGGTGTAGGATTAAACTTTGGTTTATGTTACATTGTGTGAGGATACGAAGCATTTCTAAAGCCTCTTATATTTTCTTATAAAGCAGTTATGATCATTATATGACATTTTTGATTTTTAGCCAGACTACTTGGTGGCCTGTATTTGTTGTGTGGAAGGCTAATTCTCATCTGTGCTTTCATTTTTCTCAACGTCTTTTGCATATTCAGACGTGTATCTCAACAGACGGTCATGACAGGCCTACATAGCAACTACAAGAGCAATGAATTTTGTATACTGGTTTCTCTATGGGAAGATGTGGAGGTTCTGATAGACGTAAGAACTTGTACACTGGTAAAGAAACCGCTTGTGACTAATGTTGCAACTTTGCCTGTATCGCATGGTCTCCAAACCAGAAATTAGATGATTTGCAAAACCACAGAAATATTCGTGTTCATTTAGTAGGGATTTTTTGAAATACTACTACTACTCAAATGAAATTAAAATGAAAATAGGCAATTAATGGAGTTTGTACTTGACTACAGAACTTAGTTATACAGAATGCAACACTGTGGCAACAATTCTTTAAGTGCTGTTATTATTATTATTATTATTATTAAAAATAAATTAAAAATGCGCTAACATCATTTATTCACCAACGAGAGTAGGCGAGGTCGTTTCAATCCTAACTTTTTGTGAAGATCGATGGCCATTATTATTATCAATTGAAGCCTCCAAGGAATCCCATTATTTATCACAGATTTAATCCCAGATTGCTCTGCAATCTACCCCTACAATCCACCCATTAACTGTATATTGTCTGTTAATTGCACGTTTTCTGAGTCAGAAACTGCAACCCGTGCAATAAGAAAAACTTTGCATTTCCAGGATAGAAGAGGAAGAAGAGATATATATATATATAGGTCAGCGTTTGCCCTCTGTTGGAAATACGACTAGAAAAGTTCCTTATGTTGTGTATAGTGAGATTCCAACTTGTGAATATATAAATAAAAATAAATAAATAAAACTTTTGAGTCTGCACAGCTATTCTTATCGTTGAACGTTCATTATCATCTTTTACCTATCGACAACAACAAAGACCACATTACGCTTGAATTTACCATTCCGTCATTGGTCCCACTTCAAAAGATTATTCATCTCTTCTCAGCAAACAACAATGAAAAAAATCTGTCGTTCTGTTGTTAATTACCTCTTTGAAAGAAATTCAAAGGATCTGCTGATTTCTAAAATATCTGCCTTACACTCATCCAATCCCATCACACTTCTAGCCTGGTCTAACGAACGATGATCACAGGCAGCAGCAGGTTTCAAAATATCAACCTCCATTAAAGCCGATATCATATATCTCTTTCGGCAAACAACATACCGTTATCTACTTCAGATATTTGCGATATCTGAAGTAGATAACTGTTGCTCATATGTCAACAGTTCTCTTCATCTAGAACTTTTGAACTTAAGTACGCGTATCGCACTGAAGGATGGCAAGCAGGAGATTTGATAATTAGGTTTTAATAACATGTATGCACAATGTTTTTAGTTCAAAGGTAGCCGCAATTTTAAGTTGAGAGAGAATACAAAAAGAAACACGCATATAAAATGTTTTATTGAATTGAATACATTAGTAGTGAGAATGACATTTCGAGTCTAGTCCAAGATGTAACAACTCTGAATAAATTACCGTTTATTCTGACGGAAAGAAACATCTAACAGTTTTCGAAATAATCACACTACAGAAGATTTCATCTATGAACTTGACACTCAAAAATATACAACTTTTAGCGAAAGAATTTGAAAACAAGAACTAACCTTGAGCGACTCATATACAAAATCTGAAGAAAAGATAGGAAACCTGTAATAAAGTTGTCTACAACACGGTGGTGGTGGAGAAAGACCTCTAAAACTCCAACAAGTTACAAAAGCAGTCTATGATAAAAACAATTATCACCACATATTCTTCGAAACCGTAGAAGAAATTACACAAGAGCCAATTTATGCATACAAGTAGCAAAAAATCATGAGAAGATATTGATATGGAGGATAGGTGTTGTGAACGTAATAAACTTTTTAAGTTTATTATACCATAAATAAATTTTTGGTGTCACAGAACAAAAATATTCAAAACTTATAAAGTAATATAAAAATATAATAATACTTTTATTATTCGGAGTAATTACTTCCAAAATTACTAAATATCGTGACCTAGAAAATGCAGACAATAGGCTTTTTAATACTGGAAGTTGAAAATTCACAGTAAATCCCATCCCACTGTATTTTTGAGTTAGTCTCAATGACCTATCAAAGCAAAGTAACTTGGCATCTTAGAAACTAATTACTGCTTATGTTAATCTGGAAGTAAATCCTATTGGCTTTTGTCTATGTCTTTAAATTGCCTGTTTTAGGGATGAAACTCTAGTTTTCAGGAAGGGAAACCCTGAAATTTCCATATGAGGCCGACTAACTCACTTTCTATAGAAAAATCCTGATAAAGATTCTTTGAGCCCTAGACAGAATACGAACAGAGATCTTTTAACCAAAGGGCAGGTTGATACCGACTGAGCTACTTCTGTCACAAGAAATTTGAATGTGAAAGTTCAAATTCATATTTTCCAACTAAACGAATTCTAAACGAATTAAAGGGTTTTTAATTTCTCTGTTAGAAACTGAGTGTATAAACCCTCAAAATTTCTTTTCAAAATGTTTATTTTGTGCCATATTCACCGTCTAAAGACAACTACAAATTTTACACTTTCTGCTGACAGTTTCTTACACTGAGTTTTCCTTTAATATAATGAGGCATAGCAGTAACCTCAAGTATTTTCTTTACTCTAATTAATGAACGATATCTTCCAGTTCTAGACGATTGGTAAAAGTTTTTTGTTGTGTTCGATATTCTAATTTAAGTGATCATCACTAAATGAAAAACTTCCATGCTTACTCTAATGAATACATTTATTAAATACAAATATTTATATGTAAATTATATTAATATTCGAATTAACATAATATAAAAAGCAAAGGCTTATTAGAACATTGAACATGTCTGACATAACACCGAACACAGTATACATTGTAGAAACTACACGATGGCTTGACGATGATTTTCATCCCTTAATTCTAAAGTTCAGATTTTACACCCATTTTCATCAGAATTTTTGTTTCTTAACTTCAAATATCACCTTCTACATATAAACTATATTTTGATGAATCTCGTGCACAAAAGATTGAAAACTGAAAAATAATTTTAAAAAATCGTACTATAAATATTTTCTGTTTTATTTGTATTATTTAATATCATTGATTTTCATTCTAATTACAGCATGGCCATTTTTTAAATAATTTCGTTGAAATATTTTTCTCAAAAAAAAAAAAAAAAAAAACAGAACTTGGTGAATTATTATAACGTGACACAATACATTAGAAATAATGACCGGAAATGCGTTCCTGGAATGATGAGCTGATTACCATTACACTCATATTTCCAGGAAGACATTACATTAACTGGACTATATTCCATCAACTAAAAAATAATAAAATAAAAAACCTCCTTCCAGTCCTTTATGTTTATTTAAAGGAGAAAAAAAACAGAGACTATGCAAATAATACAATGGACGAATATTGTTATTATTATCATTATTTTTCATTTCAAAGAAGAATGCAGGACTGGAATTACAGATGTTCAGACATTATAACTTCAGCATTCTGTAAAAAAAAAAAAAAAAAATTATTAGATATCTAGACTTTATAATTAATATTATTATCCAGATTTGTTCTTATAAATATTCACATCAACTTATAATGTTCAGCAAGTAGATGTTAAATAAAGCACTAAAACGTGACTTAACCGATTTCTGTGCTTTAAAAATTATATATATATATATATATATATATTGTCTCTTCTAAATTCATGATCCCTTCCAATAACGGGCAGGAAGATACAATTCTGCTGCTATTCTGGGATGAGAAATGGAAATTTTAGACTGATAACCAATGACAAAAGAGTTATATGACTGAACGAGTTAAAGTTCACTTCAGCTATTTCAAAATAGTTGCAGGACCGGACTTGGGAAATGACCACATAAGAGTTTGAAGACAACAACGATGATTCAATCTGGTGAGGAATCAGTCATGATGTGAGGATCCTTCTGGTAGGAAGAATCATGTGCTGTGGTGACTCGAAAATGGTCGTGTAATCTTGAGAGATACTTGTTTATTATTATTATAAAAATAATAATATATAAAATAATAATAGTCAAAAGATGAACATGAATTCCAGGGAATGTCTTGGCCAACCCGACTTAAACCTATTTGGCTATATGAAAGATATTTTGCGGAAGAAATTAAGATAGCAGAAATACTGCTTGTCTCAATTTGATGCTCTCTCTCCATTTTTTGCAAATATATCGTCGAAAAATGGTGTTCGAAAGCAGATTGAACTCCGATATCGGCTTTATGCAGTGATACGTCGAAGTAATTTTAAAAGTTTCATGAAGAATTTATGTATTAATAATTATAATCAGAAAACAACCTCAGTATAATCAGCACACAACTTGCTGATAGCAAGCAAGTTGTCATAAAAATAAATACATAAATAAAAAACGAAGGAGAAGTAATCGCTTCTCTTTCGTTTTTGTCGCTTCGCTTTTGAACTAATCAGTTGTTTAAGTTCTCCTCATTATTTCATTTATTTTTGGAGAGCGAGGTTTAAAAACTAGAAGCATTAATAATTCTATTGTATTTTTTTCCAGTTTGAGTCAGTAATTTGCGTAATGTACACTTTGTAGTCTTATGTTTTTTTTTTTTTTTTTTTTTTTTTTTTTTTTTTTTTTTTGTAAAGCGAAAATCGCACACTTTAAATTTCTGGTAGCTTACATTTATTCTGCAAATGTAAGCAGAATAAATGTAAGCCAGGAAATCTTGAAACACTATAATCCTGCTTACTGAAGACCTCAGTGGGTTGAGGAAGTACCATGTCTGATTTTTAAAGCAGGATTTCAAGATTATCTTATCCTTCGTCCATTGACCTACGATGCTAAAAATATATGACAGGTTTATAATATTTCTTGGTGAAATTCATATTAAACATTGCAGTGTCACGTGGTCATTCGTGATTTTATTATTATATTTATTATTATTATTACTTTACCTCGTATGAGGTAAAGTAATAATTATTACTTTAACTCAATAACCCCTTAAGGGATTATTATTACTTTACCTCATATGAAGTATTATTATTGCTTTACGTCATATGAAGTATGAAGTAAGTACTTTTAAAAAGACTCGAAAATATGGATATTTCATGCAGATGAAAATGGATACGTTCAGTATTCTAGAATGTAAAATTTTTCACTATGGACTGATAGGTTGATGTATTTGGGAGACCACATTATTGGATAGGAAATTAAGATGGCGAGACGATCTGGAAGCAATAATGGAAGCATTTAAATTCAGTAAACATTATTATATTTACTGATCACAGATTGCTATTTGTTGTTATTTCGTTGTTTTGGAATTGCGGTCTGAGGCTATGAGGGAAACATGCTATAATCTGTGAATTGCATCTATTCTTTGGCTTGGCCGATTTGTCTGTTCTGTGAGATGAAAATCCCTGCCACCTTCATATGAGACTAGTTAACTCACCTTCAGTTGAAAAATCCTATAGGTGTTCTTCATACCCTAGACTCAATTCAAACTCAAATCTTCCCATTGAAAGGGCGTCATTGATACAGACTGTTGCAATACTCGTAAAGAGGATATTAATTAGGAAGTTATCAGTATCTTTTGGGTGAGGATACATTACAGAAACTCAAGAAGAAAATGATTTATATCAGTACTATATGACCTGGCATCAAATTACAGTGACATCAGTTGATGAAAGTATAACAGAAAATAGATTCATGTGAAGATAAGAAATAGTTTTCCGCATGTAAAATAGGTAGTGAAAAATACATTACACGCTGTAGTATATACAGTGAATTGAATGTGCAAGTAATTCAAACAAATGTATTAAAGGAACAATGAGAGATCTAGAAGGGATCTCTCATGGTGAATCCTGAATTCTCTGTCATTTCCACGTGTTATTCTCATTCGTATTGTTCTCGGTAATCATTTGTTTTTTTTTCTGCTGTCCATCCACATAAAGAAATAATTCTTTAGGCTTCATCTAAAGGATAATAAATAAATATACTGTGTTATTTTATCGTCTAATAAACAAAATATATGCCACTTAAAATGTAAATAAATAAATTCTCCAACATCTTTTATTCCCAAGGGCAGTAAGGAAGGCCATTTTAGCCTTACCTAACTTTTTTAGGTTAGGTGGGCAGCAATCTCCGCCATTAGCTATCACTAACATAGTCTAAGGCTATTGATAATTTCATAGGCATCCAGGGAGAAAATGCCTTTGAAATATATGCCATATCCTGTGGCTGACATCTGCCGCCATTTCATGGTCCCTAACTATATATTATTGTTTGAAATAATGGGAGTTCTAAGGATATTTCTTTTAGTTTATGGTTAAAATCTCGAGTGTTTCAAGGAGAAGGAAAATAAAAACCTACTTGCCCATTTCAAAGATCGATTGACTTGGAAAATGACTGAAAACAAGGCTCGAAAAAAGTTCCTCTAATTTGAGACTAGACCAGAAATTATTAAAAGATCACTATTCTGTATTTTATCCTATTGGAAACAAACACTATTTCTGCATGATTACACACACACATGCAATTACAAGGGTTTAAAACTTTCAAATATTCGAAAATTACCAAGATCTTATACAAATTAAATCTTCTACATGAACTATTTTGATTTTGAATGTCTAAAAAAACACCAACTCTGAAAAGATTCCTGTATATGTCTTTTATTAGTTAGTTTAACCCTAACCAGGAAGTTTATTGAGCAAACGGTGTTTCAAATTGTTGATTCTCATAGGAGACCAGATAGAAACAAGGTAAAGTCTTTCTTACGTAAGTGATCGGGGGTATATCAAAATATAAATCTTCCAGCCGAACGTACTTTGTTAAAAAATGGCCCATCACTTTCGAAGTTTTTAATGGTGCAATAGGCAAACATCATTTAATTTATTTGTATATAAGATAACAATGATATTTATTATCCTTTTTAATATTTTCCACTACTAAGATGAAGAAGTTCTTTTGCCTTCAATAATATTAGGATTTCTTTCTGTCTTCTTCATTTTCTAAATTAAGACAAATAAAAATCCTATAATATAAGGTGTGGTTATTAAATAACGAGACTGGTTGCAAAAATGTGGTTTATTATTACAATTGCACAACTTAATTGATATCCCCTTCAACATACTCCCCGTCCTCTATCTATACACCGTTGCATACGAATTTTCCATTGTTGGAAGCAGTGCTGCAAGTGATCAGGTGTTATCTGCTTCAGTAGCGCTGCCGTTTTCTTCTTTACTTCATCCACTGACTGAAAATGGGTGCCCTTCAATGCGGATTTCAACTGTGGAAAAAAGTAAAAGTCGCATAGAGCTAAGTCCGGCGAGTAAGGTGGATGGTCCAACACTGGGATCTTCTTGAAAAAAGCATGAATGAGCAAGTCAAAACTGAAGGTAATGCTGATCGGTTTTTTGTTTGTTTGTTTGTTTGTTTGTTTTTGTTTTAATATATGTATATATCAATGGCGTGGTAATGGTTGAATGGATAACAGAGGATCAGACAGTTAACCAACATTATTACCTTGAGGTTCTGGCCAAGCTGAGAAAACGAGTGAGGAAGAAGAGACTCGATCTGTGGAAGAACAACGCTTGAATTCTCCATCACGACAACGCTCCAGTCCACAGTGCACTGTCTGTAAAGCAGTATCTGGCTGATAAGATAGAGGAGGGGAGTATGTTGAAGGGGATAGCAATTAAGTTGTACAATTGTAATAATAAACCACATTTTTGCAACCAGTCTCGTTATTTAATAGCCACGCCTCGTATTATCGAAGTTAAAGGCGTGATAGCATTCAGTATAGGTCTGCTCATAATACTGTTTTTTTTTTATGCATTCTGATTAATTTTATACTTCATCTATTTCAGTCCTGCTCCAATTATCCTCTTAACTCTTGAAATGCAATTTGATATTATATATTTCAAAATGTTCTTTAACTAATTACTAAGACTGTTTGACTCCTTTTCTTTCCCCATAATTAGGGCATTCCAAATTCCTAGTTCCTTGTGCCATTACGTTTAATTTAAACTGTTAATACTGGGTTTCATAATTTCCTATTTTGTAGAAAATTATGAGACCCTATATAAATAATGTCATAATTTTCAGCAGAGTAGGAAATTATGACATTATGTAAATTTTTTTTCTATTCATATTAGACTGTGTCAAATTATGACATACGAGTAATACATTCTTTCTTAATTGTACTCCTAGTTGTTTGGCAGCCTTCCAAGTCAGAAACACAACGGTCATTGTCCCTATTTGGAAGAAGAATGACCATGTCAATAGTAAAGTCAGACAATGTCTGGCGTGACATTGTCTGACTACGGAACTTAAAACTCTTTTCAACATTGCATCTCTTGTATTATTAAATTTTGTTTCTAAACCGACGTGAACAGACTTCCAAGAAAGTTTCACAACAATGCATTCGTATAAACAAGAGTTCCCTTCTCAGTGAGCTGATCTGGTATCTACTGTTCTTGTAACGACCTTGTTCTACCTGCATACCGATTTGTTTTATATTAGGCTTCGTTAAATAGCAAAATCAATTTGAGTCCATATCTGTTTGGTTGCAAGTACAGGTCGAAACTTTAAAGTCGCGGCGTGTGTATGTTAGCAACAGGGTTTCCGAAACTTGACATAGTTGACAAATGTTTTTTTTTTTTCTCGTTTCTTCGGTATTTAGATTTTCTGAGGAAATCTGACGATACTATAAAAAAAAAAATTTTTTTTTTTATAGTATCGTGCCCTGCACAACACTTTGGACAGCGCGTACAACGAGTATTATACAGAAAAACTTTAATTTGTTATCACGTACTGTACTAATTATTATCATATGAAGTAACATAATTCACAAACCTGTTCTACTGAATGAAGCTTCTGAAAGAAAGATTCTGACATTACTGTTTGTGCATCTGTCTTCATTGAATCTAAATCTTGCTGAGTTATGTACAGTTTTAATAGATGATTTATTTCTGATGCTTTTTCGGGATGATGTATCCATGTCAAGGGATACAGACAACACGTTTGCTTCAGACATCTGTATAAAACAAACTACTTGATAGAATGACTTGCAATTTCACATGGGTGCTTATGACAGATGTACCAACTTGGAAAAAAAATTGTACCGATAGTGTTGTTATCTATGGTCGAGACCGCGAACTTTTCAGGCCACCCTCGTAATTCACATATTCTTTGATCTCACTTTCAGTTGTTCTACTTTTTCTTCTTTTTTTTTTTTTAAAATAGTAAAAAGGCGAACAGGAGAATGGGATTTACTAAACACACTGTGAAGGAACAGGAAATATTTTATATTTAGAGTCTTGAATGATGAAGGATAGCCCAATACTGATTTTGTAAACTGTACCAGTTTGGTTTTTCTTTGGAATTCTTACTCTTTCCGAAAGCTGAATTGTGCCAATAGATTCAACACATTTATAACTGATAAAATACCCTCTTAAAAATAAATAAATTATAAACAAAAGACAAGATGTCAAAAGTAGATGTACTTTGCAGCAATGCCTTAAAACTAGTTTATTTAATAGATGTAGCATTGAGAGAGGGGGGGGGGGTAGTCTAACTACACTCATTGATATGTGACAATAGTGATTCATTAGTGTGGCTTTTAGTCTACTGCGTGCTAAAATAGATCAAACAAGAAAGCGTACAAAAATAGGTTAATGAATCCTCTTAAAAATTAGGTTAATGAATCCTCTCCTTAATAAACGTCAGCTTGCCTGAAACCCTAATTGCACCATTGATCACGATAACAAAACGTTGCTATGATCGACATATTTCATTTTGAATGGATCACCTATAAGATCAAGTCAGCTAATATCTATACTTTATTCTACACCTATTTTGCTAATGTTGGGTGTGGTTTTACCAACTCATTACAGAAACTAAACAGAAATAAAAACATTGATAATTAAATTTTCCACCATCAAATTGTTTCCATTGTTCTAGTAATTATGCATAGATAGCTTTATATTCGATTTATGTTAGCGCGACTGACTGTACACACAGTTAAATAAAAATAAAAAACCGGTTTGTTGCAATCATTCCTTCCTTGTTCCAGGTTCATTAATTTCGAAGCCTACAGCGCCTGGATTTCTATTAATGATATATTTTTTATCTTCCGGGCTGTGTTCAACACTCGCAACGAAATGCATGTTCCTACTTTTAACTATAAACCGGAACCAAATAGAAAATCGCTGGCTGACCTAGATGACTACAAATGATTATCCTACAGAAATAAAAGTTAGTAGATGAAGAAGACGCATGCGCCTCTGCCTTTGGTTAAGAATATTTCCTCTCTAATCAGCTTCGAAATCGATAGTTATCTTTGAATATTGACAACAGGTCTGCTCTCTATGCAACGTTCCAGAAAATTTAAGATTGAAAAACATGAAACGTGTTATAATTTAATCATTGCAGTAAATGTTATGATAATGAAAAGAGAAAGCAGATGCTTTTGAAGACATGTTTATGTTCCATATCTCCGTTTACAGTTCAACATTCTTCGAAAAGAAGGAAAAAATAATAACTTGGATTCCTTGTAGCTCTACTGGTATTCGTTTTCTAAGTAGCTAAAAATCTTGCTACCAATACCCAAGTTAATCAGACATTGCACTTATTCCACTCCCGTAAAATATAAAATATAAAATAAATAAATGTAAATAAAATAAAATTTAATAAAGATCCTAAGTAACTCAAGAAGCTATGGACTAATCGGACTATTCTGTGAAAAATTATGGAAACAGTAATCAATGATCGCCTAACTTTTATTTAGGTGTATGGTAACAACTTTCTCTGAACACACCAGTTTGAATCTACGAAAAATAATCGTGAGCTAGCTCTTCAAATACAGACGACTCTTCCAGCTCTAAATAGCACATGCCCCCAAGGAAGTGGACTACAGTGATATGCACCCACTTATCAAAAATTGCCGTCTTTATTTATAAGAATGTTGGCCCTTCCTCGAGTTTTGGAAAATACAAAAGCACACCAACGTGAATAAAATGGTAGCAGCCATATCTAATTCTTAACTTATTGTCAAAATCTTCCGGTGCTATGTTAAATTCCTATTTTGTCTCTAATTCTAATAAAAGTGACCTAATTAATAAGACTGAGGTTGATGGAGATATTTCATTAAAACATGGAAAATATCAAATGATTTTAATATTTCAAAATTGAACTACGTTATTTTTAATAATCTAGGTCATTTAGAGATACCCGAATAATACAACAAACTATAAATAATAATAATAGAAATACAAATCAGATTATACTTTTTTTTTTTTTTTTTTGTAAATGATAATCAAATGAAATAACGTATATAATGGTGTATATTCTATACTTTCAAATGAGTTGCACGATCTTTACTGAGGTCGTAAACAGAATAACTCCTTTTAATAATTTACAAGTGTCAGATGTTTGCATTCTACTGATATCGCATTTGTATTATTTTTGTTAGTGTACTGTTGGTAATATTGCATGTTTTATGATATAATGATAAAGTCAGTGAGGTGTGTCCTTTTGACTTAAGAAACAAATTCCGAGAGCTTTTTCTTTTACTATATGCACGTTTTTGCTTCTAATCTGTATTACCACACTAAAAATAAAAGAATATAATTTTTTAAAAAAATTAAAATCTAATGGCATTAATCTTTTTCACACATTAAGTTAATTTGATTCGTTTAGGAGATAAGAATATAAGAATAATAAAATAACAGTAATAGTAATAATAGTAATAAGAAATGTTATTTGCTAACTGTTCAAGAAATCCTACGCGTGGTATCCTCGCTTCTGTGTAATTTAACATAAAAAAGTAATCTGTAATATTAATTTTAAATTCATACTGTGAATAAAATATGTAATTAACAAGGAGCAAACTAAAGATATTTTAAACGTATTTTTTATCATTAATTATCAGTTTATTCTAAAATGTATTTTTTTGACGATTAGAAGTTTTTAAGAGAAAGCTTAAAGATTGTGATGTGAGAATAATATGGACAGAATAGATCATGAGACTGGAAATACTCCCTCATTTCATATTTAAACGAATACTTAATGCTTGCACATTTCGCTTTTCTTTTTTTTTTCTTTCTTTTTTTTTTTCCTCGTAGCAGCGAGGATCTGCACAGTAAAAACCTAAGAGAAATCTTTACACTCCCTAACTCAGTGAATGACAAATATAAAATTATCTAGACTGCGTGAGTCAGTGAATCTAGTTAATATTATTTCATACATGTTGTTTTATGGAAGTTAATTTTAGGCTTAGATTGGAACAGAGAAACGGTGACATTACTATAAAAGCTCTTGTCCATTTTTCGAGGTACAGATTTACCTTGGTGATGATGTCAAGATAAAAGAGAAAAAAAAAAGACATTTGTTTAAATGAATAAACCTAGAGTATTTTAGTCTTATGTTCTATTAGTATCCTCTTGAAAAAATTATATTAAAAATATAACATTGTCATGACTTGCATGAAGGAAAATTCAATAATTCAGAATAAATATACCTTCAGTTTGATGAGTTCTTCTCTCAATCTTTGTCCAAATTTTGGATCGGCCTGCTTAAAGTTGTTTATAACCCTCTCTTGGATAAATTCTTCAGCATCTTTTAGATGGCAGGCAATATTTTTCGCAAGACGATGTTGTTCATCTGGCTTTAAGACCTGAAGAATTGTGCAAGCAGTTATTAACAAAAAATATTTAGGCAAGTTATATATATATATATATATAAGTTATATATATAAGTTATAAGTTATATATATATATATACACATATATATATATATGTAGAAAGTTTTTTACCTTGGGTATATACTATACGTTAAAGATACCAAGCAATTTTATAAACTTGGTTTTAATCCTTTTTCCCTAGTAAGCAAGCAAGCAGGTAAGTCAAGTTTGCGCCTGAAGTATTTTCAGGTCTGAGGCAACTCGTGGTAAAGGTAAAGTAAGCTCTGATCACTTTCTTAGTATCTCCCATAATGCAAAGCACATCTCTATGTGCTATATATATATATATATATATATATATATATATATATATATATATATATATATATATATATATATATATATATATATATATATATATATATATATATATATATATATATATATATATATATATATATATATATTAAAACAAGTTATATATATATATATACACATATATATATATATATGTAGAAAGTTTTTTACCTTGGGTATATACCTTAGTATCTCCCATAATGCAAAGCACATCTCTATGTGCTATATATATATATATATATATATATATATATATAGTGGCCCTTCTCTTAATGTGCCATCATACATGTCCACAAAGAGATGTGCTTTGCATTATGGGAGATACTAAGAAAGTGATCACAGCTTACTTTACCTTTACCACGAGTTGCCTCAGACCTGAAAATACTTCAGGCGCAAACTTGACTTACCTGCTTGTTTGCTTACTAGGGAAAAAGGATTAAAACCAAGTTTATAAAATTGCTTGGTATCTTTAACGTATAGTATATACCCAAGGTAAAAAACTTTCTACATATATATATATATGTGTATATATATATATATATATAACTTGTTTTAATATATATATATATATATATATATATATATTTCGCCTCCACATATATATATATATTTATATATATATATATATATGGAGGCGAAAAGTTTTTTGTTTTTTTTTTTTCATTAGAAACTTGTTTTTTTGAAAACAGGCAAACTGGTCAGAAGAACACGCGTAATTAACAGAGATCAAAGATAATTCACTGGCTTCATAACTTTAAGTGTTTTGGTCATAATTCCAATCAAACCAAGCCAAACTTTCAGCTGATAACGCTTAAACTGCGATAAGGCGTCAACTTCATCTCCGTCTCCAGTAATCCGTAATCCATCTTCAGTAATCCAGTAATCAGTAATCAGTTCAAGAGCTTGGAGTTCGCAAGAAATTAACAAAAAGGTCTTTTTTTTTTAATGCTAATTCCGCGGAAGGAAAAAGACTACAAAAAAATAGCCGGAAATCCAGCTTTGGGTTTCCGCCTATTTATCTGTAGTCCACCTGATAGATATCAAACATGGAATTTTTCAAGCTACTTCCAGCCTCCTATAAGTGGAGGGGGGGGGTCTAATACCGAGAGATGACATTCATCTCAAGCGTAAAGACATCCGCGGATATTCATGAAACAGTGGGATTCGAACTCGCAAGCTTGTTGGTTGTGTGTCCAATCAGACCGACGAGTTGTGTCAAGCATGAATTAAATTAGTCTGCAAGGATAATCGCTTTAGGATAAATTTTGATGGTTGCTTGGAAAAAGTTTTAATGTATGTCTTCAGATAGATGACAATTTCATCTTCCAGTGTAATAACACAACCTTCTTTGTGGGACTTAAAGTAGTAAAGAATATTCTGCTGCTTTTTTTCTTTTCCCCTCCGGAGTTTTTGGAAACTGAGTTATTCATCCTGCAAAGCAGGCAAACCATCACTGGTGAACAATTAACAGACAACACATTAGCTTCATAGCCGTATTTGCGTCTGCTGTAATTCAAAACAATCGAATCCTCCTAGTTCAAGAACTAAGATGCTAAAAGTAAACTTTTGTGGCCAATGTGATCTTTAACCTTAAAAAATAAAAATAAATAAATGAAAACATTTGAAAGTATCCTCAAGGAATACAAAGGAAAAGTATATAGAATCTAAAATACTCAAGTCAATAAACAAAATTCTTGGGAACTGCGGAAAATATAAGAAATAAATATTGCTAGTGTGATGGAATGTTTTGGACGCCGATGTACTTTTAACATTATTTTCCATTTCATTACGCTATTTCAATTATTTTCTATATGTCTATTATAATGTTTCCTATTACTATATTTTCTAAATTTCTAAACTGCAAACTGGAAATATTTTCTAATCGTATTTAACAAATGTATTCGCATTTGTTAAATGCACCAGTTAATGTTTCATAGTGAGAAAAGCATCATTACTTTTATTTATATATTTTTAATATGGTAGTCTGTCTGTATTTTGTGAAAGCATTCATCGAATGTATTAGAGGGCGAATGCTGAAAAACAGAAGATACATGAGGGAGATTAACATCAAACTTAAAATAAATAAATAAAAACCTGGAAATACTCTGCTGAAGTTTAAAAAATACATTAAGGATTATTAATTATCCTTAATGTATTAATATTATTAATATATTAATTATCCTTATATCAATTATTTTATTATTAATTATCCTTAAATATATATATATATATATATATATATATATATATTTAAAGATACCAAGCAATTTTATAAACTTGGTTTTAATCCTTTTTTCCAAGTAAGCAAACAGACAAGTAAGTCAGGTTTGCTCCTGAACAATGTTCAGGTCTGACGCAACTCGTGTAAAGGTGGATTAAGTCTGATCACTTTCCCTTAGTATCTCCCATAATGCAAAGCACATCCCCCTGCTGAGATGTACGACGCTATGCATTAAAGGAAAGGGCCACTACCCAGACCGGTAATGGCCCTTTATTGAGGTCTCGGTTTCAACCTTTATTGAGGTTTCGTCAGTGCGAGCCGGACCCAGAGATGCCAAGGTTGAAGTAAAGCAGAGCTTATAAATTTTACCTATAGAAGTTGCCACAAGGTGCTTTGACCTTATTAAATAAAAATCTCAGGATGAGAGAAAGAACAATCCAACTTGGCTGAAATTGTCTTCATCAGAGGTGTCATACCGATCCACATCGTCGTTATTAGGAAATCTGCTTTCTTTTAACGCTTTGATATTGCCATGTCCATGAAAACATTTTAGATAGTAATTGGGAAAAAAGATTAAAACCAAGTTTATAAAATTACTTGGTATCTTTAACGTATAGTATACCCAAGGTAAAATACTTTATATATATATATAATATTCATCAAAGCTTGATTTGCTTCCTCAGTCTTAAGAAAAGGCTGGTTATATTCCACTAATTCGAGCCCTACCCAAGGGCCTATGAGTTGTGGAAATACTTTCTGAAAATGAACGCTGTGCCGAACAAAGTGGCCTTCTGCAGCTGCCCAACTTTTAATCCATCTAACTCGAGTGCTCCTGGATGTTTTTTCAATGTTTTAGGAATGGCGCCTAAAGCACTTATTATTATGGGAAAAACTTTCGTTTTCTTTTGTCAGATTCGTTCAACTTCGATTTGCAAATCGCGATATTTTGTAATTTTTTCATTTTCTTTGTTGTCAATCCGACTATCTCCTGGTACTGATATTTCGATAAACGTAACACCCTTGTTTTCACTTTTTTCAACCACTGTGATATCGGGTGTATTACATTCCAAGCTTTTATCAGTCTGGATTTTGAAATCCCAGAGTATTTTAACTTTTTCATTCTCAACCACTTTCTGGTAAACTTTATGCTTCCAATAGTCTTTAGATACTTCAAACCCATACTTTTTACACAAATGCCAGTGGATTATCTTAGCTACGTTATCATGACTTTTACGGTACTCAATTTGTGCGATTTTGCTGCATCCACTTATAATGTGGTCTACCGTTTATTCCTTTTCTTTGCACAATCTACATTTACTGTCTTCTTGAATTTTTTGTATTTTTGCCTTCATAACGTTGGTTTTAATGGCCTGTTCTTGTACTGCAAAAATTACCGATCTGCTTTTTTCTTCAGTGCTCCATTTCTCAACCATTGCCAGGTCAAGTTGCTGTCAGCGCTGTCCTCAATGCTGTGAAGGTATTTTCCATGCAATGCCTTATTTTTCCATCTTTCGGTTCTCACTTTTACTTGGTTGGTTTTGTATTCCAATTTTGTCTCCATGGGTTTAAATAAACTTTCTTTCCTTGCCTCAATTAGAAATTTTTCCGTTGTTTGCTGCAGATAATCATTTAAATTTCGTTTTTCTTCTTCAATAACTTGCTTCACTTGTAAGAATCCTCCACCTCCTTTTTCGCGTGATAGATATGGCCTATCAATGTCACTGCGAGGATTGAGGGCATGGTGCATTGTCATTAATTTTCGAGTTTTTCGATCTAAATCTTCCATCTCTAGCTGGGTCCATTCAACAATGCCTGCTGAATATCTCAGAACAGGTATGGCACAGGTATTAATTGCTTTTATCAAATTTCCAGCATTAAGCATTGACTGAAGGAGTTTTCTTAATCGTCTTATGTATTCTGCTCTAGTTCTTTCTTTGATCTTATTGTGCAGAATTTGTGATGCTTGTAAAATTCCCAAATATTTGTAGCTGTCTTCGAATAATATTGCCTTAATTATTTCACCATTGAGCAGCTCGATTTCGTTCATATCTTCAAACTTTCCTCTTGTTATTCCAGCAATTGCACATTTGTCTAAGCCAAAATCCATTGATATATATTGACTGAATATGTGCACAGTGTTAAGCAACGATACGAGTTCATTCTCTGATTTTGCATATAACTTCAGATCGTCCATGTATAAAAGGTGAGATATCTTTGCACTCTTTTGCGCAGTTTGATAACCATGAGCAGTTTTATTTAAAATTCTAGTTAAGGGGATCAATGACAATATAAACAATAGAGGAGATAATGAGTCTCCTTGAAAGATGCCCCTTTTTATGTTTACCTCTCCAATTTCTTCTCTATTTATAACCAACGTTGTTTTCCACTTTTTCATGCTGGATTGCAAAAATTTTTGCACGTTTTCGCTAATACCGAATAGTTCTGTGCATTTTAAACTCCAACTATGAAGCACCGAATCAAACGCTTTTTTATAATCTATCCAAGCCATATGAAGGTTGGTTTTTCTACGTTTGCAATTTTTAAGAATCATTTTATCAATCAGCAATTGGTCTTTTGTGCTTCTTGAATGTTTGCTGTTACCTTTTTGTTCAATTGGGAGAAGAGAATTTGCTTTAAGATAGCTGTATATTTTATCAGCTAGTATGCCTGTGAGTAGCTTAAAAGTTGTTGGCAGGTTATTGGTTGGAAGTTTTCTGGGTTTGGACCTTTTTCTCTATCCTTTATGATCAAAAACGTTTTCCCTGCTGTGAAACACTCTTCTTTGCTTTTTCCTTCTAAAACATCATAAAATGGTTAGCAAGTCTTTCATGTAAGCCTGTTAGATATTTCAACCAGTAGCCATGTAATTCATCCTTCCCGGGTTGACCAATTTTTTATTTTTTTAGCTTGCTTTTGAACCATTTCAGTTGTTATTTTCAGTAGGTCCATTTTTCGTTCTTGAGATTCATTCGTAATTTGTTCAATCCATTTTGCCTTGTTATTGTGCCTCTTAGGGTTGTCCCATAGGTTTTTCCAAAGCTTTAGTGTATTTGCTTTGTCTCTGGTATTTATATTTATATTTTCTTTAAGGTTATCATTCCTGCAGATTATCAATTTTCTTGTAAAACTGGTGCTGATTTGCGCGAAACATCGAATTTTGATTGTATTGTTAAATGCGTGCGTATTCTTTTAACGCTTTGATATGGCCATGTCCATGAAAACTTTTTGGATAGTAATTGGGAAAAAGGATGAAAACCAAGTTTATAAAATTACTTGGTATCTTTAACGTATAGTATACCCAAAGTAAAAGACTTTCTACATTAGCTAGACTGGCAACACTTTCAGGCGCAAACATGAATAACTTGTCTCTTTGCTTCCTTGGGAAATGGAGAAAAAACCAGGTTTATATTTAAAATAGCTTGGAATCTTTAACATATATTATACCTAAGGTAAAAAACTTTCTATATATATATATATATATATAGAAATATACTCAGGATTTAATCTTGGAGGGGGCCGAGCACTCAAGATTTAATCTTGGCGAGCACTCATGATTTAATCTTGGGGATGCGAGTTGAGTAGACGATTTGAGAATACACACTACGCATTGCATACGAGCTATGACTGAGCATCTGCAAGATCACCAATACATGATACCCGTGATCTCCTCTTGCTCGTCTCGGTCAAACGAAGTAGCGTCCGAGCACTATTTCGTTAGCCTTGCGTTCACAGCGGCCAGGATTGCCAAGAGCTATAGGGTATTCTCAACTTATGTGACCGCTAATTCATAAGTAGCATAGAAATAGAAGACACTACAAAACATAAATTAAAAAAAAAAAAAAAGAATTTTAATTAGGAAAAGATTTTTGGAAATTTTTCTAGTGTTTTTTTTTTTGGGGGGGGGGCTTGTCCCCCTCCCTGGGTGCGCCAATGTATATATATATATATATATATATATATATATATATATATATATATATATATATATATATATATATATATATATATATATATATATATATATATATATATATATATATATATATATATTAAGGATACCAAGTAATTTTATAAACACACACACACACACACACACACACACACACACACACACACACACACACACACGAGGAGCTTGAATTGTGTGCAATATTTGTTTTTTTGCTTTATGAACGTAGCACGCAGGAGATGGCTAATAATCCGATAACAAAAAGTGCACTTTGTTACCTCAGCGTTTTGAAAGTTAGTCTGACACTGATAACGCACTTGACGACGCTTCAAGTTAAATATAAACTTGTTTCTAGGCACTTTTTAAGTATAGTCATCGCTTATAAAAATATATATAAAAAAAGTTCTTTTACAGTTTTTTTCTGGTTGATAAATAACTTTTACTCATGCATTAAATATTAGTTATTACGCTTGTTTCTATTCATGCTGTTGCTTGAGAGTCATAATTTACTTTTTGATTTGTTATTCCACATGTATCTTCTGCTAACTGAAACTTCAACGCATGTTGCCACCTCCAGATCGGGACCACATTATGACTCTAAGCTCATATCGCGTCATATGGCACTACTGTATATCAGATAGTTTAGAAAACTGCAGATGTGAAACATTTATATTCTTAGTATGCGATTTAATATTGGGAAAATCAAAAAGAGAGTTTTAATCTAATATTCTATTTGAAAAGTATTAATAGTGAAATTACTTTATTCCAAAATAATCCAACTTGGCTGAAATTGTCTTCATTAGATGTATCATATCGATCCACATCGCCGTTATTAGGAAATCTGCTTTCTTTTAACGCTTTGATATTGCCATGTCCATGAAAACTGTTTGGATAGTAATTGGGGGCTCCAGCTAGAAAGAATAAAACGCAAAATTTTGAAAACAAAATATTTAACGGATTAATTTTGAAATGTAATATAACATGAATAATATAACATGAATTTTTTAAAATTGTTTGTGGAAATAAGGATGTATATTATTAGTTAGATTTAGTTAAGGCTGCCACTTTCAGGGTCACAGCTTACAGTTACTGATACAATGGAAGAGGTGGCAGATATTGAACTACATTACATCATTCTATCAAAATAATGAGAATCCCCACTCCAATCCTCAATTGCAGAAAAATGGATCGAATATTCAATATACATATTTTGTGAGCTATAAAGGAAATCAGTCATTCGCCTCGAAATATCGAAAGAATTACCTAACAGTTTCAAAGAGAAACGATAGTCAGATAACATTTGCCAAAAATGTTCTTTGGTGTTATTACGCGGCAATTAAGCATTTTCGAGTCCACAATCGGCAATACGGAAGGATATACTATGTATGGATCAAGGGCACACAGAACCTGATCCGTGGAGCATTACAACTCAGTCGTCTGGAGCGATGAATCACGCTAAATGCTCAAATGAGTCTGAAGGACGTGCTTGGATATGAAGGACGCTTGGATAATTCCCCTCCCCCCCCTTCTGCTGTGCCAGCGATGAAGATTGGAAGTGGCAGCATGATAATAAGGTGTTGATATTTATGGTATACATCAAGTCCACTGGTCGTCATGAAATAATAACTTCTACTACAATGATCTGCGGTCTACAAAAGAGCGATTACACCATCCAATATGATAAAAGAATATCACATCAACAACATTAAAGAAAATAACAGATCGTGAAATATTACATTTCACAAATAAGGAAATTTAGGAACTTTTTATAGCTACACGAAGAAATGTTCCACAGAAGACCAAGATGAAGGTAAAAATGATTTTAGACCCATTTTGAATACTTTTTAAGCTAAATTAATTTAAATAATTTCAAAAATTACAAAATTTATTTCGTAATTTATTTATTTCCTAATTTATTTAGTAAATAAAATTATATTAATTATTTTTATTTTTAAACAAACATTTACATTCACAGACCATGATTTTCATCTATACACTGTGCGCCATCTCGTTGATAGTGACAAACATGGTTTTTAGGTCGATTAACAGGAATCTGTAGATAATTCGGACCAAGTCTGTGACGGTGCGTGTCAGAATAAGAAAAGAGACGACCCTAAAAATAATAATAAAAAAAAAAATTATATATATACATGTACTTTGGTTTTCGAAATGAAAAATAAATAAATAAAAAATCACGCAAAGCCTAATGCTACCTTTCTCATACCTAAATTCCATTTTTTTAAATAAATACCAGCATTTTTTTTCGGCACACGAGATGAAAATATATGTAAAGATGAAAACAAGATTCACTAATAAACCATTCAGGTAACAAATATCTGCTGTGACTAAATTTAGGCTCATTATCACATCTTATGCATTTCAGTCTACACATCTCTCAATTGTATGGCTTTTTAAATGGTTATAAAAATGAATATATATATATATATATATATATATATATATATATATATATATATATATATATATATATATATATATATATATATATATATATATATATATATATATATATTAGGCTTCCAGTAGTGAGACAAGCACCTCAACAAAAACTGAAGGAACTCCTACAAGAGGCCAATAAAGCTGCAAGGGATATTCCTACTGGAACTATTGGGCAAACGAATCAACTTATGTACTCAATAGCCTACGGCGTAACATCTGAATTAGGATATAAGATTAGTGAACCCAAAAGCAGTAAGGCTCAGGAACCAAAATGGAAGGATCGACTGGAGAATAAAATTCTTAAACCCAGAGCAGACGTGAGCAATTTGAGAAACCTTAAGGAAAAGAAACTGAAAAACACAAAAGTCCGAAATAACCTCATAAAGAGATACAACACTGGAACACGATCTATTGATGGAGTATTATAGGAAGTGAGGCAAAAAATAGTTGCAGTTGCAGCTAAAATAAGAAGATACAGTGCACGCATTGAACAGTACAAGCAAAATTCGATGTTTCGCGCAAATCAGTACCAGTTTTACAAGAAAATTGATTGCTTCAGGAATTATAACCTTAAAGAAAATATAAATATAAATACCAGAGACAAAGCAAATACACTAAAGCTTTGGAAAAACCTATGGGACAACCCTAAGAGGCACAATAACAAGGCAAAATGGATTGAACAAATTACGAATGAATATCAAGAACGAAAAATGGACCTACTGAAAATAACAACTGAAATGGTTCAAAAGCAAGCTAAAAAAATAAAAAATTGGTCAACACCAGGGAAGGATGAATTACATGGCTACTTGTTTTAATATCTAACAGGCTTACATGAAAGACTTGCTAACTAATTTTATGATGTTTTAGAAGAAAAATGCAAAGAAGAGTGGCTCACATCAGGGAAGACGTTTTTGATCATAAAGGATAAAGAAAAAGGTCCAAACCCAGAAAACTTCCGACCAATAACCTGCCTGCCAACAACTTTTAAGCTATTCACAGGCATACTAGCTGATAAAATATACAGCTATCTTAAAGCAAATTCTCTTCTCCCAATTGAACAAAAAGGTAACAGCAAAAATTCAAGAGGCACAAAAGACCAATTGCTTATTGATAAAATGATTCTTAAAAATTGCAAACGTAGAAAAAACACCACCATTCATATGGCTTGGATAGATTATAAAAAAGCGTTTGATTCGGTGCCTCATAGTTGGATTTTAAAATGCACAGAACTATTTGGTATTAGCGAAAACGTGCAAAAATTTTTGCAATCCAGCATGAAAAACTGGAAAACAACGTTGGTTATAAATAGAGAAGAAATTGGAGAGGTAAACATAAAAAGGGGCATCTTTCAAGGAGACTCATTATCTCCTCTATTGTTTATATTGTCATTGATCCCCTTAACTAGAATTTTAAATAAAACTGCTCATGGTTATCAAACTGCGTAAAAGAGTGCAAAGATATCTCACCTTTTATACATGGACGATCTGAAATTGTATGCAAAATCAGAGAATGAACTCGTATCGTTGCTTAACACTGTGCACATATTCAGTCAAGATATATCAATGGATTTTGGTTTAGACAAATGTGCAATTGCTGGAATAACAAGAGGAAAGTTTGAAGATATGAACGAAATCGAGCTGCTCAATGGTGAAATAATCAAAGCAATAAAATTCGAAGACAGTTACAAATATTTGGGAATTTTAGAAGCATCACAAATTCTGCACAATAAGATCAAAGAAAGAACTAGAGCAGAATACATAAGACGATTAAGAAAACTCCTTCAGTCAATGTTTAATGCTGGAAATTTGATAAAAGCAATTAATACCTGTGCCATACCTGTTCTGAGATATTCAGCAGACATTGTTGAATGAACGCAGCTAGAGATGGAAGATTTAGATCGAAAAACTCGACAATTAATGACCATGCACCATGCCCTCAATCCTCGCAGTGACATTGATAGGCTATATCTATCACGCAAAAAAGGAGGTAGAGGATTATTACAAGTGAAGCAAGTTATTGAAGAAGAAAAACGAAATTTAAATGATTATCTGCAGCAAACAACGAAAAATTTTCTAATTCAGGTAAGGAAAGAGGGTTTATTTAAACCTATGGAGACAAAATTGGAATACAAAACCAACCAAGTAAAAGTTAGAACTGAAAGATGGAAAAATAAGGCATTGCGTGGATAATACCTTCACAGCATAGAGGACAGCGCTGACAGCAACTTGACCTGGCAATGGTTGAGAAATGGAGCACTTAAGAAAGAAACAGAATCGGTAATTTTTGCAGTACAAGAACAGGCCATTAAAACCAACGTTATGAAGGCAAAAATACAAAAAATTTATTCAAGAAGACAGTAAACGTAGATTGTTCAAAGAAAAGGTAGAAACGGTAGACCACATTATAAGTGGATGCAGCAAAATCGCACAAATTGAGTACCGTAAAAGGCATGATAACGTAGCTAAGATAATCCACTGGCATTTAAGTGGATTTGAAGTATCTAAAGACTATTGGAAGCATAAAGTTTACCAGAAAGTGGTTGAGAATGAAAAAGTTAAAATACTCTGGGATTTCAAAATCCAGACTGATAAAAGCTTGGAGTGTAATACACTCGATATCACAGTGATTGAAAAAAGTGAAAACAAGGGTGTTACGTTTATCGAAATATCAGTACCAGGAGATAGTCGGATTGACAACAAAGAAAATGAAAAAATTACAAAATATCGCGATTTTCAAATCGAAGTTGAACGAATCTGGCAAAAGAAAACGAAAGTTTTTCCCATAATAATAGATGCTTTAGGCACCATCCCTAAAACATTGAAAAAACATCTAGAAGCACTCGAGTTAGATGGGTTAAAAATTGGGCAGCTGCGAAAGGCCGCTTTGTTCGGCACAGCTTTCATATTCAGAAAGTATTTTCACAACTCATATATATATATATATAACCATCTATATATTTAACCTCCTCAAAAATAATAAATTATATATATATATATATATATATATATATATATATATATATATATATATATATATATGTATATATATATTAATTTCATCTGCAGATAAGATCTAATCAAAAAGCTTAAATGAGGGAAGGTAAGGAAGGAAAATACTGAAGGAATATCTAGATCAGGCAGCTAAAATAATATCAAAAGTTAATAATGAACACTACTAAACTGAGTGTCTCCGTAGCTCAGTTGGTATAAACGAAGCCATTTGGTCAGAAAGACCTGGGTTCAATTCCCGTCCATGACGCAAGGATCCTTTATATAGTCTCTTTCGATTAAAGGTGAATTAGCCTACGTCTCATACATAGGTAGAAGGTTTTTTCTCCTGGAAACTCGGGTTTTTCGTCCCTCGGAACAGGTAAACCGGACCGGTGAACACAAGCTGCTACAGTCAGAAATACATACTTAATCCTTTATTACGAAATCTCAATTGGTCCTAAGGGGTAGTCATGGATTGGGGAGAACCCTAAACGAATAAAATAAAACCACTAAACTGTTTAAGTGTTGTTTGCATCCTTTGCTGAGTTTTATATTTAAAGAAATAGCAATACAATGGTAATTAAAATGAGCATTGTCCTATATTTAAATGGCTGCTCTTCAAAATCTCACTTAAAAATAATTGAAGTGAATCAAATTTTCAATATGGTTTGTTGTAGATAATATTGTCTGGCTAGAACACGCGTTTCTACCTCCCATTTTTGATTTAATAGCATATGGTGTCTATATCTAAAAGCATCTCCTGAAATCGGCTCCTGACATTTTGAACGACATGTAAAGGCTTTTTCTTTCTTCTTTTTCTTTTTTTTTTTAATTGTAAACGATAGTCTTACTGATAATTGCAGACACTTAACTTCAAATAGTAAACGGTCGATATCAATAGAAGCTGTGGTCACTCATCTTCTGTCCTGGAGAGCTTACAGAGCCCCAATCAAACACTTATGTTATTTTAAGTACTGATAAGAAGTGTTGTGATAAGACAAACTACAGCGTTTGACACACACAAACACACACACACACACACACACACACACACACACACACACACACACACACACACACACACACACACACACACACACACACACACACACACACACACACACACACACACACACACACACACACACACACACACACACACACACACACACACACACACCAATGTTGGCTGTTGGCTATATTAGCTGGGTTAGACAAATAAACTTCTTATTTGTCTAACCCAGATAATTTTTAGGAGTGCGGTCCAAAACAATTTTTCCCACTGGAATAAGAGGAGATACTGCGTAGGTATGATGTTAGGAAAAAATAAGCAGTCTATCTCTTAATATAAGCTGCTATAAAAGTCAGTGAACGAATTCCAAGTAAAGAGTGATGAAGTGCCATTGTAAAAGGATAATTATTTTAATTTCGAAATCATTCCCCTCCACTGTCCAAAAATTTAAATTCTTTCTTCTGTAAAGGCCAAGTATATAAAAGAAATATCAGTAATGATTATGACTAAAATCTATTAAAACTGACTCAGTTCCCAAACCCTGAGTTATCAAGTTTGCTTCTATGTGCTTAAAGACCTCTTCAGAGACCTTTTAAATTCAATATGGAGCATAAAGGCATCTGCAAGGCGAAATAAGAACTTATTGTTAGATAATAAAAAAGAAACATTAAATCATCCTGAAATGAGGATTTTACACTATCAAGGCATTTTCTTAGCGAACCCTGCTAGGATGAAATGTAGATACTCAAAAATATTTTTTTAATGAAATTAAAATAAAAAATAAAGTTTATCCAACAGATGAAAAAGTTGGATCCAAGTTTGCTGCAGTGTTTATCTAGCTATTGAACAATCGCAATGACTTTTGTACTAATCACATCAAGTTGATATGAATGATCTCAGCTGTTCTAACAATCGTTAAGTGGCTTGGGACTGGATGTTGGGAATGTCCTTTTGGATACCCTACCACATTTTTTATGTGCTGATTCATATTACTAGCTCTCATTAATACATTGCTAGTATCCACTTTTCAGTTTTTCATATTTATCTGTAAAATATTTAAGCTTACGTCTTTTTTTTCCTCTTTTTTTACAGTTCGTGTACTGTACTTCAAAACAGCATGAAGATAATATTATTAACTTCATGATAATATTATCATGACGATATTATTCGTGATATTATTCTAGCTTTGGCTAGAGAATCAATTTATTATTAATTTATTTGAAAAAAAAAAGAAGTTTCATTGCGTTTATTTTTTTCATAAAAATTACTGCATGAATTATTTTTAATGGAAAATAATTTATAATTCAGAAGTAATCAATTCCATAGTTTTCATTCAGAACAAAATTGCGCGATGCCACAAGAGACTTTTCTTACCTGTAACATTTTATCAGGACTAGGTTCGATACCAGGTATCATGTTTGAAGGAGCAAAAGCCAATTGCTCAATTTCGGCAAAATAATTTTTAGGAGTGCGGTCCAAAACAATTTTTCCCACTGGAATAAGAGGATATACTGAATGAGGCCATACCTTCCAAAAGACAAGAATACATGTCACATAGGTTGTATAGGTATGAAAGAAGGAAAGAAATGAATATAAATATAAATTATAAAATACGGATGATATTTTAAAGACTGTATTAGTTATATCATACATGAAATGTAACATATTCAGCAAAAAAATATCTTTTTTAAGTGCACCATAAAAAAAAGTAATAGGAATTGTTACAGAATTGACATTGGGCCATCATATATTTATTATATCCTTTACTGCGCAGCAATAATGTGTTGAAATCTGGATTGAAAGATGAGAAGAACACATCCCAATATTTCCGATGACAGAAAAATTTCATTTTCAATCATTCTCTTCAATTCTAGATTTCTCTAAAATACCATATCATTGTATTCCTTAAAGAAAGAAATCACTCCTTATTAGTTTGATGACCCTCTACCAACAAAATGATCAATATGTTCGTCCAGATTCTGTACGACAAATCCCTCGATATGAGCTTCGCACTACTGAACCCATATCATCCAACTCTAGCTTCCTCGGCCCTCTCTGGCATTCATAGCTGGAACTGTTTCTCCCATCCATAATACTCCCTGTAGTTTCAAGCTGATTCACCAATTTTATCACTGTCTGGTTTCTCTGTCCATTACGCACTTTAAACTGTTGTTGATATGCTCCTTGAACACGAAGGATTCGATTTCCATTGCTGTAATAATCTTTAACAATAAGTACCTATTGATCAATGCTATCCATGCCATTTCATTATATTCAGTCGAAGATGATTCGATACAATCAACCAAATTTTCCAACATTCTCCTACATATCTTCGCATGATAATATACTAAAATCCTCCAAAAAGGGAATGAATTACAATAACGTTTAAAAATCCCTATCTATAATAGCTGAACTCAACAATCTTGTATTCATTTTCATAGTAAGGTCTTCTGGATTGGGTGTTTGTTTGTTGTTGCTAAAAAGAACTTTACCTAAAATAAAGGCTAATAATAATGTCATATGCAAATTTCTCATACTTCGTAGTTATCAGTGATGTAAGATCACTTTATTCATAATAAACATGACTTTGTTTTAAGGATATGTTTTAAGAATAGTACTGGACATTGTGACGACAGTTGAAGCAAATTAAAGGAAATTCAATAAATTTATTAATATAACATTTGTAGAAGATAATAATTTAAATTTATTTCGAAGTAGTTCCCCCCTCCAAAAAAAAAAATCACAACCTATATAACAGTCAAACTTACCTTTGTTAAATCGAAAGGATTCCATTTGGCATTTTCAGCTTCTTTAAAAGTCATAACTTGTATGTAAAATGTCCACGATGGATAATTTTTTGCAGCAATGGCATTATACAAATCTCTAGTGGCATAATCAGGATCAGTGCCGGCCAAAATGGCTGCTTTTTCTGCAGGAATATTCTTAATTCCTTGATCTGTCTAATTAAAAACAAACAAAAACACTCAGTGTTAAAATCAAATAATTCATTTTAATAATAAAACAACATTTCTATACTTTGTTTTAGGTATATACTCTTGAAGAAAGAAAGAAGCGTGTTGTAAATTATTCCTAACCTAAATTGTTCGTATTTGGTCTAATGTATTAAAACTAAGAACTTTTATTGTTAAAAGATTTAATGATTACAAATACAAACAGCCAACAAACATACACTTTAGTAACTGCAAGGCCGTTACATTTGATAATTCATGTTTGATGGCGTGCATGCGTTCAAATGCTTCAGTGGTGCTACGCACAGGCAATAATTTAAATAGAAATCAAGGTGCTATTCTTAAAGACATATGGAAATATCTCATCAATTCTCTCAGCTCAACAGAACTACAATATGCGAAAAACTACAACACGCGGTCATGTACCAGATTCTGACTGAAGCACTCGAACGCATGCACGCCATCAAACACCAATTATCAAATGTAACGGCCTAGCAGTTACTAAAGTGTATGTTTTCATGTAACTTGATGCATTTATTTTCACACCAGTACAGCCTTGAAAATGCTAGACAGTGGCTAGTGAAACTTGTTGGCGCTTTGTATTTTTAATCATTAAATCTTATGGTCTTGTAACAATAAAAGTTCTTAGTTTTATTCCTAACCTGTTTTATGATTTTTATTCATGCAAGAAAAACTTAACATTTTTTGTTGACTAAAGAAAGTCCTATATTTATTTTAGTAGTTATAAGTTAGCTGTGCTCATAAATATAAACAGAATTCATTTAAATATTATCACTGCTATATAGAAAAATTCAAATGCGCCAATTAAGTTGTCACTGATAATGATTTCAGTATGCGTAATACCATTCGTTCCTATGATCGCTTCTATACTTTTAATACTTATATATAATGACATAAAAAACTTTAAAAAAATATAAAAAATTAAATACTTCCTATTATAAAATGATATTCTTTAATCATTTTATTTACTTTATATTTCTTTCAAAAAAAAAAAAGAAAAGAAAGAAAGAAATATTATTAGCATTGAAGAAAAGAGACAAAATGGCTTCAGCTAGGATTGAAATGATTAAAAGAAAGAATAAGAAAATCAGAAAGGATAATAAATATCCTTCGAATTTTATAGCCCAGCAATCAAACAGTGTACGTTACGTCATTAAAAGTTTCAAAACAATCTTTTGAACTTTAAAAGGTTCACATGGAATCGGGGGCATACGAGAATATAACGTTGGGCATGAGATTCCTTGTAATGCACTATCTAAAAGATAGAACATTACTCAAGAGTTCTATATTCGCTTTTCGTTAGCGCCTTTTGATAAAGGGTTTCACCATCTCAACAGCTGAATAGATACTCTCCGGGAGCAAAAATCTTCTCATGCTAACTTGTTTGAAAGCTGTTTTCTGTAATTTGATCAGTGCATAAATTTAAATATTGAAGAATATTCATACTGAAGTATAAAAGGAGAATATACGAGCTCCTGAGAGGAGTCCAAAGTTCCAGTTTAATTAAAATATGATCACATATATCATTTCATTTTGCATACCAATAATTAACTCGTACATTTGAGTTATACAGGGTATCCTCGAAAGTGTTTACCAACAGTTACTAGTCATACCACAAGATATGGTAAACATTTTATTTAATATAAAATTACCTTCTTCTTCTTCTTCTTCCTAACATGGAATTTAGGCCATGTGGCCTGTTCCGGTCTCATGTCATCTCTTTCTTGGTCTTCCGATTCTTCTTTTTCCACTTATTTTGTATCTGTATAATATTTTTGGTAGTCTGCTGTTGTCCATTCGATTTAAATGTTCTAGCCATTTTTGTTTATATTGTCTTATGTAGTGATGTAGTGATTAATTGGTTTTATTTTCAGGAATTGTAAGATTTCTTCATTTGTTTTGTCGTCCCACTTGGTATATCCAGCTGTTTTTCTGAGGAACTTCATTTCTGCTGTTTGAATTCGTTTTTCATCTTTCCTTTTCATGGTCCATGTTTCGCTTCCGTATAGTAGAGTTGGTTTTGACAAGACATTATATAGTCTGATATAAAATTACCAAACTATTTAAAGTAAATGTAAAAAATTCAGATATACATACTTTGTAATGAAATTTACAATAAACGGCTTCATTATTGGAATTCACCAACTTAAAGGTATGGGAGCCATAACCATTCATATGTCGATAACCATCGGGAATGCCCCTGTCGGAAAACAAGAAAGCCACTTGATGGGTAGACTCGGGACGAAGGGAAATAAAATCCCAGAACATATCTGCATCCTGTAGATATAATAAGAAAGGGTAAACAGTTAATGATTATTTGATTTTTAGAACAATAAACAAACGTAATAAAACTACTCTCTCCCCCCTCCTCCTACAAATTTATCAAAGATTCAAATATTAAAGGGGAAAAAAAACTGGAAGTTAACAAGTTCTAATTAGAACTTGTAATACGAGTTTCAACAGCGTAAACTATAAGATACTCGCAGCAAATAAAGCCCGGAGGGAATAATCATAACCTGTTTAAATAACACATATTTACAACCTTAAATTTTCAGAATTGGTAGCAGTGGTGGCCTTGAATCTGTCAAGATTATTTTTTAGAAAAACTTTGGCTCAAGCAGCCGATTATTCACTTGTCGATTACTCAGACATTAGTCGATTACTTGAAACAGTAAGTAATCACTGAAATAGCAATTAAATGTCATGTTCAATGTATACAATAATGTTAAACAATGCGCTTATCAAATTTAGTAATAAGTCCCATTGAAAACATACACATACATACATACCATATGGAGGGGAGCAATTTCTAAGATCAGAGATACTCCGTGATTTGATTTATTAAATACATAAGCAATAGTATTCTCTGTGTATTTATATCAAAAAGATAGGCCTTGCTTCTAAACTCCATAAATAAATGTTATGATAAAGAAAAATTATATTATTATTATTATTATATTATAACCAGTGGTGGTGGGCGGTAGATGGCGTTGGTGTAGTTGCGGTTAATTGTATTTGGTGGAGACTGAGAGCTCTAAAGCAGGTTCCCTCCCTCGATGAGTCTTTGGATCCCTGGAGGTGTCACGTAATATTATTATTGTTGTTGTTGTTGTTGTTGTTGTTATTATTATTATTATTATTATTATTATTGGAGAGTGCATGTTATTATTATCCCAATTTAAGCACTTTGCATGTCTCAAAAATCTTTCTGAATTATTTTAAAAAATACAGATTCACAGAACGCATCTGAAACAGAATTTTAAAATTACTACAGTAATGTTATTTGATAGTGAGAGATCTGATAATCATTAAAAAAAGTGAAGAATTCAGAAAGTTTTAGTTCATTATAGAAACTTCAATACATGAAACATCCCACACAATGCATAATACAGTTGTTCGTTTAGTAATAATTGTCCCATGTATAATCGAGCATGAATCCATGAAGTTTTATGCTGTAATCTTCTGAATAAAGATTACAGCATTGTTTTCAAGAAGAAAAATGATGGAATAATAGAATTAGCCAACATAAACACTCCTACATATACACACACACGTGCGCGAGCGCTGTATGAGTTACTGAAGACTGGTGAACTGTTTCTCCAAACAGCTCACTGCTCTGGTTTTGAAGCTGTTGCAATTCCTAATATATAGCGTACACAATACATAGTATTGTGTACGCTATAATTAAACACGATGCTTTTCAAGACATTAGTAAAACAGCTTCATCAGGAAGTTCCAAGATATACGTTAACAAACTCAACACAATCTGATCGTTTAAAAAAAATCGTTTAGATTTATCGAATGGATCGTTAAAAATAAATAATAAAAAAAATCTATATTTAATATATTTCGTGTCTCTTTTCATGCAGACGTCTTTCATACTGTTCATTAAATGTCGCAGCGATGTTTTTGCAGAATCTATTGAAGTAGGGCAATTTTGTTTTTTAGTTTGATTTTATTATTATTTTTTTCTCCATTGTATTGTAATGAAGCTGTCTGGAAGAGAGCAGCCTCATTCCTACGTCCTGGTTCAGGTTTGTCTTGAAACCGTCACATCTACTGCTTCTTTAATTAATATATGCATCCGCTGTAGGCTATGAATGCCCGAATTATAGTCCAGTTCAAAATGCGGAAGTTTGTTTTAGCGGAGTAAGCAAACGACCGATTTTGTTCTTCTTTTGTAACACAGCTCCGATATATTATTTTTGCTGGATTTATACGAATTACTATTCATTGACGTGACTTTCATATTGGTTGCTGGCTACCAGTGGCGGCGGGAGAAAAATTTTAAGTGGGGGTGCTCCATATACAAAATAATAAAAAATAATTAATTTTTTTCTAATCAGTAACCAATATTTATTAATAAGTAAATTTACACATTAAAAGTTTTGCTTTATTAAAAATATTATTTGAAAATAAAATCCATTCTTTCTATTTTTGCCTTGACAAAATTTTTCAATAACCTTTTCATTAAAATTTGTAATTTGCGAAATCAAATTTTTGATTTCGCAAATCAAAAATTTTGATTTTTTTTTTGATCGTTTTTTTTTTTTTTTCAATTGAAAATTCAGCCTTGTATCTATAATAAATAAATTTTAACAGAATAAAATGAGATTTACCAAAGATATTTCTCACCACGAACACACACCAATAATAAAAGTTTCGTATTTCACAGAAATAACGCGAGCAAGCATACAATTTGTCTGTAGCGACACTGCTCAACGAGAAGTGTCAGATTCCCTCGTTACGTGCAGTGACAAGTGCAAACGAATATCAGTGAGTCTAGCCGCAACTGACCAAATGTGATAATTCCAACACTTTAGATCGCAGTGCATTTGTTTCGTAATCTAAAGCGTTAATCGAAAAATTCTAATTATTAACTATTCAATCAATGTCGAAACATAAGCTGTAACCTTTAACATGTTATATTGCATTTATATAATGTTGTTATTATTTATAAACATAAAGAAAATTTAATTTTTTTCGTTCTTTCCTTGGTGTTGCAGTGTCGTAGTGCTTATGTACAAGCCGCCACTGCTGCCTACACTTCTTTCCAAACTATCCGTAATTCTGTGTTTTTTATTTAAGTTAAAAATATGTACTTTATAGCCTCCTCCCCTTCTCTGGAAAATACTACTATGAAGTTGATGATAATTAAACCAATGAGATAAAAATTAATGAAATAAATGATATACATCAGACGTGTAATATTTGATTCACTGCTCTATTCCTTCTTAAATCGGGACTAGGAGCATTTCAGGATTTTCTATTGCAGATATATATAAAAAAATTTATACTTAATAAAATGCTTTTGTTTATTCTTATAAAAATGCGAGATTATTTGCGTATAGTAGGTTTCCTTAGAGGAAAAGGATTTGGTAAAATATAAAAAAATCAGCTAACGCCTTTTTATTCCCGTTTACGGGAGTAGGCGAGGCCATTTAGCCCTATCTAACTTTTGGAGACTGAGTGGGCAGTTCAATCTCCACTGGTACCCAATCAGAGACAGATGGCCCAAGGCTATCACTAATTAAGCGGTACGCAGTGAAGAGAAACGGCTCAAATGTGCCGCCATGTCGTGGTCCCTAACCCTAACACAATATATTTAATGTCTGAAATAATGTGGGTTCTACGGTCGATTTTCTTGAGTTTACAGGACGAAAAACCCGAGTTTCCGGGAGGAAAAACCTGCTTGCCCGTGCCAGAGATCGACTAACTCGGGAACCGGTCGAAAAAAGGCTTAGAAAAATTTCCTCTAGTCGCCGACTAGACTCGAAACCAAGTCTTCCTTCGTGCGGTCAAGCGCGGCGGTGTGCAAACGCCACATCCGCTGAGCTACACAGGCTCAAGGTAAAATATATGTTAAGCAAATTTTTATAAGATAAAATAAATCCTCTATTACCTTTTCATTTTTCGAAGGGGATAGACGGAAAGTGATGTTCCTAATTCCAACTGGAATTATCTAGATTCGAAGCGGTAACTCTTAAAAGGACTGCATCGAGTCACTTATTCCTATATTCCAAATGTCATCAGGGTTAATTTCCGACGTGTTACAATTCCACTCTCAAAATTTTATCGGATTTTCCAATAATACTGAACTTATAATTATTATATTATAATTAATGGTTAAATGGATGATCCAGCATTTATCTGTGTGTATGTGACACAACTTCACTCTCCTTTACACCCCGACTTTCATTTTAGACCAATTGTGCCTCTCATTTTTTAATGAATAAATAAATAAATAACAGAGATTGGGTGATATTATTTAATTGCTTACAAATATAAATTCTTCTGAGCATTACCATCCGATTATGAAATCAGAGCATTTGCCGTAATAGCAACAACTAAACCTGAAATGCCAATAATGTTGGTAATGCACCAATATCTAAATTGAAGCTAAAATTCCATTTTCTCATTGACTGGCTCATCTTTTCCCATATGAGATGCTTTTTATTATATTTGCAATTACTTACAGCCGATTTTGCTACGATGCAAGAATAAAAATCAACGTTTAAAAAAAAAAATTTAAAAAAATATCTGGAAAAAAAAAAGAAAAGAAAACTGGCATCCTGGAAAGTAACTGTCTATTATTATTTTTTTAAAAAAAAATCGAAAACAGCATTTTGAAACTCCTTATTACATTAAATTTGAAAGACTTCTAAAATAATAATAAAATGAAATAAAACTTTTCTTAATTCAAATTTGACCCGTTTATCATTTGGAGCTATGCTGGATGGTCTCATGCTTAAAAAAGTGTTTTTCTCCTTGTAGCATGTAAATTTTATTTTTATTTTTTATATTACAAACGAGGCATTGTGTGTAATAGTTATTGCTATATTTCTTATTTTGAAATGAATATTAATTTTATCGTACAGTTTATTCATGTGTCGAATTTAAGAAGAAAAAAAAAGCTCCTGTTCCATTATCACTTTTCATTATCTTGGTTAATGATCTTCTGAGTAACATATAACTAGCATATAACCCTTCAGCGAATGCATTTAATTTACCAGTACCTAAACAAACGTAATTTCTGAATGTTCATTCCAATGGAAACATAATTGCATAATATTATGTGAATTTATGTTTACATAATTCACAATGTGTTAAAAAAAAACGTGGACACGTTTACTTTTCTTGCACCAATATTACAAATAATTGATATATTCATTATTACGATAGGTGCATATACAGAATATTTAATATCCACCTATTGTAGGGGTAAGTTATTGTTAAGTTTTCTAAAGCTTATACATTTCCAATATGAATGATATCATGGTTTGTCAGTAGTGCTTAACCTTGACATTGGAATCATTAAAGAATTATACAAAGAATTGCATAATTCTTTGATGATTCCAACTGGTTGTAAAAATGACCTTCCTTGTTTGAGCATGAGGCATAACTTTTATGAAGACTAGCGAACAAGCAACTTCCTCAAGGACAATAACAAACTCTCCGCATGACAACATCGTAACTTTACAATTGATTCGATAACAGCTTATATTGAGAATAGATTTTCCAATATAAGATTTTTCCAATAATAGATTTTCATGAGACGCAATTAAATATGCGTCTCATGAGGAGTAGTTGGCGGCAAATTAAGGAGGAAAAAATATATATTATATTTCCCTAATTTGTCAGGTATATTATTATCTATTGTAGTGATGAATTATTGTTAAGTTTTTTTTTTACCATTATATATATATATATATATATATATATATACACACACACAAATAAGTCAAGTTTACGCCTGCATGTATTGGAAGTCTAGATGACCCGTAAAATAGTACAAGTCTAGGCAACTCGTGGTAAAGGTGGAATAAGCTCTGATCACTATTCTTAATATTTATCCTTAATGCAAAGCCCATCTCCTTGAGGAGATGTATGATGCTATGCATTAAAGGAAAGTGGCCACTACCCAGACCAGTTTCAACCTTTATTGAGGTCTCATCAGTGGGAGCCAGGCTTAGAAATACCAAGGTTAAGTAATACAGAGCTTATAAATATTTTACCAAAAAAAGTTACCATAAGGTGCTTTGACCTTATTAAATAAAAATCTCAGGATGAGAGATAGATGTAGAAAGTTTTTTACCTTGGGTATAATATATGTTAAAAATGCTAAGCTATTTTAAACCTGGTTTTACTCCATTTCCCAAGTAAGTACTACTTTACTTGTACTACTTTACGGGTCACCTAGACTTGCAATACATGCAGGTGCAAACTTGACTTATTTGTCTGTTTGCTTACTTGGGAAATGGAGTAAAACCAGGTTTAAAATAGCTTACCATCTTTAACATATATTATACCTAAGGTAAAAAACTTTCTACATCTATCTCTCATCCTGAGATTTTTATTTAATATGGTCAAAGCACCTTATGGTAACTTGTTTTGGTAAAATACTTATAAGCTCTGTATAATTAATATATATATATATATATATAATATTCATCAAAGCTTGATTTGCTTCCTCAGTCTTAAGAAAAGGCTGGTTATATTCCACTAAATCGGGCCCTACCCAAGGGCCTATGAGTTGTGGAAATACTTTCTGAAAATGAAAGCTGTGCCAAACAAAGCGTCCTTTTGCAGCTGCCCAATTTTTAATCCATCTAACTCGAGTGCTTCTAAATGTTTTTTCAATGTTTTAGGGATGGCGCCTAAAGCACCTATTATTATAGGAACAACTTTCGTTTTCTTTTGCCAGATTCGTTCAACTTCGATTTGCAAATCGCGATATTTTGTAATTTTTTCATTTTCTTTGTTGTCAATCCGACTATCTCCTGGTACTGATATTTCGATAAACGTAACACCCTTATTTTCACTATATATATATATATAGTGACTATATATATATTTTACTATATATATAGAAGAGTGGCTTCAACTCCTCCCCCCGCTGATATATTTCTTGAATATCCAGCTGTAGCCGAAGAAAGCTTTGTATTACAAACGTACATGAAATGAAAGGGGGGGGGGGAAGAAACGTTGATCTAATAGGTTTGCACTACGAATGTAGCATATGGACTTAGCTTTATAGGCTTAAATGAAAGTATGAAAGTGAGAGTAATGATAGTACACTAGTACAGCCTTTAAAAAAAAAAAAAAAAAATACTGCCGAAGCAACTAAGGCAGCCATGAGGCTATTATAATTATGTCTATTCATTGCATCAAATCGCATTGCTGTGTCTATGAAATGAAAATCCCAGTTTCCAGGAATAAAAAATATAGCTCATCCTCCCTTTTAAAGTTCTTGTAAAGGTTCTTTGGATCTTAGAAGGGTATTATAATCCAGATATTTCCAACCAGCCAATTCAGCAAAACAGCGCCAATGGCTGATAGAAAATCTCTCTCTCTCTCTCTCTCTCTCTCTCTCTCTCTCTCTCTCTCTCTCTCTCTCTCTCGTCAAGAAATACATCTTGACGAGAGAGAGAGAGAGAGAGAGAGAGAGATCTTAATCTGCTGTCAGATTGTGCCTGAAGGGAGACTGGATCAATGGTATGCCGCTGCCCGAGGCCACACTTGCACTGGAGTCTGGGCACTCCCTGTGTGTGAGTTATGAACACAAGTCCTTCAACCCGGCTCATGCTCCTTCTCTAACTTTTCTGAATCAACCCCTACACATGAAAGTCAATCATAAAAATCCTAGAGTTTGAAAAAAAAAACTATGAAAAATATAACAATAAAAATTGGAAACAAATAATAAAAATACGCCCCAAACCCACCCAAAATAATACCAAAACTTTTTCCAATAAGAAACACTTCTATATTCATTTCACCAACATTCGAAGCATTAATACAAACATTAGTGACATCCATCATCACTTACAACATCAAAACCTGATCTCTTTTTTTTCCTAACAGAATCTGAGTTGGCATCCTCCACGATCACAGTCTACCTCAGCTATCTCAGCTACATCCTACACGATGCATTTCGCAAAAAGAGCAGAACATGTGCTTGGAAATCGGAAATCTAGTATCTCCTATCAAAGGCTTTCAACTTAGAATTACCACTTTTCGATCTGCTCTGGCTCCAGATTTCCTTACTTCACTTTACAGCCTTCATTTGTTGCCTTTGTCGCTCTCGTAGCTCTGAGAATCCTGCTGCTCATTTTTACTACATACACTAAAAATTGATTTCTTGCAAACAAATTATACAAATATGCGATTGCCCTCCTTGAGAGCTTTAACATCCATAACTGGTTCCCCTACTCCAACTTCACAGATCAGACTGGTAGGGAAGCTGAATCATTCGCCATCAGTCATGACCTGACACAAATAGTCAATCTACCAGCAAGAATACCAGATAATCCTTTTCATTCTGCCAAAGCTCTTGAAATTTTCTTTACTATTTCTCACTCGAAATATACTGTGGGTGTCTGCACTTCTCATGGCAACTCTGACCACAATCCTATTCAAGTCTCCTTCTCTACAGTTCATCCTTTGTCCAGCCAATCTCAGTCTTGTACTCTATGGCACGATAACTGTGACAAATGGAATGGCCTCCGGTATTTTTATACTGATTTTCCACGGTCAGATACTGCTTTCGCTTTCATCATCCAAGTATCCGTAATTCATGATCAGTAACCAAACGAGTATCATGATCCTTTCATGATACTAATTCGGTTACTGAACTAGTAACCGAAATAACCCTCACTGAGAGCCTTCATTCCACACTCTATTGCAAACCCTGTATCCTGTATCCAGCCCTGTTCTCAAAACAATGTGCGTCTGCTGTCCATAATAAAAATGCAGCTTATGTTCAATGGCATAAATTAAAAACTCCAGCTTTTCATTCATCTTACACAACAGATAGAAACATGTGTAAAAAAGTTAGCCATAACCATCTAGCAACAATTCCAAAGCAGACTGCGTAAGAATGAAATGCAATGAACTCTCTTCCTTCTCAACTAGCAGTCAACCGTTCTAAACCCTTGCTAAGGTTATTAGTTGTAACTTTTGCCAACTAACCATGTTGTTACTTCTCGTGCATCCTAATGGCACCATGCTGGCCTCAACCAAGGAAAAGGCAGACCTTTTGTCATCAGTTTTCTTCCAACTCTTGCCTGGATAATGACAGTAAATCATCTCCTGTACTTCCACAAACTCCCCCACTGAATACCTCCTCTGAACTTTTGCCAAAAGTACATCAGAAAAGCCCTCATTAATCTCGATACTAATAAGGTTCCTGATTAAGATGGTACTCCTCGGGATGTGCTCAAGACTTGTGCTCCAGAACTGACGCCCATCCTGTATCACCTATATAAACGGTCATATTCTATTGGCATCTATCAACCAGCATGGAAGCAAACCCACATCCAGCCGGTATCCAAACAAGGAAGACAAAAGTCAGCCATTTAACTAACTTTCCATTGTTCTCACCTCAGTACTTTCAAAAGTGGTGGAGAGGGTTATCAACAACCAGCTTCTTCATTATCCGGATGCTCATCAATTAATTAGCGATCGTCAATATGGATTCCGCTATTCTCGTTCTACAACCGCCCTCCTAGATAATCTCACCTACCTTTGGATTCAGGCAATGGAAATATTTGGAGAAACTCATGTTATCGTTCTCGATATTTCTAAGGTCTTTGATCGTGTCTGGTACCAAGGCCTCCTGAACAAATAGCCATCTTATATCCTTCTTTCTACATTATGTGATTGGATTGCCAGTTTCCTCACTGGTAGTTCATTGTGTCGTGGTGAATGGGTTCCTCTCATCAGATTTCCACATCAATGCTGGAGTGTCCCAGGGTTCTGTGCTCACACCCACGCTCTTCTTTCTTTACATCAATGACCTCCTTTCTCTGATTTCAAATCCTATTCACAGTTTCGCCAATGACACTATTCTTCGTTCCTCTTCATCATTCAATAAACTCTGCAGTACCCCAAGATCTTCCATAACCAGTAACCTGAACACTGACCTCAATATCTTGAAACGGGATGAAGACAACTTAGTAAATTTCAACGACAAAAAACTGAAGCCCACCTTATTACCCGCAAGAAAAATCCTGCCTCATACCCCTTCGCATGTTTCAGTTTCCTTTCAAGATCAACTTTCTCTTCTTGGGTAGACTGTCACATCCAGTTTATCGTAGTACAAACATATTACTTACATTGCCTCCTTAGCCTCTAAAAAGCTTAGTGTTCTTTGCCGTTTTAAATATAATTTCTCTTCCTCTCAACTCCTAACACTCTATAAGTCTCAGATCAGTCCAACTTTGTCGGATATGACAAATCGGTTCCCATATTTAAGATAAAGCACTCCAGACCTCTCTAGGCATTCTTGATGATATTCAGAAGAGGGCAATCCGCTTCATAGACGACCCTTCCCACACCTGACTCCCTTCAGTCACTTTATCATAGGCATTCGCTTTCAGCGCTGTCTTTTCTATAGGTACTTTCATGGGCATTCCTCCTCTGAATTGGCTGCTACCATTCCTCCACTTTCTTCTAATAGAAGAACTAGAGCAGCCATTGGCCAGCGCCCATACACGTCCAACCTCCAACACACCAAACTAACTTCTCAACAGTTTCCTTCATTCCATCCACCGATCGACCTCTATTCTTTGGAACAATCTCCCACATGTTTCTTAAAGAGTAGGAGGCTGAGTACAACCTCATACTCTTTAAGAAACATAACAGGTTATATTTTCTTCTTAATCAATTGCCCACACATGGCACTGTAGTGTTATAGGTCTTGTGAGCTTTCTTGTGTGGGATCAACATAAAAAAATCGGAAAGCCCTATTTCTGGATAGTATCACTCATTTTACAGAAATGTTTGAGCTATCCAAAAGGTGAGAACTCGATGTTTAACACAGCCGAAAGCTGGACATACGTTTTTTAATGTTTTATTTTATTTTGTAATGTTGCCTCTATTCACGAAATGCTATAAATCTAAGATACATCTGTATGTGTGTAGATTAAAATTAAGTTGTTCAAAAAACTTGAAAAGAATGGGTTTTCCTCAACACACTATCAGGTTGATAGACAACTTGTATAAGGAGCAAGAAGCCACAGTAAGAACAGGTGTTGGATTGACTGATTGGCTTCAGGTTGGAAAAGGAGTTAGACAAGGATGTTTACTTTCTCCTCACTTGTTTAGTATATATGAGGACATCATGCGTGATGCATTGGATGAGCTAAGGACAAGAATTACGATAGGAGGTAGATTGATCAGTAATCTGAGGTACGCTGATGATACAGTACTCCTTTGTAATGACATGGAAGAACTAGGACTAATTCTTGACAAAGTTAACAAGATCAGTAATAACAGAGGACTTCAACTCAATTCTAGCAAGACAAAGATCATTGTTCTCAAAGGAAAAACAAACAGAGAAGCTCTTGAGAAACAAGTGTACCTTAATGGAAAAAGAATTTAGGAAGTCAGCAAGTTTGAGTACCTGGGATCCATTATTAATGTGAAGAATTGCTGTTCAGAAGATGTCAGAAAAAGGTTAGAAATGGCTAAAACAACAGTCAGAGACCTGTCTAAAATCTGGAAGGATGGATCTATCTCCATGGGAACAAAGTTGAGGATTTTAGATGCAGTTGTTTTTCCAACAACGACTTATGGATGCGAGACTTGGAACCTAAAGAAGTCAGATAAGAAACGGATATCTGCTTTTGAGATGTGGTGTTACGGAAGGCTGTTGAGGATATCATATACTGAAAGGCATACAAATGAATGGGTGTTAGAAAAGATTAGTAGAACTTTAAGGCTCCTTAAGGATATTGACAGAAGAAAGTTAAAATATTTTGGACACATAGAAAGGATGGAAGGAGGACTTCTCAGAACAGTAATAGAAGGTAAAGTTCCTGGAAAAAGAGGCAGGGGTAGACCATCAATGAGATGGATGGATGGCGTGTGTGGAGTGACTGATCTTCAGAGAGTTGAGACTGCCAGAAAAGCAAACAACAGGACTACATGGCGAGGCCTGGTGTGGAACATCATCGAGCATTGGAGTGACCATACGGCATCTGTAGATGCACAGTGAACAATAGACAAAAAACTTGATCCAGAGAGCCAACACCATACTTTTTTATAACTTCAGGACTTCAAAAATGCAGAGGTGATTTCATGCTGGGCAATGAAAATCATCTACTACCAAATTACCCACAAATGATCCATGCCACAGAGGAACTAGAAACCGCAGCCCGCAAGTTCAATAGCGGAGCAAACGTATATGATTAAAAAAATATAATAAATGCTGTAATGCGTTTATTAGGCAAAAGGGGGTGGTGACTCCTTTTGCCTAAACTGACTTTTTGAAAGAGGGGTAGGAGACGGTCTCTATCATTTAAGCATTCACTGAAAGTGATCCCAAGCAATGAATCAAGGTTTTAAGAAGAAGAAGAAGAAAAGAAGTGGGAAAGAGAGAGAGGGGAGGGAGGGAGAGATACAGAGAGTATGGCAGACAGCTGCTGCTATCTCATGCCACTAAAGTTTAGCACACGTATTATTGTCTCTAACAGTGTGAGTTCCGTGGTTGATTTTTGAGATGCGAGATTAAAAACTTCAATTTCTTGGATTAAAAATCTTCCTTGCCTGTACCAAAGATTCACTAAAGGCTCCTCTTATAAAAGGTTGCTCTAATTGGTAACTAGAATTGAACATAGAACGGTATTTCTTTAAAATGCAAATTCCATTTCCACAGGGTATGATATATGATACATTGTATGATATATGATATATTTAACATACTGTATCATAATTTCATATTCCGGATGTGGATATGATCTCGGATTAACAATCCTCACGGTACCAAATGAACTATAGGTTTGCAAATAATAACCTTTCGTTGGCTGGAGCAAGATAAAAAATAACAGTTTATTTTACTTGCGTAGTTTACTACACTTCTGTTATTTTGTCTTTGATTTTTCATACAATTTTTGCTAGCTTACTCGGAATAAAAATCAAAAATCATCCTCTAATCCCAAAGGATATCTAATTTTTGAAGATAAATGTGCATCTGGGCTCTACCATTTAGCCATTCCTAATAGTGGGCTTAAATTATCAATGAATAATGGCTTTTAGGAGAAAGATTATGCAAACAATACCAATATTTCGTGGTCCTAAATATAACGAGTATCTATTATTGTTTGGAACAGTTGATTCTATGGTTCATTTTCTTGAGTCGAGGAATTAAAATTCCGAGGGTTCAAGGCGAAGAAAACTTATTTATCTGCGCCAAGCATCGAATAAGTCAGAAGTGTTAAAAAAAAGGCTTAAAAAGTTCTTCTAGTCGACGACTAGAATGGAACTTATAACAATCTTTCTTCTGCTAGTATAGAGCAATGGTAGCAAACACCATTTCCACAACACAAGCATCCTGTTATTCAGCATATATTACCATTATGACTTCTGACCAATAATATAACTAACCTAATAAATATGGCTATATTAATGTGACAAAATTACTAAATATTCAAATTTATAAAATCTAGGAATACTTAAAAATATATTTATTCAATGGGCAGATAACCAAACAAGTTCTCCTACCTTTAAATGGGTAACTGGATTTCTTTTTTGAGTATGTATGAAACTTGGAAATAAGAGAGGATCTCTGATAAAGAATATGGGAGTATTGTTACCCACTAAATCCCAGTTTCCTTCTTCTGTATAAAATTTAACAGCGAAACCTCGAGGATCTCGCACTGTATCTGCAGATCCACTTTCTCCTCCTGGCATATATCAGCGAGGTGGGGAAAAGAAAATAATTGTACACAAAATTACATTTGGATCGTAAAGATGATTAAAAATATAGTGCAATAGTATAAATGATATTTAACTTTTGAATATTAGTATCGAATCTCTTTTGTTTATTATAGAAGGTTATAACCCCATGGGCATTATCCTAGGATTTATTCTATCAGCACTTATGTCAGATCTCTCTCAGATATATATATATATATATATATATATATATATATATATATATATATATATATATATATATAAATGACTACTCTTACCTTGCTGACAGAAGTAGACAAGGAAAAGAGTGGACTTTGAAAAGGTTTAAAGGTGGTGCTCTTGGCATACTCAGTTGTATTCTAGCCCCCATCTTTTAATTTTTTTCTTTCTTTTACATCTACTAATGCATCGTTCTTTTTTAAACGCATTCATTTTGTAGAGCTGCAGTTTGCTTTGTTATTGACCAACAGTATTGAGTTATGCCTTTATAGTTGTCACCATTTATAAATGAAAAGCAATTAATTATTCACCCACTGCGGGAACTTCTAATTTCACATTTTGGAGTTGCATTGTACTGTCTTTAGTCTAGATAGTTCCCAAAATGGGTTTTATTACTGATGAAAAAAAATTATAAAAATCTAAAAGATTATCTTAAAATAGGAATCCCACTTTAGAAATTTTATAAATGATCAGGTAGTCATCACAAAAGATAAGAAACGAATTAAATAATTACATATCTCATCCCAGAGGATCCATGTTGTTTGTTGGAATGTCTGGATTCTAGAAATCACTGTTCTCTACTTACCGGAAGTAGCAGTTATAGTGTAATCGATGTAAGTAGTTATAGTGTAATACATTCCTAAATTCTCTGTATTTATATTAATGTAACAATCACCATTGCTTGTGGTTAAAATGATTTATTTGTATTACGAGGGGGGATAAATAAATCAAAGAAAATCTTCTGCAGAATCAACTTTCCAAAGATGACGTTATAACATTTCTAACTACAGATTCTCTTCCTTTAGCACAAAACTTTCTTGAATCTTAATGATTCGTTTGTTGTGTCTGCTTCTCTCCAAACTCTATAAATCAATTCATATTCTTTTACCTTCTGTCGTGAAAAATCTTTACTCGGTTCTGTCTTCGTCTTCTTCTTCCTTTCACGGTATTAAATCTACCGGCCTGTTCCGGCCATATACCATCTCTTTAAGGTTCTTGATATATTTCTTTTTCCTCGTGGTTGATAGTTTAGTATTATTTTTAGTACTCAATTAGGTGCTATTCTATTTGCATGTTGAATCCATTTGTTTCTATCATTATTTATTTGTGAAATTAGTTCTTGTTGTGGTTCTTATAAATTTAGTGTTAATATTTATTCCTGTTATTCTCATAAATTTCGTTTCTGCTGACGTTATTTTTCGTGGTTTCACTTCCTTATAATATAAGAGATAGAACTCTTTCTACTCAATCTCACATAATAGCAAGACCTTTTTCCATAATGATGTCAATTTTAATAACTCTAAAAATAGCTTCATTTTTTATTCTACACACTAAGATGTATTTGTTAAGCATCTTAAACGGTGGATTTAACAACCAGAATATCAGACGATCATCAGTATCTTCCTGATATACTTAATGTTTTCCTTAACAAATACCATACCTTTTTAAGTGAGATCGGGTTTGGTATGTCAGATCCTTTTGAGCGCCATTCCCTTTCGACTCTAAACTTCATCTCTTTAGGCACTTCTATAATGGTGTTTAAAGCAATGATCGCATAATTTTGACTGGCACTTTCTCTGAGTAGAACACACACACACACACACACACACACACACACACACACACACACACACACACACACACACACACACACACACACACACACACACACACACACACACACACACACACACACACACACACACACACACACAATGTAATATAAGCATTGTAATGCAATAGAGCACGTAGGAATAAATTACCTCCTGGTAGGGTTACTATTGGGAGGAAAATGCACATACACACACACGCGCGCGCGCGCACACGCACACACGCACACACGCGCACACGCACACACGCACACACGCGCACACACACACACACACACACATACACACACACACACACGTCAAGATCTTAATGTTACATCAGCAAAAGGGAAAAAATAAGATGTTAGTATCCTGCTGAGCCTCTCTCTGCTACTCCTACTAGAGTGATAATCTATATAAATCACCTCCATCGCCCTAAACAACGGTTCTGTGCTTCAATTAATCTAGCGCTAAAATGAACTCAAAAAAATCTTGATTGATGTTGATAATAAAAGGTTTGTGATCGATAAATTATTCTTGCTTTGAAAGTTAACAGATACGACTCTGCCTAGAATGGAAAAATTATTATTTACCATTCGACTATCGGTCTACTGCTCTCACTTTAATCAACCATCATTTTGTTTCGTTACTCTGAATGCTGTATCTATTTAATCAATACCAGTATGGAATTGGTCCCTCTTGGTCCACAAAGGATCAACAATGGTAGATTCCCCTTGCTTATACCACTCATACTTATCCAATGTTCTACGAAAAGGTTTGGAGAAACTTAAGCTACTCTTCTTAAAAAGTTCACTGCTTTTGATTACGCTTAGTAAAGGTTTTTTTTGCCTTTTGAAACTCTGTTTCTTTTCCAAGCTAAATACATATTATGATGGAGAGAACGGCTGTCTCTTTTCCTCCTATTAATGACAGTGTTACAAATACGTGTTGTTTCATCTTCCTTTTGTACATTACTAACCTCCAAATCTTATTCATATCACTGTGTTTGCATTTGAAACTTTCAGTGCTCATACATTTATATGCAATCTTTAGTTCTACTCAAGAGTTCCTTCTTTACAGAAAAAGGCTTTCGCTTTGTACAAATTCTAAATCCACCTTCTGTTTCAAATTGCCCGTTCAATTAATTGGATTCTTATTAGCTTAAAAAAATAAATTTTTCCCTTCATACCATATTAATTGTCATCACCTGATATGCTTATGCTATCATAATCCTTTTTGTTGGGTGTGGAGAGCATTAAGCCTTTGTCCGTAATGTGTACCGTAATTCCCCTTAAACCTAACTGTAACAGAATAATTAATCATTCAAGTTCCTGTAATCCAGCATTCACTAAGTCTGTGATATGCATATGTTCGTAGACCAGTTCTTCTGTTTTGTAGGGGGAAAAATACAATACTTTATTATTATGGCATTTTAATAATAAAATCTGATTTTTAAAAAAATGAGCAGTATAATCAATAGAGGTTGATTTTGTTTTATATATTATTTATTAGCACATTACAAACAAATATATTAATTAAAGAGAAGAGCTTTGCGATGTGCATGCGAAGATAATACCACAGTTACTTTGACCTTGGACAGTGCCTCGTTCATTCTCTGTAGAACAAGCACATGTTGAACGTACGCCCTTTACTTATCGCAGTCATAAACTCAGTTTAAAGTTTAGAGTTTCATAAAACTATATGATAGTGATTGGATTGGACTACACTGAAATGCACTCAATCAACTGAGTGGATGCTGACACTTTTATCTATGCTTATCTTTGTATTTATTCTCAAGATTTAATCACTAAAAAAGACTTAAAACTATAACAAAAAATGATAAATACATCAAATGGTCTTGAAACAATACGGTATAGCGTTTTCATTGATTTAACTCTTGTACAACTATTTCTAAAGCTGTATAATAGTTAAACATATAAAGGTCTGTTTAAATAATGTTATCCCATCCTGCAATAAATACTCACCAACAGTAGAAAATCGAATAGCAACTGGTGTACGTTTTCCAATTTCACTGAAAACCTTTGCTTTGCAATATTTTGTTATATCGTGAGTAACTTCAAAGTATCCAAAAGCTCCTGCTCCCTTTGCATGTACCACTCTTTCTGGAATACGTTCTCTATATTTAGTAAAATGACATTATTGTTTTTAAACAGAAAGAACAAAATAGTTGAATACAAAATGTAATCAGAAGTGCTACGTTTATATTCACATATTCAATGGTATTAACATGATATTTACAGTGCATGATATAGGTACAAATATCTATGTTGAAGGAACAAACGAAAAACTCACTCTGATCAAATACTGTAGTTGTAGTTCATATAGTTCATATAGTCTGACTTTCAATATGAGAGAGTATGTGTATGGAACAATGTTTCTGATCAATCTGACCAGTGATCCCACCAGAAGCTTACATAATACAGATAGAATTACATTCTCAATTAAGTTCGGTGGTCAATTGCAACAAATATTCTCTCAGTTTTATGGACAAGAACACAAGATTCCACTTGAGATTAATACAATTTTCTTATGGCATTAAAATCAAACTGAATGTTTCATGTAGTTCTTCATAGCAAACTAGTTCTTACCTATCGAAATGGGCCATTTCATCTAAGTACACCACATCTTGAAGTAACATTGGTCCCCTAGGTCCTGCTGTTAAAGAGTTAAGCTTGTCCCCAAGAGGACATCCTGTGGCTGTTGTTATAAGATTAGGAGCATGCTACAGATAAATAATATTTGTTTTATTACCATCAAACAAGTAAGCTGAGACAGTATTTATATAAACGCTGTCAAAAATGCAAACATAAAGTTTTAAATATCTATTCTGTTATTTTTAGGATTTTTTTAAGTATGAAAAAATCCTCTAACGCTTTTTTATTCCTCAAACAATTCCTCAATTTAGTCATATCCATCCTCAGTTTTTAAATGCACTGAGGAGAGAGAACACCTCAAATACCTATCAAATCTCCTATCCCTAAACTTTAACTGGCATATTATTATCTGAAATAGTGTTCTGAGTTGAGAAGTTAAAGCCCAAATTTCAGGAGGGATAAAAGCCTTCTTTTTCATGCTAAAGATTGATTAACCATGGAACTGGATGGGGGGAAAAAATTATCTAGGAAAACGGGTTCTTTTAGTAGGCGACCAGAATCGCAACTTATAACGGTTTTCTTCTGTTGGCACAGTCTTATGGAATAGGAAGCGTTGCCTCAAGGATAGATGGACGCCGTTATAAATTAAGTTAATTTTTATAATTTAAATATTTTAGATTAATTAAAATGTCACTTCTAAATATAAACTTCGGTTTTTAAGAAAAAAAATCGAAACAGTTGTAACATAAAAATTAGCAATAAAAAAAAACACCTAAAACTATGAAAATTGGCAGGAACATAGAAAACTTCAACTGCAGTCTCAGTGGAGAATCTATACAGCATGTAAAATATTTCAGCTATTTAGGCACAGGTTTTAGTGAATATTTCAAATTAATGGAAATAGACAACAGAATAAGCAAAGCTGGTATGGTGTGGAGCCAGTTGAATAAATTTATATGAAATAAGAGTGGAATTAGTCAAAACTTTAAACTAGCAGATACAACACAGTGGATATGAGATTTGGTTAGAAATAAAGCACTTGATCAAAGATTTGAGACAACAGCAACTGCAGTCTCAGTGGAGAATCTATACAGCATGTAAAATATTTCAGCTATTTAGGCACAGGTTTTAGTGAATATTTCAAATTAATGGAAATAGACAACAGAATAAGCAAAGCTGGTATGGTGTGGAGCCAGTTGAATAAATTTATATGAAATAAGAGTGGAATTAGTCAAAACTTTAAACTAGCAGATACAACACAGTGGATATGAGATTTGGTTAGAAATAAAGCACTTGATCAAAGATTTGAGACAACAGCAACTGCAGTCTCAGTGGAGAATCTATACAGCATGTAAAATATTTCAGCTATTTAGGCACAGGTTTTAGTGAATATTTCAAATTAATGGAAATAGACAACAGAATAAGCAAAGCTGGTATGGTGTGGAGCCAGTTGAATAAATTTATATGAAATAAGAGTGGAATTAGTCAAAACTTTAAACTAGCAGATACAACACAGTGGATATGAGATTTGGTTAGAAATAAAGCACTTGATCAAAGATTTGAGACAACAGATATGAGAGTTTGAGGAAGATTAGGGGAGCGAAGAGATGGCAAATGGCAGAATCATATTAAAAACGAAGATATTGGGATGGAGCTTGAGATTGTTAGCATTCTAAGATGGTATGGCTACTTTAACAGAATGGGAAAAGTTAGCAGAACAGGTTAGAAGTACCTTAGAAGACTGAAATGTTAGATATGACAACATCGGAGTGCGGACAAGTAATAGAGTGATTTTGGGAGAAATTGTTCATTGGAAATTAGTGACAATGTAAACCTAATCATGTAGTACTGTCATAATAGTCTGTACGCATATTGAGGGCACATCAGGAAATTGATGATGATGTTGCGTTTTAAAATTAATTTAAACCATTGAATTCCACAATATGTTAAACATTCACTCACGATATTTCTAAAACGCAAAAATTAAATCCTACTTGATATGATAATCATATTTGTTAGTGCATATTACCTATCACTATTTGGAACAACGCCAGCGATTATACTATAAGCTCTTATCTAACGTATCGCGCTATTCAGTCTCAAAGTTCTTCGATTTTAGGATTGCTCAATCAAGTTGCATTTGTTACTTGATTTTTTTGAATTCATCGCGCTGAACTTAAATTATTATTTAGCGAATTAAATTTTAAAAATTAAATAAATTATGCCATGAATTTATGATTTATAATTCATAATTATGAATTTTTGATGCAGTCAAAAATGCAATAAAATCAATGATGCAGTCATCCAATAAAGCGGAAAAATCCGTCAACAGTATTCAGGAATTATTTCACACACTTATAATTTTAGTAGTTGTGTAAAATCCGTTTAAATAATCAAATGTTTCCTTCATCTAAATATTTTTCAATTTTCCGATTATGTTAATGATGAGGAAACATCGGACGTTTTCTCATTGAGAGTTTTATTAAAAAGCAATTCCTAGTATCGAAATAACACCAAACACCAAGTTTTAAATAATGCCTAAAAATTCCCTATTGAGATCGCCTATAACTGCGGAATGAAGTATATTACTTCCAAGGAGTCCAAGGACACATCGTGGAAGGACACTCCACTCCACACAAACCTCTCTCTCTCTCTCTCCAATACTTAATCCTTCACTACATAACGGTATTAACCATGATCAACGCACAACGCCATCTACCGCCGCCCATCAATAATATTTTTTTTTAGCTGTAAATTATGTGAATTTTGTGGCTAATTTGCCTGAATGTGGGATAAAAATCTTGAGTTTAGGTGATAAAAACCATACTAGCCCCATATGAGATCGGCTAGCTTATTTTAAATTGAAATAAATCTGAATTTTTGATGCAGTCAAATCAATGATGTAATCATCCAATAAAGCGGAAAAATCGGTCAACAGTATTCACGAATTATTTCACACACTTATAATTTTAGTAGCTGTGTTAAATCCGTTTAAATAATCAAATGTTTCCTGCATCTAAATATTTTTCAATTTTCCGATAATGTTAATGATGAGGAGTTGCGGGGCTGACAAGACTCGACAGAGTCAGGAGCTCTGCAATTCGGGAAACCCCTCAATACTCAACCGCTGCTTCTCCGTGTTGAGAGATCACAGTTACGTTGGTACGGGCACCTGGTCAGAATGCCACAAGAGAGGCCTCTTTGCCAAGCCAGAGCCTCCCACCTCTGGCTTGGCAAAGAGGGCCCTCAGCAGGCCCTCTTTGGCAAGCCAGAGGGTGGGAGGCCGCGTGGAGGGCCAAGGACTGGCTGGATAGATTATATCCAAAATCTTGGGTGGACACGTTTGGGAATCCCACCAGAACACCTGAGCTTGGTGGCAGAGGATTGTGACCATTGGAAGTTCCTCTTGCAGCTGTTGCCCCCACAACCCAATTAGGAAAGGTGGGCCTTGAAGATGTATGTATGTATGTATGTTAATGATAAGGAAACATCGGACGTTTTCTCGTTGAGAGTTTTATTAAAAAGCAATTCCTAGTATCGAAATAACACCAAACACCAAGTTTTAAATAATGCCTAAAAATTCCCTATTGAGATAGCCTATAACTGCAGAATTGCAGAATGAAGTATACTACTTCCAAGGAGTCCAGGACTCATCGTGGAAGGACAATCCACTCCACACACAAACCTCTCTCTCTCTCTCTCTCTCTCTCTCTCTCTCTCTCTCTCCAATACTTAATCCTTCATCTACGTAACGGTATTAACCATGATCAACGCACAACGCCATCTACCGCCGCCCATCAACAGTATTTTTTGGCTGTAAATTATGTGAATTTTGTGGCCAATTTGCCTGAATGTATGATAAAAATCTTGAGTTTAGGTGATAAAAACCACACTAGCCCTATATGAGATCGGCTAGTTTATTTTAAATTGAAAAGAGTCCATATAAATTCCAATCGAAGAGGCATTGTCTATTGGTTCTTCCAATCACGCTAAGGAGCTACTGTGAAACTATCGCCTTAAGTAATAAAAATTGTGCAAGAATTATTTTGTGTCGTTGTTTTTTTCGAGAAATTTACACAAATAAATAAGTAATAATTATTATTACTTATTTATTTGTGTAAATTTCTGCGAAAAAACAGCGACACAAATAAGCAACCTCTTCGTCGTATTAATCACTAAACTTGTAAATAACAATATCCACTCTGACAATTCCAATTAATCAAGAATTTGTACTTCTTTCCTCTCTTCGCACCTTCCCAATGTTTACCAATGTTGTACAACTAATCACAGTACTTTATTTTAATTTTTGCGTTCCTGGTAAAAGCTAGATATATTCATAAAAGAATGAATTTCAGATATAATAATAGGATGTGTTCATAAACACCTGACCGATTACAAATATTATATCTCTAAAGGAATAATAAACAATCTATCGCTGTTTGGATGAAACAGATATGAAATTTTTGTTCCAAGTGTTGTTGTACAGAAAGTTACACTGATTCCATTTATACACCTCTAGCAGCATGGCAGCTGTCCAAACCGAGTATAAGAATTCTCGCAAGGTCGTACATGACACATCCGCATTTGTGATAAAAAAAAAAAAAAACACGTTCCTTGACAATCTGTCCACTCCAAACTCTGGTAAGGAAAGTCGAAAGAAATGGAGGCCAAGGGATTGGTCTTTTCTCCAGGACTTTTTTTTTTTTTTTTTTTTTTTTTGAGGCTTTACTCGAGGACGCCAAACTATTGCTGAAAGACGACTTGCTACTTTAGAGGAAATTTGTCATGTGACGTTTGATTAGTTTCTACTTAGTCGTTACTACGTTCTCACGGTAAAGAATTTGTAATGATTTACTATGTGGTTTTTAGCCAGAAATGACTTAACTTCTAGCATTTTGATGAAGCTGCATAAATCCGAATTCATCAAAACAACAAAAGGAAACGAAATTTAAAGATATATTCTAATGTGTGGTGAAAAGTATTATGCTGAGATAGATGAAGTAAATTATGTCTTTAAAATGAGATTGCCAAAAGAGGGTGATGATACAACAAGATAAAAACATTATGGCAGATTGGGCGTTGCATGGTTAAACAAGACCTCATTGTTTTCATCAGAGAACCAGGAAGAACAGTGAAAAGTTAGCTACTGGAACAAACTCAAACTCAACATCAACACCATCATCGTAAGAAGTATCGACAGAAAAGAAGTGAACAGGCAGAAGAATTGGAGAAGTACTACATCGACATAACTGGTGTTACCGAAACAAAGGAACAGGAAAGAGAAAAACAGAAGAGATTATCCTAAATAACACCTACAAGATGTCATATTCAAACAATAATGATCAGAGAACGGAAGGGGATAAATTTCATGAATGGTAGGCTATATCAAGTAGAGTGTTATGATAAAAACTTCTTCGAGTCATTAGAGAAACCAACCCGACATAAACAAAAAGCAAAAATTGGTCCTTGTTAGAGATCTAAATAAAAGAATAGGTAATGAACCGCAGATGCATAGAAATGTGTGGAGATAATTTGTAGAAAAGAGCACAGTTAACGATAATGATAAATACCTGCTAGATTTCTGATCAGAACATCAGCTTATCATTATTAATATGATAATCCAACATAAAGATGTGCAAAAATTTTCCATGGAAAGAAGAAACCTGAAATAAGGAAAGTCGCATTCACTATGCCAGGGTTTTTCAAATTGTGTTCCGCGGAAAGTGAATAAGTGTTCCGTGAAAAATTATCCAAATGAATATTAATATGAGCCTGGAATGGTTTTAAATGCTACGACTGTAACCAAGGTGTTCCGTGAAAAATTTCATGATTTGTGAAGTGTTCCGTCGTAGGAAAAATTTGGGAAACGCTGCACTATGCTATTGTTGATATGATATCGTCACACATGTTCAGAATACAGCAGTATAAAAAGGATATAAAATAGTGAGTGATCACTATCTAGTTTTCAACAGGATAAAAAATGAATATCACATTGAAAAGAAAAATACGCAAGGAAGTTTTGAAAATCGACAAAGTCTAGCAGCTTTCAGAGGTGAACTGCAGACACAAATATAGAAATGTTATTGAAGAAAAAGTGAAAAAAGCATTTGAAAACGAGAACCACGGGATGGTGACCAAGTTACAGACTCACGAAAAAACCATTGATTGATTCAGTCAGAGAGATATGTATTGAAGTTGTCCTCAAGGGTAGAGAATTCAGAACTTCATGGTGAAATCAGGAGGTTAAAGAGGTGCTCATGGGAAAAAAAAAATAAAGCATATTAAAATTTCCTGGCTAATAAGTTAGCATCTGAGAGAATACATAAAAAAATGTAACAAAGCAAAGAACTGTGTAAAACTTGCTAAACAAAGTCATAGGAAGATTTTGATTAGAATATAGAAGACAATTATGAGGAAAATGGGAAAATGTTCTGGAGGCCTTTTTAAAAAGCTTAGAAATGGAGGGAAGAATACTGTAAAAGGAATCGAAGATGATATAGGTGATATGAAAACTGGAGATAAAGATATTCTAGATATCCAGGGTTGAAAAAGACCTTTAAATGGCACAAGCAGTGGCAGAACTGCTAGAAAATATTCAAAACGAATGTAAACACGAGTACCTATGAATACTTCACTTGGAAAAAAGCTATCAAAAGACTGAAATGTGGAAAGGCAGCAGAGTAGATGACATTCGGACAGAAATGCGCAAACATGGACGTACGAAAGTTTTACGATGGCCACACTGAATAATTCAGAAGGTTAAATTCCGGATGACTGTAGCAGAGCTCTTAAAAGTGCTCATTTATATATATAAAAAAAAAAAAGTAAGTAAAACTGAATGTGAGAATTATAAGAAATTTTCTACTGATTGTTCAAGTCATATTAATGCAAACATACTTGAGAAGAAGTTAAGAAAATTCTGGAAAGGATATTGAAAAGAACAAGCTGAGTTCAGGTCAGACAGAGGTAACGGTGTCAGATTTTCACTTTAATTCAAATACAGTAGTTGAGAAATCAAGGGAGTATATGAGGAATCTGGAATAAATTTCTGTACATTTAGAAAAGGTATGCGAGAAGGTGTGAAGAGAAAAGCTATTCAAAATGGTAAAATTATATGTAATAAATAAGACATTCTTCAGGACAATACATACATAGTCAATGTTTAAAACTGTAATTCAGTAGTTAAAATTGAAGGTAATAGAGGAAGACGTTTTGATGTAAAATAAGGTGTAAGACAGGGGTACACACTATTTTACTGCTATTCAGTATCTATATAGATCACATTATGATGGAAGACGGCATTAAACCTGATATCAAAATTCGAGATATCAATACCAGCTATCTACTTCATGCAGATGATGTTATATTATTAAAACTAAATCTCTGTATGATTCCTTAACTAAATTGAATACCTGCTGTAACAAATTTAGCATGAAAATCAAATAAACATTAACACTGGAAATTCTCCTAACAGAAGAACTATAGAACAAGTAAAACATTTCAGCTACTTAGACAAAATTTTATTAAAGATGGCAAATTAAATATGGAAATAGACAACAAAATTAGCAAAGCTGGTATGGTATGAAGTCAGTTTTATAAATTTATATGGAATAAGAAAGAAATTAATCAAAATACTAAACTACCTGTATACAAGACAGTGTTCAAATCAGTTTTAACTTATGGATCTGAGAGAGGGGTTAGAAATGAAACAGCTGCTGAAAGACTAGATACCACAGACATGAAAGTTCTGATTTAGTGAGCAGAGCTCATCTAAGCTTACAGTTAAACCGAATGGGAGAGACAAGGGTAGAAAATGCAGGCTTTAATGAAAGCAAGGGGGAAAAAATGAACAGAGTTAGATTATGGTCTGGGTGTAGAAGACCTATTAGGAAGATTGTCGGCAGGAAGTTAGTAACAACGCAAACTTTTCATGTAGTGCTCTCACGGTATGCTATACACCCTCCCGCCTTGAGGGTACATATCAGGAATTCAATGATGATAATGATGATGAAATACGCATTCTTCATGTCTTCTTATCTGTTTTGCGGAGAAGGAAACCTGATTTTCCACCCAAAGAAAACTCGGTTTCCTTATCGCTGTTAGGTGAAAAGCAGCACTTATAAATGTGCCTCTATCTTCCATCAGAGATTATATTCAAACAAAACAATATATATTGCTCTCCTTCCCCATTTCACTATCCCTATTATAATGCGTGACACGTATTTCCGTCTTTCGTTATAGAAATGTATCACAACTTTCAAAAAAAAAAAAAAAAAGTTACCACTTTACGTATAAAGTGTAGACTGTTAAGATAACTGGATCACCATTTTTTGTTTACGTAAGATCTCTTTAATAACTGGTCACTTCTATAGAACTAGGATGGGGGAGGGGAAAGCAGCCCAGTTAACCAGCGCGTCAGAGCTGTAACTAGGGCAGGTGTTTCATAAATTTATTGAATTTCCTGTTCGGATCGTCATGAACAAATTTCAGCGATCTTCTTTTACTTTTCATAGTGTTCCTCATAACTAACTCTCAGAGCTCTTGGTTTCCTTGCCTTTTCTCCGCACTGTGGGATTTGGTAGTTAATTGCTGTGCGCTAGGAATATATCCCAGTTCTAATGCGAACTTAAGCTTTTTATAACCTAATACTATGTACGCTATCATCACCGTGTTCTGACTCAGTCGCGACATCTAGTGTCGACCTCATTAGACTAATTCCGTTATTTCATGCAAGGAAAAAAATGAAATTCATGCAAGGAAGAGAAATGACTCAACAAGAGACTGTTTAATAGACTGGAGTACAGCTGGGTGTAGACAGATTTTAAGTTGAGAAATTTATGCTTCCACAACTACTGACCGTAGAGGCATGTTCTCCTTATGAATTTGGGAGGTCAGTAAAGATGGGAGATAAGGACGATGACGGAGGACGTGTCCTCGTGGAGTAGTTAGTTGATCTTATTGTATTGTACTAATTATCTGGGTAGAGATTATCTCAACATTCTCTTTATTGGGTAACTATTACAGAACTATTCCGTGAATTCTTTTCCAGTGATTTTTCGGCGTGAGATTGTATGTTCGCGCCTGGCTGTATTACTATGAAACTACTTTTTGCTCATTTTAAATTGGCTCTCACTACTCGTATGTGAGAGCCAGTTTAAAATGTATGTGCAGAGATTTTACTTTCCCTAATGGCGAATTCATTTCAGCCAAAGCGATATACAGTTTAACTTTAACATTTTTTTCGATCCCAAAGAGAACAGCGAAGTGCTCTTTTAATCCAAGCTTTTGAAAATCGGTCTCCACCTCTTACTATCACGAGGTCAAGTTCATTTTTCACTAGATTCTAGATAAGAGAGAAAGAAAAAGTTCGGGAAGGTCTGACAGGAGATCTTCAGTTGTTTGCTAATGATGCAAAGAGAAGCAGGGCTACCAGTGATGCTACTGATATACTGCATTTACAAGATGATTTGAATAGGCTGAAATATAGGCAAATGATCATTATTATTACATGACACCTTCAGGGAGCCCACTGACTCATCGAGGCAGGGTACCTACCCTACAACTCTCTGCCTCCACTCAATTCATCAACTAACTACAGCCATCATCTACAGCAACGCCAACACAATCACAAACATCCATGCTCGTGGTGGGATTCGAACCCGCAGCCTTTTGGCTAGCGGATACGCTAAACACTCGGCCAACTAGGCCAGCCATCATGGCTATCAGTTCAGTGTTAGTGAATGTAAAGTTATGCAATTTGGCGTGATGAGATATCCAGCTGCATATTATATTGGTGTGGGATTATGCTTGGAGTAACTGACGAGACCAGAAAGCTATGATAGATAAACAATTGAAGTTCAAGGGTCACATAGCAAAAATTGCAAATACATCCCAGAGGATAATTGCAACGTTAAAACGAACATAGACATGTAAGGATAAGGAAGTTATTTTGCCTCCTCATAAGGACTACTGTGAGCAGATTTGATCTCCTGAGCTACAAAGAAGAGTTACAGAGATTATATCTGGATTATGGAATGTAATTACGATAGACTGTGTGTGTGTGTGTGTGTGTGTGTGTGTGTGTGTGTGTGTGTGTGTGTGTGTGTGTGTGTGTGTGTGTGTGTGTGTGTGTGTGTGTGTGTGTGTGTGTGTGTGTGTGTGTGTGTGTGTGTGTGTGTGTGTGTGTGTGTGTGTGTGAACTGCAGACAGTAGCAAACAGAAAAAAGAGGAGTGATATGATAGAAGTCTATAAACCTTTATGAGGGCTTACAGGATAATCCATTTGGGTCCCTAGTTTAAAATTCCATTTCATTAATTTGAGAAGGAGTTGCTTTGGAGTCGATAATTTCTATATTAGAGTGATAGGTGAAAGGGGGGGGGGAATAACTCCCAAAAGGCAATAAAAATATTTTTATTGCCTTTTGGGAGTTATTTTTAAAAATTAACTTTTTTTTTTTTTTTTTTTTTTTTGCAAATATTCAAGTCTAACATCAGAATCATTATAATATTTTATAAAGATGACTGTTTTTTCTTTCATGTTTGAATGAGGAAATTATTTGAATAATGCATGTACATTTTGTTGTGCATGGTTTACCTCGTACTTCATTTCTCAATAATAAAGGAGGAAAATACTGAGGCTTTGGCACGTCTAGGATCCTAAAATATTGTCTATTCATTCTCAGCAAATAACACCTTTATAAAATTGGTGCATGTTTATAAAATAAGTAAGGGGGATGTTACCGTGTCTGTGGAAACATGTGAGCGTGATAACAAAGCTTCGTTCCTACTCAATCAAATATACGTCAGTCAAAGAATCAAAAAAAAAAAAAAAAACCAGATGATCTGCACAACTAAAGTGTTTTATTTTATTATACATAGAGAGATATGTTTCTCTAACGTTGTCTGATACAGTCAAAAATTACCAGCTTGTATATCCAGTCTCTCTCTCTTTCTCTGACGTAACGACTTTTATCTGCTATTCCATGTTGTCCTCTTCGAAGTAATTCTCTTGAGACCTGATTTATACTGAGCATAGCATTAGCGCCACTATTGAAAACACACGTGCAGAAGATTTACATTAGTCATCTAATGAGTAAGGAATGAGCAGAACGACACTTATTTTTGCTCAGACAATTCTGTACAAGCGGAGTGAACAATAAAATTGTTGCTGTAATATTAAAACTATCTTCTCCATTTATTTCAATGGGTGCATAAATTACAGCTTGGAAATATGACCGGTGAATATCCTGATTACCAATCTGGCAGATATGAAATTTCTATTTGCCTCTCAAAGCAAATGAAAAATAAATAAATTAATTAAAATAAAATAAATAGCGAAAATTTTTTTCTTCTTCTACAAATGCGTTTCTCATAATGGGTAATCATCTATTTAGATTCATCACTTTTTATTGGTTGGAACGCATGGTATTTTTTAAAATCACACCTCATATCATTTACGTGTAGTGTACACGGATTCACTTCAAAAGTGCATCCGTGTATATCCAATAACATAATATTACGTACGTTAATTTATAGTTAAAAAAATATAAAAATGGCAGACATGTGACAATTGATTTCATTTAAAATTAATATTTTATTTTAATTGCATTGTACACCTTAAATTTACATAAATTTACTTATTTATCTTTATTGTTATTATTAATTGACTTTAACCACTCTACTACTCTCTACCACAACTGCACACACACACACACACACACACACACACACACACACACACACACACACAGATTGACCTATAATTCGAAGCTTGGTCGTATTACCTTCCTTACGAAGCGGAACACTTTTGCCTTCTTTAGCACAGTGCAAGACTCATGTTAAAAATGAATGTCAAAGCTTTTATTAACTCCCTTCAAGTTGACTCAATTCCTCATATACTTCCTGCTCACTCAGCAATATCTTTATGAAATACTCATTAAACATCTTAACTATATCCTCTGCAGTGGTTATCATTGTACCATTTTTCACCAACGAACGTCATCCTTCATAATCAGTCTTTCTTCTACTGGCCACGTATCGAAAAAAACACTGCTTATAGTGCACTTTTGTTAGGCAATTGCATTCATGCAAATTACTTCCATAATTTTATTATTATTATTATTATTATTATTATTATTATTATTATTATTATTATTATATGCAGGGCATAGACAGCATATGCATAAAACTAAATGTATGATATTGACTGTTCCGTTCGCAAAAATTTTATTATTTAACTGGTTAAGAAAAAGGTATGCTACTTTACTATTCCTATTACATTTTTATTTGCATAATCTATTTAATCGCATTTTCCGTGAGATACTTAATTATGTGAAAATAATACATTCTCAAGTAGCCTGTCTTAATGGAATTACTCTAGAAATGATATTGAGGGGGGGGGGGGTTTGTTTGTTTTTTCTACAGAAGGAAAAAAATAAATAAAGATTTATAAATTTTGGAGTGTTCTGAAATTTCTATTTCATGTGACTCCTATTAAATTGCGAATATAAATAATTACAGCAAGACCACAATATTAAGGAACACCCTTTACATAGTCAAAAGGAAGAGACCTACCTTAGAAATATCTAGAATTTCTTGGCATAACAAATGTAAGTGAACATAAAAACTTGTATAATATCAGTAAAGTAAATCGTAGATAAAATGCCGAGGAACGAACGGTTTATAACCGGAAATAATACTTTTTTTTAGTTCACACACAACACATACACATATATATTCATACATTTTATATATTATCTATTTATCAAGTTTTTACTTTTCCATTTCCTATTATAAACAGTTAATTCACACCCTGTGTTCTTTATTCAATTTGTCAGTAATATGCTTTTATACATACAAAAAAAAAAAAAAAAGTAGAAAATTTTGGGGTGTTGTGAGGAGGAATGCGTCACTTTAAGTACAGTCTACTTTACAGATACTATTTGAATTAAGTTATTCTTTTATTACTTACATGACAGGTCTTCTTAAATTCGCTAAGTTGTTCAGCGGCGTAATTTCGCATAGCCATCTTTTCACTTCCTAATTCAAAATTTGTAGTCAACAAGCATAAACAGAAACATTGACAAAGTTGTTTGTAAATAAAAGTGCTGCGAACACTACCGCAACCTTAGTGATCAACGTGTTTCTCACAAGTTGACAGCTATTTCATTCAGTCAAGCAGTTTGTTTTACTTCCGTTACGAAATGCGGCTTCAGGTACACTATTACTACATAAAAGCGGTAAAACATAAAAAGCCTTGAGTGACCAGTTTCGTATTATGCGTCAAGGTCAAAAATTTCAACTATTGCGTATGTGACTATTCGGCCACATAAAATGGAACAAAGCAAGATGACAGATGATAATTATTTGCACGTTTGCATCATGACAAATGCAGACGATGAGAATATTGAAATTATCTAAAAGACAAAACAGAAAATTTACAGGTTGTAAATATCATCAAGTTAATAATAAAGTGAATGAGGGAGAAACGGGTTGCAGTTATAAAACAACAATAATTTTCGTTCCGATATTTAAGCAGAAGTTTATGTTAGTTGGTTCCAAAAAAGGCCACGTAAGCAGGACGTCCAACAATTCAACCAACCAGTTTGATATACCCTGAGGTAGCGACCCGAATAGGGCTGTAGCTGTATTGTGAGAGGAGATAAGTGAAGTTGCAAGCAGTCACTCGGGTATCCAGAATTTTTTAGGATGGAGAATGCTAATTTTATGAACTACTTATTAAGAATTTGCTTTCATAATAAGTAGAACTAATATAAAAATATAATTTAATATTGAAGTATTTGTAAGGATTAAATATGAGATGCTGAAGCATCCTCCTTAGTTCCTGAATAATATATCCCTCAAAACAAAATTTTGATGAAAATTATATATATATATATATATAATGATTATCTAAATTAGAACGGTGAACACATTGGCATTGCTATAATGTGTTTATATATAAAATATGTAAGTAAAAAAATAAAAATGAAGAAAGATAAAATGAAAAGAGGTAAAAGGGATACTTTTAAAATGAAAGTGATGGAGAAGAAGTTGAGTGTGAATATACAACATGCTTATGCAGCAGCCATGATTACTGAGTATGTGGGTCATTTGGCATACGTTTTTTCTTTTTTCTCTTCTTCTTCTTCTTCTTCTATTTTTGTTCTTTCCTCTATTATTTGGTCTCAGACTGTATCTTTGAGAATTGGATTCTCCTCCTTATAAAATCGACTTATTAATTCCTATTAATAATTTCCTTACTATTCATAAGTTGCTTTGGCATCCAGTCTGACAAATGTTTCTGTACTCAAGATTGTCAGAAATTATCCTGTACACAACTTTCAGTGGATGTTGAACTCTTAGGCAATATCATGCCTGCAATTAGTACACGATATTGTGAATTGATCTTCATTTCGTCCGTTTAGACACCTGGCTCTGAATAGCAAGGACCAGAAAACAATTCCGATATTGCACTGCAGAAACTCTGATTTCTGGTCCTTGCTATTTTCAATATCAATCAGAGATATCTTCAGTTTTGTTCAAGACAGAGAAATTGGTGAGAATTTTGAACTCGATAATTGCAATGTAACATTAATTATGAATTCAATTTGCCTTTATAGGCAAATTGAATTAGATATTACGTTTGCTTCCATAGAACTTAGGCTATGGAAGAATAATCCACAAATGACCGCTCAAAGTTCGATTCTAGTTACTGACTATAGGAACTTTTTAGAGGTTGTTTTTAGCTGGTTCCCAAACAGTTGGAAACGACTAAAACAAGAAATAACAATAATAGACAAAATCCAAGAAAGAAGACTGCGATGGTTTGGCCATGTGACCGGAATCGGAACAGAAAGACTACCATCTAAAGCCCTGAATGCAACGATGAAAGGTAAAAGATCCAAAGGACGGCCCAGAATTAGAGGCATAGACAAAATTAAAGAGGACCTGAAAACCAAATCACAACAAGCGACACCAAACTGAACAGAATTGTTCGGACTCTCCCGGGAAAGACAGAAGTGGAAAAAAGTTCATTCGGCCTCATCATCATCCACATAGATGATGGAAGAGAGAAGAAGAACAAGCAGTCGTGACTTGAAATCGTGGGGGTGCTACAACTTTCGAAATATACATACACACTGTAAGTACAGTGTATACGTGTTCGGATAAAATATCAAAATTATGGTAAAAATTAAACAAAAAAATTAAACACGAAAAAATATTGTTTATTATCGATAAAATTATACAATTTGGTATAATTCAAAATTACTTAAAAATAAAATATATTCTTCTTGTTTTGTTTCATGAAGAAATATTGTTTATTATCGATAAAATTATACAGTTTAGTATAATTTAAAATTACTTAAATAATAAAATCCATTCCTTTAATTGTAATTAAAGGAATAGATTTACAATTTTTGGACATTACAATTAAGCCCTTTAATTGTTATGTCCAAATATTTAAAGAGACGGAGTAAACACGATAAGCACTACGAACACTCTACTACTGGCGCAAACTGCATATAAAGAACAGTGGAACTGCGCGACGGACAGTGCCGCATTACGCTAATAGCTCACATCTCACTATGTAGTACATATGCTTGCACGCGTAGAAATATGACACTGTGGTAAAGACAGTGTTGCTAGCGTCCTTTGCCCTCCTAAATGCTACAAGATGGATTTTTATTATTTTTTATACAAAATAAGAGAATTGTATAGGATTGTTGATGATAAAAAAAAAAAAAAATCAGCTAGCGCCTTTTTATTCCCGTATACGGGGAGTAGGCGAGGCTGATAAAATTAAATATAACAAGCAAATATAAATAAATTAATAAATATATTTATATATCGAGAAAAATTGGGGGGGGGGGGGTGCTGCAGTTCTGCATGCACGAGCTGCCCCTGTTCCCAAGTTAGTGGATATTAGGCAAGGACAAGTAAGAGTCTCCCATCCAGGAAACGCACTTTCAGCGAAATAAAGAGTAGAAGTCACAATCTTACACATAATGATACAATGACAGAGTTCACAGCCACGAGATGACCTCTCTGTCGCACTCTCCAGAAATGGGGGGGTGGGGGGGGGGGGGGGTGGGGGGGGGGGGGGGTGGGGGGGGGGGGGGGTGGGGGGGGGGGGGGGTGGGGGGGGGGGGGGGTGGGGGGGGGGGGGGGTGGGGGGGGGGGGGGGTGGGGGGGGGGGGGGGTGGGGGGGGGGGGGGGTGGGGGGGGGGGGGGGTGGGGGGGGGGGGGGGTGGGGGGGGGGGGGGGTGGGGGGGGGGGGGGGTGGGGGGGGGGGGGGGTGGGGGGGGGGGGGGGTGGGGGGGGGGGGGGGTGGGGGGGGGGGGGGGTGGGGGGGGGGGGGGGTGGGGGGGGGGGGGGGTGGGGGGGGGGGGGGGTGGGGGGGGGGGGGGGTGGGGGGGGGGGGGGGTGGGGGGGGGGGGGGGTGGGGGGGGGGGGGGGTGGGGGGGGGGGGGGGTGGGGGGGGGGGGGGGTGGGGGGGGGGGGGGGTGGGGGGGGGGGGGGGTGGGGGGGGGGGGGGGTGGGGGGGGGGGGGGGTGGGGGGGGGGGGCTTTCTCTGGCGCTTTTTTAGGAGATCTAAATTTTGGCTTACCTTCACCTTTTGATTCCCCGCGAATTCTTTTAACAGTCGACTCCGATACGCCCGCAATTTCACTTGCACGTTTTGCGACATGAGAAACTGGAACAAGGAGACTGGCTTCTAACGATTATTTTTCACAGAATCAGCGCATTATTCAATATTCTTTTATAAGAGCTACTGAAAGGTTTAACACCAGAACCTGTTGATTTTACTGGATCCATCATACAAATTAATAATAAAAAAATTAATGCAAAAAAAAAAGCGACAAGAAGCACGTGATTTCGCTTGTTGGTGACCAACTCGTACATCCTTTATTTCTTTCTCCTCTTCAACATGAATTAACTATTCTTGGCAATCTGCCAGCCCCGGTTCTATGAACTGTGGGCATACTATACATTCATGTACTAACGAATGTTAATTTAAACGAATTCCATGGATGAGGAAGTCCATATGGATATATCTTCTCGTAAAAGTGAGCTTTCTGTAAACAGGAAATTGAGTTATCTATCAGGAGAAGAGAGAGAGAGGGGGGGGTAATTATATGGCTAGATAGATACTGTTCCTCTTGTTAAGGAAAATTTGATGTTGATTTTCATTTTTGGTCACTAATGCCCTATAAAGCCCAATACATCTTCCCCCAGCAAGTCAACCTTCTTCCTGGAGGATTGGCCTTTTTCCACAAAAGGAGCCTGTGCATTTTTATGATGTCAAAGGATATCTTCATGATTGAAGGAAATGTCAGTCCGACTCAGTAGATGACATTTCACCTCCCAGTAAAACGCCACCATATTTCTTAATGCAGGCCTGAAGTAGCTGAAGAAATGTTTATGGCTTTTATTCCCCAAAGGGAGAAGATGAGGATATTTTAGCCCTAACGTTTGAAGACTGCTGGGTAGCCAACCTCTACCCTTAGCCAATCAGAGAAAGCTGACCCAATATCATCAATGATTTTAATAGATATCCGTGGAGGGGAGTTCGACAAACAACTGCTGCCATCTCGTGGTTTCAAACATTAAATATTATTTTTGGAATTAAATATTATGACTTCTGTTCTTGAATTTTGACGGGATTAAAAATTCGAGCTTCTGGGAGAATAAACCCTAATTGTTTGTGCCAGAGATACTGATTCGTAAACTGGTAGAAGACAATCATAAAAGAAATTCTTCCAGTTTGCAAGGAATTTCTGCCCCAGAATCGAACTTATAACCGTTCTTTTTCGGGCGGCCTAGCACACTACAGATGCAAACGTGATTTCTACAGTGCTGTACAGGTTCATGTTTATTTGAGTGCTATTCCAAAGATTACTTCAGTTTTAATGGACGCTTCTCAATCGTGTGCAGTATTTATCAATGTGTAAACACATCATGGCCGGTATGGAAATTAAACATGTAGCGTGAGCAATATTCTTTACGGACATGCCAGTAATACTGTAGAGATCCAGTGCCTTTCCATTTTACAGCAGTAAAGCAGTTCCTCAGGCTGGATGCCAGATAATTAACTGGATGGAATTCGATGGTAACATATCTGAAGGCTTCCCAATGGACTAGCACATAATCCAGCTTCCATTTTTTACATTACACTACCACATTGTGCGTGGATGGAGGATGGTTAGTGGTATTGTATAGCGGATATGTGAGGATACGGTAATGCAGTCGAAATATGCAGATTTGCTTCTTGTATAGGTGACATATCTCGCAGTTTATCTCTTTTCAAAGGGCGTTTCCTTGCTCTATTTTGTACTTCTAAAACTCCATAACAGTAAGCACAAAGCGATATAGTATCACTAGGATTAAAATAAAAACAATCCTTGAAGGAGCCTGTGTAGCTCAGTGGATGTGGCGTTTGCACACCATCGCGCTAGGCCGCACGAAGGAAGTCTTGGTTTCGAGTCTAGTCAGCGACTAGAGGAAATTTTTCTAAGCCTTTTTTCGACCGGTTCCCGAGTTAGTCGATCTCTGGCACGGGCAAGCAGGTTTTTCCTCCCGGAAACTCGGGTTTTTCGTCCTGTAAACTCAAGAAAATCGACCGTAGAACCCACATTATTTTCAGACATTAAAATATATTGTGTTAGGGTTAGAGACCACGAGATGGCGGCACATTTGAGCCGTCTCTCTTCACTGCGTACCGCTTAATTAGTGATAGCCTTGGGCCATCTGTCTCTGATTGGGTACCAGTGGAGATTGAACTGCCCACTCAGTCTCCAAAAGTTAGATAGGGCTAAATGGCCTCGCCTACTCCCGTATATACGGGAATAAAAAGGCGTTAGCTGATTTTTTGACAATCCTTGAAAATATGATCGCCACAAAAAAAAAAAAAACCTAATCAATTCAAAAAGTTCAATGTTAGCAACAATGTTAATGCAGCATAAATAATACAGTGATTTAAGTAATAATAGAAAACACTACATCTAACACAGAACTTCCATAGATAATTCGGTTTTCATGAAGATTGAAAAGACAATCAACCTGAGTTCAATTTCCATCTAGAACACAATCAACGGGACCTTGCAATTTGCAAAGTAGTTAGGCAAACTCATGCGTTGGTGGAAGAGTCAGTGAAACACCGAGAAAAATTAAAAAATTTAATAAGGTTTCACTACTAATTTCTTAATTTCAATGTCAATATCACTAAAAAATTTGCTAGCAATGTCTTAGCAAAGATGTTAATGCAACATAAATAATATAGTAATACAAGAGATACTACAATTTTTAAAGGAACATTTCTATTCCTTACATCAGCTCTGTGACACCAAAATTGGCGAAGATTCTAAGAAAACATAACATACCGACTTTCTTCACGACACTACCAAAGCTGCGTTTTCTTTTAAGTCGGCCGAAGACTAAACATAACCTCAAATATCCCGGCGTCTACCGGATTTTCTGCAATTGTAGTAAACCATATTTTGGCCAGACGGAAAAATCAATTGGAATTCGCATCGAGGAACATCAATGAGACATAAATTATAAGTGGACACAACCCAGTGCTTTATCTAGCCATGTTTTATTTTCTGCAAATTCAAACGAAGAAGGGCTCACACACACCAGTTCTTTGGGAAAAGTCAAATAACATTCATCGTTGTTACGATGAAATTGAGAGGAAAATAGTATAATCAAAAGAAATCAACCTTATCCCTATATATATCAACAGTAATATTAGTTATGACTTGTCACTGTTCTACCATCCAATATTGGCGTGCTCAAGATCTTAAACGCACGCGTATGCCTAATAATATACAGTTAGAGAGAGTTCTTTTTTAAACTATCAAGGCTTGAACCTTAACAGTTATTTTCTAAACGCTTTTTTGTACTGTTCAGAGCCAGTTCTTGTACGGTTATCTTGCTGGTTATTTCTATGTTTTTTTTTTTTGCACCTGAAGAAGTCTGTGAAGACGAAACTAGTCGTGCGAATAAAATTTGCATTTATTTTTTAATTCTCGGTGTTCTAGTGATTTAATGGGATGTGTTTCCTAGGGGATGAGTTTTACATTAGGGTTAATACTAAGAATAGTGATCCTAGCTTTATCCACCTTTACTACGAGTTGCACTACCCAGGTATTTGCTTACGCTTGGACTCTCCGAACTTTTATAGCTTGCTATATCCGGCATGAAACTCTTTTATTTCTATCTTAGAGTTTCTTATTCGGCTTTGAAATAATGTGGGATTAAATATCCCCTTAATTTAAATAATTTTTACATCGCCGAAGTGAAGCCTTTTGGCTCTTTATTTCTTTAATTTATTTGTGCATTTCTTTAACAACTTGTACGGTAAAGTATTAAAGCTATTATGACTACAATCTTGGTATTTATTGGTCTACCTACTCACTGATGAGACCTCAATAAAGGTTGAAACCGGTCTGGGTAGTGACCTATCTCCCTTAATGTAAAACAACATACATCTCCTAGGGGATGAGTTTTACATTAGGGTTAATACTAAGAATAGTGATCTACTTTACTACGAGTTACCCCGGTATTGTACTACCCAGGTATTTGCTCACGCTTCGACTTGCCGAACTTTTATAGCTTGCTATGTTTGGCATGAATCTTCTTGTTTTCTATCTTAGAGTTTCTTATTCAACTTTGAAATAAGGTGGGATTAAATATCCCCTTAATTTAAATAACACACACACACACACACACACACACACACACACACACACACACACACACACACACACACACACACACACACACACACACACACACACACACACACACACATATATCACGACACATACCCAATGTTCCCAATAAGTTTCGAGTGTGCACGACAGCGTAGTGACCGAGATGCTCCCACTCACACTGAATTGTAGTTGCGCGGCTGAAAATTTCTTTCTAAAAACACTGCTGGTTCTAAGACAATATGGACACAATTGTTTTTGCTTTCCTTTCCTGGCGCTTTACGTATTCTAATTGGTTTATCAACTGCCGTTGGATTGCTCCAGTTAGGTCATGTGATCTTGTCTGGCCTGCATACCTCGTTAGGCATGAAATGGCTTGAAATTACCTTGGAATTCTTCTTGGAATTATTCTGACATCAATCCTGGCATAAACACATCCAAACCATTGCAACTTTAGCTTCAAAAAAAAAAAAAAAAAAAACCACCTAGGATTTCTCTTCTGCTGAAGACGTTACTTCACCCCTGAACAGCTGTTAACATTATACAAATCACAAATCCTCCCAGCTATTGAATAATGCTCTCACATATGGGGTGGGCCCCGAAAAGTTTCCTCAAAATGCTTGACTCAATACGGAGGAGAGCAATTAGACTTATTAATGACATCTCTTACCAACTCACTCACTCCACTTTCACACAGATGTTTGGTTTCTGCAATATGTATATTCTAGAAATATTTCCATGGGAAATGCTCATCTGAAATAGCATCGATAATTTCCCCGCTCAGTACTAAGTTTGTTGGAACAGGTGCAGCTGCTGCTCAACATCCCTTTGTTCCTTCAAAGGGATGTTGAGCAGCAGCTGCACTTGTAACTGCTGTATTGTGGGACAGTCTCTTCCCTGTTGTGTTTCCCAAGAAATACAATATACATAATTTAAATTAAATATAAACAAGTTCTTCCTTTCCTAGCCCACTACCCATACACGGTACTAACATGCTATAGGTTGAACAACCAACCTCTTGTGTATGGGCTCAACATAAATAAAAAAAGGCTGTCATTGTATTTTCAAACAGATAAGAATGCGATGATTGGCTGGGGCAATTGCTTTATTTGAGCAATCTAGCAGCAGAAACTTGAAATTGTGTAAGATAGACTCAAAGACCCGTATGAAAATTACTTCATTAAACAATATTTCTCAGGGATATTAGATCCAACATTATTTCAAAGCCAAATGTTTGTAGAAACTATGAAAGTTTCGTAAGCAGTGGCGAATTTTCCATGCTTGCTGCGCAAGCTCATTAATTGAAAAAGAAGTGATAGTTATTTGTTAATAAATGCATGCATTTATAAGCATTCCATTAGGCTTTTATTTTTGTAGACAGAAGACGCCTTAAGCTTGCGCAGCAGTAATTGAGCTTTGCGTTGTGTATCGAAGGCCGATGCTTGCTCGTCTAGTCAAAGCTACCTTAGCTTGCTTGGTTGCAGGAACTTACAGGTCCTCGCAGCAGCACTGTGATTTCATATGCGCGCATAGCCATTTCACGTCATCTCACTCTGTTGCAACCAAGCTACCGGCCAGGACGTATATATACGTCCAAGTTTCCATGGATACGAAGTGCATATTAAAATTGTAATACCATTGGTATTACATTGAAGTATATGATGCATACGAAGCATTTGAGGATGCATATTTGATCCATAATGGCCGGTAAGGTGGTTAAACACAGGTAATATGCAGTCAACGTAGCTCTAGCCAGTGAGCTTCAGCAGCCTTTACAAGTGTGCGTGTTGCTTGGGAAAATTAAGTTACAACCAACTTTTTATGACGATGTTATTGACTAGTTCATAAAGATGAACCGTAGGGTGGAATTTGAATTCAAGTAGCTAAATTGAAAAAGATAGAATATTATTTGTAAAATAAATGTTATATTTGTATGATTAAATGTACATAAATTTCTAAATACTGTATATAGTTTTAAATGTTCAGTACAGGTAACCCTCGTATAAGGCGGTACTTATACAACACGGTTTCAATATAACGCGGTCTACAAATTATAGTAACCTTTGTTCAATGCGGTACTTATACAACGCGATTTACAAAAAATCAGTCTGGAAATTGTAGTAACCCTTTATCTTTTCATATATTTTTCACCACGAGACTTAAAAATCAAATTTTATCTTCGTTAAATTTGTATCTCCCAGTATCGCGCAGGTAGTTATAAGTAGCGAATTTATATTAGGAGAAACACCCTTTAGCACGCATGTACGTCAATTGTATACCGTATAAAGTGTTTATTGTTGAAAATTGTCTTCGTTTTCTGCCAGGAAAGCGCATTAAAAAATCATAAGTGTGTTATCTCTTATTTTCTGGTGAATTACATACAGAATTAATATGTAATGCTTTTTTATGTAAAAAAAAAATATTTTTATAGTAATAAATTTTATTCTTGATTTAACCCTGTTGTCCATGACGTATATACACGTCAAAGTTATATGGATGCGAAGAACATATTATAATTTTAAATAAAAATAAATGAATAAATCAGCTAACTCCTTTTATTCCCTTATAGAGAATAGGTGAGGCCTTTATACCTATCTAGCTTTTGGAGACTGAGTGGGCAGTTCAATCTCCACCGGTAGCCAATCAGAGATAACTGGCCCATGTCTGTCACTAATTATAGCAGCTACCGATGAAGAGGCTGGCAAACAAGGGCTGCCATCCCTTGGTACCTAACCCTAACATGTTACTGTCTGAAATAATGTGGATACTACGGTTGATTTCCTTGAGTTTACGGGATTAAAAAAACGAGTTTCCTGGAGGAAAAACCCGCTTACCCGTGCCAGAGATCGACTAACTCGGGAATGGGTAGAAGAAAGGTTTAGAAAAAGTTCCTCCACTCGGCGACTAGACTTGAACTTTAGTCTGGCTTCAAGCGGCCAAGAGCAGAGGACGCAAGCGCCACTTCCACTGAGTTTATTTGTATCAACAACAGCAGCTGTGCACATTTAAAAATAAATATATATACAGCTATTTACAATTTGTACATAGGCTGTTAATTCTATTAGGCATTTTCATTTACTCGTTACAATATACTTATGACACCTGTTTTACAATCACTGTTTAAATACGATACAACATGTCACATGCTCAATTTGTATTTTCCTTATTGTCCTATTGAATTGTTTGAGCTGTTATTTTGTTGGTATATGTTACATAGTGATTTCAGTCTATTTATAAGTTCCATTATCAGATCAGTCTATTCACGTTTATATATATACATATATACTGTATATATACATCCACATACATATATATACATACATATATATGTTAGCATTGACATTTTCCATATGTACAATTCGTTATACATATATCTTCATTCTATATGTTTGTTCACATATTTTGGATGATTATTTTATTAACTTAATTTAAATGCACATCTTATTCTTAAAATGCATACATTGCTTATGTTTTTATTTACATTTATATATGCATATATTTTGGTAGTATCTCTATACCTCATGCATATTTTTTTTTTTTTTTTTGTAGGCACTCTTATTTTTTACAAAATGAATTCCATATTGCTTTAACATTATATTGTTTCCTTAACTTAAGAGGTAAATCTGTAATTTCTTATATACAAAAGTTTTCTGAATTGCAGAATTAGTTACAGGTCTATAAATGGATAACATATCCTATTTACATTTTGGGTTATTATCATGTTATAAACTTATGTTATCTGCATTTCTTACAATTGACATTTCTACCGTCCTTGTGTCTGTATATACAATAACATATACATATTTCCGGTAATATATCTTAATCTACATATTTATTACTCGAATAGTATTGACTTATCTTAAGGAGTAATTGCATTTCCATTTTTTCCCCTTACACAATTAGATATACATATATATAACATTCTTATCCCTTATATATAGGCGTACCTATATATTATTATAAATATTTTTATTATTTTTTTAAACCCACTTCCACTGAACTACACAGGACTATTTTAAAATTTTAATATCATTGATATTACATTGAAATATATGATGGATACGAAGTGTATGAGGAATGATGTCTTTTATCTATATAGACATCGATGTGGTTCCTATATCCAAGAGCATGAAATAACTAGCCTAGTGTATAGAGGTTCTTATTGATTATAGATTGGCTAAGCATTATATAATACAAAATTATTGTGAGAAAGGTCGGTTTAGACCTTTATTGAGGTCTCATTAGTGGAAGTTAGAACCAAGAAGATACAAGGTTAAATCAATGCAGAAGTTATATTTTCCATTCAGAAGTAGAAAAAGAGGTGTATTATCTCACCTTATTATTAAATACTCTGGATACCAACGTAAATGATGTGAAGTCGACAGCTTCTACATAGACTAGCCTTGAAGTCTATGTGGACTAGTTGAGAAGTTACTTACCACTTATATTTACTCTTCGATATAGGATTAAAACAAAAACATATTTTCTTATCAACTGTAATGAGGACCAAGCTGAAAATCTTTCTACAACTATCTCTCATCCAGAACATTTAATGCAGAAAAATGCAGCTAACACCTTTTTTTCCTGTATGCAATACAGGAAAAAAGGTTCATCAAAATCAGGTAGGCGAGGCCGTTTTAGCCCTATCTACCTCTTGGAGACAGTGAGCAGTTCAATCTCCACCGGTAGCCAATCAGAGAAAGCTGATCCTAGGCTATCACTAATTAAACGGCACGCAGTGAAGAGATAGCTTAACAAGTGCCGCCATCTCGTAGTCCATAATCCTATCACAATATATTTAATGTCTGAAATAGTGCGGGTTCTACGGCCGATTTTCTTGTGTTTACTGGACGCAAAACCCGAGTTTCCAGGAGAAAAAACCAGTGCCAGAGAACGACTAACTCGGGAACCGGTCGAAAAAATGCTTAGAAAAATTTCTTCTAGTCGCCGACTAGTTTTGAAACCAAGTCTTGCTTGGTGCGGTCAAGTGGCGTGGTATGCAAACGCCACATCCACTGAGTTACACAGGGCAACTACCTTTCGTCCGGAATATTTAATTCGAAAGTGCATATAACGCATAGCACATAGTAGAATGCATAGCCATATACATTCTTAATATGGAAAAATGCTTTGCATTACGAGATACCAACGAGATTGATGTGAAGTTAACAGCTTCTATATACAGGTAGCCCAAGTGTGAAGATATTTCACGCATAAACTTTGTTTACTTTCACTTGGATAAAGGATTAAACAAGAATATAATTTCTTGTCATGTATGATTTACTTCATAACCAAGTGAAAAACATTTTTCATTTCGTTATGAAGTTCAATATGATAAATATGTTGTCAACGAAAAGTATGATGATGATAATAATGATAAGGGGATCGAAAACAGACATGAGAAGTTTACTAAAGATGCAAATATTGATTTCAAAGAACGGTTTTGTAAATTCTTTTAATTCAGTATTGCTATTTTATTTATAAAAGACAATAATATTTTCGTATATATTGTGATTTAAAACTTTAAATCACTTTCCTAAACATCGAGGTATTGAAAAATTAACTAATACATTCGAAAATATGGCGCTACTTAGCGACATATGCCGCTTTCTGGGCATGCGTGTATAGTTTTTAATCAATGCTGACGAAGAGAAGATGGCGTTAGTAGTTACTAGGGACAGGAAACGTAATTAAAGTATGGTTGTTATGTTAAACTATGTGATGCAGAACAATGTTATTGATGATTTTGGCCAGAATATTAGAGCCTTAAATGACACCACTTCGCAATGAGCTCACAACTGCCATCAGCCACTGAAAACAGATTTGCAGACTATTTTGTAATATGTGGACTGGATCTCAGTTCGGGTTTAGAACCCGATCAACTTTCAGGTACCTCTTCGTATTCAGCTAAACATCATACATTGGCAGTTACGTGCAGTGCTTTTATTACTTGTATAAACCACATACATCAAAGCTAAAATAAGGTTGATGTTTTCCGCATTTCGTCATTAGGTGCTAAAGAGTGATTACAAAATTATATGCTCAGTGCATCCATGCGAATCTCATGTTTTCCGAAGTGAAAAGTTTTTTTTTTAATCTGCTGTTTATTCAGTTTTCATATTTTTTTCGGAATACCCCCCCCCCCCCGAATATCACTATTATTTACATCTTTGCATTGAAAATTTGATGTAACGTGTTTCGTTAATGAATTGAGAAAGGTTTTCATCTGATTATTATGTAGTAGTGAAAAATTACTTTCGTTAAATATTTCAGTTTTTTTTCACCCTGGCGTCTGTCCACCACAAGTAGCATGCACTGAATAAAATTTGAGGGAATTTATATATATATTAACATGTAGTTTGTGTAATATCAGTTAAAGCATAAAAAGAAGCATACTCGTAACAAATAGGATGCCCATGTGTATTAGCGAAATGAGTGCAGTCAAAAAGCATTTTACTTTTTTATCTTACTAAATCAGAATTACATATATTGGTATAATCTCTGTTTTTCTGATCAGATCCTGCCTTTTATTTCACTTTTTTTCATATTTCTGTAGCAGATTTGTCTGATTGAATTTGGATTTTATAGACATTATGCCTCAATTTTGTTCTTTCATTTCCTGGCATTCTCCAGTTTGCAATTCAAATCTTTGTTTTCTTTATCTAATTGATTATGAAGAAGTGTTTAACAATTCACTGATTGTTAAACACTTCTTGACTACATTTTCTTCCTCTCCATTATTAACTTTTAAACATCAATATCCCTGTTGTGTAGAGTAGTAATAATATTAATGAAAACACCCCACTGTTATACTTTGTTCTTAAATTGTCTTTTATAATATTATACATAACATCATTGAAAATCATTTATCGCAGTTGTTACGTCTTTATATATGTTATCTTTTATTAAAAGCTGAAAGTTGTAGTCGATGATAACACTTTATAAAGAAGCATAGAGACAGTTTGAATGAAGGAAGAAGTGAAAAACAGGTTGAAGTGTGCGAAGTTGAACTGTAAAAGAATGATGGTAAGTTACTTCCTGTTTTTTAACTGGCATCATGGAAAGTGGATGATTGATAGATGTCAGATTGGTGGACTAATGTCCATGGAAGTACTCGTAGAAGATGCATAATTAAACACACCATCTATGACACAAGTTGAACTGAGAGAGGGATCATTGATCAGCTGAACTGCACAGCATCATGAATTTTCAGAGTGATTCTTTGCACTGCTCCAAACTTGAGAACAGTATTCTAGGGTTGAGCAGATTTGAGATTAGTATAGAGTTAGTAGATGATTGATGAAAAGTGGTATCATGAGCAGAAAAAGGATGCCAAGGTTTGTAGCAGCTCGCATGGCATTTGATGTGATATGGTGTATTTGTGCTAGGTAAATGTCAGTCTGAGAAGAGAGATGTAATTTTCTCTATAATATGAATATTATCAAGATGAGAGAAGGTGATTAAGATTCTTTTTGTGTGACTATTCTTTAGTAGTGTTGAAGATAAGGTTTTACTCACCACATCAGATAATAGAGACAGTTTGAATGTCTAAAAGTCTGTTTAAGATAATGGTTGTAGATGTTCTTAAAGGTTGGGATGTTTTGGCACTGCATGGTTTGTCAAATGAGAATGAAGTGTATTATAATCAGCAGTTATTGGTCAGTGACAGATATTCATTTATGTATAAGAGAAAAGGTAACATAGCAGATCCATAGGGAACTCGTTGTACTTGCTCAACAAGGTGGGAAGCCATGCACCATGATGTGCAGTGACTGATCAGGGAGAAAAACTGACTATCCAGCTATAGACAGCAAAAGATAAATCAGACAATGTCAGACCTGATTGAATTCTCTGGATATGTCAGGTATGACTGCAGGTTTTTCTAGATCTTTCCATAGCATGTGTCCAGAAGTGGCAGAATCCATGTTGGCAATATTGATTAACTAGTGGAGCTCCAAGTGAAGAAATTAACTGTTGATGATTTCTCCATTATTTTAGAGCTGTGATGAGGATAGTCAGTCAGTAGTTTTATTTTTAATGGCAGACTTTTATCTCCCTTTTTTGGAATGGGCTGAGTATATGCTTGATTCTATGTATTCAGACAGATGCCAACTAAGACTGTAGAGATGATGAAAAATAGATATACTGAAAAGTTGCATTCCAGAATAAAACTAAAAATATATCATCACATCAGAGTCTTTTATGTATGTAAGTTATTTAAGATTCTTCTGATATATTTTTGGCAAACAATCCACAGTGGAAGCATGTGGTGCACGAGTTCTGTATGGCAGTAGGATTTTGTGTATCACTCTCACATGAAAGTTGCAGAACAGTTCTGAAATCTCTTGTGTATGAATGTGATGAAGTTTTTTTATAGATTTTATGGTAAATCGATGCTATAGATATTGGACAGTTGCTGCTCATTTTAGCAGAAATGGGAGGGGGGGGGGGACGAAGGATCTCAAAGAGTGTCCATGGAAGTATCTAGAAAACATACAATGTAGAAACAGATCTATATATGACATTGGCAAGCACACACGTGTGTGTAGGAGGGGGCATCAATTAGCCAAACTGCAATAGCATAAGGAATGCTTAGAAAGTTTTTTTTGTTTATTATCTAAAATGTGAGAAAGAGTACTGTAAGGGTTTGTGATTTGTAGAGATAATAGCTGTACATGTGAAAAGCAGTATCTTGAGTGAAAATAGGCAAGTTTATTGGCAGCTAAGGATGTCATAGAAGTTTGCCAGGAAAGACTAGAGATATCACTTGAATAAGAAAAAATTTGTTTTGATTGTTGAGCTGAAGCTAATCCAGGTAATGGGAGAAGAACAAAGGTCTTTTTTTGTGTGTGTGTGGGGGGGGGGGTACCTGTTTTGGATGCATCAAAACTGATTTGGTTGTAATCACCCCATTTGAGGATGTGAGAAGATCAATTATATAGGACACTTCTTGTAGACAATCTGAACTTTGAGATGTTTGAGCACTGCAGTGTTTGTTATGTGAGGAATGGAGAATGTTGTTATCAGGAAAGTGATGGATTGGATTTAAGATCATTGTGAGATCATTTATGTACATGAGGACAAGGGTCATGATATAACAGAGTCCTGAGGAACATGTGCATTCAGCAGGGAAATCTGAAAAGAAAATACCATCTGCCATTACACATGGCAATCTGAGAGAGAAAACTGGGAACTCAGTTACAAAAAGTGAAGTGCTGACTAGCAGTTTGCTGACCATAAGATAGCCCTCTGTTACACTTCCTGTGAAATGCTTTGGAAATGTCACGTGCAATACCTCAAGTTTCTCTAGATCTTTTTATAGAATGTATCCATAATGGGTGATATAATATCATTTCTTCTCTACGTATGTCTAATGCACAGATTTCTTCATAATCATAAATGATAGATAAATAGAGGAATTCACCATAATGCAAAATCATGTTAGCTCAGTTGTGATTTTTTATAAGGTGAGTATACTTTGCACTACTGAATAATGCCAAGTGAATGTGAAAAATACTACATTTTAATGGGAGAAGCCTGGAGGTACCCATGGATAAATACACAAAACACACACACACACATCTCAACTTCTCCCTCTCTTACCCCAGCATACCCATGTGCATTGTCCTAGGAGCATGTATCATGCTGTTCTCTTGAGTTTGTGTACTTTTCCTGATAAATGTTTAATATATCATGCCAAAGATGAATAAGTGTCTCCTGGTTATAAGATTCCAAGTAGTGAGCAAAGTAGGAAATTCTTAATACTTGGATACTTGGATTAATAATAAAACTTTTTTATGATTTTTTAGTATTCAGTACTAGATTATAACAATATTTTTTTGAATAATGACTTCACACATGTAAGAGAAAACTAAATATAATTTATTACTCCTAATTTATTTTTCTTACATGCTTGAAGCCATTATTCAAAAAATATAGTATGTCTAACATGTATATCTCTATTTAACAACTAGTACCAGTTTATCTTACAAGACTGTACAGGTTTTTGAGTCTGTTTTTTTCGTTATTTTATTGTGTGAAATTTTGTGTCGCGGTGATTTTTAGGAACACATATACCAATGGTGTTCAACCTTTTTTACTACGCGAGCTACTTTTCTATAATACATTATTCGACAATCTACTCTCTTATATATAAGTTATTCGGCAATCTACTCTCTTATATGGATCACGTTCCCCCAACCTGATATCTGATTACACACAAATAAACAACTAAAAAAAAATACACAACTGAAAACTTTATTTGCATATTTAAAAATTTATTTGTCACTTTTAATTATTTTAATACAACAAACAAAACAAATATATTGGAATAAAATATTTATTTCTCTATTTTGGAAAACCAAAGTTAGAAAAAACAACAGATTGATTTCAAACTCACAAGTTACAGGAAATGCCGGTTGATTAAAAAAAAAAAAAAAAAAAAGTTAATGTGAAATTTTGCATCGTTTGGACTTCACAATGTTTTCATAGTCAATTTGTCTGAAGAAGTGGCCAATTGCAGACAATCATCCAAATGATCATTTATAATTTGGTTTCTTAATTGATTTTTTATGAAGGTCATATTTGAAAAAGCAGATTCTGACAAGCATGTCAATCCGAAACACTACAGAATTTTTTGCGCAATATCAGTTAATATTGGGAATTTTTCATGTGCATATTTCTAAATTACTTCATTGTTTATTGATTTTAAATGTAAACTATTCTGAATGTTTATTATCTCAAGTTCTACTTCAGCTTGGTTTATATCAAGCAGCTCACTAATTTTATTTGAAATTTCTGTGATGTTCAAGTTTTCTTGAAATGGATTATTGATAAAAGATGCAAATATTTCAGTTTTATTAAAATCTTTAAATCTTGAATTTATTTCTTCCTCAACTAATTCTATTTCGCAAATAAATTCTTTTAAATAATAGCAAAGCATTTCTTGATTTTGTTCAAAAAAATTTTAATAAATATGGGAGATGCCTAAATTTGTGGTCATTTATATTTTTCTTTAATAAAAGTAAATATTGTTGGAAAATTTTTATTGAACTTAACATGTCAATTAAATTTTTATCTCTACCTTGTTACTCAAAATTTAAATTGCTTAATTTTGTACAGAAATCTACTAAAATGTTTAGTAGATTACTAACCCCCCACTGAGAAACAGAGGGGGGGTTAGTAATCTCCATTAGCTTAGAGCATATTACTGGGCAGAAAGGAATATTTAGTAAGTATACCCAGGACACAATTCATTTATGAGATGGCAAGTAGCAGTAACATTCAGGGTAAGAAAAGGAAACTTCATTATCCTGAAAATCTACCACCAACGACTAATAAAAAAACAACTTGCACGCAAATGTTATGTATGTAATAAAAAAAATATGAGAAAGAAAACAAAAATCTGATGCCCTGAGTGTAAAACTGCTTTGTGTATTTACCCTTGCTTTAGGGTGTTCCACACTGTTCAAGAATTTTAAATTCTGAACAGTATGAAATAAAAAATGTTTATTTTCAGGTCTATCAAAACAGTCCTTTTCAGGTCTACAAATATTGATAGAGAGATACCTGAATATACTGTTTCCATTTCATCTTGGAGGCAAATTTTTAAGTTCTTTTTTTATAACACACAATGATATTTTCGAAGGAATAAAATATAAGAAGAATTGGAATACTCTTTCCAGTTCCTCTTAAACTGGAAAGAGTATTCCAAGTAAACTATTTCACCAAAAAAAATAAAATAAAATTAATAAATAAAATATATAAATAATAACGTGAACATTTTTCACCTTACCAACACTCAACATTGATGTGATATGGGTTCCAAATTTCTTGTTTCGGAGATATATATATATATATATATATATATATATATATTACAAATATATTACAAAGTTTTGTAATAAAAATGTCTGCTACAATGAAGTTTGACAGAATCAACAATATTATTACTACCTTATTTCTGTTTTTCGTGTGGGAGAAAAACAGTAAAATGTCACTCTTATAATTATATCAGATTACGGCAAAATTAGTAAGAAAAAAAATCATTTGCACTTTCTCTTCAAAACACGAAGAAAGAACATTGTAAATTTAGTCAATGAAAAAGAAAATGCTATATATTTTTCTTCTGTTATCTGATTTTTTTTTCTTGTAGTATAATGAAGAAATCACTGCATATAATATGGAGTATGCAGGAGGGAAAAAAATCTGGAAATTGGTTACATTATAACGAATAGAGAAATCATGTCAGAAAAAATTATTCACATAAGATTCTAATATAAGCAGACCTAACATTTTCTTCTAGGTTAGATAACTAAAGGAACTAAACCTTTGCTACTGTTTTACACTAAAATGAATGGGCATGTTCCCCAAGTGATTTACGTTTGTAACAGTTGTCTTGCGAACGATTTATAAAATAAATTCTCTGAAATATCTGCAGATTGAATACCCCCCCTTTTGGGGGGGGCAAAAAAAAAGAAGATTATGAAACGCATATGCACCTTTTCTTTTAAAATAATTCAAATCTTTTTCAAGATAATTGTATGAAATAATTTATGATTTTTCGATAATAAAAGTGAAACTGATCATTATAAATTAAGAAATTATTTTGGCATAAATAATGTATCAGCATGCAAAAGAAATTACAGTATTTCTGTTAAGATATCTATAATCAATAATTGAAAAGGAAACAAGACATTCTTGATGTATTCTGCACTACAGCTTGAGGCACTTTAGTGTTATCTCTTTTCTTTCTCAATAGCACTGAGAGTAATAAGCCTTTAGCTTTTCCTCCAGCTAAGAGGATATTACCAAGTATTTCTAAGACTTAGATTATTTCAGAAATAGCAACCACCACCAGCAGCACAAGTAGTAATATTTAGATTTTTTTAAAGAAAAACAAACAAAAATAATACTACTGAACTTTCTTTTGTGTGGTATGCATATAAACAATTTTGCATGATGAAAATATAGCATATTATTTCTAAAATTTCAGTTTGGGCAGTTGAGGTGGATAGTGGTTGTTGAGATTGCCACTTGGGATTCTGATAAGAATAGTAATTCTGGTTTAAATGATTGTAGTGGTATACATCATTTGTATTGCTGTTTAGGCCATGGATGTTGGCAAAGTGGATGCTAAAACTTTTTTTTTTTTTTTTGATAAGGATTAATGTTGATGGGGTTTTTAGGTTTCATTTTTGTCGTTTTTATGGATTTTTTTTGTTGGATTTTTTAAAATGATTTTTGAACTGTTTTTTGTTAGGAGAATTTTTGTGAACCACAGTAGAGGCGTATTTCTTTGGGTTGTGATCCATTATATCTGGAGGAAAAGAGATAAAGGAAATGAGGCATGCAATAAGAGGTGACATGCTCTCAAACATACTACGTGGCCTCAACAGTTTCCCCTGCAGCCACTGTACTCGGTTTCCTTCCAGTCTTGAGCTGGCAAAATAAGTAGCTGATTGGCATGTCATTGAGGGTATCACTCTCATTGCATGTGTGGGGGGGGGGGGCAGAAACTTGTCTTATTATATGAATATCTCCATGGAGTCAAAAGACAAAGACTCATCATGGAAGACCCATGTTAAACATTATCACACAGTACCTCTCATACCTCTCTTTTAAAACTCATTGACTGTTAGAACATTTGCAACTACCTCTGGCAATCCATTCCAACCATTCAGCTATTTTTCCAACTTTTGCAGTATGTCCTCTAAACAACTCTCTACTCCCAGATCCCTAGCCTCATCAGTTTCCCCAATCAAGTTTCATCAATATAGCTTGAAGTTTGAATATTAATTAAAAAATTATTATTATTATTATTAATTTACATATATTCTATTTATGGTAACAAAATGAAAGCAGCACTACTCATAACTGAAACTTTTGTAACATGGCGTTATTTTTTATCTAATTTGTGTACATATAATTTCTTTGAAAGAGAATAAAAATGAATTATTACTATCACACTCTCCATGGAATCAGCAGACGCATCATGGGAATTCATTCACACACATATGATACATGGTATGTAACATTTTTGACCTGAAGTGGGTGAAGGTTATTTGTCAGTATCCTTCACCCATACTGCCAGTTTATTTAAATCATCATACAGGATATCTACATCACCTCTCCAGATTTGCATCATCAGCAAACAACCCCCCCCCCCACCAAAAAAAATCATTTTCGGTATCATTAATATACAAATTAAAGAGCACTGTCCCTAGTACAGAGCTCTGAAGCACTCTAGTAGTCACATTCATTTGCCTTGATTCTATTTTGCCATATACTATTGTCTGGTGTGAAGCCATTGTAACTGACTAAGCAAATAAGCAAACTTAGGAGTGTGGCAAAAATTGCCAAAATTGTTTTTTTAATCATAAAAACGATTTTTTTAATTTTTTTTTTTAAATTTAGGGACTGCAAAATAGTGCTTGCCTATGGACAGCATATACCCTAACAGTGGTTCTGGGTGTCTCTCAGCCACCCCCAATCTATGCTACTAGCTTCATATCCATTCCTGTTTGCACCAACTTATGTAATAGTTTTCCATGCAGTATTCTGTCAGGTGCCTTTGCAAAATTGCCACTATCAAGGAGATATTCACAAAAAAATAACATGCTTCCATATTAATCACAAATGTATTCAATAAACCATAAACTCCACTTATAGGTGAGGTTGCCATTTCATTCTGTCTGTAAAGGATCATCTAGATAAATTCTTAGAGGGTTCACATAATCGTGGTTCTCACATTCATTATTTACTTCATGGTTGAGATGAATTCATCTGCACTTATAAACTGAGAAAAATTTTTACCATTTTTTTTCATCCATTAAAGACTTATTTCCCTGCTGATTCATATACACACACTGGAATGCATAAATTTGTATACATATGCCTCTGTGAATACATAGATTATAACTTTGTAATGCACAATAAGACGAATAATTGAAATGACAAACGAATACCAAACCCCTTAGGCTTAGCATTTATTGATTTTGAAAAGGCATCTGATTCGATCTGAATGGTAGCTATTTTAGAACTCGTATAAAACCATACAATTGAAGAAAAAAAAAGTTATATTGGTGTACTTAGTCATATGTATAAAATTCAACTGCATCTGTAAAATCAGGAACAAATACGAAATTTCCTATGAAAAACGGGATTAGATAGGATGATGATGTCGTAATATTTTATTACTCTTATTTGTTTTGTACTTGTTCAAAAGTTCTATACTCAATATTTTTACTTAAGCTTAAATACTCCCAGTCTAATATACAGTTGTAACTCCGAGCTCTAAATCTAAATACGTTGCTTGATTTAGTCTCCTATTTTTAATCCTCTCATTCAACTTTAATTCCCACCTTTGTCTCAAGGCCGTAATTATGCTTCTACACGTGCACAAAACTTTAGAACTAAGAAATTGCCTCTGGCTGGAGCCAATTTCTTTGTCTGAACTACTGGTGTTTTTCTATTTTGAATTCTGAAAATTTATTTGTTTGTATCGACTGTGCCATCAGGATTCATAGATAGGAGTTGAATAACCAGTTTAAGAAAAACACTCAGCAAGGCATGGAATTTTTCTCTTGTACTTATTACTAAATCTAGCAACACAAAATTTCTATCAGTTGTAGCTACTCAATACTCAAGGTCACACAGATTCGATTTTTATGAGCAGTGCGTTGATATGCAAGAATCAGGCAAATTATTTAACAAATAAAACAATTTATTCCTGCTAATTGAATGTACACTAAAAGTTAACACTAAACGTTCAAACCCTCTCGGGCTCTATACCTTTCAGTAATATTAGCTTGGATTCAAATTAATCAACCTAGCTTTACAATTTTCCTTTAAAGCATACTACATCATATTTCAATTCTGACATTAAATTATATCATGCACTCTAAACCGTCACATACATCAACTCTATCTTAACACACATAACTCAGCAGGATATTTCACAAAAACTTAACTCACGATCTAGAATCCTTGTTACTGTTTTTAACTCTAACAAAATTTTGTATCTCTCAATACAATAGTAATTTCTGCCACAAATTTCACCTCTAGAAAATTCCTATACAAGGCCTTACTTTTTAGTCATCTAGTCTGCAATAATAGATCCTTTAGATCGTTATCTTCATCTTTTACCTTCCAGTATAGCTCAATACCGGGTGCCTTTTACGATATCGAAGACATTTCATCAACCTTTAGGAAACTTGGCGGCTGGAATTACGGAATTAACCGTTGTTACTGCATAATTGAGCCTTCTATTACTTCCGGACGTCTGTTGGCAGGACGTAGAACTGCGACCTAGAATCGGCAAGACACACTGGAATTCCTTGCATCGAGGACTGGAACAGAGAGCTAGAACAGCATCTGGGTAGAGGCGATGACAAAAAACAAAAAGTGCATGCCTAAGCACCACAAGCCACCAACGAGAAAGAGCCTTCTCAACTACCTGCGGGAAAAGTGAGCCTCGATCTATTGATCCTTCTCCTTTTTATTCTCTTCCTTCGACCTTGGAACTACTACCGATTCATTCCCCCGGATTTTTCTTGGAAGGGCTTTCCCAGCCACCTTGATGTGGTTGCATCAAGGTGGGAAGCCCCATGCATACTTGACTTTCACTATAGTGATTGTCTTAGGTCATAAGTTAATCCGTCTGGAATATTTCTTTGTCTGGAACTTTCCTTTGTTACAATTAAATTTACAGTTAACTTTCTTTGTTCTTTACAGAATTTTGGAAGTCACAATATTCAACAATTTACTCTAACTTATTTCCATACTACATAAACATAAAAAATTTGCTAATTAACCACAAGTATTTTGTATGGATTCTCGTTTTCTAGTAAAATCGGCATATAAGGAATTGTTGTACAAAATCCGTCTATGCAAGATTTTACACTGTTTCATCTAAATTAGTTACAGCAGCCTTGAAGAAATTTTTAAAAATCTGGATTGCGAAAATAGATAAACTTATTTTTTTTATTATTATTTTTTTAATATCTGGTCTACACACAAAAGGCCACAAAGCCTATAGCACACTAGTGCTGTGTGTGTGTGTGGACAAGAGAAACAGAAGAAAGGAGGAGTCTGTTCACATTTTGCTTGAACAGCTGAGGGTTGTAATCTTTGGGAAAGGCAGAGTGGGGGAGATTGTTCCAAAGGACAGAAGTAGATGAAATAAAAGAGGTGGCAGTGAAGTTGGTTCGGTGAGTTTTAAGATGGACTGTAAAAGGGTGTTGGTTAGCAGTGGCTCTTGTTTTAATGATTTTGGAGGAGAGCAGAGGAATAGTAGTGGCCAATTCAGCAGAGCACTGTCCATGAAAGTATCTGTAGAAGAGGAACAAGGCAGAAACTGAATGTCTATGGTTGAGAGGGATTGAAGTTGGGTCTGTGAGAGAGGGATCATTAATTGCCTGGATTGCCTTCTTCCAGATAGAACCGAGCAATCTTAGAGAGGATTTTGGTGCACCACCCCAAATATGGGAGCAATATTTCATGGCTGAGCAGATTTGGACTTTGTATAGAGTTAGCAGCTGTGAAGTTGTGTCTTATGTGAAAAAGTACACAAGTTTTTTGACAGCTGCAGAAGCTATAATTGAAATATGGTTTTTTGCCAAGAAAGATCAGAGGTGCAAGTCAGTCCAAGAAGAGAAATCTGATTGTGTTTGGATATCTCAGTATTACTGAAGGCAAGCTCTTTCTTGCAAGAGATCAGACAGAACTGAGTTTTGGTGGCATTGAAGTTTACAAGGTGTCCTTGTCCTACTGGGATATAGCTAGGCGATCAGAGTTCAGGTCCCTGGTCATTGTAGATCTTGAGGATTCTAATACTTGAGCACTAACAGGTTTGTTGAATGAAAAGGAGGAATGGAGTGTACTGTTGTCAGCAAAGCTATGCATAGGATTGGAAGTCTTTGAGAGCAGGTCATTTATACACAAGAGGAAGAGAGTGGGTGAAAGAACACAACCCTGGAGTACTCCTGCATCGTGGGGAAATCTGAGGAAAGTAAGCCAGCCGTTCACCATGACATGTAAGTGACCAGCGAGAAAGTTAGTGATCCAGTTGCAGAGTGGGGAAGGCAGACCATAGGATGGCAGTTTGGTGAGTATGCTTTCGTGCCAAACTCGATCAAATGTCTTAGAAATGTTAAGGGCAACCCCATGAGTTTCTCCATGGTTTGAGTCCATAGGTGAGTGGTGAAAACAAGATCAGCAAGTGGCAGAATCCATACTGCTAGTCACTGATTAGTGACCAGCAGTATGGAAAGAACTGAGTTGCCCATGATTTCCTGATGACATTGTTCTTTTAGGAAAGTGGAAGAAGAAGTGTAACAAATGATCAATGAATTGAATGCAGAAAGTAAAAAAAAAAGAGGATTAAACATAAACAAAGGCAGTGTATAATACATTATCAAAAAGCCAGTACATTTGTAATGCTGGGAAATTGATATAATAACCCACTATGTTTACCTAGGAGAAAAAGATCAGAGTAGAGGAAGTCTGTGAAGAAGAAATTATACATAGAATTAAACTTGATTGGATGGCTTTTGGAAAATTCCATGAAGCCCTCAAAGGAAACATCCCAATATGCCTTAAAAGAAAATTATTTGACACTTATGGAACTGAAATGTGAACTTTGACTTAAAAATTGATCAACAAGTCGAGGACTATCCAGAAGAAAATGGAAAGATCATTGTTTGGTATTACTACTCAAGATAGATAGTGCAAATTTGGGGCAGAGATTACCATTAAAATATTCAAATAGGAATGGGCAGGTCATATTGCAAGACAATATGCAAAAATAGACAAAGTTAATATCTGAATGGTATCCCACTGGTGGAAAGAAAGCTACAGGAAGACCAAAGAAATGATGTGAGAATAAGATTAAAGAGATGATTGGAACTTGGTGTCATAGAAAAGCTCAAGATAGACTGAATGGAAGACTTTGGAAGATGCCTTCATCTAGCAGTGAACAGAAAATGGCTGATGATGAATACACAGTATTAGCATCACATATGGAAAAAATCCAGAATCATCTGCCATAGATATGTTTGTTTTAATTACTCTTTCAGGAATTTGTTACCTCCATCTTTCCCAAAAATAATAAATAAATAGCTGGAATCTGAACAGAAATAAATTTAGTATACCCAAATTTCAGTAGACTCTCCTCCTGAACTAAACTATTAGTTTAGCACTTGGTTTTAAAATGATCAATTTTTTATTAAAAAAATTAAAATCTCTAGCAGCTGTAGTATTTTTCTCAGTGTTTTATATTGAGACTAAACTTTTCTATTTCTTTTACTTGGTCTTTTGCTAAAAATTACAATTTCTTCTTTTCAGCAGCGTTATTATTGCATTCCTGTTGCATAAGAGAAGTGTACATGACTAAAGTGATAATAGTGTTTTTTTTATTATTTTATTAGTTTTTAAATAACTCAGTCTTCAGCATATGTAGCACCCTGAAACATTGCTGTTTTGTAACATTTATCGATGATGCTAGACCCAAGTTAATAGGATTTGAAAAAATTAGTATTTTCTATAAGACTATGTTATTTTCATTAGCTATTTCATTAATCATAATGAATGATAATTTTATTAGCATTTATCAACATTTAATATTATTGTTAATTACCATATCTATGTAATAATATGTCTAATTCTCTAAGTCTACATAAGTTTCAAATTTAAATCTGCAAACACTATGACTGACTGTTTTGCAAGAATATTTGTGTTCTGATATATGTTCTATTAAATATTTGGTTTTTTGACAGTGCTAAGAATTTTTATTTAGGACTCAAGATTATGTTAAAATATTCAGTTTTAGGATATAGCATAAGTTTTGCAGGTAGAGATTAATAAAGTTTAGGATATTCATAACTTATTTTAACAGTATTACAACAACAAACCAACTAAATTATAAAAAAAATGTTTATTAACTGGCTTATATTTTTCTGGATTTCAAACCAGCATCTTCAGAAAGCTATTTGTTCTAATGATGCAGCTCTTTCCACTAAACTGAAAAATATCTTCGCTATACTTTCCTGGGCTGTGGCTACAGCTTCTACAAAATAGATAAAATACTACATGGCCCTCTTCCCCCCCCCCACCCCTCCTCAAATACACAAAAACTAAAACACCACTATTCCTATTCCCTATATCTGAGGTACATCTGAAAAAGATAGTCATACTAATAAAACATAACTGTTGCATCACATTCAAACCACATGTTAAATTAGCAATTCTGATTCACTCTCCTAAGGATAAACTCCATCTCCTGGAATATTATTATTATTATCTGAGACCTCCAGGGAGTCAAGAACACATCGAGGGAGACTGTAAATTACCTAACCCAGCTATCATACCTTCCCTTAAATTCATTTACACTAGATGCACTCACTACCACTAAGGGCAAATTATTCCACTCACTCACTGCTCTCTGAGAGAAAAACCTAGCTCTTACCCCTTTCTTGACTGAGAACAACCTTAACTTCCATGGATGCCCCCATGTTCTCTCCCCGCCTTTCATATAACAAAAAATTTCATCACTTGAAATGCTATAACACCATTTCAAAAGTTTATAGACCTCTATCATATCACCCCTCTTTCTCCTGCTAATCAGAGTCTGTAATCCGCATACTCGCAATCTGTCCTCATAATCTAAATCCCATAATCCAGATATAATCTTTGTAATTCTTCTTTGCACCCTTTCCACAGCTTCTTTATCCCCTTGGAACCTGGGAGACCAAATCTGAGCACAGTAATCCAAGTGTGGTCTTATTAAAGCCTTATAAAGAGGCAAAATTACTTCCTTATCCTTACATGTCAAGGTTCACTTCAGCATAGAAATTATCCTCTGAGTTGTATTTGCAACTTTTGCTATGTGACCTTTGAACTTTAAATTCTTATCCACCAATACACCAAGATCCCTTGCCTCTTCAGTTTCTTGTAGCATAACCCTGCAATGCATAACTTTACACTTACTAACATTAAACTGATAGCCATTTTCGTTTGCCCAGATTTCCAGTGTATTCAAATCATTTTGTAATTGCTGAATATTAGTAGCATCCCTGATTGCCCTGCCTATCTTCGCATCATCAGCAAACAATTGCAAATCTGATGATCCTGCTTGAAGTCATTAATGTATAGATTGAACAATAATGGCCCAAGGACTTAACCCTGAGGTACACCACTGGTTACTTTAAATCTGGCAGATTCACACCCACTGTATACTACTTTTTGATATCTGTCTGTAAACCATCTCCTGATCCAAGTCAATAGATTATGTTCCAATCCCATATTCTCCAGTTTATGCAACAGCCTATCGTGTGGTATCCTATCAAATGTTTAGAAAAATCCAACATTATCATAGTGTATCCATTTCCTTTATCCAACTCGGTTGTAACATTGTTATAAAATATTAGCAAATTGCTAAAACATGACCTTCCTTTAGTAAACCCATGCTGTTCCCTGCAGAGTATAGAATGCTTGTCCTACCCATTTCTGTATGCGAGTTCTTACTAACTTCTCTAAAATCTTCACTACAACACCAGAAATACTAATAGGTCAGTAGTTAAACACATCAGTTTTTGCACCACCCTTGTGCAATGGAACTATATTACATTCCTTCCATTCCTGTGGTATCATTTCTGAGCTGAGACTCAGGTTATACAAATGTGTGAAAGGTCTAGCCAATTCAGCTGAACATTCCTTTAACAAACTGGCAGATATTCCATCTGTCTCTATTGACAAATTCTTATTCAGGTTATGCAAAAGCAAAAGAAAATGAATATGCTTTATAGAAATCATTACAGATCTGAAAGAATATTTTTAGAATGCAGCCATGGCTGTAAAGCATTTTCTTAACCTGAACAAATATGATTGCATTAATTTGCCATATGGGAGACCGTTATCTTAAGATCAACTCCTACATAGCCGTAATACTTTTTTCTTTTCTTTTTTTTTTTTTTTTTTTGCAACATTCGAAGGCACCATTGGGATTTTAGATCATTTGTCCATAAGTTATATGTTTAGTTTAATCCTTTATTCAAGTGTAAGCAAACAAAGTTTGCTTACACTTGGATAAAGGATTAAACTAAACATATAATTTATACTCTAAACAAGTGGGAAAAAACTTCCAACATCATTTGTCCATTACATTTGAATTGTTTCACTAACTCATTGTTATGTGTTAACTGTAACATGTAATGTGCTCTGAGGTTGATGGTTTAAATCCAGTGAAATATAAGCCAGTTAATTAGTAAGGTTTATGTATCCTCAAGTGGTGTACAGAATACTATAATGGTACTACACGATTAAGTTTACATGTTACCCTTCTTAACTGCAATTTAGGAAGTGGAGGAATTGTCAAAATATCAGGAATTGTATCTTAATAATGTTTTTTACATCATTAAAAATGCAATTCGTAAAAGTTAACTGAATTCTAAAGTTTGCAAGAATGATTTCATGTTAATATGGTGACGAAGCTGATAGCATAACACTGCTAATATGGAATGAAACTGAAGTGTGTTAGTTCTTTTTTAGGGATTTGCTAATGATGTGGAAGACCATAGCTGTTAATAACCCTTTCTATAAACTTTGATTTGTAATCATTAATGATATTTCTAAGATTCTAATTGAAATGCACACTGCAGGAAAAATATAAAAACTGCATTTTTACCTTTATATGAAAAAATTTCAAGATTGCAGCCAAATGGTGACATAAATTTATTGGCAGCATACTAATAAATTATATTACACAAAAAATGTGTTATAAATTTCATACAAATTAAATTGCAATACGTTTTTGTCAAAAGTTACTAATTTCCTACAGACGTAGTTAACGAATTAAGGTACAGTGCTTACAGAAAACTATGTGGAGAAAGATATCAGTATGGAATGTGTACACCCCGAACAATGTCATATCATGCTTAGCATCAAGTGATTCACGAGTTCTTGAGGTAAGCTGGCCCACTCCTCCTTCAGAGCTAGGATAAGGCCTTGTTTCTTTTCTTAAAGTTCTCTTTCAGAAAAGAAACAAGGCCTTATAAACTTATAGAAACTATACATCTCTCTATTGCATTCCAAACGTGTTCTATGAGGTTGAGATCTGGGGAGTGTGTGCTGGCCATTTGATTAATATTCTTGGTCAACAGAAGTATCTACACTGCTTGTGTATAATGTGGTGTGGCATTGTCATCCATAAAAATGAATTCTTCACCTACAGCACCATTGAACATGATGCTGAAGAAGTTCATTTCAGTATCGTTTACCAGTCATAGTCCCTTTTACCAGCATTTGTAATTCAGTGAGTCAATTAAGCATAATGCCTCCCCACACCATCACCCCAGCACTACCATATCCATCCCTTTCAAGAACATTCTTGCGATGGTAAGCAGTACCACGCGCCAGATCAAGTGTTGTCTAGAATTGGTGAAAAGACTAAATCAACTCATCTGTAAAGAGTACTTTAGCCCATTGGCGTCTTGGCCAGTTTTTATGGATATGACATCACTGAAAACATGCTCTACGATGAGTTGTGGATAAAGGGATGCAAAACAACAGGCCTTTGGGAATATAGGCCTACTTGTTGCAAACATCTTGCCACAGTTTATCGAGATATCCATGTACTTATGCTTGAATGTAGCTGACTTGCAGTCAGCTACATTCAAGAAATAGTGTTCCTCCTTAGGTTTTGGACATGTATATGATTGCAAATCTACATAAAAAAAAAAAAAGACTAACAATGGCAATAGGCAGAAATGGAGAAGAACTTAATTTAGGAGTGGAAGGAAATAAACTGGAGCAGGTTAAAATATTTAATTACTTAGGCACATTGATTGCAAACTTGTTAAATTATGAAAAAACTATGAAACACAGAATGAATCTAGGGTGATCTACTGTGACCAACTTACAAATATATGGAAAAATATACATCTCTCCAAAAAACTTAAAATTAAAGTGTATAGTTCAGTGATACTCTCTGCAGTTGTGTATGGTGCAGAGACTTGGGTTATCAAACTGAAATGAACAAAGATTGTTAGAGGCTTTGGAAACAAGTGCTTGAGGAAAATAAATAAAAGTGGCAGGGTTCCAGAAATATCACGTAAATCTACTGGTCACAAAAAAAAAAATTACTCTCCCATAGAATGAATTTTGTTAAAAGTGTGTGTAAGGTGTGTGCAAGTATATATAATATATTATTACTATTACTATTCTTACGGGCGACTCCAGGGAGTATGTAATATATGTAAAAGGTGTGTGTATCAAAACATTTTAACTATCAAAGTATGGTGCAACTATGTTTTAAAGAGGAATTATGTAAACAAATGTCTCTTCTACTTTTTATCTATGCATCTCAGTAATGGACAAGTTTTCCCTCATTTGACAAAGAAGTATATAGAAAACTCACTACTGGAGTGGAGTCTTTATAACTAATTTTTGTTTAAACATCAGCAGCAGTACCTGACATAAATTCTTTATATTTCTTGTTATTTTGATACTCTTCTGCTATCGAGACCTATGAAGTTTTTAGTTAGAATCCATTTTGTTTTTTTTGAAAAGTAGCTAGAGGTGTGTGTTTTACCCAGAAATATCATGTAAATGTACTGGTCACAAATACTCACTCATAAATGAATTTTGTTAAAGGTGTGTGCAAGTATATATAATATATATAAAAGGTGTGTGTGGTTTCTGGTAAAGTCTGTCACAGCATTTTTTGTGAAAATTGAATGTCTTTCGAAGCCTAAATGACTAACTTTAAAAGGCCTTGAAAATCTTGTATTAATCTAGAGCACATATGGGCAGCCCACGGGCCGGATTCGGCCCTCTACTTCTTTTGATCCGGCCCTAATTTATTTCAGTGAAGTTTGTCTGATTCATGGTGGGAGAAAACATGGTGTGTTCTACTAACTCACATTAAGCTGATGTCATATGACTTGCGCAAAACACACTATGTTTTCTCCAACCAAGGTCTCTTTCTCACTTTGACTACGCCGTGTCTGAACATGTTACAACGTGTCAGTTCGGTACTTGGGTTGGTGTTGTGCTTTCTTCAGTGTCTGCATTGATGTTATGTTCTGTTCGGTGCCTGCGTTCATGTTGTGTTCTGTTCAGTGCCTGCAGTGTAGAAGAGAGTTTTGTTGACAGTTCTGAATATCGCTAATTTGGAACAATGTCAGGGGTTATTGTAAAAAAAAAAAAAAAGAAAAGTAGATGCAAAGAATCGTCAATTTCAAGACAACTGGATGGAGGATTATTATTTTATTCTGAATAAAGGTTTGCCTGTATGTTTGCTGTGCAACGAATCCGTATCCGTCAACAAAGAATATAACTTGAAGAGACACTTTACTTCGAGACATGCGGATCACCAAAAATTGATGGACAACTACGAAAGATGAAATACAGAAGTTGAAGAAGAACTTGGATACTCAGCAGCAAATGTTCAACAAGCAAAAGAATGCAGCACCACAGCATTGTCAAAGCCAGCTTTGTGGTGAGCGAAAAAATCGCTAATCATTCTAAGTCATTTGGTGAAGGAGAATTTATCAAAGAATGTCTGCTGGATGTTGCAAGTATAATATGTCCTGAAAAGAAAAAAGACTTCGAGAATATTCGTTTGTCGAGACGTACTATTATCCAACGGATAGAAATTATGGCTGATGATATCAAAAAAGTATAAAAGAGAAGATTGCTAGATTGGAAGCATTTTCAATTGCTTTGGATGACAGCACCGATGCCTCCGATACAGCACAACTAGCAATATTTATTTGAGGAGTTGATGCGGATTTCAACATCACAGAAGAATTATTGGTGCTTCGGCCGTTAAAAGGAACAACTACCGGTGAAGATATATTTGAAACAGTCAACACAGTCTTCGAGAGATTTGGGCTTAAATGGAGTTCACTATCTGGCATATGCACTGATGGAGCCCCTGTAATGGTTGGTGCACAGAAGGGATTTATTGGAATAGTTCATGAAAGAGCAATAGAACTACAGATCCATCTGGAAAATTTAACAAATTTTCACTGCGGTACACAATAAATAACGGAAAAAACTCACGTAGAAAGATTATTTATTAGTATAATTTTTGCCTGTGTGTCACAGGCATCTTCAGTACATTAAGCTCAAAATTAAACGCTAACTGACAATTCCAAAAAGCGGCACCTAAGTAGCTGGTGTAAGATAACTAAAAAAGGTCAATAACTTTCCTAAAAAAAAAAAACAATAAAAAGTTGGGAAAGATTAGCTGATATGTAAAGTACTATCTCCCATAAAGGGGATAGACGTAAGCCGTCAGATCTGTTTAAGTTAGGAGAATGAAGTAGAGTTTCACATGTTTCTTTATAAAGGCGTTCCATGAGAAACTGACTTTTGTGAAGAACTCTTGTCTTTCTCCAATGAACTCTGTGTCTAGTGAAGATGGCATGTTCAGAAAGTCCAGACTTTTCAGGTTTAAAGTATTCAATATAAGATTGGTGTTCTTCTAGCCGAATAGAGGCAGATCTTCCCGTTTGTCCGAAATAAGATAATCCACAAGAGCACGGAATCTGGTAGACACCTGGATGATTAAGATGTGGAAGCTTGTCCTTAGGAGAAGTGAGAAGGTGGAGATTTTTCTAAACGGTCGAAAGGCAACAAAAATATTCAGTGGTTTTAAAACTTTTGCTATACGTTCACTGATGCCTTATACATAAGGGATAGTAATGCACGTTATTTCCTCTGTGTTTGAAGAGGAAGACATATTAAAACTACTCAAAGTTCTTTTAATGAAGCAATTCTTATAACCATTAGATAGAAAGGAAGAAGTTATGTATTGTAGTTCTTTCTGTAAAAGATCGTCTGTAGAACAAAAGGAGTGGGCCCAATGAACCAGTGTTTTAATAGTTCCTGCCTTTTGACTGGGATGGTGATGAGATTCCGCATGGATATAATGGCCTGTATGAGTCTTCTTTCTATAAACTGAGAAATGTAGGTTACCATCTGGTTGGCGAAGAATTAGAAGATCTAAAAAGGCTAACTGCTTATTTGATTCTACTTCTAGGGTAAACTTGATCCTAGGATGAAATGCGTTTAACTTAGTGAGAAATTGTTGAAGTTCATCAGAAGAGCCATTCTATACAGCAAAAATGTCATCGACATATCTGAACCAATGCGTAGGTCTGGGAGAAATGTTGTCAAATATACGTTGTTCAAAATGTTCCATAATGAAATTGGAGATAGCAGGAGAAAGAGGATTACCCATTGCTGTTCCTTCAATTTGTTGATACAACTTATTTTTAAAGGAAAAATAACCATCAGATATGTCGATGACATTTTTGCTGTATGGAATGGCTCTTCTGATGAACTTCAACAATTTCTCACTAAGTTAAACGCATTTCATCCTAGGATCAAGTTTACCCTAGAAGTAGAATCAAATAAGCAGTTAGCCTTTTTAGATCTTCTAATTCTTCGCCAACCAGATGGTAACCTACATTTCTCAGTTTATAGAAAGAAGACTCATACAGGCCATTATATCCATGCGGAATCTCATCACCATCCCAGTCAAAAGGCAGGAACTATTAAAACACTGGTTCATCGGGCCCACTCCTTTTGTTCTACAGACGATCTTTTACAGAAAGAACTACAATACATAACTTCTTCCTTTCTATCTAATGGTTATAAGAATTGCTTCATTAAAAGAACTTTGAGTAGTTTTAATATGTCTTCCTCTTCAAACACAGAGGAAATAACACGCATTACTATCCCTTATGTACAAGGCATCAGTGAACGTATAGCAAAAGTTTTAAAACCACTGAATATTTTTGTTGCCTTTCGACCGTTTAGAAAAATCTCCACCTTTCTCACTTCTCCTAAGGACAAGCTTCCACATCTTAATCATCCAGGTGTCTACCAGATTCCGTGCTCTTGTGGATTATCTTATTTCGGACAAACGGGAAGATCTTCCTCTATTCGGCTAGAAGAACACCAATCTTATATTGAATACTTTAAACCTGAAAAGTCTGGACTTTCTGAACATGCCATCTTTCCTAATTTTTTTTTTAAGGAAAATTATTGACCTTTTTAGTTATCTTACACCAGCTACTTAGGTGGCGCTTTTTGGAATTGTCAGTTAGTGTTTAATTTTGAGCTTAATGTACTGAAGATGCCTGTGACACACAGGCGAAAATTATACTAATAAATAATCTTTCTACGTGAGTTTTTTCCGTTATTTATTGTGTACCGATATGTCTACTCACGGTTTACCTCTTTTAAAACTTAAATTTTCACTGCATTATCCACCAACAAAATCTGAGTGCAAAAGCAATTAAATTCACTAATGTTATGGAAGTTGTAGTAGCCAGTATTAACTTTATTAAGTCATGTGCACTTAATCACCGCCAATTTAAGGAGTATTTGGCAGACCTATTTTCAGATTATGAAGATGTGTCTTATTATTGTGAAGTGAGGTGGTTGAGTAAAGGTAAAATGTTAAAACGATTTTATGATCTGTGACAAGACACTGTAGATTTTATGGACATAAAAGGAAACACAATTAATCAAGTAAAAGATGATGAGTGGGTGTGTGATTTAGCATTCCTTGTAGATGTCACTGGATACCTAAACGAACTGAATCTTAAATTGCAAAAACAAGGACAATTAGTTCATGAACTGCATGGACATGTCAAGGCTTTTTGTAAAAAACTAAGATTGTTGGAATGTCAGATAAGAACTAAAAATTGTTATCATTTTCCTACTCTAGCAACTCATAAAAATATATCTTATAATTGTTATGGAGATGAACTGAAGGCACTAATAAATCAATTTGATACCAGGTTTGCCGACTTCAAAAACAAAGACTCCACATTCGCCGTATTTGCTCGTCCGATGGATGCTGATGTAAATAATGTGCCAGAAAACTTACAGATGGAACTTATTGAGCTCCAGGTGGATTTAATGCTAAAATCACAATTTAACAACATTGCTTTGACAGAATTTTATAAATTTTATTTGGGGGAAGAAAAATATACAAATTTACGCACCTTTTCAAGAAAAATCATTTGTCTTTTCGGCAGCACATATATATGTGTGAACAGTTTTTTTTTTGAGGATGAAATGCAATAAATGAAAAATTCGGACAAGAATAATGGACGAAAACCTCAAAAATTCTATGCGATTATCCTTAAGTAATATTAACGTCAATATTGATAGTCTTGTAGTTGAAGTACAAGGCCAATCTTCACATTAAATTGTTATGTCATTCATTTTATATTATAAAATTTATGTAGAGCTTTATAATAAAGCATTATATTATAAATAAATGAAATATGAAGTAGCAACTTGTTTTAATTCATTTAATATTAATTTATTTTATTTAATAATTTGGTCCGGCCCTTGACTTGGAGACAGAATGATAATTTGGCCCCTGAACTGGGAAAGGTTGCCCATGCCTGATCTAGAGTTTCTGTCAGCAGTTACAGGATATTTTTTACAGGATTGGTAACCAAGGAGGCATGATTAGTCACTTGATTATAGCCAGGACTCGAAAAATTATACGAAATGCTACTCAGCATGCAAGAAATGTACTCGCCCAAGACCTCCTCTTTTATTTATTTTTTTTAAATGATATGTCGTAATAATAAGTTAAGAGGAGTGTTCTATAAAGTGATTAATAGTGCTTCATTTATGTTTTCTGAAAGTTAAAAAGATTTTGTGTAGAAAGTTATTTTTTATTAAATAAAAAAGTATTCTGTTTTATTCATTCTGCAGCTATTCACTAGCTGGCAAAGTCTGCCACATGTGAGTAGGTGAATGTATTTGATGAGCCTTGATCATAGCAGGAACAAGTTAATAAATATGTTTATCTTGGCAGTCTTATATCTAGCAACCTCAACAATATGGAAACAGTAAAACACAGGCTAAACCTAGGTTGAACCAACACGAATGAACTAAACAAAATATGGAAAAATAAAAAAATTCCAACGAGTCTAAAATTAAAATTATATAAAACAATTATTATCCAAAAACTGCTACTTATGCTTCAGAAGCCTGGAGATTAACTCGGCAACCAATCAAGAAACTTCAAGCATTTGAAATGAAATGCCTTAGAAAAATTAATAACACCCACTGGATGCAACACAAGACTAATGATCAAGTCAGAACAGATTTAAACTTCACAATCATTAAACACCAACTGAGATGGTTTAGTCATATTCAGAGAATGGCCCCCCCCTCATAGACTCCCATATTTAGCTCTGAATGGATATATAGGAAGAAAGAGACCTAGAGGCAGACCAAGAAGTACTTGGATAAAGTTGCTGAAAGAACATTCCCATCTACTGAGCTATAGAGTCATGATTGAGATGGCTAAAGATTGCAATAAGTTGAGAGCCTTTCTTCTTAGTGGACTCAACCCATTATCAAGCAGATGAGATGATGATGATCATTGCAGCAGTATCATTATTCATATTTACGAATTTAGGGACACAAAACACACGTGTTGAAAAGATTATTTTACTGATTAATAATAAAATAATAACTTTACTTTTCGACCCCTGTATTGAGGTCATCTTCAGAAGGATACATGTGTATAAGAAACAAGCTACATGCTGTTGCACTCTATACAGGTAAAGTACATCTACGTTGTTAACTAATCTTTTTTTCTAGCCTGCCCTCTAGTGATTAAAAAAAATAATAAATAAATAAAAAAACTATAATAAACTCTGCTAGTCCTCACGTGCTAGGATTCTTCTGGAATTATACAGTTATCTTCTGGATTTGTACAGTACAGGTTGCTATTGAATGTTCAGGGGAAGGGGGAAAAAAAAAAGCACTTCACCGGGTTTTCTTGTATTGAGATTTTTTTTTTTTTCCTTGTGGTTGCTGTGAAGGTTGTAGATGGGTCCTCCACATTCTTGGAATGGTTAGACCAGTGGTTCTCATACTGGGTGCCACAAGGATGCTGCAAAATTTTGAATCGTTTATTTGAAAAAAGCAAAATATTCAATTGCCACAAATAGCTAAATCAGAAACAAAAAAAATATATATTTTGATTTTAATGGATGAAGCGTATATAAAAATTATCATTTTTTGTATCACTCATATTATATCCTGGGATTTCATTAGATCACCATGTGTCGTAGTAACTAGATATGTGACAGCACATAAATACTGGGGAAAATGAACTAATGAATGGTTAGTTGTCCTGCTGTCTGTTTTAGTATTTCTCTGTTCAGTGTGAGTATTATACATGATCATTTCCCCTAAACAAAAATCATGAGTCTTTTGTCATCAGTTAGAATAAACGAAATACGATATTAAAGTCGTTAAATTCAGTGGTAGATGTTTTTCTTATTGTTATATATTCCAACTATAACAAGAGACATCATAAACAAATGTTTTTCCTTTTTCCATCTGGAAAAAAAATTATTTATTTGAAATAAATTTTAAAATAAAATATTCAAGTTACATATGCCCTTCAAAATCATGAATAATTTTTTCCCTAAAAAAAGAAGTGAAGATTCTGATGATCAAGAAATGTCTACTTGTAGCAAAGCTATCGAACCAATTCTCACTAATAAATTATCAAAAACTGATACGTGCATTAATGAAGATTTGACTATTTTTAACGATCAGCAACAAAAAAGCACTAATGAAACAACAGAAACAGAATAAGTTCATGTAAAAAGGGAACAATGAAAAAGAATATAAAAACTCGTTTATATCAAGAGAGCTATCTAAAAATGGGATTTACGTGGTGTAGTGAGAAATTAATTCCCAGACCAAAGTGTATTTTGTGTGGTTTGGTTCTATCAAATGAGGCTATGGTTCCTAGCAAATTATTGTGACATTTCTCCACAAAACATGACAACTTGTCGAATAAAAATCCTGATTTCAAAGAGTTAATAAGATTACAAGAAAAACAAAGTAAAAGTTTTATAAGAAAGTTTACAATTTCCGACTGAGTTCAAGAAGCGAGTTATTTAGTCACTGAAATAATTGCGAAGGAAATGAAGCCTCATACTATTGGCGAAACCTTGATTCGTCCGGCCTGTTCAGCAGTTGTGAGAACAATTTTTGGTACTGAGTCCGAAGAAGAAATAAAGAAGATTCCATTATCAAATGATACTATGAGCAGACATATTAATGATCTGTCAGTCGATATTGAAAAGTCAGTTATAACCAAAATAATCGAATCAAAATTTTTCAGTTTGCAGTTAGGTGAGTCAACTGATATCGGTGGTAAAGCACACTTACTTGTTTTTACTCGATTCATTGAAGATGATAAAATTATCGAAGAATTTCTATGCTGCAAGAAATTCGAAAAAACTATGATGGGAAAAGATGTTTTTGATATAATGAACACATTTTAATACAAATGGTCTATCTTGTGGAAAAAAAAAAACTTGTGTGGGTATATGTACAGATGGTGCACCTTCTATGGTTGGAATTACAAAAGGGTTTGTTTCCTTTGCTAGAAAAGAAAATGAGAACATTGTAACGACTCATTGCTTCATTCATCGTGAATCATTGGTGGCAAAGACAATAGGCTTGGAATTAAAAAGTGTATTAGAAGAAATCATTCAGATGGTTATTTATATCAAGGCCGGACCATTAAAATCTAGAATATTTGCAGGACTATGTGAAGAGATGCAATCTCATTACAAGAATCTTCTTCATACTGAAGTAAGATGGCTTTCAAAAGGTCGCATATTGGATCGTTTTTTTGAACTTAAAGAAGAAATATTAATGTTTTTCCAAAATGAAGACAAACCAGAATTCTATAAATTATTACAAGATGATTTTTGGTGTTCCAAACTAGCCTATTTAACAGACATATTTGATCATCTGAACAAGCTGAACTCCAACATGCAAGGAAGAAATGAGAATATTTTGACATCTACAGATAAAATTAAAGCTTTTAAAGATAAAATAAAAATGTGGAAGATAAAATTAAGCACAAACAATGTAGAAATGTTCCTTAAAGTTGCCTCCAGAAAATGTAAGAACACTGATCTGCAAAAGCTTATTTACAGTCATTAACATCGTTAGAAAAAAAAATTGACCATTATTTTCCCAGACATTTCAGTCAATTTATACGATTGGATTCGAAATCCATTTGTAGAGTCAACATCAGCAATGAGTGAGTTAAGTTTTATAGAAGCCGAAGAATTAATTGATATAAGTAACGATCATACGTTGAGATTGAAGCATTCAGAAATGTGTTTGAATTCATTTTGGATAACAACTATGAAGGAGTACCCCAATATAGGATTCAAAGCCCGTAACGTCTTATTGCAATTTTCTACATCTTATTTGTGGGTTTTTCTGCACTCGTAAATATTAAAACAAAGAAGAGAGAAAGACTAAAGGCCCTTGAAAATGAGATGAGAATATGTCTCTCAAAAACAAGGCCTATTATCAAAGAAATATGCAAACAACACCAGGCACATATTTCACATTAAGTTCATATTTTATTATCTGAACCTTTATAATAGCTTTCGTTTTGTATGCGTTTGGGTTGTTTATCAATTTAGTTTAAATAAAATCGGTTTTCTTTTAAACACACTTTCCTTCATATCTTTAGTATCTGTAATATCAATTTATTTATGAGTTATATATGCGAGTCTTTCAGAATCAATTAATCGGCACTTTACTCTTTATAAAAAGCAAATAATACTAGGGGTTCCGTGAAATTTATTTATTGATTTTAGTGTGCCGCCAGACAAGAAAGTTTGAGAACCACTGGGTTAGACCGTCATTTTTATTCAGATTCGGATCATGTGTGAGCATTTCACATGCTTCCTTGAATTTCCGCTCGAACCAGGTTTTGGTGCGGTGTAGGGACTTGGTACCTTTCGAATCAATTCTGTGGTATGTTTGGAGTGCAATGTCAGAAAGGCCGGTTTTTCCAAAATGAAGGTATTTTATGTGACGTTTGTGTTCATCCTTTCTGATTGGGATGGTTCTCCCTGTTTCCCCTATGTATGGTATGCTACATGTGCAATCTATTTTGTAAACCCCTGGGTGGGCTAGGTGTGGCAGGGGGTCCTTGGAAGAACTGAGTAGGTGTCATGTCATGTAACTTGCACATGTAATATACCATACATAGGGGAAACAGGGCGAACCATCCCAATCAGAAAGGATGAACACAAACGTCACATAAAATACCTTCATTTTGGAAAAACCGGCCTTTCTGACCACGCACTCCAAACACACCACAGAATTGATTGGAAAGGTACCAAGTCCCTACACCGCACCAAAACCTGGTTCGAGCATAAATTCAAGGAAGCATGTGAAGTGCTCAAGCATGATCCGAATGAATAAAAATGATGGTCTAACCATTCCAAGAATGTGGAGGACCCATCTGCAACCTTCATAGCAACCACGAGGGGAAAAAAATCTCAATACAAGAAAACCTGGTGAAGTGCTTTTTTCCCCTGAACATTCAATAGCAACCTGTACTGTACAAATCCAGAAGATAACTGTATAATTCCAGAAGAATCCTAGCACGTGAGGACTTTAGCAGAGTTTATTGTAGTTTTTTTTTATTATTTTATTTATTTATTATTATTATTTTTTTATTAAATTTTTATTATTATTATTATTGTTTTTTTAATCACTAGAGTACAGGCTAGGAAAAAAGATTAGTTAACAACGTAGATGTAGCTTGTTTCTTATACACATGTATCCTTCTGAAGATGACCTCAATACAGGGGTCAAAACGTAAAGTTATTATTTTATTATTAATCAGTAAAATAATCTTTTCAACAGGTGTGTTTTGTGTCCCTAAATTCATAAATATGAATGCTGATCACTGTGTAAACTTAAAAGAAAGAGGCAACAGTATCATTAGTTTGCAGAAAACATAGTCAGTGGTCATTATAATAAATTCATCAAAAAATGAATAATTATCATAGTGAAAAGTTTGAGGCAGACCAAGAAGTACTTGGATAAAGTTGCTGAAAGAACATCCCCATCTACTGAGCTATAGAGTCATGATTGAGATGGCTAAAGATCATGATGAGTGGAGAACCTTTCTTCTTAGTGGACTCAGCCCGTTATCAAGCGGATGTGATGATGATGATGATCATAGCAGCAGTATCATTAGTTTGAAGAAAACATAGTGAGTGGTCATTATAATAAATTCATCAAAAAATGAATAATTGGCATAGTGAAAAGTTTGCTATAGTGAATTTTCTTTGAAATTGCATTGTTGCCCTGGAGCTTTGGATGGGACTTTATAGTAGCATGTTATGGGTTCTGCATAATATTTACCATAATGAGAGTTGATTGTATATTAATGAAACAGAAAAAAAAAAATTTTTTTTTCCTTGTTCTGCTTTGTTTATGATCTGCCTTCCATAGTACCAAAAGACTCATCATGGGATATCCTCAGTTGATTTAAATTGGTTTACTGTTTCTGCACTTGCCACACTCTCAAGCCATGCATTCTACCATCCACACTTTCCAAGCAAAAATATGTTCCTCACACCTTTATACAGCTTCTACATACAAAATGACATGCATCTAATTATTTAGTGCATGGTAGATCTCATGCCATTCAATTTGCATGTTCTAGAAAAGTTTGCTATAGTGAATTTTCTTTGAAATTGCATTGTTGCCCTGGAGCTTTGGATGGGACTTTATAGTAGCATGTTATGGGTTCTGCATAATATTTACCATAATGAGAGTTGATTGTATATTAATGAAACAGAAAAAAAAAAATTTTTTTTTCCTTGTTCTGCTTTGTTTATGATCTGCCTTCCATAGTACCAAAAGACTCATCATGGGATATCCTCAGTTGATTTAAATTGGTTTACTGTTTCTGCACTTGCCACACTCTCAAGCCATGCATTCTACCATCCACACTTTCCAAGCAAAAATATGTTCCTCACACCTTTATACAGCTTCTACATACAAAATGACATGCATCTAATTATTTAGTGCATGGTAGATCTCATGCCATTCAATTTGCATGTTCTAGAAAAAAAATTTTGGATATGAAATACTTATTCCTAATAAGGGTCTCTAAATTTGGTGTATTTGCAAATTGCCTCTGTGTTTTACTTCTCTCTTTCTAAAGTAATTCATTCATTCATTTCTTTTTCTTTTTTCAATATAAATAAATATTGGGTCTCAATGAAATAAAGTGAATTACACTAAACAAGAAATTATATTCTTAAATTTAAACCTTTATGCAAGTGTAACAAGCAAAGTTTGTACATGAAATACCTTCACAACAAGTCTACTTTTTTGTAGAAGCTGTTGACTTCACATTAGTTGCCTCAGTATCTCATAATGCAAAACATTTCCTTTTGGACTGGTTTTGCCTTTTATTGGGATCTTATCATTTGGTGCTAGGCCCAGAAAGAAACTGAGGTTACATCAATGCAGAAGTCATTTTATTTTCTATATACAAGTAGTAAAATTTTGTATCACATATTATTAAAATATTCTTATTCAGAGATAGTTGTATAAAGTTTTCTCACTTGGTTACAAAGTAAATTATACTTTATAATTAGCCTCAAAAAGATAAACATTCAAATTTTGCCTTTGGTAAAGAATTTAAAAAAATATATAGTTTCATCTCTAGCATTTTACTTTGTAACCCATCAGAAAAACTGTATACACCTATCTCTGATGTAGAGTATTTTAATAACATGATGATGCATCATTCTACTACTTGTATATGGAAATTTACAACTTCTGCATTTATTTAACCTCAGTATCTTCCTGGGTTTAGCTTTTGCTGATGAGAATGCAATAAAGGTTGAAACTGGCCTGGATAGTGACTCTTTCTATACATGCCAAAAAGAAATGTTTTGCTTTATGGGATATCGAGTGTGAAGTCAACAATTTCATTGTGCAAGTAACCTTGTCACGAAGATACTTTCCCCCACAAACTTTGTTTGCTTACTCTTGGGAAAGGAAAAAGTGAAAATATAATTTCTTTTCTAGTATAATTTACTTTGCAACAAGCAGAAGAACTTTCTACAGCTATTTCTGGGATGCAGTAAATCTTCACTAGCTGAAAGAAACATATGGGGAATATTACAGTCTACAGTGTTAACCCTAGAGTTCCATCATGATTATTATTTGGTTATGGCTAATTTCACTATATGCAGTGTTAACCCTTCCCCTTTTTGCTGGAAATCTAATTGGCCATTTCACATGTAATTTGCTGTGTAACTAAATGAGAAAAAAAAAAATTAAAGTGTTCAAGTAAACGATGAATTGAAAATTTTCAAATTTCTCTTGAATCTTGATTATATCTACATTCATTTGAATTTGAAAAATATGAAAATACAGAAAACATAGCAGTATCTCAGAATATCTAGGACTAGTTATTTTTGAGAGACCACTTATATAATTTAATTTATTTTATATTTTTAGGGGACCATCTTCATTGTACCCCACTTGACAGGCCATATAGATCTAAAGTTCTTGCTCACTATCCTGAAAATGTTTTGTGGAATCCTTTTGATGAAAGTGCTGTTGGCATGGTAAAAAAAAAATATATATATATATATATATTAAAAGTCTTATTCAAAATGAATTGGTACTTTTTTTGTTTATTAATGTAAAATGTTAATTTATTGCATATTGAGTGATATATTTCTTTGATTGTTTAACCTAGTCAGAACTATAGGAAAGTTGATATCATAATCAGGTAAAGTAATGGTATGTTTATTGCAAATTACCCCCGTGTTTTACCATTATACCAGCATTTTCCTATAACACATATATAATGTATGAATTTGTTCATACATGATAGATAAATAGAGAAATAAAATCACCATAACAAGAAATTGTGTAACTTCATGTGCATTTTTCATGAGGTGACTATGCTTTTAGCTACTGAGTAATGTGATGTGTGTGTGAGAGAGAGAGAGAGAGATATTCACATATCCCAGAAGCAACATTGTGAAAATTAAAGAAACTTGTTTAGCACTTCAAAATTGCTTTTAGCACTTCAAAGTCGATTAGAACAAGGGTTATAGTACTATAGTATATACTGCATTTCTTTATTTAACAGTAATTAAAGATGTTTAAAACTGCAGTATTATTGATGAGGCTAGGGACTTGGGAATAATTATGGACAAAGAGTTGAAGTTCAGAGGGCATGTTGCAAAAGTTGTTAAATAGCTCAACAAATTAACAGAATTGGATAAAGATAATGGCTACACTACGATTCTGCTTGACTTTGCCAGGGCATTTCATAGAATACCACATGGAAAACTATTACAAAAATTGGAGCAAATGGAAATAGATATGAGGCTAGTAGCATAAATGGATATGGTGGTATATGGTGTAGTATATGGTGGAATGGAATCTAGGAGAATGATGATTACTAGTGGAGTACTTCGGGGTTCGGTACTAGGGCCACTACTCCTTAATTTGTATATCAATGGCATAGGGAAAGATTTAAGAGGCGATATTAGTTGTTTGCTGATGATGCAAAAATGTGGATAAAGGAAATAAATTGACTAAATAAATAAATTGGCATTGGGGACAAAGGATGATGATTATCAATCTAACGTTGCAAAATGTAACGTTGTGCACTTTACGTTGAAAAGTTGTTGGAAGTTTTTCCATTCAGTTATACTGTAAATTAAAGATGCCAAGAAATTATATTCTTGGTTTAATCCTTTATCCAAGTGTAAGCAAACAAATTTTGTGCCTGAAGTATTTTTCAGGACAGGGCAACTCATATAGAAACTAATGACTTCACATCACTTGCCTTAGTATCCCATAATGCAAACCACATCTCCTTACGGACATGTATAATGCTATGTACTATGGGAAGGGCCATTAATGACAGCCAAAAAGTGTCACACCTTTTATTTGCTTACACTTGGAAAAGGATTAAACCAATATATAATTTCTTGGTATCTTTAATTTATAGTATAACCAAGTGGAAAAACTTCCAACAAACTATCTCTAATCCACAGTATTTTAATAATAAGGTGTGATGCCTTCTGGCTGCTCGTATATGGAAATATGATTTCTGCATTACTTCAACTTTGGTATCACCTCTGGGTCTGGGTAGCGACTCTTTCCATAATGCATAGCATTATACAAGTGATGTCAAGTCATTAGCTTCTATATACAAGTTGCCCTGTCCTGAAAATACTTTAAGCGTAAACTTTGTTTGCTTACAATTGGATAAAGGATTAAACCAAGAATATAATTTCTTGGCATCTTTACTTTATGTTGAAAAGGTTGTATACTATGTATTAAATTGATAGCTGGATTGCAGGAAATTAATAAGGGTAGGGATTTGGGAATAATGGTGGACAAAGAGTTGAAGTTCAGAGGGCATATTGCAAAAGTTGGTAAAATAGCTCAACGAACCGCACGGTTAGCCTAGTGGCTTTGTGCTTCGCCACCATATGCCTGGGGAAGGAGTGTCCCAGGTTCGATTCCCGTTGTAGATGTGAGGAATTTGAGGATCTTCCTCAGGCATAGCCAAGTTAGCCGGTCTTGGGCGCGATCAGTAGGGTTTTTTCCGCCAGTTTATCTGGCGTTTTTCATCCCACATACAGGCAAACCAGTCCCGGGAACATACGTCTCTACAGCCAAAAATTTATCCCCCCTCAGCGGTAGACCAGGCGACGGGTCAGTTGGGAGTAGTACTAACAAGAAGTCACATCTAAGTAACACGCAGACCCTGCATAGGAAGCGGGAATAACGCTTAGAAGAAGAAGGTAAAATAGCTCAACGAACTGGGTGTTGAAAAACATGATAACAAGTAAATACAAGGAAGTTATTATCCCACTTTATTCGGACATATCTTGACTACTGCACACAGATTTGGTCACCTGGGTTTCTTTGGAACCAGGAGATGGTAGAGATGAGTGACCAAGATGGTTACAGGCCTGTGGAATACTCCTATGAGGATATGGTGAACGTTTGTGGGTTACAGAGTTTAGTTGATAGGCAGAAAAGAGCGGCCATGATAGAAACTTTTAAGACATCAAAGGGGTTTTATAAAATTGATGCAAATGAAAATTTTCAATATATAACCAATAGAGAACTAGGGGTCCATCCATGGAAATTGTGTAAGAGTGTATGATTAGTAGGGGTGTGAGGACCAGATTTTTTTGCGTGGAAAGTGGTGAGTGGAATGGATTGCCAGAATTGGTTGCGAGTTTCCTGTTGGTGAATGAATTCAAGGAGAGGTATGATAAAATTTGTGTGTATGATGGTTGAATTGGATTTTCTGTGATGAGTCTCCAGACTCCATGGAGATGCCATAAAATAATAATAATAATTTAATTGCAGTTTTTTCCTTTAGTATACAGTATTTATGAGACTGCACAGTTTTTGAGTATTTTTCCCCTAATCCTGTGTTTGAAATAAACTCTTTCTTTTTAATGTGCAAAATTCTATAATGCAGTAATTTTTAGGAACATGCATATTGCATTATAGGAGGCACATTTTCAGAAAAACTAGAGAGAGAGAACACTTTTTACATACATCGGCAAGAATATGTGCATTGCCGTAATCTCTCGGCTATCCATCTGTACTGGGAAATTAATTTACTGATTGACTAATTAAAGGAGCAGTTAACCAAAGGTACAGTGACATTGTGCTATCAGTTTGTTGGTTTTTCTCTGGATCATTTACTGTGTGTAATGGTGGTTGGTGTTCTTTCTCATCAGCTTTCTGTACTAATTCAGGCATTAGCGAATTTCTTCAACAGTAGTGAAAACAACTAATAAATAATAATTAATTATTATTTTCCTTTTAGCCTTTAGTTTATTAAATTTAGTTGGGATGGGTGACTATACAGATAGAAAAGATAAAAATCTAAAAATGTCTAGTACCATTTTTAAATTCAATAGAGCCCAGTTTGTAAAACATTTAATAAAATTATAGCACCATATGTTGCTTTCCTTTCTTGCTTAGGCATTTAAAGAAATAATCAGACTAAGTACTTTCTAGTCCTCACCACAATGACCCTAGATTAGTAACTGAGAAACTGAACAGCACAATCTCAGAACTAGAACAATGGTTCAAAAAACAACAAATTGATGTCAACATAGACAAGAGAAATTCAGTGCTATTCATAAGAAGATCTATCCTTAGAGGGTGAGGTGGTAATGTTTGGCATCCCAATTCAATGGCAAGCAGTAGCCAAATATTTAGGGATACAACTAGATAAAGGGCTTTGCTTCACGACTCATGTTGATCATGTTTGCTCAGTACATAAGTACTGCAGTACCCCCAAGGAAAAAATGAAAAAATTAAATTTTGTTTATGTTTATAAATAATAACAATGCTTACAACATTATATAAATGCAATACAACATGTATTGCATTTATGTTTTGACATTGATTAAATAGTTAATAATTGGAATTGTTCGATTAACGCTTTGGATTACGAAGCAAATAGGACAATGATATCTGTTACTCAACCAGCATAGCCAACTAAACATGGAATTTAGACTTCTCCGATACAAATGCTGATCAAACTAGTTGTGAAGTGTGGCTCAGCTGTCTAAAACTGAACAGTGGATTCAAATGGTGACAAACTACAGATAATCCAAAACAAATGTCTATGAATAATGTTCAGTGCACCATGATTCATAAGAAACATACAGTTTCACTGAGAAGCTGGTATCTCTGTGATCAAAACTTTCCTGTGTGAAAGGGCTGCAAAATTCACCAAGCTGTTAAGCTTGGCACCAGTGGCATCATGCTTCTACATAGCACTGTGACACTGCAGCATCCTCAAAGAAGAAACAAAAAAATTAAATTTTGTTTGTGTTTATAAATAATAACAATGCTTACAACATTATATAAATGCAATACAACATGTTAAAGGTTGCAGCTTATGTTTCGACATTGATTGAATAGTTAATAATTGGAATTGTTTGTTTAACGCTTTAGATTACGAATCAAATGCACTGCGATCTATTGCAGTGTTCGGAATTATCACATTCAGTCAGTTGTGGCTAGACTCGCTGTATTCATTTGCACTTGTCACTGCACGTAACAAGTGCAAACAAATATCGATGAGTCTCAAAGTATGTAAATTTACATATTTGAGAATATGTAAATTTACTGATTAAGAAAAAATGAATTATTTTGTATATGCAGCACCCCCACTTAAAATTTTCACCGGCTGCAACTGCCTTCCCACATGCAGTGAACAGTATCCTGCAAAACACAAATGTCCTAAAACTATACTGAAGAATTAAGTTTTTTTAAACTCTCTACCAGAAGCCCAACATGGGTGAGCCAAAGGCTCAATAATATCTCAAGTACCTTGTGGTCTGCAATTTAAAAGTAGGCTACAACAAACAAATATCTTGTAACAAATGTCCAAAAAAAACACATAAAGGGGAAGGGAGGGAAGAACGCCTACTGTCATTAGTCCACTATGGGTGAGCCAATATTTTCTTACATCTGATAAAGAGATAAGAGACCACGGTCCATTCAGTCCATTGTGGCAGAACAGTTATCAGTTAAATACTTCCTACAAAGCTAAAAATCCTATAATTAACTGCAGCCAAAAACTCAGCAGAAGAATAGAACGGCATCAAAAAAAAGTAAAAGATAATGGAGAATACAGAGATGAGAACCTTTATATGTGTGCTTGTTTGTTTTTTTAAATTGAGACATAAGAGGAAGAATTCATCATAAACTGTTATTACCAGAATCACTTGTTTTTAATTTAAATGTCTTTATTTGTAAAATTTTCAGCTAAGTTTCAATACAGTTATAGGAACTAACAGTTCAGTTGAGAGCATGTGATGTAATATTATGTGCACTATCTGTGGTAGGAAAATAGATCCATCTGCATTAATAGATAACCAAAATAAATTACAATAAAATAATTTAGTTAATAAATCATTCTTAAATATAAACAAAAAGTTAATTACAAATTAATCTTTAGAGATACCTGTGGCATAATTAAAATTAATAACTTAACATGTATAAAACAACAGTAATAACTTGAATGAATTAAAGGTACAAATATTTCTTACTGAAAGTAACAGTACATCATCAGTGTAGAACAAACAGTTAAAGGAATGGAATACAAAGTACAGAACAGTCAGTGGATTACCAATGAAAATTGTTGCCACATGCCAGAAAATTAATATTAATAAATTATTATTAAATAATTCTTAAAAACTATTTCATTGATGGTTGCATAAGATAAGAATCTCCCAAACTTTTGGGGAAAAGAGAGAGAGAGAGTCGTTTCGATTCAAATTCAGCCGATGTAAATGACTGTCTCTCTCTCTCTCTCTCAAAAGTTTGGGAGATTCTTATCTTATGCAACCATCGATGAAATAGTTTTTAAGAATTATTTAATAATAATTTATTAATATTAATTTTCTGGCACCCGGCAACAATTTTCATTGGTAATCTGCCGACTGTTCTGTACTTTGTATTCCATTCCTTTAACTGTTTGTTCTACACTGATGATGTACTGTTACTTTCAGTATGAAATATTTGTACCTTTAATTCATTCAAGTTATTACTGTTGGTTTTATACATGTTAAGTTATTAATTACAAATTAAGGAACAAACACATGATTGGTGAATATTAGTCTGGATAACTTCCCAAAATTGAGAAGTTTTAGGCAATTGTTTTTGTTCAAGTTTGTATTGTGAATGTGTGCTTCACAGCTTTCCTTATACAGTCTTTCCAGAAGAAAATAACTTTTGTAACACTTTGGTTTCATTCCAATGAATCCTGTATTTTGTAGGTAATTTCATTTGATAGAGGATAAGTAAGTTTCTTTGCATCTTGGATCCTGTTAATTCATAACGGAAAAACATACACATTTGTAAATGCAATGTGCCTGAAATGAATGAAAAACTTCTTTAATTTCGCAGTAAGTTCGAATCAACTGAGCTCTCCTGCAACATTTTAGAAAAATTAATCCATTTATACATTTTACTCTCTTTAATAGATTCTTTCCTGACGTAGATGTTAACTTAAAATTAAATGTGATTCTGGTAATAATATTTTATGATGAATTCTTCCTATTACATCTTGATTTTTAGAAAAATTTGTTTGCTTTATGGTCTCACACCCCATTAATCCCACCCCTGAACCTATCCCACAATATCCTTTCCCTTCTCCAAAAAATTGTTTATATTTTTACCCCCCCCCCCACCAAAGTATTCTCTGCCCACCCTTAATAATAATATATGTATATAAAAAAAACCTGGGTTTTTCAAAATCCAGAATTTTCCCTCTTATATTCTTCATATATTTATCTATGTAAAACTTCAGTAATGACCTAGAACTGAATAAAAAGCCAATTACATTATAAAAAGGGGCACTCCTAAGCCAAAATAGACTAAATAGCCATAAAATTAATATTTTCTAGAGGAGTAACATGGGATTATTCCCAGAAATAAAACCTATAAAAAAAAAAAGGTTGTTCAACAGTTTTTTTTTTAATCACATAACTTATTTAATTAATATCTATGTAATGATAATGAAATTGGAATAGCACATGTTCAGATAGAGAAATGACTAGAGCAACACAATAATGATACACTTCGTTGTTAAGTTTATTATCTCTTATCTCGCAATTTATCATTCTTAACTTTGTAATGAGTCTCATTACATTGATTGTTTAGCTTTAATACTATGATATAGTTTGTACTATATCTCATCAAAATCAGCATATGAAGAGAAACGTTATTATGATATTACTGTTTTCTGAAATAACTTTATTACTTTATTGATCTTTAGCTCTGCCTTCCCCGGGGACTTGTTTTTCGTACTCAGAAGCACATACGGGAATCTCGCTTTCATTCATTTATTATAACAAGAGAAGATAGATCTCGGACTTATGGGCATGCCTATACCTTTTATGAAGAGGTCACCGATAAACAAATATGTGCTGCAATGCAAACTTTACAGGTAATGAAAATATCTTCTTCACTTAATGAAACTAGGATTTTTATTTCAGTTTGACGTAGTGTACTTGAAGCAGCGTTGGGCAAAGTTGCTAACTAGGTAGGTGCTTCCCTCAAATACACTCTGATTTGTTTGAAACATTTATTTATTGTCAGATAATTATTACCAAGGGTAACAGATAGCAGACATCTGACTATATTTTAAAATTATTTTACCAAAGTAATACACTCGTATCTCCTGATCTGTATATTATTCTCCATATAGAGATTTCGCCATTAAAGAGGGATTGAATTCTGTTAAAAAAAAATCACACCTCTAAAGGAATGTATATCACTGCAACATTTCATCAATATGATGTTTAAGGGTCAAAGCTGTATAACTGTGAGGAGACCTCCACATAGCCTTTAAAGGAATGCGGAGAACTGACCAGGGCTTCTGACCTAATGTCCAATCCTCACCATCTTGTGGTGCACCCTGTTGGGTATCTACCTGGATACTGAATGAACAAGGATGGGCTGGCAGTTTGGGATTTAGCTGACCAAATTGTATTCTTATTGGCTTAAACCAATATAGAAAATGATGGTACAACATGACAAAATTTCATGCCAGCTGGGGCATCACCCAGTTAAACAAGGTCCCCATTGTTTTTGCCAGGGAACCAGGGCAAACAGCGAAAAGTCAGCTAATGGAACAAATCTGAAAGCACACCCCAACTCAACATCACCAGAGTTAAAGATCGGTACTATCAACATAAGAAGCCTGAATGGCAAAGAAATGGAGCTAGCTGAAGAATTAGATAAGTACAAGATCAATATAATAGAGTGTAATTGAAACAAAAAAGACAAAAACTGTGAGATCTTTTGGAGCAATAAATACAAAATGTTATATTCAGGCAATGACAATCGAGGAAAAGAAGGAGTAGCCATAGTATTCAACACAAAATATGAGACTAATCTTCTTGAATGGCAGGCAGTCTCAAGTAGTGATGTGGGCAAATATTAGAATGGGGAATTGGACAATGAGACTTATTTGTGCCTATGGTCCCACAGAAGGTTCTACTAAGGTAGAAGTAGAGGAATTTTTTTGATGCTTTAGAAAAAGCAACTGACACAATGAAAAAGGAAAAGTTGGTCCTTGTTGGGGATCTAAATAGCAGAGTAGGAAATGATTGTCAGACATACAAAAATATTTGGAGAAAAGAGCAAAGCTAATAATAATGGTAAATACTTATTGAATTTCTGTTCAGGACATGAATTGGTTATTACTAATACCATGTTCCAACATAAAAATGTGCACAAATTCACATGGAGAGAAGAAGCAAGGAATAAGAAAAGTCTCATTGACTATGTTATTGTTGTTGATAGTGATGTTTTCTCCCTGGTGCAGGACACCAGAGTGTACAAAGGATTTGAAATTGGAAGCAATCACTATTTAGTCTTGAGCAATATAAAATTGAATTTCATATTGAAAAGAATAACATGTAAGAAAGTTTTAAAGAGAATAAAAGTTGAGCAGCTCTCAGATGTGAATTGTAGACTAAAATACACAAAGATTATTGAAAAAAAAAATGCAAGAGTTTGAGAACAGGAACCGAACCTTGGAGATCCAGTGGCAAGCCCTGAAGAAAACACTGATTGATTCAGCCAGAGAGGCATGTGGTGAGGTTGTCTGCACGGATAGAAAAATCAGAACTCCATGGTGGACACAGGAACTTAAAGAGGAAGGGAAGGAAAAGAAGAAAACATACCCAAAGTTCCTGGCAAATAAGTCAGCTTTTGCTCACAGAGAATATAGAGACTAATGTAAGAAAGCTAAACACTGTCTAAAACTAGCTAAACAAAAGTCATGGGAGAATTTTGGCAAGAACATAGAAAAAAATAAATATCAAGAAGGTGGTAAGATATTCTGGAGGTTATTGAAGAAGCTTAGAAATGGAGGAAAGAGTGCTGTAAAAGGAGTTAGAGATGATAAAGGTGACATGAAAAGGAGAAAAATATATCCTTGAAGTATGGAGTAATTACTTCAAAAAATTGCTAAATGAAAAAAGCAGCGATAGTACAGTGGTAAAAACCACTCAACAGGCATACAGTCAGGAATACATATCCACTTGAAGTAGAAAAAGCCATCAAAGGCTTGAAATGTGGAAAGGCAGCAGGAGTAGATGATATTTGATCAGAAATGCTGAAGTATGGTGATATAAAAGTCTTACAGAGTCTGCACTACATAGTTCAGAAAGCCTGGACAGAGGGATGAATTCCCGATGATTGGAGTAGAGCTCTCATAGTACCCATATATAAAAAGGGAAATAAAACTGAATGTGAGAATTACAGAGGTATTTCCCTACTGAGTGTTCCTGGCAAGATCTATGCAAATATACTTGAGAAAAGGTTGAGAAGAATTGTTGAAGAACAAGCTGGATTCAGGCCAAATAGAGGGTATCGGATCTTCACTTTTCAACAAATAGTTGAGAAAGCATGGGAATATTACAAAGATCTGTATTTAAGTTTTGTAGATCTGGAAAAGGCATATATGACAAAATGCCAAGAGAGAAGCTATTCAATATGCTATGGTTATATGGTGTCAATGGGGCATTATATCAAGCAGTAATTAGTCTTTATTTGAGTTGTAAGTCAGCAATTAGAATTGAGAGAAGTACAAGAAGATGGTTGAATGTTAAATCTGGTGTGAGACAAGGATGTACATTATCCCCTGTGTTATTCATTATCTATATGAATCACATTATGTAGGAAAGTGGTATTAAACATGATATCAAAATTGGAGATGTTAATATCAGCTATTTGCTTTATGCGGACGATGTTATACTTCTAAATAAATCTGCTACAAGTCTGCAAGATTCACTGACTAAATTGAATAACTGTTGTAATAGATATGGTATAAAGGTCAGCAATAAAAAGACAAAGACATTGAAAATAGGCAGAATCATTGAAAATGTCAACTGTGTTGTGAATGGAGAACCGGTGGAACAAATAAAACATTTCAGCTACTTAGATACGATATTTAGTGAAGATGGTAAATTAAATATAGAAATAGACAACAGAATCAACAAAGCTAGTATGGTGGGAAGTAAATTGAATAAATTCGTATGGAATAAGAGAAAAATTAGTCAGAACACTAAATTAGCTATATACAAGACAGTGTTCAAACCAATTTTAAAAGACTAGAGACTGCAGATATGAGAGTCCTGAGAAAGATTAGAGGCGTGAACAGATGGCATCAATGGCAATATCATATTAAAAACGAGGATATTAGGAAAGAACTTGACATTGTCAGCATCTAGAAATACGTTAGCAGAGCTAATCTCAGGTGGTATGGTCACTTAAACAGAATGGGCGAGGAAAGATTAGCAAAACAAGTGTTCTCTGCAAGATTGGCAGGAAAACGACTCAGAGGAAGACCAAAATATAGGTGGAGTGATACGGTACAAAAGTACCTTAGACAATAGAAATATAAGATCTGATAATGTTGGAGTCTTGACAAGTATCAGACTGATTTGTAGGAAAATTGTAGATAGGAAGTTAGTAATGATGTAAGTTTTTCATGTAGTACTATCATATCTTGTACACCCCTTGAGGGTACATGTCAGGAATTTGATGATGATGACATTTCCTCAACCAAAGAATAAAGTTCCAAGTCTATATCTTTTGATTATTTACATTTTATTCTTCATCTGTACAGCCAAGTGAAGCAGCTGTTGACAAAAACCTAAAACAACTTGAAATATGTTTACATCAAAATACATCTCAGAATATTTAAAATCTAACAGAACAAAACTACTCACCTACACACCTTACGTACCTTCATTTGTTCCAGGTGGAAAGACACAAGGCAGTCAAAGTGCATCTTGTTGAAGGTTGGCACATTTGATCTGGATAGAAAAAGTTATATACTTCCCTTAAGAAAATATCTTCTAATGATATTCTTTTGTAAAAAATAATTAGCCTTCCTAGTAAAAGACAATTCCACAAAAAAGTGTGTTAATTCTAGTTAATTTGAAGATTCAGAGGATTCTGTTTACTTATAAAATGAAATTGATCCCAGTTTACATGAACTTAGTCCCTTATTAAAAAGAAAAAGATATTTGAGCATTATTTTCAGCACCCCGAAATATAACTGATGGAAGTGTCCACTATAAATTAGCTCTGATTAAAGTCATCGTAAACTGTGTAGCAACAGTTTAAAATGTTGTATGTGCTATACAATTTTATTCATTTTAAAATCGTGTTTACTATTTTAATTATAATAGCATTTTATATGAATTCCATTTGACCTAATTGCTACAGTGTTTATAAGTCTGAGCTGGTTAAGGGCTGGTGATCATGCAATATATATAGTCTCATCCAGCTAAGTCATCCCCACCTTCCCATCATATTGCCTTGAGCAAAGCTTTGAGGAAATGCCAGCTAGACCTGTAGGTGGTAGATGTCTTTTGTCACTTGTTGAAACATCACTACCCTGCTTTTTTTGGAGGTATGAAGTGGCCTTTGCCATGCTTTGTATCTAGAGTTTCCAGTTTCTGTCCCTACCCCCTTATTTCTGCATGCAGTGCAGTGCAGGTGTTCATGTTCCCACATCTTAATATTTCAGTTATGAAGCTACTACCTTCTCCATTTGTGAGGGTATAGCTCTGCAAACTGGCTGCCAAGGATAGTATATAACCTGCTGGTAACTCTTCAGGAGGCTTCTTGATTAACTGGAGAGTAATCCTGCTGCTGCTTACTTTGCCAGTGGTTGTGGTTTGAGGAACTCTAAATACAGCAGCTTACAGAAGGCACTGTCTGAAACCATGGTTGGATTATAGTCTGGGTACTTCCCGTGTGAGAGTGGTGACCTGTCCCCCTCCAAAAAAAAAAAAAAATCCTTCATCCCTGCTGCATGCTCCTGTTTTTAAATTCCCCATTATTTTGCTTGCAACCATGCTCCACAGTACAAAAAATTCCATAGTTACTATGGTTAAAAGAAATCTCTCTCTTTGCCAGTCTCTTCATCCATTGCTGCTTATAATTCGTGATAGTCTTGGGCCAGCTATCTCTGATTGGTGACTGGTGGAGATTGAACTTCTCAATCAGTCTCCAAAAGTTAGATAGGGTTGAAATGCTTGCCTACTCCCTATAAGGGAATAAAAGGCATTAACTGATTTGATTTGAGTCAACTCCACCAAGGCTCCTCTCCTTCCCTTGGCCCTCTCTGTGGTATACAGAATCCATTGCACCTATAACTTACCTTATATTGGTGAAACTGGACACACAGTTCCAATCTTTAAAAAAGAACACAAATGACACATTAGTGTCATTTGTGTTCTTTTTTACAGATTGGTAAAGAATACAAATGACACATTAAATTTAACAATTTTGGTAAAGCAGGCCTCTCTGATCATGCTCTTAACACCCTACACAAAATTGAGTGGAAAGATATCTGTTCCTTACATAATACAAAAATCTGGTATGAATGCAAATTCAAGGAAGCTTGTGAAATTTTGATCAATCATCCTAATCTAAACAATAATGGTGGCATAAAAATCTCGAGAATTTGGATTGTACACATAGCCCACATAAATTCTTTCCAATTCTCCAGCAAACCTTTACTTATGGACTCTAAGCAATATCAGCCCTTTTTGCCCCCCCCCCATCTACTGTTTTGTTCTAAATTATCTGTGAGTAATTGTGTGAAAGCACATTGCTCTCTAGCTTAATATTAATATATCCCTTAATGATTTGTAATAAATAACAGAGGACTCTAGCTTTGATGTGATAAAGTTTTTTTTTTCTTTTCATTCTCCAGCGGTGTTAATAGGTGATTGAATCAGTGTGATTTTAGCATACATAGATTGTAATGTAGCTTATTTCTTTATATATATATGTATATAATCTAGATCCTTGTTTTTCAACCTGCGGAACAGCACTTGTCCACGAAAATTTCCTGGCGGTCTGCCAAAAATTTCTTCATCTCTCCAGAAACAATGCTCCAGCCACGTATATCAAATTTTCTAACCTCGAAGTAGCAGCAGATGTCGCACTAGCTAAAAATTGTTAATTTTATAACATTGGATTTAATAAATAAAATACTATCTAATCGGTTTATGTTTCTGTCTTAGCCGTCAGCCGATCTGCGAAATATTTGTCCTATTTTCCCCTGTCTGCAGGTGCAAAAAAGTTGAAGAACGCTGCTCTAGATGATGACCTTTATATGAAGGTCAAAACATCAAGTGATTATTTCTGAAGTTTTACTATAACATTGTAGTTTCTATAATTTTTTAATAATGGAAGGATGGGAATAGATTTATTATGATCTTGTGTGTCAGTTGCATGGGAGGGGGGACTTATTGGTTGATTGATTTGGAGTTTATTGGTGCAAGGACAACAAATGTCATATGCTGCACCAAACTAAAGGTTACAGCAGTACTCAAGGTAATGATAAGCAGTAATAAAGAAATAAATGAGTAAATAACATGTTATGTATGAAAAGCAAATTTAAAAAACTTTAGTAGCAAAGTGTTACACCTGATATCTTAAGAATGTAGACTTCTCGGCTATCATGGTGTAACATGAAGAATAAATAAATAAAAAAAAAAACCTGCATAAAAGATAATAGATGAATTATTTAAAAGAAAAAGAAATATTCTTGCATCCAATAAAATATATAAAATATAAAGGTGTTTGTTGAACTAACTAACAAAAAGAAAGAATATATTAATGTTGAATATGATATAAAAGAGAAAATGTAACTAAATAAGACAGAAAAGGATTAGTCATAAGAGATGGTATGTGAGAGGCTAGAGATTAAAATATTAAGTGAATTCATAGAGAAATTTTGGAAAGGGGATTAAGTTAGAGGCTAGCGAAAGAAAAACAACAGACTATCGCTCAGGGCAGATTCCCGGATTGAGACATCGTTTGGCTCGCCAACCAAAGGATGTTTGGCAGAAAAAACGCCACCCTAATTGGTCGGTGAAGTAAAATCAAGATGGGGGCAGAGAAAAGAAGTTAAAGAGGGTGCCGTTAGAAGAGCAAGTATAAAAGGGTTGGAAACCCCCCCCCCCCAGGGGAGACTCTTTTTGGCTTTTGGTTTTGGTTCTGTACCAGGAGAGTTCTTCGTGAGCTCTTTCGTATGGATTTCACGGTGTTTTCCTGAGTGACGAGATAGGGATTATTTCTGAAGTTTTACTATAACATTGTAGTTTCTACTATAACATTATATCTCTGTCGTCACAACACGGAAATGAAAGTGAGCGGGATTTCGATTCCGTACTTCCTATGTAAGAAGTGAGGAATGCCATATAGTCAAAGAAAAGAAAGCATATTCTTTGTGTTTCAAATCCAGTGTCAACTACGAGAAAGGGAAAGAAGTAAAGAAATCGATGTCCACGTCGCGAGTTGTACAGCCGTTATATATAGATGATTCAAAGTGTGTCCTAAGTTACGAGAGGTTAAGACCGCGTAAGCATAGTTCAATTCCAAAAGGAACGTAGGAGAAACAGATTATCGGAGAGGTTATACCAAGATAGTTCGATCAGAAAAAGGTAGAGGCTCATATGGAAAATTCAAGAAAGAAAGGTACTGTAAAATATAACTCGTGTTAACTAAGATTCGTCTGTATTAGTTATCATTATTCTAATACTGAACTGTTGAAGTGACCAAGAAAACAATACTAGGACTTTAGTATATGATAGAATATAATGAAAGTAAGCTTACTAATGTTAATATTATATGAGTAATTAAGTGTCCTGAGAATTTTGCATGTCTAATATATTGTATAAGAAAGTTTAAATGTCATAGTTATGTGTCAGTGCAGTAAATGGTTTAGTTAATCTACTTGAGTTTGGATAGTTAAATAGTGTGAATTAATCTTATATGTCTGTGTCAAATGAATTTATGTGTTGAATGTGTATGGCGGCATGATCGTAATACCCATTATAGGATCATAGCTTAATTATTTATGATAAGCTAATGTCAGTTTGTAAATATTTAGTATAGCATTGAATTGAGTAATAACTAATATTTGAATTGTACCATGTTAAGGAATTTAATAAACCTTTTGTCCAATGATAAAACAGTTGTCTGAAATTTCTGTCCAATGCACCACTTGAAAAATACGGCCTAATCACGTGGGAAATTAATGTGTTAAGAAATGAGATAAAGTGTCACGACTGCAACATTGTTTCGCTTTCGGACATATTTGATTTCTTTCTCCTTGTTTTTGTATATAATATCTCAAGCTAAATATCCCAAAAGGCACAGTATAAATACAAATATTAGGGGTACTAAGGGGAGAAATAACTTAAGTATTAGTAAAAATTTTGGTGATATCGCGAGCATAGATAAGAGGAAATTGCTAGATAGAATAGAAATCGTAAAATGGGACACAACAAAAGCACTATTGATATATAAATAGAATTTATAATAAAATGTTTGTATAAATTAATTCTTTTTAAAAAGTTAAAAAAACTTCATGCAATTTATCTAATGAGAATACCTGGTCTATCAGGGGAATGCTCATGCAGTATTCTATTTTATAGGAGCTGTAACCATTGGCTAAAAACGTGTTGCAAAGGTACCTGAGTTAAGTGGTGAGGACTATGTCATTTGAACAAATATCCCTGATTATGAGTGTGTATGTTTTGAGAATGCCATACTCTGGGAAGGGTGATGGTGTGATTGCATATGTAAAAGCCCTCCAGTGTGTGTGTGTGGATTTCCATTAAACAATATCATTATCCTTTTCTGTTTATAGGAAATTTACACACACACACACACTGGAAGATACTTGCATAAGCAATCACAACACCCATCTCGACAGTGCAATATCCTCAGAACACACAGATCTATTTGTGCAGATGATGTAGCCTTCACTACTAAACACTTTTACTATTGCAACACTTTCTAGCCAGTGGCTACAACTTCTAAAAATAAACAAAATGCTGCATGTCCTCTTACAATTGATGAGATTACAATAAAACTTATCCCATTCCTTATTATTCATGGTGCATAGAAAAGATAGCTAAAGTTCTCCACAGCTATGATCTCCATGCCACTTTCAAACTATACATGCAGCTAGCAACCTTCATCTTTTCGACTGAGGACCAGCTTCATTGTCTTGCACATTCTGGAGTATATAAAGTTCCTTGTGCCTGCATCTCCTGTGGACATATCTGTTAATATTATTATTATTATTTGACACCTCCAGGGAGTGTAGGGAACTCATCAAGGGAGGGCACCTGCTCTGTCTCCACCACTGAATCACCATCTGACTGCAACTGCACCAATGCCTTCTAACCGCCGACCACCACAGGTATTTCCACAGACAATCACAAACATCCATGCCCACAGCAGGATTTGAACCCACAGCCTTTAGGCTGGACAGCGGATACGCTATCCACTCGGCCAACCAGGCAGCCGGCCTGGTTGGCCGAGTGGATATCTGCCTAGAAAAAAAACATAACTACATCAGCGATCATCATCAGTATGACAAGTCAGGACTGGATGGCTCTGGATATTCCTTCACACATGATTAAATGGAAAAGGGCAGCTGTACTATATGGAAGTCATTCAAGGTCTGAGAGACTATTTTTGGAATCGTTGTCAGTTATGAAGCATTCCCCTCCTCTACAAGTATGTTTGCATTAATTTGCCAAAGATCTCTAAGATAGTCACTCTGAATACCACATTTAGTCTGACTTGTACTTCTTTGAATTGACATCATGATCATCAAATTCCTAATATGTATTCTCAGGGGATGTACAGGATATGATAGAACTGCATGAAAAAGTTACACCATTACTAATCTCCTGTCGACAATTCTCTTCCATATTAATCTGTTATCTATCAACATTCCAATATTATCATATTGGAATGTTGATCTTATATTTCTTCCAAGGTACTTTTTCCTGTATCAACCCACCCAGATCTTGGTCTTCCTGTGGGTCTTTTTCCTGCCATTCTGTTTAAGTGACCATACCATTTAAGATTAGCTCTACTAAAACACTCCTGAATGCTAACAATGGCAAGTTCTTTCCTAATATCCTCATTTTTTAATATGATACTACCAACGATGCCATCTATTCACTTCTCTAATCGTTCTCAGAACTCTCATATCTGTAGTTTCCAGTCTTTGGAAACTACAGATATGAGAACTAACCCAGCTCTCAGATCCATAAGTTAAAAATCAGTTTGAACACTTTCTTGTGTACAACTAATTTAGTGTTTTGACTAATTTCTGTCTTATTCCGTATGAATTTCTTCAGCTGATTTCCTACCATACCAGCTTTACTAATTCTGTTGTCTGTTTCCATATTTAATTTGCCATCTTCACTGAGAATTATACCTAAATAGCTGAAATGTTTTACTTGTTCTATAGATTCACCATTCAGGATACAGTTGATATTTTCAATGTTTCTGCCTATTTTCTTTGTCTTTGTCTTTTTATTGCTGATTTTCATATCAAATTTATTACAACAGTTATTCAATTTAGTCAGGAATTTTGCAGACATACTGGATTTATTTAGAAGTATGACATCATCTGCATTAAGTAATGAGCTGAGATTAACATCAACAATTTTGATATCAGGCATCATACCAATTTCCTTCATAATGCAATCCATATAGATAATGTGCACACTTGATTTAACATCAAACCATCTTCTTGTACCTCCTTCAATTCTAATAGCTGAATTACAGCTCAAACTGAGATTATGTATTGCTCAATATAATGTCTCATTTACACCATATAACTAAGTTTTTTGAAAATTCCTCCTGGTACCCTGTCATATGCCTTATCGAGATCTACATAACTTAATAATAACTTAAATACAGATACTTGTTATATTCCCAAGATTTCTCAACTATTTGTCTTAAAGTAAAAATCTGATCCTGACAATATTTCTTATCCATTTTTCATTTTTCAAGTATACTTGCATAAATTTTACCAGGAACACTCAGTAGGGAAATATGAAGCCATTCATTTTCTGAATGGCCTTGTCTGAATGTTAGAAAATGAGGTCCATTCAGAATTTACTGGCAGCCGACATATTGGAGAGGGGGGTTCACGCATGCGTGGTAGCTTAGAGTGACTCGTCAACTTGCTGTTGACCATTTTATTTTTGCTGTATTGTTTGTTGTCTTCTACAAATAATTTATAATTAGTGCTGTGATAAAAAAAAAAAAAAAAAAAAAAGATACCACTACTTATGAGGTTCGTGGTGTGATACAGTTTTGGTTGGTGGGAAAACAATAGTGCTGCAGAAATTCGCCTAGACTGTGTAATGTTTACAGGTCTAACGTAATGAGTGTCAGTAAGTGTTGTGCCCTTTAAAGAAGAGCACAACAGTGGGCAGCCTAAATGTGATGAGTGATAATTTGGTGACGAGTGGTCACAAAAATTCTTGAGAATCATCATTTCACAATTATGGAACTTTCTTTTGAATTCCTGGAAGTTTCACACTCGGTAATTCATGAAACTGTGACAGAAAAGCTGGGGATATAAGAAATTGTGTGCCAGATTTGTCAAAAAATGGTAATTGATGTTCATAAACAGCAGTGAATGGAATCAGCCTCAAAATTTTTGGAGCATTGTGAAAATGAAGGAGATTAGCTCAAAAATGTTGAGTCAAAACAGTAATCAGTGCAGTGGTGCCACTCATCATTTCTGAAAGCAAAAAAATTCAATGATGACAACTGTCTTCTGGGACTGAAAAAAGGATCTTGCTCATTGATTTTCTTCAACAAGGAAAACTTTTATTTAACTAGGTTTACACAGTGCTTTGCTTTCTTATGTTTTTCTGTGCATTCTCTAAGAGCACAACCTGACTTGCCAGGAACTTTCAATATGCTTTCTTCTTTTCCTTGACTGCCTCTTTAACTTCCTGAGTCCACCATGGAGTTCTGATTTTTTCTATCTTTGCAGACAACCTCACCACATGCCTCTCTAGCTGATTCAGATCGATGTTTTCTTCAGGGTTTGCCAGTGAAACTCCGAGGTTTCATTTTTTTCTTGAATAACTTAATAACTTAAATATGTTTTTCTGCGCATTCTCTAAGAGCACAACCTGACTTTCATCATTTCTGAGAGCAAAAAAATTCAATGATGACAACTGTCTTCTGGGACTGAAAAAAGGATCTTGCTCATTGATTTTCTTCAACAAGGAAAACCTTTTATTTAACTAGGTTTACACAGTGCTTTGCTTTCTTATGTTTTTCTGCGCAAAAACAAATTGAGTCTGCAATTCACCTCTGCTCAACTTGGAATCATTTTGAAACTTTTTTGGACATTATTCTTTTCAATATGAAATTCAATTTATTCTACTGAAAACTAAATAGTGATCACTTCCTATTTCAAATCCTCTGTATACTCTTCTGTCCTGAGAAAACATTGTCATTAACAATAGCTTACTCAATGAGAATTTTCTTATTTCTTTTGTGTCCTGTCTCCATGTGAATTTGTGCACATTTTTATGTTGAAATATGGCGTTAGTAATAACTAATCCATGTCCTGAACAGAAATCCAGTAGACATTTACCATTATTATTAGATTTGCTCTTTTCTCCAAATTTTCCCAGTACATTTCTATATGTCTGGTAATCATTTCCTGCTCTGCTGTTTAGATCTCTAACAAGGACCAATAATATAGCTGCTACTCCTTTTCCCTGATTGTTATTGCCAGTATGACATTTTTTATTTGTTGCTTAGAAAGATCTCTCCTGTTTTTGTCTTCTTCAATTTAGCCATGTCTATTATGTCGATCTGGTATTCACCAGTTCTACTACTAGTTCCATTTCTTTTTCATTGATGCTTTTTATGTTGATAGTACCAATCTTGAACTCTGCTGATGTTGAGTTGGGATTTGTTCCAGTAGCTGACTTTACACTGTTTGTCCTGGTGAAAACAATGGAGGGCCTTGTTTAACTGGGTGATGCCCACGCCAACATGAAATTCTGTCATATTGTACCATCATTTTGCATTGTAGTTTGAGCCAGTAAAAATACAATTTGGTTGGCTAAGTCCCAAATTGCTAGCCCATCTTCATTCATTCAGTATCCAGGTAGATATCGAATGAATTAGGTCAGAGGTCCCCTGTCGGTTCTCTGCATTCCTTAAAAGGCTACCTTTAAGCCTCCTCCCAGTTATACAGTTTTGACCCTTAAGCAACCTCCCCCCCCCCACCTCTGAATTAAACTTTGTTTTTTTTTCCCCATCTCCTGCTAGGTGCCTTGTTAGAACATCAGTTCCTTTCCAGTTAAAATTTGAATTTTCTGCAACAGTCAAATTGAATGGTGTGTGTGTGTGTGTGTGTGTGTGTGTGTGTGTGTGTGTGTGTGTGTGTGTGTGTTAACTGCAGTCATACTCTGAAGATGCCAGGTAGAAATCCAGTGAAACATTAGTAAGTTCAGTAAATTCTTTTTTTTTTTTTTTCTTCTATATTGTTAATTAAAATTGCTTATTATTAATACCTTTTCTTAACTTTCTCATAATAACTGACCCATAATACCAACACTGAATTCTCCACTGCGATAGCATTCTCATCCTCTTAATTTTAGAGCATCTATGATTATCACACATGAGTTGTCGGTTCAAAATTTATATCCTTCCTTACAAGTAATAATACTCCCCTTATCTTTTCCTCAGACAATCTCTCTTTCCCCCCTGGCAGCATTATAATTTCCCTTGTATAAATTTTCATCAATCATGGTCTTATTAAATCAAGTTTCAAACTTCTAATGAGGTTTTAGTACCTATTTGCTACTTTAGGTTGCTAATGTATTTCTTAAATTTTGTTCATTTGTATAAATAAATGTTAAAATACATCAAATCATATTTTCCTTAGACAATCTCTCTCTCCCCTGGCAGCATTATAATTTCCCTTATATAATTTTTCATCAATCATGGTCTTTCTGCAGGGTTTTTCTCCCCAGTTTATCTGGGGGTTTTCCCTCCTGCAAGCAGGCAAACTGGCCCTGTGAACACATGCAGCTACAGACATAGGATACACCGGGAGGCCTAGGGCTAGCCACCTTATCATCGGGACGAGTACGGCTTAGAAGGGCTAAGGATAGCCCTGTAACAGGCCACTAGGCCTAATATGTGAAGAGAAGAAGAAGAAATCATATTTTGAAGATATACTTTCCTTGTTCCTTCTCTTTCTCTCTCTCTCTCTCTCTCTGAACTAGCCTTCTCTGTTCTATTCTTTCTACCTTCCAGTTAGTTACAGTGATTATTCTTTAATTTCTCCTCCAAATGGTCTGAGTTTAAGGACCAGGTGTGCATGTGTGTGTGTGTGTGTGTTTAAAAAGAAAAAGGGAAAAAATGCTAATTAATGATGCTGAAGATCACAGTCTCTCAAACTGTCAGAACCACAGGTATGCTTATCACTTATTAGCATGTGATTAATGACTGATTATTTTCTGTGCATAGACACACCTCATGTGTGTGTGTGTGTGCATAATTTAGATTTTGGTAATAGTAAAAATCTTATTTATTTCTTAAAAAGTGTGTTCTAAATTTTGTATGAATATATTTTCTTTTTTTTTTTTTGTGTTATTATAGGCTATGCATTTAACTGAGTTGAGCAGTAGTAGAACACATGCAGTTCATGCATCTTGTGACATGGCTGGTACTCGGTCCCTTCCACGCTCCTTCAAGCTTAGTTGTTCTAGGCATACATCCAGCAACAGTGGATCTCTGTATGATATCACCAGGGACACTTTGTATGTAACCAAATGTATTTGTCTGATTACACAACTTCCTTTCGTTGTAGCGTGTCGAAAATTCCTTGAGGGACTGCATAATTTAGTTACAGCCAAAGAGCCCCCATCATATCCTTTGTATACTTATATTTACTATATTCTGTATGAGGTGTCATTACCTCCACCAGGCAGAAGCTTAAGTTTTCCCTGTTTTAATCAGAAAGTTATGTGCCATAGACCAGGTAATGTGCTATTATTTGTTTCTTATAGATGTAATTATAATCAATTCTCACTATAGTGAACACATGGGGACCGAAGGAATTAGTTGTTATAGTTGAAGGTTTACTGTTATGAATTTCCTTTAGAACAGCACAATTGCATACATGGCTTTGGCCCAGACAGTTCAATTTATTATAGCAGGTTTGCTATGATAGTGTTTACTGTAGTGAAAGTTGATAGTACTTTGTAGTTTTGTGATTTAAAAATGTGTTTTGCTTTAAAAGTACTTTTTTATATTAATATGTAATAGCCAAACTTAGTGAGATTTTGAACATACCAGAAATAAATTCAGTTATCAATAATTATAAATAAATCAAAATGAAATGAGGATCATTATCAGGCATGTAATTAAAAAAAATCCTAAATGACAAAAGAATTACTTTTCTGTTGCACTTAAAACACATACAAAAACTATACAACCATAAAAGCCAAAACTGTTAGTTAGTTCAAAACAAAAGACGGTATTCCATCACTATAATGGATTACTTGTAATAGCATGCGACTACTGAATGATGTTGTATTAACACACAACCTATTATTATTATTATCCGAGACCTCCAGGGAGTCAAGGACTCATCGAGGGAGGCTATACATCACTCAAACCAGCTGTCATACTTTCTGTTTAATTCATTCACACTAGATGCACTCACCACTTCAACAGGCAGCTCTTCTACTCACTTACTGCTCTGTGAGAGAAAAATCTAGCTCTTATGCCTTTTTTAACTGCAAACAAACAATTTCCATGGATGCCACCATGTTCTTCCCCACCTTCCATATAATTAAAATTTCATCTGATGATATCTTTTAACAACCATTCAGAAGTTTATAGACCTCTATCATATCACCTCTCTTTCTTCTGTTAACTAGAGTCTGTAGTCCACATAATCTTAATCTGTTCTCATATTCCATGTGCCATAATCCTGATATAATCTTAGTAACTCTTCTTTGCACAGCTTTATCCCCTCTGAACCCAGGAGACCAAATTTGCACAGAATAGTCTGGGTGCAGTCTTATCGAGGCCTTGTAAAGAGGCAAAACGACTTCCTTATCCTTACATTTCAAGGTTCGTTTCAATGTCACAATTATCCTTTGAGTTCTGTTTGCAGTTTTCACTGTGTGACCTTTGAACCTCAAATTCCTATCCACCATAATGGCAAGATCTCTAGCCTCATCAGTTTCTTGTAGAATATTTCCATGATGGGATTCGAAACAGTATAAATTATAGAGCCTAATTTCCTGTGTAAAAATGAGGAGGTTGCTTTCAAATTACTTATTGCATCATAAAAAGAACAAGAAAAAATTTAGGATGTGAAAAATAAAACATTCTTGGTCTAGCTTGCTTCATATTGAAATCTTTTTTATAATGACTAATTTGACATAGCTGACTCTTAGTAGATGCATAACCAGCACACAGATCATTAATTTAGCAAAATACTGTTTATTAATAATACAGTTAACTCTTATTATAATCAGCTTGTCTGACTATAGTAAGCTATTAGAAAGTCTACTGAAGCCCCATCTGCACTATGTTCTTCTAAAGGAAATTTAGTGTAGCAAACTGTTCGCAATAAACTTCTTTTTTTTTTTTTAGTTCTTATGAGTTTGCTATAATGAGAGTTTACTCTTAATTCCTGTGGTATTCTTAAAACACTGTGTTTCAAGAAAACCGCAGGAAACCTAATTTGGCAGTCTTCATGGTGGATTGAAGAATCTTGATTGGCTGAAAAAGGTTGTCATTTGGTTGATGAACAAATGCTCAAACTGAGTGGAAAATGTCATAATGACTTATTGAGAGTAAGTGGTATTCAAAAGTAAGTTATAACTTGGCCATTAATTATCATGATCATCATTAAATGAATTGTTTCCCAAATTTCCTAAATCTGCAGAATATCAGTGTTCCAATGCGAATAAGTGTTCTGTGATGGCAGTGACCAAGCCATGTATTTTTAAACATGGAAGTAATTCCAGAAAGGGAATACCGCTCTTGATGACTGGTCATAAAAATTGCCTGCAAGCCGATTACAACAATGGGCGGCGTATCCTCTGTTCTCAAAACTGAATGAAATAACAAATGTCAATGACTAAGTGGCATATTTTTAAACATGTAAATATTCATGAATTATCGTTAATTTTCATTAACGATAATTCATCAACATTCTGGAAAGGGAATACCGCTGTTTATGACTGGTCATAAAAATTGCCTGCAAGCCGATTACAACAATGGGCAGAGTATCCGCTCTTCTCAAACTGAACGAAATAACATCTGTATTGCAAATGTTAGTGACCAATCAGCAAGGAAGTATAAAGAAAATTTTTCCACTGAAATTGAAGATCAAGGCAGTCTGTATCCGGTTCTCAAATCTAGTAATACTGAATGCTTTCTTCACAAGTTCGTATTGTAGGGTGAAAGTGCCTTGTTTCGAAACCGTAGTGCTGTGATTTTTTATAAGTAATAGGCCTACAGATTAAAATTTTAATATGGATAAAAGACAAGGGACTTTGTTTAATTTTGGTGTTAAGAAATCTCTTATTGAAAGTGTTTGTGACACAAAGATAGTGATTCATCCACCTCCAGCCTACAAAGCAATCTCCAGGATGTACAAAAGGAGGGGAAAACTACCAGCACACAGGAGAAAAAGTCTACATTCACTCGTAAGTACTTATTATAATATTATAAATTTTTGGTGATCAGAATGGGATATGTCAATGAAAATCAGCACAAATTAATTTAATGATGTTTGCCTGAGGAAACTACAATATGCTACAAGATTTCATTAGTCCAGTGATTGATAACTGATTTATATGTAATTTTGTATTTGTCAACATGTCACACTGTATACATAAGTGACTAATACTCTTTATGATTATGCCATAATTAATTATTAATACTGTAATGTATTCATTAATTATTACTACATTACAAAATAACCAAGATGTTCCGTCATAGGAAAAATCTGGGAAACGCTGCTTTAAGGAATATATGGGGGGGGGGGGCTGGAAAGGTCTGATAAACACCTAGAACAAAAATTATATTAAAGCAACTGATGTAACGACAAGAAAGAACATACAAGAATATAAGAACATAAGTTACCTTCATTACTCTGCTACTAGTATGTTCTTTCTTGTGGATCAGTTGCTTTAATATCATTTTTGAGGTGCTTAAGGGTCAAAGCTGTATAACTGAGAGGAGACCTCCACATAGCCTTTAAAAGAATTCGGAGAATCGACCAGGGCTTCTGACCTAATGTCCAATCCTCACCTTCTCGTGGTGCACCCTGTTGAGTATCTACCTGGATACTGAACGAATGAGGATGAGCTGGCAATTTGGGATTTAGCTGACCAAATTGTATTCTTATTGGTTTAAACCAAAATACAAAATGATGGTACAACATGACAAAATTTCATGAAGGTGGTGTAGGCTAGTGATTTAGCTTCCTTATGTGAGTTGCCTCAGTCCTGAAAATACTTCAGGTGCAACTTTGTTTGCTTACACTTGGATAAAGGATTAAATCAAGTATATAATTTCTTGGCATCTTTAATCTATAGAGACTGAATCTGTACCAATGGGTTCATTGATTATTGGTTGGGTCTTCACATGGTGAAAACATTGGTTAATAATATTTTCCATTATTTTAGAGAAGAATGGAGTGAGGCTGTTTATCAGAACCTTAAAAACAACAACCCTTCAATCAACTGACTTCTGCTAGAGTTATGTAATTTTACTTCGATTATCCAACTCTTCAGTTATCAGAATGGCACAGTGACGTCTTGGTATGGTTGGATAAACAGTAAATTACTGTAATTTATCCCTCCCTCTTTCTCATTCATGTGTTGTCTCCTATCTAGGAGGTTGACTGCTATGATGACTCACGGTTGACTATGAGCATAACGACATGTGGTGAGGATCCTATCTCTTCCACATATTGTCATAAGTATTCATATAAATGTATGTGTTTATGGGGCTAGTTTGCATCTTCTTAGGGAAGAAAAACCTGAGTTTCCAGGTGAGAAAACCCTCTACCTCCATATGAGACCAGCTAACTCACCTTTAGCTGAAAGAGACAGGATGAAAAGTTCCTCGTACCATGGATGGGAATCAAACCCAGGTCTTTCCAACCAAAGGGTTTCATCTATACTGACTGAGCTACGGTCTCTCATTTCCCTCTTTGGAATGGGCTAAATATGGACTTGCCATGCCATGCTATGGAATGAAAGAGAACAGAAGTAATGTAGGATTGCTTTTTTTTATTAGTTCTCCAGGGGGGGGCGGGGATCTTTATCATGACCAGAAGACTTTTAATATCATGGTTATTCAGATTTTTGCGATGCCATGTCTTTCTGAAAAGACCACAAGATGCATGTAGTGCACTATTTCTGTTATAGTCAGAGGTATTTCCCTTGGTTATAATTTGAGGAGAAGAATGATGCCAGGAAAGCTTTGTTCTTAGGTATTTATTACAGTAGCATCATCAGGATGAGAGAGGGAAGGTTGGAAGCAGAGATGTATAGAAGTTGGTTCTGATTCCTTACTAGCCTTTACAGAGAACCGGAAGTCATGACTGCCATTTGTACAAGAGGCAAGTTTTCTGAATTTGTTTCTTTCAGAGTAACATTTGGTTTTGTGAATGTTTTTGGATAGGATCATTGTATGCTTAGATAATAAGTTGAGAATAAAGTTAGTTTTTGTCTCCAGGATGCTTGGACTTACTATCTTGGCATATTTGTTGGAAAACCAAGGCTGAAATTTGGGATTAGTTAATTCTTAATTGTTTTGATACAGAAGTATTGTTATAGAACTATTACACACTACTTATTTTTTATAATATATTGTTTAATTTATTTTTCAGGTTCAGGTGAGCTACCTTTGTTTGAGTACTCCTATGAGGAGTTATTCTCTACACTAGGTGTAGATAATGTAATACAGCTCTTTACTTGTGTTTTGCTAGAAAATCAAGTCCTTCTGTTTTCAGAAGGTAAGTCGATAACTATAAAAATGTATGTTTAATTAGTTTATTGTGACTGCTTGAAGCTAGTTACTCAGAATATGAGATGGGGGCTGAAAAGTTCTGATAAACACCTAGAACAAAAATTATATTAAAACAACCATATGATATAACCACAAGAAAGAACATATCTTAAAACCCTGTATGTAAAATAATGTGCAAGTTACGTGGTTCTACATCAATTTCTTCATGATGATTATCACAACTTTTCAGCACACCCTTGTATATTTAATGTTTGTTTTTAAACTGTAGTTGTAGTTATTCCTGTAGATAATTATAGAATGGAATTAATAAACTTAATATCCATTGAGATGATTTCTGTTATAATTTAACAGTACCAGAGTTTCTGTCGAAACTCTGGTACTGTTAAATTAAATATGCCAAGAAATTATATTCTTGGTTTACTCCTTTATCCAAGTGTAAGCAAACAAAGTTTTCACATGAAGTAACTTCACGATTGGGCAACTTGTATATAGAAGCTAATGACTTCACATCACTTGCCTTAGGACATGTATAATGCTGTGCATTATGAGAAGAGTTACTATCCAGACCAGCTTCGACCTTTATTGACGCCTCATCAGTGGAAGCCAGGACCAGAAGTGATACAAAAGTTGAAGTATTGCAAAGTCATATTTCCATATACATGCAGCTAAAAGGTGTCACACCTTATTACTAATTTAGAATATAATTTCTTGGCATCTTTAATTTATTGTATAACCAAATGGAAAAACTTTCAACATCTATCTCTAATCCAGAGTATTTTAATAATGTGTGACACCTTTTGGCTACTCGGATATGAAAATATGACCTCTGCATTATTTCAACCTTAGTATCATCTCTGGGTCTTGCTCCCACTGATGAGACCTCAATAAACGTCGGAACCGGTGTAGGTAGTGACTAAACAAACACGTAACCACAGTAATAAGTTTTAATAAGTAAATATTTCATCCTAAGTATCATAGGACATCGTCAGTACAGTTAATTCAAACAATACTAGGAATAACATACAGTTAGGATGCATGATTACAATGGAATCCCAGTATGCGTGTTATAGAATTAAATTAAAATATATCTGGAGGGAAAAAAAATAGATTACATTAAAATAAGATAACATATATTATAACATATATAATAACAAAAATTATTTTACACAATTTTGTATAACAATTTCCCATACTTTAGGGATAGCAAGAACGTTATTACGGTTTAGATTTGGTCTGTGAAGTAAGGCTTCAGCACTTGCTTTATATAAACGTTCATGTTTATGTAAAGATCTATGTAGAAGTTTGGTCCTTTTCAATTGGATCCTATGGTTTGGATTTTCAACTCCATGTTGTGCGAAGCCAGATTTCTGCAGTTTGATAAGACAGATATGGTCTTGATGTTCCGAAATGCGTTTATGAACAGATCTACCTGTCTGTCCATAGTAAGACAATTTACAGGAGCATGGTACCTTGTACAAGCCAGGTAGCATCAGAGGCGAGAGTTTGTCTTTAGGAGAAGGTAACAAGTTATAGATCTGGTTCATTGGTTTGTAGGTAGTAGCAAGTTTGTATTTCTTCATAATTTTTGAAAGATATTCAGAGATGCCTTTGAATAAGGTATAGGAATCCCACAGGCTTGTTCTTGTCTAGGTTGATGTGTGGGAAAGTGACTGATGATTTTTTGAGTTGTTTTAGGATTGTATCCATTTAGTATGGCAGTAGTTTTGATTATTTCCAATTCTTGGTTTAGAGATTCTTCAGAGGAGCAGAATCTGTGTGCTATGGTTACCAATGATTTAATGATGCTAAATTTTTGAGATGGATTGATAAGGAGAAGAATTGTGAACTGAAAATGTCGGCTTGCGATAGAAGTAGAGATGGAACCATCTTCTTTTCTTTGGATGCGTAAATCCAGAAAGGAGATACCCTGTGGAGATTCTTTTTCTAGCATGAATTTGATGCGAGGATGAAGAAGGTTTATTTTATCTAGAAACAGGTGTAGTTCTTGTTCGGAATGACCCCAGACAGCAAAGATGTCATCAACATATCATAGCCAAATTTTTGGTTTCAGTTTAAACACGAAAATTTTTTCTTCAAGGTATTCTACAAACAGGTTGGTTAAGTTTGGTGATAGGGGAGGACCCCCCCCCCCCATTGCTGTTCCTTCCTCATGCTTGTAAATTTTCTCTTTCCAAGTGATGTATCCAGACTTAATAACAAATTTGAATAATTCAACAATATGGGGTGAAAATTTTTGAGTTAACAAGTGTATCGTTTCCTTATGGGGAATATTGGTGAAGAGGGAGACAATGTCGAAGCTAATTAGCGTGTCAGTTTCCAACAGTTGAATGTCTTTTATTTTTGCGTGAAACTCTGTGGAATTTTTAATTGATGAGGACAAAGAAGATTAGATAAAAGTCTTGATAATTTGTAAGTCGGGCTGCTAATAGAATCCACAACGGGTCTGAGTGGAACGTCATTCTTGTGAAGTGTAGGTAAACTTCGAACGTCTTTCAAAAATTATGAAGAAATACAAACTTGCTACTACCTACAAACCAGTCATCCAGATCTATAACTTGTTACCTTCTCCTAAAGACAAACCCTCACCTCTGATGCTACCTGGCATGTACGAGGTACCATGCTCCTGTAAATTGTCTTACTATGGGCAGACAGGTGGATCTCTTCATAAACGCATTTCAGAATATCAAGACCATATCCATCTTATCAAACTGCAGAAATCTGGCCTTGCATAACACAGAGTTGAAAACCCAAACCAAAGGATCCATTGGAAAAAGACCAAACTTCTACATAGATCTTTATATAAACCTGAACGTTTATATAAAGAAAATGCTGAAGCCCTACTTCACAGACCAAATCTAAACCGTAATGACGTTCTTGCTATCCCTAAAGTATGGGAAATTGTCATGCAAAATTGTGTAAAATAATTTTTATATATGTTATCTTATTTTAATTTAATTCTATGACACGCTACTGCACGCTTACTGGGATTCCATTGTAATCATGCGCCCTAACTGTATTTTATTCCTAGTATTGTTTGAATTAATTGTACTGATGGTGTCCTGTGATACTTAAGATGAAATATTTACTTATTATAACTTATTACTGTGGTCACATGTGCTTGTTTAGTCATGAAATCTCCACAGCTTTCATTGTACAATAAAGGTGTTATTAGTTTTTTCCCACTTGGTTAGACTATAATAAACTTAGTTTAATCCTTTATCCAAGTGTAATTACATCTGAAGTATCTACAGGGCTGAGGCAACATGGTAAAGGTGGACCAACCTCTCATCACTCCTTGTTTTAGTATCTCCCATAATGCAAGCACATCTCCTTGCAGACATGTATAATGCTATGCATTAAGGGAAGGGCCACTACCCAGACCAGTATCGACCTTTATTGAGGTCTCGTCAGTGGGAGCCAGACCTAGAGGTGATGATACTAAGGTGGAAGCAATGGAGAAGTCATATTTACCTATACAAATTGCCAAAAGGTGTCTCACCTTATTAAGTTACCCTAAATTTAGAGAAAGATGTTGGAAGTTAATTTTCCAGTATCATCACCTCTGGGTCTGGCTCCCATTGTCGAGACCTCAATAATGGTCGAAACCAGTGTGGGTAGTGGTCCTTCCCTTAATGCATAGCATTATAACATGTCTGCAAGGAGATGTGCTTTGCATTACGGGAGATACTAAGACAAGGAGTGATGAGAGCTTGTCCACCTTTACCACGAGTTGCCTCAGTCATGAAGATACTTCAGGTGCAAACTTTGTTTGCTTACACTTGGATAAAGAATTAAACTAAATTTATTATACAATAAAGATGTGGGTAGTGATCCTTCCCATAATGCTTTGCATCATGGGATTCTAAGGCAAACAATATCAAGTCATTAACCTCTATATACGAATTGCCCAGTTGTGAAGTTACTTCATGCACAAACTTTGTTTGCTTACACTTGAATAAAGAAGTAAAACAAGAATATAATTTCATCATCATCATCATCAAATTCCTGCCATGTACTCTCAAGGGGTGTACAGGATATGATAGTACTACATGAAAAAAAATACATCATTACTAACTTCCTATCTATAATTTTCCTCCAAATCAGTCTGTTACTTGTTAAGACTCCAACATTATCAGATCTTATATTTCTATCGTCTAAGGCACTTTGTACCGTATCAATCCACCTATATCTTGGTCTTACTCTGGGTCATTTTGCTGCCAACCTGGCAGAGAACACTTGTTTTGCTAATCTTTTTTCGCCCATTCTGTTTAAGTGACCATACCACCTGAGATTAGCTCAGCTAACACATTCCTGGATGTTGGCAATGTCAAGTTCTTTCCTAATATCCTCGTTTTTAATATGATATTGCCATTGATGCCATCTGTTCACGCCTATAATCTTTCTCAGGACTCTCATATCTGCTGTCTCTAGTCTTTGGTCAAGTGTTTTACTCAAGGGGGGGGGGGGGGCTTGTTTAACCAGGCGACGTCCCAGCCAGCATGAAATTTTGTCATGTCGTACCATCATTTTTTATTTTGGTTTAACCAATAAGAAAACGATTTGGTCGGCTAAATCCCAAATTGCCAGCCCAGCCTCGTTCATTCAGTATCCAAGTAGATACCCAACACCATGAGAAGGTTAGGATTGGACATTAGGTCAGAAGCCCTGGTCGGTTCTCCGCATTCCTTTAAAGGCTATGTGGAGGTCTCCTCTCAGTTACACATCTTTGACCCTTAAGTACCTCGAATATAATTTCTTGATCTTTAATTCATAGTAAAACCAAGTGGGGGAAAAAAAACTTTTAACATCTGGCACTGTTGCGATTAATATAAAGAGAATAAAGTAAAGGGTATTTTCAAAAGAATTAAGTCTGTGGCTATTGGATATATAGTCAGTTGTTATTTGGTTTGATTCTGAAGAAAGGAATAGTGATGGTTTGCTATAAGGACTTTCCCTTAGCTAGATTTGATGCCATGGACTTTTTAACAGTGGGTGGTTTGTTGTAGCAAGTGAATTCACTGTAACAGTGTTACATATAGTGGACGTTAGTTGTCCTTGTCAGTATTATTTTTACTCTTCCTTAGAGTCACAGTATGTTATCATGAAAGGTTTGATCTGATTTTCATTTAGTATTAATGCATTCCTTTTCCTCCATTGTTTTTCTCTTTCTGGCATTACACCTCATTATTTTCTCACTCCCCCCCCCCCCCCCCACCCACACATGCTCTCCCTGTAAAAAAAAAATTTACTTATCCTTTGCCCACAGTAATATCCATGAATGACTTTTGTTCCCATTTTGCCACCATTTTGGTCCTATTAAAAATATCCTTTGCCTCTGTCCATTAAGATCCTTTCACCAAACTTATCCACTCATATCACCTCTCCTATTTTCCATGCTCTCCAGGATTCACATTTGAAACTGTCCCCTTAGCCACTATTCTGTAGTTTATTTTATTCTCTGGCCATTTTCTACAGGTTGTTGAGGTGATCCTCTTCATACCACATTTATTTATTTCATTATTGATGTTATTTTTGTTAACATTATTGAAATGGTAAACATGTGAAACATTTAGCAACATTCCTTAATGCCACCTGCCAGGGGAAAGGTGGTTCTGCTGAGCTATGAATGAGCTGATCTAAAATGCAAGCCTTCTCTCTCTCTCTCTCTCTCTCTCCTGATATTATGAAATAAGTGTATTAAAAGAGCAAGGCATGTGTATCAAAATCCCAAAAACATTGGTAAGATGAGCACAGAAATGTAAGAACTGTTACAACAAGCATTCTGAGAATCGCTATTGGATTGATTGAAAACACTTGAGTAATGCCAGCCTGGTTCGCCAAGTGGTTAGCGTATCCACTCTACAGCCAAAAGGCTGTGGGTTCGAATCTCACCTTGGGCATGGATGTTTGTGATTGTCTGTGAAAATACTAGTAGGGGTGGTGGTGGTGGGCGGTAAATGGCGTTGGTGTAATGATTGTAGTTGAGGTTGGTTGTAGTTGGTTGGTGCATTTGAGTGGTGGAGACGGAGAGTTGTAGAGTAAATGCCCTCTCTGAATGAGTCATTGGACTCCCTGGAGGTGTCATGTAATAATAATAATAATTTAATTTCCCCTGTCAATCCCACTGGTTGTCTTTACATTGGTTCCACAAAGGAATGAAGGAGAAGCATGAGTATAGTGAGAAATAGATGGCCGTGCTGTCTAAGGAGTTGACATCGAAGAGCTGGGGAGCATTCATATTGGTTGAAAGTTTAATGTTAATCTTAATAATATTCCATTGTCAATTCTCCAATAACATGTTGGGGTGGTGAATGCCTAAGGCTTTAATATTAGTTCTTATTGACATGGTTTCTGGAATGCATAGTTCTGTTTCATTATTTTAGAAGTCTGGAATAAACATTGAGAGTCCTCATTTTTGGGCACTGATGGGCTAAAACTTCAGTGGGTAACTTGCTGAGTTGTTCTTGATCCGTGTGGAATCGAGCATAGTATTATCTTTCTTTCCCTTAGGCATCTTATTTTATAGGTGTTATGTTGATATCTTGTGCATTGGTGAAAGAAACTTTGCAAGTTTTACTTAGTAACTGCATCAGTAGATTAAACTATGAGCAAAATAATTCAATCGGCTTCCTTAATTTGACATTAACCAGATCAAACATTGATACAAAATATACCATTAGCAAATGAATATAGGTAACTATTTGCATTTTGATTCCTATTATCCTTATTCCATAAAAAAATCTGTCATATTACAATTAATACAATTCCTAATCACTTTTAAGTTCTCCACAACCTCTAAGAATTTAAATAACATAGTTAAAAATCTATCTGAGATCTTTATTAATAGAGCATATCCTCAACAACTAATTGCTTATGCCAGTGCCATAGCCAGGATTTGTGCAGATACCCCACAAATTAAAGAAATCCATTCTTCCAATAAAATATTAAAGTTTCCTTATGTATGCGTCGCCCATCTCTAGACAAATGCCATGGAGAAGTTTGGTGAATCTCAAGGAGGGTTGCACTTTATATCTCCAAAGCCTTTCACTGGGTGTGGCACAAAGGCTTACTAAGCAAACTACCATCATTCGGTCTGACCCAGGACTTCTGTAGTTGGATTGTCAGTTTTTGTCTGGGTGCACACTATGTGTGTGTGATGGTGGATGGCTCCCTATCCTCTCACTATTCAATTAATGCTGGGGTTCCACAAGGTTCTGTCTTCTCACCAACCCTCTTCCTGTTATATATATATATATCAATGACCTACATCAGTTGACCTCCAACCCAATACACAGTTTTGCAGAAGACAGTACACTACACTCCTTGCTTGCATTTGATAAACCTTACCCTACACAACTCATCTTAATCTACAGAACATCAACCACCACCCTCAATTCTGATCTCCAAGTCATCCTACAATGGGGTTTGGATAATCTCATCAATTTCAATGCTAATAAAACCCAGTTCTGTACTATTTCCAATAAAAAAAAAAACATTTTTTTCCCAGTATCCTTTTTGACAATACCCCAAATTTCCAGACAGTTTGAGATCTCTCTTCTTCTTGGAATTACCCTCACATCAAACCTCTCCTGGCATAAACACATCACAACCATTGCATCCTCAGCTTCAAAAAAACTAGGATTTCTCTTTCACTCAAGATGTTACTTCACCCCTGAACAGCTGTTAACATTATACAAATCACAAATCTGCCCAGCTATTGAATACTGCTCCCACATATGAGGTGGGCCCCCTAAAAGTTCTCTCAAAATGCTTGACTCAATACAGAGGAGAGCAATTAGATTTATTAATGACCCATCTCTTACCAACTCCCCCCCCCCCCCCCACACACACACATACTTTTGCACAGATGTATGGTTCTACAGTATGAATATTCTACAAATATTTCTAAGGGAAATGCTCATCTGAAATAACATCAATAATTTCTCCATTCAGTACTAAGCTTGTTAGAACACATGCAGCTGCTACTCAACATCCCTTCACAGTACACCTAGAAACAAACAGGACAAGTTTCCTTTTCCTCCTCCTTCATCCCCTGCAACTGCTACACTGTGGAACAATCTCCCACCTGCTGTGTTTCCCAAATTATACAATTTACAGTCATTTAAATCAAATGTAAACAAGTTCCTCCTTTCCCAACTCACTACTCATACACTGTACTAATGTACTATAGGTTGATCAACCAACCTCTTGTGTATGGGCACAACATAAAAAAATATATAAAATAAAATTAAAAAAAAAAAAAAAACACCAATCAGAAATTGTTAAACCTTTTGAAATTCTGAAAGAAACAGAGTATCACAGTATTGTACATAGTTAGTTTCCCTTGTCAATAATCCCACTGACTTTTTCTGTATTGGTTTCACAATTAGATCACTATGATCTCAATTACAAAAACATGTTAGAGACTCTAATATTCCCAAACTGGAGAACCTGAATTAAACTAGTAAAAAAAAGGGGGGTGGGGGCCTACAATGAAAACCTTAAAACAGCAAAAACCAAAATTGCTGTTCCCAATATAGGAGAGAATCCCATACCAAAAATCAAACTGTTATTCTAGACTTCCAGAATAATGAAACCAACTGTGCATTTCAGAAATTCTGTCAGTCAGAATTAATATTAAAGCCATAACGTCCACTGCCCCTATGTGTGGTTGGAGAGTTGGCAGTTGAACAGTATTAAGATTAATCCTAAACTCTCAATCAACAAGAATGCTCTTGACTCTGAAGAGCACAGTTATCCATTTCTCACTATTCTCTCTCTCTCTCTCTGAGGATGACTGCACAGTTCTAAATGGCTTGTACACTTCATCATATTAAGATGCAGATTGAAGAAATACTAGTCATCTATAAGGTTTTTTTTTTACTAAAAAGATATTAATTACAGATTTAGCACATGTGAATCATCTGAGATACAATATTAACAAACTAAATAAAAACATGGTCTCTTTCAACGCAAGGTGAGTTAACTGGTCTCTTATGGTGGTGGTGAAGGGTTTTTTCTCCTGCTAACTAGGGTTTTTCATCCCTCAAAACAGTTAAACTGGTCCCATGAACATACACTGCTACAGTCATAAAAAATACTATGGCAAGGAAGGCAACGGGAAACCACCTTGCTCATAATCATCTCCCTAGTATAGTAGCATATAGCTACTCCCACCAGCCATATGGCTGAGGGAATAGGATAGATAAAAAAAAGGAGAGAAAAAAATATGAGATTGAATTAAAACAAAAAATTTAAAAATAAACAGTCGAAAGAAAGTTGAGGAATGACAGGCAAATTCACCAGAGCATTGACTATGAAAATATCTGTAGAAGAGGTATAAAACAGAAACTGAAGGTCTCTGAGAGTGGTCAGCAGTTAATCTGATTGCCCTCCTCTGAATAGTATCAAGCAATGTAAGCAGTATTTCATGTTTGGGCAAATTTGAGATTTATGCAGTGTCAATATTTATAAGGTAGTGCCTTTTGTGTAAAAGTATTACTGTCTGCAGCCACCAGAAAACTAGTAAAAAATTGCAGGCTTCCTGTCAGAAGGAAGCCTGCAATTATTTTTATAGTAATTTCAATTTCGAATATGTTTTTATTTTAACTGTTTGTCCTTTGATTTAAAATTTAAATAGGTTAAATTTTCTTTTCCTTTGTATTTTCTTTATTTTTCTAATAAAAGTGTCTAATCACCTAACCTAACAATACACAAATAAGTTATAACTTCATAGTAAATTGCATATGTAAAATTCATCACATGAGAAGATAGATACTCATTAGGTAATTTTTGTGTGTTTGAGATAAAAATTCGAACTTTATGTAACGATATTTAGTTAATGTGTACATTAACTAAATATTATATAAATATAAATTAGTTTACACATTATCTAGTTAAAAGTGTAGAGCGCATTTATTTTTCAACTTTAACTGAAAGATACAGGTAATGTGAACATTACCTGAGGAATCTGCAGATTAGCAGAAATTCATACATTAGCATTGACACACACACACACACACACACACACACACACACACACACACACACACACACACATACACACACATAAAGTAAAAATATAAGCATATAAGAGTGTGTTGTGTAAATAAAATTGTTTGCATAAGAATACATATTCATGTTATGAATACTATATACACAATTATGTATATGGTTAGATTATTAGCCAGAGTTCAAAGTCATCTAGATTGTGATTTAGACTGGGTTGATTGTGAAGAGCATAAAAGCAATCCTCATATTTGAAAAGACTTTCGTGAAGATTTTTTATAGCCCATGGAAGAGAGAGTTACTGCAAGCATGTGACTAGTAAAAATTTTGTGCTCTTCAAGACCAAATTTCTCATCTTGGAGAAAATTGTTGTTATCCATATGCTTATTGGATGTGTATGGTATTACCTGTCTGACCAAAAGAGCATAGACTGCAGAATCAAGGAATCTGTTACACTCCTGGATGAGCCAGGGGAGGATGTTTGTCTTTCATGGAAAGCAGAATAGAGAAAATCTTGTCTACTGACATGAAAATTGTCTGGAAATCAAATTTATTATTTTTTTTTTTTTTTTACATATTTTATATTCACTTTATGCAAATATAATAATATTTTATTTTATTTTTAATTTAGCCAAATTTTTATTTTTAAACTTCTTACACTTTTCCATCCCTGTAACAAGCCTTGTGCTCCATTGTCCATTGACTAAGGTTTGTGTGCAGCCATGTTAATGACTACATTTACAGTTTCCCACAGGCTTCTAATAACAGCATGTTGACTTACTGGAGAGCAGCAGAAAGAAAACACCCTAACATTTGTTGTCATGCTATTCTCACTTCATGTAACTATCTGTTCTTTTTGTATGTTCAATCTGATAGGTATTCATCATGCATTCATCAATTTATGAATTATATTAGTATTAATAATCAAGGCTTGGATAGTGGGTGGTGTGAGGGTTGAAGGTTTTCATTCCAGTTAGAATTATTTTTGCTATTTGGTCTCAGCAAGTATTTGGATCAGGAGAAATTAAGTGGTAATCAGACTAGGAAAATAGGAATAGAAGCCCCAATTTGGCACCATTATAATGCCAGAGGGCATGACACTGAGAATGGTTGGGTGTAGGTTGATCTAAAGTGAAGGAAACGTGAATCAGGTTGTGTCTAATTTATGAAGAGAACTGACATCCATAGTATATTTGAAGAGGAGCTTGTAAGATCAGAGATATTGGTAAGATGGTGATGGTTGTCTGGTATTCTGGTAGGAAGATTGACTATCTATATTAAAGTCAAGGTTCTGTATAGAATAATAAGTCTTCTTTTGATTTGTAGATGGTAGTAAACATTATTTATATTGTTGTTGAGCCTACAAATGTTGTAAAGTGAGTGTTTTTTTTTCCCCGAATTTTGTTGTTGTATTAAATTTTTTATTGGATTTTTATCAAAAAAAACTCTTGCACAAAAACAATTCAAAAAAATAATTTTGAATTGTTTTTGTGCAAGAGTTTTTTTTGATCTGCAGTAAAACCATATTTCAATAAGTTGTCCTTCACTGTGTGTGGAGAGAAGAGCTAATAAAGAGTCCGGGCATGCACTGAGAGATGAAAGACTTGTAAATGTATTCCACACCGAGGAAACTTAAGTCTCCATTCCATGTGTGACCTTGGCAGTTTTGTTTGCATACCACCATACTTGGTATGCCCTGTTTCCATTAATGGACTCTGGCAAGATGAATATTGCCACTTTACAAGCATATCTTCCCTTGCTGAAGGAAATGCTAACTAGACTAGACCACCAGGTGGTAGATGACTTTCATTGTCTAGTGAAACACTACCACTCTGTTTAGAGGAAGCTTGAGTGGCTGTGGCATTTTTTGTCCCCACAGTAGGATCGCCAGTTTCTGGCCTCTTTCTTCTCACATGTGATGTAGGTCATGGTCTGGTCATGCTCAACACACTGATAATTACTAATAAATTAGGAATCTAGTGCCTCTTCCATTTGCGGGTACTTCAATAAACAGGTTTCTACAGCTACCAGGTGGTCCACAGGACTAAGCCTGATAGTAACATGTCTTGATACTTCCTGATCAGGTGGCAAATAATCCTGCTGCTACTTACTCTGCCAGCTCATGCCTAGATGGAGTCTGAATATGGTGGCAGCAGCATGCAAGGAACATTGTAGAGCTGCATTTAAATTGGATTTTAAGCACTTTCTATGTAGGAATCGTGCACAAATCCATTACCACTGCTGCGTATCTCTGCTATATACATTTGCTGCACTAACTCAACCACGAAAAATATAAAACCAAATACTGGTGTCACTGCAGATATTTAAAAATAAAAAATAAAAAAAAAAACCCTCACAAAAAGCAACAAAAAACCCCAAAAAATACGAAAATATTTAAAAAATCGGGGGAAAATAGCAAAAATATATTCTGAAATAGCTGAAATGATACCAGAATTTATCCAATAAAAATCGCTTCCTCATCCATTTCACTAATAGGTAGAGAATTAGAACAAACATTAATGATGGACAACTTACAGGTTAAAACTGGTATGCTGCTTCTAAGAGAACTGTGATTGGCATCTTAGAATCACTATTTTTCAGTATTAAACCACACACAAAGAAGTCAAAAAGAAACTGTGTTTTAATTCAAGGATGTTTTTTTTTGACTCTTTGTGTGTGGTTTAATACCAGAAAATAGTGATTCTAATGTGCTTTCTCCAAAGAAGCCTACACAATGAGTCTAATTGGCATCTTTCATGACTACAGTCCACCTCAGCTATCATCTTGCAGAATGTCTTTAAAAAAGGGAAGAATATGTGTTCATCAGATCAGACATTTCTAGCCAGAGGTTATGAAACCTGGAATTCCTGCTTATCAATCTGCTCTGGTCCAAGATTTCTTTACCTCACTTTATACCTCTGATTTACTGCCTTTACCACTTTTCTAATTCAGACTGTCATACTGTCCTCTTTGACTACTTATCTCTAAAAGTTGATTTCATACAATCTGATTGCACAAACTTGAGATTATCACTCTAGGAGACTTTAATATTCATATCACAAAGTGACTTCCCTTTTCTAAAACTTTGCAGATGAAGTCAGAAAGGAAGCTGAATCATTATATTAAATGTCTTCCAAATAGACATTGCAGATGCTTGCTCTCCTCTTAATAACTCTCATCAGTAAAAGTGCTTCCACATCCATTTCACCTACACTGAGTACATTAATACATTATTACAAATATTGATCTTTGAGACTTCATCAATGTTCTTTTTCTACAGATTGATCCCCTTGAAATCAGCCTAGTCCTTATACCCTATGGCAGAATGACTTCTGTATACCTCTTTTCCATTGTCTGATTATGGAAAAGATATCATGATCCTTACAGGAATGAGAGCCATCATTCCCCAATTTGATCTTTGAGACTTCAATGTTCTTTTTCTACAGATTGATCCCCTTCAAGTCAGCCTAGTCCTTATACCCTATGGTGCTGCAACAGTACAAAGTGGAATGACCTCTGTATAAAAGAAAAAAGAAAAGAAATCAAGAAAAACATGCTTTTACATTCCATGATAAAATACAGCATATATTCATTTGTTCAAGACAAAAACTCCAACTTCTTACTCAGCCTATACTAAAGCCCAAAACAAAACTAAGAAAATCATCAGAAATTCAAAACAGATTTCACATGGACCAAATACAATAAGCTTGCCTCCTTCTTAACTGAGAGTTGAGCCTTTTGGTCCCTTGCTAAGGCTGTTGACCATAACTTCTGCCCTTCCTTGTTGCTCACACCATGTATAGTCCTCCTCCTCATCTTTCACCAGAAGGAGATCAGAAAAATCCTATCTCATTAATCTTGATATTGTGAGGGTGGTCTGAAAAGTTCTTGGCCTAACAATGAAAAAAACGAATTTATAATTTCAAAATTATTTTTATTTTCAACATAATCTCCCTTAACACTAATACATTTATTCCAGCGATGCTCCAGCACCATTATCCCGTCCTTGTAGTGGTTCGAAGAAAAACGCTGACCAGTGAGGCAGAGTTTTAGTTTTCGGAAGAGACAGAAGTCAGAGGGAGCCAAATCTGGGAAAGTTCCTACAATTCATAGTGCAGATCCCTTAATTTTCTCATTGCCAAAACACCTTTGTGGGTAGGTGTGTTGACCTGATGAAAGATGATTTTTTTCTTCTGCAAACCAGGCCTTTTCTCACGAATTTTTTCGTCTAGTCTGGTTAAAAGATAGGAATAATATTTCCCAGTTATTGTTGTACCCTTTTCAAGATAATTAATAAACAAAATGCCTTTAGCATCCCAAAACACTGATGCCATGACCTTTCCTGCTGATGGAACCGGCTTCTGTCCACTGTTTTGATTGCTGTTTGGATTCTGGTGTGTGTAATGGTGAATCAAGTCTCATTCATAGTAATAAATTGACGCAAAAAAATCAATTTTATTCTTCAAAAGATATGTTTCGGTGATTACACCACAATTTTTATTATTCAGTTATACAAAATACCAAAATAATAGTTCCCGACAAGTTTCGTAAATCGTAGGATTTACATCTTCAGGGGGTAAATAGTATAACTTCAAGTTTAAACAAGAGAATTAATAAATACAACTCATAACCATCTGGCTATTCATAAACTCAAATAACAGAATGCAGATATTTGAGTCATGACATCATGCAGTAATTGAACAATACTGGATGATGTCACTTGTTCTTGTTCATACAGTCCGAGCTCAGATTGAGGTAGATTTTTTATTAGAGCTGACCACACTTGATGGAGAATTAAACCTTGATTTTTATTGCATTGGGTTAGGTTTTTTAGCATATTGGCAGCTTCTTTAAATTTTCTTATATAACTGTTGTTTTCTGTGTATGACATCGTCGTTTTTTGCCAGAGTACATCGTGTCCAGTGGAAGAGTGGTATGGAAAGCAAGACCCGTTTTTTGTTCTCTTTTGTATTTTATGTCTTTTTGGTCTTCGGCCATGCGTATTTCTCCAGATCTTCCTGTCTGTCCTACGTATCAAATCCCACAAGAGCAATGGATTTTGTAGACTCCTGGTTTTTTAAGAGGATGATGAGGTGGTTTTGGTGGATGTAGGAATCTTGAGATTTTTTCCATAGGAAGGAAGGCTCCTGCGGGATTTGCTACGTAGGACAGACAAGTTCTCCAGAATTAACACCCATCATGTTGCCTATATAAACTGCCACACTCATCTGGCACCTATCCACTAGCATGGAAGCAAGTTTTTATCCAGCTTGTCCATAAAAAAGGGAATGGTGGAGTCTATACTGGTGGAATCTATAGCAAACTTCCTCGCTAACCTTACCCACCATTGGACTCAGGCCAATGGTAGGAAGATCTGAAAAAACTGACATAGTTCACCTTGAGATTTCCAAGACATTTGATCATGTCTGTCATCATAGCCTTCTCGACAAACCAACATCTTAAGGTTTCCATCCTACCCTTTGTGATTGGCTTCCCAGCTTCTTCTCTGGTTGTTTCATCTGCCATGGCACACAGCATACTGCAGTGTGTTGTGGTAGATGACTTCCCCTCATCAGATTTTATTATCGTTGCTGGAGCACCCCCCCCCCGTATTCCATGCTCTTACCCACACTCTTTCTCCTATACATTAATGACCTTCTCTCCCTCTCTTACCTTTAAATTCTATTCATACTTTTGCTGGTGATAGTGCTGTCCATCCACTTCTTCATTCAAAAAACGTAATACTCAAATATTTTTGCCCTAATCACTATTTCCCTCTTTCTCATTTTCTAACACTTTATAAATGCCATATCCAACTATCTTTAAAATATTGTTCTCACATTTGGAGTGCTGCACACAGAATCTCTCTCTAAGAATTCTTGAATTGTATACAGAAGTCAGGCGACTCATCTCTCTCTCTCTCACACACACACACACTCCCTCTAGTCACTTTTTTTGTAGGCATTCCATTTCTGTATTATGCCTTTTTTGTAGGTTCTTTAATTGGCGTTGCTCCACAGAACTGGTCACTATTTTCCTCTAATCATGTAAGAACATATGCAGCCACTGTTCAGCTCCAAACATATCAAACCAGCTTCTCCTCTTCTTTCATTTCATCTGCTTCTGTTCTTTGGAGCAACCTTCTTCATGCTATTTTTTCCACTGAATACAGCCCCAACTTTTCAAGAAATTTGTTAATAGATTACTTCTTTTTAACCACTTCCCCATACATGGCACCATTATAGGTCTTGTGACCTCTCTTGTTGGGGTTACTTCTTCTTCTGCAACTTGTCCCACTTAAGTAGGGTCACTGTTTGTAGTGAGTCTCCTCCACAACCTCCTGTCTTGGACTGTAACCACATCCAAGTTCTTCATCCTCAAGTCCTCCTCCACCATCTCTCTCCATCTCTTATTTGGCTGCCCACGCTTCCTCCTCCCCTGCACATCCATCAGCATGACCTTTCTTCCCATATACTCGTCCATCCTCATCACATGACCAAACCTTCTCAATCTTGCTTCCTATATCTTTGCTCCTGAGTTCGTAACTTTCACCGTTCCCCTTACATAGTTATTTCTTAGACAATCCTTTCTGGTCACACCTCACATCCACCTAAGCATTCTCATCTCTGCTACCTCCATCCTGCTAATGTTATTTTTCCTCAGGGCCACAGTTTCCAAAGCATACATCATAGTTGGTCTTACTAGTCCTGTAAATTTTGCCTTTTAGATTGATCGGCATCCTCTTATTGCATAGCACTCCAGCCATCTCTCTCTCCAGTTCCTCCATCCCGCTTGCATCCTGCATCCCACTTCCTTCTCATCCTCTTTCACTGTTGAACCTAAGTAACTAAAGTCACTGACCTTCCTGATGACATTTCCTTCCAGCTCCAGACTCTGTCACCTGGCGGCCATCCACTTTGCAACACATATACTCCGTCTTACTTCTGCTCAGTCTCATACCTCTCTCTCTTCCAATACTTTCCTCCAACTTTCCAGTTTAGTTGCCACTTCTTTTCTTGATTCTGTACACAGTACATATTGTCCAAGGCACGTCTTCTCTTACCTCCTTCATCATAATATTAAATAGGAACGGACTTAATGCTGACCCTTGATGCAAGCCAATTCTCACTGGAAAACTTTCTGACTCTCACAGGCAGGTCCGAGCTCTTGTCTTCACATTTCTGTGCATCTCCTGCACCAATCTGACGTATTTCTTCGGTACCTTCTTCTGCCTCAGACACCTCCAGGCTTCTTGCCTTGGCACTCTATCATATGCTTTCTCCAGATCGATAAATACCAGATGTAGCTCCTGTTACTTCTCTCGAAAATTTTCCATTATCTGTTGTCGATCGACCAGGCATGAATCCAAATTGCTCCTTTGCAATCTCCACCTCCTTCCTCAGTCTTCCATCAAGAACCCTTTCTAGGATTTTCATTCCGTGGGACATCAACTTTATTCCTCTGTAATTCTTACAGTCTTGTGTACCCCCCCTTTACTCTTGTAGATGGGAGATAAGAGTACTTTCCCTCCATTCCTCAGGTATATTTTCCTGTTAACAAACTTTTATTAACAGGTCCCACTGCAGGTCAATTCCCTCTTCTTCTCCCCCCCCCCCCCCCCCCCGTGCCTTCCATGCCTCCACTGGGATCCTTTCAGGGCCCACCGATTTTTCCATTCTTCATCCTCTTTATGGTCTCCTTCACTTCCTCTCTACTAATGTTCTGCACTATCCCCTCATAAGGCTCCCCGTCTTCTCTGTGAGTCCTTGCATTTTCTTCATTCAAAAGCCCTTCAAAGTATATTCTCCATCTGTTTCTTATATCCACATCCCTCCTTAATACCCTTCCTCCAGAGTCTTTGATCTGCCTCACATGTATGATGTCCTTTGATGCCTTATTTCTATATTTTGCCAATCGATAAATCTTTCCTTTGTTTCTAATTGATCATAAAGGTCTTGGTATGCCATTGCCTTCGCAACAACTCTGTTGACTTCTTGCTTTTTCTCTCTGTACTCCTCTCTCTCCATTTCCACTCTTGACTCGTCCCACCTCTGCTTTGCATTCCTCTTAGCCGTGACTGCTTCTTGTATATTATTATTCCACCACCAATCCTCCTCCTGCTCTCTAATCTTTCCGGATGTTTCACTAAGCACCTCAATTGCACAGCTTAGAATTGCTTTTGAATTATGTCTCCACCAGTCTTGTACACTTTCTAGTCCATCCAAAATCCTCTCTAACACCATCTCCTTAAAATGGTTCTTCACACTCTCTTCTTTTAATTGAAACCACTTAATTGTTTTCCTCCCATGGCTTCCAAAGGTTCTTATCTTTGATCTTATTTTAAAGTCTGTGCACAGCAGCTGGTGTTGCTGTGCCACTTGATCTGTTGAAATTACCTTACAATTTGTCACAAACTTAAGATGTTTTCTTCTAGTCAAAATGTAGTCAATTCATGAACTGTTGTTACCACTTCTAAATGTTATCAAATGCTCTTCCCTCTTACAGAAAAAGGAGTTCACAATTGCCAGATGAAACGTTACTACGAAGTCCAAAATCCTCTCTCCTTTCTGGTTCATCATTCCCACTCCATGACCACCATGCACCCTTTCACAGTTCCTATTCTGTCTCCCTATGTGTCTGTTCAAGTCTCCTCCAACAATCACTGGTTCATTTTCTTTTCCCTCATTTCTTCATCTAGCACGTTCCAGAACTCGTCTTTCTCTTCTGCTGTACAGCCAACTTGTGGGGCGTATGGTATGCACATAAGACGACCAGTTGCTCTTCTCCAAGACTCAGTTTCATTCACATGAGCCTGTCATTCCTCCTACCCACTTCCAGTACTTCGCCCTTCATTCTGCCACACACCACAATTCTGACATCATTTCTTCCCTCTTTATTCACTCCAGAGTAGAACAATTTATACCTTTCTCCTAGTTCTTTTGCCTTTTCCCCCTTCCACCTTGTCTCCTGCACGCACAAAATGTCCATCTTCCTCTTCCTCATCATGTCTGCCACCTCTTTTCCCCTTCCAGTCATGCTTCCAACATTCAATGTTCCCACTTGCAACATTCTCTCCACTTGCTGGGTTCGCTTCTTTAACCGCACCAGCCCTTGATGCAGTAGCCCTCATCTACTTCTTGCAGCTGTAGGGCAATGTGACTGCATGTCGCTTAAAAGGTACGCCCCAGCCCTTGTATCACTTTCTTTTTGACTCATTTGATCATCAGAGCTGGCGGTGAAGTTTTGCAATCGGGTGCCTTTCCTGATGTCAACCGGCACCTAATGGGGCTAGCTTGCCTCCTTCAGTTGCTGCATAAGGCAAAATGAGATAGCAGGATAGGAATGATTCACCCATAGCCTTCGAATACTCTAATAGTATTGGGGAAAGAAGCACGAGGAGAAGAAAGAAGGGGAGGCACCAGTCTACAGATAATATAACAGGTGTATATTACATGAAGTAAGGCAAGGTCCAACATCAGGGTACTCGCTAAAGTAAGCCCATGAGGAGGGGGTTACTATTAAAAAAAAAAAAAAAAAAAAAAGGAAAAATATAGAGAGAAACCAATGCATTGCATGGCAACATTAAGCAGTATAGTTTTAGTGTTCTCTTAAGCTATGAAATGCATTGATTCTGGCCTTCATAACATCCCTATATTCAAATATCTAAGCAGTTAAATATCCACTTTCCTTATAATTTCAATGGAGGCAGGATATTTTGATGTAAACAATTCCTAAATACTAACTTCAAAATTTTTGAGCTTCTCAGTATTGTTTTTGTGTTATAGACATGAATAGTATTGAATAATGTCATTAAATATTTTTACTAATTTAATAGTCTATTCTACTTCAGACATTTTTTTAAAAAAGTTTTAATTTAAAGACCTGTTTATGTCATCAGGTGTGAATATAGTACTCAAAGCTCTTCTGTTTCTTCTTTTTGAGATGAGATGAAATTTATCCAGAAGTGATATTAGACATTTGAATATTTTAATTCTTTCACATGTAAGAATTGAAATCATATTAGTATTTCTTACATTGGTTAAATTTTTAAAATCATTAAAATTATATGGCCTAGTATGTAATAAGTATGTTTTCAGTTAGCATATTGAAAAGTGCTTTTGTACATTGACAATGAAATAATTTTAAATTGTAGATTATCACAAATTGATGTTAGTAGCAGAATGTACAACAATGTTGCTTTTCCCGTTTATATGGCAACATGTATACGTCCCAATTCTGCCAGCATCTCTTCACCATTTTCTTGATGCACCTGTTCCATATATTATGGGACTACATCATGGTAATGAAGAAAGGTCACAGTTATATATTCCTGGTGAGGTAAGAAGTATATAATGACCCTAGTTCTACATAGAAGTACTTCTTTTATAATTTTATTGTTATTGTCATTAATTATTGCATGATTCCAATATATTGATATAGTAGCATATTAATAATTTTTATATATAAACATTTGTATTTAATAAATGTATTCCGTAGGAAAAGCATACTGTTTTTTTATAAATGAAACCTTACTGGTATAAACATAACAAACAATTTTACCATTCATCTCATACAGGAAGACATCATTCATAAACTAAATACCAGTAAAGAAAATATCTGAGGTAATTGTCACACCTATGATACATTAAAGTAAGGGTAAGAAGCTGACATATTACATATTACCCTTACTTTAATACGTAATGTGTAAGAAGCCAACAATGGCAAGTGTAAAATTTGTGGTTGTCTTATATGTCCAGTTGCCTTGTAAACTGACATATTGATAATTTGATGTGATTAAATTTAATGACAGATAATACTAACATCAGATTCTCTGGACAGATAATACTAAAATAAAAAAAAATTACACCAGAAACTTACAAAATACTTTAAATGATATAATAACAATGAAAGAATTAAAGGACAACCCAAGTAAAATAAAAAATGGCAAATCAGCAGGAGAAGATGGGATAAACTCTGATCTGTATAAATTTGCTGGAAAAAAAATTTCATCAATGATTATTAAAATTTTTATATAAAATATATACAAATGGACAAATACCAATGGAATGGAATACAAGTATAGTAATACCTATATTTAAAAAAGGGGATAAAACAAAATCTGCTAATTACAGAGGTATTAGTTTATTGAATACATGCTACAAAATATATAGTAGAATAATTCATGGAAAATTAAAAATATACAGTGAAAAAATATTATTAGAATGTCAAAATTGATTTAGAAAAGAATGCTCTACAATGGATGCAGCTTTCTGTTTAAAACTACTTATAGAAAAAAGAAGATAATTTAATTTAGACACTCGTATTTTGTTTATAGATTACAAAAAAGCATTTGATAAAGTAAAACGATATATATGGTTTGATATATTACAAAGAATAAATATACCTAATATTTTACTATGTGCAATATTTATACACAAAGATAATAAAATTAAATGAAAAAATGTCTGAAAAACAATCTATAAACCAAGGAATGAGACGGGGATGTCCTCTGTCTCCAACACGTTTAATGAAATATTAATAAGTGGAACACCTTAAACAATCCAGGTATAGAAATTTCCCAGAATAACAAAATAAATATGCTATTATTTGCAGATGATCAGGCAATAATATCAGCTAAGGAAGACAATTTATATAGATCAATATATAATTTAAATGTTATAGTAAAACAGTTTGGAATGAAAATTTCCATAGATAAAATTAAAACAATGGCATTTTGTGGACAAACTTCAGTTAGAAGTAAAATAGTTATTATCATCATCATTAAATTCCTACCATGTACCCACAAAAAGATGTACAGACTATGATAGTACTACATTAAAAATTTACATCATTACTAACTTCCTATCTACAATTTTCCTTTAAATTGGTCTGTACTTGTCAAGGTTCCAACATGATCAGATCTTATATTTCTATTGTCTAAGGCACTATGTACCATATCAATCCACCTATATCTTGGTCTTCCTCTGAGTCGTTTTCATTCATTTTAAGTGACCGTACTACCTGAGATTGGCTCTGCTAATGCATTCCTGGATGCCGACAATGTCAAGTTCTTTCCTAATATCCTCGTTTTTAATATGATATTGCCATTGATGCCATCTGTTCACGCCTCTAATCTTTCTCAGGACTCTCATATCTGCGGTCTCTAGTCTTTGGTCAAGTGTTTTACTTCTGACCCAGCTCTGAGATCCATAAGTTAAAACTGGTTTGAACACTGTCTTGTATACAGCTAATTTATGTTCCGATTAATTTCTCTCTTATTCCATATGAATTTATTCAATTGATTTCCTACCTGATTCAATTAATCAAAAATACCAGCTTTTTGATTCTGTAGTCTATTTCCATATTTAATTTACCATCTTCACTAAAAAATCATGCCTAAGTAGCTCATCTGACAATCATTTCCTACTCTACCACAGGTCCTCCATTCACAACGCAGTTGACATTTTCAATGATTCTGCCTATTTTCATTGTCTTTGGCTTTTTATTGCTGACCTTCATACCATATCTATTACAACAGTTATTCAATTTAGTCAGGGAATCTTGCAGACTTCTAGCGGATTTATTTAGAAGTATAACATCATCCGCATAAAGCAAAGAGCTAACGTTAACATCTCCAATTTTGATATCAGTTTTAATACCACTTTCCTTCATATTGTGATCCATATGGATAATGAATAAGAGAGGGATAATATACATCCTTGTCTGACACCAGATTTAACATTAAACCATCTTCCTGTACTTCTTTCATTTCAAACTGCTGACTTACAACTCGAATAAAGACTAAGTATTGCTTGATATAATGCCCCATTGACACCATATAACTGTAGTGTATTGAATAACTTCTCTCTTGGCACCTTGTCATATGCCTTTTCTAGATTGACAAAACTTAAATACAGATCTTTGATATATTCCCATGATTTTTCAGCTATTTGTCATAAAGTGAAGATCTGATCCTGACAGCCTCTATTTAGCCTGAATCCAACTTGTTCTTCACCAAGCTTTTCTTCCACGATTCTTCTCAACCGTTTCTCACGTATACTTGCATAAATCTTACCAGGCACACTCAGTAGGGAAATACCTCTGTAATTCTCACATTCAGTTTTATTTCCCTTTTTTATATATGGGTTCTGTGAGGGCTCTACTCCAGTGATCGGGAATTCGTCCCTCTATCCAGGACCTTCTGAACAATGCAGTGCAGCCACTGTAAGATTTTTATACCACCATACTTCAGCATTTCTTGTCGAATATCATCTACTTCTGCTGTCCTTCCACATTTCAAGCCTTTGATGTTTTTTTCTACTTCAAGTATTCCTGACTGTATGCCTGTTGAGGTTTTTACCACTGTGCTATCACTGCTTGTTTCATTTAGCAATTTTTCGAAGTAATTACTCCATACTTCAAGGATATCTCTTTCTCCCTTTTTCATGTCACCTTCATCATCTCTAACTCCTTTTACAGCACTCTTTCCTCCATTTCTAAGCTTCTTCAACAACCTCCAGAATATCTTACCACCTTCTTGATATTTATTTTCTATGTTCTTGCCAAAATTCTCCCATGACTTTTGTTTAGCTAGTTTTATGCAATGTTTAGCTCGGTATTCTCTAAGAGCACAAGCTCTTAGAGAATACAAAGACAAATGTAAGAAAGGAACTTTGGGTATGCTTTCTTCTTTTCCTTCACTGCCTCTTTAACTTCCTATGTCCACCATGGAGTTCTAATTTTTCTATCCTTGCAGACAACTTCACCACATGCCTCTCTGGCTGAATCAATCAGGATTTTTCTTCAAGGCTTGCCACTGAATCTCCAAGGTTTGGTTTCTGTTCTCAAACTCTTTCATTTTTTTCTTGAATAATCTTTGTGTATTTTAGTGTACAGTTCACATCTGAGAGCTGCTCAACTTTTATTCGCTTTAAAATTTTCTTGCATGTTATTCTTTTCAGAATGAAATTCAATTTTATCCTGCTCAAGACTAAATAGTGATCACTTCCAATTTCAAATCCTCTGTACTCTCTGGTGTCCTGCACTAGGGAGAAAACATCACTATCAACAATAACACAGTCAATGAGACTTTTCTTATTCCTTGCCTCTTCTCTCCATGTGAATTTGTGCACATTTTTATGTTGGAACATGTGTTAGTAATATCCAGTCCATGTCCTGAGCAGAAATCCAACAAGTATTTGCCATTATTATTAGCTTTGCTCTTTTCTCCAAATTGTATGTCTGACAATCATTTCCTACTCTACTATTTAGAAACAAGGACTAACTTTTCCTTTTTCATTTTGTCAGTTGCTTTCTCTAAAGCCTCAAAATATTCCTCCTCTTCTATCTTAGTAGAATTTTCTGTGGGACCATAGGCACAAATAAATCTCATTGTCCAGTTCCCTATTCTGATATTTGCCACACATCACTCTATTTGAGACTGCTTGCCATTGAAGAAGATTAGCCTCATATTTTGTGTTGAATACTATGGCTACTCCTTTTCCTTGATTGTCATTGCCTGAATATAGCATTTTGCATTTATTGCTCAGAAAGATCTCACCAGTTTTTGTCTCTTTTGTTTCAGTCACCCCTATTATGTCAATCGAGTACTGATCTAATTCCTCAGCTTGCTCCATTTCTTTGCCATTCAGGCTTCTTATGTTGATAGTACCGACCTTTAACTCTGGTGATGTTAAGTTGGGGTGTTTTTTCAGATTTTTCCAGTAGTTGACTTTTCGCTGTTTGCCCTGGTTCTCTGGCAAAAATAACCAGGCCCTTGTTTAACTGAGCGACGCCCCAGCCACCATGAAATTTTGTCGTGTTGTACCATCATTTTGTATTTTGGTTTAAACCAATAAGAATACAATTTGGCCAGCTAAATCCTAAATTGCCAGCCTATCCTTGTTCGTTCAGTATCCAGGTAGATACCCAACAGGGTGCACCACGAGAAGATGAGGATTGGACATTAGGTCAGAAGCCCTGGTTGGTTGTCCGCATTCCTTTAAAGGTGCTATGTGGAGGTCTCCTGTCAGTTATACAGCTTTGACCCTTAAGCACCCTGTAAAATAGTTATTAATAATAAAATAATAGAACAGATAAATACTTTCAGTTATCTTGAATATGGAATGTCATATGAAGGAGAAAAAGACATAAAATTAAAATCCTCAAAATTTTTACAAATAATAGGCCTGATAAATAGAACACTCAATCCAAATATAGTACAAAAAGAAGCATGCTTGAAAACATACAATACTTTAGCAGTGCCCACATTATTTTATGGTAGTGAAATGTGGACTAATAAAGTCTAATTTTAATATCTAGGGCTTCTGACCTAATGTTCAATCCTCACCTTCTCATGGTTCACCCTGTTGGGTATCTACTTGGATACTGAACGAAAGAGGATGGGCTGGCAATTTGGGATTTAGCTGACTAAATTGTATTCTTATTAGTTAAACCAAAATAAAAAATGATGGTACAACATGACAAAATTTCATGCCGGCTGGGACGTCGCCCGTTACTCCTAAAGAAGTTCCAAAAACCAAAATAATGGCTTCTTCTGTTGAACGTGGAATATACGACCTACCTCGAGCAATAGCCAATCATATTAGGCTAGAAGTGGCCAATATCCTAATCCATTTCAAGTCTCCCAAAAATAATATCCTACATAAAGAAATAATGGCTCTAAAAGAGCTATGCAATAATAATCACATTACAATAACCAAATCAGACAAAGGAAACACAATGTTGTATACATTACCTGTAGCAATGGATACAACAGAATATGAAAGCAAAATGCACACACTTCTCCAAGACCAGTCAACATATCAAATTATAAATCGAGATCTCTCCAACTCACAAAAGAATAAGGTGTGCAAGCTATTGAACAAAGACTACTTTTTTATAACTTATATGGTGCCGTATTAGGACTTGTGTTGCACGTTGCAATTTCTTATGCTAGCCTCACTGTTACACCGAATTGTGGTTGTCTCCTATTTGTAACAAACTTTGTTTGTGTGCTTTGAAGATGCTGGATATAATACAGTGAAATATTAGTTTTTAAATTAATAAATAGTTATTTTCTTATCAATCTGTGTGCACATCAATACCATTTAAATCCAATTCAACAGGGAAGTGAAATTATCTATGTCTGCCATTTCCTTAAATATGTTATGTCTGTTAAATACTAAAAATGTTCATGAATATTTTTGAACTATAATCAATACATAAATGTTCTGGCCTTATGTTTACTTTCTGCCATCATTATGGAAGAAAATATATTAATTGGAGTGTTCTTGTTTATGTAAAGTTCCAGATTATTAATAACAGTTGGGTAATATCTGGATATTATTAAGTGGCCAGATATCTGTACGTTGCTCTCTCTCTTTGTGTGTGTAATAGCTTTGCTTTGTACTTATATTATTTTTTTTCCCCCAGGCCAACTTGTGTTTTGTTGATATAGATAGTCAAGTGATTGAGGTGCCAGAGGATATTCCTAAACTGCCATATAGAAATGAATTGAATTCTGAGATTATTAACACACTCAGCAGGTATGGCGTTCCTACCTTTCAGAATGGATTAGATCGTAATTTAAATGAAAGAAGTTCTCGGCGGCATCATACTCGGAAACTGTCTTGGAGTTTTGAAAGTGGAGATTCTGGAGTCAGTAGCAATTCTAGCAGTGCCAGAAGTTCATATAGCAGTCTTGCTTCAACCCATACACAAGTACTCCAACAGAGTGAAGCATTACAGAGAGTAACGGCCATTGCAAAGAAAGCAGGTATAGTACAAACATACATATTCCTTAATCTTTTTCTTAAAATAGCATGAAATGTAAATTATTCGAATGAAGTTATGAAAAAATTATTTCAGGAGCCAGCAGCTTTTTAAAATTACAGGTTTAATTGGTCTGGTTTGACTGAGTGGGTAGTATTTCAAATCAGTAGGCTGTACGTTTGAATCCCACTGCACCATAAATGTTTGTGAAGCATAAATGTTTCACAAACATTTATGGTGGAAGAAGATTTTCCTCATCCATTATGAAACTGCTGGCTTGATTATTTGGATGCCTGAAGTGGCTTGAAAAAGTTCCATGTTTCATCTATAGTCAGAGCTTAATTTAACCCATCCATGGTATTAAAATGTGCTCTAGTTTTTGTTAAACTTTGATGGATTGGGAGTAGAAACAAACTATAGGTTTAGATGCAGTGCAGTGTGTGTATTACACTGTATCTATAATTAGTGAAGATAATCTTTTATATATGGTAAATAAATACTAGTTAATTCGAACCATAGTAATTCAGTAATTTCATAATTCTAATTAGATCCCTTTTCCCCACTCTAGATAGTTTGCCTGTTTTTCAGTTTATTTCAAAATACACATAATTTTTAAATTGAATGCAAAATACCATTTGGTACACTCATTTAGACAAAATATATTTCTTACCTGAATTGTTTGTTTGTTTGCTTTTTGCCTATAAATTTTTCAACTTGTATGCGAAGGTTTCTGTGGTTTAGCAGTTCATAAGAAAGATTCCGGTAATTGGACCACATGCTTATTAAGCTAAATGACAATAAAAAACAAACCCGACAAGTTTTGTAAGTCGTTTTACTTACATCTTCAGGGGTCAAAGGTAACTAAAAGTTTAAACACAAGAAATGAGAAATTACTCAAAATAATTCATTATATACAGTTGTGGCCATGTAACTGTTATTAAATTGAATATCCGAATATAGATTCAGTGCAGTGCTAAGTTTGAACAATGCTGGATGCTGTCACGTTCTGTTGTTCACGTTCACATTGTCCGAGGTCTGACTTGGGTATATTTTTTTTTATCAGTGCTGACCAAACATAGCATAGAATTAGGCCCTGGTTTTTGTTACACTGCATGGGAAGTCTAAGCATGTTTGCAGCTTCCTTAAATTTCCTTATGTAGCAATTTTTTTCAATGTAAGACATGTTTGTTTTTGACAGAGTACATTATGGCCGGTGGAAGTTGTAAGCAACGATGGGATGCAAAGTATACACTTGGTGGGGAAACTTTAACAGAAGTAGAGGAGATGAGAGATCTAGGAGTGATGGTAGACAAGGACCTGAAATTCAGGGGCCATGCAGATGGATGTGCAAGGAAGGAGGAAACATGGGCAGCCAAAGAAGAGATGGAGGGAGCTGGTAGAAGAGGACTTGAGGATGAAGAACTTGGATGTCATGACAGCCCAAGACAGGAGGATGTGGAGGAAACTCATCATTAACAGCGATCCCACTCAAGTGGGATAAGCTGTAGAAGAAGTAAAATAAATTCAAAATTCTATACATTACATACCATACATAATACAAACATTAAATAGAAAGAGAATTTTTAGATTTTTATTGCCTCATCTGCCTCATCCACTTCCTTCTTCAAATATTTCAGTATTAAATGCTTGTTTTTTAAATCTTCTTTTTGCCTTCTCACGATCCCTTTTCTCCTTTCGTTTTTGATTTCCAGATTTCTGATGATACATTTCTGTTGGTCAAATTTTTATTATTAAAAATATAATTTTAATAATTAAAAATTCAAATTAATAAGAATACTTACTTTTATTTTTTAGCACATGGCCTACACTATACAGCTGCACACTTTACAACAATCACAAAACCTTCGTCTATCAAAATACTAACAAGAACGAAACGTTCTGGCAGGGAAGATTACTGTGAATGCAATTACTAGCTAGCGCAGCTGACTGCAACAGCCTTGCACGAACGCCTATTGACGTCATCACCCACTATAACTACAGCAATACGCACCGAGAGAATCAGTGTCTTCCGGACACTCACGGTGAGCTGAAGAGCGCGTAGCTGTCTGTCTAAAACAAAACACAGTATCATTCTCGATATGCCATTATCCTTTATCATTGTTGTATTATTACAAGAATTAAAACCATGCATTATAAACACAGTTATGTGGCACATCGGGACCTGAAAGTAGGGGCCCTTTTTGGTGCCGGGCCCGTGACAAGTCTTTGGTGTCATCCCCTCTCAGCAGCCCTGCCTGTAGCACACTACTAGTGACCTTTCTCTTTCGAGATACTGCACTCCCCCCCCCCCCATATACAACTTTCTGATACCTATCTGACAGCCAGTCACTGATCCAACACAGAAGTCTGTTATCCAATCCCATCTGTTTCAATTTATTTAAGAGCTTGTCATGTGACAGTCTATCAAAAGCCTTTGCAAAATCCAAGTACACCACTGTATATGCATCTCCTCAGTTCAAGGTATTTGTCACCTTGTTATAGTATGTGCGCAGCAGCTAGGTTCTCGTTCTTGCACCCTGTTAGTACCCATTAAGGGAAGCTAAAGCTGCTATCAACTAAACGCAAGTGATCGAACTAAAATGCTCCCAAATTTCTGCCCTAAAGGATCCTACCTGGGGCCAAGCCTAAAGATAATATCTTTTAATATTGAAAGTTTCTCCACTGTCAAGCAAGATCTCATTGCAAATATTTACAGAGATAATGACTGCGATGTGCTCTGCCTGCAAGAAACTCACAGAGGAGAAGGTGCTGCAAGACCTTACATCCATGACATGAAACTCATCAAAGAAATACCCCACGATAAATATGGCAGTGCATATTTACGAAAGAGAACTTGATCCCATCGTCCATTGACTCAAAGAACAACAGAAACATTGAGATTATTACGAACACAATGAAAAATATCTCAATCACCTCAGTCTATAAACCACCAGAAGAAGCTTTCTCCTTCCCTGACATCCTCCTCAATAATAATGCATACATGACTAATGTTGTATTAGGTGAATTTAACAGCCATAGTGTTAACTGGGGTTACACAAAGTCCAATGAAGATGGAGAACTTGTTGAAAAATCGGCTGAAAACCTTTCTCTAAACATACATAATCCAAAACTCCCTGCATCTTTCAACAGTGGCAGATGGAAGCGAGGCTATAACCCTGATCTCATATTTGTTAGCTCAAAAATATCCAATATCTGTGTTAAAAAGGTTTTAAATCTGATTCCACATATTCAACATAGACCTATAATGCTTCAATTCAACCCAGCAATTATGCCTAACACCGTCCCTTACAGACGACAATTTAATTTTCAAAAAGCTACTTGGAAGGGTTTCATAGAAGATCTTGACCGCTCCATAGAAGAAGTCCCTCCAAACCCTCAAGAGTATCCAGAATTCATAAAAATACTAAGGAAAATCTCCACCAAACACACACACCCCCAAGGATGCCGCACAAACTACATTCCAGGCCTTTCCAGTGACATACAAGCCCAATATGCTGATTACTTACAACTTTACAACACCAACCCCCTTCTCAGAAGAGACTATCCAAGCAGGAAAAAAATTATGCTCCAAGATGGCAGAGGAAAAGCATTCCTCATGGAAAAAAGAAATAGAAGCTCTTGATATAACAGTAGCAGAAAGGCATGGAACTTTATCAACAGAATTAGGAAGGATTTCACTAAGCCATATGAGCATCTGCAGGTAACAGCTAATCGAATTGCTCACCAGCTGCTGCTGAATGGAAAATTCGCTAAAAAACACACACAAAAAATAAGATACTTAGAACCCCAAGTGAGGAACAAAATATGATTAACTTAGATTTCACCATCACTGAACTCAACGCTGCCATAAACCTATCAAAACCTAGAAAATCTGCAGGCCTTGATGATGTCTGTAATGAACAGATTAAACATTTTGGAACCAGGACTAAAGAGTGGTTATTAAACCTATATACAACACTTGCCTCAGAACCCTAAGGATACCAACTATCTGTAGGCATGCCATTTCAGAAAGGCCATTGGTGGCCTTTCTGAAACCAGGGAAACCCGCAACCGAAGCAAAAAATTACAGACCTATATCACTACTCAGCAACCTCTTTAAACTCTACGAATGATTAATTTTTAATAGGCTACAACCCCTAATCGAACTCCATCTTATTGCTGAGCAGGCTGGCTTTAGACCAGGCAGATCCTGCACATCACAAATTCTCAACCTCACTCAATATATATAGAAAATGGTTATGAGCAAAAACTAGCCACAGGAGTCGTCTTTGTAGACCTAACTGCAGCATATACCATCTCACACTCAGAAATAAAATATAACAGAATAACTAGAGACTATCGCCTTGTCCTTCTGACCCAATCATTCTTGGAAAACAGACGCTTTTACGTGGACCTTGGGAGTAGGAAGAGCCGCTGGCACCACCAAAAATATGGCCTCCCCCAGGGAAATGTGTTATCACCATTACTTTTCAACATCTACGTCAATGATCTCCCCATCTTTTCAGGAATTAGAAATTTTATCTGTGTTGATGACCTTGCCATAGCTACTCCGTCAAAAAATTTCAAGTCCATTGAAACTACTCTATCACTTCCCTTAAATAGTCTAACCACATACTATACCAACAATCAACTAAAACCAAACCCCTTGAAAACCCAGACTGGCCTTTTCCACCTTAACAATAAGGAAGATTTCTTAGGAAGGCTCTAATATAGAACGTTCCTGGAAACCAATCTACCTCGGTGTGACTCTCGATTGCACCCTCTCATATAAAATCCACATAGAAAAAACAAAGGCAAAAGTGAAATGCAAGAAACAACATACTAAGAAAGCTCACTTCCTCCAAATGGTTTGCAGACCCTAGCACACTGAGATCTTCTGCCTTGGCCCTTTGCTATTCTTCTGCTGAATGTGCCTGCCCAGTATGGTCCAGATCCTGCCATGCTGAAAAACTTGACCTAGCATTGAATGAAAGCTGCCGCTTAATTACAGGATGCCTGAAACCAACACCACTAAAAGACCTGTATACTTTGGCTGGTATTGTACCTCCTTCAATTCGAAGATCTGCATTCTCAGCTGATGAAAGAAGCAGACAAATGAAATGATGAACGCCACTTACTGTTCGGCCAGACCGCAGTGCCCCAAAGACTAAGATCCCGACATAGCTTCCTGACAACTGTTGAACTACCTAAAAACCTCCCAGAGACAAGACTTCAACAATGGCTTGCACTATATCCTGAAAATAATACTGGTATTCCAACAGCCGAACATCTTCCACATGGTGCCCACTTGGACTGGAATACTTGGAAAAGCCTAAACAGACTCCGGACGACAGGACGCTACAAACAAAACCTCATCAAATGGGGCTACCTCACTGGCCCAGACAATTGTGAGTGTGGGACAACCCATGGAACACCTTCTTTCTTGTCCCTTTCTTCCATAGCCTTGTGCAAAAGAGGACCTTATATCCTACACAGAAAGAGCAGTTGATTGTGCAAGATACTGGAGGAACATCTGACCATGTTCATTGTATATAAGTTATGTATAGTTTCCTTTTTTTTTCATATTTAATTATTATTCCCTGTATAATTCACCTAGCAAATCTAAACTCATCTCATTGGAATGTATCCTAATTTGTTGTAAATCATGTGGTACCACTTACTACTGTACTAGTGTTTGGATACGAAATAAAAAAAGTAAGTAAGTGAGACCTGATCTCTCCTCAACAAACCCATGCTGATAACCATTTCTGTATCCTACTTCTCAACAATCTCTCCACGACCGTCACCACAACTCCAAATATACAGACCAGCCTATAATTTGAATTCTACAACCGCCTTTATGCAGTGAAACAACCTCCTTCCACTCCCTTGGAACCTGTCATCATCATCATCATCAAATTCCTGCCGTGTACCATCAAGGGGTGTACAGGATATGATAGTACTACATGAAAAAATTACATCATTACTAACTTCCTATCTACAATTTTCCTCCAAATCAGTCTGTTACTTGTCAAGACTCCAACATTATCAGATCTTATATTTCTATCGTCTAAGGCACTTTGTACCGTATCAATCCACCTATATCTTGGTCTTCCTCTGGGTCGTTTTCCTGCCAACCTGGCAGAGAACACTTGTTTTGCTAATCTTTCTTCGCCCATTCTGTTTAAGTGACCATACCACCTGAGATTAGCTCTGCTAACGCATTCCTGGATGTTGACAATGTCAAGTTCTTTCCTAATATCCTCGTTTTTAATATGATAATTTAAAATTTGAAATTTATAATTTAAAAATGATAATTTATGGTAAATTAAATATAGAAATAGACAACATAATTAGCAAAGCTGGTATGGTGGGAAGTCAATTGAATAAATTCATATGGAATAAGAGAGAAATTAGTCGGAACACTAAATTAGCTGTATACAAGACAGTGTTCAAACCAGTTTTAACTTATGGATCTGAGAGCTGGATCAGAAGTAAAATACTTGACCAAAGACTAGAGACCGCAGATATGAGAGTCCTGAGAAAGATTAGAGGCGTGAACAGATGGCATCAATGGCAATATCATATTAAAAATGAGGATATTAGGAAAGAACTTGACATTGTCAGTGTCCAGGAATGTGTTAGCAGAGTTAATCTCAGGTGGTATGGTCACTTAAATAGAATGGGAGAGGAAAGATTAGCAAAACAAGTGTTCTCTGCCAGGTTGGCAGGAAAACGACCCAGAGGAAGACCAAGATATAGGTGGATTGATACAGTACAAAGTACCTTACACGATAGAAATATAAGATCTGATAATGTTGGAGTCTTGACAAGTAACAGACTGATTTGGAGGAAAATTGTAGATAGGAAGTTAGTAATGATGTAAATTTTTCATGTAGTACTGTCATATCCTGTACACCCCTTGAGGGTACATGGCAGGAATTTGATGATGATGATGATATAACATCATCTGCTTAAAGTAAATAGCTTAGGTTAACATCTCTAATTACAATATCAGGTATATTGCCATTTTCCTTCATAATGAAATTCTTAACGAAATAACTGGGGACATAATGTGCATCTGATTTTACATCAAACCGTCTTCTACCTCCTTCAGCTGCTGACTTTCAACTTAAATGTTGACTATAACTCCATATAGTTTTTGCCTTTGCATCATGTCAAAAGCCATTTCCAGATGTATAAAACTTATCAAATCCTTGTTATATTCCTATGATTTCTCAATAATTTGTCTTAAAATGAAAATCTAATCCTGACAATTTGGCCTAAATCCAGCTTCTTATTCAAGTTTCCTTTCTACAATTTTTTCGCTTCTCAAGTATGCTTGCATAAATCATACCTGATATGCTGAATAAGGAAATTCAGTTGTAATTCTCACATTCTGTTTTACTTTCTTTTTAGTCATTGAGAGCTCTACTCCAGTGATCGAGAATTTGACTTTCAAACCAGGCATTATGGATTAATACATTCATATTTCAGAGTTTCTGAAATTGAACACCATCTCCTCCTCCTCCAGCTGCCTTTCCACATTTCAGGTTTTTGATGTTTTTTTCTATCGCAATTATTGATATGCACTCCTAATTGCATTCTTGAATATTTTTCTACCTGTTCTGTCACTCTAAGCAAACATTTTTATCTTCAGTTTTCATGTTGTCTTTATCATTTATGATTGCTATTAGAGTACTCTTTCCTCCATTTCTAAGTTTTTTCAATGATCTCCAGAACATTTTACCATCTTTCTGATATTTATTTTCTCTATTCTTACTAGTATTCTCATTATTTGTTAATTACTCTTACACATTGCTTTGCTTTCTTACATTTATTTCTGAGAGCACATGCACACTTACTTACCAGGGACTTCAACGTGTGTGTGTGTGTGTGTGTTGAGGCTTAAGTGCTAGGAAGACATCATGTTGGAAGTTTAATGGAATATTTACAGCACTAGGAAAGGATTGAAAACTCATTTTAATGCTTCTAATATTTTTTCTCATTCACTGAGACATCTTCAGGGATTACAGATAACTCTTGTAACACACACTCTCAAATACAACACAATACTAAGTGAAACACGTGGGTGACTCTAAAGTCCGATCCGAAATATTGGAATCGTTAAAATTAGTTTTTAATCCTTTCCTAGTGCTGTAAATATTCCATTAAACCTTCAACATGATGAACTTTCAATACACTTTCCTCTTTTCCTTGACTGCCTCTTTACCTTCCTGAGTCCATCATAGAGTTCTGATTTTTCTATCCTTGCAGACTACCCCATCACATGCCTCTCTTTTTGATTTGGTTTGGTTTGGTTCTTGTTCTCAAACTCCTTAATTTTTTTCTTCAATGATATTTGTGTGTCTGAGCCTACAGTTCACCTCTGAAACATCCTGACTGATTATTTTTAGAACTTTCTTACACACTTTTCTTTTCAGTATGATATTCAATTTTATCCTACTGAAAACTAAATGATAACTTTATGTATCAGATCCTATGTATGCTCTTGTGTGTCTTGAACCATCATGAATGCAGTATCAGCAGCAAGACTTTTCTTGTAGTCATTTAGAACATTTCTGATTTTATGTGAATTTGTGCACATCTTCATGTTGGAACATAGTAATGACTATCCATACCCTGAAGAGAAATCTAGCCAGTATTTACCATTATTATTGGCTTTGCTCTTTTTCTCCAAATTTTCCCCAAACATTTCTGTATGTCTGATATTCATTTCCAACTCTGCTGTTGCAATCCCCAACAAGGATCAGCTTTTCATTTTTCTTTCAGCTGCCTCCTCTAATGTTTTGAAAAGTTCTTTCACCTCTTCCTTAGTAAAATCTTCCGTGAGACCATAGATACAAACAAGTCTCATTGTACAATTCTCTATTTTAATGTTTGCGTATATCACTGTACTTGATATTGCCTACCATTCAAAAAGATTATACTTGTATTTAATGTTTAATACTATAGCTACTCCTTCTTTTCCCTGATCATTAGCCTGAATGTAGCATTTTGTGTTTGTCATTTAAAAGATTCTAACCCATTTTTGTCTTCTTCATATTGATAGGCAACACCTATCTATTATGTTGATCTGGTACTTCCCCGCCTTCATCTGCTGACTCCACTTCTTTTCCATTGAATTCTTGTTGTAGCAAATATGTTGAGTTGGAGTTTGTTCTAGTAGATGACTTTTCACAGTTCACCCTGATACCTGACCAAAACAGCAAGAAAACCTTGTTCAACTGGGTGATGCCCCAACTGCCATGAAATTCAATCATTGAATCATTGTGTTCCATCATCGTACCATCATTATATTTTAGTTAAGGTCAATAAGAATATGCTTTGGTTGGCTAAGTTTCAAATTGCCAACTCATCCTCATTTGTTCAGTAACCAGATAGATACCTACTAAGATGATGCAATGTTTGAACTGGGAAGAAAAACACACACCTTGAAAAATCTTCACAGATGTTTCAGTAACTAGTATCACATATGCTGATTGCCACTGTGTGTGTGTGTGTGTGTGTGTGTGTGTGTGTGTGTGTGTGTGTGTGTGTGTGTGGAAAAAAATTGCCCATCAACAAACGTTTACAAGTGAATAAAAGAAGTAAAATAGATATTCCAAATGGCATATTATATTAACGAAAAGTTTTAAAACATAGTATTGCATTGTGTTGACTAGTTTTTTGAGTATTAGTGATTTAGGAACATGTTATCATTCTAAAATAAAAATTAAAAAAAATTTCAGGACTTCTATTCTCTTGAAAAAGTCTAAAATGTGGCTAAGTTGAAAACATCAATCATTTTGCGATTGGTATTATTGACATTTAATAGCGAATTTATTGCAAGTATTTCACATCAGTTGAAACATGTTGTATGAAGGTTGTTTGAAAAGTTTGGTAATTTCCAATTAACAGTGATACAATTTGTTCATTCGTACCAGTGGCGCATAAAACGTGCAATGCATAATTCTCGTTTGGCAAACATTTAAAATGACCATGTTTGCATTTTTCATAAGAATGGAGAAAAACGAGTTTCGTGCAGTGATAAAAACACTTTTATTTGAAGAAGTGGACATCCATGCAGATCAAAATTGAGTTAGATGCAGTTCATGGTGACTGCACCAGCATTAAAGACTATTTATTTTTGGTTAACTGAGTTTAAACGTGGTCATAAGTCCATCAAAAATGAAGCACACTCCAGATGCCCAACTGAGGTCACTACGAAAGAAATGATTGACAAAATCCATGGTATCGTTATGGAAGACCACCAAGTGAAAGTGTTTGAGATGGCTGAGATTGTAGGCATCTCAACTGAATGAGTGTATTGAAAAAGCTGTTTGCACGATGGGTGCTGCGATTGACTGTCGATCAAAAATGCATACGAAAAGAATTTCAGGCAGTGTTTGGCAATGTTTAACCACAATTGGCAGGATTTTGCATTGATTTGTGACTGTAGATGAAACTTGGATCTACCACTACACACCTGAGTCCAAGCAGCAGTCGAAACAGTGGACAATGCCCAGTGAAAGAGCACCAAAAAAAGCAAATACCGTTTTGTCAGCTGGGAAGGTGATGGCCACTGTTTTTTGGGATTCCCAAGGAATTATTATGATAGAATATTTGGAAAAGGGTAAGACAATAACAGGAGTCTATGCGTTATTGTTGGATCGTTTAAAAGAAGAACTGAAGAAAAAACAGCCAAGATTGGTGCACAAAAAAGTGCTCTTTCATAGAGACAATGCACCGTCCCACACATCGCCATCACAATGGCAAAATAGCACGAATTGAGGTTCAAATTGGTTCCACATCCACTGTATTCTCTGGACTTGGCCCCGTGTGACTTCATTTTTTGTTCCCAAACTTAAAAATTTGGCTTGGTGGGAAAAAAATTTTCTTTGAACAAGGATGTCATCAAGGCTGTCAATGACTATTTTGCACAATTGGACAGATCCTACTTTTTAGATGGGATGAAAAAATTGGGAACTCGCTGGACCAAATGTGTAGACCTCGATGAAGACTATGTTGAGAATAAAGGTAATTTTTTCCAAAAAAAATGTGTTTAACTTTTTTTTTTTTTTTGCCAAACTTTTCAAACAACCCTCATAGTACTATATGCGCTCAAGTAATCTGAAATGTAATGATAGCATTTTTCAGACAAAAAAATTAAAAAGAAATTATGTTAACAAAAGCAAAAATCATAGTTGTTGCACTACTGAACTAAGCCTCACACTACATCTATATTTTGATTTGAACATGTTGTATATTCTGATTTTGGATATTATGTTTTGTATTTGTATAATATATGTATTATTTAAAGATTATTTCTCAAAATATTTAAAATAATCTGTTCACAGATTTCTTAACATATCCACAGATATTAGTAATTTCAGTAGTTTCTGTAATAATAAAGTTCAGTTATCCATTAAATTGTCAATTATAATTAGGTGTCATCACATCTATGGAAGATTTAGCAAGACCTAAAAGAACAGATAGTGAAAGCAGTGCCACAGGGCGATCTAGGTATTTAAAAGGAACACAGGAGTATGTTGATGTCCTTGTCCTTAATAATGCTATAAGGGAAATTTTTCTTAATCGTTTTATCCATATGTTGCATTCATATGAACACTTTATTATCCAGCCTAGTCAGGTGGGTGTTCTCTTTCTAATATCTTAGAACTAAACCTATAATTCTATTTAAATTTACCTATATATTATGCCTTTCATCTCCAAAAAACAATTAAATATTTCAAATATTATACATTCTAAGGGTGAAAGTTACGTTATAAAAATATAATTTACGTGTACACACACACACACACACACACACACACACACACACACATGAGTAAAGAAAAAGGAAATACTGTCTTTACTTCTTTAATAGTAGTCATTTAATGAAGGCAAGGTATTTTAATCAAAATAAGGGATTATAAAGCATTGTTTGAGTATACTTAAGAAGTGGTTGTGACATACTCCTGTTTGTAGGCAATGTCCTCTGATGACAGAGGGATGAGGAGAAACACAGATTTCCTAGCTGAATCTGTTCAGGTTGTACTAGTTTCTGTGCATGTTAATTGGTTTAGATATGGATTGCATGTTAGATTTTTCCCTGAAATTTTTAGATGGTAGGTGAATTTGTTTGCCTAGTGTGAGACCACCACCACACTCATTAAATAGTTGAAGTGGCTTAAAAAAGTTCCATGTTTGGTCTTTACTCCACAACCTTTTGTGGGTGGGATACATATTTTAAAATATATATATATGTTTTGATTTTCTCTTGATGGAATATAGATGGGATAGTAAGCTTATTTTGCAGTCTGTAAAATGATTATGTATTCTTGGGAGGGCTGATCAATTGCATATGATCAAGTTATCAATTAATGTGTGCAACCTGTTGCATGCTTGTTTGACTAGGCCTGCAAACATGGATTTCTCAGTTCTTAAATTCATTTAAGAGGAGAATTCCATTCCCGTTATGTACTTGAGTGAAGAAGGGAATGGAATGTAGAAAGTTTTTTTCACTTGGTTATAAATTAAATTAAAAATGCCAAGAAATTATATTCTTGTTTAATCCTTCATCTGAATGTAAGCAAACAAAGTTTGCATGTGAAGTAACTTCATGCCTTGGCTACTTATATAAAGACTAATGACTTCGCATTAATTGCCTTTGTATCCTATAATGCAAAGCACACATATTTTTTGGTGGTGTATAATACTATGCATTATGGAATGGGCTACTGCCCAGGCTGGTTTCTTCTTTTATTGAGGTGCTGTTAAACTGCAGGGTACCTCTTCAAAAACTCTGAGTGATCTACAAAATCACTCTAAATCTCACTGAGTGATCTACAAAATCACTCTAAATCTCACTGAGTGACCCTAAAAAATTGCTACTAAACTCATCACTCCAGGAGGACAGGAAACTCAACAGTGGCTCCATTCAGTGACAGGCAAAAACCTACTAGTGAACAGAACTGCTCTGCTCACTAGCAGGAAACAAGCCAAAAGACTGATATTATTAAATTGAAGTAAAGTGTGGCAGTTACCTCTCCAAAAACTCTGAGTGATCTACAATATCACACTAAATCTCACTGAGTGACCCAAAAGGATAACTACTAAACTCATCATATTCTCATAGGTGGCTGTACTCAGTGACAGGTAAAAACCTGAATAATATAAGCACATAAACACAAGAAAGATATTTAATTAACCAAATATTTCGGTCTGGAAATAGCAGACCATCTTCAGTGACACTACAAGAACAGTTTAAAAAAAAAAAAAAATACAAGGTGGAATACTAACAATAGATCATTTAAAAATAGAACAAACCGCATGATGTTACATCACTAAGTATTAAAGGGAATATTTTTAAGCAGAGACATGATTGAAATAAAGATATTAATTAATAATATTAAATAACATAAAATTAATATGAATTAATGAGTTATCCTGATTAGACTCCCAGATTTTTGATATAGATATACAGTCATGCCGATTCAGGTTAGGATGATGGAGTAAGGCCTCTACACTTTCTTTGAATAAACGTTCAAATTTATAACGGGATCTATGTAAGATCTCATTAAATTTTTAAAACTGTTCTTGTAGTGCCACTGAAGATGGTCTGCTTTTTCCAGACCGAAATATTTGGTTAATTAAATATCTTTCTTGTGTTTATGTGCTTATATTATTCAGTCTTTATGTCACAAGTATCCTTAAAACATCAGGCAGAAACCTGCCAACAAGTAGAACCTCTCTGCTCCCTGGAATCAAGCCCAAAGACTAACATTATTAAATATCATCAGTGAGAGCTAGACCCATAAGAAATAACCAAGGTTGAAGTAATGTAGAATTCATATATTTTCAAAATACAAGTAGTGAAAAGGTGTAACACCTTATTATTAAAAAAAAAACTGGATTACAGCTAGTTGTAGAAAATTTTTTGACTTGGTTATAAATTAAATAAAAATGCCAAGAAATTATACTCTTGTTTAATGTTTTATCCATTTATGGAAAATATATGACTCTTGGGTCACGCTCCCACTGATGAGGCCTCAATAAAGGTCGAAACCAGTCTGAGTATTAGTCCTTCCCATAATGCATAGCATTATACACACCCAAAAGGATATGTGCTTTGTATTATGGGATACTAAGGCAATTAATGTAAAGTCATTAGTCTCTATATACTAGTAGCCTAGTTGTGAAGATGCTTCATGTGCACAAACTTTGTTTTCTTACACTTAGATAAAGGATTAAACAAGAATATAATTTCTCGGCATTTTTAATTTAAGGGAATATAATCTTAATCAGTTAATTAATTTCCCTTTCGCATTAAAGATATTCTAATAATTGCAGCATTTAAAAATGTGTTTCAGGACTTTGTGTATATTTATTTATTGCATAGATGAGGAGACTTAGTTTTTCTTAAGTATTTGATGGTTGATTAGCATGGCTGATTAGGACAGTGACTGTTATCTAGTTCAAAAGTGCTTTGGGTCAGAATTTGTAGTTCAGTTGGAGATTAGCATGTAGCACTTTGTAGGCATTTAAGTAATGATTGACACTTTTTTTTAATTAAATGATTAGTAAAGTAGATAATTTGTCAAAATTAATTGGTTTGTGATAGTTTTTTTTTCCTTTTTTTTTTTTTTTAACTATTTCTAATTTTTTTGTAATCATTAAGTTCAGCAGGTTGGTTGGTTGTTTTTTTTTTTTCTTATTCAAAAATGGAACATTAATGGGCTGTATTGATCTATGTAATAAACTGTTGAAAGCTTCAATGTCTTCGATGCAGAGACTGCTGTTTCCTGTCTACTATAGTAGAAAATATTAGGAGGAAAATGGGAGAGTTAGATGAGTGGATTGTGTTTATTTCTTCTCTGCCACATTAATATATCAAGTTTGCTCCTTATATGTGCATGGATTGGACCAGTTAGATAGAACTAGATCTATATTCTATGAGTAATTTTGGCTTAATATAAGATGTGTTGAGTATATATAAGGTGTCGATCTGCATCAGTAAATGCAGATCGACCTTTAAGAAGCTTGCTTATCATCATCATGCGTATCAAGGATTTAGGCCTAGCATGGCCTGTTCCAAGAAGCTTGCTTATTTGTAAATTAAATGTTTTTTCAGCAGCAGTTCTGCTAATAATCTGTTTCTTTTACCTCAAGTAAACTGCTATTGTATCTCCTTTTAAATAATGGCAAAGAAATTTTTGTACTCTTTAAAAATAAAAAATAAAAAAAATTATTTCTTTGAATATAATTTAAATTAATCATCTTAGTCAGTATTAGGCTTCACGATTAGATATATAATCACAAAAAAAGATTTCATATTAGTGATGAGATTAGACATAGTTTGGCTTTCTGTTAGGTTGTATGTTTGGTTCAGATGTGCTAGCATTCACCATATAACCGCCCAATTTTTTTTTATGAAAATATGAAAATTGTTCCAATTCCATATCTGGGTTGTGATAATAATTTTACTTACTCACTGTGTGTGTGTGTGTGTGTGTAGTTAACTTTCTACTGATATCACTACTAAATAATAATGTTCTTCAAGTTTTGTTGATTTGCTTGTTTTATATCAGTGTTCTGTTAATGAGTTAAGTGTTATTTATCTCTTATAATGTTATCCTATATGACTCTTTTAGAAGTTTGTAGGTCTATCATATCATCTCTCTCTCTCTCTCTTTGTCCTGTTTGCTGGCATCTGCAGTCCACAAATTCTAAATCTCTTCTCATAATCTATATCCACAGTCCTATTATCATCTTCAACTCTCTCCTTTGTATTCTCAATCTTTGCTGTGTGATCCCCTGGACTTCAACTTCCTGTCTTTTAGAACTCCAAGATCCATAGTCTGGTCACTTTCTTCTAGCATAATCCCTCCAATATAATATGTCATTGGATATCTCATTATATCAAAGTGTATGATTTTACATTTGCTAACATTGAACTGATAACCATTTTCACAATTCCAGTTTATTTAAATTATTCTCCAAGTACTGTATGTCAATTTCATTCTTGGTTACCCTGCTTATCTTTGCATCATCAGCAAACAGCTGTATGGCTCCTGTTAAATACTTCCCAATGTCATTAATGTAAAGACTGAATAACAATGGACCAAGCACTTATCCATGGGGTGAGTCCACAATAAACCACTAAATTATATCTCCTCTTCTTCTTCTGCAGCTTTTCCCACTTAAATAGGGTTGCTGTTTGTGGTGAGTCTCCTCCACAACTTCCTGTCTTGGGCTGTAGCCACATCCAAGTTCTTCATCCTCAAGTCCTCCTTCACCATCTCCCTCCATCTCTTCTTTGGCCATCCGTGCTTCCTCTTCCCCTGCACATCCATCTGCATGACTTTTCTTCCCACATACTCTTCCTCCCTCCTCATCACATGACCAGACCATCTCAACCTTGCCTCCTGTATCTTCGCTCCTAAGTTCGTAACTTTCATAGTCATTTCTCAGATGATCCTTTCTGGTCACAACGCATATCCACCTGAGCATTCTCATCTCCGCTACCTCTCTGCTGATGTTATTTTTCCACAGGGCCACAGTTTCCAAAGCATACGTCATAGTTGGTCTTACTACTCTCCTGTAAATTTTGCCTTTTAGATTGATTGGCACCCTCTTATCACATAGCACTCCAGCCATCTCTCTCCAGTTCCTCCATCCTGCTTGTATCCTGCATCCCACTTCCTTCTCAGCCTCACCATCCTCTTTCATTGTTGAACCTAAATATCTAAAGTCACTGACCTTCCCGATGACATTTCCTTTCAGCTCCAGACCTGTCTCCTGGCCACCGTCCACTTTGCAGCACATATACTCTGTCTTGCTTCTGCTCACTCTCATACCTCTCTCTTCCAGTACTTTCCTCCAACTTTCCAGTTTGGCTGCCACTTCTTCTCTTGATTCTGCACACAGCACGATGTCATCTGCATACAATATAGTCCAAGGCGCCTCTTCTCTCACTTCCTCCATCACCACCTCCATCACAATATTAAACAGAAAGAGACAATGCAGACCCTTGATGCAAGCCAACTGTCACTCCCAGGCAGGTTTGAACACTTGTCTTCACATTTCTGTACAACTCATGCACCAACCTGACATATTTCTCTGGTACCTTCTTCTCCCTCAGACACCTCCAGACTTCTTGCCTTGGCACTCTATCATACTCTTTCACCAGATCAATAAATATCATAAATAAATAAATATCAATAAAAACCATTAAATTACTGATCACCTTAAATCTTTTCCAAGTCTTATGTTCTTACAGTTAAAAAAAAACGATCTTTTATAAATAACTAGGACTGAAAAGAGGCAAGTATCATTTTCTGCATTAACCTTGGTACACAGAATGAAAGGTGCATGCATGTGCTCGTGTGCACACACACGCATGGATGCACAATTCATTCATCCAAAACTCCAGTATCCCTGAATAATTAAGATGTATTATTAAATATAATTATTTAATATTATTAAATTAAATAAGTCTAGTCTAAGAGCATGACACTTATAAAAAAAAGTCTACATAAAACAGTAATTTCTTCCAATTCTAAACATGCTAAAAATTCAGATAATTGTCACTAACATCTTGATTCATTAATGGGCCTTATATTTGTTTATAAATTTGATATTGGAATTAGAAGAAATTTGCAAATATTGAAAATCTGAGTATCTCAATGGCATTGAGTAATTTTGTAAATTTTGTTATTAGTTACAATTAATTTAATTTTTTGATCATCAGTGAAGAGTTGGTAAATAAATGATATTGATATCAGTGCAGAGATCTAACATCCAGTGAGGTGAATTGGCATTGTCAAAAATGTCAGGCTTTACACATTAAACTTTGATTTGGAAATGTAAGGAACTGTCATTTTTAATTCTGAATTTTGAATGTTACAATTTTGAAAGATTTTAATAACTCAGTTACATGTTTGGCTCTTCTGTCTACAAAATATAACAGATAATAGACTGTTATGCATAAAACCCTATGAAAAGTAATCATGACAAGCAGTTTACCATAACTTTAAAAGAAGTGTATGTGTTTTAAGTATGACATGAGTTGTGACATCACGAAAAGCATTAGATTACCTATGTAAAAATATTATTTTGTTATTTGTAGAATTTTCACTCAGTGTGTCATGAGTAGCATCTTCAGTATGATTTGAAATGTGGAACAATATCACAAGTGATGTGATAGACAGATTAATGATACAGATATGAAATCATGAGTTGTAGTAGAGCAGTATAGTCTAAATATAACCCAAGTTCTAGCAAGGTTCAGTAAAAGGTATATGTGCTAGAAAAAAAATAATAAGGCTTATGTTCTTTCAATTAAAAAAAAAAAACTTTCGTAAATCATTAGGACTGAAAAGAGGCATGTATCATTTTCTGCAATGAGTTTAGTTTAATCCTTTATCCAAGAGTGATCAAACAAAGTTTGTGCCTGAAAGTGTCTTCAGGACTGGGATAAGGTAGTACAATACCAGGCAACTCGTTGCAAAGGTGGAGAAAGCTCTCATCACTCCTATCTCAGTATGTGCTTTGCATTATTGGAGATACTGAGATAGGAGCGATGAGAGCTTTCTCCACCTTTGCAATGAGTTGCCTGGTGTTGTACTACCTTACCCCAGTCCTGAAGACACTTTTAATGTATAGAAGTACATTAACTGATTTAAAGGTTCTTTCTCTTAGTAATATAATACAGTATACACAATGTGAGAAAACAGAAAAACAACAACACAAAAAAAGTTGACCTGCCTTATGAAATTATCAAGAAAATTGATTGAATGTGGTTCTTTCTTTTCTTTTTATATCACTCAATAACAGATAGTGTGATGACGTGATCTTGGTGTGTGACCAAGATTATGCCCTATGTTCTTTAAGCTTTGTCTACCTTTATATATCTCTATAATTTTCATCTCAGATCGGTTTGGTGTGTTAATACATGGATTCACTTTTTCCACTTATGTTACTTTTTCCAGTCATGGTTATATTATGTATGAATACAAATACATGGCACATCTATGTTCCGTAGTAAACAAAGCAAGACTGAGAGTCTCATGAGTATACTGCATGGTCTGAATGCTTTACAGATAACCACTGTTAGGTAACATACAAATAACAGCATTAAGTAAAATTTTTATGTAACTCTAAATTTTTCCTATAACCCTTTCAGGATAATCTGTGCAAGTCCTCAAGTCAAATTTACTTCAGAGTTGGAGTCTGTCTGTAATAACATTGATATCGGTGTTAAGCCAAATATTTCCACAATTGAGATAAATGGAGATATAGTAATGCTTCACCTACACAAGTTTTGCTCTTTTCCAGCAAGTAGTATGGACTAGCATGCTCTGTAAGCTGTCTAAGAAGGATAAGCTTCCTCTGTTGGTATGTATTTCTTGGTGTTTATCAGATCCTTGCACCTTTGGTTTCATTTACTTTGACTATCTGAAAGACCAGAGAACAGATAAATCAGGTATATAAACCAGAACAGTCTGGTCCTGTAGAGGATGCTACTACCAAACAAAAGTAGCTCGCTTATAAAAGGACTCTATAAGAAAAGTTATGAAGTATTCTACATTGTTCTCAACACAGCTATCGGATGATGTTCCTATTGTGGGGCATAGTAAGTACTGCTTAACAATGTTAGGATTTTTTATGCATACATTTTAGTGAACCTTTCCAGGACTTTAATTGTAATTCGAGTGTAGCTCTGCTACAACCTGTGATTTTATATCCACATTGTTAACCCTTCAGACACACTGAAGATGATTCTCTGAGGAGTGAGTTTTGTCCAGGGAGTTAGTAGTATCTGGGGACAAGATGAAATCTTTTTAGCTGGAGAGGGGAGGGGAGAGTGAGTTCATCCACTGAAGAATGTCAAAGAAATCACAGTGTTTTGCATTTGGTATGGAAGGTATATTATGTAAGCTTGGAATTTTCCACTATAAGATATTTCAAATACCGTCATGAATCCAAATATGGATATGATTTAAGGACAGTGAGTAAAGGTCATCCAGTGAGAATTATCTTTATTTCAAGAATTTATAGGAAGAGGAGTTAGAGGATAGTTGAAAGAACATATCCTTGAGGCTCTTCTGCATTGGTGGGGAAATCTGGAGAGAAAGTCATTCATCCTGACCTGCATTAAACATCATGGTGGATATAACTTGGATACTTCATGAGCCACTGCACAAGTTTCTCTAAACTTTTTAAAATAGGTGTCCAGATATATAAACAATGTAAATGGTAAATCTCTGTTAATGATGTTAATTCACTGTTTAAATGGTTGCCTTCCAGGTAAAAACAGTATACAGTAGTAAAATATTGATCAGAAAACTGTTCTGGAATTGAAAATGCACATGAATTCTTTCCTGCTATATATAATTCTATCCTGTTTTTCTTTGTTTTTAGGCCCCATGAGATAGGTTTATACGTTGGTTAGACATGCTTCTAATTTTTTTAGGAATGACAATGTTAACTATATTATTAATTATGAAAATTATACTTTGCCGTAGTACCGAAAAAGATCCCCGCAGAAAAAATAATGAAGCAGGTATAACGAGGTATAAGCAACCATCCCAACCATACTGACAACAATATCAGACTGGATGTAGCTAGTGTTCTTGTGTACCACCAAAAAGCAACCTATCAAAAGAAGAATTCAAAGCTCTATAAGAAGTTAAAAACAACAGCAAAATAATAATTACTAAAGCAGATAAGGGAAATGCCACTATGGTTCTAAACCAAACAGAATACACAGGTATGCTTATCTCTTTACTTTTAGATCAGTCTACCTATTTCCATATAGAATATGATCCCACCAACTCTCAAATCAAAACACTCCATAGGCTCCTTAAGAAGGTTACCTCTTGGCCTGTGAAAGTGACTAACAGACTAAAACCTTTTAACTCTAGACCCCCCCCCCCAATATATGGACTATCAAAAATCCATAAGCAAAATGTACCATTACACGTCCCATTGTGGATGGCATTGATTCCCCCACATACAAATTAGCCAAGCATTTAGCCAAAGTGCTCACACAATATATACTGGAAACACACTTTCACACAAAAAACTTAGCCCACTTTAAAGACAGTATAGAAAACCTCTCACTCCAACACGTTGGCATAATGATCATTTTTAATGTCTCCTTTTTATTCACCCACTCAAAGACACCTTAGACCTCATCCAAGCCAAATTTCCTCATGATATCTCAGCCCTATTTCAGTTCGCCATGAACTCAGACTATTTCATTTCTCAAGGAAAATTCTACAAACAGGGGAGCCATTAGTTCTCCACTCTCTCCACCCCTGGCCAACATCTTTATGGAGACCTTTGAAGAAAAAAACCTTAAACTCTGCCCCTCATAAACCCACTGTTTGCTACACTATGTGGATGATGTGTTCGCTATTTGGCCACATTCCTGGGTACACCACAATTTCTCAACGCACTTAAACAGTCAACACCCCAGGATCCAGTTTACTTTGGAAAAGGAAAACAACATCAGTCTCAATTTCCTAGATACTCTGATTACAAGAAAATATGACCTCACAACTAGTTATAAACCACATAAGAAATTGACATCTCTTATCTGCTCCACCAAAGACCAGCCACTTCTCCTAGACCTACCTGGTGTATATCAGGTCCCTTGCAGTTGCAAACTCCTACTATGGCCAAACAGGTGGGACAGCCAATATCAGGATATCCAAACACAAGAACTACATCCGGTTTCACCGATGCAGCCACTCAGGACTTGCTACAGCAAGTACAAGTATGAAAGATTATTCCTTGAATCAGCCTCAGCTCTGAAAAACTTCCCAAAGCTCGACAAATTTGGGAAGCTTGCTTTCTAAAAACACTGACTCAAAGCCAAGACAACCCAATTTAGCCCTGCTAAGAGCTACCTTTAGGACTGACTTCATTTGCCTTGTATTAGTGCCTGTGTGCACATACCATTGTTATGTGATCCCTGAAAATGGCAATGTAACATTGCCGAAGTATAGGTAGTTATTATTATTATTATTATCTGAGACCTTTAGGGAGTCAAGGACTCATCGAGGGAGGCTGTAAATTACCCAACCCAGCTATCATACCTTCCCTTAAATTCATTTACACTAGATACACTCACTACCCGTAAGGGCAAATTATTCCACTCACTCACTGCTCTCTGGGTGAAAAACCTTGTTCTTAACCCTTTCTTGACTGAGAACAACCTTAACTTCCATGGATGCCCCTGTGTTCTCTCTACGCCTTCCATATAACAAAAAATTTCATCTTCCATATAACAAAAAATTTCCAATGGGTGTTATAGCATTTCATCATTTGAAATGCTATAACACCCATTCAAAAGTTTATAGACCTCTATCATATCACCCCTCTTTCTCCTATTAACCAGAGTCTGTAATCCACATATTCGCAATCTGTCCTCACAATCTAAATCTCATAATCTGGATAAAATCTTTGTAACTCTTGTTTGCACCCTTTCCACAGCTTCTTTATCCCCTTGGAATCCAGGAGACCAAATCTGCACACAGTATGGTCTTATCAAAGCCTTATAAACAGGCAAAATTACTTCCTTATCCTTACATGTCAAGGTTTACTTCAACATAGCAATTATCCTCTGAGTTGTATTTGCAACTTTTGCTATGTGACCTTCGAACTTTAAATTCTTATCCACCAATACACTAAGATCCATTGCATCTTCAGTTTCTTGTAGCATAACCCTGCTAATATAATATGCTGCTGGAACTCTAATCACACCAAAGTGCATAACTTTACACTTACTAACATTAAATTGACAGCCATTTTCGTTTACTCAGATTTCCAGTGTATTCAAATCATTTTGTAATTGCTGAATATCAGTAGCATCCCTGATTGCCCTGCCTATGTTTGCGTCATCAGCAAAACAATTGCAAATCTGATGATAGACCCTGTTTGATGTCATTAATGTATAGTTTGAACAATAATGGCCCAAGAACTGAACCCTGAGGTACACCACTGGTTACCTTAAAGCTGGCAGATTCACACCCACTGTATACCACTTTTTGATATCTGTCTGTCAACCATCTCCTGATCCAAGTAAATAGATTATGTTCCAATCCCATATTCTCCAGTTTACACAACAGCCTATCATGTGGTATCCTATCAAATGCCTTAGAAAAATCCTACATTATCATACTGCATCCATTCCCTTTATCCAACTCGGCTGTAACATTGTTATAAAATAAGAGCAAATTGCTAAAACATGACCTTCCTTTAGTAAACCCATGCTGTTTCTTGCAGAGTATAGAATGCTTGTCCTATCCATTTCTGTATGCGAGTTCTTACCAACTTTTCTAAAATCTTCACTACCACACCAGAGATATTATAATTAATAATATAGTTTACGTTGTCATTTCCTAAAAAATTAGAAGTAGGCCCCATGAGTTTTTTACAGCCGAATAACTTGTCTGCTTGTTAGCTTAATTTTGCAAATGATAACATAATCCTATCCCTATAGAGAGAGGATTTGAGGATAGTGGGTAAATGTCATCCAGTGAAAATGACCTTTATTGCAATTTATGGGAAGAGGAGTTAGAAGATAGTTGAAAGAGCATAACTGTAAGGAAATTCTGTATTGACGGGGAAATCTGGAGAGAACATCATCCACCATGACCTGCATTATATACCACTAGAGAGTAAACTGGCACCTTAGAAACTTCAAGAGTCAGTTTACTCTCTAGTGGTATGTAATGCAGGTCATGGTGAATGATGTTCTCTCCAGATTTCACCGTCAATACAGAATTTCCTTACAGTTATGTTCTTTCAACAGACTTTCTACACCTATTACAGAAAGTTTCGCTAAACTTTCTGTAATAGGTGTAGAAAGTCTGTTAGTGTGGGTGTTCCCTGGTCAATTTTTTTGTGTGGAACTGGATTTCTAGAAGGAAAAAAAAAAAAGACCACTCTTTCCACTCACTCATCTTCAGTTGAAAAGCGCTTATTCCTCATATCATCGATGGGATTCAAGCTTAAGTCTTCTTTCCATTCAGAAGTATCTTGCTATTGATTGCAGTGTGGAAGCAGTGTTGTATTTTAAGTTGAAAATAAAAATATTTTTCCTTTCATTCAATCTTGTATGTAGATCATTTGCTGATCAACTCCATTCACCCATCCAACATCAAACCCAACAAACTGGCTTCTCCTCTTTGTTCATTTTGCCTTCTGCATGATGCTCCTCAAGGTGTACAACCCTCAAGGAGGAAAAAATTTTCAAATTCAGTTTAAAATGGTGAAAATATTTTATTGATTAAGATTAGATTAATATTATTAAATTTGATACAAGGATGCAGTTTTTCATTTAATCTAGTCTTTCTATTACCCTTAGACTATTCTGAGGATTAATTAAGGTGTTTTATATGATATGCTTACTATTGAGAGATTAAAGTGGTGTTTCATGATAGATAATGCTTTGCCTTTTTTTTTTTTTTTTCCCCCATCTTAAGCTCAGAGTTTTTTTATTTTTTGTAATGTGTGTGTGTGTGAATGTTACACTTTTATAGTGTTTGTTTGTTGTTTACTTTATATGTGTATGTATTAATTCGATGATCGTGATACATATATATACTTTTTCTCCTTTTTTTAGAATGATCCTGAACAGTGGTTAAACTCTAGAGAAACAATGCAGAATTTTGATAAGACATCATTTCTCTCTGATCAAGCAGAACCATACCTTCCATTCTTATCAAGGTTTTTAGAGACACAAATGTTTACATCATTAATAGATAACAAAATTATATCAAACTGGGAAGAACCTGATCCATATTTAAAGGTTGAGTAACATTAAGTAATGTTTTCTCTTAAGTTGATTTTAGTAAGTCAGTTTAATCTAAATGAAATAGCTTATATTAATTTTTCTTATATAACAAAACCTGTGATGTGTTCATCATGTATTAACCACAGTGAAAATTATTTAATTGTAAATATTTCACCCCAAGTATCTTAGGACATCATCAGTACAGTAGTTTAAACAGTAATAGGAATAACATATGGTTAGTGCGCATGATTATAATAGAATCTCAATAAGCATGTGTAACGTGTTATAGAAGTAAAAAAAAAAAAAAATTATTACTTTAAACAATTTTTGTATGCCAATTTCCCATACTTTAGGAATAGTAAGAACGTCGTTGCAGTTTAAATTTGGCCTGTGTAGTAGGGCTTCAGCACTTTCTTTATATCAAGACCACATTCGTCTTTTTAAACTGCAGAAATCTGGTCTCTATCAACACGGAATTGAAAATCCCAGCCATAGGATCCACTGGGAAAAGTAAACTTTTACATAGAACTTTATATAAACCTGAACGTTTATATAAAGAAAGTGCTGAAGCCCTACTACACCGGCCAAATTTAAACCACAACAACGTTCTTACTATTCCTAAAGTATGGGAAATTGGCATACAAAATTGTTTAAAGTAATTAATTTTTTTTTTTTTTTTTTACTTCTGTAACACGTTACGCATGCTTATTGAGATTCTATTATAATCATGCGCCCTAACCGTAAGTTATTCCTATTATTGTTTAAACTACTGTAGTGATGATGTCCTAAGATACTTGGGATGAAATATTTACAATTAAATAATTTTCACTGTTGTTAAACTCACTGTGTGTTTCTTGTAGTGATGTAGCTTATATTAAGTTTGAAAGTGAAAGATATCAATTATGTTATGCTACAAGTTGAAGTAGTTTTATGAATTAATTTGTGTGGCAGGGAGGGTGTCTTAAGTTTTCTATCAGACTAGAAAGGAAATAACTTACCTCTTGTTACAAAATGCATTTTGTAACATTAAAAAAAAAAAAAAGTAAATGAAATCCATTAGCCAGTTAAATGAGAGAGGGGCACATTTGCTTAATACAAGCAAGCTTTCATCTATTTGAGTTTTGTTTCTCCTCCTTTCCCCCCACCGTAACACGTTTTAGATTTTCTGGGTTACAAATTGTTATGAAGGAATAGAATAACTGAAGAACTATTCCATTTCTTCATGATAAAATTTGAACTGCTTGATAATTTTTTTTGGCCAACTTGTGACTTTTTTTTGGTCATTTAAGACCCTTTTTTTTGTGTGTGTTTGTAGGATCTTGAACTATATGGTATGTAAAATGAAGAGATGCCTTTTTTTTTTTTTGTTGTTGCATTTTGTTTGATTCATGATAACAATTGCATTCCCTTTATTTGCTTTGGTTATAATCCTTTTGTTGTATAGTTATTTCTTTTTGTGGAATATTTCTTTGAAGTGGGGGTTGGATTGGGTCAGGATGTTTACTTCTTCCAAACAGGCAAATGTTGTTAGTTGTTACTGGAGTAGATCATATATTTACATCATTGAGCATACATCATTTGCTCCTGATGTGGTTGTGGTACACTTTTGGAGGACTTAAAATTTATTTTCTTGTGTCATCTTTTAATTCAAAACTGTTTTTGAATCCCTTATTTGCTGTACTTTCAAAGATACAAGTAGGACTGCCCATTGTTCATTATTTAAAATTTAATACTGTTCTTCATGTGGAGCATTGATATCTATATTTATTTTTGTCAGTTCCATGCAAGTAGTGCTGATTTGGTCACATGTTAGTGCTAGACTAGTCCATTTGTAAATGCATTTGGCATTGGCTTAAGCTTAAGTACATATTTAGTGCATTAAATAACCAACATCCAAAAATCGACTTCACAATAGAAAAATAATCAAATAACTGTCTGCCCATCCATCCTAGATGCTCTAGTCACATGATTTTCAAATTGTTCATTATTTTTTCTGTTTATGGAAAGCAAACATGCATTCTGGAAGATATTTTATACAAACAGTCACAGTGTCATTCAGACCAACATTCTTAACCAGTGGCTATAATCTCCACAGCAAAACTATCACTATTCCATATATCCAGAGCATATCTGAAAAGATGGCCAGAGTGCTTTATACATACATAAGTTTGTGTGTTGGATCACTTGCCGTAATAACCTGATTTAGCACCCTGTGACTTCTTTCTCTTCCCCGACTTCATTTGCCGATGAAAGGAAAGCGATACGACATCACTGAAAACGTTCAAGCAGCAGTAACCATGACCCTCAACAGTATCCCCAAAAAAAACCAATATAAAAAACTCATTTAATGAATTAATTGACCATGTCAAATGCTGTATCGAAGCTGAGGGAGAGTATATTGATTGAAATAAATGATTTGAATAATTATAATTGGCCTATGTTTTATTTTCTATCAAAAGTTCGGTTTCTTTTGGGACAGGGTGGAGTCAAGAATATGTCCATGTGGTCCAATTTTGGTTTCATTAAGATCCTGTTTGTAAGGCAGTTTGGCAGAATGATTCAGATTGATAATTCATGCTGGTTTCCATACTTATTTATCTCTCTCTGTCTTAAAGTTTGCTGAATCATTTCAGTTTAGTTTGAACTGAACCATTTGTAGCAACAAAATTAGACAAAGCAAAATTATATGTCTGCAGTTCAAAGTAAAACATGAGGTGAAGTGTCATAAATTTGCTGACTTGGTTGACAGAGGATGACATAGTCGCAGGGATAGAATGCAAGGGATATTAATATTTTCAGAGAGGACAAATGGACTAGGATGGACAGAGAAAAGGGGGGGGGGAGTGCTAATGATAGCAAAAGAATTGAAGCCAACAAGGAGAGAGAGAGAGAGAGGAGATGCAGAGGGCATTTCATTTGAGACTATCTGATGTCAGATAAACCAGGCAAAATGTATAATTGGTTTCTGCTATGGGTGGGGGGAGGGGTATGGTGGATGGTATGCAACAGATTAGCACAATGAAAACATTATGAACAGTTATTATTGGGGACTTTAGCTATGTAGATGTAGATTGGAAAGAAATGGAATTGATACAGCCACTAAGAGATAATTATCTCAGACAACATATAATGGAGGGGATTCTGGGTCCGAGAGTTCTGTATTTGGGTAATGGCATCAGAGAACTTGGCAGTAACCAAGGTAACCATGTCACCTACCGGTGGGGGAGTGCAATCATGGTCTTGACGTGGACTATTGCTAGTCATTCAGAATTTTCAATTAAGATGGGGTTTGTGTGGAATTACAAGTAAGTGATTATGACAACTGAGCGGTCAGCTTAGAATCATTGTCATGGCATACAAATTTGAAAGGGAAAGATGTGAGTAGTGCATGGAAGAGAGTCAAGAGGTATTTGAAGAAAGGAGATAAATCAGGTAGAGGATGAGCAGCAATAACTGCAGTAAAAGAAAAAAATTGTGGTGGGTACATAAGGGTAATCTTTATCCAATTTTTTACTGTTGTTCTCTATTTCCCATCCACAATAATCAAAGTATGGTGTCATTAACAGTCATTAGGCAGTTCCACATTTGTTTTTCATTTAATGATATTTAAATATGACTAAATATTATGTTTCTTTAATTGGCAGTTTTCTTTATACACACACACACACACACACACACACACACACACAAACACACTTTGAGAGTAATAACAGCTACAGAAGAGTAATTAGTGAGAGGAATTTAAGATTTTAGTAATATTACTGAATAATTATGCAATGGAATTTTTTGGTTTGCAGATTTTAGGTACTTTGAAACACTTCATAATCACTGAAATTAATTTTATTGAAGAAAAAAAACAAAAAAACTTTTCATTTGTTGGTCAGTATAATAATAATAATTCCTTCTTGGCTTGCAAAAATTTTGGTATTTAAGATCACTGTCGAAATTCACTGAGTAATTTTAATTGGACTATTTTAATGGTTCAATTGAAATTAGGAAAACTCATTTGTCTACAATACATATGCCAAAAATGGTCTTGAGTTCCTTCGTTGTGATAATGAAGCACTGTACAAGAAGGCTGTTATGAAACACCTTTTTTTTTATTATTATCTAGTCATTCCTTACTTGTTAAGGAAAGATAGATAAAAATAAATCTAATATGTACTGGTTGAAAATCATTGAAATATGCAATAAAAAAAATTCACCTTGACAAATAAAGATTCTCATTATTTTTTATTGAAAAAATAAAAAATGATAGACGCATCAGAACAAATGGGTAGAGCTTGTTGCCTTGGTGAATACATTGGGATCTCAGATTGTAGGCATTAGTGAAACCTGGCTATCAGAGGAGACAAAATAACTGGTATCGAGTATAAAGGGTACAGTATTTATAGGAAGGATAGATGGGAAGGGGGAAGTGCTGCTAATGATATCAAATAATTTGAACCCAGTTAAAGTTGAGACCTGTGATTGCAATATTAGTAACAGTTTTTCATGCAACAGTGAGTTTCAGGCCATCTGGTGTTAAGTGGAGTCTGACAAGATCAAATACATAGTGGGGTGTTGTCACAGACCTAAAGGATCAATTGCTAGTGATAAAGAAATACATTTCCAAATATATGTGATGAACAAGAAACAAGTAATCATAATGGAAGACTTTAATTATACGAAAATGGATTGGGTAGCAGTGAAATCTCATGAGAATGAAAGTGAATTTGTTGAGTTGTGAGACAACTTCCTCAAGCAGCATGTGACAGAAGAAGCGCAAGGTCAGAGAGTATTGGACTTGATCTTAGTGTCGGGGGAAGGGTTCAGTTAAAGATGTAACTATTCTGCCTCTGGTTGATGACGATGATCATGTGGTACTGACTTGGGAAGTGACTAAGTTTTCTTTCTGAATATGCCATTCAGAAAAGGTTACATGCTGAACTGCAAAGCAGGGAATTAAGAGCATTCTGGGTTCTGTGCCATGGTATCAGTTGTTAGATATTGACGGCATATGGGAGGCATTTAAAACATACTTAAATGATTCAGTATTAGAATGTGTCCCTAAATTTCGAAGAATAAATAAACAGAGTAGGAGAGATGGATGTGTGCTATTTTTAAGCAAGTAATTCATAATATCTGAATGGGAAAGGAAACTGGCTCTCTGCAAGTTAAAGAACAAAGAAGAATTCTATCTTTATTCTGCAAGATTGCTCAACGAAATGAGTACCCGTTTTGCTAAAAGCTATCAGCCTAGTGTATGCAAAAATTTAGCTCACTGCTGCCTTTTCTCAGGATGAAGAAACTCAGGTGTATGAGGTACTAGAGCTGTTGCACAAACTGAATAAGAATTTGGCAATATGGGCTGATGCTAAATGATTGTTCAACTGAATTGGCTATTCCTTTGAGTAGGCTGTATAATTTGTCTCAGAACAGGGAAGATTCCCCAAGAGTGGAAAGAATGTATGATAATCCCATTGCACAAGGGTGGTACAAAGACTGATGTGTCCTGATATTGAAATTCTGATATTAAAATATCAGAATCTCGAGCGTTGGCAAAGAAGATTTTGGAAGAGTTAGTAAAAGCCCGTATACAGAAATGGGTTGACATTGAATCTATACTTTGCAAAGAATAGCATGAGTTTACTGTGCGAAGATCATGTTTCAGCAATTTACTCACGTTTTATAATAATAATACTGCAATGCTGAAACAAACCTTCACATATAAAGATAAGGATGTCATTTTGCCTCTTTACAAGGCCTTAATAAGACCTCACTTGGACCATTGTGCATAAGTCTGGTCTCCCGGTTTCTGTTGTGATTCTAATATAGTGGAGAGAGTGCAATGGAGAGTGGAGTGTTAAAAATTATATCAGGATTGTGGAATACTGATTATGAAGTTTGAGAATTTGCAGACTGTAGACACTAGCAAACAGGAGAAAGAAGGGTGATATGATTGAGACTTACAAACTTCTGAAAGGGTCATACAGGATTTCAGCTGATGGAATTTTTCAATTTATGGAGGATGTTGAAAGGACAAGAGGGCATACTTGGAAGCTGAGAATGAATGCTGCTAAGAAAGGGGGGGGGAGAGGCCTAGATTTTTCTCTTATAGGGTAGTGCATGATTGGATTGGATTGCCATTAGATGTTGTGAGTGCGAGCAGTATGAATGAATTCAAGAATAAGTATGATAGCTGATGCATGTAGCATGTGGCCTCTCTCAATGAGTCCCTGACTCCCTGTAGGTCTCTCTTAATAATGATAATAATAATAATACCACCACTGACTCTGGTCAAAGTATTATTACTCTGTATTATGTCAAAAGCCTTTTGGCATAAACAGCATGAATAGAATATGATATTTGGACTCTGGTCAAAGTATTATTACTCTGTATTATGTCAAACGCCTTTGGTAAGGCTTTTGACATAATACAGCATGAAAGATTTTTGCATAAGTTAGAGAATATGGAATTGGATTATAAAATATTGGCATATTATATGTGGGGGATGTGGGTCTGCAAAATTTAAGGTAACTAGTGGTTTACCACATGTATCAGTCCTTTGTCCGTTGTTATTCAATCCATGCATTAATGACATTGGGAAAGATTTGTCATGCAACATACAGCTATTTGCTAATGATGTAAAGATAGGCAGAGTAATCAGGAGTATAGCTGATATGCAGTACTTACAGAATGATTTGAATAGGCTGGAATTGTGAGCATGTGCATGACCTTACATTACTTACCTTACATTACATGACTTACATGACCTTACATTACACCAAAATGCATGACCTTACATTTACTAACACTGAACTTTCAGTTCAATGTTAGTAAATGTAAGGTCATGCATTTTGGTGTAATGAGATATTCAGTGTCATATTATATTGGTCAGATTATGCTAGAAGAAACTGATCAGGCTAGGGATCTTGGAGTTTTAGTAGAATAGGAAGATGAAGTTCAAAGGGCCATATAGCAAAGATTGTAAATACAACTCAGAGGATAATTGGAATGCTAAAATGAACCTTCACATGTAAAGATGAGGAAGGTATTTTGCCTCTTTATAAGGCCTTGATAGGACCTCACTCAGACTGTTATATGCAGGTCTGGTCTCCTGATTTCTGTGGTGATTCTGATGCAGTGGAGAGAGAGTGTACAAAGAAGAGTGTTTATTAGACACACATATACACTAGAATATAAAAATTTTATTACTGCAAATATTTCTACCAGAAACTAACTGGTCATCATCAGTATATCAGCATAATCACGAGGTGAAGCTAGAACAAAGAACGTTAACCCTATCTACAGAAATAAGCTACATGCAGTAATGCCACCTGGTGGGTAGTCTCTACAATACAACTTCAACCTTCTTTTTGAGTTTGATATGCGGATGATGTGTTTGCCATCTGACCAGACTCAGAAGAATCTCTGCCTACCTTTTTAACCAAAATCAACAGCCTTCACCCATGCATCAACTTCACTATAGAAAAAGAAAAGGATGGAAAATTAGCTTTCCTGCATGTTCTCCTTTCTCATATTCCTTCTACAATACTTGTTACATCTGTTCACCATAAACCTATGTTCATAGCTCATTAACATAGGGTTAACATTCTTTGTTCTAGCTTCACTTGTATTCTGATGCACTGATGATGACCGATTAGTTTCTGGTCGAAGTATTTGCAGTAATAAAATTATTATATTCTTGTGAATAGATGTATCTAATAAACATTATTAGGCCACAATTTCCATTTAAAAAAAGTATGAAAAATGATAGGATTATAGAATATAGATTATGAAGACAGATTGAGAATTTGTGGACTGCAGACAATAGCAAACAAGAGAAAGAGGGGTGATATGATTGTTTCTTACAAACTTCTGAAAGGATCATACATGATATCAGTAAATGGATAGATTAGTGAGTGATAGGTTTAAATCTAGAAAAGGCACTTACATTTATTGAATACTTTATTGCATATTACTAGAAGCCTTTTCTGTTGTTCTGTTGCTTTAATAATTTTTTTTTTTTCTTAAACAACTTATGTTGTTGTTGTCAGCCTGTAGAATCCCACTTCTGGACAAAGATCTTCCCCATTCAGCTCTATTTTGGGCTATTCTCAACCAGGTTGGTCCTGCTGTTAAAATAAGTTCATCTCTCCTTCTGGTCTTCTGTCTACCTCTACTTCTCTTTCCTTCTCTAGGTATCCAGTAAGTGGTGAGTTTATCCCATGTATCATCTTGTTTTTTCATCAAGTGTCCTGCCCATTTTCATTTTAGGGATTTTGCTGTTCTTATGACGTCAGTGACTTTGGTTTTCTGCCTTATTTCTAGGGCTCTTATTTTTTTATCCTTTTGATATTTAACATATTATACTTCTTTCCATTGCTCTTTGGCATGTTCTTAGCTTGGTCGCTTGTTTACTTGTTAGTGACTATGTTTGTGATCCATAAGTTAGAATGGGTAGTATGATCATATCATACAATTAATAATAGTATCTAAAAATCTATTCGGTTCATTTTATGGAAGGTTGGGAAATTACTAGAGGACATCCTTGGAAGTTGAAAATGAATACAGTCTGGAAAGGATGAGAAATAGCTTTTTCACTCCTAGAGTGGTGTGTGGTTGGAATGGATTACCATTGGAAGTGGTGAGTGCAAGTAGTATGAATGAATTTGAGAAACAGGTGCTGAGTAATGAATTGCCGAAATGAAGCTTATTAGCTCTTTATACTTAAGTAACTTAATGGTTGCACCTGTTTGGAAACTCGTATCGCAGAGTATATAAGTTCTTTTCGCTATACACTTTGGTATTAGGTCTAGCTACTCACTGATGAAGCCTTAAAAAAGGCTGAAACCGGTCTGGGTAGTGACCTCCCTCCATAATGTAATAACAGCATACATTTCCTAGGAAATGTGTTTTTACATTATGGAAAATACCTAAGAATAGCGATCTGAACTTTCCCCACCTTTGCAACGAGTCGTCCGGTATTGTACTATGTACTAGGGTCACTTGCATTAGCTCACGCTAAGTGATCGCCGATACTTTATAGTTTACTATATTCGGCAAGAAACTCTCTGATTCCAATCTTTGAGTTTCTTATTCGGTTTTAAACTATGTGGAATTTAATATCCCCTTAATTTAAGTAATTATATATTATTATTATTATTATTATTATTACCCAAGACCTCATGGAGTCAAAGACTCATCTGGGAGGTCCTTTTATCACACACACACAGCTCATCATACCATGCTTTGAACACATTCGGACTCCTTGCAGACACCACACTCTCAGGCAAGGCATTCCAATCATTTACAACTCTGCACAAAAAAAACCTGTCTCTCACTCCCCTACTCACACACCTTCTTTATACAGTTTCCAGGGATGACCTCTAGTTCTCCCCCGATCTCCCACTATTTTCTGTAGAACTTCTCCAGCATTGATCTTATAACAACCCTTTACCAACTTGTAGGTCTCTATCATATCTCCCCTCTTCCTCCTGTCCACCAGACTCTGCAAATTACATCTCCTCAATCTTTCCTCATACTCGACATTCCAGAGGTCAGAAACTACCTTAGTCAGTCGCCTTTGGACCCTTTCCAACATCTCTTCATCCTTCTGAAAACCAGGTGACCAAATCTGGACACAATAGTCCATGTGTGGCCTAATCAAAGCCTTATACAATGGAACAAGAATTTCCCTACTTCTACACGTCAGTGTCCTCCGCATCATTCCCAGAAGCCTTTGTGTTGTCTTCACAATTTTGGCTATGTGTCCCCTAAATTTTAGATCCTTATCCACTTCCCCCCCCCCCCCAGATCTCTTATTTCTTCCACCTCCAACAATGTATTCTCACCAAGCATCTGCATCCCATCTTTGTTTTCCAAATTTTAAAACCTTACATTTTGCAACATTGAGCTCATATCCCCATTTTCGTGCCCAATCACTCAATTTATTGAAGTCGTCCTGCAAGGTCAAAACATCCTCACTACTCTTCATGGTTCATCCCAACTTTGCATCATCTGCAAACAACTGAATATCTCCATCCAAATCTTCACTTATATCATTAACATACAAGTTAAACAGTAATGGCCCTAATACAGATCCCTGAGGCACTCCACTAGTGACTTTCCTTTTCCTTGACATCACTCCCCCATACACAACTTGTTCATACCTATCAGGCAGCCAATCCAATGCACCAATCTAATATCCAACCCCATCTGCTCTAGTTTGACTATCAATTTATCATGAGGTACTTTATCAAAAGCCTTTGCGAAATCCAAGTATATTACTGTTTATCCTTCTCCTCTAAGGAAGCAGTCACTTTATTGTAATAAGTAAGTAGATTACTAAAACATGACCTCCCTTTAGCAAATCCATGCTGTCCATCAAAGATGATACCATTGTTGTCAACCAAACTCCGGATCCTAGTTCTCACAAGCTTCTCCATCAACTTAACCACAACACCTGACACACAGATAGGCCTATAGTTTAATGCTTGAGTTTGATCACCTCCTTTATGAAGTGGCACAATCTTGCCCTCCTTACATTCCTTAGGGACTTGACAGAGTGCAAGACTCATATTAAAAAAATATGTCAAGACAGGTGTCAACTCCCTGACACATTCCTTCAGAATATGTGGCGATATATTATCAAGTTCCACAGCCTTATTAACATCTAGTTTACTCAACTCCCCATATGCCTCTTGCTCATTTACAGTCAGTCTCTCCTCCCCATCATCTGCTGCTCTCAATCTCTCCATGAAGTGACATTCACAAGATTGAAAGACTTGTATGAACTGCTCATTAAGTATCTCCACCACACATTCTGCAACAGCTGTCTTTATCTTTATACCATTTTCTCCAGTCAGTGTCATCCTTCCATAATCATTCTTTCTTTTGCTGGCTACATATCGAAAGAACTCCTTAGGATTCTTTTTGGTTTCATTAGCTAACTGCTGTTCATGCCTCTCTTTGGCTACCCTCACCAACCAAGTCACCCTCCTTGCCTGGTCTTTGTAGACCTCATGGAATTGGTTATTTCCACCTCGCTTATGCTACCTCCATAATGCTCTCTTTCTCTGTATTGCATGCTTAATCTCTTTATTCATCCGCCTACTTTATTTAACCTTCTCACCCTTGGAATATTTTGATCTAATTTGTATTATTTATTATTGATAAGATAACAGTGTTTCAGCTTTCTCAGAATTTATTTGCAGAACAATGCACCACTAAAAAATCAGCAATGATACTGGTTTTAGATTTAGATTTTAGTGAGTGATAGGTTTAAATCCAGAAAAGGTGCTTACATTTATTGAATACTTTATTGCATTACTAGAAGCCTTTTGTGAAGTATTAACATTAGATCCTTAAAGAAGTTTTTGTGGCATGTTGTAGTTTATTAACACATAGCAAAAGACTATTACTGATTGAGAAATATTTTCCCAACATGAATCGTTTACTGTCAGTGTGGGTATAATAATGAAACATGATTTTTTTTTCCTATAAAATGAAAAATGTTCATATGAAAATATTCTGAACTTCCTGTTTCATTTTACTAATAATACCTATGTTGTTCTTGATGACATTAAATTGTTTGGTTTCTTACAGGTATTTGATTCAAGAATCAAACTTCTAAGTGGAGATGGTGTAGCAAGAGTAACATGCTATGAACCTTGCACAACTTATCGAGAAACAGGTACTTATTGATATGAAAATTTTGAGTATTTCTGCAATTCTAATGATGCATTTGTATAATATTTTGTTATTCTGTGTTTAATTTTTTTTTTACCTTGAACAACTAAACGTAATATCTAAAAATCTCTTCTGTTCAAAATTTTCTTACAGGAATGCAAACATTGCTTTTGATCACTATGGCCAAATCTAGATGAAAAATACTTTGCTATAGTTAAACTAGAGGGGGTGGAGCCCCCTCTAGTTTAAATATATACTAGAGGGGGTGGAGCCCCCCCCTCTAGTATATATATATAGTTAATTAAATTGTTGAATGTTAACAACTGAGCCTTTTCATGATCTTACAACCATTATGTTTCAAACATCATGTTACGACCATAACAGAAGGTTGTATCTCACAATAGTAGTGAGCTAAGTGGTAGGAACACAAAGTCCTTATTCTTATAAGGAGGTCTACTCCCATTATTCTGAAGTGTGACTTTAGATTGAGAAAGTCGCACTTCAATGCCATATTTCGGAATAATGGGAATAGACCTCCTTATAAATGTTCCTACCACTTAGCTCACTGCTATGGTGATGTGCAACCTTCTGTTATGGTCGTAACATTTAGTTTGCCATCTTCACTAAAAATTGTGTTTAAATAGCTGAAATATTTTAATTTAGTTTTGTATCATAATGATAGACCAACTAGTATTTTGGCCTAGGTACTGGTTTGCATTCATGTTGCACTTTAATGGATGAACTTACAGCACAGAGAAATAAATAACGGGTTTAATTGAGTTCAATATTTCATCTCAATCACAGAAACATCATCAGAATACAGTGTTAAATTTGTAATAACACACACAAGAAACAATAAGTGGTAGAATAAATAAAGACTAAAGTCATGTGAGGTGCATCCCCTATGGGTGCTGTTGGCTACCTTAGATGGTGGGCGGGAGACCTAAGAATTAGTTTCCCTAATTTTGTCAAGTTTAATGCAACTATATTTATTAAGATTAGGTTTTTAAAGTTTTCTGCAGATTCTAAAATGAGTCCTTCAGGTTTGTATTTGCTGCTATTGGAGCATGGTGGTTTTCCCCATATGATTCTTCTGTGTAAGGTATCCAAAGCATGGTCTGCTAGACCTGATTGACCATAATTGTGGCAGCAGATGTATTTTCTTTGTTCTTCTAGGCAGATGTTAGCAGGTGTCTCAGTCTGACCATAATATGATAATTTGCAAGAACAAGGAACCTTGTAAACACCTGGAATAGAGAGGGGAGAAAGCAGATCTTTAGGAGAGCAGAAAAGGGAAGCCAGCTTCAATTGAGTCCTGCAAGCAGTGCAGAGATTATATTTCTTCAAGATTCTGGCTATTTTTTCTGACAGTTCCCTAGATATAGGGACTGTATTCAGATAGACTACAGTAATTTCATTACTGTAGTCTTTATGTTGAGAGGAATGTGAAGGAATGGAAGGGACAGATAATTTGTAGATTTTTGTTGGCATTGTAACCATTGAACAGGAAGGTTAGGTGAATAAAGGCAAGTTCCACTGTAAGGAAAGTTTGGGTGGAACAGAGGTTGGAGGTTTGGTGACAGGAGTTTTGATGACCTCATATTGTTGAAATTGAGGGTCGTGTGAAAATTTATATATGTATCTACCTGTGTGTGTGGGTGGGTTTCTGTAAACTGAGAAAGAAAGGGTACCATTGTGCTGACATGATTAGAGTATCTAAAAAGGAAAGCTGTTGTTCTTTTCTTTTTCAATAATGAACTGGATTCTAGGGTGTTGACTGTTGAGGTGGAGGAGGAAAGAGTCTAATGTGGCCAAATAGAGAACGCATCATCAATATATCTTAATCAAATAGGTTTGAGGTTGGTAGTATTGAGAGCTTTTTTTTTTTCAAATTGCTCCATATAGAAATTGGTTTTTTTTTGGGGGGGAGGTCACATGGAAGTACTTTCTATCTGTTTATATAAGGTGCCTTCCAAGAAATAACCAGTATGGATAGCAAAATTTAAAATATCAAAAATGTGAAGGGGAGAAAGCAATTTTAAGTAAATTTAGAGTGTCGGAAAGAGTGATATTTGTGAATAAGGAGGCAACATCAAAACTCACCATGATATCATTATTGTTTAAAACTAGATTGTGGATTAAAGATTTGAAATGAGTGGAATTTTTGATATAAGAAATGTGGCCAGTAAGTGGAATTAAAGATTTAGCTAACTGTTTGGCTAATTTAAAGGAGGGAGAGTCAGTAGCATTTATTATGGGATGGAGAGGTTACTTAGATTTATGAATTTTTGGCAGTCTCTAAACTGGAGGGGAGGGGAGACTAAAAGGTTTAAGTTTTTTAACTTCAGGAGGCCATGATGCAATTTTTTTAGAAGCCTTTTTAATGTTTTTTTCTGAGACTTAGTGGGATTGTAGTCCACTTATAAATGTTTATAAGTGGTGCGATCTCTGAGTAGTAGAACATTCATTTTTCTGTTGTAGCATCACCTTTGTCAGTCCTTATAATAATTATGATGTTATCATTAATAACTGTGGTAATAATTATGGTGTTGTCTTTGCGGAGTTTACGTAAAGTGTGAAGCTGGCTGTTGGAGCGATTTCTTTTTGTTGGTGACATTTGTGATAGAACATCAGCTACGTTGATCCTGTGGTTGACATTAGGTGGTAAGTTATGCATGGCATGCTCTATATGCCACACGATTTCTAAACATGGCTTAATTATTATATTTCATAATTTTAATATATATAATAATTGAACCTGTTGTTTACTTATTTCTCTTTGTGCTGTAATTAATCCATTAAAGTGCAATATGAATGCTAACCAGCACCTAAGCCTAAATACTCATTTACTGATTCTGCATTGAGATGATATAGCACTCAAATCTAAACAGTATGGTAAGTGAAAATTTCATTTATCTTGTGAACTTAATCAGCAGGCCTTCCTTAAAAGGTGTAGGGACAATGGAATTATACCTACCTGCATTAAGTTTAAAGCAAAGTTTCATTTTCCTAAAGCTCTATAAAACATCTATAGATGCATCAGCTTTGCTTTGTAAACAGATCACTGCTACTCATACTAAATTATCTACTATTAATACAGGTATTAACTCCCTTCAAGCTGCCTTTGCCTCCATTCTCAATCCCCAAATATGGAGTATTCTGTCTGATATTTCAGAGAAATCTGCATGTAAAGAATTTCAGAAGATAAAAAATAAACATATTAAAAATTTTAATAATCTTTGCAATTATTATCTTTGCAAAACATCCATTAGTGTGCTTAGCTTTGGTCACAACTTTGCAGTAGTGCCTCAGCAAGTTTCTAGTTTAGAAATCATATGGTATGTGTAACTTACCTCCTCTTCAATGTCGCTAATAAGATATTAACTATGTTGATCGAACACTTCACAATCTGCATAGCTAATATCTTGTTACAAACATTGTCACCAAAAAGAAATCTCTCCAACAGCCAGCTCCATGCTTTAAGTAAACTCTGCAATGACAACAACATAATTATTACTAGATCTGGCACCATTCACTGGAATTGAGGACACTATTATCCTCAATTCCAGTGATTATGATAGAAAAATGAATGTTCTACTTGGAAAACTGCACCACTTATAAACCGTTAGATTATGATCTCACTAAGTCTTATGGGGGGGGGGGGTGCTAAAAAGGCTTCTAAAAAAAAGTCGCATCTTGGCCTCCTAAACTATTCCACTCACAATTTAACTCAAAATTCGCATAAAAAAATCTTTCATATTCACTTGACCAAAATCTGTTGGTAAAGTGAATATGAATATTAAACCACTCACAAATAATATTAGTTCCCTTCAAGCTGTACTTGCCTCCATTCTCAACCCCAAACTATGAAGTATTCTGTCTGATATTATTATTATTATTATTATTATTATTATTTGAGACCTCCAGGGAGTCAAGGACTCATTCAGGGAAGCTATAAATCACACAAACCAGCTGTCATATCTTCCCTTAAATTCATTCACACTAGATGCACTCACTACCTCCTAAAAGCAAGCTATATCCACTCACTCACTGCTCTCTTGGGAAAAAAACATAGCTCTTACCCCTTTCTTCACTTCAATTCAGGGGAGGGGGAGAGATTGTCTAGGCCATGTTATGGTTTGGACACCAAATGCTCCCTGTATGGTAGACACATGTTCAGTAGCCTATTTTCTCACACTGCATGTTCCCTTTCTCTTTTTCCCTTCACCTTTTGTAACATTAAACATGAAACTAAGCCAGAAATAAGTATAGTGTCTCTGTGGTTAAATTAAAAAATAAAACTCCCTCCAAAATTTAAAAAAAAAAAAAAATTAACTCAAAATTTGCATCAAAAAAATCTTTTATATTCATTTTACCAACATCTGTTGCTTCTACAGTAACTTAAACGACGTACATCATCATCTTCAGTCGTCCAAACCTTATATTCTGTTTCTGACTGAACCTCAAATTTCTACTAAATCAACCACAACTCATCTTAGCAGTCCAGATTACATCTCCTGTATGACTCCTTCCACCATAGGGGAGGTGTTTTGCTGTGCTTTCTGATATGCCTTGCTGAAGGATGCCTAACCTAGAATCTTATCTTTTTGATTTCCTGCAGCTTAAAATTTCTTGCTACATTTGTTTCATTCATCTGCTGCCTCTACTGTTCTCCCAATTTTGAATATCATTCTGACCTCTCTGACTTTCTATAACAAAGCTTGATTTTATTCAGTCATAATTTCCAAATAGTGAAATCATCCTTCTTGGTGATTTCAATGTCCACAACTCTAATTGCCTGCCTTTTTTGAATTTCACTGACTAAGCTGGAAGAAAGGCAGAGATTTTTGCTGTAGGCAGTGACTTAAAAAAGATCGCTCATTTCCTTACCAGAATTCCCAACAAATCTTCACTCACCCAACACTCTGGATTTCTTTTTAACTAGTTTTCCTTCCGGGTACTTCTGTTCAGGTGGCTGTTTCGCTTGGTAATTCAGACCACAATCTCAACCAAGTTTCGTCTCTGGTGGAATGTCCTTCTTCAGCCATTTACAACCTCACATGCTCTGGAATTACAACAGTGCCAAGTGAAAGTTCCGAACGAAAACAAACTACTGTTTCATTCTTCAGATACCTGTTGTGATCTTGTTACAGAAATAATCCATATTGGAATGGAAACTTTCATTCCTCACTCTGTTCATATTTCCCAACCCAAATCTAAACCATAGTTCTCCAAGAAGTATGCTAGGGCTGTCCAAAAAAAAAAAAAAAAAAAAAAAAAAAAAAAAAAAAAAAAAAAACTTTTCATGAGTGGGTTTAGACCAAAACACCAGCTTCCCTCTCAGCCTACACAATTGCCCACGGCACTTGCAAAATCATCATTAAAAGGGCAAAGTCTAAATTCAACAAGGATAAATGTAGAAAACTTGCTGCTTGTGCCACTGGCACTTGCATTCAATTCTCTAGGAAAACTTCTTTTCCTAGAGCATTGAATCTCATGTCTAATGTAACCTTCTGCCAGAAGGACATCAGAAGAATCCTGAATACCACAAAGGCAGCAGTCCTGATGGAATCACACCCTCTGTGTTCAAAAGATGTGCTCCTGAACTAACAACTAACTAACACCTGTTCTTTATCATCTATTGACCAAACTGTATTCAGCTGGCATCCACCCTGCAGCATGGAAGAAAGCTCATATATAACCAGTTCCCAAAAAAGGAGATAAATGTTTTATTATCAAGCTGTTGACCTGTTGCTCTCAAAGTTTTGTCTGAAGTAATGGAGATTATCAGCAGTTATCTTCAATACCTCAAGAAGTGCTATCTAATTAGTGACCACCAGTATGGATTTCACAATTCTAGATCCATAGGAGATTTCTAGGTCTATATCATGCACCTTTGGACCCATTCCATCAAAAGGTTTGGTGAAACCTATGCCATTGCTCGACATCTTCAAGACTTTTGATAGGGTCTGATATTGAGGGTTTCTCAACAAGTTACCATCATTTTGATTGCCTTTGGCCCTGTGTAAATGGATTGTCAGTTTTCTCTCAGATCGATCCCAACGTGTAATGATAGATGGTGTTCTCTTTTCAAACTTTTCTGTCATTGCCAGCGTCAATCAGGACTGTGTCATTTCACCCACACTTTTTCTGATTTATGTCAATGACCTGCTCTCATTGACTGCAGACCCTATTCATAGTTTATCTGATGATAGCACACTCCACTCGTCTTACTCGTATGACAAGCCTTGCATTGCTCAAAACATCTCAGGCTTCAAGATCATCTGTAATAGATGCCCTGAACACTGATCTCCATAGTATCCTTGATTGGGGTGAAAGCAACCTAGTTAACTTCAATGCTTCTAAAATGCACTTTTGCTTGCTTTCTCATAAAAAAGACCTCAGTCTTCTCCACTTACTTTTGATAATGCTCAGCTCAACAATCAAAACCAAATCTCTTCTCAGACTGATTCTTATTCCATATCTTTTCTGACACAATCATATCGCTTCTATAGTAACATCAGCTTCCAAAAAAACCAGCATCCTTTTCTGCTCAACAGTTACTACTCTGTATAAATTCCAAATCTGACCAACACTGAAATACTGCTCTCATGTGTGTGTGTGGGGTGGTACACTTAAGATTTCATAAAAATTCATGATGCCATTCAGAAAATGACAGTTTGGTTGATTAATGGCACTTCTCTTACAAACTCTTTTCACCCACTTTCCTATAGAAGATCAATTTCCGCATTATGTCTCTTCTACAGATATTTCCACTATTGTTCAGCAGAACTGTTCATTACACCTCCCATTTCTACCAGATCTACAGGAACTCAAGCAACAGCTGCCCAGCATCCCATTAAAGTTGAACTGCTTACTCACCAAACTTGCTATTTCCAGTCATTTCTCATTCTTTCTGCCTCAGTTCTATAGAACAGCCTACCCCCCCCCCCCCAATTAATCATTTCCTAACCATGCCTACACATGGCATTTGTTTGCTATAGGCTGTTTTGCTTTATGGTGTTAGAGAAAAAAAAACATTGCACTCTAATTAAATAAATCTACAATTAAATGAGACTATTATAACTTGAAGGGCATGCATGCATGCCTTATTCACTGTTTACTGTCTAACCAACTTCTTCAGGCTTTCACTGTGACATTAATGTTTGTGAATTTCTTTATATAGAAGATGATTTTCATTGTCAAATGTGAGATCATTATGCATGAGACTCCAAAATGGCTTGGAAGTTTCATGCTTCCAGAGAACAGTTTCTGATTAACTTGTCTACCAAAAAAAATATATATATATTATAGTAATTTTTTTTATGTTGCTCTCACCCACAAAAGGTATTTGCAAACCTATAGTACATTTTATACTGTAGATGAACTAAGGATATTTATTTTTTCTATTTTTATCAGTTTTACATGTTTTTTTGTGTATTTTAAATTTATTTTAAAATAAATATGGAACTTTTTTAAAGCTACTTCTTCATAGGTTTAAAACCTTTCTTGCATGAAAAAATTTCTTCTCTTCAATAATAAATGATGAATGGCTCCCAAAACTTTGGCATCAATCAAAGATAATAAATATCCCTGCCAAAAGCCAGTAAGTCAACAGATGACCCTGATAACTACTACCTTATAGCATTACTACATAATCCTTTCAGACTTTTTGAAAGGATTATCCTCTCTAGGATTTCTCAATAAATAGAACCCATCACAGCAGCTTCTGCCAGGTCTCACAACCCATATAGAAGCTAGATACCAAAAGGGTTAAAAACAGGTACTGCCTTCATAGACCTAACATCAACTTCTGACACCATATAGAAGAAAGGTTTACTGTAGAAAGCAGTCAAAATAATCAACTGCCAAATTGCTCTAAAATTACTAGAACAAATTCTCTCCAATGGGAAAACAAAGGTTCATCTGAATTCACAAAAAAAAAAAAAAAAAAAGCAGAGCATTTATCCTGCACGATGGATTGCCACAAGATGGATCTGTCCTAGCTTTATTTAACCTGTGCACAAGCAATATCCCTTCAACAGCTAGTTGAAGGTTTATCTATGTTGATAACATAGCTATCACCACCCAAGACGGTACCTTCCAAGGCCTTGAGGAAATACTGAGCAAAGATCTGAGCTCACTACAAAATTACTTTGAAAGCTCAGAACTATCTCCTAATCCTGGCAAAGCTATTGTTTCTACTTTCCACCTAAATAACCACAAGGCTCATGAAAAACTAAAAATACACTTCTGCAAGGGGATTCCAATCCATGAAAGTAACCCTTGTTACTTTCATGGATTGGACATGAAACTTTTTCAGTAAGTTTGACTGTAGTCTAATTTACTGAAAACATTTGGTAAAAATTAAGTTAAAGATATCTTCCAGGAACATCATCATAAACAAGTTTGCAGTCACAACTTGGAGTTGTAATGCCTTGACTCTTAGAACACCATCTTTGGCTCTGCTCTTCTCTGTTGCAGGGTATTGTTCACCAGTTTGGAGCTGAAGTTACTACTACATGACTCTCATGGACACATCTTAAAATAACAATGAGAACTATCTCTAGTACCTTAAGATCTACTCCTCTCCCATGGTTACTTGTTCTCCATACAGTCCTCCATATTTCAGAAGAAAAAAGCTACCATCAAAGAAATAAAGGAAATCATTAATACCATATATCTTCCTGTACATCAAGCTATCTCTCTCCACCTCCAGCTTGCTGCCAACTTACTTCCAGATATTCCATATGGCTAGCGGAAATGATATGTAAATGATGATAGTCCCCAGGACTAATGGGGAAGACTGGAAAACTATAAACGAGTATCTGATTACAGATCCAACTATCAAACCTACAAGATTCAATCTACCTTGACACCTCTGGAACCACTAAACAGATTTAGGACTGGACAAGGTCGCTGTGCCCACTTATTACATCTATGGGGAATTTCACAGTCACTCTTTTGTGTGTGTGGTGTTGTGCAGACTATGCATCATATCAGTAACTGTCCCACTTCCTCTTTCCCTGGAGGTATCGGGAACTTGCATTTACTCCCTGATAGTGCCATCAATTGGTTAACTGCACTCAATCTGTATATAGATTTGATCGTTCATTTCTTATGTTTTTTCATACATTTAGCACATTAATGTCCAGAGGGAATCACAATAAATGGAAAGATTGTTAACAACCTACAATATGCAGATAACACCGTGCTAATTGCAGATAACATTATGGATCTCCAAAAACTCGTTGACAGAGTATACATAGAAAGCCAAAGAATGGGAATAAATATAAACATCAACAAGACAAAATACATGATCATAGCAAACATCCAGCCTCATCAATGAAACTGACACTCAATGGGAAAAATATTGATCAAGTGTCAAGATATAAATATCTTGGTTGCTGGCTTAATGAACGGTGGGATCCAGAAATAGATATAAAGACAAGGATTGAAGTTGCACGGCAGTCCTTCATGAAAATGAGAACACTATTCTGCAATAAAGACCTAAACATGGAAGTCAGATGCCGAATGCTGAAATGTTACGTGTGGTCTATTCTGCTCTATGGAGTTGAAACATGGACATTGAAGGCGACAACCATCAAGAAAATCGAAGCCTTTGAGATGTGGCTATACAGAAGAACGCTAAAGATATCATGGACAGAAAAAATTACCAATGAAGATGTCTTAAAATCCATTGGCAAAGCTAAACATCTTGTACAAATAATCAAGAAACGAAAAACATCATATCTTGGACACATCATGAGAAACAGCAAATACCAACTTCTACAAACTATTTTGGTAGGAAGAATTGATGGCAAAGGAACTAGAGGAAGAAAAAGAATATCATGGTTTGACAACATCAAGACATGGACAGGAAAGAGCAGTGCACAACTGCTCAGATTAGCACAAGAGCGCAGTTTGTTCGCCAAGATGGTCGCTGACCTTCGATAGAAGATAGCACAATAAGAAGAAGTGTGATATAACTCTCATGTTAAATTTAAATCCAAGGACAGTTTTTTCCAAATTAAAAAAAAAAAAAAAAAAAAAAAAAAAAGCACATGTGTTTCCTTGTTCACATGGTTTACACCATGTGAATGAGAAAATACATATGCTTTGCCAATCAGAACAAATGAAGCCAGACAATTAACTTGGCCAAGTAATCAAGAGCTCTAAGCAGTAACATATTTTGAATAGAACATTTTTGATAATGTGAAATTTAAATATTTGTGTTAAGCACATTAATAGGCAAGATTTTTTTTAAGGATACTAAATATACAACTTGTTCTTCATGAATGTCTTATGTTCTTATATGAAGTGTAACAAAATAAACTGCAAATAAAGATTAAATTTTTGAGCATCATAAATGATGTTGAAATTTTCTGAAGCTACTAGTAGTTTCAGAAAGAAAATTTCATCTACATTTCTTATGTGTTGTTTTCACTCTTTATTTAGAACACTTAATCAAAAATAGGGTTTCAGTGCCAGATGTTCCTCCCCCAATCACACCACACATTTTTCGCTCAGAATCACCAGGAAGAAGAAGAAAGCATGCTACAGGTCATTTTCCTCTACTAGATCCAGAACTTTTTAATGAGGAACTTGCTACAGGAAGGTAATAAAAATGTCAATGTATAATTATGTTTCTCTTGTATACCAATAGCAGTTTTATTATACTAGAAAACATGTTTTCCATAAATGTAATTTGTTAAATATCTCACATTTGACTGTTTTCTCCCTCTGGATATGCTCTTGTGACATACATATGAACAAATTTCATCTTTTATGGTAATCTCTATTCCATGTACAACTTTATATCACTTTTCTCATTTAAATCTCTCTTGGTATTATTTACACATTAAGTTAAAACAGTATTGGCACTAGAATAGATCTTTATGTTGATAGGTCAGTGAGTTTTTAAGTAAAATGCTAAAACACACACACTCTCCTTAACAGTTTCATGCTACCCTTCATAGGAAATCTTGCTATTCTCAAACACTTCATTTCCCCCTATACTTTAACCACAACTGTAGATGCATAGACTGATTTGTAATTCAAAACCTTTTTTGCAGAGAAACATTTTTATCCTCCTTCCATTCTTTTGGAATCCTCTCTTTGGCAAAGATCTTATTAAACAAGCATATCCCAGGCAACTGTTAATCTCTTGGAATTCCCTTAAAAACATGTTACCAGGTTTGTTCCCTTATTAACATCAGGTTTATGTAATTCTCATATTCTTCTTGCTCACTCAACTACTGGCCCTTCCATCATTATTGCATATGCTTTTAAAAAATTTACAAGCATATTTTTCATATTCTAATTAACTTTTTAGCTATATCCTCTGCAGTAGTTATCTGACTTATCTGACTGCTGTAAATGTGTCTAACTTTATTTAGAAATATTTACAAGCATATTTTTTCTGATTCTAATTAATCAAATTAAAAATGTATGCTTTTCTTAATATGATAATTTAAGATAATTTTCAGTTTTATTTGTTTCATGAATAATCATAATTTATAACTAGTTTTAATTACATTATTATAAGAAAAATACCTTTGAATAAGAGTGTCATGTTGTAACTTTAGTTGGTGCCAATGTATTGGGCAAAGTGCTTTGTATTTGTCTTAAACACTACATTGATCAACACAACCAGACAAAAATGCCAACATAACTTATGACATGCATATCTTGTTTGACTGTTGAATCCATTTTCTTTTGCCATTGCTCATTCATTTTAATTTATTCACTAAATTGTAACATTTGCTTTATTGGTACTGTTAAATTTGTGATCTTTGTAAACTTCATAAGGGCATTTACTTGATCACAATTTAACAAGTAGAAACCTTAATAAGAAAATCATGCTTGCATCTAAGTATAAATGAAATAAATATATTGAAAGAAAAAATTGTTAACTCATATAAGAACATTGATTGTATAATATTAGAAAAATAAGATAATTAATGTACAGTATTTAGTTATAAGAATTTTGCATGTAAATGTGTCTAACTTTATTTAGAAATATTTACAAGCATATTTTTTCTGATTCTAATTAATCAAATTAAAAATGTATGCTTTTCTTATTATGATAATTTAAGATACTTTTCAGTTTTAGTTAATTTTCAGTTTTAGGCTTGCTTGTTATACACTTTAAACAAGAGATTGTGAGTTATGCTAATTCTTAGAAAAATTGGGTGAGCTGATAGGGTTTGATAAAGCTGACTCATAGAATTAACTAGAACCAAAGTAAAGTTCAAGGTCACGATTCCCGATTTAGACACTGCCGTGGGTCAGTTGCATGCACACGGCCCACCAAAGATGGAAAGTTCATCAGGGAGATGCAACCCTATCAGGTTACGATAAACGTATCCTAATGTCGGGGGGGGGGGGGTAGTTGCATGAGGTGCCAGTAGGGTCATAATATAAAAGGGTTAGGACCCCCCCCCCCCCCCCCCCCACACACACACGAGGTCTTTTGCCAGTTTTCGTTTGGAAGTTATCTTATGAGTTTCCTGAGTAATGGTCAGGAGTCCCCCCTCCATCCACCACGACATGGAATATTAGTAAGTGGAATTTAGATCCCGTTTTCCTACCATCAAGAACAAAGGATGCCACATGGTCGGGAAGAATGGTATTTACTGTATACTAAGCCAACCCTGGTCTAAAGGAAGGAGATTATCAATAGAAGTTGTGGATATTCTCATGGCGAATCTGATGACTGCAGAACAGCAGATAGATCATGTTTCCTTAGAAGAAGCCTGATATGCTGCAATCGAGATGGCCCTCATAATCCGAAGTACCCCAAATATGTCCCACTACAAAAGGAATATTTCTTCAGGAATCGCAGACAAGTAATGTCTAGTAGAAGAGCTTCATCAAATGGTATTGTGAAAGATTTTATGTTAATTCTGTTAATGTAACATGGCTGTAATTGTAGTTCATATTACTAAGGAATTTGAAGGACTTGAATGAGAGCTGAACTAGGACTTTAGCTCACTTAATAGTATAGAGAAAGAGGGAACAAGTTTATCAGTGTTATTGAATGAGCGATAACGTGTATAGATATTAGTATATGTGATTTACCCTTAACTGAGAAAGGTCAAAGGAATTGAATGTGGCGTTCATTGTAGCAACGGAATTGCTAAGCCCACATAACTCTTGTAAATTAATGTGTGTAATCCAATTGTGTCTAATTGAATTATTGTGTCATATTATTCTGCTTAAGTGGGTGAAAGATTTAAGCCAACTTAATCATTGACAGGAAAGCCCCTTTATCTTGTGTGTGTAGAGTCTTTGTGGAGGCATAACGGTTTATCCCATGTGCTGGTGTGAGATTTTCATTTTTTGTATTTTGCTAGACTTATTAACATTGTATTAATTTAGTATTGAATTGGATTTTTGGAATTTAATGTATTGTATTTATGAGTTTAATAAACTTTTGCTTATCAAATAATCAGTTGTCTGAAATTGTCATTCAATGCACCGCGTGTAATAACTTTCAAACCTAAGCTGGGGGGGAGGGGTTAAGTTACGATGTCGAGGTTATTATATATTTAAACAAGAATGGGACACAACAGTACTTTCACTTATCCTTCATCGTTGATTTGAACTACCATCAATACTGTATTGTTCATTAATCACTTCAATAAATGATTAGTGAACAGTACAGTAGCAAGCTGCTTTATAAAGCCTTGCAATAATGCATGGATTTACATTGATACAGCTGAGGCTTTGAAGAGTGAACACGTTTTTAAAATAAAAAAAAAGAGGGGAATAATTTAAAGAAAAACACATAATATGTATAGTTCATTTAGGGAGAAAATACATTTTCTAGAGCGGAATGCTTCAACTGTAGCACTTGATTTCTGAAAGTCCCTGAATGCATTACAATTTCTACATTGAAATTGTAATGCATTCAGGGACTTCCAGTTATTAAATCATGAATAGTGGTCATATAGATCAAGCTATATTCTCTAATAGATGTTTGCCTTAAAGAAACTCAAAATTTAATTGGTTGTAAAAGTATTTCTTTATGAAATATTTAGGGTTGCTTCAGGGTCAAATTCAAATAACTAGGAGGAGATCTCCATATCACCTTTAAGGAATGCAGAAAACCAACTGCAGTTTAGTCCTCACCTTCATGTGATACACCCCAGTTAGTAGATATTCACTGGGTGCCGAATGAAGGAGGAGGATGGGTTGCAATTTGTGACTTAAGTGAAAAATTGCAGTCTTTTGACTTAAACCACAAATACATATGATGGAACAACATGATGAGATTTCATGCTGGCTGGGGAGAAACCTGGAAGAAGAACAAATCCTGAATATAGGAAACATCAATATAAGGAATATTAAGGAAAGGAAATCAAAGCTGCAGAAAAACTGGAAAAGACTACATGGATATAATTGTCATTATGGAGACAAAGAAGATAAAAAATAGTTGAGATCTTACAAAGTACTAAGTATAGAATGTTATATTTGCACAAGAACAAAAAAGGAAATGAAGGAGAAATGATAGTATTCAATCCTTTCTTTTAAGCTTACATAGTGATCCGAATACATTTTTGAAAATTATGGAGACAACTACCGTGTTTGAATAAAAACTTTAGTTTAATATAACTAAAATCTACATTCGACGTTTAGACCTTTATGTCAAGGTCATCTTCTGGAGCATACAACTGTACACAGACAACAAGCTACACTACAATCAAACTGGTTTGTTACAGACACTGACCAACCGCTACAACAATTGTTGGCCTGACCTCTGGCGAAAAAAAAAAAAAATTATACATCAACCAACAGATAACACTAACAATAGAGTCCTATTATTAGTGTTATCTGTTGGTTGTAGAAATACATTCGGCGTAACAACAAGTTTATGTATCTATCTATACACATATATTAACATCATGATTATAAATGTAAATTCCAGCCAGTTGATATGGAATGGTTTCTGATACTAGCTGAAGATTGGCTAGAGTCCTGACATGCTGGATCTTTTATATTAGGTAGGCTGAATGTGTGCCATCCAGATCCTTGGAATTTTCATGCCATCTTTGTTGTTGATATTTGGGTAGTTTATCAGGATTTCGCAGGCTTCCTTAAATTTCCTTTCATACCAGGTTTTTGTATGGTGTAAAGAGAGGGTGTTTTTCCAATTGATTTGGTGTAAGGTGTTGAGGACGTGATCTGAGAGGCCTGCTTCACCATAATGGTTATATTTAATGTGTCCTTTCTTGCGTATAGGGATTGTCCGTCGTGTTTCAGCAATGTACGGTAAGTTACAGGTGCAGCAGGTGCAATAGACTCCAGGATGTGCCAATGTGAGGAAAGGATCCTTAGAGGAGCTGAATATGGTTTTAAGTTTGGTGGGTGGCTTGAAGGTGGCATTGAGGTTATAATGTTGTAGGATTCTGTTGATTTTTTTCTGATAACCCTTTAATGTATGGGATGACTATGGTTTTTACTGTAATCTAGATTCGTTTTTGTTGTTGTTTTATGGAGTATTTTATTAATAGTATTTTTGTTATAGCCATTATTTATGAATGTGTCGCTGATTATTTTTAGTTCTTGTTTCAGGGCTTGCTGGTTAGAGCAAATTGTTATAGCTCTGTTTTTAAGGGTGTTAATGACTCCATATTTTTGTGATGGGTGGTGGTATGAATTCACATGTATGTATTGGTCCGTGTGTGTCGGTTTTCGGTAGACTGTGAAGGATAGACTGCCTGAAGGAAGACATGTGACTAGTGTGTCTAGGAATGGGAGCGAGTTTTGATTTTCGATTTCGATGGTAAATTGTATGCGTTCGTGTTGTTTGTTCAGGTGGCTAAGGAATGTGTTTAGCGTTTGTCGCCCGTGCGGCCAGATCGTGAACACGTCATCAACGTATGTAAGCCAGGCTGTCTATCTTAGTGTGGCGGAATCAAGAGCCCTTTGCTCAAAGGTTTCCATGTAGAAGTTAGAGATTGGGGGGTGGGAATAGTGGTGAGCCCATGGCTGTACCTTCTTTTTGCAGGTAAAATTTGTTTTGCCACACGAAGTAACCGGACTGTAGTATGTGGGCAAAGAGGGCCATAATGTTGGGCGGAAATCTGTTCTGTAGTAGGAGAATTGTGTCATTGATGGGGACATTTGTGAAAAGGGCAGAAACTTCGAAGCTGACTAATAAGTCATCTTTGTCGAGTGTTATGTTTTTAATTTTGTTTATAAAGTGTTGTGTGTTCTTTGTGTAAGAGGGGGAATGACCTACCAACTTCTTGAGTGTTGACGCTAATTTCTTGGCTAAGTGGTAATTGGGGCTATCTATTCCTTCCACAATTGGTCAAAGGGGCACATTTTGTTTGTGTATTTTCAGAACCCCCATATATTCTAGGGGGACGGGCATAGTGGGGTTTGAGTTTTTTAACCGTGTCCAGTGGCCAAGAAGTGATGGACTCGAGTAGTTTCTCTGTTTTATCCTTTATCCTGTTTGTTGGGTTATAATTTACCAGGTTATGTGTGTTATTATCGGCTACTAGTTGATTCATCTGAAGTATGTATGTTGACTTGTCAAGGATGACGGTGGCATTGCCTTTATCCGATTTCGTTATTATTATTATTATGTCTTGGTTGACTTTTAATGACTTAAAATTGCTGCTAGTTCTGTTTTGGTGAGATTTTTCTGTATGGTTTTCTTAATGTTCAGGACATTACTAGTTAATAATCATATTTTATCGGCTATATTGTTAGGTAGGGACCTGATGCCTCTTTCTATGTGGTAGATAAAATCCAATTAGTTTACCTTTTTAGGTGCTATTGCATAATTAAGTCCTTTATTCAGTAGCGTAAGTTTGCCACTGTTCAGGGTGTGGCTTGATAGGTTGATCACATGGTTCTTGCTTATCGGTGGTTGGTCGCTCCTTGTCTCCCTTGTTTGTTGTTCATTGTTGGTGTTTATCGGGGAGGAGGTCTCCTGATTGGATGGATTCCTGCGATTGGCCGCCATATTTCGCCGTTGTTTCAAACTGTGGAATTTGGTCTTGAGTTTTTCTTTATTCTTTTACAGGGTGGATTTGGCCGAATTGTCAGTAATTCTTTCAAGTACTTGTAGAATGTCTGGATTAATATAGTTCAATATTTCAGATTGCAATTTTGAAACCAGATTTTGAGTTATTGCTAAGTTTTGTTAGGCTGTTTGGATCTGTTCTCTGAGCATTGCTTTTTCTGTGCGATCATAAATACGGAGTGCTTTAGCGGACGTAAATTTCTTTTTTAGCCTGATGCAGATAGGAATAAGATTATTGTCTCTGCATCTCTTTAAAAAGGCCAGCCGATTGATCAAGAGGTAAATACATATCTTTAACTTACCATACTGATTGCAGCACTTGTGGGTATCATTTTCATGGATGATCTGAATCCTTTCTTTTAAGCTTACATGGTGATCCAAATACATTTTTGAAAATTATGGAGACAGCTACCGTGTTTGAATGAAAACTTTAGTTTAATATAACTAAAATCTACATTCGACGTGTCGATCTTTATGTTAAAGTCATCTTCTGAAGCATACGACTGTACACAGACAACAAGCTACACTACAATCAAACTGGCTTGATAAAGTTACTGACCAACCGCTACAACAATTGTTGGCCTCACCTCTGGTGGGGGGAGAAAAATACATATATATATATACATATATATATATATATATATATATACATCAACACTAGAGTCCTATTATTAGTGTTATCTGTTGGTTGTAGAAATACATTGGGCACAACAACGAGTTTATGTATCTATCTATATACATATATTAACATCATGATTATAAATGTAAATTCAAAGCAAGTTGGTATGGAATGGTTTCTAATACTAGCTGAAGATTGGCTAGAGTCCTGACTTTATAGATAGATAGATACATACATAAACTTGTTGTTGTGCCCAATGAACCAACAGATAACACTAATAATAGGACTCTAGCATTGATGTATAATTTTATTTTTTTTTTTCCCACCAGAGGTCAGGCCAACAATTGTTGTAGCGGTTGGTCAGTAACTTTAACAAACCAGTTTGATTGTAGTGTAGCTTGTTGTCTGTGTATAGTTGTATGCTTCAGAAGATGACCTTGACATAAAGGTCAAAACGTCGAATGTAGATTTTAGTTATATTAAACTAAAGTTTTTATTCAAACACAGTAGTTGTCTCCATAATTTTAAAAAATGATAGTGTGAAACATGAAGATAAACTGCTTGATTGGAAGGCAATTTCAACTAGAATTATGTGGGCAAACTTCAAAATGGGAAACAAAACATCTGTGCCTATAGTCTCACAAAAGGTTATCCTAGGAAGGAAGTAAAGAAGTTTTTTAAGTCATTAGAGCAGGCACTTAGGAAAAAGAGGTCATTTTTGGAGATCTAATCAGCAAAGTAGGAAATGAATCCCTCCAGGCCTATATGAATGTTTTGAGAGAATATGGAGAAAAAGGAAAGGTAAGTATCTGCTAGATTCTGCACAGGATATGGGCTAGTCATTACTAATATCATGTTCCAACAAATAGATGTGCACAAGTTCACATGGAGAGAAGAGACAAGAAATAAGAAAAGTTCCATTGGCTGTGTTATTGTTGATAGTAATATAAGGATACAAGAATACAGTGAATTTGAAATTGGAAGTGACTATCACTTAGTTTATAGTAGGATAAAAGTAAATATCACATTCAAAGCAAAGTATGTAAGAAAGATTTAAAAAGAATTGAAGTTGAGCAGCTTTTACACGTAAACTGCAAACTCAACGATACAAATGTTATTGAACCAAAAATGAAACAGTTTAAAACAAGAAACAAACTTTGGTGTCTCATTGACAAACTCTGAAGAAAACATTGATTGATTCAGCAAGGGAAGTTATGTGGTGAAGTTGTCTGCAAGAATGGAAAAATAAGAACACCATGTTGGACACAAGATATTAGAAGCAGTCCTCAAAAAAAAGGAAGCATACCAAAAGTTCCTAGCAAATAAGTCACATACAGAATGATTTGAATAGGCAGGAAATTTGGGCAAATGAAAATGGCTGTCAGTGTGACGTCAGTAAGTGTGAAGTTATAATGCACTTTGGCATGATGAGATTTTCAACAGCATATTATTTCAGAGGGATTATGCTACAAGAAACTGGCAAGGTTAGAGATCTTGGCATTATGGCAGGTGGGAATTTGAGGTTCAAAGATCACTTTGCAAAAAATTACATATACAACTCAGAGGATAATTTTAATGTTGAAATGAACCTTGACATTTAAAGGAAGTATTTTGCCTGTTCAGAAGACCTTGATGACACTGTGTCTGGACCACTGAGCACAGATTTGGTCTCCTGCATTCCAAGGAGATAGAGAAGCTGTTGAAAGGATGCAAAGAAGAGTTACAAAGATTATATCAGGATTTGAGAGTATGTGGACTACAGATACTGGTTAACAGGAAAAAAGAGGGGTGATTTGATAGAGGTTTATAAACTTCTGAATGGATGTTATATGATATCATCTGATGAAATTGTTTGTTATATGGAAAGTGAGGAGAGAACAGGGGCACCCATGGAAATCAAGTATGCTCTCAGTTAAGAAAGGGGTAAGAGTTAGATTTTTCTCCCACAGGATAATGAGCAAGTGGAATAGTTTGCCTCCTGAAGTGGTGAGTGCATCTAGTGTGAAAGAGTTTAAGAGAAAGTATAACAGCTGGTTTGGGTGATGTATAGCCCCCCTCTCTCTCTCTCTCTCTCTCTCTCTATATATATATATATATATATATATATATATATATATATATATAAAACCTTGACTTCCTAGAGGATTCAAATGATAATTATAGTGTTCAAATATGGTGGTATACAAGTTTCAGTAACTACACTGCATAATTTAGGGAGCCTGGTAAGAAGGTTGAATTCCAGATGATTAGAGTATGATTCTCACAGTTCCCATCTATAAAAAAAAATTTTTTTTAAAAAAAAGAGAGCGAGAATAAAGCTGAATGTGAAAATTTTGGAGGAATTTCTCTGCTAAGTGTTCCAGGTAAGATTTATGCAAACATTCTTGAAAATAGATTGAGAAAAATAATGGAAGAAGAGCAAGCTTTGTTCAAACAATAGAAGCCGTAAATATCAGATTTTCACTTTAAGACAATTAATTGAGAAATCATGGGAATATGACATGGATCTGTACTTAAGTTTTGTAGAGCTGTAAAACTCATATGGCAAGATGCGTAGAGGAAAGCTTTTCAAATTACTAGAATTTTTTTGGGATAAATTCAGCATTATATGAAGCAATACATACATTTAAGTTTTGAGTCAGCAGTTAAAATCAAAGGAAATACAGGAAGATGGTTTGATGTAAAATCAGGGGATAAGACAAGGATGCACATTATCTCCACTCTTATTCATCATCTGTATGGATTACGTTATGAAATAAAAGTGGCATTAAACATGATGTTAGAATTAGAGATATCAAACTTGAGCTCCTCTTTGCTTTATGCAGATGATGTTGTACTCCTAAACACATGCAGCTCAAGTCTCCAGGATTCTGTAACTAAATTGAATTGAAGTAAATATAACAAATTGGCATGAAAATCAGCAATAAAAGACCAAAACTATGAAAATAGGCAGGAACATAAAAAACTTCAACTGCATTCTGAATGGAGATCCTATAGAACAAGTAAAATATTTCAGCTATTTAGGGCATAGTTTTTAGCAAAGATGGCAAGTTAAATCTGGAAATAGACAACAGAATAAGCAAAGCTTATTTATTCAGCTGGTGGATAGCCAGCTGAATAAATTTATATGGAATGAGAGAGAAACTAGCCAAAACACCAAACTAGCAGTATACAATACTGTGTTTAAATCAATTTTAAGTTATGGATATGAGAGTTAGGTTAGAAATAAAGTGCTTGATCGAAGATCAGAGAACACAGATATGAGAGTTCTAAAAAAAATTAGAAGAGTTAACAGATGGCATCGATGGTAGAATCATGCTAACAACATCAAGTACCTTCTTAATTTCTTCATTTTTAATGTTCCTTGATCAAGCACTTGATTTCTAACCTAACTCTCAGATCCATAACTTAAAATTGGTTTAAACACAGTCTTGTATACTGCTTGTTTGATGTTTTGGCTAGTTTCTCTCTTATTTGATATAAATTTATTCAGCTGGCTACCCACTATATCAGCTTTGCTTATTCTGTTGTCTATTTTCAGAGAAGAATGTGTGAGCAGAGCTAATATAAGGTGGTATGGCATTGCAGAATGCAAGAAGAATTGTTAGCAAAAACTGGTGTTTGATACCAAGATGCAAAGTAAGAGATCGAGAGTGAAGACCAAGATCTAGGTGATTGATTCAGCCAGAAGTGTGTTAGAAGAACAAAATGTTAAATATGACAATATTGGAGCACTTTATCTTTTAGATATGTTATTATGCAGCCTAAATAATTTAACTCTGTCATCTGTTCTATTATTTTATTTTCTATAACTATATTTGATTTAACATGATCTTGACCTTTTGGCTTATTTTGTTTTTATGTAAACTGATTTTTGGAGGTCATCTTCATTGTCTTGTAATATATAATCTGATCATCTGCATATAGCACTGTATTGATAACAGTTCGTCTGGTTAACTGAATACCTTGTTTTGTTGTTATTTTCTATATTTTAATAATCTGATCACTATATATAGTATATTGAATAAAGTTGGAGATAAGCTATATCCCTGTCTGATGTCCTGATTTATTTCAGTCTATTCTGTTAATTTATTATCTAATTGTATTTTTATATAAGCTTTGTATAGCTTTTACCAAATGTAATGGATATCCTTGTTTTTTCATTATATTCCATAGTTTTTCTCTGTGTATTTTATCAAAAGTTTTCTCATAATCTATAAAGTCTATATGGATCTTTAAAGTAAATTCTGATCTTTTTTTCAATAATTTGTTTTAACACATAAATATTGTCTATACACAAAGACAATGAAAATAGGCAGAAGCATTGACAATATCAACTGCATTGTGAATGGAGAACCTATAGAAAAAGTATAACATTTCAGCTACTTAGGCATGATTTTTAGTGACGTTTTTGGTAAATTAAATATGGAAATAGATAGCAGAATCATCGAAACTGGTATGGTAGGAAGTCAGCTGAATAAATTTACATAAAATAAGAGAGAAATTAGTCAAAGCACTAAATTAGCTGTATGCAAGACGGTGTTCAAACCAATTTTAACGTATGGAGCTGAGTTAAAAGTACTTTTAACTCAGCTAAAAGTACTTTGGTCAAGTTAAAACACTTGACCAAAGAGACTAGAGACTGCAGATATGAGAAGAGTCCTGAGAAAGATTAGGAGCATGAACAGATGGCAATATCATATTAAAAATGAGGATATTAGGAAAGAACTTGACATTGTTAGCATCCAGGAATGTGTTAACAGAGCTAATCTCAGGTGGTATGGTCACTTGAACAGAATGGGAGAGGAAGATTAGCAAAACAAGTGTTCTCTGCCAGATTAACAGGAAAAAGACCCAGAGGAAAACCAAGATATAGGTAGATTGATACGGTAAAAAGTACCTTAGAAGATAGAAATGTAATGATCTGATAATGTTGGAGTCTTGACAGGTAACAGATTGATTTGGAGGAAAATTGTAGATAGCAAGTTAGTAATGATGTAAATTTTTCATGTAGTACTATCATATCCTGTACATGTTTCCCCTTGAGGGTACATGTCAGAAATTTGATGATGATGATATTGTCTATGCATGATCTTCCATGTCTGAAACCATTTTGTTCTTCTGAGAGTAGATGGTTTGCAATATTTCTAAGTCCTTTATTCAGGATTATACTGTAAATTTTGGAATCTGCATTTAATAAACTTATTCCTCTGTAATTTACACAATCACTCCTGTTTCCTATGTTAAATGTAGATATAACCTTAGCTTTTAACCAATCTGAAGGAACCTCACATTTCCTCCAACAGTTATTTATTAATTTTAAGACTGTGTGATGTAAATATTCTACATCATATTTCCAAAGCTCAATATTTATGCCATCTAATCTGGTTGATTTTCTATTTTTTGATACCTTTATTGCTTTTAGTTCTGCCAATTTTATTGTTTCTATATCAGTGCTGATTTCTTCATTATTATTTTCTGTATTAAATTTAGGTCATACCATAAATTCTTATAATATTCTGTCCATTGTTTCTCTCATATTATGTTGATTTGTGCTGTATCTCTTTCTTCATTGTTTAATTTTGTTAATATTTTCTAGGCTATGTCTTGTCTTCCATGTATGTCTTCTATTTTATTATAAATCTGCCCTAAGAATCTTGGTTAGCTTTCTGTACTATTGTTTTAGGTATATTTCTTCTGTTTCCTTTGTATGTTTTTGAAAAAAGTGATTTTTAATGTCATTTGTTTTTCTCTTTTGATTGAATTTTCTATATCTGTGTTCTAGATTTTTAATGTTTTTCTTTTTAATATTTTATTTTTCTTTACGACTTCAGAGGCTGTTTTATGGATTATCTTTATGAAAGTTTTTCAATCTTCTTCTTCTTCTATATCTTCACTGATTTGGGCTTCTTTTAGATAATCTATTAATTATGATTGATATAGCATTCTAATGCTTTCTTCTTGTAATGGATATACTTTGTATACGTTCTATTTCTTGTTTTTTCTTATTTACTTCCATTCTCCATTTTGTTAGCATTTCTCTTTTAGAGACTACTAAATAATGATCTAAAAAAATTCACTTTCTCTGTAAACATGTACATCTCTCTGTAAACATGTACACACGTGGAGCTAGTTTCTGATTGGTAATGATATATGAGGAATGGCAGAGGAAAAAGTATAGATCTTGTTCCTCTGCCATTCCAAGTATATTTATTTATATTCTTTTTTGAAAAAAATTATTGGTTATTTTAAAATTATTGAAAGTACAAAAGTCAAATAGTTCCTGACCATTGTTATTCATTCAGATTTCTCCATATTTTCCTAAGACATTTTGGGATTGGATTATTTCCAAATGTATCATTATGATTCTCCTTCTATTAATATATAGTCATTTTTATTACATTTAACTGTTTTTGTAGTTGTTCATAAAATCATTAGGATTCCTCTTTGATACCTTCTTCAAAGGCATATGACATTTGAGTATCTTCTATTTGTTTTTAATTTAACTGTTATAATTTGATCATTTACAAAATTGTACTTTTGTATTCTATTTTTCCATTTATTGTCGATTAAAATGGCTACACTACGATTTTTAGGTAATCTATTATATGCTATATAGTGGTCCATTCCACTATATAGCATGGTAAAACCACCTATGTATCTTTTTTCCTTTAATTTCTTTTTTATTTCTGTTATCATGGCTATATTAGTATTTTACCAATAAAATTTTACCTATTCTAATTCCTTTGTTGATTCCTAAATGTTTACCTTTATTTTTTCTTTGTCATTTTCCGTTGTTTTGGTCCATTGAATTTTCCAGTTGCAGCATCTGAGTTATAGAAATTTTTTACTTGGTAAGGTAACCAGCCTTACACAAAATCCCCAACCAGGAGGACAAAGGTATTAGTCTCTAGACCAGGGCAGACTAAGAGAGGCTATGTCTCTTTGTCTGCCCCCTATCTCTCGACCTGTCCAGCTAAGGAGGCTCTACCAGTAGCTTAGCTACTGCTGGCATATCACTTGAGGTCATTGGTGCATGCATACCTCCTTACTGGATCAAGGTGGAGATACCATTAAGGAGGATGAAAATATTTATAATATATTTATGAATATTTTTATGCACACAAGTTGGAAAGCACTGATACAAGGGCTAAATTAAAATCCTTTAGATCTTTTCATTTCATATTTGATATGATTTTCATAAGCTTAAATTGATTTTAAATATGAACTCAACAGTAAAGTTTCATACAAATTATTACATGTGCAATTGTTTAGTAAAGGAAGCATTGTCGATTACTATTACTGACTTTTTTTTAATGGCAGTAAGTATAAATATACCGTAATTCAAATTATGAATTCACTTGATGACTTATCCATGTATATAATTGACAGTAAATTGTTGTTTACTATTTATATTGAATTAGAGATAAACTTCTTTCTTTTTTTCATGTTTATGGGTGATCAATTCAGAGGCTATCTTCAGATGTTTTCTTTTCATTACAGGCTGGTTTTTCTTTTGATTGGATGATATATTTTAGTTCATGAACAGTCACTTAATGGAAATTACAGTTGAAATTGCTTTTGTTATCAAAGAAGCAAAGCAGTTCAAAATGTACTACTTAATTCAAAGTACAAAAAAAGTTTCTGTAAACCACTGCCATTTCTAAACCACTCCCTTTCTATTCATTATTGACAAATAAAGAATAAACAAACTGTGGGTGGGAAAGCATCGTCAGTGTGACTTGTTAATTACCAGAAAGGAAACTAAAACTATTAAACAATGTTTACATTTATTTAACATTGCTTTAACCAAATTAGAGGAAATGAAGGAGAAGTGGTAGTATTCAATCCTTTCTTTTAAGCTTACATAGTGATCCGGATACATTTTTGAAAATTATGGCGACAACTACCGTGTTTGAATAAAAACTTTAGTTTAATGTAACTAAAATCTACATTCGACGTTTCGACCTTTATGTCAAGGTCATCTTCTGGAGCATACAACTATACACAGGAAACAAGTTGCACTACAATCAAACTGATTTGTTAAAGACACTGACCAACCGCTACAACAATTGTTGGCCTGACCTCTGGTGGGGGGAAAAAAATTATACATCAACAACAAGTATCTATCTATATACATATATTAACATCATGTACACATTCCAGCCAGTTGGTATGGAATGGTTTCTAATACTAGCTGAGGATTGGCTAAAGTCCTGACTTATGCTGAATCTTAAGAATATTAGCCTACCTAATATGTAACGTGAGGCCAGCGAGAAAGAGCAAAAAGTTGAAAAAAAAAAAAATGCAGATATCTAAAAGCTCGATTCGATTTGATTATTGATTCAATTGTTCTATGATATAACCAACCTCCTGCATTCTTGTTTCAGCAATGTTACCAACACAGGAGAAACGCCTGGGGAAAAAATCTAAAATGCTCCCACAGAAATGCAGACAAAACGGGGTTTTTTCGAAAATGTATGCGGACAGATATTTTCATTATCAAAATGCTGACGTATGGTAACCCTATCCTTATGCATCCTGTATTCCTTTCACATTATCTTTTTCTTTCAAATTTCTTACTTAATAAGATTTCACATCCATTTCATTCCTACCCTATTTATTCTTTGAACTCTAGGGACACATTCTGAAATTGCATCATTTCATGCACTGTCTTCTCATCCAACAAATAATATCATGATGCAGAATTCACCATACTCCTCAGTTGGTCATAATTTTGGCATATAGCCTTTTCTGAATGGAACATTCTTACAAATGTCTTGTTTAATAAAATTTCACATCCATTTTATTCTTACTCCATTTATTCTTTGAACTTTAGGGACACATTCCAAAATTGCATCATTTCATGCACTGTCGATATTCTTCTCGTCCAACAACTGATACCATGGTGCAGAACTCATCATATTCCTCAATTGGTCATAATTTCCTGCTTTTAGTTCAGCATGTAACCTTTTCTGAATCGAACATTCATAAAATTAGCCGCTTCCCAAGTGAATACTGCACGATCACTCTCACCAACCAAAGGCAGAATATGTTTTTAACTACCTCCTCCTCCTCCTCCTCTGATACTATGACCAGATCTAACACTCCTTGATCTATAGTTCCTTTTGTGAAATGCTGCTTGAGGCAGTTGTCATGCAACAGCTCAATAAATTCAGTTTCATTCTTATGAGATTTCGCTGATATTCAATCAGTGTTTAGATGATTAAAGTACCCCATTATGATTACTTGTTTTTCACCTATCTTTTTTATTTGATAATGCATTTCTTTCACTAGCAACTGATCCATGAGGTCTATAACAACAACCAACTATGTATTTGATCATGTTAGACTCCTCACACCTGATGGCTTCAAAAATCACTGCCATATGATAAACATTTACTAGTATTGCAGTCATATGTCTCAAATTTACGCTTATACTTACAATGACTAATGGACGTGTTATTAGTGATTTTGTATGTAATTACTGTGAATAATATTTTATTGTTTAAATTATTTATTTTTGGATATACTTAGAATAATTTCTGACTTCAAACAGAATAATTAACATAAGGTTTATTTATATTGAGCTTAGTTAATGTTTTGACATTTAAAAAGAGAAACAAAAAATTCATATCAGTACAGTATGTTATGAATGTAGGCAATTAACTTCATGCTGTACTCTATTCCAACCAGATTACACACCAAACAGTTGTATATAATCATTTGATATGTAATTTGGTTGAAATTGAGTGTGGTTTGGAATTAATTGAATTTCAGTGAGTGTTTTATTGTCATATTAGTCGCAAATCAGTCAAATACGGCAGAGTTACAGAGCATATGAGATCAGTTGTGGCTGACATCATTAAAAGATACAAAGGTGAAGATGAAAAGAAGTAGTCAATCATATAAACTAATGGAAAGGAATAGAGGAGTGATTAAAAGGGTTGCACATTCCTCCCATTTCTCAGTAGTCTTGCTTTCCATGAAAGCAAGACTACTGGGAAAGCTACATAAAAACGAAACACCCAAGCAGTTGCATCTGCTTTCTAGCATAGTACCATACTTTCCATTATTAGACAACAGACTGTTAGAAACTTGGTATTGCAGAATTGTGTTGCAAATCAGATGGATGTATTTGGATGTCAGCTGCATGGGAAATGTTGTTTATTAGGATTTATCATCCTATCTGTTAGAATCCCATGTTATATTGTTTGAAAAAATGAAGATCAAACATAATATCAGTATTCTGTGTTACCTACTTAAGTAAATGATAGTGAATATGAGAGTCCCAATTTGAAGCCTGTAGGGGATCTTTGAAAAGAATTGTATAGAAATTAACACATCCAACTTCGCTACCAGAACTGATTGCCATTTAGGTAAAGAAATGAGTCAAAATATCTGTGTTCGTTTTCAACTTATTGTGGGAGCTATTCTTCAGTAAACTTCCATAAAATGTTAAATGGCATTTGTGATTGCAGTCAGAGGTACATCGAGGTTTCTGAATTCATGATTCGTTTTGTTAGATCCTGAATGGACAATTTTTTAGAAATTATTCATTCAGAATCTAACATAAGAATTTGGCTAACTCAGATAATACCTGGTTGACAGCACACAGTTCTGAATTTATGTTGCAAAGGAATTTGTATAATAACATGTAAATCGTACCAAAAAAATTCTTGTGGTTGAAAGTTAAACTGAAGGATTATAGGATTAGTGAAATTTTAATAAGGAAATTGTAGTATAATCTTGCCCCATTAAACTGTCTTAAACTTAATAAGTCGCCAAAGAAGTTAAGAGTATGAGTGCAAAGGTCGCGTTACATATGCACGTATCGGCCGTATTGCCGCCAGCTAGAAAGTACGAGGAAGATGACGTAAGCGGGATTCCCAAGAATACAGCACCTAAACGGCAGCTAGGACTTGAGGATCACCTTAAGGGCATGAAAACGAAGGGTCGTATGGGAAAGAAGGGACGAAATATAAGCGGAATGCACGCGATAATTCCGGGCTTTTTTCTGGTTGTTCCTGACTTCACTTGGAGGATTCCTGAATAGCGAACGGAGTAGGGACGAGCAAGACAAATGGCCCACAGTAGGAGCAGAGAATGTGCTGTATCAAGGCAGTGAGAATTTCGAGTCCGGGAAGAATGTAAAACGGATGGCGTAGTCGTAAGCCCATTGCGGAAGGAGGACCAGAAATACACGCGGCCGTTAACAGACCTTTGGAAGAAAAAGATTGGGTAACATAAAGACCTTTGTTGTATGTTTAAATGAGACAGAATTTAATGTTAGATCATATTAAGTGGACATTTCATAGTGGACTATAATAAGGATTTGAATTTTGAGATAGAGTAATTCTGCTAAACAAAGGAATGTCAGGAGTGAAATTTTAGCTGCATGTGACTGAGATTATATGTGAATTTGATATTTTGTAGATGATTTATATCAGAATAGTAACGAGTTGAGAAATGTATTTTAATGTAGCAAGAATTAAGAGTTTGATTTAGAATAACATAGTTAGCTTGTTTTAATGTTGCATAGAGTGTGAGTAATTGCCAAGTTGATTTATGAGTGTTTTCTTAAATTAGTATTGAGTAACTAACTTAGTAAGAGATTTTGTAAAACTTAATATCCCATTTCAATTATAGTTGTAAAGTGAATTTGTTCCAATAAACATATTTTATTGTATATGCCTGTTTTGTGCTTGATTCGAGAATTCAAATTACCACTTGCAAAAATTTAGAACCATAGCAGGAGGGAATTTATTGAGAGTGTTTGAGTAATAGATTTATTGGTCATGACTGCAATTAGAACCAGTATCTATTTAGTGCATATTAGAATGAATGCCAGTTAACCTAGGAATATTTCCCTGAATTTTGAATAAGCTCATATTATAGGACTCTGGCTGGTGCAGCAATAAAAAATAAATTTGCTAGTGTCTGAAAAGGAAGCATTCCTAGGTAAAGATGAGTAGGGCATTATTAAGGAAGTAAGTTAGTATATTAAATAACAATAGCGAAACCAAGAAAACGAAGATATAACAATGCCGCAGCCGACGAAAATATAACAGTTTGTTCATAGAACTCAAAATAAGAGTTTCTGCAACAATAAGATGTCTCACTTTAAAGTTATAAAAATAATATTAAAGTGTCAGATATTATGACAGTGTGAGGTGTCCACTTATAAATCATTATTTTAGTGCTTATAGTACTTTCATTAGTGGCTTCTTACCATTGGATAAATGGAAAAAAAAAAAAACTAAATCAAGCCCATTAACAGTGTTTAGAATGTTAGAGAACCTGGTGCTTTATCAGTCAGAACATTATTGTGGTCCACAGAGAGTTTGAAAAGCACCACATAGAACATATCCTTTCCATTATTAAACTCTTATAAAACATACAAAAGAGTGAAGTGTGACTTCATTCCCTGTCATGGACTTAGTGTTTCTAGGGTCCTGCCATAATGTTCTTTACATCACTGTGGTTTGTGCAATTGGTTGCCATGGTTGATGATGGGCTAATGTACAGTCCTTGTTCAAAAACAAACTGTGCAGCTCTTTATGCAGTATCCTGCTACTAACATGAACTCCATGTTGATTATTTCCAAGTGCATTCTTGGCTGAGGTGGCATCCTCACATTTCTGTTGCTAAGGCCAGTGTCACAGACAGACTGTTAATAATTCTTTCTTTCAAAGTCTGAGGCAATTTGTGATGACAGTATACGTATTGGTATGTTTCATTCTTAAATAGGAGCAGTCCCTGGTCCCCGTACTTATTTCAGCTGTGTGTGCGTGCGTGTGTGTGTGTGAGTGAGTGAGTGAGTGAGTGAGTGAGTGAGATGGCTTCTTAAAATATATCATATTTTCCAGGTCAACTAAGAAGACAAGGATCTATTCTAAAAGAAAAGACCGCCGATTGCAACATGCAGAACATCTCCAACTGAACAGTAAACAGACAGAAGTAAAAATATTTTTCATTATACTGCATTATATATTTATGTATGTGATAGACTCAGATATAGCAATATTAGAATTTTTAAACATAATCTGTTATGTTTAAAACATAACAGATTATGAACCAGTTCCAGTTAAGTTAAGCATTGTTATAAGAGAAATTTTTGCTTTGTTTCAGGAGCATATTGAGTTGCAGATTATAGTACTTCACTGCTTTACAACCCCCCCTTCCCACACACACACACACACACACACACACAACTTTACACCTGAAATAAATTTTCTGTTATAACTAAAGTCATAATCACACATTCTTGAATGCTAATAATGTCAAGTTCCTTTCTAATCTCTTCATTTTTAATAGTCTATTCTAAGCAGACTCATCAGGGGATTGAAACAGCATAATTATTGAATTTGATGAAAGCGAGTTATTTTGTCACCCTGTCCTTTGGATGGAAGAAAATGTCTTTCTTAGACTTTTCCTGGCATCATGTTAATTATGAAAGCTATTTTTATGTGGCAGATCCATCGAATTTTCGCAGTTTTGGAGGGTTTTAAAATTTACCACAGCTTATTTCAGTATTTCCCACTTTCTGCGTTGTTTTATTGCCATTTTAATGCACAAGGTGCATACTTTTTTTGATTTCTTATTTGTATTTTCATACACATTAATTTTTTTTTTTCAGGATGGCAGCCACCTACTTTAGGTTCATTTTACACAAATTGTGGACTCTACAACTGTGTTATAAATAATTATTTTAATTTCTCGACGTTTTGACCTTCATATTAAGGTCATCATCTGGAGTATACACATATGTACAGAGACAAGCTAAATTACATTTCACACAGTAAGCTGAAGAGACAATGATTTGATCAACGGTTATTCTACTGGCCTTACCTCTAGTGAAAATAAAATGACTACATCCAAGCTATATTCTATTTAAGACATCAGAGAAACATTCTTTCATATAGATAGTTTTGTTACAGTAAAAATGATGTCCTAATTTAATCTAATATAACAATGGTTATATTAGATTTAAGACCCTGGATTACCTATGATCCTATTTATAATTAACTCTTAGGGTGAAAGGTTAAGTTGGTAGAATATGTGCCTTCCATATTCTTAGGATTTTTAGACCATCATTATTATTAGGGTGGTTGATAAGAGTCTCACAGGCCTCCTTAAATTTATGTTCATACCATGCTTTGGTGTGTTGTAAACAACAGGTGTTTTACCATCATTTCTATTTTATTTTCTCTGGAGGTCAGGCCAGCAGAGTAACCATTGATCAAATCATTGTCTCTTCAGCATACTGTGTGAAATATAATTTAGCTTATCTCTATATATATATGTGTATACTCCAGATGATGACCTTAATATGAAGGTTGAAACGTTGGAAAATTAAAATAGTTATTTATAACACTGTTGTAGAGTCTATAATTTGTGTAAAATGAATGCTGATCACTGTGTAACGCTAAAGGAAAATAACCTACTTTAGGTGTTCTAGGTGCTGTTTTGCATCATTTTATACTCCTTCCTGTAGACACTACATTGAATTTTGTGTTTTATGTTTACATCCAGTAGAATATGCCCCAAATCACATTGATTGAATTGTTTCTTCTCTGAAAAAAAAAAAAAAAAGTGATGATGGCGAATAAATAAAAATTTTAACATTTTATGAGATACTTTTGATAGATTGCTATAAAGCAAAATTGGTTCCATTCTGTTATTTTCATCCCTTCACCCTAGATTGTATTTTCAAAATGAAGAAAACTGCAGTTTTTGCTGCATTTTTCAGTATTTAGTGCATCAGCTTATGAAGACGGTTTTTTAGTACCTCCTGAGTAGCATGAGGTTAGCAAATTACATGTTGAGAGTTTTTTAACATGTTACCAGCATTATTGTCAACATAGAATAAATCATTAAAAGAATATGCAATATTTTAAATTTCATACCAGTAAGTTAGCTATTCAGGCACTGAAATTTCATATTGTTAGGGTGTGCAAAGACCAGGTGCAGTATAAATTTTTTTTCTGTTTTAACTGGTTTCACTTAGCTTGGTAATAAAAGTAACTGGAACTTGCCACTTAAATGTAATTCCTTTTTCACAGCAGTTCTGTGTGTCAATTTTGAGTTTAATACTTATCACCATAAACACAGGAGACATAATCATTCTCATAGTGTAATAACCTTTGATGCCTGACAACTGCGACAACTTTGAAGTGCTCTAAAGCAGAAATGTGATCGACAGCAACATTTTTCTCATTGACTGGGACAAAGTAATACATTCTGTTGTCAGTTTTCTCCTTTTTCCAAATTTTTCTTTAAGCAGCTTGCTTTCATGTTCACTGTCTTCACTGGATACAAAAAAGAATTTTACACCAGTAAGATGCTGGAACAGAAGTTGAGAACATGGTGCTTTTGTAGTGATGGTATGTGTTTTTTAATAATCCATAATCCTTTGCTAAGCTGTTTTTTTGTGACTGACTTAATTCCCCCTCCCCTGCACCATCTCGTGACATGGCAAAAAAAAAGTGCCATTCTCTGAATAAACCAAAGTCATCTCTGTGGTTAGCCAGGTTAGCGAAGTTCTTTCTCTTTCTGTACTTAGCAGATGGATCATCATTGATATATTTCTTTCAGATGGTTTATTGGAATGCCGTGAAAAGCATGAACTACTAATGTTGTGTGACAGTCTCTGATTAATTAGAGTTCCTCTAATAAGACATTTGATGTTATTTACCTTTACATAAATGTTTTTTTTTTTTTTTTTTTTTTAAACCATTCGTCCATTTATTTTTTTACTCTGTTTGTATTGTCACATAGCACACTACGTCCTAAAAAAAAAAAAAAACAGTTTTCATATGTGGTTATGCTTAATATGCTAAAAAATGAAACCATAAAAATAAAATACATAAATAAATAAAAAAATTCTAAATGCTGTCTAAGCTGGAGGGATAAAAATAGCCAAATGGGACCAATTTTGCTTTATAGCAACCTATCGAGAGATCTCTCATAAAAATTTAAAACTTTTGCTTGTTCCTTCACATATTTTTAAGCTTCAAAATTGGGCATACATATTCTACTACACACATAAGAAACACAAATATTGCAGTAAAAAATCAGAAATCAGACAGTCTGGAAATAAACTGTAAAACAGCTTTCTGAAATTGTAAGAATTCTATTGATCTACTGAATAATAATGGCCACCATAATTAATAAAATATAGTTTCTTTCATCTGAAGAATATAGCAACCAAATAACTCTCTCATCAAAATATGAGTATTACCGCTTTAAATACATATCTTCCCTAGTTGTGAGGAAATGCTAACCAGACATCTTGGTGGTAGATATCTTTCATTTCCCAGTGAAACACCATATCCCTCTTTTTGGAGGTGTTGAAGGCTTCTGATATGTTTCATTCCCAGAGTAGGGTCTCCAGTTCCTGTCCTGTCCCATTTCTTCTCATATGCAGTTTGGGTGATGCCCAGCAAAGGCATACATGCAATATGCCTTGCTGGGCATACTCATTACACCATTATCATTATTCAACTAGGGAACTAGTTTCTGCTCCATTTGAGGGTATAGTAGGAAAACAGTTTCCCCTCAGGCTTCTGCAAAATAGTACATGGGATGAACCTGATGGTAATTCATCTGTTAGAGGCTACCCAATCAGCTGGTAAATAATCCTGCTGCCACTTACCCTGCCAGGTCATGCCTGGATGGGGACCAATAAAATTTTTTACTCTGTTTGTATTGTCACATAGCACACTACGTCCTAAAAAAAAAAAAAAAACAGTTTTCATATGTGGTTATGCTTAATATGCTAAAAAATGAAACCATATGCAGGGGATACTGTCTGAGGCCACACTTGGACTGGAGTCTGGGCACTTCTTGTGTGTGAGTTATGTACACAAGTCTCTCACCCCCAGCTGCATGCCCCCTTCTCTTTGTTTACTAAATCAGTCACCCTACACATGAAAATCAATCATAAAAATACTAGCATTTTAACTGCAGATACAAAAAATCTCCCATAAAAAATATATAAAAATATGAAAAATATAACAAAAAAAAATTGGAACAAATAATAAAAATACACCCCAACCCACCCAAAACAACATCAAAATTTCTTCCAATAAAATACACGTCCATATCCATTTCACCAGCATTTGAAGCATTAATAGAACTATTAGTGACATACACCATCACTTACACAGGTCATCCTCCATCACCACAGTCCACCTCAACTATCCCAACTACATTTTGCATTCTGCAAAAAGGGCAGAACATATGCTTTTGTAAAATTTGATATCTCTTGTCAAAGGCTGTCTAACTTGGAATCCCCACTTTCTGATCTGCTCTGGCTCAAGTTTTCCTTACCTCACTTTACAGCCTTCATTTTTTGTCTTTCCTGCCCTTCTGACTCTGACAATCCTGGTACCCTTTTGGACTACTTATTACTAAACATTGATTTCTTACGAACCAATTACTCAAACCGAGATTGTCCTCCTTGAGGACTTTAACATCCATACCACAAACTGGCTTTCCCTACTCCAACTTCACGATTAAGCTGGAAGGGAAGCTGAATCATTTGCCATCAATCATGATCTAACACAAATAGTCAGTCTACCAACCAGAATTCCAGACAATCCTAATCATGTGTTATTATTATGTGACACCTCCAGGGAGTCCAAAGACTCATTGAGGGAGAGTGTGCCAACAGCATCGAACAATTGTACCCCTTCCAAGTACTAACCACGCTCGAACTTGCTTAACTTTTTGTGAGCCATTAGTAGCAGAGGCTCTACCAATCGACCAACCTTTGCTGGCATTCTAACAACATTCTTGACCTTTTCTTAACCAGCTTTCCCTCCAAATATACTGTGGATGTCTGCTCTCAAACTGGCAGTTCTGGCCACAATCTTATTCAAGTGTTTCGATACTGCAAAAGTGACTAAAAGAGAACCAGGGCTGGATAGAGGTAGGGGGGTTTGCAGCAGTGGTGAATGAAAGCTCTCATTCCAATGAGAATTATTTCAGTTAGTTCAGGTGTTTGTATAAGAAAGCAAAAGCAGTAATCTGACCAGTGAAAAACAACAAAAATCTAAAAAATCATCCCAATTGGCACAATTATAGTGCCAATCTCAGCCTTATAGCAATTATTATGCCAACTTATGCAATTATGCCAACTAGGATGACTTTCAGAATTTTTATGCCACTTTTTATGCTGTAGAGAAGGAGTGGCATAAAAATTCTGAAAGTCATCCTAGTTGGCATAATTGCATAAGTTGGCATAATAATTGCTATAAGGCTGAGATTGGCACTATAATTGTGCCAATTGGGATGATTTTTTAGATTTTTGTTGTTTTTCACTGGTCAGATTACTGCTTTTGCTTTCTTATACAAACACCTGAACTAACTGAAATAATTCTCATTGGAATGAGAGCTTTCATTCACCACTGCTGCAAACCCCCCTACCTCTATCCAGCCCTGGTTCTCTTTTGGTCACTTTTGCAGTATGCCCTCAGGTCATCAAACCTCCAATTTCCTATCTTTATCTGTTTTCTCTTTATAGTACAAAGCTTGTAATCATTTTATCTCAAAACATATAACTTTACACTTTTCCTCATTAAACTGGCACCTATTATTCTTTGTATATAACTGTCAGCATGTTTAAATTATTCTGCAGACTTTCTACCTGCCCTTGATTAACTACAGTATGGTCCATAAAAAAAAAAAGAAAGTACTGAATAACTACAGCAATACGTGTTATGGAGTAAACAGGTTTATTAACAAAGAAATATATTTAAATTAGGGGATATTGAATCCCACATTTTTTCAAAGCCAAATAAATCCAGAGAAAGATGAGATTGGCAGGACATGTATCGAGAGGTTCAGCAGGACAGAGGATATTAACAGTTTTAGAAGGAAAAATTATGGGAAAAGGATCAAGAGGCAAAAAACAAAGGACATGGCTTGAAGATATACGATCATGGACAGGATCGCATGGCTATGCAGAAACAAAAAGGGAAACCACCAACAGAGAGAATTGGAAGGACATGGTGCTGCACCCACTCACTGAGTAAGCTACATGAAGAAAAAGAAAGATAGGAATCAAAGAGTTTCATGCTGAATGTATAGAGAATCATAAAAAGATCGGCGAGTTTGAGCATAAGCAAACACCTGGTAGTGCAGTACTGGGGCAACTCGTAGCAAAAGTAGGTAAAGATCAAATCACTATTCTTAGTATTTCCCATAATGTAAAACCCATCTCCTGAGAGATGTATGATGTTAAACATTATGGTGGAGGGGTCACTACCCAGACTGGTTTTGACCCTTATTGAGGTCTCATCAGTGGTAGTTATACCAAGATAATACCAAGGGTTTTAGTGATAAGAATTTATATATTTTGCTGTGCAAGTTGTTAAACAGGTATCACTGATGAGACGTCAATAACGGTCGAAACTGGTCTGGGTAGTGACCTTCCACCATAATGTTTAACCTCATACATATCTCAGGAGATGGGTTTTACATTATGGGAAATACTAAGAATAGTGATTTGAACTTTACCTGCTTTTGCTACAAGTTGCCCCAGTGCTGCACTACCAGGTGTTTGCTTATGCTCAAACTCACCAATCTTTTTATAGTTCTCTATACATTTGGCATGAAACTTTGATTCCTATCTTAGAGTTTCTTATTCGGCTTTGAAAAAATGTGGGATTCAATATCCCCTAATTTAAATAACTTTTTCATCGCCAAAGTGAAGCCTTTTTGCTCTTTAATCCAGTAATAAAGAAATATATGTTTACACATGTTGATATGTACATCCATAACAACAACTATCGGTGCAATCTTGGTAAAAATAAAGCATTAACAATAGTAAAGTGCATGCAAAGGTTCTCTGTTATCTTGGAGAACAAGGGTTGGGACATCTGGACATATCATGTAATTTTATCCTTTAGTTCATCAAGATTTGAAGGTAGGTTATGGTAGAATACCTATTCTTTCAACATACTCCAAATGAGGGCATCTAGTGATGTGAGATCAGGAGAACATGAAGGATACAGGAATTCTGTGAACTACAAAATGAGTCTCTCATGGAAAGTGTTCTGATAAATAGGCATGTGATGTATGCCAGGGTGCTCTGTCCTGTTATTGGAATACCTGTGTATGAAATGGAATGCTTTTTACATGACACATTCTATACAAATCTTGGGTGAACGGAACCTTCACATTCTCGATGTAGCATTTGCTGTTCAAGGTTACGGTTATACCACTCTCTTCAATGAAGTAGGGCCCAATTATGCCATGGCTGGAAATTGCACACCATGCGGTGACCTTGCTGTGAAGAGGTTTCTCTTGGACAAATTCAGGTCTTGGGAAACCAAGAAACCTGTAGGTTCATCTGTTTACATGACTGCTTAGATGAATTGCGCTTCATCCGAGAACTAGACATTTTGGAGGAAGGGCAGATCTTCATTGACATTAGCCAACATATGCGCACAGTATTCCCACCTTGCATCGTAATCCATTGCCGTTAAACACTGACCCAACTGAATGACATACAAAAAGGCGCCCAACTCCTTAAGCATTTTCTATAACAACTGCCTCAGTATCCCAAGTTTTACCTCTGTTCAGCATTGACTGCATTTCAGAGACTGTAACACTTGCTCCAGCACACACACACACACACACACACCCATGATTCTCATTTGTGTTAGCAGTTCACGGATGCCCTCTGAATGCCCTTTGCATTGCGGCAGAACACTACCGGTATGTCGGAACATCTCGATTAAGGCAATAATGATACTATTGCTTGGGACGTGCTTTCAGAAACAATGAACAAACTGCTCACAAACATGTCATAAGCTTGGGCCATTTGCTCTATCAACTCCGTATGAACAAAAATAATGCTCAACAATAAATGCCTTTTCTTCCAAAGTCAACACCATTGCTACAGCTAAAATATAATGGTGTAGACTCTACACCTGCTCTTCTATTAATATGCATGCAGTCGAGTGACATATCTCATAGTGCATGTACTGAATTGGGTGCTGAAGTTCAGTACTGTTTTTTCTTTTTTTTTTTCACCATACCATATTATACTACACAATTTCAGAGTCATTCCCTTTATCCAACTCAGCCCTTACTCTCTTATTTAAAAATGAGTAACTTACTAATGGACTTACACTTCATAGAGTATCCTGTTATACTACACAATTTTTCATCATTTGCAGACAACTTGATATTTCCTTTAGATCATTCCATATATCATTGATATATGAATTAAACAACAGTGACTCAAGTACCGAGTTCTGCAGCATGCCACTAGTTGCTCACCTTCTCATAGATTCTGCCCCTCCATATACTATTCTTTGGTATCTGCCCATAGCCACGCACTCTCTTATCTATATCACCAGCTCATTTCCATCCTCATTTGTTCCATAAAAGAGTCCACGAGGATTCTATGAAACACTTTTGCAAATCCAGCATTATCACTATATAGTCATTCCCTTTATCCAACTCAGCCCTTACTCTCTTATTTAAAAATGAGTAACTTACTAATGGACTTATACTTCATAGAGTATCCTATTTTTATTCAACTGAATTTTGTGTTTGACTAACTTTTTTCAGTACCTTTACCACCACTCATGAGATACTGATTGGCTTAGAATTTGCTATCTCAGTCTTGGGGCCTCCTTTATGTTGCAGAATTATTTTGCCCTCTTTCCACTCCCTAATTAAATAAAATTTGGAATACATATAAGGATAATTATGTGGCTTTAATAAGTGCCTTTAGACAATATTTGGTAGAATAGTTTAAACAGATGTTAATTTTACTATGACTGGAATTTAACGAAATTTGTTAGTAAATCTATTAAAATTTGGTTTTTGGTTTCATTTTTCGGTTTCAATCAGACAATGTATTTTTGCAAAATTAGACAAAATTATATGACATAAGCCAAAATTGGTTGAAAGTTAATAAAACACTCTAACTTTCAACATCAGTTTTACAGAAGTACTGCTATCCAGTAGAATTTTTTGAGTAACATAACTTTGTTGTAGACATCTTGATAGCCCATATGAAAACAATGGAAATGTTCAAACATAAAAATTCTACTCCAAATATTGCCAATAAGTATTCTGTGTAAAAAAGTTACACAGAATGTACTTTTGTTACACAGATTGTACTTTGCTTATTTGGTGTAATAGTATGATGCTGGAAGAATAATTTCTGTTTTAAACCAAGGCTGCTCTTGATGAGATTTCCCCCCCCCCATCATAATTTAATGACATTTTATATGCAGACAAATTTGAAATGGTGATAATTTTCTCTTTTTGCTATAATTCATAATTTTATTTGCAAAAAAAAAAAAAAATAAATAAATAAAAAACGGTAATTTATTATTCCTCAGTGCAGTAATTTGAAATGAATGATCAAAAATGTCTTTTTTATCCATTGATGTCTATGGTTGCTGATATATGTAAAATAAATGTGACCATGTCATTTCACCAGTCATTAATAATTTGTTTTTCATTATATTTATTGACAAACCAATTTAACTTTTTTTTTTCACTATAACTGGATGATTTTTATTGACAAAATTAATTAAATTAAAGTAATAATTCCTCCTATGCTTGATGAAATTTTGCGAAATCGTTAAGATTTCACAAAATCGATAAAATTTAAGATTAGTATTCAAATTTGTTGTTTCAATGATGAGATTAGTAAAAAAAAATTGCAAAATATATGTACCATCAGGATTAGTACAACAGGATTAGTTTGGTATAGTGTATTGCATTGCTTTACTCAGGACCTGTTAGTTTGTTATTGCAGTGCTTTCTGTACTGTGAGAGTCAACTGTATATAGTACAGTTCTGAGTTTAGTAGTTGTGATAATAGATAACTTTGCTATATAAGAATGCAGTTAAGAGTGTGTCAATGAGATTTGTTTTGATTAACTTGGAAAGAGCATCTGCAATAGTAACTGAGGATTTTAAAAAAGTAATCGAAATAATTTTATGTATTATGAATGCCCACAATATTAATTGATTAGCAAATACTATTTAGTGTGGGCATCCTAAAAACTACCTTTGCTGATATATTTCAGAAAAGTAGAAATTTTCACTGACAAAGTGAAATTTCTATATTGAAGTTATGATGTTTTCTGAATGATGATCATTTAATATCATTTAATCTGTTTTATTTTAGGGGTAGGGGGTACATATTATGTTGTTAATTAGAACCATTTAATAATTGATTATTAAAGCTTCTGCTTTTCTTAAAAATCCAGAAATATATCCAGGAAGCCAGGAGTAAAACCCTCCAGCATCCACAGTTGTCCAGTGTATCACCTGCTGCTATTGCAGAAGCAAATTGGAGGTTTGTGGAAGCTTTGTTGGATGAATGTCGGATGAGAGTAAGTTTTGTTTTGTGCTGTTGTCTGTTCCCCCTCCTTTATTATAGAGAAAGATTATTTTATTAAGTAAATATATTATAACAAATAAATGCAATATATGTACAGTATATATTACATTATATAATATAAAATATAGCAATCCTTCGATTAATGCGTTCTTTAAAATGGGCATATTAATTGAAAACACACTAATCAAATATAATAACGTATGGGAAAAAGTATAATCCGTTCCTCAAATTTCTTTTTTGACCCTTATTTTTTTTTTTTTTTTTATAAAAGAATTAGGGTATGTCTCAGGGCCTAGTTAAAGGAAAACCATAAAGCTGAAAGACAATAAAACATAATCAGAATATAAATTTATTATTCTACTTCTTAACAAAGAATTGAGCTAATGTAGTTTGGCAGGCATTCTGCTTCTTTTTTTCCATACAACTGATGGTAATTTAAGGCCACCTCCTTCTCTGCACTTGCAGCTTTGCCTGTGATTCAAACATCATATGCTATTTCATTTTTTGAAACGCTCAAACCACCCAGCACTAGTGTGGAATTCTTTTTCTTTTCCATCATTGATAGCCCTTTCTTTCTTTTGATTTAATAAGGTCATTGCTTAGCGAGATCCATTTTTAGTTACAATCTTTAATCCATGTGGAAAGTCTCTCTAATTCAATCATTATAATACTTTGATTTCTAGTAGTCTGCATGGATGATGAACTTGAAGCAGCCTTAACCTTTCTCTTTGTAAGGTAAGGCATCTTACCTTACTCTGGACTCGCTTTGTTCAGTTTTCTTTATTATTTCAAGTTTTTCTTCCAATGAGATTACTTTTTGAACCTTTTTTGACATTTCCACTTTTTTGCACACTTATTCTTTTACTCATGATTAAAGGTTGGGAAAATATTTTAAAATAAAAAAGTAAAGGGAAACAATTGCAAAGAAGGCATGATATGATCATCAAAATGCCATGTAATTAGCAGACAACATAAAATTTGCTGATTTTGGAACATAATGTACATGAAAATAGTGTAATACTGTGTGCCATTAAAAAATAACTTTGTAAAATGTTTTAAATTGGTAATTAAACTATTTCATCCTGGTGAGTGATTTTTTAAAATAGTAGCCATAAAAAATGTTTAGATAGAAAATATTTAAAATATGTAACATTTATTTTTAAGAAGCATATAGGTGCACTAATCAAAGATGTATTAATCATAGAATACATATGCAACAATCAACCTTATTTTGCTGTTGCTAACTGGATTTTAATGAAATTTATATAAAATTATTGCTCAGTTTTGATTTTTGTTTTAGTAAGATATTTTAAAGTATCCTGGAATTTTTCTGAAAATTTATATGTAGGATTTATGCATATTATTTTGTACTTTACACCAGGAGACATCCCTCTAGGATGGCAATGATGTGAGCTCCACGAATTATCCAGTTCCAACTTTCTGACTAACTTACATGTAATAGTGCTATCAAATGCAAATATGGTCAAGTTCAGTTTTATGCTTGCATTGAGAGACTGAAACCCCTGGAAGAAAACCAGCCCTACCCAGGACTTTCCCTCCCATGTGGCTTCTGCCTACAAAAGGTTATAAACATATCATACATTAGATAGTACACAAGTACTGCAGACAGGCTAAGTTTTTACATAATCTAGAAACACTGTTCTAGAGACAAAAGATGGAAATTTTTCAGACCACTTCAGCCTTCAAATAAGCAGCATAGTGTTCTTAACAGAGCATTGAACTTCATCTCCCACCTAAAGAAACTCACAATCATCTGTGCCCATGTCAGGATTCAAACTCAGGGCCTGTTGTGTAGATAGCAGGTACACCATCCACTCAGCCAGTACTGCTGCTCGTTGATAACCAAATGAAGAGTTACTCTGCTTTGCAGCTGGCAGTTCATAGGTTTTCACTGTAGTATTGATGTTTGTGAAAGTTCATAAATAGATGATTTTCATCGCTCACAGTGATACTGCTACTTGCTAATGAAGGCATGAAGTGCCATAAAAAGTGATCATTCAGTCTAGAGAAGAGTTTGATCTACGTTTGTCTTTAAATATGCACAATGCAGTCCATAAGTTTCAGGACAAAAATGACAAAAAATCAAAAACACATGAAAGAAAGGCAAAACATATTTGTTATTCGAAATACGATCCATTGGCATCTATATAGACTTTAATGCAGTCATACAGTTTTCAGTGAGCTACAGAAAATTCCAGTTGTTCAATCGGTTACAGCTTTTTGAATGGCTGGTGCATCTGCAAATTGGTGTCCTTTCAGCTTCTTTCAACTTGGAGAATGGAAAATAGTCTAGTGGGATATTTTCCATTCTCAAAGTCCCCTCAACCTTTGGTTGAGGGGATTTTGTGTGCCAAAAAGTACACACATTTTCAGCTTTGTGGATGGGTACATTACTGTGCAACAGGAAAAAAAATCTTGAAACTAGAATGAAGCAGGACAAACACATTACATGCATTTCAGGAGATGATCTGTAACTTCTTCATAAAATTCTGTATTCACTGTTCTCCCCCTCTAGCATGAATTCTTTGTGCACCATGCTTTGAGACTTTAAAAGAAAAAAAAAAATCAACATCATTTTGATGTGTTACTTCTTGTAATCTCAATTTCTTCAGTCTGGAAGGTGAAAACACCAACTTATCTCCTGTAACGATTTTCTCAAAAAAATTTTGTTTGTATCTGGCATCATGATAATGCCCTGACAAGACATGATTCGATCTCTTTGCACAGAGCCTCCACTATCATCTGTGATGTGATTTGATGATCATTCTTCACCAACTCTGTGACAGCAGCAATGTTTTCCCATGTTCGAATCAATGTGGGATGGCCACTTCTTCTTCTCTCATCTTCTGTCACAAAATTGCAAATACCATCTGAAGTTGCTATATCTCTTCAGAGCTTCATTTCCATATGCCTTTTGTATAATTTCTAGAGTTTGTGTAGCAGAAAGTTCCACTTGAAAGCAAAATTTAATGTCAATTCTCTGTTCACTTTTCATATCCATATGCACAAAGTTAAAGCACTTTACACTACACATTATAACTCGCAAACTATTTAACGTAAACTAACCTTACTTTCTGGTGATGTAGACATGAGTTGGTGTTGAAAGATTGCTCCAGTACTATATGCACAACAAACTGAGTCCTCAAACTTGTGAACTGCACTGTTTATATATAAATAAAATAAATATATCTTCTAGTGCATTTTATTCCCCAAGGGGAATAGTTGAGTTCATTTTGTCCTAACTAACTTTTGGAGACTATTGGGCAGCCAGTCTTCATCCTTAGTCAATTGTAAAAAGCTAGCCAAAGACTATCAATGATTTAACTGGCATCTGGGGAGGGGAGGAGAGTAGGACACAACTGTCACCATCTCATAGTCAATGCTATATGTTATTATCTGACATAGTGCAAGTTCTATGATCTATTTTCTTGAGTTTATAGGATGAAAAACCCCTGCTTAGCTATGCCAGAAATAAACTAACTCAGGAACCAGTCAAAGAAAGGTTTAGAAAAAGTTCTAGTAATCAACTAGAATCAACTTACAAGTGTAATCCTGTGTAAATGGCATTGACATCGTAATGCTATGGATATAAATGCCATTTACACAAGACTGCTAAATTTATGCACACGTATACAGGTGAATCCCAACCTGAATACAAAGATAATAAAAATGCATAATTTGAAAATAAATAAATTATTCTTAACTAGAACTTTTTCTAAACCTTTCTTTGACTGGTTCCTGAGTTAGTTTTAAAAAAAATCAGTATGTATTTTTATAAATATGTAGTTTAAAATAAATTTTTTCAACTTTTTGTGCATTTATTTGTAGAAAAACCAGGCTTTGGTTGTTTTTTTTCTATTTTGATTCCAAGTCAAATTGATAAACTGCATACTGAATAGAGCTGGTAGTGTGAGTATAATCACAAATATTTTGCCTTAAAATTGCTGCAACTGTTAAAACAGTTGAAGTTATAAACATGACTGGTTGAGCAGGCAATTTGCTATTTCAGGTGATGATCACTTAATTATATCCATTTTCATTTCTATTGAAATCAGTTTTTTTTTTACTTTTTGCACTTTCACAATCAATCCATCTCTGTTTGTTTTTCCATATTTCAAGGATAAAATTTAAAAAAAATAATAATAATAATAATAATAGAATGGTATATGTAAATATCCTATCCTAATTTACGCTCACCCTTAGACCTACACTTTTTACCATGTAGGCATTTGGAACCGAAATCCTACAGAATAGGTTGGTTACTCCTTATTCCTGGAGGTATCCTATGAGTGTAGCCTGTGTGTTCACGGGGCCGGTTTGCCTGCTTGCGGGATGAAAAACCCCAGGTAAACTGGGGAGAAAAACCCTGCTGCCCACGCCCAAGACCAGCTAACTTGGCTATGGCTGAGAAGATCCTTGAGCTCCTCATGTCGTCGATGTTGCACACTGTAAAATAATAGTGAACTTCACATATCATAAAATGTTCTAACGTACAAGATTCTGTGTTCATTAAATGAATTGGTAATGATAATTTATTATTCCCTGCAATGTTCATAAATAAAAATTATTAGTTTCTTCAAAGTTCGTAAGCAGAGGTTTGTCTGTGTGTGTGTGTGAGAGAGAGAGAGAAAGCTTCAGTTTTATATGGCTGGTTAATATTGAAGGAAGCAAAAAAGAAAAAAAAATTGAATTTTTTTTACAGTCACACCAAAGGCAGTACACAGCTAGGTACCGAAAGCTGCTGTGTTTCAGTTTTAATGATTGAAGTTTAGTTAAGTGAGAATGATGTATTAATTCTCATTTTGTAATTCTTGATAACCTTCACCAACTTGGTAACTGATGTATAGGGGAAATATATTCCTTTATTTCACTGTTGTTGGTTTCTTGACAGGTAACAGATATAAATATGGAAATGACTATATTTTTAATATTTGTCTGCATTTCTCTGAATTCTCCAAATTTTCTCTATATTTACATCCAGTGAAGTCCTTTGATAGAAGGATGAAACAAGTAATGCCATTAAATTAACAGTACAGTTAATTCTAATTTGTTTTTATTTCTATTGTAATTACTCATATGAATCGAAATCCATGTCTTACAGTTGAGAAAGCCCACACATCCAAAATGTTGCAAAACCTACAGAACATCATTGCCATATCTGTACAGAGTGGTAAAGGGGGAGAGAATAAACCTGTCGATGCATTTTTAAATTAAATATACCAAGAAATTATATACACCTGGTCGTCGACTTACGACCACAAAAAAAAAACAAATCCTCTATCTCTCACATATACTCAGTTGCTTTCAAGCATCTGTTGCGTGTGGTGTATTAATTAAAATTCTACTGAAATACTACCCATAAAATGTCTAGTAAAAGGAAAATGCCTTCATTTACAGATACGCCAGCTAAGAAGTCAAGGGTAACTATTGATTTAGAGTGTAAAATGAAAGTTATCCAGAAGTATGAAGACGGGAAGAAAGTGAATACGATAGCACGTGACTTGAAGTTATCACATTCCATGGTATCGACGATACTTAAAGACAAAGAAAGAATTCAGGAAGCTGTGAAAGGTTCAGATTGACTTACGACCTGTCAGCCAGAACAGAAGTCGGTCGTAAGTCAATGACCAAGTGTACTTGGTTTAATCCTTTATCCAAGTGTAAACAAACAAGTTTGCGCCTGAACTATTTTCAGGACTAGGGCAACTTGTATATAGAAGCTTATGACTTCCCATCACTTACCACATTATCCCATAATGCTAAAAAACACATATCCTTATGGGTATGTATAAAGCTATGCATTATGGGAAGGGTCACTCCCCAGACCAGTTTTGACCTCTTGCAGAAGTTATATTTTCATATATGAGTAGCCAAAAGCTGCTACAACTTATTATTAAAATACTCTGGATTAGAGATAGTTCTTGGAAGTTTTTCCACTTGATTATACTATAAATTAAAGATACCAAGAAATTATATACTTAGATTAATCCTTTATCCAAGCGTAAGCAAACAAGTTTGTGCCCGAACTATTTTCAGGGCTAGGACAACTCATATATAAGCTTATAACTTCACATCACTTGTCTTAGTATTCCATGATGTAAAGCACATATCCTTATGTGTATGTATAATACTATGCATTATGGGCATTATAACTCTATAGGAACATTATGGGCAGATATCAGAATGGGGAACTGAACAATCATTACACTGATATGTACCCTCAAGGAGGATACAGGATATGATACTACTACATGAAAAATTTACATCATTGCTAACTTCCTATCTATAATTTTCCTCCAAATCAGTCTGTTACCTGGCAAGACTCCAATATTATCAGATCTTATATTTCTGTCTTCTATGGCACTTTTTACTGTATCAATCCACCTATATCTAAGGCAACTTGTATATAGAAGCTTATGACTTCCCATGACTTGCCTCAGTATCCCATAATGCAAAGCACATATTCTCTGCCAACCTGGCAGAGAAGACTTGTTTTACCAATCCTTCCTCTCCCATTCTGTTTAAGTGACCATACCACCTGATATTAGCTCTGCTAATGCATTCCTGGATGCTGACCATGTCAAGTTCTTTCCTAATATCCTCGTTTTTAATATGATATTCTCATTGCCATCTGTTCATGCCCCTAATCTTTCTCAGGACTCTCATATCTGCGGTCTCTAGTCTTTCGTCAAGTGTTTTCTTTCTAACCCAGCTCTCAGATCCATGAGTTAAAAATTGGTTTAAACAACACTGTCTTGTATACAGCTAATGTTTTGGCTAATTTTTCTCTTATTCCATATAAATTTATTCAGTTGACTTCCTACCATACCAGCTTTGTTGATTCTGTTGTCTATTTCCATATTTAATTTAACATCTTCATTAAAAATCGTGCCTAAGTAACTGAAGTGTTTTACTTGTTATACAGGTTCTCCATTCACAGTGCAGTTGATATTTTCAGTGCTTCTGCCTATTTTCATTGTCTTTGTCTTATTATTGCTGACCTTCATACCATATCTATTACAACAGTTATTCAATTTAGTCAGTGAATCTTGTAGTTGATTTATTTAGAAGTATAACATTGTCCGCATAAAGCAAATAGCTGACATTAACATCTCCAATTTTGATATCATGTTTAATACCGCTTTCCTTCATAATGTGATTCATATAGATAATGAATAACAGAGGGGATAATGTACATCCTTTTCTCACACCAGATTTAACATTCAACCATCTTCCTGTACTTCTTTCAATTCTAACTGCTGCCTTACAACTCAAATAAAGACTAATTATTGCTTGATATAATGCCCCATTGACACCATATAACCATAGCGTATTGAATAGCTTCTCTCTCTCTCTTGGCACATTGTCATATGCCTTTTCCAGATCTACAAAACTTAAATACAAATCTTTGTTATATTCCCATGCTTTCTCGACTATTTGTTGTAAAGTGAAGATCTGATAATGACAGCCTCTATTTGGCCTGAATGCAGCTTGTTGTTCACCAAGCTTCTCTTCAACAATACTTCTCAACTGTTTCAAATATACTTGCATATATCTTACCAGGAACACTCAGTAGAGAAATACCTCTGTAGTTCTCACATTCTGTGGGACGAATTCCAGATGATTGGAGTAGAGCTCTCATAGTACCCATATATAAAAAGGGAAATAAAAGAACTCTACTCCAATCATCTGAAATTCGTTCCTCTGTCCAGGCCTTCTGAACTATGCAAGTGCAGCCACTGTAAGACTTTTATACCTCCATACTTGAGTATTTCGGGTCGAATATCATCTACTCCTGCTGCCTTACACATTTCAGACTTTTGATGGCTTTTTCTATTTCAAGTATGGATATGTATTCCTGATTGCATGCCTGGTCAGTGTTTTTTACTACTGTGCTGTCATCACTGCTTATTTCATTCAGCAATTTTTGAAAGTAATTACCCTATACTTCAAGTATATCTTTTCTCCAGTTTTCATGTCACCTTTATCATCCCTAATTCCTTTTACAGCACGCTTTCCTCCATTTCTGAGCTTCATTAACAACCTCCAGAATATCTTGCCACCTTCTTGATATTTATTTTCTATGTTCTTAATCAAGTCTTCCCATGACTTTTGTTTAGCAAGTTTTACACAGTGGTTACTTACTTACATTTTTCTTACATTTACATTTCTTACATTTTTCTCTGTATTCTCTAAGAGCACAAGTTGACTTATTTGCCAGGAACTTTTGATATGCTTTTTTCTTTTCTTTCACTGCCTCTTTAACTTCCTGTGTCTACCATGGAGTTCTGATTTTTCAATTTCAAACTCTTATCAAACTCTTTCATTTTTTCTTGAATAATGTTTGTATTTTAGTCTACAGTTCACATCTGAGAGCTGCTCAACTTTCATTCGCTTTAAATCTTTCTTACATGTCATTCTTTTCAATATGAAATTAAATTTTATCCTGCTCAAGACTAAATAGTGATCACTTCCAATTTCAAATCCTCTGTACACTCTGGTGTCCTGCACCAGTGGGAAAACATCACTATCAACAATAACATAGTCAATGAGACTTTTCTTATTCCTTGCCTCTTCTCTCCATATGAATTTGTGCACATTTTTATGTTGGAACATGGTGTTAGTAATAACCAGTCCATGTCCTGAGCAGAACAAGAGGTATTTGCCATTATGGAGAAAAGAACGAAGCTCTTTTCTCCATAATGGCATAATTTTGTATGCCTGTCAATCATTTCCTACTCTGCTATTTAGATCCCCAACAAAGACTAACTTTTCCTTTTTCATTGAGTCAGTTGCTTTCTCTAAAGCCTCAAAAAATTCCTCCACTTCTACCTTAGTAGAACCTTCTGTGGGACCATAGGCACAAATAGTTTCGTTGTCCAGTTCCTCATTCTGATATTTGCCTACATCAGAATTTACTTGGGACTACTTTCCATTCAAGAAGATTAGCCTTGTATTTTGTGTTGACTACTATGGCTACTCCTTCTTTTCCTTGATTGTCATAGCCTGAATATAACATTTTGTATTTATTGCTCAGAAAGATCCCACCAGTTTTTGCCTTTTTTGTTTCCGTCACCCCTATTATGTCGATCTGGTACTTATCCAATTTCTCAGCTAGCTCCATTTCTTTGCCATTCACTCTACAGTGAGACTTATTTGTGCTTATGGTCCCACAGAAACTTCTCCCAAGAAGAAATGAGGAATTTTTTGAGGCATTCAAGAAGGCAGCTTGTACAGTGCAAAAGGAAAAGTTGGTCCTTGTTGGAGATCTAACAGTAGAGCAGGAAATGATTACCAGACATAAATTTAATTTAATCCTTTATCCAAGTGTAAGCAAACAAAGTTTGTGCCTGAAGTATCTTCAGGACTGAGGCAACTCATGGTAAAGGTGGACCAAGCTCTCATCACACCTTGTCTTAGTATTTCCCATAATGCCAAGCACATCTCCTTGCAGACATGTATAATTTTCTACTAAGACAAGGATTGATGAGAGCTGGGTCCACCTTTACCACAAGTCAGTGGCGTAGCTAGAGCTTTTGCCGTCCCTCCCAACACACCCCAGAAATACTACAAAAAGTCAGAACGATGTATAAGGAAATAAATTAAAATGCTATGTTTATTTTTGAAGTAAAACTTTAACTTCAACATTCTAAAATGTTATTTTTCTTGCTTTTCTGTTAGCAAAATCATCAATGACAATGGCGAAGTCTATTTCATAATAATGTAGATAATTCTTAATCAGTTATATTTAGAAAAACTCCTCTCACAACTAGCAACACTTACAGCAATTGTGAGGAAAATTCGCAGTAGTATTACAATATTTGGAAATGAGTTCTCGAGACTGTATTTTAGAATTAACTGCAAAAGTTCAAAAAGGTTCAAAGTGCCGCCCCCCCCCCCCCTAGCTACACCACTGCCACGAGTTGCCTCAGTCCTGAAGATGCTTCAGGCCAAAGTTTGTTTTCTTACACTTGAATATAGGATTAAACTAAATTTATTATAGTCTCACCAAGTGGAAAAAACTTCCAACGATTACCAAACATCTGAAATGTTTTGGGAAAATTTAGAGAAAAGCGTAAAGCTAATAATAATGGTAAATGCCTGCTGGATTTCTGTTCAGGACATGGATTACTTGTTACTAACACAATGTTCCAACATAAAAATGTGCTCAAATTCACATGGAGAGAAGATGCAAGAACTAAGCAACATCTTATTGACTATATTATAATTGATAGCAATGTTTTCCCACTGGTTCATGACACAAGAATGTTCAGAGGATTTGAAATAGGAAATGATCACTATCTAGTTTTGAGCAGAATAAAATTGAATTTCATACTTAAAAGAAGAGTGTGTAAGAAAGAGTTTTAAAATTAAAGTTGAGCCACTTTCAGAGGTGAATTATAGACTTAAATATCATTGAAGCAAAAATGAAAGAGCTTGTAAACAAGCACCAGACTTTGGAGATTCAATGGAAAACAATGATTCAGCCAGAGACACATGTGGTAAGGTTGTCTATAAGGATAGAAAAATCAGAAGTTAAAGAGGCAATTAAGGAAAAGAAGAAAGCATATGGAAAGTTCATGGCAAATTAGTCAGCTTTTGCTCTTAGAGAATCCAGAGAAAAATGTAAGAAAACGAAGCACTTTGTAAAACTAGCTAAACAAAAGTTATGGTAAAACCATGGTAAGAACATAGAAAAGAAAAGAAATATCAGAAAGGTGGCAAAATATTTTGGAGACTATTGAAAAAGCTTAGAAAGGAAGGAAAAAGTACTGTAAAGACATGATAAAGGTTGCTGAAAACTAAAGATATTCTCGATGTTTGGAGTAATTACTGAAATAAAACAAGCAATGTCAGCATGGCTGTAGAATATGTCCAACAGAATGCAGTTAAGAATATATATCTGTATTTGAAGTTAAAAAATAAATAAAAATAATCAAAAACTTGAAATGTGGAAAGGCAGCTGGAGTAGATGAAATTTGACCATCTTGTGAAGTTATCACTAAATCAAAACACTAAAGCCTATCGTTACTTTGGTGACAACATGCTGCTTAAGATAACTTTAGAATTTCAATGAAATACAAACAAACTGTTGTTTGTTGCAATTCAATAAACTCAAACTCTTCTATATTCCTGTAGTTAGTCTCCTATCAAGATTGCCTTTTTTTGCATGCCCAACCAATTTGCCTAAGCATTTCGCAATCAGTATTCTTTACATTTCCTGGTCTATAACAGCATCCTATCAGATATACTATCCTTTTAATTGCAATTTCACACATCACACAAATTCAGAATCGCTACATGTACTATCAGCTTCCATACTTTATGGACACAATTCCTCTGCAATAATTAACAGTGTCCCCTTCCTTCTCTTTTCTTTCTCCTATCCTTCCAAAAAAATTGTATATCCTTCCATATCTATTTCCAACATCACATTATCCTCACACAACCATGTTTCACTTATGATTGTCTTTGGGCATACTGACTCAATCAATGCAACAAACTCAGGTCTCTCCACTTTTAAAATACTCCTTACATTTGTATACAAACATAACAATCCCTGTGTCTTTGAGACCATTCTACCAGCATCAGCTTTCTCTATACTGCAGCTGCTATACTATACCTGTCTTATTTTTACCTTTATGCATTCATCACCTTGTGCTACTGCAACTACATTTTCAATCCTATATCTGTCTTCCTCTTGTCATACAAACAGCTTAGCTTATTCTGCTTTGCTAGTACCCTTAGATTATTAGCTACACTAACATCTTGATTACGTGCCTTCTCAGCAAACAATAACCTTTTTAAATGTCCAACTCCAAACCCATTCATATGCAATCCGTCAATTTTAACTTTCCTTCAAATTTACTCCACAGATTCACAAACTGGAACTCCCTTTGCCTCGCGCAACTCAGCCATCTTACTATTCATTATCAACTCACTATTGTCGTATTTGGTCAACATGCTAATGACTTTACCAACAATACTATTAAGCTTTATTTACCACAACAGCTTCCTCAAATCTTCATCAACATTCCTTTTTCAATGTTCCACCAGGAAAGTATGTTACATGTACTTTATTAGTCATCACACATCTAATGATTAAATCCTCATGCAATGATATATGATTATCCTTTGACTCTTTCTTCATAATACTAACTTCGTTCTTCTCATTCACATCACCTATTTTCTTCTTCAGGTCTTTAATCTCATCTTCCAGGTGCTTCATTTCACTTTTCATTTTCACCAACTCTAAAGTTTGACTAAAGACCCGATGCTCGCGCCCATTTTGAAGCACTCTAACCCGTGGGGGGGGGGGGGGGCAGTCTGCCCCGGGCGACACTTTGAACCTTTTTAAACTTTTGATTAATTCTAAAATGCAGTCTCAAGAACTCAGTTCCAAATATTGTAATCTACTGCGAATTTTCCTCACAATTGCTGTAAGTGTTGCTAATTGTGAGAGGAGTTTTTCTAAATAAAATTGATTAAGAATTACCTACATTACTATGAAATAGACTTTGCCAATGTCATCGACGATTTTGCTAACAGAAAAGCAAGAAAGATAACATTTTAGAATGTCGAAATTAACGTTTTACTTCAAAAATAAACGTGGTGTTTTAATTTATTTCCCTATATGTCGTTTTGACTTTTTGTAGTATTTTGGTGTGTATTGAGAGGGGTGGCAAACTCAGGGACCGCCCCGGGCGGCAGAAGCTCTAGCTACACCACTGCTCTAACCTATTCATACACTTTTCACATACATAAATGCTCTACTTCTTTTTATTCACTCTAACAATCCACGAATCTTTCATATTTTTTGGTGCCTACATGAAACAGTTCTCACAATGCATCCACTGGAAAAATCCAGGCCAGAACTCAATCGTCATGCCAAAGCTTCCAGTGCTGCAGATGTGCGCTTCTTTACATTTGCCATTTTCAGAAAGTAGATGCAGCAGGGACAAACAAGTATAAAAAACACAAACAAACAAAATTTCAACAAACACTGCTGAAGGACACTTGTATCCAGCATGAAAAAGAGCCATAATATATGATAAAAGCCACACTTTATTTAAAAAAAAAAAATAATACTTTTCTTAGCACAACTCAAATATACCACTACGTTCACTCATGACACTAGCGATCCCTATCCAAGTTGAGAGTATTTTGTTGTTTGAGTTTTACTCATAATCTACTCTTTGCTGATCTCATCTTGATTTCTATTCTAAGAGTAAAACAAACATTCCTACACAACTTATGGTGTTCTGCCTTTTATACAAAGTATAAAATTATACTTTGTCTTGTTTCAGGTAAAACGGATGCTAGTGAAGAAGATGGGACAAGAAGCAGTGGAATTGGGTCATAATGATGCCAATATCATGGGTTTAGAAGAAAACACTCTTATTGCTAGTCTGTATGATCTCCTGGAACGAGTGTGGAGTCATGGGAGGCAATCTAAGCAGGTACTTGTAATAAACCTACTGTGGAATATTTTAAATAGTATGTTTTATATCATTGTTTTAGATATGCAGAACAGAAAATATTGCATATATTATACAAATACTATGCCTATACAATTGCTAACTAGTCATTTGGTTTAAATGTTGCACTTTATAGAAAGAGATGCATTAATCACCTACCAGCCATGATGGGAATTCTAAGCAGTCTATTTCATATCTTCTCTCTTACCCTCTTCATCCATTAATAACCCTTCTCTCTAAATCACTTATATAGCAATTCCATTTTGTTTTATCTCATCCCCTCCCCATAATTCTCTCCTAAAACTAAATGCCTTTCTATTTGTACCTATGACCACCAAAGCCAAAGTAGATAATTGTTCTTCTTATTACCACTTTCTTAAAAATTATAAGGCATGATTAGAAAGATTTTAGATTAGCTGTAAAGTGATGGTGCAGTTGAAAGTTTTTTCACTTGGTTATACTATAAATTAAAGATGTCAAGAAATTATATTCTTGGTTTAATTTATTATCCAAATATGAGCAAACAATGTTTACTTGTGAAGCATCTTCACAACTGGGTTAATGACTTCACATCAATTGATAGTACAAATTAATTTATGGTATGACCAAGTGAAAACACTTTCGACATCTATCTCTAATCTCGAGTAGTTTAATAATAAGGTGTGACACCTTTTGACTACTTGTATTTGAGAAATGTATGACCTCTGCATTACTTCAACTTTGATATCTCTTCTGTATAGTGTCCCTTCCTGTAATGCATAGCATTATGCACATCTTAAAGGGTATGGGATACTAAGACAATTGATGTGAAGTCATTAGCCTCTATATACAAGTTGCCTAGTCATGAAGTATAAATTAATATATACTTCATGAAGATGGTTAATGAACAAATATTGTTTGTTTACACTTGGATAATAGATTAAGCAAAGAATATAATTTATTGGCATCTTTAATTTATCGATAGTGCAGTTTTGTTAGCATGGAGTTCACTCTAAAACAGTATTGTCACTAAGTTACCTGCACATTACTAGAGTAGTGTACTTGGCAGCAGAAAATAATTCAGTGACTGTATAAAACTGGGTCTTCTGCTAAGCACTCCACTTTAGGACATAGTGGTGGTGTGTGTGGGGGGGGGGTAATAAATTCAAATAAGCCAAAATATAAAGTATTCTTACTCATCTCCTCAAAATAATCCTCGAGGGACCAATTACACTTGTAAATGCAAGCTTTCAAAAAACTTGGAAACCTATCTGCTGTGATAGCATTTAATTCTTTTATATTGTTTTGAATGTTACGAACACTCACTCATCACAGTTTCAAACTTGGAAACAAAAAGCCTACCTGAGCCATTTCCATGGAGCAGTGGTAGTTGAGCACTGGTGAGCCAGAAATGTTTGTAAGTGGATTGCTATGTGAGTAGGTGCTTGTCATAGAATAGACATTAAACACACTCTTCCAAACCTGGCTAGTTTATTCTAGTGTGATTACCATTCTGTATATTGTCTTTTTGTCTCATGATCATACTGGTAGTACCAACTCCTGTCCCTTGTCATAATTCTAATTAGGAAGCCAGGTTCATAATTAGCTGTTTGAACAGAATCTTTACAAACATCAACTGTCGTTACTTAAACAATATCGAATTACACTCCATGCAAATTTTATTTTCCCTGAGTCTTCAGTAATTATTTACTTTATCATTTACTTATTTATATGCAGCTCATTTGCTGGTATTCTCAATGTTATTTGGCAGTCACTTTCTAGTAAACTGCATTCCCTTTGTTCACTAATTCAGAGTTGTAGGATTTTTAGTCATCTAAAAACAACCAATATTACTTTAAGTGATATGTGCTTCTGTCTCTCTCTCTCTCTCTCTCTCACGTCTTTAGAATGCTTTAAATCATCAAGATATTTGTGCACAAGACCAAGTCTCATTCTGATCAGCTGTTCATAAGATTTCACATCTTTCAGTGGGACTTTTTGTTTAGCAAGACATGAGAGAAGATATGAAGAGTCATTGAAGAAAGTAAAAAAAGAGCAAAAGTGCTAAAAATTGTGAGTCTTGGTAACGTCTGTTACCAGGTTATAACATGGGTAAGCTGAGACTGTGCAGGAGAAATGATAGAAAGTATTTGTACTTGCAGGATGGATTACAATTAAAGAATTTGGTGTTGGGTTCTTGGAGAAATGGGTGTTCAGTGAAAGAGTGGATATAGGTAGTTAGGAAAACTAGGTATGACATGGTGGCTCCATGCGAACTTGGACAGAAGCACAAAGGTGAGAGATCAAGATTGTTGTGACAGAGAGAACAAGGGAAAGAATGAAAGCATGTAAGAGATGATCTCAAGAATGGTAATATTAGTTTTATCAAACAAGAAAAGCAATGATTATGGCAGTGGAATAAGGAATTTGGTTGTTAAATCAACTCAGGCTGCTTATTTCAACCAGTCATGTTTTAAGTTACTTGAACACACTGGCTTGGTGGTTGGTTATCATACGGTTTTTCTAATGCTATAGAAGCATCAAGAATAATAGTGAATTTTTATCATTGGTAAATTTTATGGGACTTGGAAATTATTGTCATTAGTGAGACTGGCTAACAGGATTCCTTACAAGAATGGAATGTTGTAGTACAGTGTGTTCAGGTAGGACTGACTTCATAGAAAGGGTGGATTGCTGAGAAATTCAACCAAAGTAAAGATCCCATGGTGGTTGGTAGTAACATGGGTAATACAAGCAATGGGTTTGCTGCTACATAATCATAGATTGTGGCAACATGTAGCTATGTGTTTTTTCCCTTTACAAAGTCATGCTGCCCACCATAGAGTATTGCATCCCTATCCACCCACTGTTGGATTTTACCTTTAACCAACTTTTCCAAGACTTTAAAAGCCACTCCTGATATATAATTGGTCTGTAGTTTACCAGCACTATCTTGGAGCCACCTTTATGCAGTGGAACTATCTTACTCTTTTTCCAATCCCTTGGAACCTAGCTAGAGCTGAGACTTAGACTGAAGAACTTCCTGAGATGCAATGTCAATTTTCTTGCACATTCATGTAGTACAGGTAACCCTCGTATAACGCGGATGTTAGGTTCCATAGAAATGCTGCGTTATATAAATCGCATTATACGAGACTTAGATTCACATAGAAAAAGTAGGGTTAGATTCCGAAATCTTTTTTTTTTAATTATATAAACAACAATGACATATCCAACAAAAACAATATTTTTATTTAATTCAGGTAATTCATGTAAGTTAAGAAAACATAAACTATGACAAATACGTATTATAAAAATTACAAATTGTACATAAATTTCATTGTACATAATGCATAAATGTTTTAGATACAATAAAATAAAGCGCATATTTTAATCGTCATCACTGTCTTCAGAAATAACATTTCATAGATGTTCTTTAACTGGCCGGAGGTCGTCACCACTTGAAATCTCTTGGACATCATTTGTATAATTCTCATTGCATATTCCAGCTGGTTTAGTCATCAAGAAGTCAGTAATAAGACTTTGCTTTCCACTATGTGGCAATTTTTTATTAAGTTCATAATATGGCGCTAAACAAATATCCAATTGTCTCATGAATTTTCCCGAGCGCTCCATTGAAGTATCATTATCCGTAAAATAACTTCCTAACTTTCTTGCCAAGTCTAATCCTTCTGCTAATTTCTTTAAACTGAATTCTTTAATGGATTCATCACAATCAGAATCTTCGGCAGAACTTTCCCCACCATTTGGTTCGACGCCATCAATTAATTGTACCAGTTCCTCCTCATTTAAATCTGTTTCTCCATCATTTAATTCACTAATTTCCTTTTCAACCATATCGCAAAAGCCTTCTCCACCAAAAATGTGTGCAACGTTTATTATATGACGTAGCTCGGCATCCACTGGAGGTACGAAATTTTGTTCCAGAATGGCTTCAGGCCATATTTTTTTCTAGCAAGCATTCAGCGTAGAAGGTTGTAATTCCTTAATGGACTGAGAAATAATTTTTACACAATTCAATATTGAAAACTCTTTCCACGCTTGAGGCAGTGTCATGTTTGGATTAGATTCCATTTTTTCCAAAATTAATTGAAATTCGCCAAATATAATATGACTTAAATGTTGATATTATTCCTTGGTCGAGTGGTTGAATAACTGAAGTAGTATTAGGTGACAAAAAAGTTATTTTAATATTTGGATGGCTTAAATTTGTTGGGTGGCCTGGCGCGTTATCTAAAATTAGTAGAATTTTGAAGTCTATATTCTTTTTCTGTGTAACTTTCTACATAGGTACAAAACACTTGAAAAACCAATTTTCAAACATGCTAGCTGTAACCCATCCCTTTTTGTTGGCCTGCCAATAAACAGATAGGATGGACTTGTCAAGCCCTTTCATCGCACGAGGATTTGCAGATCGGTTAATAAACATTGGTTTTGTCATGTAATCACCTGATGCACTACTACAAAACAGTAGAGTAATTCTATCTTTGGAAACTTTGAATCCAGGAGCTGATCTTTCATTTCTTGAAATATAGGTGCGTTTTGGCATTTTTTCCAATATAACCCAGATTCATCCGCACTGAACACCTGGTCTACACTGTAACCACCTTCTTTAATAATTTTTAAAAGTTCTGCTGGGTATTTCTGGGCAGCTTCAACATCTGCTAATGGTGATTCTCCCTGGATTTTAAGATTATACAAAGAAAACTGCTTTTTAAAGTTTTCGAACCAACCCTTACTGGCAGAAAATCCATGCTGAGAGATTTCTTCTGAAGAATCTTGATCAAGTTCTTTTAAATGTTTATAAACTTTGAGAGCTTTTTGCTTAATAAGGTGTCCAACCAAAGGAATTTTCTTTTGAGTGCAATCTTCTATCCAAATCATTAGAGATTTCTCCATTTTTTCTATTAGAATATCACGAACACCAGCAATGCACTTTGCACTTACTGTTGACCCAGCAATAACACTTTCTCAGATTTTATGTTCATTTTGTTTAATTGTTCGAATTGTTGATTCATTTAAATTCCGAGTCCTTGCAACAACTCCTGGTTTTTCTCCAATTTTTGACCGATCCAAGATTTTAATTTTTTCTTTGAGAGAAATGAATATACTCTTCAATGTTGGTTTTTTCCCTTTCATTGCAGTTTTAGTGGCCATTACAATGAAAATAAACTTTTATATTAAAAAAAAAAAAGCATTACATATGTATGTAACTAACCAGAAAATAAACTGCTCTGCCTTGAGAATAACACACTTAAATGTGATGTGCTTTCCTGGCAGAAAACGAAGACAATTTTTGACAATAAACACTTTATACAGTAAACCCTAGATGGCGAACCTATGGCACGTCAACGATTTACAGGTGATATCTTTTTATACGCTTATAAATTATTCAAGTTTTTTTTTTAATTGTTACAATACCTACAAGCTGAATTTTGTTTTACACAAGACAGCAGCTATAAAGACGTGCATATGATTGGTGCGGTATTAACAAAAGATCACGTGACCTAAAGAGAAAAGCGACCGACGTGTTAAGTTGAAATGCTAATTCTCTTCAATCGAATTTCATAACATCTGAAACTGTCATAACAACATTCACTATTAGTTTTAACACATTCACAACAGGGTGTCATTTATCGTTCCGATGGAACTTCTCATTACTGACTGGCTCAACTCACACAAACATTTCAACACTTGGTTATATTTTATGGCTTCTTGTTTGCGTTTGAGGTGGCAGGCAAACTTGCACATTCATTATATGGCATGTTTCAATTCTTGGTAGTCTTTGTGATCTGTCATAATGACATTGAGAATTTCAAATGCAATAAAAAAACACTTATTTCATAATTGAAAAATTGGACAATAGTTTTTAGTTAGATACTGTGTTTCGGTGCAACATATAATTTTGCTTAAGTCTATACAGCATAGTTTCTGTGAGAGGGGGACATGTGATTTATTAGTTAGCGCCATTTTTATTCCATCTGTCTCTAATTGCACTGTTTGTTGAGAATGACACAGGCTGCAAAAGCCTCTGTAGAGTACCTTATTCAGTGTTACAATAAAACTAAATTCGATACTTATAACTACTTACGCGACACGGGCAGACACAAATTTAACGAAGATAAAATTTGATTTTTAAGTCCCGCAGTGAAAAATATGAAAAAAAAAAAAAAAAAGGGTTACTAGAAATTGTAGACTGCGTTGAACAAGAGATACTACAATTTGTATAAGTACCACGTTATACGAGGGTTACTTGTACATGCACTGACATGTCATCCAGTCCCACTGCTGCATTCACTTAGATAGTTTTCAATATTCTGAACACTTCCTTTTCATCTACTTCAATTTTGATATACATCTTTGCCACATCAGCAACTGCAAAATCTCCACCTGAATGATAGATACACCTTTGCAAAATGATCACTCAGCAACTCAATTGTCAGCATTAATTGAAGTCATCTTTTCATAGTCATTTTTCCTCTTACTTGTTACATAACAAAAAAACTTTTGGATTTGCCTGCTTAGCTAATTTTCTCTCATAATCTGATTTGGAATTTGCTACCGTACTAGTCACCCTTCTTGCTTGCACTTTGTGCTGCTCATGAGCATGCTGATCACCTTTTTCTGGCTTTTTTTGCAGCTCTTGCTTTATATCTCTACTCATCCACTTAATCCCCACTTGGTTTATCCTCCTGACTTTCAATATGCAGTCTGATACTGCTACTCTTTAACAATTCCTAACCACTTCCCATGCACTACTGACATTCTTTCCTTGTAGCTTCCCAAGCCTTGGCACTGCTCCAAGATGCCTCCTATGTCAATCAATTTACCAGCTTTATAGCTCAACATAAACCCTTTCTTGACAGAGAATTCCACTTGTTTGGTAACTTCCCAAAACAAGACTGCACGATCACTCTTCTCAATTGAGGGCAGAGTGTCTACCTTGGTTATGGGTATATCTTCTGATGCTGTTACCAGATCCAACACTTTCAAACCCCTTAGTAACTGTATAAATTCCACTTCTTCATTTTGCCATGTCCCCTGTCCTCCCTCCAGTCTATGTCCCCATAGTTGAGTCTCCCATAATAATTGCTTGTCTTGCACTCATCGTGCTAATCTGCTAATCATAGCATCTTCCTGTGGATCCCTTCGTCTATGGCAGCAACCAACAATATATTTTGACCTATTGGCCTCTATCTCAGATCATACAGCCTCAATAAAAATCCTCTTTAACTTCTAATTTTGTTGGTTGTAATTTTTTGGCTATCATCAGCAATCCACCTCTTGTTTTATTCCCTCTGTCCTTCCTTAAAATGCAATACCCTTTACATTCTATTCTAACTATATAATTTTCTGTCAACCAGGTCTCACTGATGCCTATAATTTTTGGCCAAGTCGAGCTGACCAATGCCAAATATTCCTCTCCCTTATTCCTGACACTTCTGGCATTCGTGTATATGCATTTCAACATCCCCTTGTATCCACCATTACCTTTGTGTAATGTCATTAACAACCCATTCAAATCTGAAATCCATGAAATCACATTCAGCATTGCACAATCATTTCTGTACACATACTCATTTATTCCAAGGGTGGCCAGACACATGCTTGATTGCATCCTCCCCCCCCCTCCTTTAATATCTCTAATTTCCCTGTTTTCCACTTTCATACTCTCACTAAACAAAACAACACTTTGTGACAAAGTGTTGTTTTGTTTACTCTCGCTAAATAAAACAACACTTTGTCACATCTAACTCCAAAACCATTTAAATGTATTCAATCAAGCATATACAGGTGGTTCAAAATTCCACATACAAGCTTTGAGGGGAGGTAATTCAACAAAATCAACCATATTCACATAGGAAAACATGACCGGAAGGTACTAACAGGGAATCAAAGATACAGAAATAACACAAGGCAGTAAGTAGTGTAAAAAAACTTTATTAGGTGTAACTGAACAGTTCAATAGAAGTTGGATACATAATATGGTTTCACATCAGGTGTTCAAAGTTACGACCATTAGCAATGATGCATACCTGATACTGACGACGTTGATTGCCATACATTTTCAAAAATACCTGGGGTTTCCCGGATATTAGCAGCGGCAGTGGCGATTCTTGCCACGAGATCCATGTCAGAGGCAACAGGCATTTCGTACACCATGGCTTTAAGGGTCCCCCACAGAAAGAAATTAATGCTCTGTAAATCAGGTGAGCGTGGGGCCATGCAACAGGTCCACCACACCCAATCCATCGAGCCCCAAAGGACCTGTCCAAACACTGACGCACAGTCATTGGAACATTGTTCAGCAAATCTGGCAGAACTTCTTCCAGAAAGGTCCTATACTTCTGGGAGTCCAGTCAGGGTGGTAACATGTATGGGCCGACTAAACAGTCAGCGATGATACCTGCCCATACATTAATGGTGAAGCGTTGTTGTTGTGCAGCATGTGATTGCTCAGCATGTGGGTTCTCATGGGTCCGCACATGAGCATTGTGGGATTGAAGACCTCCCCCCCCCCCTTCGTGGGTAAATGAAGCTTCATCCATGAACAAAACACAAGTTGGAAAATCTGGGTCTACAACACTTTTCTGTAGAAACCACTTCACGAATTCATGTTGAGGATAATCTTCAGTCATCAGTAACTGGACCTGTTGCAGATGAAATGGATGTAAGGACTCAGAGTGCAAAACACGCAATACACTGGATCGAGATACTCCTATAGCAGAGGCAACGGCACCTGTGCTTGTCTCTGGATTATTTCCATTGCATACAACACCTCCTCTTCCATGGCAGGATTTCTCATCGATCATGGCTGCCCACTATCATGCCTGCGATCCCTGAATGATCCATAGTCACACAAATTCTGATGCAAATGCACAAACATTTGGTGATGCGGTACATTCGTACAGCAGCTCATCCATTACCATTAGCTAATCCGTAAACAAGGTGCATGTCTGCCATCTCAGCGTTCGTAAAGCGATGCATGTTCTTCGTAACTCGTCAAAAGCTTGAATGAGGAAGCCCCAATTGCTCACCTGGAGTGCTGGCGAACAGCACTACCTATCACTTTCAGGTGGTTTCTGGTCATGCTTTCTTTCCTATGTGAATATGGTTGATTTTGATGTTCTCTATTCCCCTCAAAGTTTATACGTGGTATTTTGAACTACCCTGTATAAATAATTTTTGTCTATCAAATGCACTCCATACATTTATAAGCCACACACCATTCCTCCTGCACAATCCTGACTCATTAGCAAGCATCATCATGTCAACTCTGTCCTATCATACTGAGGCAGCAGACTCACAATTTTTACTTCCTTACTCTTCATTTTTGCTTTAAATGACTCTTTCATATCTTCTCTCGTTGCATATTTCTTCCGTGTCAAATAATTTATTCCTGCCATAACGATAATCTCTTTCACTTCTCCCTTTTGCAAACTAATAGCTTCAATAACATCCTTGATCTTTGCACCTGGGAAACAGCTTTCATCATTTTCTCCTTAAATATACCTCTTATCGTCAAATCTCCATACAATACTTATGCTTATTTCCTGTTTCTTGCACTTTCATATGTTACCCATTTACTTTTTCTTTCATTTTCCCATCTGCTGCATCTTCATTTCTCCAGTTGCTCTAGCTCCTGTTTTGTCCTATAAAGGATGCCACGTTAGTGAACTATTTTATTTGTTCTTTAAATCATTTCACTTCTTACTGTCAGTTTATCAGCCACTTCTTTTATGCTCTCATTCAATGCACTATCATTCACTTTTTCCACATTCAGCAGAATACTTTCGCTTTCTTTCCTTACATTGTTAATATTTGTCACTTCATTTTCTCATTTTCTACACAACTCACATTTCTTGCACTCGCACATGAAACAGTTACAACAAACTCTCTATTCTCGCTTTCATACCATAGCCCATTCACTCTTGACAATGAATGCATAAAGCATACACTATAGCATACAAAATCCCTTATGCTAAGCTTAGTGAACAAGGGATTTTGTATGCTATAGTGTATGCTTTATGTATTCATTGTCAAGCAATGAATGGCCACCATTTTCCTTGTATGCATTGGTGCCATGAATAAAAACTTTCTAAATAAAATCCCATATTAAATTTCACACACACTGAACATTACAGTCTAAAATAAGTAAGATATAACCAAAAATAATTACTAATATCACTAATATTCACTAAAATAAAAGACTTATCTGTAAGACACATGCAACTCAGCCTGTTTTATGAATTATAATAGGTTTTTCAATATCTGAGAATCTGTATATAAATGAAGTAGATATTTTTCATCCAAATGGAGAGAGTAATCATGTGAGAACTTTGAATAATAATTTTAAATAAAAAAAAAAGCATATATGTGAATCTGTGCCAGTTGATTGTGATAGGCTGTTAGGTTAGCACTTGGAGCAGTGTCTTAGTATGAAAACTGCATGATAGAAAATTGAGAAATGAAAAAAATGAGAGAGTTCAAAACCCAAACCCTAGTATCTCATTGGCAAGCCTCGGAGAAAACATTGAGTAATTTAGCTAGTGAAGTATGTGATGAATTTGTCTCAAAGGATAGAAAAATCAAGGACATCTAAGGAAATGCAAGAAGTTAAGAGGAAACCCTGACAAAAAAGATAGCATACTAAAAGTTTGTAACAAGTAAGTCAGCACATGTTCTAAGAGGATATCCAAAAAAAAAAAAAAAAAAATGAGCCAACATGTAAAAGTAGCTAAACAAAAGTCAGGGGAAAACTTTTAAGGATATAGAATACAATATCAGAAATTTGCAAAATGTTCTGGAAGCTATTGAAAGTTGAAAGAACTTAGAAATGTTAAAGAGAGTATAGTGAATGGAATTAGAGATGATAAAGGTAACACAAAAAGTAAAACTAAAGATATTCTAGATGTCCGAAGTAATTACTTTGAAGGATTGTTGATTGAATTAAGCCATGACAGACAGTGGTACAAACTGTTCAAGAAGAAGAATATAATCAGAAGTACATATCAATACTTGGATTAGAAAAAGCCATTAGAAATGTGGAAAAGCACATAGAGTAGATAATATTCAACCAGAAATCAGACAACATTGGAGTGCCAACAATTGATAGACTAACTTGGAGGAAATTCTTGGCGGAATGTTAGTACTACGTGTATCCAACATCAAGAAAGTAATGTTCGTTATGAGTCGTATTGTTATAAATAATAATACAGTAATGCATAAGATTTCAGATTTTCTTATAAGATAAAAGATTTTTTCTGTAAATCTCTCCTTAGTGATTTATAGGAAACAAATATATCTAGAAGTATATTCATTTTTCTCTTTTTTGATATTGTAGGGCAAATCATCACTTTGGTCTCATCTTCTGAGTTTTTTAGAAGTAGAAGAATGCAAATCTTCTGGTAAACCTATCGATCCTAATTTCTTAACTCCAGGTAATTGTAAACTGTTACTATACTTCTGTATTTTGATATATAGTACATTAATGTTTAACAAGGAAGTGCATTTTTGGGAGTTTTTTTTATCTTTCAGAAAAATAGTAACTTATTATGAAACATGTAATGCTAGTTTTGTTTCAAGAAAAACTTTAATTTAAACTGATATTAAAATAAAAATTCAGGCTCTCAGAACTGGAATATATGCAAAAGAAGCTATTGTGTTCAGAAAATACAAATAACATTATAAAAGAGTTTTTCTAATGTCATTTGTAAGTAAAGTTATTTGTCCTGATTCACAACTGTCAATTGATCATATTTCATAATCATTATGAAATTCCTAACATACTCTGGTCTCTTTTTATGCGGTTCATAACTTCAAAGCTTATGTACCGTTGTACATAATGAACAGCGTTTTGCAGCACATTCTGGCGTAACATGAGTAACGTATAAGCAGTGAGTGTCCGTGAAGTTTAATTTTGCATGTGAGTAGGTGTTTGTCTTTTCATTATCAAGTCTAAATTTTGCTAATTTTTATTTTAAAGATTTAATTTGGAAATGAAGAAAAAAAAGCACCAAAGAAAAGCAATTTCTTTGGAAATGAAAATTGCAATTTTAGATCGCATAGCAAAAGGAAAGGGATCTACAGCAATTGGTAAACATTTTAATTTAGGCAAATCTACTATAAGAGCAATTAAAAAGAATGAAGTCGCAATAAGAAAATCTGTCATTTCTGACACAAAACAAAACTAAGTGCCAAATTATCATTGCACTCAAGAGATGCTTTATTAGAAAAAACAGAACGAGTGCTCGGAATTTGGATTGAAGAATTAACTCAAAAGAAGAATTCCTATAAGTGATTATTTAATTAAACAAAAAGCTCTTCAATTTTATGAACAGATGAGCTTTTTGTTTAAGCCGTCTACTTCTGCTTCCCAGGCTGAGAAAGAATTTTTGGCTAGCAAAGGATGGTTAACCAGGTTTTTAAAAAGGAATGTACTTCATAACGTGAAGATTACAGGCGAGGTTGCAGCAGCCAAAAATTTTCAAGAGAAGTTAGCCAAAATTATTGAAGATGGTGGGTATTTTCCCAATCAAGTGTGCTGACGAAACAGGATTGTTTTGGAAGAAAATACATAGTCGAACTTACATTGCAAAGTCTGAGAAAAAAGCAAGTGGGTTTAAAGCATGCAATGATCGAGTGACGTTGTTACTTTTAGCAATGCATCAGGAAATCGAATGTTTAAACCCCCTCCTAGTAAATCGATCTCTAAAACCATGTGCTCTAAAAGTCAAAGATCTAAAACAGCTACTGGTACATTGGATGGCTAACACAAAGGCCTGGGTAACAACTGCTGTATGGTTCAATAATTGCTTTGTACTAAAAGCGGAAACATATATGAAGCAAAAAAGCTCTTGATTTTAAAGTTTTATTAATTGTAGACAATGCATCAAATCATGCACAGGTAGTGTTTTTTCCACCCAATACAACAAGCATTATTCAGCCATTAGATCAAAGCATAATTGCTACTTTTAAAAATTATCATGTTATGCACTTTTCAATTTATATTGGATAAACTAGAAAATGAATCATTAACAGTAACTGACATTTGGAAAAAATTTTCTATTTTGGACTACTTCAATCATGTTGCATCTGCTATCACTGAAACAAGACCACAAGCTTTAGATGCCTGCTGGAAAGCAGCTTGGCCTGGATGTGTTGCAAACAGTACAACCATGCAAACATCTACATTATCAGCTGAAATCGTTACTTTTGCACAGGAAATTGGTGGAGAAGGTTTTGATACATTTAGCCAGGATGATGATTATTGGAAATCGTCGAAGATCCAGAAAACGATAGTGAAGCGGAAGGAAAGCCTGTCCCCCTCACTGCAAATATAATTCGAGAAGGTCTTGAGCTGTGCAATAAAATGGAAAATAATTTTCTTGTTAATGACACAAATTCTGAACAAGCCTTTAAATTCCAACGTGAGTATGTCTGGATATTGTGAGCTGTATAAAAATTAGTAAAATCATCATCGCAAAGTTTAATCACTGATTACATTGTCAGAGCAAAAAAATCAGCACAAAACGAGGGTGAAGCTAATTCTGTTTGTGAAGAACCATTGCCTTTACCATACAGATCTTATGCTCTGACTATCTTTTCTGGTGATGAAAGTGATTTCTCACCAGTTCGCAAACTTTGTTGAATATTGTCTAATAGCGATGATAATTCTGATGACAAAATGTAAAAAAAAAAAAATGGTTACTTTTCAATAAAAATTAAATGAATAAAGCTTTAAAACAAACTTAGGCATTCTTATTTTCCTGAATTTTTATAAATTTTTTATGCAATTTTAGGTATATTTTAAATCATTGCTTTGGTTTTATGCGGTTTTAGAAAAGTATGGAATGTATCCCTAATTTTTCAACGTAAGTTAGGTCTTTTTTGTGTGATTTTTTATATGCGGTTTTCTGCGGAACGTATCTACCGCATAAAAAGCGACCCAACTGTATATATACTGTTGGGGGAAGGGGATACAGGATATTATGATAGTACTACATGAAAAGTTTACATTATTACTGACTTCCAGTCAACAGTTTTCCTCTAAATCAATCTGTGATCTGTCACAACTCCTAAGATGCTTCTTACTGTATCTGTATCACTCCACCTAAATCTTAGTCTTCTTCTGGGTCTTTTTTTTCCTGCTATTCTGACAAAAAAAGCTTGTTTTGCTAACCTTTCCTCTCCCATTCTGTTAATGGGAAAGAGGAAACCGCATAAAACTAAAGCAATGAATTAAAATATATCTAAAATTGCATAAAAAATTTATAAAAATTCAGGAAAATAAGAATGCCTAAGTTTGTTTTAAATTTCACATTAGCTCTGAGCTCTTCTTGCACATTCCTGTATGCTCAGAATGTCAAGTTTCTTCCTGTTATGCTTATGTTTAATATGATTGTCATTGATGCCATCTGTTCACTCTGTAATGTTTCTCAAAATTCTCATATCTGTGGACTCTAGTCTTTGATTGAGTATTTTATTTCCAAAATAAAACACATTTCATATGTTCATCTTCTCTGTAAAATAGATAATGGAATGTATACAAAAGAAGTGATTGTATTTTGGCTTATGTTTTTACACAAAAGCAGAATTGTAACACAAAATAGTTTTTCTAATATATTACTTTAGTAAATCTTTATGTCCTGATATCAACTTACTATCCACACAAACACACACATCTGCAAAAGTACTATATTGGTAGATCTTTATTATGATTCATTCCACTTGATTAATTTCATTTAACATGCAAAAATGAACTAAGCACTAACAAAACACTTACTTGTGAAACTATTTAACTCTTACTTGGGGGTTTGGATGGTTCACATGATATAAAATGGAATCAGAAACATTGCTAGAAATGATGGGTTATTCATTCACCAAATCTTTCCAACTTATTAGAGACAAAAATCAGTTTTTTTGTGCCTTTTCAGTTGTCAGTTGCTTTATGGTATAATCTTTTAATAGGGAGAAAGTTATGTAAGTTGTTTTTCTTATTACCTGGTTATTCCTGCCATACTAGCTACTATAAAAAAAAATGCAATATTTGAAAGTTTTGCGATTTATGTGAAGACTCAAAATTTGCAAAATGTGAAATATGCAAACGACAAAATATCTGGGTGACACAGGAAATACACATCTCTGATGAATCATGTAAAAATACAAGCATAACAATGAATTTGTAAAACAGAATGAAACTGAATTATCAAACCACAATTCAAGAACAAGTAAGCAGTAAGTATTTAAATAAATCCACCAGAACAACAATTGTTATTTGACATTAATGAATAATTGAAAAAAAAAAAAAAAAGGATGCAGGTGACAAAAAAGCAAAATCTTTACATTTCACTATGGCTGAAATGATTGAATTGGATAACAAGCCATACTAAGTTTTTTTTTTTTTCAAAGGCTAAATAATGAATAAACTTATTCCTCAGTACAATTTCTTAGAGAAAATTTCATTCAGGATTAGTTACCAGCATAGTCATCGAAAGAGTTTTTTTCAGAAGGAGAAAGAGACCACACATAGACTTCTCCAAAAAGTGCTGAAACATTTCTTACATCATGATTTACATTGCAAATTCATTTTGATTAATAAATCCACAATCATTTTCAATATTTCACAATTTAAAATAAAAATTCGATTAATTTATTTCAGGAAATAAATGCAATATATGTTCTGATTTTCAGGCTGTATAGTTTTTTTTTTTAAATAAATATTCCCTATAATGACAGTTTTATTATACTGAAATGGAAAATGTTATAAATCCATTCATATTTTATAGCCACATGTACAAAGCAGCTTAAATTAATTAATTGCAGCATGAAGAAAGATTGGAATATACGTGTAATAATACTGAATAATACATGTGTAATGAGAAACTTAGAAAGTTTCAAAAATTTAGAGCTTATGAGAACATAGTCTTCAGCATTGGGTTGCCTTGGCTTGCACCATTTAAAGGATATGAAAACTCTGCACAGGAGCCCATATATTGCTATAATTAGGAACTGAAAAGACACTTAAGTAGTGCAATCTAAGGCAACTCTGATTCTATGGGTTTGCACTCTCATAAGCTCTCTTTTTTTTTTTTTTTTTTTTACCTTTCCAAAATTCGATATACAGTAGAACCTCAGTTGTCGAACATAATTCATTCCTAAAGGCTGTTCGGAAACCGATTTGTTTGAAAACTGAAACCATTTTCCCATAAGAATTAATGTAAAATGGATTAATCCGTTCCCGAATCCTAGATAATTGCTTATTTAACCCTTTATAACAGTACTTCATGCATAAAATCGTATACAAAAACAATGAAAATGCATAGAAACTTACACAAAAAGAATAAACACAATAAATAGATAACTAAATAAATAAATATAGACGAAAATTGATCGCCTGTTTATTTTTGAGTATTGTACAGATCATTGATTTTGCTATACTGAAGTGCATAGCAAGATCCGAGACACGAACGTCATTTTCATGTTTGGATATGATTTCTTTTTTCACCTCTATCGTGGTTCTAACAACTTTTCTTTTTGCTCTGCTGCTGTCACCATCCTTCTTTGGCTCCATGGTGGCTTATTCAATAATAATTTATTTAAAAAACACAACAAAACACAAAGAAAATCAAGAAAAGAGTTAGTTATCCCATAGCCTGCACTACGTGGAGGCTATGGGATAACTAACATTCTCCTGCGTAATCTCAGCCTGCGGAGCACATGGTTGCTGGTTTGTCTGTTTGGAAACCGATTTGTTCGAGATGAGAGTCGTTCAACAACCGAGGTTCCACTGTATATATATATATATATATATATTATAACTTCTATTCACTTGGCTTGTAGACATTTTAAAAAATAATTATACTGACTAGGAACACCGAGAAAGGTATGATAAAAACTTTAATAAAACACGACTAGTTTCGTTGAGTCGCTTGACACCAGTTCAGTTTGACTGTTACTATTCCCAACTTGTTTATATGAGAAGACTATGTTTTTTAACTTGTTATTTTTTCCAGTTTTTTGTAATTATTTACACACCTGAAGAAGTCAGCGTTCCAATGAAACTAATTGTGTTTTATTAAAGTTTTTGTCATACCTTTCTTGGTATTTCTAGTCAGTATAATTATTTTTTAAAATGTCTACAAGCCGAGCGAATAGAAGTTATAATATCTATCTACCTTCTGACGAGGTTTCTCTACAACGCATTAAGGAATATCAAAAGATTCTGGAAAAGATTGGTCTTTTCATAAACTGTTAGTCTTTTTGAAAAGATTCAAGTCCCACTGTATCATCCTAAAGTTCTTAGATTTTAAGGAATCTATTCGCACAAAACATGCACATAATATTTTCCTCAAAGCAAAACTGGATCTGTTAAATGAAAGGATTGCAGACACTAAATATATTTTAGCTTCAGCTTTTTTCTAAAAAGATGCATTAGAAAATAGCCTGAGTTCTTCTTTAGACAACAGTTCTTGGAATGCGGTTAAAAACATCAGTTCTCACCATGCTTCTAGATCCCAAGACATCAATAAATTAACTCTCATTAGGAAATTTAATCGCTTCAAACAGGAACAAACTCATCAATCTCCTATTAGTTTACAAGACCTAAAAAATATTGTCATAAACAAATCCTCGCATATCCTTTCTTCAGCAGAAATTAGCGTACTGTCTAAAGGACTCAACTGCGTCCCATCCCCCACCTCCATTCCTAAGGAACTCTTTCTAACCAAAGTAGAAAGGGCTGCCTCACATCTACCAAAACAGACAACAAACCTACTCAGAATGGAAGCTATTTTTACAATAAACAACAGTCATCATTCTGCAGATAATTTATCTTTTGCTGAAAGAAAAGCTATCCACCATCTTCGTAATAACAACAAAATCATTATTCTACCAGAGGATAAAAGTAATGCAACTGTAGTCCTAGACAGATCTGATTATACCAAGATCAACGATTTATTAATATCTGATACTTTCTCTCTCTCTCTCTCACAAAGTGACCCCTACGAGAGAACTTCCTAGACATGCCAGGCTATCTCTCTCTGCTCTCTTCATCCATTAATTCCACGTTTGTATGGCCTCCCGAAGATCCACAAGGCAGACACTCCTTTAAGACCGATTGTTGAAGGCATTGACTCATCCACTTACAACCTGTCCAAATACCTTTCCTCTTCCTTAAAACATCTCATTGGTAATTCCTCCTCATATATAAAAAAACTCTGAAGATTTCACAAAGATAAAAAATTTAAAACACAAGGATTCTGACAGAATGGTTAGTTTTGATATTGTCTCTCTCTCTTTACAAATGTGAGCACAGAAGAAGTCCTCAATCTACTGAAAAACAAACTTTCCAAAAAATTTTTGCCCTATTAATGCATTGCATGATAACTAATAATTAAGGAATTGACAGCGTACACTAGAAATATAAGTTAAAACAACTTTAATAAATACTTTCCAATATTTCGCTGACGTCACGTTGCCATCTTCTATGGGAACTTAAAATAAAGAATTGGTGCACACAAGTACTACATAATGAGCTAAACTAAATCACATCTTTAACACTTTCTCAGCCAATGGCTACCCCCCTCCCCCCCCCCCAAAAAAAATCCAAAAAATACTTAAACCAGTTATCCACAACCCACCTCCCCCTTCACAAAAAAGATTGCTCTAAATCCATCACCATCCCCTACATCCGGAATGTAGGGGATGGTGATGCCTCAGATGTAGGGGATGATGATGGATTTATCGGAAAAAATCAACAAAATCCTAAAAAAACATGACTTAACCGTCTGTTACAGACCATATAGAAAATTGGCATCCCTTATCCGCTCCACTAAAGACCTACCACTTCCCCTAGACCTACCTGGTGTATACCAGGTCCCTTGCAGCTGTAAATTATCCTACTTTGGCCAAACAGGCAGGACAGAAGATGGCAACGTGACGTTACCGAAATATCACAAAGTATATATGAAATTTGTTTTAATTTACATTTCTAGTGCACGCTGTCAATTCCTTAATTATTAGTTATCATGTTTAACCAGCGTATAAGCCTCTCAACAAGAATAATACATTGCATAAACTCCGGCTATTTCTCATTTGAAGGAGAAATATATAAACAAAACAGCGGCCTAGCTATGGGCAGCCCATTATCTCCAGTGTTAGCCAATATATTTCTAGAAGACTTTGAAGAAAGAGCTATTTCAAGCGCAACATTAAAACCAAAACTGCGGCTACGATAAATGGATGATATCTTCCTCATAGGGAATATGGTCTAGAGGAGTTACAAACCTTCCTAGATCATTTGAATAATCGCCACCAGAACATCAAATTCACATCAGAACTCGAGATTAACGGTGTACTCGCCTTTTTGGATTTAAAGATCACTAGGTTGCCTGATTGTCTCAAATTTTCGATTTTTCGTAAAACTACTCACACAGACAGATACTTACATGCCCCCTCTCATCACTTCCCTCTGCAGAAACTTGGTATTATTTCTACTCTGGCCCATCGGGTGAGATTTCTTATTTCAGAAGAAGAAGATCTTCAAATAGAACTTGACCACGTCAAAAGCACATTCTTGAACAATGGCTATTCATCTCGAAGCATAACTAAACGACTATATTCACGTCCTCAACCTCAGCAGGAAGATAACTTCAATTCTATTACACACATTCAATTGCCGTTTGTAAGCTCTCTATCGCAAAACTAGCGAAAATTATGAAGAAATTTAACATTAAAACTTACTTCACCACCCTACCAAAACTTTATTCTTTCCTGAGTCAACCCAACCAAAAACACAACCAATTTCAGTTTACAAAATCATCTGCAGCTGCGGTAAACCTTATTATGGACAAACCGATAAGTCTGTCTCACTATGTCTTGAAGAACATCGACGTGACGTTTCTTACAAGAGAACCTGTGCAAGCACCCTCTTCAGTCATGTTCTTTTCTCTGCTAACTCCAATCTAGAAGAACGACAATTCCACATAGACTGGAATCTTACAACCACTATCTATAAATGCGGTGACGAACTCAAGAGACTTATCCTAGAATCAAAAGAAATAGTTCTGTACCCATCACACATGAACAATAATTTAAGTTTCAGCTTACCTGATTCTCACAGAGCAGCGATCCAGTTCTGGTGCTCTCAAGTCAGTGGCCACTCACTTATGCCTCGCGCTAGTCCTGCCATGCAGATACTGGTTCGAATTTGACTGTTACTATTCCCAACTTGCTTATATGAGAAGACTGTGTTTTTTAACTTGTTATTTTTTCCAGTTTTATGTAATTATTTACACACCTGAAGAAGTCGGCGTTCCGACAAAATGGAATAGCAGCAAAGATTCAAATAATCTGAAACTTGTCAGAAAAGACATGATTCTTCCAGCCAACGTCTTAAAGCTACAAAAAGTGTGTTTTAAAAAAAAAAACAGCCTACTGCAGGTTACCTGCATGAAGAACGCTGGCTTCATACTCAGCCTATGCTGAAGAATGCAATAAATGCAAAATAGTCATCAATAAATCCAAATCTGACTTAATAAAGGCCAACAGAAAAAAAACTTGCCTCCTGTGCAAATAGAAACATTGTCTTGGCTCCTAGCAAATGCCATTGAACGCAACTTCTATTCACATGCACTTCCGCATCTATCTCTTTCTCATTCTGTTGGCACCACTGTTACAGCACCCAAAGATAAAACTGACCTCCAGACATCGCTCTTTTCCTCCAACTCTAGCATAGATGACCAAGGCAGAACTGAGCACCATATTCTTTCTGTAGTTTTAAAACATTTTAAGACGTCAGAAAAATACTAAATAGGAAACTTGGAAAATAAAAAAAAGTCTTCAGGTCCTGATGGCATCTCTCCAACTGTTCTCAAACGATGTGTTCCAGAGCTAACACCTATCCTGTTATCATCTCTACAATTTTCTATACTTAACTGGCACTCAACTCAATGCACAGAAATAATCATATATCCAGCCTATTCCAAAAAAGAGATAAACATCTGCCATCAAACCACCAACTAATCACCATCAGTATTCAACTTTTCCATTAACCAGTATGGATTCTAACATTTAAGGTACATGGTGTTATACCCTGATAAGTTGGAACATAAAATATTTCATCTTATCATTGTATAACAGAGCAAACACACAATAAGAAACATTATACTGTGATTGCCTCTGAGTATTAAATTAATGCATTGTAAATATATCAAATATTTCATACTATGAGAAAACAAGTAAGTATGCATTTTGTACCACTCACAAATTAGTTAAATAATAATGGAAGAGTAGACCTGTAGCAAAGTTTAATTGAGCATTGTGTTCTAAGAGATATAGAATGTTAGCACAAGTTCAAGATGGGGGGTGGGGGGGTGAAGTACAAAGGTCACGGAGCAGCAATGCAAATGAGCTGTTCGCCCCAAGCAATCACATGCCGTCAGCGCACGTGGGATATAGCGGAGAAAGCTGGACGCTGTGGCGTGAGGCCACATGAGTCATGAGTGCGTTGGGTGAACATCGCGGAATGCGAGAATCGTTGAGAAAGAAAGGTGAAAATATAAGGGTCTAGCACCCCTGAAAAAGGGCTTTTTGTTCCTGGATCTCCTGGTGTTCTTCTCGCGGTGTCGTGAGCAGATGAAGGGTGGCATCTGCTTCTCCTTAGACGAAATGTCCATATGCTCCAATCTGGCTTTCTATGGACGGCCCGGCTTATTCCTTCCACGGAGATACTACATCTAGTTCCGCTGCTGCCTCTATCGAAACCCAGATTGGAGCATATGGACATTTCGTCTAAGGAGAAGCAGATTCCAGTAGGCCGTTAATGCGATGCAGAACCAAGGATAGATAAGTAGACTTTATTTGTATTTTGTTGATTGTGAATGAATGATTTGTGCCACGTTGTTAAACCAGAGGAAGGAACATTAATGATAATAATTAGGACTGAACTGCGGTGATCTAGAGAGGGTTACCTTAAAATCTTACTGTCTCCTATTGTGATAGAGTTACATAATATGTTCTAGGAGGTTAAGAATATGTTTAAAGTAAGGAATTGCTATCAATGAAGGGATTGTAAAAGATATAAATGCCATCTTGTGTGGTTTGATTGAACTACTAAAGAAATTAGAGAGTTATTGTGATAATCATGCAGGATTAAAGTATTTAAGGGAAAATATAAGAAATCTTACTTCAGAGATTTACAGTTTAATCAGTTTGAGTATACTTATATTATTGTATTGTTCTAATTCTATCCTGACTGTCAGTAACTCCCTTAAGGTGGGAATTAAGCTTACTGTATTGTATGTACACATTTATGATATCTAATAAACCTTGCTTTTGTACCCCAACTAAGACTATCTGTGATTTCTGGAATCGATGCACCGCTTATAAAAAAAGTACTACGAACCTAGGTGGGAGACTAGAATAAGAATAGATTTTGGCCACGTCTGCATAATTACATGGTATCGCTTAAGTACTGTCTTGAGATTACCTCTTGATTGACAATATTGTTTAATCTAAAAGCGCTAAGTGGTGCAGCGAAATATAAATTTCTTAGTGTTTTACGAGGGGTTGATCTCAGACAATCTGATACTCTGGTATTGGCTCGATCTCGAGGCAATTCCTTTGTCCTCCAGATGTACCACGTGATACCCGAATGAGAGTTTAATGGGGATTTGACCCAAAGACTAAAGGATAGATATATGAGTAGAAAGTATGACACAACAATGGCATACCTCTCAACCTATATCACTCACCACTGGACATATGCCATGGACTGAGTTCAGAGAAATGTGAAATGTCACGCTTGACATTGCCAGAGCTTTTAGAGTTTTTGATTGTGCCTGGTCATCGAGGGGGTGCTGAGGGGGGGAAGTAAGCATTATAATACTACTAATAGTATAAAAGCAAAAAATTCCGTATTGAATCTAGCATTCCTATTTATACTGTATGTTTGGCACAGTGTTCAGAATAGTGTATGTCTGGCAATATTCTTCAAATTTATCCGCTACTTATTTTTTTAGAATTTTTACATTGAAAGTCAAGTAATTGGACTACTTTTTGGTCTTAATTTTCTACATTGAAGGTCATTAATTTCAGCTATTATAATGAGTGAAAAAAGAAAGTGTTGTCAATGCGACATATATGTGTGCTGTGGTAAGGCAACATTATAAAAATCAATAAATTTGTATAAAAATCTTATCTGAAATATGACTAGGAAAAATATGTGTAATAATACTTCATCTAACCAAGTTACCACACAAAAATTAGAAAATAAAAAGAATCCTTATTTTATATATCCCTATTATATATATATATATATATATATTTTTTTTTTTTTAAATAATTATACTGACTAGGAACACCGAGAAAGGCATGATAAAAACTTTAATAAAACACGATTAGTTTTGTCGGAACGCCGACTTCTTCAGGTGTGTAAATAATTGTGTAATAAATGAACTGTTTCAAATATCAAGAACATTTACATTGTGACTGTAAATCAGATAAGGTGAATGTTAACATTGAAGCACCATTGACTAGTTAACTATGTAGAGAGAGAGTAATGTGATTCCCTACTCGGAGTCTGCAGTGAGGTATATTGGATGCATTTTTAATGACTAAAGATGAGTGGAGATAATACAGTACACATGCTGATTGAAAGGCATGTGGGACTGTCAACAGCACAAGTTCTACTCATTGGATTACCTACAGTCAAGAATTGAAGCGCAGTTAGTTATTCCTTGGGGTTGCCTGCTAGATAACTGTTTTTATAAATTGACACTTATTTGAACATTTTCGACAATGAGAAACAGTGTTGAAGATATTCAGCGTATACCTTTTTCAATCCGAGAATACAAAGTCAAGTTAAAATTGTTAAAAACAATAAACCATGTCTGCTTTTTCCAAATTTACATCTTGGAAACAAAGCATTGAACTTATTAAGTAGAATGATTTTTTTGATAAATTTCAATAAGGTAAGATTTTTTACAAATTTAGTTGATTTTTATAATGTTGCCTTGCCACAGCCCACCCCCGAATATCCATTGTATGTCACTGGTAGCAAAGCTTGAAAAGGGGGCAGCAATTGACTATGACATGTAATGAACAGTCAGAGAAAAAGCTGGCTATCCGATTACAGAGGACAGCATGTAGACTAGTGAATCATCATTTGCTTAGCAGGCCTCGATACCAGGCACAATGAAAAACTCTAAAAGCTCTGGCGATGTCAAGAGTGACATTTCACATTTCTCTGAACTCAGTCCATTGCATATGTCCAGTGGCGGGTGATATAGGTTGAGAGGTATGCCATGTACCTTGAATGTTGGAATCCATACTGGTGAATGAGTAACTAACAGACCTCTAGGCAGTGGAAAATTTGAATACCGATGGTGATTAGTTGGTGGTTTGATGCAGATGTTTATCTCTTTTTTTGGAATAGGCTGGATATATGATTATTTCTGTGCATTGAGTTGAGTGCCAGTTAAGTATAGAAAATTGTAGAGATGATAACAGGATAGGTGTTAGCTTTGGAACACATTGTTTGAGAACAGTTGGAGAGATGCTATCAGGACCAGAAGATTTTTTTTTATTTTCTGAGTTTCCTATTTAGTATTTTTCTGACGTCTTAAAATGTTGAAAAACTATAGAAAAAATATGGTGCTCAGATTCTGATATGGTAGCAGGTGATTTGCCTTGGTCATCTATGCTGGAGTTGGAGGAAAAGAGCGATGTCTGGAGGTCAGTTTTATCTTTGGGTGCTGTAACAGTGCTGCCAACAGAATGAGAAAGAGATAGATGTGGAAGTGCATGTGAATAGAAGTTGTGTTCAGTGGCATTTGCAAGGAGCCAAGGTAATGTTTCTATTTGTACAGGAGGCAAGTTTTTTTTCTGTTGACCTTTATTAAGCCAGATTTGAATTTACTGATGACTATTTTGCATTTATTGCATTCTTCAGCATAGGCTGAGTATGAAGCCATCGTTCTTCATGCAGGTGACCTGCAGTAAGCTGTTTTTTTTTTTTAAAACACTTTCTGTAGCTTTAAGACATTGGCTGGAAGAATCATGTCTTTTCTGACAAGTTTCAGATTATTTGAATCTTTGCTGCTATTCCATTAGATTGGTTGAAGAGGTCTGTATTCTTTGTTAGTTAAAGAATATTTAACTAACAATCTGGAAATCCTGGCCTCTAGAGCAGGATTTCCAGATTGTCTAACCAGGTGTACTCAAAGTACTAATGCATTATTGATTTACACCCTCTTGTGAGTGGAACTGACATTTAAAATAAAATGGCTGTCTAATATTCCACATGCAGTCTATCTATATAACACCATTTTCCGTGTCTTGAATTATCAAAACCATCTAAATCTTCTCCACCCTCTAATTTGACTTATATATCCCTTTTAGTTTGTATTACTGTGATCTTTGGTCATCTTGTAAACATTCTGCCTACCCTGTATTTATTTATAATTTGTATATTATATATATATATTATTTATATATTTATATTTTTATTTGAGAGCCTGTGTAGCTCAGTGGATGTGGCGTTTGCATACCACCGCGCTTGGCCGCACGAAGGAAGACTTTGTTTCGAGTCTAGTCGGCGACTGGAGGAAATTTTTCTAAACCTTTTTTCGACCGGTTCCCGAGTTAGTCGATCTCTGGCACTGGCAAGCAGGTTTTTCCTCCCGGAAACTCGGGGTTTTTTTGTCCTGTAAACTCAAGAAAATCGACCGTAGAACCCACATTATTTCAGACATTAAATATATTGTGTTAGGGTTAGGGACGACGAGATGGCAGCACATTTGAGCCGTCTCTCTTCACTGCGTACCGCTTAATTAGTGATAGCCTTTGGCCATCTGTCTCTGATTGGGTACCAGTGGAGATTGAACTGCCCACTCAGTCTCCAAAAGTTAGATAGGGCTAAATATCCTCGCCTACTCCCGTAAACGGGAATAAAAAGGCGTTAGCTGGGTTTTTTTTTTTTTTTTTTTTTTTTTTTTTTTTTTTTTTTTTTTTTGTAGTGAGCATTGCCTTTTGTTATTACTATTTATTTTCCATTCATTTATAATTTCCATATTCTCTTTCTAATCCAGCCTATTATTATTCAGTTTTCTTATAAATCTCATTTTTGATGCCTCTTACTATGAACATGATGAGAAAGAAATAAGAAAAGAATAGAAGTGACATTATTTCATGATTTAGGAATTAGATTGGCAATCTTTATAGCGGAAGGAATGGTGGTGGATTGCCAGAGTAGTATGTTGTGAGTGCATTGTCAATGAACACATTCAAGGAGAGTCACAATAGATGTGTGGATAGTGTGGCTCTCCTGCAGTGAGTAACTCCATGAAGGTTCTCATGGAATAATAATTTATTTTAATATCATGTATCTTAGTATTAAATTTGATATTTTATTAATGTAGTTGTATGTGGTGTCTATCAGAGTGGAGATAATGGATAGCTGCCTTACATTTGTTTTAACATTCAGGAATCTTGCTACATATTCCATTAGAAATATGTTTAAAAAAATGGGGGGGGTTACATTCTAAAATGCGTTGTTTGTGAATGCTCATAATTATACTCATTCATTGAATAATTTTAAAAATGCCTTTCATCTTTTACAAAAATTTTTGTTTGCTACTGCAATGTAGTTTTAATAACTTCATCTTTTTTCATTTTAATATGTATTTATCATAACATTATATTTCCCAAACTAATCACTTAATCACTGCTTGCTTTTTTTTCTTCCAATCTGGAACCTGTAGCTCTTGCTTGGTGTGTACTGCGGAAGAGGATTGATTGTAGGTTTCTACTATACTTACTGCTTTCTATTGTTAACACTTTTATTCTATAATTAACTGTATTTCTTACTGTCCTCTGTAGAATAGCCTTCTAATGCTTATTACTAATAACATATAGTCATTAGCATCAGTTTTCATGGAATTCAGTTACATGAAGAAGAAGAAATATCTACAAAACATTGTTTTGACAATTTCAGAACTATTGAGTTACTATTCAATAAATTGTACTATTAAATAAGTTCATCTTACTAATTATTGCTTAATCATATGACTTATAAGGTGTATAATTTTGTCTTTCCAGTCAGCATGAAATGTAATTTTATTTTGTATATCATACATAGTTTTGTTCTTTCTTTTTTTTTTTTTTCATATGCTTTTCTCAAATCAAACTAGTTAATTTTTTGTGTGTGCTATACCTTCCCTTCCTCTCCCTCTCTATATAGATATATATTTTTTTTTGCCTTTTATCCCATCCTCTTTTAATATAGCCTGCCCAGAACCCCCAAGTCATATCCGCCTATTCCTTGCTATTAAAACAATCACTGTCTGCACATTAGTAAGCCATTTTGCCAATTTTGGTAAGTTTTCCACTTAATTTTACTCTTATGATTTATGATTATTTTATTATATGCTTGTATAAATGAAATATTTTGCAGTGTTATCTTTTACTTTTATTCTCTTTTTTCTTTCTTCTTTTTTTTTTTTTTTTTTTTTTTACCCCGCAGCAAAAACTGCCGAGTGAATCGTAAAATTTTTTGGTATACACTAGTCATCTGTTAGCATACTTTATCTAGAATAAAAGATAATAAATTGGTAGCAGCAAATTAAATTATTATTAACTTTGACTTTCAAACATCAACTATAAACTAATGCTGAAATAGGCATCAATCATATGTAAGTTGGATTATTTTACTGATTTCTTATTCTCCAAGCAAATAAGTTTCTTATTCATGTGCAGCATAGTTTTTAAATGGTTTCAGAAATTGAATGACTAAATCACTGATATTCTTTGCATCTAGACATCAAAGACTTATTTGAAAGTCGGGGTTCAGCTAGGAGAAATAAAATAGGCGACTATACCTACATATGTGAAGCTGTTACCTGTCTGTTATGTTGTTACTCTTGGACAAAATAGTAAACACTTATTAAGTAAAGTTACAGTTGCTCTAGATCAGTAGTTCTCTAGTGTGACCCATGGTGGCCAAATATTTCCACTCTAGTGAAGTCACCGAGATGTTTCTGTACACCCACCAGACACAAAATATAAAAAAAAAAAAAAAAATTATTAAATTTCAACATTAAAAAAATAATAATAATTTATATACAATAAAATATTATCTGGACTTTTAAGAAAAGCAAAATTCCATGGTATCAGACATGATTGTTTATCCAGATTACTGGTGTTTTAATATAAATGTACTAGATTTATTTTAAATAACGGAGATTTTCTGATATTTGTCTTTTTCTAAACTGCAGAGGATACCAACACATAGACTTAAGCTGAAAGATATTTAGCTCTAAAATTGATTATGTGAAAGTTGGATGTAAATATGATTGGTTCAGAAGCCAACTGAGCAAAGTCTGTAAACAAAACTTTAATTTTAATTAAAAAGTGGAAGATTTTGCATTAATGGTTATAAGTCACAGTGGGAATATGAATGAGCTGTATTTTACGAGAAAATAATGATAACTAATTAAACATACAAATTTATTGTTTTAACTGACCATATTGTAATGCGTACAAACATTTTACATTCTTTACCAACCAGTTTCGCTAGCAAACTGTCTAGCTTTTTCAAGGTGTTGACGGAAAAGCATAAAAAACTAGTAAATGCAAATTGAAAGGAACATTAAAACGTTGTGAACATAGTAGCTAAGGTTACACGTTCGTGTGACAGAGACTGAAAGGACTTATTGTTCTTATTCATTATCACACATACGTGTTTGTTGTAAACGTGTAATATGATTACTGGCTAGCTGTAGTTCAGATGGATTTAGAGAGAGGATCAGGTTTTTCCACGAACTTTTTAGAATAGTACCCTGATTTCTGTTGAGGTTACCACCGGTTATTAACACTATTGTGGCTTCCTTGAATAAATGATGTCTGTAGTCGTCATCCAAATATGGCATGGAGCTGTTTTGCCACTCAATCATGTGGTTAGATGTACAGAAATGATGTGCTAAGCCAGAAGAAATACTTCTGTTGTAGTTTAACATCACCAACATGTTCCTTTTGTCTGATCTCTAAACTCCATGAAGTTTGTCCGATGTAGGCAAGACCAAAGGAGCAAGGAATGTAATATACTCCTGGATATTTGTAGAGGCACCCCATCTTTTGGGGATCCTAAAACCTGTCTGATGCTGGTGGTTGGTTTGAAGACCACTCTGATGTTGTAGGTTCTTAGTATTCTGGCTATTTGACCTAATTGAACTCTCACTAATAGCCAACACATCACAAAATGGATATCCTCCGAACATCATCAAAAATATCTATACGGTGTAAACACCAAACAAGAATAATCAAGCTCCCAGCACATTTCTACTGTAGTGATCCCTTTCATCAGGTCAATTTCTTATCAAATAGCCAGAATACTAAGAACCTACAACATCAGAGCGGTCTTCAAAACCAACCACCAGCATCAGACAGGTTTTAGGATCCCCAAAAGATGGGGGCGCCATTCTACAAATATCCAGGAGTATATTACATTCCTTGCTCCTGTGGTCTTGCCTACATCGGACAAACTTCACGGAGTTTAGAGATCAGACAAAAGGAACATATTGGTGATGTAAACCACAACAGAAGTATTTCTTCTGGCTTAGCACATCATTTCTGTACGTCTAACCACACGATAGAGTGGCAAAACAGCTCCATGCCATATTTGGATGACGACTACAGACATCGTTTATTCAAGGAAGCCACAGTAGTATTAATAACCAGCAGAAACCTCAACAGAAATCAGGGTACTATTCTAAACAGTTTGTGGAAAAACCTGATCCTATCTCTAAATCCATCTGAACTACAGCTAGCCAGTAATCACATTACGCGTTTAAAACAAACACACGCATGCGTGATAATGAATAAGAACAATAAGTCCTTTCAGTCTGTCACTCGAACATGTAACCTTAGCTACTAGATTGTTCATTTTTTTATGTTCCTTTCAATTTGCATTTACTAGTTTTTTATGCTTTTCCATCAATGCCTTGAAAAAGCTAGACAGTTTGCTAGCGAAACTGGTTGGCAAAGAATGTAAGATGTTTGTACGCATTGCAATATGGTCACTATTAAAACAATAAATTTTTATGTTTAATTATCAAACAACCAAATATGTTGAATTTAATGATAACTAATGACATAAATTGTTTGCCTAGTGAAACTATTTGTTTATTTTATTATATTCTATTCCTTAATTAAATTATTAATATAAGTCCACTATGGATATATATATATATATATATATTGTTGAAATTAGGATTTACTCGGGATGTATACATTTATAAAAATAAATTTAACTGACTAGAACCCGAGAAAGTATAACAAAAACCTTTAATACATCACAACTAGTTTCATCGGTGCTCCGACTTCTTCAGGTGAGAAATAAAAACACATAAGATATAAAAATAACAAGGTAAAAAATGGACTTTCCAGCTTAATAAAAAGCAGAATAGTAACAGTCGTATTTGAATAGGTGACCGCGTGCTACCGTTGGCATGAGTAGAATGTGTGCGACAGCTAATTTTTGAGCGCTAGTACTGGATTACTGCGCTATGGGAATCGGGTAAATTGTAGCTAAGATTATTGTTTAAATGTGAAGGGTCCAGAACTATTTCTTTTGATTCGATAATCTTTCGAATTCATCCTTGCAAATATATAAATTAGTAGTGCGTTCCCAATCAACTTGATGTGGCTGTTCTTCAAGGTTAGAGTTTGCCGAGAAAAGGACATGACTGGAAAGGGCGCTCGCTCGTGCTCTACTGTAGGAGATGTCACGTCTATGTTCCTAAAGACGAAGTGAAACAGATTTGTCTGTCTGGCCAAAATAAGGTCGACCACAGTTGCACAAAACTTTATAAACACCAGGAAAATGCAGATGTTTTGGTCGACTCAGAAAAGAACGAAGTTTTGGCAGCGTAGTATAGTCGGTCTTTATGTTGAATTTTTTCAGAATCTTAGCTAGTTTTGGGGTAAGAGTGCTGATAAAAGGTAACTGTATATGAGTGATAGGGTTGGAGTCATCTTCTTGTCGAGGATGTTGGCGTGGTCTCAAACGACCAAAACCAAAACACAACCATCTGCATTTTCCTGGTGTTTATAAAGTTTTGTGCAACTGTGGTCGACCTTATTTTGGCCAGACAGACAAATCTGTTTCACTTCGTCTTCAGGAACATAGATGTGACATCTCCTACAGTAGAGCATGAGCGAGCGCCCTTTCCAGTCATGTCCTTTTCTCGGCAAACTTTAACCTTGAAGAATAGCCACATCAAGTTGATTGGGAACGCACTACTAATTTATATATTTGCAAGGATGAATTCGAAAGAAGAATTATCGAATCAAAAGAAATAGTTCTGGACCCTTCACATTTAAACAATAATCTTAGCTACAATTTACCCGATTCCCATAGCGCAGTAATCCAGTACTGGCACTCAAAAATTAGCTGTCGCACACATTCTACTCATGCCAACGGTAGCACGCGGTCACCTATTCAAATATGACTGTTACTATTCTGCTTTTTATTAAGCTGGAAAGTCCATTTTTTACCTTGTTATTTTTATATCTTATATGTTTTTATTTCTCACCTGAAGAAGTCGGAGCACCGATGAAACTAGTTGTGATGTATTAAAGGTTTTTGTTATACTTTCTCGGGTTCTAGTCAGTTAAATTTATTTTTATAAATATATATATATATATATATATATTGGTGTGAAAATAACTGCAGCAGGTACCAGTACTGAAAGTGATACAGCCACTTCAAAATGAAGCCAAAATTTTCAAGAAGAAAAGAACTTTTTGTCAAGAGTGGGAAGAAACATATTTAATTATATTAAATGAAAACAAACAAGCAAAAAAGATTATGCAGCTGAGGCCATTTGTACACTTTATAAAATGACTATTCATCAAGTTAAATCTATGCTATGCAGCAACATTACAACACTCGTGAAGCAGAAGTTGAGAAAAAATGGCCAACTCCTCATTTACGTTGCACACTTATTGCAAATTTTAAAAAGGATATGGCTTCTCAAAGGGAACAAATGATGACTTTCCTCTCAAGAAATGATAAATTATATTTAGAATCTTTGAAAGTGAGTTTTTTTTTTAATAAGAAAATATCACAAGCCTTTTACCAAAAGTGAATTGTTGAAATCAATTGTAGGGCCTTAAAATTAAATATTTCAAAATATGGCTTTCAGTAATGATTCATTTCAACAATGAATTAAGGAATTATGTGTGTTTATAGGCAGAGAAGTAAGTTAATCGATAAATAAGAGGGTTTTTTATTTCAAATTCATTTCATTTACCAAAATGAAATGAATTTGAAATAAAATTGATTTCATTTTGGAATTGATTTGAAAGATTTTTATCATTCATTTCATGATATGATAAAAATCTTTCAAATGGTATGTGCAAGACACTTGGACAACTAATAAAACTAAATTTGTTGAAAAGTTATTATGTCTTATTTTGTTAAAAAAACATCCCAGTGCAATGAACATTGATGCAGTTAAAGAAGATTTTTTTTAAAAAAACTTAGTATTTGCACAAATAATTCACATACTCTAACTGCTGATGGCACAAAAATAATAAAAAGGAAAAAAATGGTGCACTATCTTTAATAAAAACTGTCACAATGAAATTTCTTGCATACTATTGTTCATCAAGAGGCTCTCATCAGTAAAATATGTAGATGTTGTGGTATTAACAATGCAAAGAGTTCTAAATGCATTAATTGAGAATAATGTCAAAAAGCATTATGTATTAATAAAAATATGTAAAATAATCTTATATGTCAAGCTGAGAATGATAATTTTTTGACTTTACCTTCTTTAAATAGTTTTATAAATATGATGTTTAATAGAACAGTTCGAACAAATATTAAAAATAAAATTACAGATTGTTTGAAATCTTTCAACACTGAACTGAATGCAAGATTTCAAGAACTTGATTTATTTTTAATCTGTTTTTCCATAACCTCTCCTTTTCACAAGAAATGGAAGCAAAAAGTTTTGAATCATTACACAACAGACTAACCTCATTTTCTGCTATTTCAATTCTTAGCTGGACAAATGTAAAATATACCTTAATGGAAATTCATAATAATGATTGCTTGAAAATGTTTTTTCGAAGATAAGAACTCGACAATAGTATCATTTTGGACTGATGTGTATAACAACTCAAATGAATATAAAGAGTTATTAGCTACGGTAGCTTTATTTCTTTTATTGGTATTCCCAACAACTCTTTACTGTGTGCAAGATTTTAATGCATTGCATTTTATTAAAAATAAATATCGCAACCAATTACAAATGAGAACTTGATGGCAGCAGCAAGAGTAGCATTGCAAAATATAACTGAAAATAATTTCCTTTTGGAAAAATTATTAAAGTAAATAGATATACAGTTGATCCTTGAACTGCATAGGTCCACTTATATGCTTTTTTTTTAATAAATATATTGGAAAAATTTTTGGAGATTTGTGACAATTTGAAAAAACTCAGATGAACCGCATAGCTTAAAAATATCAAAAAAATTAAGAAAAGTTAGGTATGTCATGAATGTGTAAAATATATGTAGATACTGGTCTATTTTATAATTTACTAGCATGAAATGCAGACAAATCTATTATAAGTTAAAATTTACACAGGTAAACACTTACAGACCATACACACTGCCAGTCAAGAGAAATGTAAACAAATGTAAAGATGCAGCATTAAATCATAACTGAGAAAATTAAGTGTTATTAATTAGTTAAATTAATTAATTAGCATAAAATAAATTTTATAATGGTTCATTCATTAATGTATAGGCTAGGCTACTGCAAAGCAATCGTATTGATTGCACTAGGCTGCCATAAAACCTAGAATGAATCCTACCATTAATTGTTATACCTGTAAATAAATATGAATAATTCCTTTTTCACATTATCTTTTCATTTTTGATGCCATCATTATCATCATGCTTTTCAAGGATTTAGGCAGGCCTAGAGTGACCAGTTCTGCTGTTAGAAGTCATTGTTGAATCTCCTTAGAGGATGCCCTCTGGTTTTCTTTTTCCTAATGGGTAATTTAAGCCTTGTTTTGGTAATCTTTCCGTTTTTATTCTTTCAACATGTTCCATCTATGTATGTTTATATTTTTTTAATTTTTTCTATTACTGATTTCTGGTTTAATTTTTTCATAATTTCTTCATTTCCTTTGTGATTGTATAGAGTATACATTGCAGTTTTTCTCATAAACTTCATTTTAGCTGTTATTAATCTTCGTTTCTCTTTTTGTTTTAGTGTCCAGATTTCACTTCCGTACAATAGGACTGGTAGGGCTAATGTATTGTAAACTTTTAGTCTGGTTTGTTTCTGAACTAGGTTAGGTTTAAATATAGAGTTAATTACACCTGTTATTTTTAAATATTTAGCAATTTTAGGTTATCTATTTTATTTTCATATGTAATCATATATCCTAGGTAGTTAAATGAATTCACCTGTTCTAAAATCTTATCATTTATTACTATTTTAGTTCTTATTGGATCTTGTCCTTTAAAGGCCATCGTTTTTGCTTTTTCTGTTGATGTTATCATTCCATAATCTTTGGCTATTTAATTTAAATTTCAAATTTTTTTGTAAGTTATCTTCAGAATTTGTAATTATTATGTGACAAGGGGAATCCTTGTATGGGCTTTTTCAGTTGAAGGTGAGTTAGCCAATCTCATACTGTGGTAACAGAGTTTTTCTCCTGGAAACTCAGATTTTTCATTCCACGTACAGACAATTCAGCCTTCAGAACACACGCAGTACAAACAAAAAATACTGTTGTTGATGGTGGTGTCTTAGTTGGAGAATTGGGTAGTAGTGGAGAGGAAGAGATGTATTTAACGAAGTAGACTGGTGTACCCTCCCATGATGAGTCCTTGGGCTCCCTGGAGGTGTCACGTAATAATAATAATAATAATAATTATTATTATTATTATTATTACGTTTAGATAAATAATTAGAATGAGTTGCTGAAAGGGGACATCCCTGTTGGACTCCTTGGTTTATCTTTCTCGGATATGATAGTTCATAATTTAATCTTATTTGTATTTGATTATTTTCATGTATACTTATGATAGCTTTTAGAATATTATTTGGTATTTGTCTTTCTTTTAATATGTTAAATCAAATACTTCTTTTAACTTTATCAAATGCTTTTTCAAAGTCAATAAATGTAATATGTGTTTCTAAACTGTATTCGTATCCCTATTATTAATTTTAGGCAAAAGGCCGGGTCTATACATGATCATTCTTTTCTAAATGTACTTTGTACTTCTTAAATAAAGCTTTCAGAATATTTTATTAGTTATTTAAAATTCTGCTATATATTTTGTAACAGGAATTTTGAATGCTTATACCTCTATAATTTTTAGGGCATCTCTACTACCTTTTTTTTTTTTTAAAGATAGGGATCACAATTGCTTTTTTTCCATTCTATTGGTGGGTTACTTGTTGAATAGATTTTATTTAAAAATAATAATAGTCTTTCTTTGAACCTTGTTCCTGCATATTTATATAATTCTAAACCTAGCTTATCTTCTCCAGGTAATTTTCCATTTTTTTTGTTACTTTCAGGCTGATTTCTAATTTTTCTTTAGTTATTTCCTTTTTATTTTTATTAAATTTTTATCAGGTATCTTTTTTAAAATATTTATCTGTCCACAGTTCTGTATAGAAATTTAGAAATTCTCTAATTTCAATTCGGTGTTTAGTTTTATGCTTTCTTTAGTATCTGTTTAAATGTTTCGATATGTTATGTACATTGGGTCTTATTTTATATAAATCATGTTCTAAATTAGAAACAAATTTGTTCCATGATTCTCTGTCTTTTTCTGACTTCTCTTTTAGCTATGGCTCTTATTCTTTTATATTCTATTTCATCTTCTAATCTTTGGCTGCTTAACCATTTATGATATGCTCCTTTTTTACATTTGATTATTTCTTTGATTGTATCATCCCATATCTTCAATTTTTTTTTCTTTTTATTTGTTTATCTTAAATTTATCTTAAATTTTTTGGTTTTTCCTAAGCTGTCATTTGCTGCTATTTAGTATCGTTTTTATATTATGCTGTTCTATTTTTTTTATTTCGTTTTATTTTATCTAAATATTGGCTAATTCTTTGTTCAAATAGCCATTGTATATTTGTGTCATTTAATGATTTAGTTTTATAAACAAATGTTTTACATTTTCTTTCTGTTCTTGTTATTTGTAGCCATTTTGTAGGTAATCTTAATTTTATTTTAACCAGGAAGTGGTCACTACTTATTTCATATCCTCTGTGAACTCTAACATCTGAAGAGAAATTTGTTTTATATAAGATAAAGTAATCTAATATTGATTTCCATCCTGTTGTTGCCCAAGTATATTTATGTGTGTCTTTGTTTATAGAAAGAATTCATTATTTTAATGTTATTATAAAACTACAAAGGTGATCAATTTTTTACCATTCCTGTTTAAAGTATGTTCTCCATATGTTCGTGTATTATTATGAATTTTTGTGTTTCCAATTCTTGCATTTAAGTCTCCTGCTAATATTACATAATCATTTTTATTTATTTTATAATATATATATATTGATTATAAAATTCAATATTATCCTCTTGTCTTCCTTCTTCTAGGGCATATAAACCAATTATTGTTAAATAACCTGTATCTATTTTTATTCTAGCAAGTAAATCGTTCTTCAAGTACTGCATATCAGACATCCCCACCTATCTTTGCATCATCAGCAAATAGTTGTATGTCACCTGTCAAATCCTTCCAAATATCATTAATGTACAGATTGAATAACAGTGGACCATGCACTGATCCTTGTGATACACCACTGGTTACCTTAAATCAGTCAGCCATCCTCTTATCCACGCTAATATTTTATAATCCAAACCCATATTCTCCAATTTATGCAATAGTCTACCATGTGGTATTCTGTTGAAAGCCTTAGCAAAATCCAGAATTATCATATATCCATTCCCCCTTGTCTAGCTGAATGGTAACGTTATTATAGAATGTGAGCAAGTTGCTAAAACTTGACCTTCCCTTAGTAAACCCATGCTGTTCATTGCGAAGTAGAGATTCACTGTCAACCCATTTCTGAATGCAAGCCCTAACTAATTTTTCTAAAATCTTTACTATCACTTCTGAGATACCAATTGGTCAATAGTTGGACTAGTCTTTGCACCACCCTGGTGCAATGGAATTTTCTGTACATTCTTTCCATTCCTACTGAATCTTCCCTGTTCTGAGACTCATATATATAGCCTGGTCAAGGAATAGCCAGTTCAGCTGAACACTCTTTTAACACCCGTGCTGATATCCCATCAGTCCCTATTGCTGAATTCTTGTTCAGCTTGTGCACCAGCTCTAATACCTCTTCCTCACATGCTAGATTTTCTTCATCCAGTGAGTTCAGTGTTGCATACACCAGGTTGATAACTTTTAACAAAATGGGCACTCAATAGTTGAACAACTTCTTCTGCATCTGTCACCCCCACACCATCTGCATTTAGAAAAGTTATTCTTTCATATTCATTCTTTCTTTTACTTACAGCATATTGATAGAATTCTTGTGGGCTGTCTTTAGCTTGCAGAGCCAGTTTCTTTTCATGCTCAGACTTAGCTTTCTGTACAACAGTTGCTGCTTATAATTTTCATATTGGAGACGTAATCCTTATTATGTCCAATATGAAAATAGACAGCATCCTTTTCTTACGAATCTCTTTCTTAATAAGATTGCATCCATTTGACTCCTCTATTTATTCTTCGACCTCTCAGGACACATTCTGATATTGTATCATTTAATTATTTTTTAAATGCTTCCTGTGTGCTGTTGATATTCTTCCCATCCAGCAACCAATCCTATTCCACTGAACTCAGTATACTCTTCAGTTGGTCATAATTTCCTGCTTTGTAGTTCAGCATGTAACCTTTTCTGAATGGAACATTCATAAACTTAGTTACTTACCAAGTGAGTACCGCATGATCACTGTCACCAATCAGAGACAGAATAGTTACATCTTTAACTGAAATGCCCTCTGACACTAATCAAATCTAACACTCCTTGACCTTGAGTTCCTTCTGTCACATGCTGCATGAGGAAGTTGCTTCGCAGCAGTCAATAAATTCAGTTTCATTCTTCTCATGAGATTTTACTGCTATCCAATCAATATTTGGATAATTAAAGTCTCCTATTATGATTACTCTTTTTGTGCTCATCTTTTCTATTTGGTGATGCATTTCTACATCACTAGCAACCGATCCACCAGGTCTGTAACAACATCCCACTGTGTAATTGATCTTGTTAGATTCCACCTCACACCAGATGGCTTCAAACTCACTGCCACATGAAATAATGTTACTAGTACTACAATCATAGGTCTCAACACTAAATGAATTCATGTCATCTGATATCATTAGCTGCATACCCCCCCCCTACTCTTCTATCCTGTCTATCCTTCCTAAAAATGCTGTACCTTTTACACTTGATGCCAGTTAGTATGTCTGATTCTAGCCAGGTCTCTCTCTCTAATGCCTACAATCTGGGGTCCCAGCATATTGACCAATGTATATTATGTCATGTCATATTCCCTTCAGCCTTGTGGCTGGTATATCTTATGTGGCCATAAGTATATCTTATGACTGTAGCCATGTATGCTCACGGATCCTTTAGTCAAAAGAGGCCAGATAAAGGTTCCTCACGTCATAGACAGGAATCGAACCTAGATCTTTCCCACCAAAGGGCTTCGTTTATAACGACTGAGCTGCGGAGGCTCTAATGTATATTATACATTGTAGAATTTAAGAATTGCACTTTATATATTGTCAGCATCTCATGGATGCTATTCAACACTATCTGTGACAGTTTCAAAGAAACTGCTATCTTTGCTTGAGGTCACACTGCTGAGTCTGTCTTAATCTGTATCAGAAAGTGAAAAAATAATTGTCACCATAAATATCAAGAATTCAGCATCATACAATAAGCACATATTTTCCATGAGAAATACAGTGAAAGCTTTTCATTGTAAGACTTGCAGATTCAACTACTATCTAGAAAATAAACATTTATTAACAGTAATAAGCAATTAAAAATAAATGTGTTAAGGCTGTCCTTAGGAGTATATATACAATATATGCACACACAAACAAGCATAAATATATTTTGACTGGTAAGCTGCAAGAATTCTGTGCACTAACTCCTGCCTCCTAGTGAGAGTCTAAAAATAAATAAATCTTAAAGAAGAATCATGTTTTCGGTGGTTAAAAACCTGACCACATTCCTGACTTACCTTGGAAATTTTGGCTGTAAGTTTTGATTGGTGGCAAGTTGAGGAGCTGGTAATAAGGAAAAACTGCTTTGTCAACCTAAAATTCACAATACTGAAAAGAAAGTTATTACTGAATAATCTGTTCAGCAGTGGAGTATATGGTTGAAAAACACATTTGCTGGTCTGAAGGTTTTGCTTATTCCCACTGAGTGTTCGTGGTAAAATTTATGCAAGTATACTTGAAAAACTGTAAATTATATATTTAGTTTAATCCTTTATCCAAGTGTAAGCAAACAAAGTTTGTCCCTGAAGTATCTTCAGGATTGGGGCAAATTCGTGGCAAAGGTGGACTACGTTCTCATCACTTTCCTTAGTATCCCATAATGCAAAGCACATCTCCTTGTGAACATGTATAATGCTATGCATTATGGGAAGGGTCACTACCCAGATCGGTTTCAACCTTTATTGAGGTCTCTTCATTGGGAGCCAGACCCAGAGGCGATACCAAGGTTGAAGTAATGCAGAACTCATATTTCCATATGCCAGTTGCCAAAAGATATCACACTTTATTACACTTGGATAAAGGATGAAACTAAATATATAATTTATAGTCTAACCAAGTGAAAAAAAAACTTTCAACGCCTATCTCTAATCCAGAGTAATTTAATAATAAGGTGTGACACCTTTTGGCAACTGGCATATGTAAATATGAGTTCTGCATTTCTTCAACCTTTGTATCACCTCTGGGTCTGGCTCCCAATGAAGAGACCTCAATAAAGGTCGAAACCGGTCTGTGTAGTGATCCTTCCCATAATGCATAGCATTATACATGTCCGCAAGGAGATGTGCTTTACATATCTGGGATATTAAGGAAAGTGATGAGAACTTAGTCCAACTTTGCAACGAGTTGTCCCAGTCCTGAAGATACTTCGGCTGCAGACTTTGTTTGCTTACACTTGGATAAAGGATTAAACTAATTTATAGTCTAACCAAGGGGGAAAAAAGTAGCCTGCTTGAGTCTTCTAACAAAGTACTGAGAATTGTAGCCTGCCACGTGGCTGATGAAGCATTAGCAAATTCAAAAAACTATTTGGTTGTTTGTTCTAAGTGAACTGAAATTTGTGGTGAACTGCATTTATTTTGGATACAAAATGTTGTCAGAAGAATTATGGAAGGGAAGGTAGGTGAAGAAGATGTATTCAGGCCACACGGATGTTGTCATAATCAGTTTCGCTTGAAGACAGATAGTTGAGCAAATTTGGGAATATAGCAAGGATTTGTATTTAAGTTTCGTAGAGCTCTTCAAAATGCTATAGTTATATGGTGTAAAAAGGGACATTATTTCAAGAAAAACCATTTGACAAGAAAATTAACCTAATGTGTTGCAGTTCTTTCTGTAGAAGTTCATTGTAGTAGAACATCAAGAATTGGTACGATGTATTAAGGTCTTGATAGTCCCAACTTTTTTTTTTCATAAGAATAATAGTGTGATTCTGCATGAATATAGCAGCCTGCTTGAGTCTTCTTACAAAATACTGAGAATTGTAGCCTGCCATGTGGCTGATGAAGCATTAGCAAATTCAAAAACTATTTGGCTGTTTTGTTCTAAGTGAACTGAATTTTGTGGTGAACTGCATTTATTTTGGATACAAAATGTTGTCAGAAGAGGAACTATTCCAAATGTCCAAAATGTCATTGACATACCTATACTAATGTGTATGAAGCATTCCATAAAATAATTGGCAAGAGTTGAAGAATGGGGACTTCCCATTCCTGTCTTTTCAGTCCATTGGTATAGCTTGTTTTGAAAGGTAAAATATCCAGAGTGAATAACAACGTCAAGAAGTTTGAGAATTTCAGATGAAAATTATTACTGAAATAATTTGACGATATTTGACAAAGGAATGTTGGTGAACAGTGATATCCAAATTGATCACAACATATAAAAAGCTTATATCAAGATAACAAATTATTTTGTTTTTAAAGTTCATAGTTTTTTTAAATATACAATGAAGATTTTCCTGTGGAAATTTGTCCAGTAAATTGGACAAATATTTTGATAGCTTATAAGTAGGGTAACTGATACAGTCAACAATAGGCCTTAATAGAACACCAGGTTGTTGAATCTTAGCCAAATATAATATAGGTGGATGTACATGGAAAGTTTTTAAGTTTTTTCTTTAAGTGGTCATCCCAACTAGAAACATTGTCACTGAGATGATTAAGTCTATTGATCTAGCTACCATTAGGATTAGTAAAGAGAGGTCGGTTAAGTAGAATAGTCACAAACTATTAATGAAATCTTCTTATAATATTTTCACCTATCTTGAGCATCTACAGCTTTGGCTTTATCTGCTTGAGTAATAATCAAATTGTTTTTATTTCTCAAAGGCTAAAGCACTTTAAATTCTGAAACTGTTTTATTTCTGCACTAAAGATATGTGAAAACATAAGTATCTTTAGTACAGAAATTTTAACAATTATGGTCAAGATTTTCTGCATGAAACAACAGGCCTTAATTTTCTGTCTTTATTGGTGTGCCAAACAGATTCTGAGGTCAGGCAGAATTGAAAGAGAAGTACTGTTTAGAATGAAAATGAATACTAAGCTTTTTGAAGGTTGAAGAGGCTAGGGATGTGATGTGTTTGTGTCAGGATAGGCTAGATGTTAAAGTCAACCCAAGAAGCAAAAAAATGATCCTGGTTGGTGAGTAGAATATTATCTGAAGTGGGGGAGATTGCATCATGGTCTTTCTTCCAGGAAATGAGACAGAATTGCAATTTGGTGGCATTAAAACTCACCAGGTTACTCTCGCTCCAGTTGAAAATGGCAAGGAGATCAGTGTTTAAAACATAAGTTATAAAATTTATCTAGTGAAGTATTGAGCTTGTTATGCTGGCAGGATCTAGTGATGGCATGAGTATTCTTATCTTTGAGGAAACATCCATCTTTCACTTGTATGAATTACAGTCAAGAACTGTAATGATATTGCTTTTATGAGGGTGGTCTGAAAAAGTTCTTGGCCTAACAATGAAAAAATAATTTATAATTTCAAAATTATTTTTATTTTTCAACATAATCTCCCTTAAGACCATTATCCCGTCCCTGTAGTAGTTCTCAGTAAGATCTGCAAAATACCCCTCTACAGCTGCAATCACTTCCGGATTCGAAGAAAAATGTTGACCAGCAAGGAAGAGTTTTAGTTTTGAGAAGAGATAGAAGTCAGATGAAGCCAAATCTAGGGAATAGGGTGAATGTGCCAACAATTCATAGTGCAGACCCCTTAATTTTCCCATTGCCAAAACACCTATGTGCGCAGGTGCAGTGTCCTGACGAAAGATGATTTTTTTTCTTCTGCATACCGGGTCTTTTCTCATGAATTTTTTCATCTAGTCTGGTTAAAAGATTAGAATAATATTTCCTGGTTATTGTTATACCCTTTGCAAGATAATTAATAAACAAAATGCCTTTAGCATCCCAAAACACCGATGTCATGACCTTTCCTGCTGATGGAACAGACTTTGTCTTCTTTGGCACTGAACAACCGGCTTCTGTCCATTGTTTTGACTGCTGTTTGGATTCTGGTGTGTAATGGTGAATCCAAGTCTCGTCCATAGTAATAAATCGACACACAAAATCAGTTTTATTCTTGTTAAAACACTCCAAGCACTGCTCGGAGATTTTCATGCGAGTGCATTGTTGATCTGCTATGAGCAAGCGCAGTAACCATTTGCACAAAGCTTTTTCATATGCAATTCTTCATTCAAAATATATCCTACACGTTCTTTTGAAATGCCTATAATCTCAGCAATTTCACTAACTTGATCAATGATTTCTGGTGGTGTTACAATTTTTGGACGTCCTTTGCGTGGATCATCTTCAAGGCTGGTACGGCCATGTTTAAACTCGGCAGCCCATTTCTTAATTGTAGAAAATTTAACAATTTGTAGAAAGTGAAGGAGAAGTGTCCCCATAAACTTTTATGAACTTCGAATGAATTTCTTTTGCCATTAAACCTTCTTTTACAAAAAATTTTATAACTCATGATACTCAATTTTATCCATTTCAAGGGATACAGACAACACTTTTGCTTCAGATAGCTGTATAAAACAAACTACTTGATAGAATGGCTTGCAGTTTCACATGGATGCTTATGACAGATGTACCAACTTAGGGGAAAAAAACATCTTGCCGATAGTGTTGCATTTATGGTCGAGGCCGAGAACTTTACAGATCGCCCTCGTATATGCTCATTTTCTTACTTGGACTTTCTACACATTATCGGACTTAACATAATGCATCTTTTCAGCGAAGATAGCATTAAATTATGTTTCAACATTGCCAAGTTATTTTTGGTTCAAAGCTCCCAAGTTTAATATTCCAGTTGCTGAAAGCCTTTCATAGTTTGAAGAATATCACTGCATTTCTTGACTTGAATTCATATAAGTGAAAGATAGATATGTTCCTTAGTGATTGTAGTATTCATGCATGCTGTCATTTGTAGGGCTCTCATTAGTAGCCTGCTCAACAAGTTCAACACTCTGCTAGTAATATCATATCTCTTTGAATCAAAGAACTGTTTAGAAACTTAACTTATCATGCCAGACACTACCTAGGATATACGGTTTCCCTAGCAACATAAATCTTAGGCCAATTGTTAATTCCATAGAGTCCTACATATAAAATTTCTGGATTCATTTCACTTATAAGCCATTCCTATTGTTTTATTGAAATTACCACCAAATTTATCTGAAAAATTAAAAACTTCAAACTTGATTTGACTAGTATGATGATCAGTTAAGACCCTTAACTTACTTTTCACCAGTGTTTTTTCTTTGAATGGCACCTCAAATGTCAATCTTCTGAATTTCCAGCTGACATAGTTAATCTTTTTAAATTTGTTATGAATTCAGAATATTACACTTGAAATGGCAAATTATATAAACATATCTGCATAGAGCAGCAATTTCCAAACTGGGTTACCTGGAACCCTAGAGTTCCACAAAAATTATATAGGAACAAAAACTTGCTATAAAATATTTTATGTTGTGTCAAACACAAACAAATTTATCTTTAAAGTGATGTAAAGTAACTATATACATACACCTACAAATTTGAATACCCCTTCAAAGAGAATGCTGAGGCTTTCCATTTCCCAGCCTTAACTTCACTGATAGACTTTCCATGCCAAAAATAATTTGGGTGATTATTATTATTAGCAAGTGTTTATTAGGTTCCTAATAGTGTAATAGTTTGCAACCCTGGCACCCTTGTGACCATTGTTTATTCTATCATCATCATCATCATCAAATTCCTGCCATGTACCCTCAAGGGGTGTACAGGATATGATAGTACTACATGAAAAATTTACATCATTACTAACTTCCTATCTACAATTTTCCTCTAAATCAATCTGTTACTTGTCAAGACTCCAACATTATCAGATCTTATATTTCTATCATCTAAGGCACTTTGTACCATATCAATTCCACCTATATTTTGGTCTTCCTCTGAGTCATTTTCCTGCCAACCTGGCAGAGAACACTTGTTTTGTTAATCTTTCCTCATCCATTCTGTTTAAGTGACCATACCACCTGAGATTAGCTCTGCTGATGCATTCCTGGATGCTCACAATGTCAAGTTTCTTTCCTAATATCCTCGTTTTTAATATGATACTGCCATTGATGCCATCTGTTCACATGAAATAAAATATCTGTATTTTACAGTAAAATTTTAATAAAATATCTTTACTGTGTTTTATTTAAATGGAATTCTCACAGCTAGCTGTCTCTCCATGAAAAAGAGTCCATGTGTGTGCATTTCAGATTAAATATCATCTATTTCAGCCTTGATTTTTTCTCCCTTATCTCTTGTATTGAAATGTATTCATGTAAAGTGTGATGCATAATTATGCACAGATTTTCATTTATATAAGTGAAAATAACCATACAAACAAAATAAATATTATTTTGTTGTAAAAATTCCAAAATCATTTTTTTTTTTTTAAATAGATATATCAAGCTTTAAACTAGATGCTGAAACCTCAAATTCCAAAAAAGAGTCAAAAGATAAAAAAAAAGTCAAAACTCCAGATATGCCTGTATTGAAACCTTTATCAGCATCATTGGTGTATGATATAAAGTGAGTAATGTATAAGTTTGTTGCTGTATCTTGTTTAATATATTGAAAATGGCCTATTCAGCAATAAATGTGTTTTTATTCACATTTAAAGATTTTCAAGCAAGCTAAATGCAGGCTTGAAAATTCAACAGATTTAACTAAGCTGGGGAACATCTTCTATCTAAAAAGCCGATTCTGTTTCAATTCTCCTCACAACTCTTTTTCATGGTTGTGTCACTAAGTCCTTTAATTTGTTCATGTCATGATATTTAATCTGATTGAATGCTAATCAACCAACTACATCTACTCCGGTTATAAACAAGTTCTGTTGTTAAAAAAATGTTGTTTTGCATCATTATCCACTGAACTGATTAATCTTATTTAATCTTGTCATCAGTTTGATGGATAACAGCATAGCAGCATCCTTCACTATGGCACTATTCATTAATGCAGCAACTACATGCTCTCAGGTAGACACACCTTGAATATCTTAAAAATGGTAACAGAAACATATATTTTGCATCGTTCATTAATTATCTGATCATTTCTATAAATTACTGTTTTGCATAATTTTTTATCTAAATCTTCTCCAATTTCTGCCAAAAATCCTACCCATGAAATGTAAACCTTTAGTACATTAGTGCTAAGACTAGACTAAGGAATAGATAATGCAGAAACCCTGCTATAGAAACCAAACATGGACCTTTTTAAAGCCACTTCGAAACTTTAGTAAGCAGAATGGCAGTTGGTGAAAATAAAGACATTTGAAAGAAATAAAGAAATGAGATTTATTACATATAAAATTTTTTTGCCTTAGTATCTAAGGCATCTTCAGTACATTGACAATGAAAAAAATTAAAATGCAAATAACAGAAGTATTTTAAAAAAATTGCCATGGTAGTCTGACAGCAAATGATCATCAGATTTCTAATTATATATATAAAATAAAAAAAATTAAAAAATACTTATCATCATCATCAACAACCATGGGTCCAATGTCCGTAGGTGTCTGCTGCCATCTTGATATGATTCTTCCATTGCATTCTGTTTTGTGCAAGATGACCCAATTTGTGTATAGAGTTTCCACACCATTTGACGATGTCATCGCCCCATTCTCTGTTTGGTCTTCCTCTTTTGTTCTTTCCTTCAATCATTCCAAACAGCAACGTTTTTAATTTTCTCTCATCATTCATTCTACATATATGGCCAAACAGACGTAGTTTCCTTTTGATTATTTTCTGGATCAGGTTTTCTTTTGGTTGTATTCGTCTGTAGATTTCCTCATTGTTCACTTTCTGTATCCAGCTTATTCTCAAGATCTTTCTTATAGCACTTCCTCTCAAATGCCAATATCCTCCTTTCAGATTCTCTCAGGAGTACCCAGGCCTCGCATCAATAGAACATGCTGCTGAAGATACAGGTTTCTACAATGTGCAGTTTAGTTTGCATCGTTATAGCTTTGCTCTTCCATATTTTGTCCATGGCTTTTAAAATAATTGTTGACCTGGCTATTCTAATTTTTATCTCTTTTTTTTGGGGTTCAAGTCATGCATCATTGGCATTCAAGATATGTGAAGTGTTCCACATTTTCCAGTTGAAATCTGTCTATCGTAACTCTGTTCAGTAACTCCTGTTGTCTGAATATCATTGTTTTAGTTTTTTCAAAGTTGGCATTTAGTCCATATCTTTTTCCTTCTGTGTATAGTGTTTGCAATGTCTGTTCCAGCCTTGCTGCATCTTCAATCACGACGATGTCATCTGCAAAGCAGAGGTAGTTTATTCTCATGCCATTTATTGAAATGCCTCCACTTTCTTTGTTAATCTTATCATCAGATACAAAAAAATTAAAAAATGCCTATATGTGACTATAATAAGACAATAATTAGGAATTTACAGAAGATTGATGCAGTAATATTTCCCATAAAAGAGATAATAACTGAAGGCCATTAGGTCTATTTAAATTCAGCCAGTGTAGAAAGACAGAAAGGCCTCACAGCTCTTTTTTTTTTATTATTATTATTATTTTTTTTTATTTTATTATTTATAGTATTCTAATCATAGTACTCTATGTTTTGTCAAGATGGCATGTTCAGCTGGCCAGATTGCTCAAGTTCATGGCACTAAAGACTGTCCACAGTAAGACAAGCCATAGGAGCAAGGAATCTGGTAGACAGGTGGAAAGTTGAATGGAAGAAGCTTATCTTTAGGAAAGGAAGGTAGAAATCTTCCCAAAAGGATGAAAGGACACTAAATGTTGAGAGGCCTTAGAACTGTAGCTGTATGTTTAAATGTTCCCTTGACATATAGAAAAGGAATCAGAGAGATTTCTGTGAGATCTTAGAGAATGGGACTTCAAATGCTTTGTCTATAATAGACTCATTTTTTAAAAAGCCGAATTAATATAACTTAGTTGTTGATGTAGAAAGTCTACAATGGAACATAAAGTATGAGCACAGTGTGACAAAGTCTTAATGGTTCCAACTTTTTGATTGGGATCATGATGAGAATTAACATAATAACACTGTGTGTGTGTGTGTGTGTGTGTGTGTGTGTGTGTGTGTGTGTGTGTGTGTGTGTGTGTGTGTGTGTGTGTGTGTGTGTGTGTGTGTGTGTGTGTTTAAAAAAATAAATGGTTTGTAAACTGATGAAGAATCAACAATGCATCTAGAAATCTGGCTAGTTGATTGTTTTTCTCCTCTTCCTCTAGGGTGAACTGAATTTTATGATTAATCATATTTATTTTTGAGACAAAGTTTCAAGTCAGATAGAGAGAACTGTTCCATATTGATGTTATGTTGATGATATATTTCCAATATGGAATGGTTCTCCATTACAACAGTTTTTAAACTAATTTTAACTTATTAATCTGAAAATTGGATTGAAGATAAAACATTTAATTGAAAACTACTAGTGACCACAGATGACATTAATAGCAAAGTCATATTAGAATGAAACTTGACATCATTAGTATTCAAGAAAATCTGAGCAAAGCTAATGTAAGGTGGCATGGTCAGTTAAACAGAATGAGAGAGGGAAAGTGAGCAAGGATGTGTTTATTGGCAGGGGGGAAGGGAAAGACTCAAGGCCAAAATCTAGCTGGATTTATACATTTAGTAGTGACTTAAAAGAATGAAATGTATGGTTGTGACAGTGTTGAAGAGCTTATGGAAATTAATGTCCATTATACTTACTAGAATGTTTGTTGAACAAATCATGATTTATTATTAACAAATCAGGATTAGTCCTACACTTATCCCGAAATGTTCCGATGACGATAGCATGATCGATACGGCTCACATCCCGTTAACGCTTTCCCCTGCCCCTGTTTCCCATAAAATCCTTCCCCTTCCCCGAAGTAGCACCCTTAAATATAATATATATATATATATATATTATTTTAAAAAAAACCAGGTTTTCTAATTAATCTTCCCACCTTTCCTCAAACCCCCCCCCCCCACACACACACACGTTTCCAAACCACCACCCCCTTAAACAGCCTAACAGCAGAAGTATGGAGAACGAAGACATCCAAACAAGGTATGTGCAAAATTTCTTCCTCTATTAGTCTGCATATATTTAATCTTAAAATACACTTAGAAATAATCCTCCAACAATGGTTTTGTTCACAAGCATGTCTAGGAATGGTAATTTTCCATTCTTTTCTACTTTTAATGTGAATTTTATTTTTGGATGGCAATTATTCAGAAAATATACAGAATCTTCCAAGTCTTTGTGAGTCTGTTTCCAAATGTATGGTGAAGATATGTGGATTTAAGGTTGCCTGAGCTATAGCTGATTCTTCAAATTTTCAGAGAATGGAAAATTACTCATTTCATTCTCTACACTCGAACTTCTGATTTCACACTGAAGATGAAACTATGATTAACTGCTCACTGAACACCTGGACTGTCCTCTGCATCAGTCATGAATCTCCCACTTTCATCTATTAACCACGTCGCCATCAATATGGAAAGATCATACAATCACTCTAGAATCTCACACCATTGAAAAAGTTGAAGAATACATCTACCTCGGCCAGTCCATAAAAATGAATAATGATATATCAAATGAAATAGCAAGGAGAAAAAGATCTGCTTGGATAGCCTTCAAAAAATAAAATCAACAATTACTAACCAAAACATAGATATAGAAATAAGAGCCCTTTTCAATAGTCACATCTTACCAGCATTAATTTATGGAAGTGAAACATGGAACACGACTTTAAAAGAAGAACAAAGCTTAATAACAACTCAACGTGCAATAGAAAGAAGAATGTGCAATATAAACAAAATAGACACATAAGACACACAGAAATCAAGAAGAAGTCTGAACTCACGGACATAATAAAAGCAATCTATAACAGCAAAAGAAAATGGGCAGGACATCTCACCAGAATGAGAGACAACAGATGGGCAGTCAGAGTTACAAACTGGTATCCGAGAGATACCAAAAGAAAACCTGGAAGCCCAGCCTTAAGGTGGGAAGACCCAATGATTAAGAAAGTCGGAAGAAAATGAAGAAGAAAGGCCCAAGACAGGAATAGCTGGACTTTTTACAACCCGCAGTCATGGAGAAATCCTGACTAAAATCACAGGTCCATCAAGGTAATCAATGGTATTACAATTTTAACATGCACTTCACATCCATGGTAACTTGAACGTATATATATGTCCTGGCCGGTTGGGTGGTTAGCATCATCTTACCATAATCATTCTTCTTTCTGCTTGCCACATATTGAAGAAAACTTTTAAGGGTTTTTCTTGTCATGATTTGCTAATTTTTGCTCGTTCTGTACTTCTGTTATCCTTACTGAGTCACTCTCTTAGCCTATTCTTTATACTTTTCATGCAACTGATTATTACTATTATTCATCTCATGCTGCCTCCAAAGTGCCTTCTTCCTCTTCCAGATTCCATGCTTAATCCCCTCATTCGTCCATTTCACACCTACCTTATTCAGCCTTTTGACTTTCGGAATATATTCACACATTTGGAATATATTCCATATGACTAGTCATAACCCATGTGATTGCTTTATGATCACTCTCACTAACTGGAGGGAAGTGCGAAACCGCACTCACAATTACATCTTCTGATGAAACAATCAGATCTAAAACTATCGATCCTTGCATATTCTCCTTTACATACTGTTTGAGACAGTTGTCTCTCAAGAACTCGAGAAATTTATCTTCCTGGTTCCCAAATGCTATCTCTTCATTCCACTATATATTGCCATAATTAAAATCTCCCTCCTCTTGTTCACTAACTCAAGTTGCTTATACATTTCTTCATCACTACCTTCTGCATTCCCTGGTCTACTGCAGCATCCAACAAACTTTCTCATCCTGTAAGCCTCCACCTCACTACCTCAAAACCATTGCCACTATTCCCTCTTTCATGTCTACATTATGTGGACATAATTCCCCTGCTATCATCAGCAGCACTTCCTTCCTTCTATCCTTGCAAAAAAAATACTGCACTCTTCCTTTTTATTCCTGTTAGGATATCATCTTTATTCAACCATGTTGCACTTATTCCAATGATTTTGGGGAGAATAAACTCGATCAATGAAACAGTTTCATCTCATTGTTTCTGATACTCCTGACATTTGTAAATAAACACATCAGTTTGCTTTTAGGTCTGTAACCAGTCCTACCCAAGCTATTTGTTTGCTGTGATTTTCCTGCCCTTGCCCAATCACCTTTATTACCACATGCATCCACTCAGTCTCAACTATTCTAGTCACATCCTGATCTATTCCATTTCTGTGCTGATCATCCATGTACATACATTCACTACTACCAACATCTGCTCTTCCTATGCCATGTCTCCCTGTCCACCCAGGCTTCATCCCCCCCCCTCTCACGCTACTGCTGTTTCCATTGTGAAGCACTTTAGTTTCTTCAGTACCACTCTCCTTATCTCTTACTTCACCTCTTACTTCTGATCTCTTGCTTGCATCACATGCACTGTACTTCCATCTAGCAACAGTTTCTCTAGTTCATTTACTTGCCTCTAAAGCCATTCAAATTCAATCTGTCATGTCTGTATAATTCCGTTTTTTGCTCAAATAGATGCCATAATCCACAAACTGCACTCCCTTCTTCTTTTCACACAGCTCTGCTAGCATACCATTCATGATTATGGCTCTCCATCTACTGATCATTGTCATACCTCAGCAACACACTGACAACCTTTCCTACCAAACTGTTATCTTTCACTCTCCTTGATAACCTCCTATCTGCCCTTACATTCTCCTTATAATCATTTATCCCCACAACCACCACTAATTCTCTTCCTCGTTTTCTCCTCATGTCCAAAGCATGAATTTTCTAGCTCATTAACCACTCCTCTAACAATGGAATGTCTATTCACTTCTATTCTCGGATCATTTGTCACTTACTCTTTTTTTCTTTCATTCTTTTCTTTCGCACACTTTCATTTGTTTCTACTAAACATCTAATATCACTCCACATATTCCTCATTTCATTTTTTATTTTGAATAACTCTGTCATCAAATCTTGCATTCTATTAATTTCACTCTCTGTTGCTACCTCTTGTTCTGCTGCACCTTGCTTCTATTTCCTCATTCATACTTCCTTTTGCTCCCATATCACTTACTTTCATTTTTGCATTCTTTCACTCCCTCAGTCTCACTAGCTTTTGTTCCATTTCAGTTTCTTTCATCTGCACTAACTAATATTGAAAAGTTTTTAATTTTTTTTATTGGTTTTTACATATGTTAAGAGGCCTCCTGATGATGCTGTTAGTCATATATAGACAGCAAAACATGTAGAGAAATACATCTACTATAAATAAAAAGAAACATGTATGAGTTAAAACCTGGCATTTATCATTCAAGTAAATTTTCTTGTAGTGAATAGCATAAAAGGGCAATATTTCCACTGTATAAAGTGCTAATCAGGCCACATTTGGATATCTGTGCACAGATCTGGTCACCTGGCTATATTAGCAATAAGAAAACATTGGAGAGAGTGCAAAGGCAAATAATTAAGACTGTCTCAGAATGTTGAGCAGGAGGACAGATTAAGTGAATGTGGTCTGCAGAAGTTGGTGCAGACTCTCACCAACTTATATGTCATATAAGTTAGTGAGAGTAACCTATTAGATAGATACAGAGGAATTATTGCTTATGGTAGTGGGTGATGAGAGAATAAGAGGTCATTCCTGGAAACTGTACAAAGGACATGTAAGTAAATGAAAAGGTGTTGACTGACGGAATGTGATGCCAGAATGGGTGGGGTGCTCCAGTGCTGAATGTCCTCAAAGCAAGATATAACTATTGTGTCTTGTGACTTTGACTTCCTGTAATGAATCTTGGACTCTGCGGAAGCTTAGAAATAATATTAGTACTAAAAAAAAGTTGAAAACATCCTAAAAGAGCTTCCTAAACAAAATAGTAGACAAGAAGAACAAGAATATAGAGGAGTGGTATTGCACAACATGGAATAAAAGTGGCATTCTCCCTGTCAAAAGATCTCGAACACAAGTCTCCTTCATCCTCCAAAACCTCTGCATTCACTATTTAAAAAAGAAAAAGAGTATACATAATCAGTTTTTGAAGTGGAGTTTGCTATGTGGGACAAGCAAGCCATTTATAAGAGAGAGACATACATGACAGAACATGTCTATCTCTCTCTTCCTTCCTTCTAAGCTAGTCATTATTTATGTTTTCTTTGCTTCTCTGAAGAAGAAAAGAAAGCATAAATTTGGACTAGTCGGATATACAATGAAGACAAAACATCAAGTACTATGGCATTATACAGAAATAGCCTACATTGATTACAATTTTTTTCATTGGAGCACATCCTGGGAATAATCAAAAATGTTAAAAAAAAAAAAAAAAAAAAAAAAACATAAGGAATGATCCTACATCTGATTATTTGGTTATGTTTCATAAAAAAATAAAAAAAAGCCTGAATATGCAAATCTTGGTCATTATATGCATTACATAATATATCATGAATCACATTCCAGTAGCATACTGGAATATAAACTTTATTGCAATATATAAGTTTTTGCAGCAGTTGGCACCTAACAATTTGTTAAGTATGAACATTTATATCTACTCATGAGAAAAAGGTTTTTTTTGTTTGAGAAATGAAGAAAAATGATTCCATTTTGAATGTTTACATAATATTTATAGGAAACAGGATTACTGGTAAGTATGAAAATTGATTGTATCATTAATGCAAGACTTAAGAAAATTTCACTTATTATAGAACTTATTCAAGTTTAAATGTTTTTTTTTTTTAATGATTAAACATAGACAAGAAAGTTACCAGTAGCTGTTAAGAACTTTTAGGATATCCATATGTATTCAGATATCCCACAAATAAAAAAGGAATTAAATTCAATGCTTTGTTATGATATGCTGTTATTTTATAGTTTTTATTTAAAAAAAAAAAAAACTTTTCCTTTTGTTTATATTTTGAATGTTGCAAGGAAGGTGTTTTATGATGTATCTTTTTTTTTTTTCTTTGACCACTAAAGTTTTGCTTAGTTAGAAACAAAATTTATTTAGATAAGAAATAAGCACGTGAATTTCTTCATACAAACCGAATTTAGAAATTTCAGGGTTGTATACATTATTATGAGAATTCCAAAGTAACTACTGTAATCACCTTATGGAAGTGATTAAATGAACTTACCTCAATGTTTAAACCTTGTCAGATGAGGAAGTGCTTTAATTTCTGCTCTTTTCATGAAAAAAGTTAAAAATAATGAACTTTTCTTTCACTATGAAAATAACTTTCTTGACATTTCATATGCTGAAACTATTAATGGTGGTTTGAATATTTGAACTGAAGCAGAAGTTGCTCTACTTTGTTTCCAAGCATACATATACAAGTTAAAAAATAAATAAATAAACGAACATCCCATATTATCTGCTGTTTGAGAGAGGAGTACATGGAGAAAGAGAATTATGCTTGTTTCCATCTCTTCAATAAATGTGGAAATTCAACAGAAATTAAGAAATATTGAAAGGCTTTTAGTATAGGAACAGTTCTTTAGGGTTAGAGAGCAAACAAGTCAGAAAAATATTCTGGTAATGTGAAATAATGAAAGACTGAGAAAGGAAATTGACTAAAGTTTATTATAGTTATTTTGTATGAATTATTATCAGAAACTTCCAGTGAGTTAGAGATTCATGGAAGGAGGCCCACATCACTGTTATACCTGTTCTTGAATGCATTCATGGCCTCCAAAGCCAGTCCATTCTAATCTCACTCTGCTCTATGAGAGAACAATCTGGCTTTCTCATTCTCTCCCCACCCTTTATAAAATTAAAAATTCTGTCTAATGGTATACTATATGACTCTTTCTGCAGTATGTAAGTCTCCATCATATAATCCCCATCATTCTCCTGTTTGCTAGTGAGTACAGCCCATAAATTCTCAATCTGTTATCATAATCTACATGTCATCTTTAAAATTTTACTTTGCATCATCTCCACTGTATCAGCATCACTTTTGAAATCAGGAGACTATACTGACTACAATATATTTCAATGTATTTCTCTGAGTTGTATTTATAATCTTTGCTGTTTTACTCCTAAACTCCAACTTCTGATCTACTAAAACTTGAAGAGCCCTAGTGCAATCACTAGGGCTGATCACAATATTTAGGCTAGCTCAATCCCATCACTATATTATGCTATGAGATATCATCACACAGAAATTCATAACTAATTGAACTGATAAACATTTTCATGTGCCTACAGTTCCAGCCTATTCAAATCATTCTGTAAATAATGGATGTCAGTTGCATTCCTGATTATCTTGCCCATCTTTACATCATCAGCTCTATGTCTCCTGCCAAATCCTTCCAGTGTCATTAATTTAAAGATGTAATAACAATGAACCAAGGAATGATCCTAGGGGAAACACCACTGGTCACTTTAAATTTTGCACACTCACATACCTCCTATACAGCACTTTTTGATATCTGTCATTCAATTATCCTCTTATTTATGCTAACAGTTTATAATCCAATCCTGTATCTTCCAACATATGCAACAGCTTTCTGTGCTGTATCCTATAAAAGCCTTAACAAAGTCAAGTTTTCAGAGGCATGTGTCATAATGAAGATACTTTTAACATGTAAACACAAAAAATGATAATATTTTGGCTTAAACTAACAAGTCATCAGCAGTACAGAAATGGTTGAACAAAGTAGAATGCTAACAATGGATTATTTTGAAAGATATTAGTATTGTGTGAACATATGATGTGACTATGTCAAAATACATATATGATACTTAAAAAAATTAATGTATGACCTTGCCAAAAATGAGGCTGCCTCATTTTTGGTAAGGTCATACATTCGCTTCAGTACTTTTCTTAAATAGTATTCATACTTAAAGCGCCATCGATAAAACTATCGATTCTATGTTCTGAATCCATCCATGCTGTGCGAAGCTGGACTTTTCGGGTATACTATTATTATTATTATGTGACACCTTCAGGGAGTCCAAAGACTCATTGAGGGAGAGTGTGCCAACAGCATCGAACGATTAATCTGTTTCGAACTACTAACTGCACTTAAACTTGCTTAACTTTTTTGTGAGCATTAGTAGCAGAGGTTCTACCAATCGACCAGCCTTTGCTAGCAGCATAAATGATATAAGATTGATGCTTCTATAGTAGTTTTTCCACAGAACAACCACCTTGCCCAAAATAAAGATTGCACTCACACATGGAACTTGGTGCATGCCTAGAAGTTTAAGAGGAGGCTGTCTGTCCTTAGAGGAGGATAGTTTAATTAATAGGAAAGAATATTGGTATGAAGTTATATTTCTCTAATATTCTTGCAACAGGTTCAATGATACCAGAGATTTAAGGAATTGGAAATTTTACAGTTTATTGCCTTCATGGAGTCTGTGATTCCTATATACTCTAATTTCAAGAAAGCAAGAAACTGCTTTCTTGGCGTATCCACACCATGCTGTGCCATTTCAGCTTGGCACAACATGATGTGAATGCCGAACCTAGAATCTTCTGGTAATGAACTCACTTGCTTCATTATGTTGCTTTAAATATGAACATTTATTTGAGGGAAGTGCTGAAGCTTTATGGAACCACCTGAACTTGAATCGAAATGATTGTTTTTCTTTACCAAAATATGGGAAGGTTTTGTTCTCCTTAGTCATCACTGGTTTTAAAGTATCATATCTCAATGTAGTCATATCATGCGTTCATGTGCCACTGATATCTTTTGAATAATCAGTTGTTAGTTTCGAGCTGAAATATCTGTAAATTAAAAAAATATATATATTATTGTTTCTTGTGTTTATGTGCTAAAAGTATACTTAGAAAAATCCAGTAATATCATATTGTATTCATTCACAATGTCTAATTCAACCATAACATTATAAAATGTAAGCAAGTCAAACTAAAATACGACTTTCCTTCCTTTAGTAAATCCATGCTGTTCTTTTCAAAATATAGATTCACTGTCAGTCCATTTCTTCATTCAAGCTCTTACCATCTTTTCCAAAATCTTCACCACTACTCCATAGAGACTGATAAGTTGATAGTCAGACACATCAGTTTGTCACCCTTGTACAGTAGGTTATCATATGTTCTTTTCAAGCCTGTGAAATAGCCAAATCGGTAGAACACTGTTTTAGCATGTGTTGATATCTTGCCCATCTTCAGTCCCTTTGCCAAGTTCTTATCCAGTTTATGCAACAGGTCTGGTACCTCCTCCTCATACACTTTATCCATTGAAGAAGTAGTATTAAGTTCAATGTTGCATATATCTGGTTGATAGCTTTTAGTAAAATGGATACTCGTTAATTGAACAACCTCTTCTGCATCGGTCACCCACATACTATCTACATTCAGTAGAGTTATTTTTTCACATTCACTTTTGCTTGTAATTCTTTTGTGTTAACTTTATGGAATTGTAAATCATCTGGCCTGTACCTTATAATTTTCATAACTGACATCATCCTTATTCATGCAATATTCCTTCACATCATCTTTTTTTTTCCTTAAATGTTTCTTGCATAATAAGATTGCACATCCATTTCACTGCTGCCCTGCATATTTTTTGTACTGTACAGACACATTGTAATATTGCATCATTTAAGTATTTTTTAAATGCATCCAGTGCACCACCAGTATCTTTCTCATCTAGTAACTAATATCATGAGACAGAATCTTGTATACTGATAGTTTCCTGCTTTCTAGTTCAACATATAACCTTTTCTGGATGGAATATCCATATATTTAGCCACTTCCCAGGTCATTATAGCATAATCACTGGAGGCAGAACAGTCTCTTTTTTTAACTGAAACTCTCCTCTGACAATATAATCAGATCTAGCACACTTTGACCTCTAGTCCTATCATATGTTGAAGAAGTTGTCTTACAACAGCTTAAATTTGGTTTCATTTTTCTCATGAGATTTTACTGCTATCCAGTCAACGTTCAACAGTTATAGTCACCTATGATGATTAATTGTTTAGCACCGTCAATTAGATTTGATTATGTATTTTTTCATCAGCAGCAGGCTAATCTGCTAGATCTGTTAGAGCACACTACTATGTACTTGATCTTGTTAGAATCCACTTTGCATCAGATATGTCTTATGTAGTTGAAATAAATTGAAGTAAACTTTATTATCTTCCCAATCAAACAGAAATGAGCCAAGTAGTGCTCTCTTTTGTGAGTCCTGAACTTATTGCTGTCATTCTGAAAGTGATTTGAAGCTGTTAGTTTGGTTCTAATTATTTCTTCAGCAAAGTTTACTGGGGGGGGGGTGCTTAAGGGTTAAAGCTGCATAACTGAGAGGAGACCTCCACTTAGCCTTTAAAGGAATGTGGAGAATGGACCTAATGTCCAATCCTCACCTTCTCTGGGTGCACATGTTAGGTATCAACCTGGATGCTGAACAAATGAGGATGGGCTGGCAATTTGGGATTTAGCCAACCAAATTGTATTCTTATTGGCTTAAACCAAAATACAAAATGATGGTGCAACATGACAGAATTTCATGCCAGCGGGGGTATCGCCCTGTTAAAAAAAGACCCCTGTTGTTTTCGCCAGGGAACCAGGGCAAAAAGCAAAAAGTCGGCTACTGGAACAAATCTGAAAACACACCCCAACTCAACATCACCACAGTTAAAGATCAGTACTATCAACATAAGTAGCCTGAATAGCAGAGAAATGGAGCTAGCTGAGTAATTAGATAAGTACCAGATCGACATAATGGGGGTGACTGAAACAAAAAAGACAAAAACTGGTGAGATCTTTCTGAGCAATAAATAGAAAATTTTATATTCAGACGATGACAATCAAGGAAAAGGAGTAGCCATAGTATTCAACACAAAATACGAGGCCAATCTTCTTGAATGGCAGGCAGTCTCAAGTAGAGTGATGTGGGCAAATATGAGAATGAGAAACTGAACAATGAGACTTGATGATGAAAGTTTATTTTTCACTTGGCTAGAGTATATAATAAAATTAGTTTAATCCTTTAGCCAAGTGTGAGCAAACAAAGTTTGCGCCTGAAAGTATCTTCAGGACTGGGGCAAGGTGGTACAACACCAGGGCAACTCGTTGCAAAGGTGAAGCAAGCTACCAGCACTCCTGTCTCAGTATCTCCAATAATGCAAAACACATCTCCTTGCAGATATGTCTAATGTTATGCATTAAGGGAAGGGCCACTACCCAGACTAGTTTCGACCTTTATTGAGGTCTCTTCAGTGAGAGCCAGGCCCAAGCTGAGATACCAGGCAGAAGCATTCGCAGGTCACCTCTACCTATAGGAGTTGCCAAATGGTGTGCCACCCATTTTTAATAAGTTACTCTGGATTTAGAGAAAGATGTTGAAAGTTTATTTTTCACTTGGCTAGAGTATATAATAAAATTAGTTTAATCCTTTATCCAAGTGTGAGCAAACAAAGTTTGCGCCTGAAAGTATCTTCAGGACTGGGGCAAGGTGGTACAACACCAGGGCAACTCGTTGCAAAGGTGAAGCAAGCTACCAGCACTCCTGTCTCAGTATCTCCAATAAAGCAAAACACATCTCCTTGCAGATATGTCTAATGTTATGCATTAAGGGAAGGGCCACTACCCAGACTAGTTTTGACCTTTATTGAGGTCTCTTCAGTGAGAGCCAGGCCCAAGCTGAGATACCAGGGCAAGTCTGGGTAGTGGCCCTTCCCTTAATGCATAACATTAGACATATCCGCAAGGAGATGTGTTTTGCATTATAGGAGATACTGAGATAGGAGTTTTGGTAGCTTGCTCCACCTTTGCAACGAGTTGCCTTGGTGTTTTACCACCTTAACCCAGTCCTGAAGATGCTTTCAGGCGCAAACTTTGTTTGCTCACACTTGGATAAAGGATTAAACTAAATTTATTATACTCTAACCAAGTGAAAAATAAACTTTCAACATCTTTCTCTAAATCCAGAGTAACTTATTAAAAAAGGGTGGCACACCATTTGGCAACTCCTATAGGTAGAGGTGACCTGCGAATGCTTCTGCCTGGTATCTCAGCTTGGGCCTGGCTCTCACTGAAGAGACCTCAGAGAAAGCTCCATGTTCCAGTCTTCTTTTGGATTCCAGTTGCCAGTTACCAGATCCCGAGAGAGAGCTCCTATGTTCCAGTCTTCTTTTGGATTCCAGTTGCCAGTTACCAGATCCCAAGAGAGAGCTCCTATTCCAGTATTGTTTGGTAAGAACCCTTCTAGTTTCTCTTTTGTTGGTTTTTATTTTTTGCGGCCTCGTTCCAATCGGTGCAGGTCCCTTTTAGGGTATTTCCTTTCCGGGACTAAAATTTGCTATTCCGTTGATAAGGTATTTGCTTTTAAACAATGTCGAAATTCTTGCCAAGAGTTCGTACTCTCGGGATCGAAATTGACCCAAACATCGACAAAGCGACGTTTGTGAGAGCTCTTCTCAAAGTAGTCAAAGCAGAAAGTATTTACGGGCTTACCCCTTACGGGGGGGGGGGGGGGTAGATTCCAAATAGTAACAAACAACATAGAAACAAGAGAAACGCTCCTTAAAGGCGTAGAATGTGAAGGGAAAAAATACCTACCCTTCCTAGTCGGGAGTATTTTAAAATCCGTAATAATTGACAGGTTTCCACTTGAATATCTAGAGAAAGGGGAGGAAATCATTAAAACCATTTTCTCCAAGTGGGGGACTGTCCGAAACGTAACAATCGGACAAGACGCGGATATCCCAGAGTGGAAATCAGGGGAAGTGAGCATTTCAATCGAGATGAAAACCGAGGTTCCAAACTTGATTTTTTTAGGCTCAGCAAGAGTAATAGTCAATTATCCAGGCGTAAGAAAACAATGTTTTCGGTGCACCGCTTTGGGTCACCTTAGCGCTCACTGCCCGAAAAACAACACATGCCGCAACTGCTTATCGACAGAACACACATTGAATCAATGTGAGTCACCATGCCGTAAATGTGGGAACATATCCCATAAAATAGACATTTGTCCTAATAGGACCCTTGCAGAAAGAGCAGGAGGCGCCATAACACCTGCGGCAGTAGCCCTTCCTAAGCTCACAACACAGGACTCTCGAGCTACCGGCCAAACAGTAAAGGAACCACAAACAACTGAACCAGAAGAGTTTCCGGCCCTCCAACCGCCAGCTACCGCAACGACTACATTAGGAAATCGGGCAATAACTGGGAGGAACGCAGAAGGGAGAATTAGGAAGAAAGAGAAACAGAACACTAAGAAATCGGAAGGCAACAATGACAGCACAGAAACCGAGGAAATGGAAATCAACACCAGTACAACTAAACGACCCATCACGCCGGAAGAAGAAGGAGAAATGAAACGAAATAAACAGGACACTGAAAGCCAAATAGAAGCCTCAAGTTCAGATGAGGATGAGGAAGGAAATGAGATAATATCGCGAAACAACACAGAAAATGAGGAAGAAACCTCATCAGAAGAAGAAGACAGAGAGCAAGGAAACAATCCAGAAACTAAGGAAGGAACAAACTTGATTAAAAGCAATACTCCAAATGGCTCTATCATTTTGAAGAACTTTAAGGGATCTCCAAAAACGGCAGGAAAACTATTTCAGATAATGACCACAAAAGGAGAGCCAACTTTCTTGCTCTTTAAAAGGAGCAATAGACTCATATGGGGAGAACTCTATGTAAAGGATATAACCAAGGTCGAGCCCCAGCAACTGGACGGTCACCTGGACTTAACAGAGGAGGAAAAACAACACTTATGCGACACATTGAAGTCGCTGACACAAGAAGATCTGGAAAAGAGATACCCAGGGATAATGAAGGAATTTGAAAAAAGAACTTTACCAGTAGATACAAACACCGGTTCTTCTCACGCCATTACAAAACCGGTAAAAAGAAAAGAACCCCGATATGAATATTCGAATGTAACAGAACGAATCCTATTCTATCTTAGGAATAAACCCGAGATAAAAAACAAAGTCCACACAGCTGTACAGGAAAAGGGAGACGTGGCTTTGCAATGTGAAGGTGAGCTAGAGAGTCTTAGAATATGGCTCAAGTTTGGGAAAGTCACTTACGACCGAGCGGAATGGAATGAATGCTTGAAGAGAATATGGCAACTTAACGATGAAGAGTCAGTACACGTACTCACAGTGATGGAAAACGTGGTAAAAGACTATGAGGAAGCGGTAAGAGATAGCAGGGCAAATATGACATAAAAAAAAAAAAAAAGCCCCTTCTAAGTTTCTTGGTTCTGTTTCTGTATGTTCACGCTTAATCCACATAGGAGGGGGCAGACCTGAGAACCCGAGCGGCGAAGGCTTACAGCGAGGCTGTGCAGCTCCTTGCGGGCTGCATCACTCGGGCCAGGCTCTTCCCCCGTTCTTGCAGTACTTTTTTGTTAATTCACCGACTTTTGTTGTTCTGTTTATGTGTATTCTAGCTCCTTTGTCGTTTCTGTTTATGTGAATCTTAGTTCTTTTGATTTTTAATTTATGTGTGTCTTCCTGCATTTGTCTTTTCACTTCTTTCATCGGCCAGACATCTGAAGAGGTGGCTGGCCGGAGAACGCGGAGGAGAACGGATGGAGGGAGATAATGTCGGCGATCTGCTTGGTGCTGGCATTTAAGTCAGGCCAGGTGGATCGACTGAGGCCTCTTTTAACTACCTACTACTATCCACTCTATCTTTCTTCTCCTCTCTCACTATCAAGCTGACTCTCAGCACAACTTTTTTTTAAATCTAAAGAGGCCAGTGATGAAAGGCATGAACTCTCATTCTACCTCAATAAAGGTCGAAACTAGTCTGGGTAGTGGCCCTTCCCTTAATGCATAACATTAGACATATCTGCAAGGAGATGTGTTTTGCATTATTGGAGATACTGAGACAGGAGTGCTGGTAGCTTGCTTCACCTTTGCAACGAGTTGCCCTGGTGTTGTACCACCTTGCCCCAGTCCTGAAGATACTTTCAGGCGCAAACTTTGTTTGCTCACACTTGGATAAAGGATTAAACTAATTTTATTATATTATGAACAATGAGACTTATTTGTGCCTATGGTTTCCCACAGAAGGTTCTACTAAGGTAGAAATGGGGGAATTTTTTGAGACTTTAGAGAAAGCATTTAGATCTTCAAAAAGTTGGTCTTTTTGAAGATCTAAATAGCAGAGTAGGAAATGATTGTCAGACATACAAAAATGTTTTGGGAAAATTTGGAGAAAAGGGTAAAGCTAATAATAATGGCAAATGCCTGTTGGATTTCTGCTCAGGACATGGACTGGTTATTGCTAACACCATGTTCCAACTTAAAAATGTGCACAAATGTACATGGAGAGAGGGGGACAAGAAATAAGAAAAGGGGGGGTTCCAACCCTTTTATACTTGCTCTCCTAACGGCACCCTCTTTAACTTCTTTTCTCCGCCCCCTACTTGATTTTACTTCACCGACCAATTAGGGTGGCGTTTTTCTGCCAAACGTCCTTTGGTCGGCGAGCCCGTAATGATGTCTCAATCCGGGAATCGGCCCTGAGCGATAGTCTGTTATTTTTCTTTTGCTAGCCTCTAACTTAATTCCCCTTCCAAAATTTCTCTATGAATTTTCTTAATATTTTAATCTCTAGCCTCTCGCATTCCATCTCTTATGACTAATCCTTTTCTGTCTTATTTAGTTAAATTTTCTTTCTTATATCATATCACAACATTAATATATTCTTTCTCTTTTGTTAGTTAGTTCAACAAATACCTTTATATTTTATTGGATGCAAGAATATTTCTTTTTCTTTTAAATAGTTCATCTATTATCTTTTATGCAGGGTTTTTAATTTATTTATTCTTCATGTTACACCATGATAGCTGAGAATTCTACATTCTTAAGATATCAGGTGTAACAGTGTATTATATCAAACAATACTTAGTATTTATTTGAGTTTTAAGTCAGCAGTTAGAATTGAAGGAAGTACAGGAAGATGGTTTAATGTTAAATCTGGTGTCAGACAAAGCTGTACAGTATCCACTCTCTTATTCATTATCTATATGGATCACAATATGAAGGAAAGTGGTATTAAACCTGATATCAAAATTGGAGATCTTAATGTCAGCTCTTTGCTTTATGCAGACGATGTTATACTTCTAAATAAATCCGCTACAAGTCTGCAAGATTCTCTGACTAAATTGAATAACTGTTGTAATAGATATGGTGTGAAGGTCAGCAATAACAAGACAAAGACAATGAAAATAGGCAGAATCATTGAAAATGTCAACTGCATTGTGAATGGAGAACTTATAGAACAAGTAAAACATTTCAGCTACTTAGGCACGATTTTTAGTGAAGATGGTAAATTAAATATGGAAATAGACAACAGAATCAACAAAGCTGGTATGGTAGGAAGTCAACTGAATAAATTCATATGGAATAAGAGAGAAATTAGTTGGAACACTAAATTAGCTGTATACAAGATAGTGCTCAAACCAGTTTTAACTTAGGGATCTGAGAGCTGGGTCAGAAGTAAAACACTTGACCAAAGACTAGTGATTGCAGATATGAGAGTCCTGAGAAAGATTCTGGCAATATCATATTAAAAATGAGGATATTAGGAAAGAACTTGACATTGTCATCATCCAGGAATACGTTAGCAGAGCTAATCTCAAGTGGTATGGTCATTTAAACAGAATGGACGAGGAAAGATTAGCAAAACAGGTCTTCTCTGCCAGATTAGCAAGAAAATGATCCAGAAGAAGACCAAGATATGGGTGGATTGATACTCTACAAAGTGCTTTAGACGATAGAAATATAAGATCTGATAATGTTGGAGTCTTGACAAGTAACAGACTGATTTGGAGGAAAATTGTAGATAGGAAGTTAGTAATGATGTAAATTTTTCATGTAGTACTATCATATCCTCTACACCCCTTGAGGGTACATGGCAGGAATTTGATGATAATGATGAAGTTTACTGAGACTTTCATATAGAAAGTGACTTTAGTTACTGAATTCTTTTGAATGATGAAGACAAAATGCAATATGTTCTTCGGCTCATGATGAAAGATGCAAGAACTCATTTAATCTACTGCTGTTATACAGACAGGAACAGTTTGTGTTATAACTTCTCCTGAACTCATGAAGTTAAATGATTTAAAGTAAAGTAAATGTTCAAAATTGAAATTCTATGTATTTTATCCATAAAGGATAGAAATTGTCAGAAAAAAGGTAGGTGAAAGTGACAGTATAGAGAAAGTGAACTTTTTTTTTGTGAAAACATTTAAAAGTTTGAAGACTGAGTTTATTAATAGATAAAAGGGTTAAGCTATACACACACACACACACACATACACACACAAGATATCTCAGGAATTCAATATATAGTTTATCTCCAACTTTTTTTTTTTTCATATGTTAAAGTTAAGAGTTAAACACTTTGAATTTAAGAGGAAAAGATAGTTGAATTATGTCTATATGCAGTGGCATAGTCAACAGGATGAGTAAGCATACAATGATTCAACTGACAGAATGCATAAAAAAATAATAAAATACAGCATGACCCATAAGTCATAAAGGAGTTTAAAATGCTAATAACTTTTGAAACTCAGCATTTAATTATTCCAGCGTAAAGAGCATATTACCGCCATTTTATTTTCAGAAACACTCCCTCTGAAAACAGTGATTCATTGCTTGATTGAATGTTTCCAGCAAGAGGGTTCTGTAAGTGAACTGCCATGATCTGGGAGATCTCCATTCTGCCAGAACAGAGGAAACATTCAATGTGTGCAGGATAGCATTGAAAAAGAACCAGGAATGTCAACTCAAAGATATTCTGGCCAGGGTGTGTCTTGGGTGTCACTGCAGTGCATCTTAAACCATTTATGCCTCTTCCCATACAAGATCCAACTGGTGCAGGAATTGAAACTGATAGATTATCAGCAACATGTAAATTTTGTAGTCCACCTTCAACAATTGGCTAGAGAAGAAAACAACTTTATCCACCATCTGATTATGTCCAATGAAGCTCACTTTCACCTCAGTGGTTTCATAAATAAGCAGACGGGAAAAGGTTGTTCACCAGTGTGAAATGCACCACCTCGTTGGCCAAGGATATCATGCCATGATTGAAAATTTTGTATGCTCTGCAGTAGAGGACACATCCAAGATGTGGTTTCAGCTGCTCACCCTGCTGGAGCCACAATGAAACTCCTGAGGCACATTTTTGGTGAGCGAATAATTTGTGAACTGCAATTAATTGGCCATCGCATTCTCAAGATCTGACCGCTCCAGACAATACAAGAGCTGAAGAAGAACGTTCGTGCAGAAATTATGGCACTGAAACCTGAAACATTAACAGCTTTATGGAACATAGAAAGGCTTGTTTTTGTGAAACCAAAAATGAAAGGCATTTATATGATGTGGTTTTTCTTAACTAATAAATAAATCTCCAGGTTTTGTATTTCATTATAACAAAAAAAAAAAAAAAAAAAAGAAGAAGAAAAATAATTAATAAATGAAAAAGTTATTAAATGTTTAAAATCTTTCGTGACTTATTTGCCATCCTGAATAACTTCTTGGAAGACCTGGCCTGCTATACCAACAGTTCATTTATATTTTACTAACAGAAATACAAAAATACAACTAATTGTCCAATTTGAACTAAAATTGAATTTGTGAATTTCATTTTAATAAGTAGACCTATACTGCTGCCCTTGTACACATTGAACAGATATGATGCATCCATAAAGCAATCTGTTATGCTACTATCAACATTTACTAATATGAAGTATACAAAAAAAATAAAAAATACCTGTAAGCTGCTAGCATATATTGACAGCCTAAGTCCTCTTAAGTAAAATTTAAATAAAACTAAGAATATTACGTTAGCAATCATGTACTATTGATTATTGATGTCAAAAGTTTGCTTAGAAATCTGCTTAATGATGCAGATGTCAGCTGTTCAAACTTGGTTGAGTGGGAGATGAGTTATCAAGTTCTCTTTACCTGTTTAAGTCAAGGTTTGTTGTTGTGATCATACTCAAGCAATTTCTGTATATACTTGATTTAATACTATTTTACTTTATAATTTTCAAGATTTTGTTACTCATTACATTTTTAAAATTGCAATGAATAATGCTAGACTGTATTCAGATAAAATATATCAGTTAACACCATGCCTTAAGTTAACTTCTTCTATTTAATTATTATTTTTGTTAGAATTGTACAAGCTATGACGGAAATCAAAACAGATATTGGTTATGCAAGAGCATTTATTCGGTTGTCTCTTGAAAAAAAGTTTTTATCTAAACACCTCAAAAAGTTATTGTCTAACCAGGAGCTTGTAAGGTGAGATTTTCTAGAATGTGTACTATTTACATATATATGTTTCTGTTGTTCTTTTTGCATCATTTTTCATTAACTTTACTTGTGTGTTAATATATGTATAGATGTTTAAGTTGTGGAAATACTGCTCCACATAAAATGGTTGGGGGGAAAAGAGAAACAGAAGTAATAATGTAATGAGTAATAAAATAAAATAAGTAATAATGTAAAGACAGTGATCAGCTAAAATTTTTAATTAATATTTCAACCAGATGAGTAGATAATTATCAAATTGTAAAAATAAATTTACAATTTATTTTTACAATTTGAATCTCTAAGCTTAAATCAAAAACTTTAAAATAATTGGTAAATAATAAATTACATGATAACCACAGTAATTAACTTTAATGAATTAAAAATACAAATATTTCATACTGAAATTAACAGTAGATCATCAGTGTAGACAACAAACAATTCAAAAGGAATGGAATACAAAGTACATAACAATCGGTGGATTGATTACCAATTAAAAACTATTGCTGCATGCTAGAAATTAATAAAATATTATTAAATAATTCTTAAAAACTATTTCTTTGATGGTTACATAAGATAAGAATCTCCCAAACATTTGGGAGAGTGAGACAATCATTTCAATTTAGATTTGGCTGATGTAAAAGGGCTTTGCAACTTTCTTTGAAAAAGGTGTTCATATTTAAACTTGCATCTATGCTTTATCCCACTGGATATTGTGTTTAGTGTCAATACCATGTTGTGCCAGACCAGACTTTACAGGTTTCATGTATTCGATATAATATTGATGTTCATTCATTCTTTTATCCACAGAACATCCTGTTTGTCCAAAGTATGTTAAATTACATTCACACAGTATCTGGTAAATGCCAGCTAAGAGAGATAGGTGCCAGTTTGTCTTTCGTAGATGGCAATAGGTGAGAAATTTTGTTGATAGGAAAATATGCGAGAATGAGATGATACTACTTCAAAATTCTGCCAATCGGTTCTGAGATGCCAAAAATAGAGTGGATTGGAACCCTGCAGTCTGTTGAAGAATACTGGGGTGTTGGAACATAGGAGTCAATTATCTGCTGGATTTGATTAGGGTTATACATTAAATTCCATTAACATTTTGATAGTTAATTACTGTGGTTATTATGTAATTTATTATTTATAGTTATGCCACAGGTACCTTTAAATATTAGCTTAAAATAATTGGGAAAGCAGTATGCATATGTAGTGTATTTCATACTAAATATGCATACTGCTGTGTATGCATATTTTTCACATGATGTGAAAAAATATGCATACACATGATGATGTGTTTCACATCATGGTTGGTAGGAAAATATGGATGTGAAGAACGTGATAGAAGTGAAGTAACATGGATAAGAAATGCAATCCATCAGTTATCTATTAAGAAGTATGATAATCCTTTACACTCAGAAAAATGCCTGACAAGATTAACTTACATTCATAGTTGCATCTCAGAGCCATTTGAAAACACAAAACACATAGTTACTTACAGTATGCAGCAGGATAGCTATAATCTTAAATAAATATATATATATATATATATATACAGTAAACCCTTGATTTAACGGACTAATAGGGCTAAGGGGTGTCCGTTAAATTGCAAATTTTTTTAAATAAAAATATCTGTAACGTTATACTGCAATTTTATCAATATTAGCATTGTAATAACAAAAAAAATTGTTTTACACACACTTTGAGATAAGTTAATGTTCGATGTTGAGGCACTTGGTTTAGGTAATCCTGCTTTAAAAAAACTATCAATTTTTTTTTTTTTTAACTTTTGAATTCTGCTGTATTTTTATAATTAACTCCCTAAAATTACAAAAATGTGTGTAATAAAACTGCTGCAGAAAGTCATGCCATGAAACAAAAGAACCAATTACAATGTGCTCTACAACTGGCACTAATTACAGTGGTGACAGTTGTCGAGCAGTTACCCTCCCTCGATGAGTCTTTGGACTCCCTGGAGGTGTCATGTAATAATAATAATAAGAAGAAGAAACCAAGTTACTGAGGCCATGACAGGCCATTGAGCTTAATGGAAGATGTGATATTTATGCTAGTTCAGAATTGAGTACTTTTCAGAGCATCCTGCAAAATAAATAAATAAAAATTCATCTGTTGCAATTTTAGGCTAAAGGTGAAAGGAGGACAGATTCTTCTGAAACATTACTGGATATAAATTTGTGATATTTTGAAAAAGCATTACAGTTGGAAACGAAGCAATTTAACATTGTTTGTTGTTCATAAAAATGGAACAAGAATATATTTAAAATTGTATGCTTGTAAGCACGGTGACAGTATATTTTTCTTTCTTAGCAAAATTCAACATATTGGAATTTTGAGAAAAGAAAAAGAAATTATTTCAATAAATGTTACTTGAAACATTATGTTAAATATAGATATTTAACATCAGAATTTTCAATGCAGGTATTTGAAAAAGTACTAAAATAATTTATTCAATAATTTTAGCAAAATGAAAGAACCTGAATAAAATATGTTGTTCCATTGCACTGATTTGAAGAATAAAAGATAGAAGCAGTAAATAAATTTATTACTAAGACTGATCTGTCATATTTCAAAATGTATGTAATTTATATATTTTACCTTATTCCACTTATCTCTGTGAACAAACAAAATTAATAAAATGGAAAGGAACATGTTAAAATACCAAAAGACACTTTCTTATACAGAAAATTCCAAGTAAAGCATAAAAGTGCACTTTTAAATTCAAGTGAAGACTTAAGGGTTGCTTCATTAAATTGTTAATGGCTCTGCAGTCACTGTTAAGGAATTAGTGGTGGAATAGAGTAATTGCATGATAAAAGACATAAAACACTCAAGTTTTTATCCTTGAAAAATCATAAGGTTTGTACATATTCGATCCATTTCATCTGGTAGAGAGATTATATCTAAACCTGATATATATATATATATATATGTAATGTATAGTTATCTTTCTCTATACCAGACTATTGCCAACTCCTGACCTGGGCACATAGATAAAATACTATTCTAAAAAAAAAAAAAAAGTCTATAATAAACTGTCTACTATAAAAGCTTTCCGACAATGTCTTATAAGTTTGCTTTAATAAGAATAAATATTAGCTGCACTTTAGCCACCATAGGTGCAGATATACATGTGAAATTCACTCAAATGAAATATTCAGTTCCATGTTCTCACAATAGAATAGAATGACACTGACTTTGCTGTAAATTTAAATATACTATAATATAATACTATAATACTATTTAAATTAAGAAAATATAAATACAGTAAAACCCCTTTTTTACACTTTTCAGGGGACTGATGGAAAAAAGTGTAAATAGCAGGAAATGTAAAAAAAACATTTAAAAAAGGCTAAAAGATGACTTACTGCTAGTATGTGAGTCGACACACTAGATTACAAAATTTAATAACTGAAAATAAATGAATTTACAATTACTTACATTTATCTATTAAAAAAATCTTTAATTGTTCATTGTTTTTTTTTTTTTTTTTTTTTTTTTTTGACATATCCCCAGATTGTTTTGCATTGGGTTCAATGCTTGATCTGTTTTTTACTATTGTGGTCAAAGAGGACACGGAGAGTCCAAGATCTTTTGCTTAATGCTCACATGTTCCGGCATTCCAACCTATACGTCGCAGAATTGCCATCTTTTCTTCTACAGAAATACATTTTCTGTATTTTTTCTCCATGTTACTAACATGGATAATCCACCACCGCAACTTGAAAGCAACTTTCACACGCTAAATTATATAGCACAAATTCTGCAATATCAATTCATACTGTGATTGAAAAATCACGGTATCGCTCATCACTTCATTACTGCTGCAAGCGTGCAAGTCACTGTGATAGTGGAAACGAAACTGCAGCCAAAAGCAACGCCATCTGGGAACACAAATGCGCAGATTTCTGCAGAAATCGATTCGAAAATCAGTATTGTTACCTGAGATAAAAATGCAAATCATGGGAAATAACGTCCACATCAAATTGTTAATGGCAGGAAAACAATATATCGTAAGAATAGGTCTTAAGACGGGACCAACGGAAAATGACGTAAATCACAGGTAAACATAAATTGCTGGAACATAAAAATGAGGTTTTACTGTATATACAAACACATCTAATATCACTCTGCATATTCCTCATTTCATTTTTCATTTTGAATAACTCTTTCATCAAATCTTGCATTTCAGAAATTTCACTCTCTGTCGCTCCCATAGCCTTGCTACCTCTCATTCTGCTGCACCTTGCTTCTGTTTCCTCATTCTGCTGCACCTTGCTTCTGTTTCCTCATTCATACTTCCTTTCGTTCCCATATCACTTACTTTCATCTCTTCATTCTTGCATTCTTTCACTCCCTCAGTCTCACTAGCTTTTGTTCTATTTCTGTTTCTTTCATCTGCACTAACTGCTGTTGGAAAGTGTAATTTTTTAATGGTTTTTACTTATGTTAAGTGACCTCCTGATGATGATGATGCTGTTAATCATATGTAGACAGCAAAACATAGAGGAAATACATCTAGCACAAATAATAAAAAAAAATTGGTATTTATCATTGAAGCAAATCTTCTTGTAGTAAATAGCATAAAAGGGTGATATTTCCACTGTATAAAATGCTAATCAGGCCACACTTGGATATCTGTGCACAGGATATCTGGTCACCTGGCTGGCTGTCTCAGGACTCCAGAATGTTGAGCAGGAGGACAGATTAAGTGAATGTGGTCTGCAAAAATCGGAGATAGGAGGAAGAGAATTGATACAATTGAGACACATAAGTTGGTGAGAGTAACCTATTAGCAGAGGAATTATTGCATATGGTAGTGGGTGACAGGAGAATGAGAGGTCATCCCTGGAAACTGTACAAAGGACATGTAAGTAAATGAAGAAGAGATTTTTTTTGCATGTCAGGTATTGACTGAGTGGAATATGTTACAGTGGAATAGTATTGAAATTGAGAAAGTTGTCCTCACCCCCCCCCCCCCCCCGCTGAATATAGTAATTAGATCAGTGTTTAATTATGGCATTGATTATGGAAGATCTTGTAGCCTGTGCTGTATGAGCACTGTAAGATTTATGAAATGAAGGATATCACCATCAGCAGAAGAGTAGATAGGATAGTGACAAAAGATGATCTATGAATAAGAGAAAGTGCATGTGGAAAAGTGCAGAGCCCTGGAGTTTTTGTTAGTATCCAATATAATCAGGATTCTTCTGGTGCCTTTCTGAGAAAAGGTAAGAAAAGGGAGTATTTCTTGGCCTTAATTTTCAGTGCAGGAGTTGAGAGAGAATTATGACAGGAGGTCAGCCCAGCCTTGTTTTTTGGGTTTTGGAAACATAGAGCAGCAGACCTTGTAGCTAATAATAGCCTTGACAAGAAGCCAGAAGACTGGATTGCCATTTGAGCAGGAGACAAATCATCTGCATTTGACCCTTTCAAATTCTGATTTGGATTTTTTGAGGATTTTTTTGCAGGTGCTGCTTGCTGAGTGGGATGCCAGACCTGGTTTCAAGCCACTTGCAATATGCTGGATTCTTTTTTGGGACTGCCTTTATACACTTGTTAGAAAACTGATGCTTGGATAGTGGCCTGAGCTTTTGTGTGAAATTTGGGGATGAAGACCTTCATTCCAGTAAGAATTATTTGGTTATTCAGTTGGAGCAGGTGTCTGATTCAAAAAAAAAGCAAAGAAATAGCTCACCACCAAAGAAAGGAAGAGTAGAAAACCATGCAGGTCATCCCACTTTGTCGCTTGGCAGTATATTGCCAAAGTACATGAGCCTGAGAATAGCTAGCAAGAAAAGAGACTTGGATGAGGTTATGGAGTGAGTTATTAAGAGGCAAGCTGACATCTATAGTATATTTATCAGGCAAAATGGTTAGGAAGAGATCAGGGATGTTGTGGGAATGGGGAGGGTTATCAAGTGTTCTTTCTGGTGGACAGATGGACAATTTGTGAGAGATTTGTTGTTGATAGTAAATATCCTCAACATCTCTTTTAGCCTGATCATTGTTGCTGGAGAAAGGAAACAGCATGAGTTATGAACATCGAAGTCCCTAAGGAAGACTATCTCACTCTTGGAGAATTTGGACTGTGGATGATAGAGCATCTTAGACAAGCAATGGAAACAGTCAAAGTGATTATAAGAATTTGAAGAGTGGTTAGAGATGGCAAATGACTTCATATCAGTGGGCAAGAATATTTTGAGATAGAGAAGATCATAATGAGGAAATTCAAGATTTATCATTCTCTGCACATTTGTTAACTCTTGTGTTAGAGTTAACAAATGTGCAGGTTCTGCCCTTGTGGCAAAAGGAGTCATATAGAATGTAGTTTGAAAGTGAAGGTGGACAGTTGTAATTAGGATGTAAGTTGAGGTTCAGTTTAAAAATAAAAAAAAATCAGGTTTAGATATGAGTAAGTGATGGTGCATATCACTTATATTGTTAAGATCCAAGTAATAGGAAAGGAAATGTAGATCTGTTTTTTTATTGGATTTTTTTTGTTTTTTGGTTATTGATTAAAAAATTCTGAACATTGTTAAATATTTAAGGATGTTTGTGCAGTTGGTGTTTCAGTTTTGGGCTCTTATCTTTTGTCCATGCTCTCGGTTCTTTCCAAACTGCTACTGTTTGTTTTTTTTTAATCGTTATTGTTGTTATTTTGATTCACAGAACTATTGAAATTTGTTGTGTTGACTTCCATAATCAATTTGTGTTGCAGAGTTTAAAGTAAGTTCATATAATTAAAAGTGAATGACCCACAGACATAGTGTCCACACACACAGAGCCCCATCTCTACACTACTGTGTGGCCTCAACAGTTTTCCATGCATACCGCTATACTTGAAACTCCTTAATCAGGAAATAACCTGATGAGGTACATCTGATTTGCTCCTATGAATCTAGCATATGGTCTGTGGAATCATTTTACTGTTGGACTCTTGAATTGGTAGTTCAGGATCTCTACGACGTGTCTTTGGCATACCATCTATTGTCATTTACATTGCATGTGTGATGAAACCATAAATGTTGCTCTGGGTACCAGACATGTCATCAGCTACTTCAGCCCTCCAGTAAGCAAAGCATTGGTGTTTTACCTGGTGATGAACATCACCAGGTAAATGATGATGTTCATCACCATCATCTCTTCCCCTCCATCTGTTCAAAGAAAAGGGGGGAAAAATATGAATTGATTCCTTCTCAACTTCTACTCCACAAAAACACTGATGTACTATAATGGATGTAACTCTTGTTCATTGATAATTTTAAAAAAATAATAAATAGAAACATGAATAGAAAGTTTGATTAAATTTAAAAATTAACACTTCAAAAGATTACTGATTGGATGGTTGGGGGGGGGGGATATCATGAAACTTTGAGAGAGATCTGTGTTTTGTTCATAATGGAGGCATTTTTGTTAAAGCAAAAGTTGTTGGTATATCATGTGATTAGGTTTGAGCATGTAGTATTTCTGTTTTGTCTCTACTTTGTATAAGCCTGCAGCAGGAAAAGCTTTTCAGGAAGGAGCATTTTGAAAGTTTTAAGTCTGAATTTTAAAGCTCTACAGTGATATTTTGCACCTGCTTTATTTATACTTGAAGTATGCAATATACAGGCATATCCCAACTTGCAGCACTTCACACATACAGATATTTTGTGAAGGTAAAGTTACAGAAGTTATGTAACTTGCTTCAGAGTTACTGTTCTTTAGTGCCATGACACTAAACACATAAAAAGGTGTTATTGTCTCGCTGTCGTCAGTGTACCATCAAACATGGCTTGTGTCACATGTTTTTGTGTTATGTTACACTGTGATGCATGAATGTTAAACTGTTTTTAACTTTTGTTCTACTATTTTTGTTGTGATTAAACTTAATATAATGGCAGATAGAAGTGAAAAGAAAAGTTGTAAGGCTATTACAATAGATTCACAGATTAAAATGATTAAACTTAGTGATGTGAGGCTAAAGGCCTATTTCTAGAATTCTCTCCAAAGTGTTCTGTCATTTTGAAGCTGGCATGACTCTTTTGGAAAAGCATGATCTGAATTTTGAAAGAAATTTGAAAGCAAAACTAACATTGTAAGGGATTATGACTGTTACATGGAAGTTTAAAGAGAAAGAAAAGAAATCTAGCTGGCATACAACCTTAGATAGATACTTTCAAAAAAGACCAGCACTCTCAACATCTACTGAAAATCTATCTCTACCATTAACTATCAACCCAATCTTATCCAATGTAGAAGATACATACAGATATGACAGTGCTATGTCCAGCCAACAACAGATGGCATTACAACACACAAACTCATTCAGTAAACCGGTATTCATACTGTTAGGTTTTTTTATTTCAGTCAGTCATAACTGCACTCTCTTCAAACTGTAACAAATAACTTACAGACGTTTTCGAGTTATGAATCCCTCTGGAACTGAAGGTGGCTTAACCCTGGGGTATGACTGTATATATTTTATGCTTGAAATATATAGCATAAAAGAATGCTTATTCTACAGTCATACTTTGGAGATCTCAAATCACTTATGAATATATCCATAAGGTGATTTGAGATCATCAAATTTTAACATTTTTCAAATATTGTATATATGGTATATCAAGAAATCATAGCATTTATTAACTAAAATGAAAAATAATAATTATATATATACAGTGGTACCTCGCTAATCTGAAATAATGAAAACCGTGCTCATTTGGATTAGCGAATTTTCCCGAGAAGATACAATAACAACTAGCATTTAAGACCAAAATAATCAGATTCTAATGGTACATCAATTTAATTCTGTAAATAAATGAAGTAACTGATAGAAAAAAAAAGCTACTTACTGTACTCTAATGTAAAACTTAAAAAATAATACAGTACACAAGTTTATTTTAGTAAAAAATTTAGTTTGTATGTACCTGTATTGTTGAGGATTCTGATTTAATAAAATTGCATAGTTCAGTAACTTAATTTGCATAAAAAATATCACTTTCTTGTACACAACACAAAAAAAAAAAAAGTTTCACAAAATAACACAAAAAAAGTTTTTATTTCCTTGTAAAAAGTTTAGCTTCTTGGAAGCTAAACTTTTTTTGAATGCTTCTTCTCGGAGCTGCATTAGCAACAAAATGTTGTGGAATGGCACATTCTATATGCAAATTAAAACTGTCAACTGCCTCGTCACGTTTTACTTTTTTTTCTTCGAGTTCTTTATCGTCATCATCGTCTTCTAATTCATTATATAGCGTCATATTTATAATTTCAGCATCCAGTTTGATTTCGAATTCACTTTTAGTTCTAACTGTAATCCATTCCGTAACATCTGTTTGTGAAATTTCAACATTTGGATTTATATTTTAACCAAATTATGCACATTTTGAATTTCCTCTTTTTGTGTATCACTGTAGTTATACTGTACTGTAATAATAATAAAATAAATAATAATAGTTAAAATAATAATTATTAAATAAAAATAATAGTACACAAAATAATACGTAATAAATAAAACTTTTTTTTCTTTCAAACCGCAGTTCGGATTACTGGAGGGTTCGGACTAAAGAGATTCAGATTAGCGAGATACCACTGTGTGTGTGTGTGTGTATATATATAGGACATAAAAATGATCAATGGATTCATAAGCTACAGGTAACACTGTATAGATTTTAAAGGCACACAAATTCATGTTAGTGAAAAAATGTAGTATTTTAGAGAGATTGGGGGAAATTATGAGTAAAATAATGAAAATATTTTTTTACTTTGTTTCCCTTCCATGAAAGAATGGGTTTCTCAGTTTGAGAAATGTCATCCTGTATTGAAAAAAGCACTAATTTATGCACATCAATATGATGTCATTGCAGTTCTGTGCACACCAGTTTGCCAGTGCAAAAAAACTTCCAAGAGCTATATGCACACACGATTTGGAGTTTGGAACTTCATCATTATTTATATTTAATACATTAATTTTTGTTATTATGATTTCATATAACAATTAAATGTTAAAGCAATCTGTTTTTACTCAGTGTACATTTGAACACTGTCTTTTATGCTTCAGGCATAAAGCAGTAACTATAGGAATTAGTGCTTTACATATAACTCCTATATCTATGATGTATTCCATGAAATGGAACAAATGCAAACTTCATTGGCCTCAGAAATAAATTTTGGGAGAAAATCATCAGAGAATAATTTGGCCAGCTGCATACATTTTCAGCAGTTGGCAAGCACATGGTTGAGATGCCCTGTATGGATATTTAGTATTTAATTCTTGGACAGAAAAAAAAAAACATTTAACTGATTTTTTCATAATTGCATTCTTTTTATGAGGTAAATGATTATCTTGTTGAATAGTATCAGTTCATTGATAGTGTCCCTTCTATTTTTATTATTATAGGGGTCTATATAAAAAATATGCCTTTTTGAGATACGATGATGAGAAAGAACAGTTTCTTTGCCACTTACTCTCTTTGAATGCTGTTGACTACTATTGTTTCACCAACACATTCACTTCCACTAGTGAGTAATGTAATAATTTATTACTTGTTAGTTTTGCAAGTAGAATTTCCAAAATTTGCTTTTAATGCTATTAATATTTTATTATGATCCTTATTATCTTGTTACTGCTAAAAAGCATTAAGTCATTTTGTCAGTCGATGAACATCAAGTGCAGTACAGTATAGCAAAGTTAGAAGTAAAAGGAAAATTCAAAGAAGTAACTTCTATAAATTGCAAGTGTTTTAACCACCAAACTAGCTTTGATGTTATACACATTAATAATTATATGGATGCAAAATGTTCATTGAAGTTAATATAACATTTGGATACTAGTGAAATAAGTTGGATGTGAAGATGATATTTTTGATACATTTTATCCATGCGGCCGTTTGGGTGGTTAAAGCACAGGCAACAGGAATGTGGAATGTCCAGAAAGTAAGTTCCGTTTTTAAATGTTTCACTTCAGTGCCGAGATTGCAATGGTGCGCATGCATGCTGAGTTTGTTGATTCCTTAGCAAGGCGTTGGTGCCATTTTCAGACATTCTCGCAGTGTGTACGCTTCTTGTTGTGTGTTTGTAAAATCTAAGAAAATCGAATTGCTTGCCACATGTGAAATTAGGTCAGTTATCCATTTCTTGAATGCGAGGAACGTTAAAGCAGCTGAAATTCATCGGCAAATTATTGAGGTTTATGGAGAACATGCAATGAGTGATTCAGTGGTACAAAGATGGGTAAGACTTTTTAATGAAGGAAGGACAGGTGTGCACGATGATGAATGGAGCAGGTGACCATCTTTAGTGACTAGCGATTTGGTGCGTTCAGTTGAAGAGAAGATTCGACAGTGCATTTCCAGAAGTTTCACGTTCATGTCTTCATGAAATTGTGTCAGAGAAACTGAATTATTGGAAATTGTGTGCATGCTGGGTTGCTAAACTTGCTTACAGAACAACACAAAGTGAATTGGCTGGTCAGTACATTGGAATTCTTAACATGCTACCATGAGGATGGCGATGCTTTCCTGAGCAGACTTGTCACCGGGGACGAGACATGGATGTTGCACGCAACCCCTGAATCCCAACAACAGTCCATGGAGTGGAGCCACACCTAATCACCAGTCAGGACAAAATTGAAGACAATGGTTTCCACTTGGAAAATCATGTGCACTGTGTTTTGGGATAGACAAGGAATTGTGCTGCTAGACTTTTTTGGGTCAAGGCTCCACAATCAACGCGAGTATGTACTGCCAAACCCTTAAGAAATTGCGTCGCTCTATCCGGAATAAACGATGTGGCATGCTTACCAGGGGCGTTGTTTTGATTCATGATAACGACCGCCCACACACACACAGCCAGCGTAACACAACAACTTCTTTCCACCTTCAGCTGGGAACAATTCTATCATCCCCCATATAGTCCTGACCTCTCACCAAGCGACCTTCACCTGTTCAAACATCTGAAATCTTTACTTGGTGGCCAGCGGTTTCAAGACGACAACAAGGTCAAAGAAGCAGTCAATTTGTGTCATGGTCGGCAACCTTCTATGATGAGGATATACAACTCTTGGTGCCCCGTTATGATAAGTGGCTGAACAATGGTGGAAATTACGTAGAAAAGTAGTAAAAGATGTCTACTTTAATTTCCAATGAAGTTTTTTTTGTAAGTATATTTTTGTTTCTCCTACTACAGCCCATCGGAACTTACTTTCTGGACATCCCTCATGGATTCAAAGGTGGCGCTGCAGATGGTTTGATGGGATATTTGTTTCCGGTACCATTGCAAAAGAATGATTCATTAGAAAAATATAACTTAAAAATGCAAAACAATTTTTTTTATCCCTAAACATTACTTCTTATCACAGCATTAAAAGATAAGAGCACAGTAATGTCCTGCCTTATGTTGCTTCACTTCATGATGACCCACTTGCAGTGATTTTCAGTTATCACCAGTGCCCATTTATGCAGTACCACATTTGCTCATTCAATGGTTTTTAGTGACTTGATGCTGCTGTGAATCAGCTGATGTGCAGTTTTGTGGACTCAGTTTATTCGTGGCATCTTTGCTCATTGCATCTTTCTCTCTCTCTAGGTGTTGGTGTTTTATAATGTGAATTATAAACTGTTTATAACTATTACTTTATTTTATAGTTGTTAATAACAGCAGCATGTTAATGTCAGCTCTTTGCTTTATGCGGACGATGTTATACTTCTAAATAAATCTGCTACAAGTCTGCAAGATTCCCTGACTAAATCGAATAACTGTTGTAATAGATATGGTATGAAGGTCAACAATACAAAGACAATGAAAATAGGCAGAATCGTTGAAAATGTCAACTGCTTTGTGAACGGAGAACCTGTGGAACAAGTAAAACATTTAAGCTGCTTAGGCACAATTTTTAGTGAAGATGGTAAATTAAATATGGAAATAGTCAACAGAATCAACAAAGCTGATATGGTAGGAAGTCAACTGAATAAATTCATATGGAATAAGAGAGAAATTCGTCGGAACACTACATTAGCTGCATACAAGACAGTGGTCAAACCAGTTTTAACTTATGGATCTGAGAGCTGGGTCAGAAGTAAAACACTTGACCAAAGACTAGAGACCAGAGATATGAGAGTCCTGAGAAAGATTATAGGCATGAACAGATGGCATCAATGGCAATATCATATTAAAAATGAGGATATTAGGAAAGAACTTGACATTGTCAGCATCCAGGAATGTGTTAGCAGAGCTAATCTCAGGTGATATGGTCACTTAAACAGAATGAGCAAGGAAAAATTAACAAAACAGGTGTTCTTTGGCAGGAAAACAACCAAGAGGAAGACCAAGATATAGGTGGATTGATACAGTACAAAGTGCCTTAGACAATAGAAATACAAGATCTGGAGTCTTGACAAGTAAGAGACTGATTTGGAGGAAAATTGTAGATAGGAAGTTAGTAATGATGTAAATTTTTCATGTAGTACTATCATATTCTGTACACCTCACCTTGAGGGTACATGGCAGGAATTTGATGATGATAATAATAATAACAGCAAATAAAACTTACTGTTAATAGCTGAGATTAAAATTATTAAATTTAGTGCTGATGGGTATCAAACACAGAGATAGGCTGCAGGCCTTGCATTACTGTTGTCACAGTTCTTAGTGAAATGAAAAGAGCAACACGAGTTAATTCTACAGTCGTCTGTAAACATAACAATCTTATTGCTAAAAATGGAAAATATTTTCTGTTTCAGGAAAAATTTTTTGCAGAAATTATTGTAAATTTTTTGTTTGCATAACTGATGTAAATAAATGACTGCCTTAGCACATCCACTCTCCAAGTAACAGGTTTGAAGGTTTGAATTCTGCCATGATCATGGATGTTTATGATTGTCTTTAGATAGGAGATGAATTTCATCACTTGGTCTGTGACCATCACCCTGCTTATTGGAGGTTTGAAAAGTGATTTGAAAAAGTTCTATGTTTGGTCTCTAGAGCAGTGTTTCCAGGCTACATAAAAAATAAATAAAAAGTTTACCAAAAAAATATAACATTAATATTTTATTTTAATTTTTTATGGCTATTTAGTCTGTTTTTCTTTAGGAGTATTCTTTTTATGATGTCATTGGCTTTTTACTCAATTTTTAGGGCATTACTGATGTTTTAAATATATACATACATGAAGAATATAAGGAAGGAATAATTTTGGACATACCTTTGTAGGATGTTCCTGTTTGTCTTCTTATTATTAAGCAGCATCCAGCATATATGGCGATAAAGATTTTGTTGCTGAAGTATGATCAAAAGGGGGAGGCACAGAAGTATGGAGATAGAGAGATGTTAGTAAGACAGAGGTATGTGTTTAAACTCTGGGTTTTAAGGGTGGTCTGTGAATTTTTTGGGAAGGTGAAAGATAGAAATTTTTGGAGAAGGATAGAACATGATGAAACAAGATTAGGGGTGGGAGCCGTTTCAACTGTGTGTCATCTTCAGAGCTCATCGGAAAAGTGGAGGCTGTATAATGTTGGCTTGGTGTTTTTTATCTTGGATGTATTGGTGTTGTTTTCTATTGGTCGGAGTCGTGACCTAATTTTTATGTTTTGGAGCTTCCAACTCTCAGAGATTATATAGGGGTGGTGAATGTTTATTGAATTTTTGTCACATTTTATGGCAATTGTTTCCAATATTCTAAGCAGTGTTTCATTTTCCTGTAAGTCTATTATTATGGCTTTATCAATTTGTGGGGAGTATGCTTTTGTTCAAGAGCATGGGCTGCTATTTCTGTTTTTCCTGTATTTTGTTTTTCTTTTGTTTATTATGTTTCTTATTGCTTAAATGTTCTGGGATTGGTATATTGCAGTCACAGAATTGTTCCTGTATCATAAAGATCTGATCATGGAACCTGTGTAGGTGACGTTACAATCTTGTTGGCAAGGGAAATTTGTATACTACATTGGGTGATGTTCTAGTATTTCTTTCTATGTGTGAGATTTTGTAGGTTTTGGAAGTGTTACCAACTTTATTTCGTGATGAACACTAATTTATAGTCGATTAAAAAATGTATTTGTAGGCTTTGTATATGTTCTGGATATATATGGCAGTTTAATGTTGTTGTTTTTTTACATTTTTACACAAATACATTTTAATGTCAATGGTCTCTGTCAAAGGCGTATTGGTGAGCAGTGCCGTAATGTCAAAGCTGACTAAATTTGTTACAGCTGTTATGCAATTTAGTTAGAGAACCCTTGAGACTTGCACAGGATGTGTTCAGCAGTATGGCATCATCTGCATAAAGCAAAGAGCCAAGTTTGATATCTCTGATTTTATTATCAGGTTTAATGCTGCTTTCTTTCATAACATGCATCCTTGTCTTTCTCTTGATTTTATATCAGACCATCTTGTATTTCTTTCAATTCGAACTGCTGACTTACAACTTAAATATAGACTAAATACTTATTACATGTTACTTATTCTAAATAAGGAGCATGTAGATACAGTTGCAAATATTTAATTAAGATAGGTTTATTACAAATATTTTGATTTTCACATATTTGGGAATCTTTGTCAGTGTAAAAGAGAAATCAAAAAATTAAACAACAATGAAGGTACATGGGGAATGGAATCTCTCCTTATGTGAGGTCATGAGACAGCCAGGTAGATAATTATACTATTAGGATCAGTCGAAGTGTGTCGATATGTGATTATTTAAAAAGAAAAGAAAAAAACTTGTATAAATAAACCATATATTTGAAGAGATGCTCATCTTTATAAGAACTGTGTAGTAATTTGGCATCATTCCAAAGGATCTTATGACTAGTATTAGTAATCGTATGTTCTGATAGACATGATTTGTTGTTTCTTGGAAGAAATGTAGGATTGGTGTTCAGAAAGGCATATAGAAACAGATCAGTCTGTTTGTTTAAAGTAGAATAACTTGCAGTTGTGTGGAGTAGAGATGGAATTTTATCTTTTGGAGATGTATTAGTGAGCTAATTGAATTCTATAAGCATAAAAGTTGTGGAAATATTAAACATCTTTAAGAATGCACGAAATGCATTCTGAAATACCTTTAATGTATGGGATGGCGATTCTGTTTCTAATAGAGGGTGTAATAAATGGCTAATAATCTTTACTGTTTTGGAGTTGCAACCATTGAGAATAGCAGTTTCTTTAACAGTAGAAATTTTTTCATCATCATCATCAAATTCCTAATACACACACACACCCTCAAGGGGTGTGCAGGATATGATTAGTACTACATGAAAAATTTACATCATTACTAACTTCCTGTTTACAACTTTCCTCCAAATCAGTCTGTTAAATGTCAAGACTCCAATATTATCAGGTCTTATATTTCTGTCTTCTAAGGTACTTTTTACTGTATCAATCCACGTATATTTTGGTCTTCCTCTGGGTCTTTTTCCTGCCAACCTGGCAGAAAACACTTATTTTGCTAATCTTTCTTCTCCCATTCTGCTTAAGTGACCATACCACCTGAGATTAGCTCTGCTAATGCATTCCTGGATGTTGGTAATATCAGGTTCTTTCCTAATATTCTCATTTTTAATATGATATTGCCATTGATGGCAGCTGTTCGTGCCCCTAATCTTTCTCAGGACTCTCATATCTGCAGTCTCTAGTCTCTTTGGTCAAGTGTTTTATCTTCTAACCCAGATCTCATATCTGTAAGTTAAAATTGGTTTAAACTCTGTCTTGTATAAAGCTAATTTAGTGTTTTGGCTAATTTCTCTGTTATTCCATATAAATTTATTCAGTTGACTTCCTACCATACCAGCTTTGTTGATTCTGTTATCTATTTCCATATTTAACTTACCATCTTCACTAAAAATCATGTCTAAGTAGCTGACATGTTTTACTTGTTCTATAAGTTCTCCATTCACAATGCAGTTGATATTTTCAGTGTTTCTGCTTATTTTCATTGTCTTTGTCTTTTTATTGCTGACCTTCATACCATATCTATTACTACAGTTATTCAATTCAGTCAGAGAATCTTGCAGACTTGTAGCGGATTTATCTAGAAGTATAACATCATCCACATAAAGTAAAGAGCTGAGATTATCACCTCCAATTTTGATATCAGGTTTAATACCACTTTCCTTTATAATGTGATCCATGTAGATAATGAATGAGAGTGGATAATGTACATCCTTGTCTGACACCAGATTTAACATTAAACCATCTTCCTGTACTTCTTTCAATTCTAATTGCTGACTTACAGCTCAAATAAAGACAAAGTATTGCTTGATATAATGCCCCATTAACACCATATTACTGTAGCATTTGGAATAGCTTCTCTCTTGTCACCTTGTCATATGCCTTTTCCAGATCTACAAAACTTAAATACAGATCTTGTTATATTCCAATGATTTCTCAACCATCTGTCATAAAGTAAAAATCTGAACCTGACAGTATCTATTTCGCCTGAATCCAGCTTGTTCTTCACCAAGATTCTCTTCCACAATCCTTCTCATCTGTTTCTCAAGTATACTTGCATATATCTTACCAGGAACACTCAGTAGAGAAATACCTCTGTAATTCTCACATTCAGTTTTATTTCCCTTTTTATATATGGGTTCTATGAGAGCTCTACTCCAATCATCGGGAATTTGTCCCTCTGCCAAAGCCTTCTGAACTATGCAGTGCAGCCACTGTAAGACTTTTATATACCACCATACTTCAGCATTTCTGGTCGAATATCATCTACTCCTGCTGCCTTTCCACATTTCAAGCCTTTGATAACTTTTTCTACTTTAAGTATGGATATGTATTCCTGACTGTATGCCTGTTCAGTGGTTTTTACCCCTTTGCTATCACTGCTTGTTTCATAGCAATTTTTCGAAGTATTTACTCCATACTTCAAGGTTATCTTTTTCTCCTGTTTGATGTCACCTTTATCATCTCTAATTCCTTTTACAGCATCTTTCTTCCATTTCTGAGCTTCTTTAACAACCTCCAGAATATCTTGCCACCTTCTTGATATTTATTTTCTATGTTCTTGCCAAAGTCCTGCCGTGACTTGTTTATCCAGTTTTACACAGTTTTAGCTTTCTTATCATTTGTCTTTGTATTCTCTAAGAGCGCAAGCTGACTTATATGCCAGGAACTTTTCATCGCATGGAGTTCTGATTTTTCTATCCTTGCACACAACCTCACCACATGCCTCTCTGGCTGAATCAATCAGTGTTTTCTTCAGGGCTTGCCACTGAATCTCCAAGGTTTGGTTCCTGCTCTCAAACTCTTTCATTTTTTCATGAATAATATTTCTGTATTTTAGTCTATAGTTCACATCTGAGAGCTGCTCAACTCAATTTCTCTTTAAAACTTTCTTACATGTTCTTTTCAATATGAAATTCAATTTTATCCTACTCAAGATTATATAGTGATCACTTCCAATTTCAAATCCTCTGTACACTCTGGTGTCCTGCACCAGTGGGAAATCATCACTATCAACAATAACATAGTCAATGAGACTTTTCTTATTCCTTGCCTCTTCTCTCCATGAATTTGTGCACATTTTTATGTTGAAACATTGTGTTAGTAATAACCAGTCCATGTTCTGAGCAGACAACATTATTATTAGCTTTGCTCTTTTCTCCAAATTTTCCCAAACCATTTTTGTATGTCTGACAATCATTTCCTACTATGCTATTTAGATCTCCAACAAGGACCAACTTTTCCTTTTTTTTATTGTGTCAGTTGCTTTCTCTAAAGCCTCAAAAAATTCCTCCACTTCTACCTTAAAACCTGTGGGACCATAGGCACAAATAAGTCTCATTGTTCAGTTCCCCATTCTCATATTTTCCCACATCACTCTACTTGAGACTGCCTGCCATTCAAGAAGATTAGCCTTGTATTTTATGTTGAATACTATGGCTATTCCTTCTTTTCCTTGATTGTCATTGCCTGAATATAACATTTTGTATTTATTGCTCAGAAAGATCTCACCACTTTTTGTCTTTTTTGTTTCAGTCACCCCCTACTATGTCAATCTGGTACTTATCCAATTCCTCAGCTAGCTCCATTTCTTTGCCATTCAGGCTTCTTATGTTGATAGTACTGATCTTGAACTCTGGTGATGTTGAGTTGGGGTAAGTTTTAGGATTTGTTCCAGTAGCTGACTTTTCGCTTGTTTAACTGGGCAATGTCCCAGCCGGCATGAAATTCTGTCATGTTGTACCATCATTGAAATTTTGGTTTAAGCCAATAAGAATACAATTTGGTCGGCTAAATCCCAAATTGCCAGCCCATCCTCGTCCGTTCAGTATCCAGGTAGATACCTAACAGAGTGCACCACGAGAAGGTGAAGATTGGACATTAGGTCAGAAGCCCTTGTCCATTCTCCGCATTCCTTTGAAGGCTATGTAACTGAGAGGTCTCCTCTCAGTTACATAGTTTTGACCCCTAAGCACCTTTCTTTTTGAAGTAAATTGGACAAAGGACAGATAACATAAGCCCTGCAAAGATGGCATTTAATAATGCCATATTTTTGAGAGGTGAACTGAAGTGTGATCGATTATCAACCCAAAAAGGAAGATTTGCAAAAAAAACAGATTATAAGAAGCCATCTAAATCTCTTTTTATAAGAACATCAAGAAAGATATGATTCCATGTGATTCAAGTTCCATTGTGAAATTTTGTGATGAAGGTAATTAATAATATTTTGTAGGAAGATATCTAGTTGAATTATTCCCAGCAAAGACATCATCTACATAGTAGATAATTAGAATGGTGTGAGATTCATTATTTTGTTCATTGCTGAGTTTGTGCTTGACACCTTAAAAAAAGGTAGGGAGGAGAGAGTTTCAATCAAACAGCAAGATATGAGCCAGTGTTTGTATCATGTGTGTTTGTCCACTGAATTATTTTTTCTTCATTAATATAGTTTTCTTAAAAACAGCACTACTGCCTTAAAAAATAAGAAAGAGGATTGCATGTATCATTCCCAATGGGAAAATACATATGACTATTTTCTGATATATATACCAGTTAAGAACAACTCCCACACTTCCATCAGTGGCAGCAATGTCAATTCTGTCACTTTTGATCAACAGCAGATCTCTTAGTCAAGATTGTTCATGGAAAGAAGTGGAGAAAGTCCTGTGATTTCTCTTGATATTTCCAAGACATTTTATCACGGCCCAACTACCATCTTATGGGAGATACCTGTATAGTATAATAACAATGATTACATGACCTTTTGCTCTTCAGTTGCAAAGATGCTATTTGGAATATGAGGAATCTTTATACATGCAGGGTTTTCAGTTGTAGGGGAGTTAGCCAATCTCATGTGGATAAGAAAGAGGTTCCTTACAAAGATGAACAAGATAGGAAAATTAGCTTTTCGGAGGATAAGAAAGAGCGACCCATCAGCTAGAGTAAGCTTTAACTGGGGCTCACTCAATATACAAGATATTAAGAACATCACCTCAGAACAATTTAGTGAAATCCCAATCCTAAATGATAGAGAAAGAGACATCCTATATGACAGCCTGATTTGTATAGCAGAGACCGATATATTCCAAATTTCATAAAACCAACCATGGATTTAAACTTTAAAATAGCCACATTAAATATAAACGAGTTACGCAACCCCCTTGCACAAAGTGCTGTCTGGAGTTATAAAGCAGATAGAAAATTTGCCAGAGATTATATGCAATTATCATATGTCCAGGCCTCATAGCCTACCTTTGTAAAATTGGGTTGCCAATTTCCCCAGCAGAGTTGGAGTATCCTAGGACCGTGCACTTTGGTCTACACTCTTTCTCCTAAACTTACTGACCCAGAATTTTACCATAGGTTTGTTGATAACAGTTTACTCTATTTTTCCATCATATGACAAATATTGTTGAAAATCTTGATGCTTACAAAATTATGGCTCAAATATTGATCCTCCATGCCATTCTCTCATGGATGAAGACAACTTCTTTGTGAATTTCATTGCTTCAAAAACATGCTTCTGTTTTATTTCTTGAAAGAAAGATATCACTATTTTTCTTTACCTTTCATAATACATATCTGCAAGAATGGTGAGATTCACACCTCTTTCCTCTCTTCTAGGAATATCTTAGCCTTTGAAAGACCTTAATGTCTTTATGCGAACATTATTATTATTATTCGACACCTCCAGGGGAGTCCAAAGACTCATCGAGGGAGGGTACCTACTCTACAACTCTGTCTCCACCAACGCCATCTACTGCCTACCACCGCCACTAGTATTTCCACACACAATCACAAACATCCATGCCCACAGTGGGATTCGAGCCTGCAGGCTTTTGGCTGGAGAGCGGATATGCTAACCACTCGGCCAACCAGGCTGGCATTATATCTCTAACATTCCCAGCCTTAAAATACTATTCCCGAATTTAGGAGGGTGCACAAAAGCCTTGCTTAAATGCTTGATGCAGTCTTTCTGGTCAGCATCCATATACCATTTCAGAAATTTTTTAGTCTATCATATCACCCCTCTTTCTCTTGTTTGCTGGTGTCTGTGGTTCGTGCATTCTCAGTCTGTCCTCATAATCTACATTCTACCTAATATCATCTTTAATGCTATCCTTTGCATCCTTTCCACTATATTTGCATCACCTTGGATCTGTGCACAATAGTCCAGGTGAATTATTAGGCCTTGTAAAGAGGCGAGACAACTTTCTTATATTTATTCCTTCCTTACATGTCAATGTACATTTCACATTGCAGTTATCATCTGAGTTGTATTTGTAGTCTTTGCTGTGAATTTCAACTTCCTATCCTTCTTACTCAGATGCCAATAGCACTGGCCTGATGCCTATAATCAGGCTAGCATAATCTATCAATATAATATACTATTGGATATCTCATCGCTCCAAAGGGCGTAACTTTTCTAACTTTTCATTTACTAACTTTGAACGATAACCATTTTTACATACCCACAATTATAGCCTTTTCAAGTCATTCTGCATAGATTTGCATCATCAGCCAAAACTTCATTCATTACTTAGCAAACATAAGCAGAAACATCTTCCTACTCAGTTTCCAGGAGTGTACAAGATTTTGTGTGATTGTGGAAAGCCATACTATGGGCAGACTGCCAAATCCATCCTTCTACGTTTGGATGAACACTGTAGAGATATCTCCTATAACTGGACTAGAGCTAGCGCTCTCGCTAGCCACGTTCTCTTTTCAGCTAACTCAGACGAAGGCCGCCAACACATTGTAAACTGGACTCAAACTTCTAACATCCATGTGTGCTATGCTACGATGAACTCGAAAGAAAGATTGTCGAATCCAGGGAAATTTCTCTGGATTCCTCTCATATCAACAACAGCTTGAGTTGCAATCTCTCTGATGCACACGTTGCTTCTGTTCAGTACTGGCGCACGCGTGATAGCGCGTAGTATACGTTTGTTTGGAACTCATACTCGCATTTGTTTTTCAAACACGCTACTGTCTTTTTATACTTGTTCTGTTATTACAATTTTAAGTCTCTGTAATTTTTTATATATTTCTTTGATTGTGATACCTGAGGATGTTGATCTATTCAACGAAACTAGTAAACTAGTAGTATCTTTTTAAATATATCTTGTCATCTTTTTATCTCTCGGTAACAGTCATTAAAACTTTTTCATAATATTCCAACCGAATAAAAAATGAATTCGCATATATATATATATATATATATATATGTATATATTTTTCAGTTCATTTGAAGGTAACTTAAGTTTGTTAATTTCTTTCCCTGATTATAGTGAATATCTCTTGATTTACTACAGAATATGATATCTCATTGGACTCGTACTATCTATAAATCCTTATCCATAATAGATGTTGTGTTCCCAAACAAGCAAGTCCAATTTTTGAAGATTAATTCAATTGAAAATGTACCTATTTTCATACACATTAAGTCATAAAAGTAGTAAATAAAATATTCAGTAAATATAAAACAAATAACTCTTAAAGTAGTCCTTTATTTTCAAGATTAGTATATCATGCAGCTCTCCCAAAAATATTCACTGAAAATCTGTGATATTATACAGCCCTTCTTATTCGCTCTCCAAACAACAGACAGTTTTGCCTCCGCATATCCCTTCTGTGACCTCAGGTTTTCTGAGTGACACATCATGAAATGTCTTATTTTGTAATCCCCCCCTGCTCCAGAAACCTCCCGAAAGCAATAGGCAGAGGTCTTTGGCACCTTTAAACTTAGATACTGTCTTCTCTTTGTTGGACATGTCAGTGCAGCTTAGCATTTAGGTCGTTTAGGTTAAACACCTACTTTGGTATGTAACCACCTATATTCTTTGCGTTGAATAGATCATGAAATTCTTCAGTAGCAACAGGACCTGCAGTTGCAGCCCTACCACTCATATTGAGATTGCGGAACACATCGTGATTCATATAGCTATTGAACCATTCACGACTTGCAGCAAATTGTGTCAATTGCTTTTCATCGTTCATCAGATCTTCATATTTGTTGATAAATACAATACTACATAAACAATAAGGCACTACGGACATAAAATGGATATTAAGTGCAGTGGATGGAGGTAGGAAACAAGGTGCATGCACAGAAGTTTCCTCAACCTTGAGTAAGAAGCAGCAAACCCCATATATGCAAAAATGGATAACAAAAATGCGTATAATGAGAGTTACCTGTACATTATTCTCATTTTGATGATCCAGCTACCATTTTTTACTGGTGTAGTTTATATGATTAATAGATTGTTGTATATGTCTGCCTATAAATTTGATTGCAGTTTTTATTTAGTGTATTTCTTATATATAATAGTTTGATGTAGTGAAAATTTTATTTCCCATAGTAATGCCATATCATGTAGTAATATTTCCTAGTCGAAAAATGAGTGCTTCAACAACATCAGCAAATTCATGGATTAGTGTGGCTGGTACTCTTGGAGAAACTGGAATAATAAGATTACCTAAGCAAGCCCTGGAAATTGTCTTCCATGTAAGTATCCAAAGTTTTTATCCAGAACTTGTTAAGGTTAATATTAAGTTTCAGAATAGTAGTATTTTGTCCCAGTGTTAAAATTTGATATTGAACATTCTCTCTCTTTCCCTCACCCACTCATTTTGTAGGTGAAGTGAAGTAGTAATGAAAGTGCAAAATGATCCAGCAAAATCAAGAGTAAATAAGATACTAAATTCATGGAATATCTGCATGCTCACATACAGAAACTTCCTCTGATTAAAGATGCTATTTTAGAAATTATGCACAGACATTTCAATCTTTGATGAGTAAAATATTCTTCATGATTATTGAATATTTGCATCTTGCATGCATTTATTATGCTGGATTTTTGAGGAAAGCACAGAATTTAAAAAAATAATAAAGATTATGATTGTATTCTTTTATCATTGATGTTAATATTTCCAGTTTTATTATTAATAGTATCAGATATCATCATACATTTTGCAAGCCTAAATTATACTTGATAAGAAATTATATTTTTGTTTAATCCTTCATCCAAGTGTAGACAAAGATTGTGCTTGAAGTATCTTCATCACCAGACTGCTTATATAGAGAAACTAATGACTTCATGTCAATTGCCTTAGCATCATATAATGTAAAGCATACTTCCTTTCAGATGCACTTGATGCAATGCATTATGGAGGGCCACTACCCAGGAAGATACCTTGTTATATTCCTGGTCTGTCTCCCACTGATGAGACCATAATGAAGGTCAAAACTGATCTGGGTAGTGACATTCTCGTAATTCATAGCATTATGTACATCTGAAAGAAAGTGTGCTTTGCACAATGAGATACTAATACAATTGATGTGAAGTCTTTAACCTCTACATACAAATAGCCTAGTCATGAAGTAATAATATTTTTAAAATAACAGTTTCAGTTGAAGCTGCATGAGTAGGAGGAAATCTTGTTAAAGTTCCAGGGAAACAGATATGGTTATGTCATTAAAAAAATAAAAATTATAAACAATTAATTGCAGTTATTTCCCAAAACTGAGAGAATAGACATACAGTCTGTTAGATTAAGATTAGGACAGTGGTATAGGGCTTCACACAATTCAAGAAATAGATGATAACATTTAAACTTATTGTAGTGCATCATTTTTGTTTGATACCAGTGAACTCTTGTGTCTAGTGTCGATTGCATGAAGAAGCAAGACCTGAACCTTCTGATTTCAGAAATATATAATCTTGATGTTCTTGGATTCTGATTCTCAGCAGAATGGCCAGTTTGTCCAAAGTAACAACGTTGACAGGGTATTTGATAAATGTTCTTCTGTCCAGGCAAGGACAAATGTGATAGTGTGAAAGAAGCTAACTTTTGGGATGTTGCACCACAATAGGTTTAAATTTGATGGTATATATATTTCTTGAATTGTTTTGAACCCCTATGCCACCATCCTACTCTTAATTGAACAGAATGTATGCCCATCTGTAAGATTTTGGAAGTAATTGCAATTAATTGTTTGTTTATGTATTTATTTTTAAATTATATAACTGGACTCGTTTCCTGTGGAACTTTAATAGTGTTTCCTCCTACTTGAGACACGTGGAAGCATGCACATGCTGTATGACCCATTTTTCTGTTCATATTTCAAATGTTGTAGCCAATTCTTCTACTTTCTCCCTGAATGATGCTCACACTACATTAAACAAAATATATAAGCATATTTAAATAAATTCTAGTTTCCTTTTAATTTGTGAAATCGTTATTTAAAAAATAGTATTATATACCACACATTTTTCATTACATGACTGCGTAAAGATACTTGACATGCAAACTTTGTTTGATTGCACTTGGATAAAGAGTTAAACAATTATTTTTGTCAAGTATAATTTACTTTGTAGCCAAATGAAAAAGCTTTCTACAGCAAGCGTAGTGGAATTATGTGCTTTCAAAACATAACTGTTTTAAATGAAACTTTTTAAGGAACCATGCATATAGAACATTTATAAGTAAATAACTACTGGCAAAAAAATTTAAAAAAATAGATTTATTGCATCACATATTTCATCTTTGTTACAAGGACATTATCAGGAGAAATAAAAAAAGAAACAGTAAAATAACATTCAATCTGCAATATGGCATCTAGCATTTGCAACTTGAACCTCAGTCACAGCTGTGTGAACAAAAAAACGCACTGAGTTCGAAGGAAACAATGTACAGTCAGTTAAATACGTAGGTTACATGTGTGATTTAATGGGTGTAAAAAATAATTGACCATGATTACTTTCCACCACTTGGATGTAGGCATACAAGCAGAGCAGTCGGGTTTTGGACAGTTTCATACAATTGCATGTTTCCGGAAAGAGATAGTTGAATTTAAATGTACTTCATTGGAGTAAACAAGTCTGATTCTTGCAAACTCTATGGGTAGTTTCAGTATCTTGCTTCTCATGCTACTGAAACTACCCAATTTACAACCTTTCTCCAACCAATGTCTCACAGACTGACACTTCCTGCATTGTGTCACCTCTACAGTTATTTCCATGGACACAGTTTAGCAAACTGACATCCATCATAACTCCCATTTCTGCTAAATGTATTGTGGCATGAAACAGCCGAATTGTTTACTCGCTGAGCTTGTTACTCCCATTTGTCTTTCATTCCATCTACCTCAGTTTTGTGGAAAAACCTTTCCTTTGAAGTATTCCCCAAAGTCTGCAACCTCCAGCACTCTTCAAAAAAGAATATTAGCTGATTTCTTTTCTCCTGATTCCTGCTCACACATGGCATTGATTTACTATAGGATGTGTAGTGCGTGTGTGTGTGTGTGTTATATAAAAATTGTATATTACCATATTATTAAAATTCTCTGGATGAGAGATAGTTGTAGCCAGGGCAGGCGGAAGCGGGCATGCGGGAGCCGCCGCCAGGGAGCGGTTCATAAGTTAATTTTTAAGAAACAAAATTTTTATCATAAAAACAAAAAATTCTTAGAATGATCAATATCAAAATAAATAAGACCGGATACACTGAATAAAAATTTAAAAAAAATGTATATTGCTGCTTCTTTGATCAGCCGGCTGTATACAATTTGCAGCTAGAGCAGGCTAAATGCTTGCCTGCAGAATGTTGTGTCTACTGCAATCTATCTAAAGTGAAACGATGAACGGTTTTTATGTGCAGAAACAAATTTTCGTACAAAACATTTGTTGCTAGTTAACCAGTCATATGGTACGCATCTCAGTAGGCTACTGATGCAGTGCCAACTATTATTTTGCCTCTGTGTCGTGTTGTGTAATAATTTCTTGTGGGTATAAAATAGAAATGGAATCAAAAATTTAAAAAAAAGTTATTCGGTGCACAAAATCGTACGCGTCATGCTGCGAAAGAAGCAGATATTAAGAAACAAACTGCGGCTCTTAATAAATTTGTTAAAATATTAAAATATTCTGATGCAGATTGTAACCAACTCAATACATCAGAAATCAGAGTTGAAGAACCATGCACATCATCCAGTTTGCATGAAAGTACTATTGCAACTATTGAATATGATTTAAGTGAAAATAGTTAGGATTTAGTCAACTACAACAAGATTTAGTTGTAGTTGACCACAAAACTGACACATTACTAGTCTCTGTAAATTAGAAGATCCAGGTGAATGGGGAAATATTGATGAAAAATTATGAGCTGTTTTAATTGAAATTGGACCTGTTCAAAAGAAAAATATAATATATCCCAGAGATACATATGGTCGTAAATTTGGCGACACGTACTATAATAGAAAAATGGAAAACGGGAGCTCGTGCCAAGAACATGGCTCATTTATTCCGAAACTTGAAATTCTTTTTTTTGCTTTTGTTGCAAACTTCTCACACCTACTAAATCAACTGAATCATCTACTGAGTCTTGTAGAAGGTTATAACGATTGGAGAAATGTAAGTACAACTTTACATAGACATGAGACTAGTTTAACTCACTTGAAAAATTTCTTTAAGTGGAAGGAACTTGATAAAAATTTAAAAAAACAAAACTACTATTGATTTCCAGACTCAAAGCATGTATGAAATGGAAAAGAAACATTGGACGAGTGTTTTAGAACGCTTGATTGAAATTATAAAATTACTTGGTAGTCGAAATTTAGCTTTTCACGGATCATCTGATAAATTATATGAAAGGAGTAACGGCAATTTTTTAAAATTAGTCGAACTGTTTGCGAAGTTTGATCCCGTTATGGAAAATCATGTTGAAAGGGCCCTACAACGAAACAATAGAATACACTATTTGAGTAAAGACAGTCAAAATGAAATATTGGAAACGTTAAGTAACGCAATCAGGGATACAGTTTTAGTATTACTTCGAAAATCTAAACATTATTCCAAAATTTTTGACTGCACACCTGATACAAGTAAAACAGAACAAATGACCATTATTATTCGCTTTGTTTCCTGTGACAATGGAATTGTCAAGATCAGGAAAAACTTTTTAGGTTTTCCAGATATATCAGATTCCACAAGATGTGGTTTATGGGCAACAATAATGGAACAACTGAAAAAATGGAACATTCCCATTGAAGACATGCGAGGTCAAGGGTATGACAATGGAGCAAATATGAAAGGGAAAAAATATGGGCTCCAAAATTTGCTTTTGAACAAAAATCCACGAGCTCTTTACATGCCATGTGCTGCTCATACTCTAAATTTAATCAACGATGCAGCCAAAGTGAATGCAGATACAATTAGTTTCTTTGCAATTATTCAAGGAATATACAATTTCTTTTCATTCTCTTACAAACGTTGGGCAATCGTTTTAAAGTTCATAAAAAGTTTAACATTGAAACAGCCATCAGAAACGTGATGGGAAAGTAAAATTAATGCATACCCACCCTCTACGATATCAGTTAGGAGAAATTTATGATGCACTTTTTGAAATTTTAATAAACTCAGCATGAGGCACAAACATTATGTGCTAAAAATAAAGGACTACAAATTTATTTGCTCTCTTATAACTTGGCATGATTTAACAGAATAAACCCTGTGAGTAAAATGCTTCAAGACAAATAAATATGAACATTACACTTGCTTTAGAATCTATCGAAAACTTAAAAATATTCTTACAAGAGTATCGATCAGATATAAATTTTAAAGAAGTTCTAAAAATGGCAAAAGAACTCAGTGAAGAGGTGGATGGAGAACAAGAATTTAAAACTGGTACAGAAGTTCGACGACGAAAGAAGACACGACAATTTGACTACGAGCATCACGATGTAAGGCCACAATCGCCAGAAGATAAATTTAGAGTGAATATGTTTTATACACTTCTAGACGTTGCAATGTGTTCGTTAATAGAACATTTTCAACAACTAAAAACATATGATAATTTCAATTTCTTGTATAGATTACTACAAATTAATAATGAAGATTTACGAAAAAATTGTGACGATTGAGAGATTCTCTTGAAGGACTGCGACAATAAAGACGTAAATGCAATAGAACTATATGACGAGTTATGTGCTTTCCGGGATATTTTTCGGAAGGATAATTTAAATATTCAAAAGCCCTTTCGATATTCTTAATTTTATTGTGTCCAATAATTTATCTTTCCCTAACTTTTCAATTGTTTTAAGAATACTATTAACCTTATGTGTTAGTGTAGCGAGCGAAGAACGTTCCTTTTCCAAGTTGAAATTGATTAAAACCTACTTAAGAACAAGTATGTCACAAAAAAAAGGCTTGTTAGTTTGGCGTTAATAGCTATTAAAAATGATATATGTGTGGAATTAAACGTTAAGACCATTATTTCTAATTTTGTGAAAATGAAATCAAAAACCTTGAAATTTTAATAAAAAAATTTTCAAGTATATTTATGTAATTTAATTTATTTTCTGTTATTTTGTAAAGATGTCATTTTTTGAATACTTATATGAAATGTTCTAATTATTTCTGAATTCTTTTCTTATTTTCTCATCTATTTTGAGTTTCTTTTATTTTTCTAAAAGATAGTTCCACTTATAAAAATTATTAAAAAAATTTTACAATTTTAAAAATTTTACAAAATGCAAGAATTTTTTAAACTTTAGTTCAAATAAATTTTAACTTTAATTAAAATTCATTTTAATTTTGTTAGCCATTCGGGTCAGTGAGAAGACTATAATCCCTGTATATTCAACGATTAAAGTAAAGTGGCTTTATCAAAATTTGCTTTAACTTTTGAGAATTTTTTGAATATTCTGTTTTTAAATGATTATCCTGCCTAGTCAACACCCCCGGTTCATTACATTTAGCGAACCAACGTGTGGCTGTTCCATCAAAATTTATTTAAGAAATGGCAGATAATTAAAATTTTTATTATCGTAAAAGAACCACACTCTCCTGGATCATTACAGGGGCGCTTAGATAGAAATTGCATGCGTGTGCCAAAGACCCCAGCGCTGGCTCTGGTTGTAGCAAGATTTTCTGCTTAGTTACAAAGTAAATTATACTTGACAAGAACACACTAATAGCTCACCCAAATGAGAGCATGTGAAGTAACTTCATGACTAGGCCATGGTCTATTTCACACTAATGAGCAGTGGCGGCAAGAGACCTGGTATATACCAGGTAGGTCTAGGGGAAGTGATTGGTCTTTAGTGGGGCAGATACATTCACCAGCAATCCCCCCCCCCCAACAATATGGAGCGATTAAGACACTATTCAACAGGGCAAAACTTATTTGTTCCAATGATCAAGCCCTAACCACTGAACTAAATCACATCCTTAACACTTTCTCAGCCATATCCTCCCAAAAAATACTTAAACCAATTATCCACAACCCACCTCTCCCCTTCGCAAAAGAGATTAGTCTAAATCCATCACTATCCCCTACATCCGAGGCACCTCGGAAAAAATCAACAAAATCCTAAAAAAAAATGACTTAACCGTCTGTTACAGACCATATAGAAAATTGGCATCCCTTATCCGCTCCACTAAAGACCAACCACTTCCCCTAGACCTACCTGGTGTATACCAGGTCCCTCGCAGCTGTAAATTGTCCTACTTTGGCCAAACACGCAGGACAGCAAATATCAGAATCTCAGAACACAAGGACTACTTCTGATTTCACCAGTATAGCCACTCTGGGCTTGCAGACCATGCTCTGGATACCCGCCACAGAATAAGGTGGAAGAAAGCCACAGTAATACACTGCAGCAAGTTCAAATATGAAAGACTATTCATGGAATCTGCCTCAGCCCTTAGGAACATGCCAAACCTCAACAAATTTGGATGCATGAGACTGCCTCAAATTTGGGAAATACAGGGTGTTCGGGATAAATTTGACAGTTTCGTAAGGAAAAAGAAAATCTTCTTTGTATCTATTAAATTTAATGAATTGACAAAAAAACATTACAGGCAGAGTTAATTACAATACTATCAACAAGATTTACTCAAAATAACCACCATTAGCATCGATCACAGCTTCAATTCTGCTTCGGAACCTCGAACAAGCTGATGCTACAGTCTCCCTGGGAAGGGCCGCAAAAACTGTTTTAATTTTATCCATTAACTGGGCTTTTGTATTACTGGAAGTGCGATTGGTTTCTTTTTCAACTGCGCCCCATACAAAATAATCCATGGGGTTAAGATCTGGGGAGTTTGGAGGCCAAACATTTGGACTGGTGAAGTCGTAGAAATTTTCAGACAACCATTTTTGACTTTTCCCAGAGGTGTGGCAAGGGGCCGAATCCTGCTGCCATACATACGGCCTACCATTGGCTACCCTTGTTATCCAGGGCTTGACTACAGTTAGCAACTCCACGAACAAAGCCCGAATTCCAATGCCAGGGTTCTTCAACACCTGTTCCTGCAGATTTGCGAGGAATTCTGCTGTACGAACGCAATCAGATCGTCTGCTAGGGATCTTTCTTCTTGCTACATCCTCGTAGTCACCATTGCAAGTCTCTAGTTCATGCCTGATTGTTTTTACTGTATTCAGGGAGCATTGGGCAGCAGTCGTAATATCCTTATTTTGATGGCGGGCACGAATCATCATGATACAAGTTATTCTCTTCCATGATTCAGGTGGGTTCCAGCTATCCATCCTTTCTGACATCTTGTATATGAATGAAGAAGGGTCCAAACTTTTAAATGAAGAGAAGTGTGTGTTAATACATGTAACTTACGGAAAAATATAATTAATTATAAATATGTCAAATTTATCCCGAACACCCTGTATATATCAGAAGAACTTCAGCCCAAAGGCTAATAACGACCAATATAGCCCGCCAGGGGCACATCAGGACTTTAGGAAAACGTAGCTTCCTTGCTTCTTTTCTCATTTGCTGTTATGTAGTACTTGCATGCACCTGTTCTTTATTTTAAGCTCCCATAGAAGGTGGCAATGTGACGTTGCCGAAATATCGGAAAGTATTTATTAAAGTTGTTTTAATTTATATTTCTAGTGCACGCTGTCGAATCCTTAATTATTAGTTATCATGTTTAACCAGCATATAAGCCTTTCAACAAGAATGGATTTACAGTTTTTGGACATCACAATTAAAGTATTTAATTGTGATGTCCATTTAAAGAGATGGAGTAAACACGATAAGCACTACTACTGGTGCAAACTGCATATAAACAACAATTGAACTATGCGATGAACAGCGCTGCATTACGCTAATAGCTTGCATCTCACTATGACGTGCATATGCTTACATGCGTAGCAATATGACACTGTGGTAAACAATGCTGCTTGCATCCTTTGCCCTCCTAAGTGCTACAAGATGGATTTTTATTATTTTTTATACAAAATAGGAGAATTGTATAGGATTGTTGATGATAAAATTAAATATTACAAGCAAATATAAATAAATTAATAAATATATTTATATATCGAGAAAAATTGTGGTGCTGCAGTTCCGCAGTGCCTATGCACGAGCTGCCCCTGCTAATGAGATATCAATAAGGATCAAAACTAGTCTGGATAGTGACCCTTCCCATGATGCATTGTAATATTTTATGTTCTTCTTAGTTTAACCTGTTCCTTAAGCCAAAACTATCCCAATCCACTTCACGTGAATTTTATTATGTTATCCTGCCGATGGCTGCACCATTGTAATATTCTATGTACTTCTTAGTTTAACCTTTTCCTTTATATTTATTCTTATTCTTTATCCTTTAACTCTTATCTTTTCTTTTATCTGTATCTAATTCCTTACTTAACGTTACTTCTTGTCCTCCCTCTTATTCTGCTGCTAGTTAGACCTCGTTTTGAAGATCTATCTAACATGACAGTCCCTGAGCACATTAAGAATTTATTTATCTTAACGACTGCGCCACTTAATTGATATAATTTTTTGTTTGAAAGTCAGGGCGAGAAGACAAAATTTAATCTAACACTTCTGTACAAATTTCTAAAATGCAAGTCGGGGTTCGCTGTTATAATTTACTCCCGCAGGCTCTTTGATATTTTTCGGGATAGTGCATTGACTTAGGAATGAGAACCAGGTAATTATAAAAACAAAACATGTTTATTATCAAGCCAAAGACATAATACAAAGCATAGAGAAAATTTGATTAAATATTAACTTAAATCATACAAAATGCACGTTAAATCATAAATTAACTCGCTCTCTGAACAACATAAACTATAATGCTTTCGCTAGCAGAATGACTTAATCTTGCTTGACATAAAAGTATCTTCTATGGTACAATTTAGCTTATAAGCATGCACAATTATTCTAGGAAGGATATTATACTAAATTCTCTTCCAACACATTCACTACTTGTATAAAACTATTTCAGACATTACTTCAAGCATCTTATGAATTAGACAACTTGAACAAAACAACTTCTTCCCTTATAAAAAATGTTCACATGTAACCCAGTTAACAAATAACCTCTTTCTCTCTATTACGATTTCTAGTTACAATCGTATTACATACTGCAAGCAAAATGAAGGCTTGCTTGTTAACAAAATCTCGAGAGGAAAGTCCGATTTCTTTAGTGAACCACGTGGATACTTTCATCAGGTCAATCCTTGATAATTTTATTTCGACATACACACCAGAATTCTGCCGTGGCTATCCGCAGCCTAGAGCGAGCGGGCGGCGGAAAGAACAATCATCCTTCTACTCCGGAAGGAGCCCTCGTAGGTGAAGAGCCAAGGTTTAAGAGAAAATCAGCTACAGGTCAAAAAAAAAAGCCTTCGACCATGTGCTGTATTGCCCTTTTATTCTATTCTCAGTCCTTTGTTCTACATTCGGAACATCCCAGGATTTGCCACAAGCAACGAATGAACCTACGTCATCGCTGGCTGCTTGACCTTACGATTCTCGTGGCATTCAGCGCTAATCCGGCTTATTTCTTTTTAAGCTCTTAATAACAATTCTAGAGTGCAGGTGCACTTTAACAGCATTTTTACTTTTACAATTTTATATTATTGCAACTAAGTACATGCTTTTATTTTATTATTACAGACAAAATTTATTATAAAATTCTTTAAACAAAAATTATTTCTCATGATATTTTACAGCATGACAATGTGCATGTCCAAAAAGAAGTGTACTCTGTGCATTATGGGATACAAGATTAGTATGATGCAAAGTCTTCATATATAGGTAAATTATCCCACTATAAATGGTTCATGACTTATTTTTCACGGTATTAACAACTCCACGCACTTTTTTCACAAAGATGTTTTATTAACGCTTATATTTCGCTGATTTTCAACTCGGCATCATCATCAGAGCACAACACACTTGTACATGCGATAGTGAGTGAATGAAACAATATAATTACAAAAGATCCAAAGTCCTATTTTCGGCGCCCTCTAACGAGGAAAAAAAAACAGCTATGCAGGAGTTTTTCTTAGGATAACTGTCTCCCAAATTTTTGCAAATGAATGCAACCATATTTGTTAAGGTTGGGAGAATTCTTCAAAGCCGTTTCTGACTCAAAAAATAAACTTTCAAATCTATAACGACTCCTAAATAACACATTCGTTTTCCTCCATCGTGTGAAGGAGTGTCCAAAGCGTTGTCTGCTAGTTCAGATTGCAATAGTAATAGTAGCGAATGTATCTTTCATGTTCTTCCAGGCAGATGTTCACTGATCCTCCTGTTTGCCCATAATAGGCCAAGTCACAGTCACAAGGAACTTCATACACTCCTGGGTGTGCTAAAGGGTAAAGTTTATCCTTAGACGAGTGGATCAGAGTTGCCAGCTTGACATGAGGTTTGAAAGTGGGGCGAAGGCCATGTTTCAACAAAACTTTGGCTATCTTTTCTGATGTACCTCTGATATAAGGAATAGAAATGGTCATGTTGTATTCTTGTGTATTAGGGGAGGGCAGAGTAATGGGCCTATGTAGTATTTTATCTATTTTGTAGGGATTGTAGCCATTGGCTAAGAATGTATGGCACAGATATTGGAGTTCTGTGGTCAGAGCTGTATCGTTAGAACAAATGGCTCTGGTTCTGTGTGTAAGTGTTTTTAAAATGCCGTACTGTTGGACTGAATGATAATGTGATTATTTATGTAGGTATCTTCCTGTGTGTATGTAGGCTTTCTGTAAAGAACAAGATAGTGATCCATCTGAAAGGCGAGTGACTAATGTGTCAAGAAATGGTAAACAGTTATTTCATTCTTTTTCTACTGTGAAGTGGATTTTTGGGTGTTGGCTGTTTAGGTAGGTGACAAACGCATCCAAAGTGTCTTGTTCTTGCGGGCCAGATGGCAAACACATCCTCTACATAGCGTAACCACACTTGTGGCTTGTATGTAGCTGTGGTAAGTACTTTGTTTTCAAAGTGTTCCATGTAAAAATTTGCTAATGGTGGAGAGGGGGGGGGGACTCATAGCAGTACCATTAATCTGTTTGTAGAATTTTCCTCCCCATGTAAAGTAACCTGCATTCATGGTAAATTTAAATAATTCAAAAATATCAGGATGGACTTGATTAAATCAAGAGTGTCTATAAGTGGTATGTTGGTAAATAAGGAGGTGACATCGAAACTAACCATTATGTCTGAATCTTTTAGGATTAGATTTTTAACCAGTGTTTTGAAATGGACTGAATTTTTTACAAAAGTAGAGGGGTTGCCAGTAAGGAGGGCAAGCGACTTGGCTCATTGCCGGGCCAGTTTATATGTGGGACTATCTATGCTGTCGACTATGGGGCATAGGGGAATATTAGTTTTGTGGATTTTTGGTAATTTATAAATACGGGGTGGTTTAACATGAATTGGTTTTATTTTCCTGATGATTTCTTTCGGCCATGATGTCATTTTTTTCAGTAATTTTCGGACTTTTTTTCTTTTGAGACATCATAGAGTCTCGATGTATAATTTGATACGTGGAACTGTCACATAGGAGATCTTGCATTTTTCTGTTATGCTCTTCTTGATTCATGATAACTGTTTCATTTCCTTTATCGACTTTTGTAATAATAATGTTTTTATTATTATATAACTTTTTTAGGGTAGTTATTTGCTTACGTGGCATATTGCTTTTTGGAGGCTTAGCCTTGTTTAGAATACTTGCTATATCTAATCGCGCGTTATTGGCTATTGGTGGCGGAAGATCATGGATACCCCATTCTACTTTCATCATGATTTCTAGTTTAGGAATTTGTTTGGGCGTGACGGCAAAGTTATGTCCTAGACTGAGAGCGTTCTTGGCTTCTTCAGTGAATGTTTCTGACGATAGGTTTACGACCACGTGGTCTCGTTGAGGTTGCGGTCGGGACTTCGTATGTTGGCGCTGTTGTAGGAATTCATATTTCTTTAGGTTTTTGCTTTTTACTTTTGTGAATTCTTTTTTTGCTGCAACTTCGGAGATGTGCTGTAGGACAGTCCACATTTCAGGATTTAACACATTGATTAGCTCTTGTTGTAGAGCTGTGATAGAGCTGTTTAGCTTACTAAGCTCTAAGCGAGTAGCCGTTGATAAATATGATGTGCCTTTGCCGATTGTAACTTTCTTTGAATTTCAGAAAAGATGGAATGATATCACGACATCGTTTAAGGAAGGCTAACCTGTTCAGTTTTCTGAACAATTTCAGTTTCAACTTATCGAAGCATTGCGCTTTGTATACTATATCTTCTCCATGCAGAATCATCAATCTAATCCATGTGGTCGTAAACCTATCGTCGGAAACTCACTGAAGATGCCAAGAACGCTCTCAGTCTAGGACATAACTTTGCTGTCACGCCTAAACAAATTCCTAAACTAGAAATCACGATGAAAGTAGAACGGGTATCCACAATCTTCCGCCAACAATGGCCAATAACATGCGACTAGATATAGCAAGTCACCCACCTCTAATTAGTAACAATTCATTAACAGGTTGGGAGAAACTGTGCAGCCCTCTTGATAATTAAATGGCATTTCATTGGTGGACTAGCACAGACACCTACTCAACTATGCAGTTATAAAGGACCTTCTACTCTTAACATTTGGATCATCAGTGTCTCTGTGTGTGTGTGTGTGCCTCCGTAGCTCAGTCGGTATAGATGAAGCCCTTTGGTGAGAAACACCTGGGTTCAATTCCTGTCCATGACGTGAGGAACCTTTATCTGGTCTTTTTTGATTAAAGGTGAGTTAGCCAGTCTCCGATGGAGGTAGAGGATTTTTTCTCCCAGAAACTCGGGATTTTCGTCCCTTAGAACAGGCAAACCAGCCCTGTGAACACACTGCTACAGTCAAAAAATACAAAAAATACTCCTAACCTAAGAGGCAGTAGAGGATCAGGGGGAACCCCACATAAAATAAAAAGTGCCTCTTCCTCTTTTCAGATGTCCCACCTGTGCCATAGTATGCTCTATATTTTTGCCTACTTTATTCTTCATGTACTGTACATAAAAAAAAAAATAAGACCTTTTCTCAGTGACTACAAGTCCTATCCATAGCTTTGCTGATTCTGATTTCCTCTTTATTTGACAAACTTTGTAGTGTACAATCATCTCAAGCTTCAGGGTAACTATTGCCTGAAACTGATTTCATTAGCATTCTTCAGTTGGGACAAGGACAGTCTTTTGAACTTCAGTGGCACTACCTACATGCAGTCCTTTATTTATTTCCTGCAAAAAGATCTCACTTCATTTTCCTTCACTTAAGATAATATCCATATCTTCAGTTTAGATCAAATTTCTCTTTTTTGGAGATTGACTTGGACCTCTCTCGTCTTTCCTGGCACAAATATATTCCATCTGTAGCTTGTTCATCCTAAAAGAAAAATTCGTGTCCATTTCAACTCAAGACTTTTCTACAACTCTAATGCTGTTTTAGATACTGTTGGAATACTATTCCTACTTTTGGGATGGTACACTGAAAACATCCTAGAAATGTGTGATTCTGATCCAGGAGATGTCAGTTTGGTTATTTGAATTTCTACCTTCCTTCATTTTTTTTTTTTTTTTTTTTTTTCGCAAGCAGCATTCCACTGAACTGGTTACTATCATTCTTTCATTTGCCTGTAAGAATGTAAAAAGCTGCTGGTCAACTTTCATTTACTCTTCATATTATGCTGTAATGGAATAAAGAAGTGCTGAAAATGAATTAAAGGTTTAATGGTTCCATTATTTTGCCTGTATCACAGAGACGCTGTTAGCGATACAGTATAAAATATTGTAATAACACACACATAAACCACATAAGGAATAAGTGGAAAAGAATGAATTCTTAAAGTCCTAAAGAGGAACATCCTCTATGGACACTGGTAGGAAACCTTGTCTGTTGGACAGGTGGTCATTATTGTCCCATATAGTGGGGTGTTTCACATAAGATTTGTTTGATTTTTTTGCAGCAGATCTATTTTTAGATCTGCTGCAAACCAAGTTTTTTCTTGTGTCTTTACTGCATTGAAGCATAGCTTTTCCACATTTGATTCCATGCAAGAGTATCCAAGATATGATCTGCTGCTCACTGACCATAGTTGTACCAACAGATATGGCTTGTGTTCTTCAGGATGGATGATTGCAAATCTTCCAGTTGTCCATAATATGATATGTTGTGAGAAAAGGGAATCATACATATACTAGAAGAACTGTGAGGGGAAGTTTTGATAGTGCAGCATTCCACTGAACTGGTTACTATCATTCTTTCATTTGCCTGTAAGAATGTAAAAAGCTGCTGTCAACATTCATTTACTCTTCATATTATACTGTAATGGCATAAAGAAGCACTGAAAATGAATTAAAGGTTTAATGGTTCCATTATTTTGCCTGTATCACAGAAACGCTGTTAGCGATACAGTATAAAATATTGTAATAACACACTCTTTAATCTGTATAGATTATAGTAAGCTAGTTGATTTCTTTAATCTGTACATTGAGAGGGATGTGGGTTAGAGAGAGGAACAAGTCTTTTTTGCATCATCCCCTTATTCATATAACCAGTTTCATATCCATTCTCATTTTCTCAAATTTATGTAATAGTTACGTAAATTGAAGAAATTTAGTACTAAAGCAAAAACCTTCCTTTACAAAGCCAAACCACTCTTGAGGTACTATTCAGTCTATAATTTGTTATCTCTGTCTTGGAACCTCCTTTATGCAGTGTAAATATTTTTGTCCTCATTTCATTTCAGCTCTTACCATTAGCTGAGACTTAAACAGCCTTGTCAGTGCACTGCCATTTTCTTTGCACATTCTTGAAGTACATGGGCCAGTATCCCATCTAAAGGAAACTCAGCAACTTGCACCTCTGTAGCCACCAAAAAAAATATCATTTATTTTGTGATATTTTTTACTTGCCAGTAATTTCATTTAAATTATTTTTTCTTAACTTAAAAAAAAAAAGGTAAAATCTTTGATAATATTAACACAACTAAATAAAATGAAATGAGAGCATTTCTAGTGATATTGTAAACTCAAAAGTTTCTTTCAGCACTGGCAAGAAATATGTGCATGCAAAAGGTGTCTACTTAAGAGAGAATTAATTTCAGATTCCAAGTTAAACATTTTGGTTTTTCATAGCTTAAATTCCACTATATTTTATCTGAACTTGTACGTGTTTAGTTGCCAGTCACAATTGATAAAAAGATGTTTATTGTTTCCTCTTAAGTAGTTTAGGTTAATTATAATATACTGTTATTTCTTTAATTCTTAATTCCCTAGAGCCAGTGCAGCTATTTATGTATACTGTTATTTAAGAGGCATAAACATTTTTTAAATAAATTCCTTGATTTTTAGCACAAAAATCTTGGTCTTTTGTCAACACTGAGGATAGGTCATGATAATTCTGGCATATCACCTAAATGGATGGTAGAACATGTTCTTGTGAGGAACGAGTGTACAGCAAATACTTATAAGTAAGATTTCTGTCATCATCAGTTAAATATCATATATATAGAATATCTCCTTATGGTTCCTAAAAACAAATTTCTTAAATAGATTTTAGGAAATAAAACTATGAATTTGGAATTATATATATATTTTTCATTTTTTAAAAAGCAATTTATTATGTTATTCTTGTGAAATTTTTTGTCTCCCTTGTGAAGGTATGAAAGCTATTGTATAAGCATCTTAATTATCATTTAACCAACATGGAGTTGTTTAAGTATCATAGCTAGATAATTGAAAAAAGACTTCCACCTAGCCTCCCAACAGAAATACAGAGAACCATCCAGGCCTTTCGATCCAGTGTTCAAGCCTCATGTTCTCATGGTATATTCACTCTTATTAAGTATTCACCTAGATACTGGATAATCAGAATGGGCTACAGCTTGGGACTTACTGAACAAAATTATATTTCGTAGTGAATTAAACCACAAATAAGGATCATAGTACAGAGTACCAAAATCTCATGGATATATATAACATCAGGGAACCAATTCAACAGCAAAAAATCGCCTACTGGAATAAGCTCAAACTCAGCCCCAGATTAAGTATGTTTGTTTCAAATTGAAGATAAGTACAGTCAGTTTAAAAAGTATCACTGAAGTGGAACTTATGGAAGAATTAGATCAGCACTGTAAAGAAGACTAAAATAGGTAAGATACTGTTAAATAATAACTATGAGATTATGTATTCTAGTAACAGTAATCATAGAAAGGAAGGAGCAATTACAGTATTCAAGACTAAACGTAAAGAAAAAAAATTCTTGAATAGTATGCAGTTTCAGGCAGTGTGAAAGCAAATTTCAAATTGGGAGATTAAATGAGACTTGTGTATGCCTATGGTTCCACAGAAGATTGTAATAAGGGGGAAAAAAAACTAGAAAAGGCTATTCATTAAAGAGGACAGCTGACATAAAGGAAAAGCTAGTTCTTTTGATATCTTATCAGCTGAGTAAGAAATGAATACTAGACATGCAGGAAAGTTTTCGAAAAATTTGGAGAAAAGAACAAACTAATAATATTGGTAAGTATATGTAGAATTTCTTTTTAGTACGTAGACTAGTGATTATATAACTATCTTCCAACATAAAGATGCTTATGAATTCAAATGGATAACCATACAAGAAATAAGGAAAGAATTATTGACTATTTATAGCTGATATATTCGCACTGGTTCAGGACAGGGTACACAAGGGATTTGAAATGGGAAAGGATCACCAATTTAGTTATGAGCAAGATAAAAACAAATATGACACTAAACAGAAAAATATGTACAGAAAAGAAAAATATAAAAAAGTTTAAAAGAAAATTAACATCAAGAAGCTTTCAGAGATGAATTGTAGACTCAAATATTAGTGGGAGGGAAGCTCGATTTAAAATGTTGATTGATTCAGCCAGAGAGGTGTGGTTAAGTCGTTTGCAAGGATAGACAAAATCAAATTTCATACTGGACTTATGAAATTAGACAGGTAGTTCTGGAAAAGGAAAAATCGCAACAAAAGGTCTTTCCAGTAAGTCAGCAGAAGACTGGGAAGCATTTAGAAGATAATATTATGAAGGTGGCCAAACGATTTGGAAAGTAGACTATTAAAAGAAAGCTTAGAAATGAAAAAGAGTAATCGAAATTATGATAAAGGTGACATAAAATCTGAAAAGAAGGATATTCTGGTTGGCTGAAGTAATTACTTTTAAAATTTGTTAAATGACATAAATAAATAGAACAGTGCTTGGAAATATTCAAGGGAAATTCATTTAGGAGAACATATCAATACTTGAGCTAAATTTTTTCACTTGGTTATACTATAAATTAAAGATAACAAGAGATTATATATAACTTGGTTTAATCCTTTATCCAAGTGTAAGCAAACAAGTTTGCACCTGAACTATTTTCAGGATTGGAGCAACTTGTATATAGAAGCTTATGACCTCCCATCACTTGCCTTAGTATCCCATAGTGCAAAGCACATATCCTTATGGGTATGTATAATTCTATGCATTATGGGAAAGGTCACTACCAAGACTAGTTTCAACCTTTATTGAAGTCTCGTCAGTGGAAACCAGACCCAGAGGTGATACCAAAGTTGAAGTAATGCAGAAGTCACATTTTCATGTACAAGTTGCCAAAAGTTGTCACACCTTATAACTTCCAACAACTATCTCTAATCCAGAGTATTTTAATAATAAGGTGTGACACCTTTTGGCAACTCATATATGAAAATATGACTTCTGCATTACTTCAACTTTGTTATCACTTCTGGGGTCTAGCTTCCACATCAATCCATTTTGATTTTAGTCTTCCTCTTGGCTGTTTTCCACCATTCTGGCATCAAACACCTGGTTTTTTTATTATTATTTTCTTTTCTTTTCTTTCTGTTTAAATGACCATCCCATCTGGAATAAGCATGCATCCATTTTCTCATTTTGAAATTGCTTTCTTTTCCAGAAGTTTATTTTCATTTTTAATGTTCAGTACTGTATTTATCATTTACAAGTACAATATCTCATTAGTTTTTATCTTCATCTCAGTAACACCAATTTTTCTACGTGATATTTCTTTAATTCTCTGCTAGATTCACCTCTTTTTCATTGATGCTTCTTATGCCTCAATTTTTCATTGAATTTTTAAAGTTTTGACAGTGTCTGACTTTTCATTGTTCATCCTTGTTTAACCAGGCAGTGCTCTATCCACTATGAAATATAATGTTTTTGCATTACATGTCTTTGCTAGTTTAAGCCAATTCAGACAGTTTGGTCAGCTAAGTTCCAAGTTGGCAGCCAGTCCTCATTTGTTTATTATCCAGGTGAATACCTTAGACATTGGGTCAGAAGTCCTGGCAGTTTCTCCATGTTCCTCACTGGTGATGTCTAGAACTCTCCCAAGTTATCTAGCTTGGACATTAACTATCCTATTTTGAAATTAGTCTTGTGGAATTGTCTTTTTTTAAGAACGAGATGGTCAGGGCTTTTGTTCACAGGTCTTGAACATTAAAAAAAAAATCAGCTAATGCCTTTTTATTCTCATATAGGGAGTAGGCAAGGCTGTTTTAGCCCTTTCTAACTTTTGGAGACTGGGGGGGGCAGTTCAATCTCCACCAGTAGCCAATCAGAGATAGTAGCTCAAGACTATCACTAATATCATGGTGTCCATTGAAGAGAGGCGACTGACAAGTGCCACCATATCGTGGTCCCTAATCCTAACACTATATTTGCTGTCTGAAAATAGTGTGGCTTCTACAGTCGATTTTCTTGAGCTTACCAGATGAAAAACCCAAGTTTCCGGAAGAAAAAACCTGCTTGCCTGTGCCAGAGATCAACTAACTCGGGAATCAGTCGAAAATAAGGCTTAATAAAAGTTCCTCTAGTCGGCGACTAGGATCAAACTTCAGGCGACATAGTGCTATGGAAGGCACATGCCATCTCCACTGAGCTACACAGTCTTGAACATATTTTTTTAAAAAAAATTTTATGCATATGGTTCAAGAAAGACTATTCGTGTATTTATTGGTCCTTATAAACAAAAGTGTTTTTTTTTTTTAAAGTAATCTTGGATAATTTTGGAATAACATTGCACTTTCAAGACACTCTTCCAGTGATTAGAGTCGTAATTTCATACCACGTGGTAAAAAAAATTATCACCTAAATGACTTTCACAAACATCCGTGCTCAAACCCACAGTCCATTGATGGGAAAGCAGAGACAGTATCCACTTTGAACAGTCAAGCTAATAGCAAATGCGCTGCCAAGGACCTTGTTTAATAACCGAAACACATCACATGCCTCTAATTTCATCCCATTTAACTAGTACTTGATACATTTTTTCCTTGATTATTTAATTATTTGATTTCTAATTCTTTTATTAAAAAATATTTTCAAAATGTGAATAAACCTATCCACGAATTCTTCTTTTGGGTCTAATAAGCATTGAGATTCGAACCAGTTTTGAAACTTTGATTTATTGTTAGATTTGCCTTTTTTCTTTTTCCTCAGCCTATATCTTTCCCACTGTTGGGTAAAGGCCTCTTCCATACATGGTACTAAATATACTTTTCCATTTAGAATGTGAATTTACATTCTTTATTGTAATGACTTTTCATCTGTGTGAGTTAGCTAATCTCATACAAAAGTGACAGAATTTTTCTTTCCTAGAAACTCAGGTTTTTCATTCTGCAAAATAGACACAGTGGCTAGAGAACATACACAATTATCACACGTGCATACAATATGCTGGCCTCATAGTCTTAGTTACTTCTGTCATAATTCCATCTACAACAAACCATATTGTACTTTAATCATCTTAAAACAATGTAAGAGCAGGCAAAAAAAAAAAAAAAAAAAGTTTGCACATTGAAGCCACAAAAGACAAAATTCTGCCTATCTCTTTGTCTTTTTGGTAGTACTACTGTATTTACTCGAATATAACTCACACTTTTTGTCCAAAAATTAAAGCTAAAAAATCAGGGTGCGAGATATATGCAGGGATTTTCAGAAACTAAAGTTTTCAGAAAAAAAAACTGAAAATGGGTATGACTTACCAAGAATCTTCTATTTGGTGTTGCTACTTCTGGCATCGAGCAATTTCCTTATGTGCATTATCAAACTCATCTGCCCAAATAGTGTTATCTTCTTTCCCATTATTCAAGCAAAAATAACCAGTAATTTACAAGACTTGAGATACTTAATGAACAATCCTTCACGAATGACCAGTGAGAAAGCAGAGCACAAAATGGACAGCAATGTAGGCCAGTAGAGATGGAGCAGCTATGAAGATATTCATATGATCGGTACAGTATTAACAAAAGATTGCACTACAAAACGACAAAGGCAAGCCGACATTTGTTGAGTTGAAATGTTAATTCTCATCAACCGAATTCCATATTATCTCAAAAAATTGCCATAACACATTCACTATATATTTCTTACTTTTAACACATTTACAACAGGGTGGTGTTTTGCCCATTTATCATTCTGACGGAACTTCTCATTACTGGGCTGACTCAAACAAAGTTTAACCCCCCCCCCCAATTGAATTTTATTGCTGGTTGTTTGCATGCTGCTTCTACTTTTGTGATGTCTTAATGACATCGAAAATTTCAAAAATTGGATAATAGTTTTTAGTTAGATACTGTATTTGCTAGTGCAATATATGGTTTTTACTTGAATCTATACAGCATAGTTTCTGTGGGAGAGGACATGTGATTCATTAGTTAGTGCTGTTTTTATCACAGTTGTCTCTAATTGCACTGTTTGAGAAATATATTACACAGACTGTAAATGTCTTTCTACCTTATTCAGTGATACAATAAACTACTTGCTTTTCTTGCATCTGCAGTATGGTTGTTGGGGAAGGTGTGTTGTTTACTGTTGGGAGCAAGTTATTACCGCTCTCATGTGAATGTGTTTAAACTTTTTTTTTTTTCGTGTGCAAGATATATGCAAAACTTTTTAATTTCTTTTTTTGTAAAGTAAAATTAGGGGTGCAAGTTATATTCGAGTAAGTACAGTACATTGTCAAGGCAGCTTTTGAAAAGTAATGTAAGCAGTGTTGATATGTTACTCTATATGCTACTATATATACCTATGTATGCTATCCAAAACTTTTTAGTTTCATTTTGCAAACTTTTTTGTTTTAATTGCAAACAAATAAACCGATAAACATGCACATTCAGAAAGTTCTTGCATAACATCAAATCACATTGCAAGTATAGCAACAGTTATTTGCTTTTTGATCCAAAGGTATCTCTTTTGGTTTATAATAATAGCATTTTTTCTATTTCAAGTGCACAGCATTTAAATGATCCATTATTGTCTGCTATTATTATTATCTCAAAAGCTTTCATTGTCACTCTTATTACATGGTAGAAGGAAATCAACACCTTTCTCCAGAGTCCAGTGAAGGTTTTGGTTGGGCTCTAGAGAATCTCCAGCAAGCAAAGTGGAATGTCACACTGCGAAATGCATTTCCTGTCCAGTAGTCGCCTATGACACAATGGTTAAATGCTTGTGAATGAAGAAATTCCTCATTCGTAGGCATTATAAAACCAATATATTCTGTCCACTATGTCATTTAATATTAGTGTATGCAGAAGATTTAGTGGATTTATTGCTGCTGGTTTTGCCAAAGCTTATCCCCAAATTCAAGACAAAGTATTTTTCCATGACTATCTTAAGAAGAATATATATATATATATATGGCAGGATATTTTCATATTCTGTAACAAGTTTTAGAATATTTGTTAAATTGCTGTTTGAAATCTCAGATTTAATGAAGCATTTAATTGGCATTGTTATTTCAGAATTTATTTACATTGTGTATCATTTCACCTGCACAAACAACATGGCATGTAGTGATCTCATTTCAGATTCATCGTTCACAACCATCTTAATACTTATTATTCATAAATAAAGTTAATTTAAAAAGCCCAGATTTCACAAACCCATTTATTGACTCTAAGCTGTACAGTCTATAAGTCATAAATAATTCAGTATAAGCATTTAGATTTATCAACAATGAAGGTTCATGATTTGCTTAAAGGCATTATGTCGTAATTATTTCTCATTATTTCTGATATGGATATCACAGAATGTTGCTGTGGCACTCTGTGTTCAGGATAATGATATGTAACTTCCAGAGATGGTTTAGAAATCTTCAATTATAATACAGCCTTATGACATATGTCCTTGGGCAGTTCAATTTCATGGCCAGCACAGTCTTTCAATGTAAAGCTTGAGTAAAACTATGATTATTGAGAGATGTGGTAGACAACTTTGCAATGTTGCAGAGATATATACTTTAGTTAGGTGGTTTGGTAAAATGTTGTATGACACTGTTATAGATGTTGGAAAGCATCACTTGCTCTAATTGATGAAATGTCAAGAATTAGGTCACATGATCATTTTGTTTCATGTTACACTTGCAGTTATTACCATTTTCTGAGATTCTAGTCTATCAGAATGCAAATTTTAATTTATAATAATTTAAACATATATCATTTAAATGAATTTTAAAACAGAGATATGTCTTTATTAGATTTCCATGTGGGAGATGGCTTGGAAAAGGAGTTGATGATGGAAGTACAGAACGACTTCTCGTAGGAGAAATGGTTCCTCCTGACATAGATAATGAAGGTTAGGCTTGAAAACAAGAGAGCCTGTAAAGTTTACTTTTATAATAACTCTGCAAAACCAGTGTTTTTTAAAGCTTTCTTTAATAACCTTTAGTAATTATAAATGCTTAAAAGAAGTAGATATTCATCAGTATTATTTTTAAAAAAACACTCATGAATATAATATAAAAGCTCTTCCATCTTTGGTCTGGAAGAATTCTAATGCATTGATGATTCCTCCTGGATATACTTAGGCTAAGGCAAATAATCCTGTCCATACTTTTTTTTTTTTTTTTCCCTGTTGACTTTTGAGGAAGAGTTACAATTTTCATGAGGAATATTTATAATCATTTAAGTTAAGATGTGTGAGTAATTAGTCCTCCAATTTAAACTCAGTGGCATTGAATTCTCCAGGACTGCCATCCTACTGTATCAGAATGCCTTTATATAAATTAAAGATGCCAAGAAATTATATACTTGGCTTAATCCTGTATCCAAGTGTAAGCAAACTAAGTTTGTGTCTGAAGTATTTGCAGGACTGGGACAACTTGTATAAAGAAGCTAAGACTTCGCATCATTTGCCTTAGTATCCCATAATGCATAGCACATCTCCTTGCGTACATGTATAATGCTATGCATTATGGGAAGGGTCACTACCCAGACCACTTTCAACCTTTATTGAGGTGAAAAAGTAAAGGGTTGCTCATCATAGGCCTAGAATAGTTAGTATATAGGGTAAAAGAGAGCCTTGATAGTATTAGGAGAAAAAAAGACAGATAGATAGCATGAGAGAGAGAGAAAAGGCCTCAGCTCTTTTATATCATCATATAGCCAAAGGCTATCAGTTTTCCTTTTTCACCAATCTCATATAGATGAATAACCAAAAAACCAATTGAAACTAAAGCACAAAGATGACTGATACCCAGGTGGTTAACCACCTTAAGTTCGCCTTCCCTGTCTGGGATTGCTCTCCAATCATCCCTGCAATTGACTGTAAGATTACATTGAATTAAGAGAATGGAACTATTATTTAAAAAACCTTTCATAGCAAGAATAGACAGAATTTTATCTCCCTCTGGTGAATATTGATTAATGTAGGTGGTCTACACCATCTATTGATAAATTTGACATCTCCTAGAATGCTTCTTTCTAAATACAAAAAACATCTGACTGAACAATAAAATTTCCACAATACAATGTTATAAAGCATTTGGATGTTATATTTCTGGTTTTCAAATCCATGTTTTTCTCTAACCTTCCATAAATGGTATTTTAATTCATTAATTAATCTAAATTCTCTTCCCATTGCTGACAGATGGTGGGTATTGTAAAAAAAAAATAACCTGTTCTGTTGTAAATAGTGGCATGCCCAACATATTACATAATCTGTTCCAAATACACAGAGCAAGAGGGCAGCTGTAGAATGCATGTTCTACTGTTTCCAGTTGGTAACAGATGTCACCGATTGGATCTCCAATGTTGAAGTACCTCCATTTGATGGCATTGACTGGAAGGCGACAATATGCAATTCTCCAAGCAAGATCCTTCCTGTTAGGCTACCCTTGGAACTTCATCAAGTTATGAAACAAAATATTGTTGTCATTACCCAACTGTGGAACTTCACAGCGAAGGAGATTAAAGATTTCTTTATACCAACTTTTACTTTTTTTTAATGGAAAGAATGTCAATTCCAGAGTGTTTTAGCAGTCTTGGAGTTTAGCACAGAGTGTTGTAGTATTCAGGAACAATCTCAGCTTTTGAACCTTTGTAATCATCAACTCCAAACAGGGGGAAAATGAAAACCCAAGTAGTACCGGAGAAGGTCTGCATATGTGTGATTAGTTTGCAATATTTTATGAATTTTTGAAGCTGTATTGCTTAAATAGCAGAATTTTAAGACTGGAAGTCCAAATCCTCCATGCTTCATTGATGTTGAAGAAATTCCTTTTTAACTTCTTGGTATTGGCTAGACCAAAAAAATTGCAGAGGTTTACTATATAATTGCTTTTCTTCAGCTTCTGTGATGTCTGTAATATTTATTATGTACAACTGAGCAGGAAAGATTATGGTTTTGAGTACTATAGCTTTAGAAGAAAAGAAGAGCGGCCCTATTTTCCAGTCTTCTAACATTTCCAAGTTCTTGGACTGGTAATATTGGGTAAGTGAAGAAGGGAATTCCAAATATAATGAGGGGTTCTCTCTTTGGGATTAGTCCAAAATGAATGCCTCAAGATCCCACTTTCCATACACTTTTAATTTTGTCTTGTCTGCATTAATAATTAATCCACTGCTTTTGTGAAATTTTTCCAAAATACCAAAAAATATATATATGGAATCATTATCCTTCAAAGTTCTGACTACATCATCGGCATATGCCAATACCTTATTTTCCTTTCAACCTTTATTGAAGTCTCTTCAGTGGGAGCCAAACCCAGAGGTTATGCTAAGGTTGAAGTAATGCAGAAGTCATATTTTCATATACGAGTTACCAAAAGGTGTCACACCTTATTATTACATCACTCTGGATTAGAGAAAGTTGTTGGAAGTTTTTTCACTTGGTTATACTATAAATTAAAGATACCAAGAAATTATATACTTAGCTTAATCCTTTATCCAAGCGTAAAGCAAACCAAGTTTGCACCTGAAGTATTTTCAGGACTGAAAAGGACTGAGGGAGGGATCATGTATTATTACATGATCCCTCCCTCGATGAATCTTTGGACTCTCTGGAGGGATCACGTATTAATAATAATAAATATATTGTTTGCTTACACTTGGATATAAAGGCTAAGGATGAAAATCGTTCTTTAAATCTAACAGCTCTTCTTTGTCTTTCATTGACATGTGTAATATTGAAATTTCTTCAATTTCTAATTCATTAATTAATCTTAACAATTCTTCTCTATGATTCAAATTATGACACTGACTAAAGATCACTGGTGAACCATTTTTAACTTCACTTTTCCAAAGTTGAATTTGTACTTTGAATCCACCCAACTTTTTCACTATATGTTAATATATTTTCATGCAACCCTTGCAATTTTCATTTAGGTTCATTCAGACTCACAATGTATGGAAAGCCATTTTTTTGAAGCTAATAATTGTCCTTCAACAAATCTGCAAAGTGAAAATCATTCATAATTTTCTTTTTTTTCTTCAAATTTCCTTTTTAGCTTACTATATTCTTGACAAAGCTCAGCCAGTGCATTTCAGTATGAAACATCAGAGACTCAATGGTGGCTTGAATGTATCAGATTCAATAGTTTGATGACATCATTTAATGTGGAATTTAGATCTACAGAAAAACTTTTACATAGAAGAGCTTCTCTGTCAATAAAGCAATATATTACTTAAATCTCAGGATTTTTAGAAGTAATTCTTGAGGTCTTCGCACTTTCTTGTTATTGAGCAAACTTACACATATTTCTGTAATATCTTATTTGCTTCATTGTATTCATTTACAAGTTTGAATTTCATCCCAGTAGTCTCTTTTGGTACTTCTTTACAGAGATTCTAACTAGTGCTATTAACTGAGCAGTTGATGTAGATTCATCCATTTGTAATTGAAAAGTTTTCTGATTTAATAGTCTTCTGAGTAAGTGTTGTGTCTGTGTCATCAGACACAACACTAATTCAGAATTTTTAATTGTCAATACATCTAATGAGTTATTCAAAAAGCACTTTTATATTTCCTTCACTTCACTTGTTCCAAATGTAACATTGAGATTGCCATGTCGTCTGGTAAAATGAGTGGCTGCAATTTTTTGGGGGCATTTTGGCTTTAGCTATTAATTACACAACCTAACTAGTTATTGATCTGATATGGCAATCTCATAAATGCACTGTTTCTTATTGTGCTTGCTGATACTTAAAAGTTTAAATCTTTTTTCTGTATGTGAGCCAAAACACATGCGTGTGCTTTGGCTGGATAGTTTACCTAGCACCCATTATTTCATAACTTCATAATGGATAATCATGAAGTTATCCATTATGGTAGAAAAATAAATGTTTCTAAATAAAACTATAAAAATTAAATCTACTTAAATATAAAGCACTAGATGAATGATCCTAGGTTCGATTCCTGTCGACGATGTGAGGAGCTTAAGGATCTTTCTCAGCCATAGCCTAGTTAGCCAGTCTTGGGCGTGGACACCAGAGTTTCCTCCCCCCCCCCCCATTTATCTGAGGTTTTTCATCCCACAAGCAGGCAAACCGGCCTTGTGAACACACACGGATAAGTCATGAATATTGCCCTTAGGGGGATACAGCAGAGAAGTGGTGAACCGGCTGTATTAATATGCCAGTAACCCCTCATTAGGAGGGGACGCAACCCATCCTAGATGGATGAGAAGGATAGGATAGATGAATGAATTTAAATTATGTTTAATTATGATTTGTTTTTAAAATTTTTTTTTCTTTAAGCAAACAGTAATTTATTATGAAATTCCATCAAGAATCAGGCTAAAGAAAGATTAACCTTAAAATTGAATTGTAAGATTAAATGATTGAATTCTGATTGAAATCTGATTTTTGTATTTTGTTTAATTTAATTGATAAAAACTGTTTATCTGGATTAACTAGCCTTTCATGGTAGGTGTTAAAAAATTAAGACAGTAGCCTTAAAAAATAACGCTGAAAAAAATTATATAAATATTGCTTATTTATTTGATGAATTATTATTATGGTGTAATTTGCAATAATAAAATTCTTCTTCTCCTGTAGTCCTAAATGAACCGTTGGGTCATTCATGGCTGGTAGTGATACTCTTTGCTAGCCTCCTCCAGTCGTCTCGGTCTCTTGTTCTTGATGTCAGTTGAGAAAGGGAGGAATTTGTCAATTTTTTGATGTTATCAGTCCATTTAAATCGAGGTCGGCCCCCTAACCCTTGATCTCGGAATGATTCCTTCTAGTGCTTGCTTTGGAATGCCGTTAGCCCTCTCCACATGTCCGAACCATTTCATCTGTCTTCTTCTGATGACTGTCAGAATATTTTCCCTTTTTCTCCCATCTATTGAATCAATCCGTTTTTGGACATTTTCATTGGTTTCGTGACATTATAGGAAATTCTCAAAAGTCTTCTGTAAGTTTTCATTTCGAAAGACAGGAGTCTCCTCTAATCTTCCTTCAATAAAGTCCACTCACGACCATACAAGAGGACAGAATTCACCAAGATGTCAATTAGTCTTAGTCTGGTTGTGATTGCTATTCTGTTATCTCCCTACAATGGTTTTAACTTCTGTAGGGCCATGGTTGCCTTAGCAATTCAGTATTTAATGTCTAAGAATTCAATGTCTGATTTTGAGGTTATCATTGTTTTTGTTTTTTGTAGGTTTATGTATAATCCATATTTTTTTAATGTTCCGAAAACACGGCTGGTTATCTCTTGTAATTCTTCTTCACTTTCTGCCAGAAGATCAATATCGTTAGCAAAATGTAAGTTATTTATTCTTAGTCTGCCAACTACTATTCCAGTGTCATATTCATAAAGAGCTTCATCTATGACATATTCCAGAAAACAATTAAAAAGAAGAGAGGACAAGATGCATCCCTGTCTTACCCTCTGTTCTGCCCGGAATGGTTCACTGCTGTAATTTTTAATTTCAATTCTCATGTCAGATGAGGAATAAAGAGATTTAATAATCCTAATGATTTTGTTGTCAATACCGTAATGTTCTAAAATTTTCCATAATGCCTCGTGCTATATTGAGTCAAAAGCTTTTTGAAGGTCTAAAAAGTCGTGACAGATTATTTTGTTATGTTCTATATATTTTTTGCCTAGTATGTGTATTGTAAAAATATGGTCAATTGTACTTCTGGACTTCCGGAAATCTGCTTGTTCATCTGATAGTCTGCTTTCTATTTTCTTTTCGATTCTTGACAATAATATTTTCAACAGGATTTTGCTTGGATGACTAATAAGGTTTATCGTTCTATAGTTACTACATTTATTGCTGTTTCCATTTTTAGGAATAGGTACAAGGACAGAAGTCTTGCCAATCAGATAGCCTGTGTTCCATACGTCCTAGAATAAATTTAACAAAGTGTCTATGATGATGTCACCTCCTTCGTGTATCAGTTCCACTGTGACACCATTACTTCCTGGTGATTTTCCTATTTTTGAGGAGGTAACTGCTGCAATAACTTCTTTTAATATCGGATAAACTCCTTCCTCTGAACCTCCTGGCAAAATTCCGTCCAAAATATCATCAGTCAGTTGAGGGTTCTTTTGAAAAAGCTTGGTTGTGTAACATTTTTTCCATCTATTGACTATTTTCTGGTTATCTGTGATAGAAGTTCCATCTTCATTTTCTATGCTCCAATTAATTGCAGTAAAAGGTTTGGTTAACTTATTGATCATTTGAAAAACACTTTTAGAATTATTTTTATTTAAGTCCTCTTCTATCTTTTTATATTCATCCAATATCCATAAGTTTCTAGCATGTTTGATTTCTTTTTTAATAATCTTAGTAATATTTTTATACTGTTCTCTGTTATCACTGCTATTAATATGAGATTTCAAATATCTTCTTTCGTCGCATAGGTCCAAAATATTTTTGGTTATCCATGGTTTATTTATTTTCCTTTTGTATCCAAGGATTTTTTCAGCTGTCTCAGTTATCTTTTGTGAGAAGTATTTGGTTTTAGATTCGATACTATTATATTTCTTGAAGCTTTTGTCAAAAATTTGTTTTAATTTGTATTTATATAGTGTATTTATTTAGGGATCTTTTAATTTTTCTATATTATATCTTTTACGAGTTGATTTTGTAGGTAATCTTTCCCTCATTTTCATATTCACAGTTGCAATGACCATGTTGTGGTTACTGCCAATGTTGGCTCCAGGAAATGATCTGGTTCCTGTGAGGTTGATGGAGTTTTTAAATCTAGTGCTTACAAGGATAAAATCAATTTGGTTGTGTGTTTTACCATCAGGGAAAGTCCATGTCCATCTTCTGGAAGGTTTATGGGGAAATAGAATGTTAGTAATGGTAAGTTCATTTTGTGAGGCAAAATTGATAAATTCAAAACCTCTTTCGTTTATTTCCCCATAGCCCTATGGTCCAACAAATGGGAGATAATCCTTGCCGATGTCTGTTCCAATTTTGGCATTCCAATCGCCCTGTACAATCAGAAGGTCTTTTCTATTCGCTCTGGTGATTGTTGCATTAAGTTGACCATAAAACTCCTCTACTTCGGAGTCCTCATGATCTGTGGTTGGGACATACAGACCAGGCTTTCACAGCCAAAGTGACAGTGTGGAAAGAGCATATTAGGACATCGAAAATATATTGATGACATGGATGCAGGATAATACTACACATAAATGGAGTAAGGGACCATAATTTTGTCCAGTTTTGAAAAATAGATCATGCCACTTGGGTAATAAAGAGAGATTCTCTATGAAGCATTGTTCAGCATGCATAAGACATTTTTGTCTACTTCAGTATTACTTAAAAGCAGTGTTTTTTGGTAGGGATAGGAGGGATACAACAGCATGACATACTTGCATCTTTATGGATGTGATACATTTAGTAAAAAAAATTTGTAATATTTGATAATTTTTTTATGAATATTACAAATTAGTTATTTATGAAATTTACATTTTTCACTACATCTATTGTTAAAATATTCACTATATATAACTTTTTTTATATTTGCTATATGAATTTTTTATTAAAAGTTATCACATATATTTTGCTTCTTTCTTCTCTTCTTGCTCCTTACCAATGCTATTAGAGTATTCGAAGGCTAGGGGTGAATCTTTCCTATTTTGCTGTGTTATTTCATCTTATGCACTATTGTGAGACATCAACCTGTCTGGCCAGTGTGGTGCTATAAGACCAAATATCTCCCCATGAGGACAATGCAAATGATGAATAAAGTAGGAAAATTATATACTGGCTCGTCCATCGCCCAGCATAAAAAGGAACGCATCCTGGGCTTAGACAGAGGGTCTAGGTCGAAAAATATGTTACAGTCTCCACTATCTACAATGAGTCCACCTACAGTGCATAATGATAGGATATTAGTAGGGACATATAACTGCAAATCTCTATGGGATGATGATAGATTGGAAGAACTGATGAAGGAATTGGACCATATAAAATGGGATGTTGTGGGCCTTTCAGAGATAAGAAGGAAAGAAGAAACTTTCGTGTGATTAAAAGATGGACATCTACTCTACCACTGTGAATGTGACAGAAACTCAACTGGTGGTATAGGATTCTAATAAATAAAACAATCAAGGACAATGTCCTGTTTGTTAATAAAATAGCATCAAGAATAGCTGAACTGAGTCTCTTCATAAATAACAGATATCAACTGAAAATTATAAAAATATACACCTCAACTATGGACCATCCAGATGAAGAGATAGAAGATTTCTATGAAACATTAGAATCCACACTAAATAATTCTAAAGAATTCTACATAATTATAATGGGTGACTTTAATGCCAAGATTGGAAGCAGAGATGACCATCTGAACTCCATCGGTAAATTTGGATTTGGACAGAGGAATGAAAGAGGAGAAAGACTTATTGAATTTGCAGAAGAAAATAACCTCTTTATGATGAACTTTCAAGAAGAAAGTCAACTGAAAATGGATTTGGAGAAGCCCAAATGTACAAACTTACAATGAAATAGACTTCATCCTCTCTAACAGAAGATATGTATAATAAATAATACTGAAGTGCTTAATAGATTTAATACAGGAAGTGACCACAGACTAGTAAGGGCAAAAGTATGGATCCACAAAAAAATGGGAACGGGATAAGCTCATAAGAAAAAAGTCCAATTTAGTGAATCTACAAACCTCTACCACAATAAAAGCTGTTATAGAGAATCACTCAAAAATGAACTAAAAAAGTTAGACACAGCTACTACCATCGATGATACTAATGAAATCTTAACAAAATCTATCTTGAATTGTGCACTAGAAATAGGAGGTGTAAAAAGGCACGAAAAAGAGGAAACACTAAGACAGGAAACCTTAGATCTGATGAAGAAAAGAAGAGATATGAAAAGAGATTTGAATGACATCAATAAAATAGAATATGCAGAAATTTGTAAAACTATACGTAAAAGGATGAAACATGAAATTAGATCGTATAATATTAGGAAAATTAAAGATACAATAGAAAACAATAATAATATGAAGCTCCTAAGACGAATTATCATTTGGAACAAAGGAAATAGGTGCTGTAAGAGGAAAAAATGGTGAACTTATAAAAAAAATAGAGATGCAATAATGTAAAGAATTCAGGAAATTTATACTGAACTCTATGAAGACAAAGACTGAGACATTCAAGAATCATCTATGGATAACTCGAGTGAGGAAGAACACAATGCCCCTGAGATCTTGCAAGGTGAAGTGGAAATGGCACTATGAGAAATGAAGAATGGAAAGGCCCCAGGAGAAGATGGAATTTGGTAGACTTCTTAAAACTGGGAGGAAGCCCTGCATCAAACAGCTGACTAAACTCTTTAATAAATGCTTAAAACAGAGAAAAATTCCAAAAAATTGGAACAATTCACTTCTAATATTAATTTTTAAAAAGAGCAATATGGAAATAATTAAAACTACAGACCTATAAGCCTACTCCCCACCATATATAAAGTCTTCACAAAAATTATAAATAATGGAATAAAATCTAAACTAGAGGGAATGCAATCCTGTGAACAAGCTGGATTTAGAAAGAATTACAATACTTTGGACCATATTCACACATTAAGACAGCTCATTGAAAAATCAATTGAATACAATAAACTCTTATGTCTGGCCTATATAGACTACGAAAAAGCATTTGATTCAGTTAAAACATCTGCAACACTAAAAGCACTTAAAACCCAGCGAACTGAGAAATCATATATTGAAAAAACACTAAAACATATTTACAGTAATGTAACTTCTTTAATTAAATTATATAAAAAACAGTGAAAAGTTCATACAAAAAGGCATTCGGCAAGCCGACACCATATCTCCCAAATTATTGACAGCTGCACTAGAAGAAGTCTTTAGAAGCCTTGATTGGGAAACAAAAGGAATAAACATAAATGGAGAAAGGCTGCATCATCTGAAATTTGCAGATGATATTGTCTTAATAACAGATAACCTTGAAGATCTGGAAGAAAGGCTAAATCAGCTAAATGAAGCCTGCAGAGTAATTGGATTAAAAATAAATAGAAAAAAAATATGACGAATAAATACATAAACCATAGAACTGTCAAAGTTCAAAACAATGAAATAGAACAAGTTACTTCATATGTATATTTGGGCCAATTGTTATCCTTTGAGGATTGCCAAAGAAAAGAGATTGAACGAAGAATTCACCTTGGATGGATGGCTTATGGGAAAATAAGACATATTCAGAAGTGACTTCCCTATGAGTCTAAGAAGGAACGCTTTCGACCAGTGCATACTTCCTGTCCTAACATACAGGAGGAGAAATGTGGACGTTAACAGAAGCCCTAAACAGAAAGCTGAGAACAACACAACATCGTATGGAGAGAAGTATGCTAAAAATAATATTAAGCAATAGGAAGACAAATACCTGGATAAGATCTCAAACAGGTGTCATGGATATTGTAAAATACATTAAACAGGCTAAGTGGAGATGGGCTGGCCATATTGCCAGATGTAGTCATGGGAGATGGACTAGAAAAACAACAGAGTGGAAACCAATGGATGGAGCAAGACAAAGAGGAAGACGGAGAAGAAGGTGGAGGGATGAACTGGAACAAATTGCAGGAGTGAGGTGGATGGGAGAGGCAGAAAACCGAGTGGTCTGGAAAATCATGGGGGAACCTACATCCAGCAGTGGATAGAACCAAAAGGTTGAAAGAGAAGAAAAATAAATTTATATGCTCACCTGGTTGGCTGAGTGGTTAGCATATCCACTATCCAGCCAAGAGGCTGCAGGTTCAAATCCCACCATGGCCATCGGTGTTTGTGATCGTCTTACTCACTCTCTGTGGAAAGGGCATCTGCGACTCTACCACTTCTTCTTCTAGCAGAAGGCATCACTCCCAAAACCCAGTGAGGTACAGGAGTGACCATACATCATCTACAGATGTCAAATGTGAAATTTTTAAAAATAAATTTATGCCTAAAAAACTGTGTTGTGTTCTTAATTTGCTTTCTCATTCCAAAAATATTGTTAAAGTAAAATAAAAATATTAGCAAATAATTTTTTATTCTTATTTTCACTTTATTTTAGTTTTTCCTGCTAGCAAAGAATGAGCACCCGCACCTAATTTTTATTTAAAAAAAGAAAAAAACACTGTCTAAAGATATATTTAGACAGTGTATATATTTAGTAAAGAAAAGTATATAAGATGAAGAAAATTTAAACAAAGTTTTGAAAAGTATTCAAAATTGAAATAATTTTATTTATAAAGAAAACCACCAAGAAGAAAACTTTGGCATTCCTACAACAGATACAAATATAAATGAAAATACAGAAATGTAGACTCGTGGAAGTTCTACAAAATGAAATGTGTAGTATTCATAACTTATTTTAATTGTATTACAACACCAAATGAATTCATTTATAAAAAAGATGTTTAATAACTGATTTATATTTCAGTGGATTTCGCTTGGTTTGCAGAGATTTAGAAAATTTGGGAAGAACCCATCCTGGGAGGGTAATGGATGGCAATGCTGTAGCCAATGAAGTTCTAACTGAAGCTCGGCTATTGCTGTTACCCTCTTGCCATGATCAGAACTTTATATAGCTCAGTGGATTTCAAACTAGCATCTTAAGAGCATAAAACACGTTACTGTTTATATGTAACAATGAGTAAGTGAAATAATTCAAATTGTAATGGACAAAAGATCTAGTCCTAATTTGGCACCCTCTAATTTAGTGAAAAAGAAGTATTACAATTGTGTAGAAGTTGATTTTAAGATAATAATCTTCCACAATTTTGGCAAATTAATGCATCTATACTTGTTCAGGGCAAGAGAATGCTTCATAGCCATTGGTGACTCTAAAAATAATGTTTCTGCCTTCTATATAACACTTCAGTTTTCTTCCATCTAATCCTGTATGAAGGGGTGTCCAATGCGTGGTCTGCCGTCTGGATTTGTATAATAATTGTAGCGAATGTATTTCTTATAATCTCCAAGGCAGATGTTAACATATTTTGCTGTCTGTTCATTGTAGGCAAAGTCACAGGGAACTTCATATACTCCAGGATCTGCTAGGGGTGGATTTTATCCTTAGGAAAGTGGATCATAGTAGATAATTTAATGTGTGTTTTGAATATAGTGTGAATGTCATAATTTATTAATACTTTGGCTATCTTTTCAGATGTATCTCAGACATAGTGGTCAGGACAAATATATCAGGGATGAAATTAGACTTTATTAAATCAAGAGTGTCTGTTAGTGGTACATTAGTAAATAAGAAGGGACATCTAAACTAACCACTATGTCAAAATTTTTAAGGATATGATTTGAAATGGACAGAATTTTTTTTTATAAAAGTAGAAGAGTTACCAGTAAGAGGGGAGTGGCAGCGACTTAGCTAACTATTGAACAAATTATAAATAGGCCTATCTATTCTATCAACTATATCCTAGAGTGTGTGTGAGTGTGAGTGAGTGAGTGAAGTTCTCTGTGACTTGACATACTATGGAAGACAGGATGATCTATTAACAACTGCCATGGAGAGCATAAAAAATACATTTGCTACAATTATTATGCAATAAAATAAAGATGCCAAGAAATTGTATTCTTTGTTTCATCCTTTATCCAAGCATAAGCAAACAAAGTTTGCATATGAAGTCACTTCACAACTGGGCTACTTATATGTAGAGGCTAATGACTTAACATCAGTTGCCTTAGTATCCTATAATGCAATGCACATATCCTTACAGACATGTATAATGTTATGCATTATGGGAAGGCCACTACCCAGACCAGTTTCAACCTTTATTGAGGTGAAAAAGTAAACATAGGCTTAGAGTAGTTGGTTTAGGGGGCAAGGGAGCCTGTGATAGTATAAGTGTAAGCAAACATGGTTTGCACATGAAGTAACTTCATGACAGGTCATGTCTTCATCGAAGACATCCTTGATTGGTACAGAAACAGAAAAAGGGAGCCATTCACTGTGATCTTCAGTGACAACACAGGAAATCTTTCTATCCAGTTGCAAAGGGTGGAAAGTACACCAAAGGATGTCAATTTACCAAGCAGACCTCATCGCCTGATGTGATCAAATTCTCTCAAATAGAAATAGTTTCTCCAGATGATTCCATGGTACATATCCAGTGGTGGATGATCTAGGCTAAGAAATTGGCTATGGATCTAGACACAGAACTCATATGAGTGATCATTGATTAATTAACTACCGGGCCTCTAGCTAGTGGAAAAGTTGACTGTTGATGACTTTTATCACTATTTTGGAGAGGATTAAGACAAGGATATCGAGTCAATAGTTTGACAGCAAACTTTTATCCTCCTTTATTTGGAATGAGCTGAACATAGGCTTGCACATGTATTAGGATAAATGCCAATGAAATATAAAAGAGTGTGGAGACCATATACCATATACAATAGATAAAAATAGCACTCCAAAACTAATGCAGAAGGAACTTGAATGGGGGAAGATCAACTTCAAGGTAAGTATATAGTTTTCACAGCTTCTGTTTGATCAGACTTTGCATTTGTGTGTGTGTGTGTGTGTGTGAACTAATTTCTTAAAAAAATGGGGAAAAAAGATTGTATGAAGATGTGCAACATATTTTAATTGCCTAAAATGTATTTCAGAGTTGATGGAAACATGTAGAACTCCTCCAAGGTGTCGGTCCCCAAGTGTTCCAAGGAGACCAAGAGAACCCAGTAAGTCTTTATGGTTCATTACATATCATCATTGTTAGTGAAAGATTTTGTTGAAATGACATTTAAGTTGCAAACTTCTAGAAGTTAGATAACCTTGAAATCTTTGCGGTAGAGATCAAACCAGAACTTTTTTCGAGCCACTTCATTCAGCAGAGTGGTTGTGTCACACTGAATGATAACATCATCGTATTCCTAAATACATTCATGAACATTCATACTGTAGTGGGATCAAACACATAGCCTGTTGATTGGAGTGCATAGATGATACCACTCAGGCATCCAGACTGATGTGATGGCAGATCCAGCTATTTTTACACTTATTGTTAAGTAGCATACTAATAGAGTATGTTTCCATTGGATTTATTCATTAAGCTAAATAGACTGATAAATGAACACAACTTTGCAAAACATTTATGGGTACATTGATTCTTTTACACATTTGAAAACCACTATAAAATATTGATAAATGGACTGTATGCTGACAGTTCTAAACATCACACTTCCTCCTATGATGAAAAACTAATTGCAGTATGCCATGATCATCAGCATGTTGATATTCAGCTTTCTTGTTTCCATAGAATTGCCACAAGGTAAGAATACAGAATTGTCCAGAAACATCAGTATAAAGGCAGACATTAAATTTTATGTTTTCTACCATAAAGAATCCTGTGTCCAAACATCCATCTCATTTGGAATGTGTATCAGGATTTGTTACTTTATATCAGTGTTTCCCAAACTTTCAGTACCCTTAAACCCTTTTCAAAATTTTAGTAATACTGCATACCTCCCCTTTTCTCAGGAAAAGACAATTTTGAAGACGTTTTAATAATATTTCATTCAAATCCAAATAATTATAAAGATATTCATTTTTTAACATATAATAAATGTGTTATAATAAATTACAAACATATGAAGCCATTTTTAATTATTAAATATTTTATTAATACAAATCCAGTATACACACTGTAGAAACAAAACTTATGAAATTTGAATTTTCAAAATAAAATTTAGCGGAGAGTTCTGACTTTGTGGATCAAACTATTGAATTTAAACTTTTAAAGCAAACACTTCAAACCATGCAGTTGGAACGCAGTCAGTACATATGTGCCAAGAGACATATTTTGTTTAAAATTTCCTTATTCTTTTGGTTTTTAATTCTTGAAAAATAATTATACAATAGACCTACACTTATCTGCAACAATATAGTGACAAAAATGTAAAAGTTAAAATAAAAGGAAGTCTGAAAAAAAGTACCTCATCACATACTCCATAAAAACCTTTTGCATACTCCTGGGGTATGCATACCACACTTGGGGAAACATTGTTCTATACCATAGCTTTCAAATTGTGTATTGTCCATTCATAGCAAGTTCTGCATCATGCAAGTCAAATAAATAAATAAACTTTTTGAGATTATGCAGTAGTCTTCTCTCTGGAAATCAAGTCTTTTGAATTCAGTGTGTAATAGATTAGTAGAACAATGGAAAATGAACTCCTGATTTTAGAGAATTTTTGGATAATGTGATTGTATTGCCCTCACATGATCTAATCAACAAATTATATATTAACTTAGGACAAAGCATCACTGAAAGTCAGTTAATGAAAAACCTTGCCTCAGTTATTCATATAACTCATATGCCTTTGCCTATATACTTTATTCATTTAGCTTATCTTTTCCACTGCATACCAGTGGAAAAACATGGTTTTTATCATCTATACTTTTCCCTAAGATTAGTTGCATCACATGAAGTGTGGCCTCACATTGTCATGCAAAACTGCATGATCTGCGACTTGAGTTAGTCTTCCTCCATGCACTCAACCACAGAAACAAACAAGCTTATTGAATTCCTGAAGTGACTGTAAAGATACAATGTTTAATCTTCAGAAATCTGGATTACCCAACCAATCACAATTTTTCTTTCTAGAATAATTTACAGACAGCTCTTTCTGGATAATTTAAGTGAACTAGTTGTAGAGAACGTCAAGTTGCTTTTCTGTTTATCTTCATTTCCTCCTAAGAAACAAAGTTGAACTACACTGTTTTTTTAGCTTCATAATGATCCTGAGCTTTTTTCAGGGATAGGAGAAGAGAAATATAACGAAAATTTAAGGGGGTGCTTAAGGGTCAAAGCTATATAACTGAGAGGAAACCTCCTCATAGCCTTTAAAGGAATGCAGAGAACCGACCAGGGCTTCTGATCTAATGTCCAATTCTCACCTTCTCGTGATGCACCCTGTTAGGTTTCTACCTGGATACTGACAATTTGGGATTTAGCCGACAAAATTGTATTATTGGCTTAAACCAAAATATAAAATGATGGTGCAACATGACAGAATTTCATGCCAGTTGGGCGTCACCCAGTTAAACAACACTCCTGTTGGTAAATAATAATATTTTTTGGTTTACCGATCAAGTGTTGATCAATTTTATTAACTGAACCTTAATAAAATTGATGGTTCAGTTAATAAAATTGATCAACTCTTGATCGGTAAACCAAAAAAATATTATTATTTACTAATTTATGATCAAGAAAATAACCTTCATGATGAACACTCCTGTTGTTTTTGCCAAGTTTAAGATCGGTACTATCAACATAAGAAACCTTAATGGAGTAATTATTTCAAAAAATTGCTAAGCAAAACAGTTAGTAACAGCATAGTAGTAAAAAACACCAGGCATGCAATCTGGAATACATATTCATACTTGAAGTAGAAAAAGCCATCAAAAGCCTGAAATGTGGAAAGGCAGCAAGAATAGATGATATGGAGGTATAAAAGTCTTACAGTGGCTGCACTGCATAATTCAGAAGGCCTGGACAGAGGGAAGAATTCCAGATGATTGTCAGAGAAGGATGTATATTATCTCCTCTGTTATTCATTTTCTATATGGATCACATTATGAAGGAAAGTGGTATTTAACCTAATATTAAAATTGGAAATGTTAATCTCAGCTCTTTGTGCAGATGATGTTATACTTCTAAATAAATCTGGTTCAAGTCTGCAAGATTCTCTGACTAAATTGATAACTGTTGTAATAGATATGGTATGAAGGTCAGCAATAACAAGACAAAGACAATGAAAATAGGAGAAACATTGAAAATATCAACCGCATTGTGAATAGAGAACTTATAGAACAATTAAAATATTTCAGCTAATTAGGCACGATTTTTAGTGAAGATTGTAAATTAAATATGGAAATAGACAACAGAATCAACAAAGCTGGTATGGTAGGAAGTCAACTGAATAAATTTGTATGGAATAAGAGAGAAAATAGTCACAAAACTAAATTAGCTGTGTACAACACCCTGTTCAAGCCAATTTCAACTTATGGATCTGAGAGCTGGATTAGAAAAAAAAAACACTTGACCAATGACTAGCAACCACAGATATGAGAGTTCTGAGAAAGATTAGCAGAGTGAACAGATGGTATCAATGACAGTATCACATCAAAAATGTAGATATTAGGAAAGAACTTGATATTGTTAGCATCCAGTAATGTCTTAGCAGAACTAATCTCAGATGGTGTGGTCACTTAAACAGAATGGGAGAGGAAAGATTAGCAAAACAAGTGTTCTGAATTCTCTGCCAGGTTAGCAGAGAACACTTGTTTTGAGACCCAGAGGAAGAACAAGATGTAGGTGAATTGATACAGTAAAAAGTGCCTTAGAAGATAGAAATATAAGATCTGATAATATTGGAGACTTGACAGGTAACAGATTGATTTGGAGGAAAAATTGTAGATAGGAAGTTAGTAATGATGTAAGTTTTTCATGTAGTACTATCATATCCTGTACACTCCTTGACGATACATATCAGGAATTTGATGATGAAAATTTAAGAAAATTAAATTCAGGAAAGGTATTCAAATTTTCAGACTATATTGCCAAAGAGAAAATATTGTCCACATAATGCCACCATGTGGATAGTCTCAGAAAACTTGCAGTGAGGCTTACATACATCAGACTGAGAAAAGTTACAAAATTTGAGAGCATGAACACTACATCATTGACACTCATAACCAGAGACCAGTAAGGGCTCACTTCATGTTTCAATAGAAAGCCATGCAATGGAATGGTCCAGAGATTCAGTGTGTTATTTTGCAATGAGTGCCTCCCTCATTTTTTCATTGAATAAAATGAGAGAGGAAAATGAGGATTTTTATTTTTCAATAAAAAATAAAAAAATTTTTATTGAAAAATTTTTGAAGTGAAAAAAATCGCTTCAAAAATTTGTTATATTATTAAAACATTAAATCATCCCATCTTCTCTTTCATGTTAGGGAATAGCCTTTCACAGCCAAGAAATTTGGCATCATAGATTTTCATATGCACCTTATACTGCATATGATTAGAAGGCACTTAATCCTGTCTGCACTATCTATTACATCTCTAAACTGCATGCATTCTTCTGACTGGTTTCCCAGGATGAAAAATTCAAGTTTCTGGGATTAAATACCCTGCCACCTCCATATGAGGCTACCTAACTCATTTTCAATTGATGAGCTCAGATAAAGATTCTTCACATCCTAGATGAGATTAGAACCCAGGTCTTTCTAACTGAAAGGCATTGTCTATACCAATGGTGTTCAACCCGTCAATCATGATCGATAGGTCGATCGTGCAGCGATTTTTGGTCGATCTCTTGTTTATACCTCCTTACTTACAAATTTAATTAAAACTGAAAACATAATATTTTATTCATATTTATAAATTTAGGAACACAAAAACACACGTGTTGAACAGATTCTTTTATTAATTACTAATAAAATAAAACTTCATGTTTCAACCCCTGTATTGAGGTCATCATCGGAAGGATACAAGTGTATAAGGAACCAAGCTACATGCTCTAGCCCTGTATACCGGTAAACTAAATCTATGTAGTTAATTAATCCTTTTTCCTTGCCTGACCTCTAGTGATAAAAAAAAATAAATAAATAAATATAAATACAACTACAATAAACTGCTAAAGTCCTCATGTATTAATATTCTTCTTGATTTGTACAGTTCTGATTGTTATAATATGATTTCTTTCAGTTGCTGTTGAATGTTACAAACACTTCACCATGTTATCTTCTTGTAGTGGGATTTTTCTATGGCTAGTTTAGGTTGTTATGCAGGTTGTAGATGGGTCCTCCACATTCTTAAAATAGTTAGGCCATCATTTTTGTTGAGATTTGGGTTGTGTTTGAGCATTTCACATGACTCTTTAAATTTTTTTTTTTAAGGAAATTAAGGAAAATTTAGAGAGTCATGTGAAATGCTCAGACACAACCCAAATCTCAACAAAAATGATGGCCTAACCATTTCAAGAATGTGGAGGACCCATCTACAACTTGTATAACACCTAAACTAGCCATAGAAAAATCCTACTACAAGAAGATAACTTGGTGAAGTGCTTGTAATATTCAACTGCAACTAAAAGAAATCATATCATAACAATCAGAACTGTACAAATCCAGAAGAATATTAATACATGAGGACTTTAGCAGTTTAGTGTAGTTGTGTGTGTGTATATATATATATATATATATATATTTATCACTAGAGGTCAGACTAGGAAAAGGATTAATTAACTACTTAGCTTGGTTCCTTATACACTTGTATCCTTCCAATGATGACCTCGATACAGGGGTCTAAACGTCAAGTTTTATTTTATTAGTAATTAATAAAATAATCTGTTCAACACGTGTGTTTTTGTGTCCCTAAATTTATAAATATGAATGCTGATCACTGTGTAACCTTAAAAGAAAGAATAATATTTTATTTATCACAATTTTGTATTATTTTTTAATTCTCTTTAAGTGTACTGCTATTGTTTATTTATTTTTCATTAAAAGTGTCAAACAGTAATTTTTTTATAAGTCCAGGTAAATGGATTAATTTGGATCAGTGGAAGTCAAACAGCGAGCCGAGTGAATACGATTATAAGCAAAGCACATTGTATGTGTTTCGTTTATAATCGTGTTTACTCGTAATTACATCACACACTTCCCACTATCCACTGTTAGAATTTCACTTGAGTTTCAGTTGCTCTAAATTTATCATTGGATTTACCATTATTTTGTTCGCTAATTGATAAGTTATAAACGTTTGTTTTTTAATAAAATATTTAAAATTTTTTTTTTTTTTTTAATTTGAGCATAATCATGAGTGTATCAAAGAAATCGAAGACGTATCATTTTCACAAGGAATGGGAAATGGATTATTTCTTTACAATGATAAATGAAAAGTGTTGGTGTTTGATTTGTAATTCATCTGTAGCAATTCCAAAAAAAAAGGTAATATTGAGAGACATTTTTGATCGCTACATGCAAAATATGATGAAGATTTTCCCCAAAATTCCGAAATACGTGAATCAAAAATTATAAATTTAAAGGCAGAACTTTCTGGACAACAAAATATGATTTCAAAAGTAATAAATAACCCAATATCAGCCATTATTGCATCTTTGAAAGTGTGTCGTTTTGTAATATTTCATTGTGTTTCCTATTATATATCCTGTCGATGCTGCGATATTGTAATATATTGTAGTTTCTTTCTTTTATATTCTAGTGATGCTGCAGCAGTGTAATATTCTCGGCACTTAATTTTATACGTTCCCCTTTTAATACTCTAGTTTCCTACCTTCTGTATTCTATTCTCCTTCTACCCGAGAGCAATGGAAATATTTATTTAGATTTATGGCTGAGCCATCCATGCCTCGATATGGTGCCAGAAATATAGTACTTCCAGTAGGTTATTAAATCTTTCACAACAAAATCTCTTTATTGCCCCCAAGTTATCAATTTGCTTTGCAGTCCTGGCCCTTTTCTCACTATTTATATCAACGTTTCCCACTTATGTTTGATTTTTATTTAAGATCAATGCATTGCAATTAAAAATAAGATCAGGCAAAAACGTCGTTTAAAATGCAACATAGGATTTAATAGTCAACAAACAGGCATATATTTTACACTATAAGACAGAGTGTGATCCTCTGTAATTCTCAAAAAAAACTCTAAAAACAAACTTGCATATATCTCTACTTCAATTAATACAAGGCACATCATGTTATCTATCTAGCTTAAAGAATTATCATTAATAAACATCAGTACTTTAATAATCGGCATTAAGGACATGTTACGATTAATATAACATATTGTAAACTTAGTTAAGAAAAATCATACAAGATTATATACAATGCGTTAGATAAAAATCATAACCCAAAATATTTCCTAGGAATTAGCTATACTCATTCTTAGATGCAATCATCAAAATCCAGACAAAACAAGTCTCAAAAAATTATTCTGGCTATTAATGTCCCTCTTACATGCATTTTTCCAGTTCTACAACCTATTCTTATAGCATCACACAGTCTAAGTAAAACAATATTTTAACTCACATGGGTTGTCTTCTGTTGGGTTGCACTCTCCAATTCTGTTGGCTGCGACGTCCTATGTTTCCTTTTCTTCGTCTCAGGTTTTGAATCTCTCCTCCTTCAGGTCCTTGGGATACCGGCCATTCATCAGGTTTGCTCGCGGGATGTGGGTGACGATTCATCGGCGTGTTAATACACTGGCGAAGGGTCACAAATTGTCAGGGCCTTCACAGACTTAGAGAAGCGGTACAGCTCATAGACATGTTTGGCTGGTCATCTACGCTTCTGGCTAACTGATGGCGTGTGGCATGGCTTCTCTCCTCTGGCTTCCTCCTTGACACGTCAGGACTTCACTCTAAGGCTTTCTATCACATCGTCAACTCGTATGCTCATTTCTTCTCTGTGCAAAAACTCCCCGTGTCTCTGGAAGTCCCATCTTATATTCCATCAGTTTCGAGACCCTTGGTTCAGTTTTCTAAACCCCATGCACTTATGCGAACCCTTTTCATTGTCATATGATTCCTGGTTTCTGGAACCTTCAACAAGCCCTTGCTTCACCATCTTCGTGTTCTAATCTCATTAAGTCAGCCAGCAGAACATCCGTTTGAATTTTTGCTGCCTCCTTTTTGCATTGACCTTGAGGTCACTTAGGGTTGAACTTGTAAACAAAATTTCAAGTGGCATTCATTTCCCTTAGCCTTGAAAGTTTTACTTCTTTTGTTCAAAGAGATAACTAATTCCTATTGGGCTGTACATATGTTACACACAATACAAAATGTTAAGAGAAAAGACTATTTACAGGTGTTCTGGGTTCTGTCTAACTGTAAAAAACTTGATGCATTCGTTATACAAAATTTATTCTTGTTGTATCGAATTTTTGCAATTTATTAACAAAAGCAAAAAAGCCTTTTACTGATGGAGAGTTAATAAAAGAATCGTTTCTTGCAACAGCAGAATCTTTATTTTCTGATTTTAAAAATAAAAATGAAATCATTTCGAATATTAAAGATTTACAACTTTCCAGAACAACGGCTATGAGAAGAGTTGAAATTTTAAGTGCCGATCTGACTACTCAGTTAATGTCAGACATTCACCAGTGTGTTGCATTTTCGTTACAATTTGATGAATCAAACGACTTCACTGATACTGCTCAGTTAATGGTATTTCAAGATTATTCAAGTAAAGAAGAACTTTTGAAAATTGTACCATTATTGGGAAGGACTAGGGGAGAAAACATTATTTGATGAATTTGTGAAACAACACAAACTTCCGCTTTTTAAACTTATGTCTATTAATCTATGTAAGAGAGTAGATCGCCGAATAACTTAGTATAGAAAAGTAGCTCACATAGTTAAAAAAAAAGGTTGAACACCACTGGTCTATACCAACAGACCTGTGGAAGTTCTCCCAATAAATTATTATTTTTTATTTAATTTTTTTATGAAACTTTTAATCTATATGTACTTATAAGATAATGCTCTATGAATTATCTTTCAGACTATCTAAAACACTGCTATAAAAATAAATATGTACGTTTAATAATACATTCTGTTTTATTTTTAGAATTGTCTGTGCCAGAAATCCAACAAATGCTAGGAGATGCTGTTAATAATATTGTGAAATATTATTATAAACCAGAAAAAGAGGTAAGATTTCGTTCTTCTAAATTTAATGGTATTAATATATTAGTAGTAGTACTGTTATTATTTTCTGAAGCATCTCCATGGAGGCAGAGACTCATTGTGGAGGAGCCCATGCTAACTATTATTCACGCAGTACCTATCATACGTCTCCTTGAACTCCCTTCACTGATCAAGCACTCATAATGGCCTCTGGCAACCTGTTCCATTCCATCTGTTCACCTCACCATCTCTCTCTAAGCAAAAAAAAAAAAAAAAATTACACTTCACTCTTACATAACTTCCAGGGATGACTATTGTTCTCTCCTGTGCTATTATGCATTGGAAATTTTCTTTAGCAAATACTGTATAAAACCCTGCTTTGAGTTGTATTTCCTCCTATGCGACTAAGCTAAACTAAAATTTGTAACCCACAAACATTCAATCCATCCTCATAGGTAGCAACTGCACAGACAGTCATCATTTTTGTCACTCGCCTCTAGATCCTTTTCAACATCTCCACATCCCAAAGAATTCAGACAACCAGGTCTGTGTGCTATATAGTCCAGATGTGGTTTTATTAAATCCTGGCATAGAGAAATAATAACCTCCCTGTCCCTGCTTGTCACTGTGCTCTTTACCATCCACATAACTGGAGAGCTATTTTTTTCCGCCTTTTGCAATATGCCCTCAGAACTTTGACTGCCTGTTTGCAGCCACTTAAAATCCCTGGTCTCATCAGTGTCCTGTGAACTAGTTTCATCAGTATAGCACACAGCTTGTGATCTCCTCATTCTTAAGTGCATGACATACAATTTGTGCCATCATGATGATCCATTTTGCCATATTAAACTGGCTGCTGTTCTCCTTTGCCCATACTGCCATTCTCTTTAAATGCCATCCTTCGGAATCTCTGTATCATCCTCATTTAATGTCACTTTTTCCAGTTTTGCTTCATTAGCAAACAACTAAATACAGGGTGATCAAACTTAAAGTATTCCTGTTTGAGACCTTGTGGAGCTTCATCCACTGATCCAAATGTTGCAAAACTTTGCAGAAATACATTATACATCATGTGGAAGCGATATCTGATAAAAAAAATAAAAAAAAGTAGTAGTAGTAGTAGTTTCAAAATTCATCACCAGGTGGGTTGCACTGTTTAATGGCAGAATGCAGCTGGTCATTATCGATGTTGCGCGTATGCTGCATTATGCTGTCTTTCGGCACTGTCAAGGTATCAGGATGATCCTGATAAACCCTGTTTTTGAGAAATCACCAGAACCAGAAGTCACCGAGGGTCAGATCAGGTGAACAAGGCAGCCAATGAGGGAGAAATACTAAACACCAACCTTGATGTTCCACTCCCAAACACTGTCACTGTTTGCTGGAGACTGGGCATCCATGTGTGGTTCCATTGTGGGTAGGAACTTTGGTGCTGAACTAGACTCCTCCTGAGAATGAATATGTCTTCATCCTGTTGTTTATCAGGGACCTCAATAATCCCCAACCATGTCACAAAACCATATAAACACCAACTGAGAGCCAAAATCAGAATAAGAAGCAGAAAATATCAGAAACCGCATCATTACATATTACACCACTTTTCTTGATAATACATTCAACAGGGAAATGTTCTCTTGAAAAAATGTCACCCTTCGTCATCCACAAGGGTTTAGAAAGGTTAGCAGGCTCTCAAAAGTCTGTGAGGAAGCTGTGTTCAGGAGATATACTTATTGAAGCATCAACTAAGACTTATTCAGAAAAGTTACGTGTGTAACATTTATTGGGGGAATACCAATTACTTCACTCCCCCCCACACACACACACACACAAAACTTTCAACTTTTTCAGAAGTATAACATTGGAGTGGGATCCCCCTTGACTTATCAGGTACATCACCTTTACATTTAACAGACCAAAACTACCAACATTTTCAAAGTGGGCTATCTCAACTGCTTAGTAAGACTCTACATCCTGACTCCTTTGCACTGCTTTAAATGTCAGAAGTATGATCATTCCCAAACTGCTTGTCATGGCTCTGTCATCTGTGTCCAGTATGGGAGTAAAGACCATGAAAACAAAGATTGCAAGAGTAAAATGTCCTAATTGTGAGGGAGACCATCTAGCTTACTCCTGAGCATGCCAGAGATGGAAGGATGAGAAGAAGATAGAAAAAACGAAACGAAGTAATGAATCATTTATCAGGAGGTGAAGAGGCTATACATGACAAAAGTGGTAGAAACATCTGGTAAGCTCTTATACTAAGAAGACAACTGTAAAAAAAAAAAAAAAAGTGGCAACAGGGATCTAAACACTGCCTTCAAACAATTATAACATCCGTGAATGATATGACTTGCTTTCCATCTCCTTTGAGCAAATGAACCAGTATGGATTCACTCCTGAGGACATGCAATAGATGGTCAAGCTACACGAAAATCCACTTAAAAAAAAAAAAAGATATTGGAACCGCACCACAGAGGGTCAAAGACATTCCTCAAAATCCTCTAATAGATGGACCATGTTCAGATCACATGGATACTTCTGTTCCTTCCCTCTGAAAAAGATAAAATAATTCATGTACCTAGTGTCCTAGAAGGAGTACAATATGAAAGTCGGTGTCTTGGATATTTTTCCTGATGAAGAGAAAATGATGGATACTGGCCATCCTCAAATTTCTTAAAAAAAAAAAAAAAAAAATCCAAGGCTAATGAAAACAAAACTACTCAACATAGGAAGCGAGATGGTACCACCAAAAAGAAATAATGAAAACATTCCTGCAATGAAATTGCTGTGGATTCCATCAAACCATCGATGACATCAAAGCTCTCTCTTGCAGAAGTATAAACCAATATGCTTCTGCCTGCAGGAAATATACCTAAAGCCAAGAGATAATTCGACATTACAAAATACTACCATCATTCATAAGGACAGGACAGGGGATGGACCTGCCATGAAGGGGGGTCACCATCCTTGTGAGCAACCATATCCAAAAAAAAAAAAAAAATCAGCTAACGCCTTTTTATTCCCGTATACAGGGAGTAGGCGAGGCCATTTAGCCCTATCTAACTTTTGGAGACTGAGTGGGCAGTTCAATCTCCACTGGTACCAATCAGAGATAGCTGGCCCAAGGCTATCACTAATTAAGCGGTACTCAGTGAAGAGAGACGGCTCAAATGTGCCGCCATCTCATGGTCCCTAACCCTAACACAACCATATCCCCTTCCAGAAAGTCTCAATATGAATATAGAAGCAGTTCCTGTCCATCTCTGTCAGTTAGGAACTATATTAACAGTGCTGCATCTATGTCCCTCCTACTGCAGATCTCTCTCAAGATGACCTTGATGATCTCATATTGCAGTTACCACCCCCTCCCCTTACTTTTAAGATGATTTAAATGGACACAACACTCTTTGAAGTAGTGCCCAAACAAATATCACAGGAAGAATTATTGAGCATATACTAGACAAAACAATCTCTTCCTCCTTAACACAGGTAGCAACACCTTCTTCTATATGCCTATGCAAACATTCACTGCCATAGACTTAATTGTCTGCTCATCTTCCCTTTCCCACTCTTCAAGTGGTAGGCTGATGAGAATTTATTAGGGAATGATCACTTTCCCATGATATCCACTATCTTGCATGTGCAACCATACACTTCATCATGGATATCACAATGGAAAATTGAGCAAGCTGACTGGCTCACCCTCTGATCATTAGCAGAATTTGATTCTGCAATGGCCACCTCTTCTTCTTCCATCAGCGATGCAGTGAATCATGTAACAAAGTGCATTATACAAACTGCAATTCCTAAAACATCTAGTCAGTTTCTCTAAGCCATGATGGAATGCACAAAGCTCAGAAGAAAGCTTGGGGTATTTTTTGAAGATACCCCACTAAAACAAACCTGATTGCTTTCGAACATGCCCAGACCAGAAAGGTATCCTGGATCAAATGTACATTTAGCGTAAGAACAAGCAACACTAAAAAAATTCTGGGGCAAAATGTAGAAAAGGAAGTGCAGATACACCACCCACCAACTCTTTATCCTTGAACAAAGTTGCTGATCCAACAACAGCTAGCCAACATACTTAGGGAAGTCTTTGGAAAAACATCATCATCTTCCTATCTCCCTCCAAGTTTCTTGCCCAAAAAACAAAGCAGAAAAACATCAAATCCAGTTTTTGTTGAACTGCACTAAAAGAAAACAACAGGCCACTCACAAAACAAGAAATGAAAGCTGCTTTGCTTAAATTCCATCCAACTATTGTGTTATCATCCATGGATCAACTGTTGTCCCCCCCCCCTTTACAACAGAATTTGCTGTGAGAGCATATTTCCAGATATCTGGTAAAAGGCAATTATAATTGCCTTTCGTAAGTCAGGGAAAGATCAAAAATCACTCAAATAAAAACCACCTAATTGCTCTGATTAGCTGTTTTTGCAAGATTCTGGAAAAAATAGTTAACTCTTGTCTTTTATGGTTTTTGGAGAGAAACGCCTTTTTTCTAGAACACATTCTGGCTTCCAAAAATATCATTCTGCTGCTGATCATCCTATCTGACTGGAGGCATCCATTAAAAATGCCTTCCTAAAACACAAGCATCTAGTATTGATTTTCTTTGATATAGAAAAAGCATATGACAACACTGCTTTAGAGATTTAGAATGCTAAAAAGACTTACATAATTTTGGTCTTAGAGGGAATGTCCCTCTTTTTATCAAAAACTTCTTATCTAACTGAATCTTCTAGATCCAAGTGGGAAGAGCCCTCTCCTGACCAAGAGGATGGAGTCCTGCAAGATTCCGTTTTAAGTGTCACACTTTTTGCAATCAGGGTCAACTCAATAACAGAACAAAGTCCTCCAACAGTAAGCAGTGCCCTATATGTGGATGACTTCACCATCTTCTATTATTGATGTAATATAAGGGTCATAGAAAGACAGCTTCAGATCCATTGATCATCTTGATCATCAAAATAGGAACTTGCATATGAGTTCAGATTTTCACAGCAGAAGACAGTTTGTGCACACTTTTGCAGACATGGGCTTCATCCTGACTGAGAACTTCAACTAGGACCATCACAAATCCCAGCTGCACCAAAAGCCAAGTTCTTAGCACTGATATTTGGCAACAAGCTCATCTTCCTCTCTCACATACAGCAGTTACAAGACAAGTGCCATGAAGCAATGAACATTCAGTGCACCCTATATTCCACCCATTGGGATGCTGACAGATGTTCTTTGCTTCATTTGTACAGGGCATTGATAAGGTCAAAACTTGACTATACATATGAAGTCTATGCTTCTGCCAGGGAGAGTACACTGCAGTGACTAGACCCTATTCACCATCAGAATTTCACTGGAGCATTTTGCATGTCGCCTCTTCCTAGCTGCACATCAAGGCAAATGAATCGCCTTTGTCACTTCAATGCCAACAACTGTCTCTGTTATATGCAATACAACAAAAAAGAAATCCTTGCCAGACCATCCCATGTATCCAACCACTTTTCAGTTACAATGGGAGAATCTTTACAACACTGGACAGACTGCCGACAAACCCTTTGGTTTGCAGATAAAAGCAGTTCTACAAGCTCTAGAAATAACCCAGAAAACATAGCTCAAATGCCACCAAGCACACTTCCACCGTAGCAGTTACACATGCATGTGAAGTTTTTCTTTCAGCAGGCTACCAAAAATTTCCACTTCTCTTGTGCATAATAATATTCAGACTCACAAAGTTCCTTTCAGGCAATAAGAATTCTAGAATTTCAGAAACATCCATTCTTATCTTAAATCCAACACCTTCTCTTTCAGTTATGGAAGCTATAGTTTGATGTATGCTGCTGCTGCTGGATTCCAAGCAATATTGGAATTAGGGAACCTCCATCTCCCTGTACCATACACAGATTATTGGCAGATTATCATACAATAACTTCTATCCCAGTGGCAGCTAATCTTGGAACAGAGAAAGACTAATAATAAGCTCTACCAAATTAATCCTGAAATTAAATTATGGCAGTCTATCCTACACAGGATTCAAACAGAGGAAGTTGATCTTGCTTAGCCTGCATTGGTCATAGTCATATTACACACTCCTTCCTGTTGAGGAGTGATGACATGCCTTTGTGTGCGTTTTCTCATGCCATACTATCCAACAGTCATATTTTAATCAACTGCTCTCTTTTTACCAATGAGTACAGTTGCTATTTTAGCTACTTTTATAATCTGTCTGAATCCTATACACTCAGGCAAATTTTATCAGGCTCATCGACCATTACTCTGGTTTTGGTAAAGGTATTTATATGAGGTGGTAAAGAGTATCAATCTTTACCACCTCATATAAACTGTATACATATTAGTGTAACTTATTGTAAATATGCTTTTAAAAAACCTGTTTTTATGTACATTTTATGAATTTTATTACTTTTTTATACTTCTTTTTATATGTTTTATATCTATCTCTTACATTTGTTTTTCTACTTGGATTTTATACCATTTTATTTAAGTATTATATCATGTAATTTTAAGAAATGTTTCATTTAGGATTATTGTTATTTTGATTTTTATATATAGTTTTTAGACACATATATATGCCATTTATTTATTACATGTGTTCTGACATAGCACGACCGTAGATGTCCTTGTGCCATTAAACACAAAAACAAACACACAAGTGCAAGCTTCCCATCTACCTCACGACAGTATCATATTCCTATTTATCCATCCATTCCTGAATTCTGTATCTTCAGCTCTGACTTGCAGCTTGCTTTATGAAAAGAAACACTTTTTCCCTCTTTCCACTCCCATGGTATCTTCCCAGAGCTGAGACTTAAACAGTATGGTAAAAGGAGTTGCCAGTTCCCTCGAACATTCTCATAATAGATGGGTTTATATCTCATCTAATCCCATGGCTGTATTTGCTTTAAGGTTTTGCAATATCCCATGTACCTCCAATTCAACATCACATCTGGCACTGCATTATCCCATCTTGCTGATACACCTTGCAAAATGATAACTCAACTATCTCACTTGCTTCTGTCACCTCTCCTTCGTCGTCATTTATTAAAGTTATTCTTCCATAGTCGTTCTTCCTTGTGCTGCTCAACCAATTTCCTCTCATAATCTGTCTTTTGCCTTCTTTACCATACTAGTCACTCTTCTTGCCTGTGCTTTCTACTGTTCATGAGCTTATCTAACTCCACCTGATTAACCCCCCCCCCCGACTTGAGTATACACTCTGATACTGCTTTCTTCAAACATCTCTTGACAGTCACTCATGTTTTAGATCATATTCCAATGTCATGGCATGGCTCCAGCTATTCATATACCATAGCACCTCAGTTTGTCGTAATGACCTGCTATGGAATTCCACATATGTGGAATTTTTAGCTGAGAAGATATATTTATATATATATCTGTCAATCTCACAGATTAAGATTGCATGATCGTTCTCCCCAATTAGAGGCAGTGTGTCTACTTTAGATGTTGTATTTCTGTCATCAGACGGTATCAAAGTGCTGACAAGTGATAAACTAATTTGGAAGAAAAATGTTGACAGGACATGTAATTGGCCAAGTAGTTAGTTTATCTGCTTGCCAACCAACATGGTGAAGGTCTGAATCCTGCTGTGGGCATGGATATTTATATTTGTTTTTAAGTGATGGATGAATTTCACTGCCCAGTGTGAGATCACCTCCCTGCTTATGTGAAGGCTTGAAGTGACTTGAAAAAATTCCATGTTTAGTTTCTATAGCAGGGTTTTGGACTATGTAAAAAAAATTAATTTAAAAAAATACAAATTATAAGTAAACAATAAATAAAAATACAATATATATATATATATATATATATATATATATATAATCAATAAAATTAATCCTTATTTTTATATGATTAGGAGTGACATAAAAAATAAAATAAAACAGTTTCTGTTATTACTATTGCATTTCTCTACAACCCAGTCTAGCAAAATATTAGCAAACTTCATTTAGAAATCTCAAAGTCCCAATTACTGTATGTAATACAATAATACCTAGGATAGCATGGTTTGTTTTCTGTTGTTTTGAGTGTCTGTGTACTTAATTAAGGATTAGTATTTCACAAAATTTCAAAAGCCTTTGTAAAATAAATAATAACAATCCAATTTAAATCTGCCAAGAAACAATTTTCTTCATTCCTTAGCCATTCCACCTCCTCCCTCCCTCCCTCCCTCCCTCCCTCTCTCTCTCTCTCTCTCTCTCTCTCTCTCTCTCTCTCTCTCTCTCTCTCTCTCACACACACACACACACACACACACTGGAATTGCTTTTCATCATTACCTGTATTAAAAGTTGTTTGTTGCTCTTTTTGCTTTATATATACCCTTTGGAATTTCCATAAATTTGTTTAATCATGTACATAAACTTTAAATTGTACATGATTGACATGTACAGTAATCAAATTCTTCAATTTAAGAATGCAGTATGCTTTGTCTTATTAAATGTACATGTCCTTTGAAGTTGTAGTTCTGCTTTCTTTGGGTCAAAATTGAACCTCTATCAATTTTTAACTATATAATTATATTCATAGCTCCAGAATACTATATATTGTTTAGCTGGGTTTTTTTTTTTTGACTGAAAGATGTACATTACACTCATGTTCATAGACACTGCATCACCTTATATAAATATAGTTTTCAGTAGTTAAATGGTCATTTTCATTGGTTTATCATTGTATTATGTCATCTATCATTCCCACAGGTTTCTGTATAATGTAATATGTTGAAAGTTTATTTTTCACTTGGTTAGAGTATAATAAAATTAGTTTAATCCTTTATCCAAGTGTGAGCAAACAAAGTTTGCACCTGAAAGTATCTTCAGTATCTAAATTAGTTTAATCCTTTATATAAAGGATAAAGGATTAAACTAATTTTATTATACTCTAACCAAGTGAAAAATAAACTTTCAACATCTTTCTCTAAATCCAGAGTAATTTATTAAAAAAGGGTGGCACACCATTTGGCAACTCCTATTGGTGGAGAAGACCTGCTAATGCTTCTGCCTGATATCTCCACTTGGGCCTGGCTCCCACTAAAGAGACCTCAAAGGTTGAAACTAGTCTGGGTAGTGGCCCTTCCCTTAATGCATAACATTAGACATATCCACAAGAAGATGTGTTTTGCATTATAGGAGATACTGAGATAGGAGTTTGGTATCTTGCTCCACCTTTGCAACGAGTTGCCATGGTGTTGTACCACCTTCCCCCAGTCCTGAAGATACTTTCAGGTGCAAACTTTGTTTGCTCACACTTAGATAAAGGATTAAACATAATTTTATTATGTATAATGTAATAGTTGCTGCTATTACATTTGGAATTTTTTATGCTATAAATAGACAGCAAGAGACAGTTTTCACATTTTCATGCTGAGATCACTGTGGCTAGTTACATGCAATTAACATCTCAGAGAAAAAGTGTGAAGTGTCATTAATGCTTTGAATAGGAAGGCTATTCCTCTCATGAAATAGCTAAAAGGATGTCCTGTAGTCATCTTCTGTGGTGCAATGGCTGTTGTCAAAAGTGAAAGAATCTGGATCTGCTGAAAGGTAAAAAAGGAACAGGAAGAAAGCCACTGTCTATGCCAAGACAAAGTTCTAAAGCTGTGCTCTGCCTCAAAAATTGCCACGCATCATCCAGAGAACTGAAACAGGACTGGGGAGAACAAACGAGAGTTGTGACAAGCTCTGTAACTGTCAGAAGGACTCATTCAATAGAGACTGATAACCAGGCACATGCAATGTTGACAATAGCTTCTAAAATGAAGCCCTTGCCAACCAAAAAAAAAATAGATTGGCTTGGTTGAATTGATCCAGAGAGCATGCCAAATGGATCCCTGATCAGTGGAAAAGAGTAATTTTTTTTCTGATGAGAAAAGTTTCAGATTGTCTGTCTGCCATCAGCACCTGCAGAGTGCTGATGGCAGACAGACAATTTGAAGACAATCAGGGGAAAAATTCAACCCTGGCACTTTGGTGTCAACAGTCAAATTCTCAGTCAGTCAGATGATCTGGGGCTGCATGTTGTGTCATGGTGTTGCCAGGTTGCATTTCACAAAAGGCTCACTGGATATGCAAGTGTACAAGAACATTTTAGAAGATGAATTGCTGCTTATACTATTAGAGACGTATTTACCGTAATGATGAACTGCATCTTTCTGGATGACTGTACCTCTTGTCATAAGGCAAAAGGTAAAGCAATGCTATTATAACCTTAAAATGTACCTACAAACTGAGTTTAGTACTAAAAAAGCTTTAGTTTTTGTTGCAGGTTAATAAGTGACTCAATAAACACTCGATTCAATGACTACTGTGACCAGGAAATGGCCCAGATCTCAAACCCATTGAGAATTTCAGTATCCATTTACCAAAAGGAAGCTGAAAACACTTTGGGAACTCCAAAAAGTCCCAAATAAGGATATGGAACCATGAATTGACAGTTGCATCCATCAGGAAATTGACTTTGTCAATACCCTGCCAATTTCAAGCTGTAAAAAAGGCAAGAGAAGGATCCGTGGAGTACTAAACAGCAAAAAGTGAATTTTTAGCTTTGAATATTAGTAAAACTGTGTAGTTGAACTAATTTTTGATATCAGTATTTGTTTTTCCAGTGAAAATATCTCCACTCTATTTTGAAATATTTCCAAATTTGTCAAGTTTGTCATTTCATAATTATGTCACATCTTATACTAAAAAGAACAAATATTAATCAAAAATAAAAATGTTATATTACCTTCTTCATTATTTGTGGCAATTATTGTGTTATTATCCCCTTTCAAATAGGCATTCAAATTTAATTACCAAAAAAACATGGTTTACAATAGGTGATGTGGTTTCTATGAACATGAGCATATATTCATGTTAAACAATGATTTTTTTTCCTGCTTTATTTTTTGTAGTAAAGATTTTTAGTAAAATGTCAAGTAAATGTTCAAATTAGAATTACAAATGAACCCTAGATGGAAAAATTATATGAAGTATGACACACACATTTTTCAATGCTTCTGTCAGATTTTGTTAGTTAAATTTTTCAATACATTTATATTGCACCTTCAATATAATATAAATAATGCAAAACAGTCTTTGTTTCTTAGTACATTATGCTTATTAAAACATAATTGCCAAATTTATGGACAGTTATTTATAAAAGATTTGTTTCTACGATTGCAAGGGCATTATCCACAAAGAATTCGTTCCACTTGGCCAAACGGTCAGTGGTGAGTTTTATCTCGAAGTTTTGATGCGATTGATAGTGAGAGTTCGTTGCGTATGGCATGAATATCGTGATGCAGGCAGCTAGTCACTTTTGCACGATAATGCACCATCTCATCGTTCGAACATTGTGAGACAGTTTTTGAGCAAAAACCAAGTTTGTGTGTTGGGTCAATTCACCTGATTTAGCACCCTGTGACTTCTTTCTCTTCCTCCGACTTCACTTGCTGATGAAAGGAAAGTGATACGACACCATTGAAAACATTCAAGCGGCAGTAACCACGACCCTCAACAGTATCCCAAAAACCTGATCTTAAAAACTCATTTAACGAATTAATTGACCAAACGCTGTATTGAAACTGAAGGAGAGTATATTGATTGAAATAAATGATTTGAATAATTATAATTGCCCTGTGTTTTATTTTCTATCAAATGTTTGGTTTCTTTTTGGACAGAGGGTGTATTGATCACTTGTCCAAAAGAAATAACAATTTCTTTGCATGAAAGGAAAGTGATACGACACCATTGAAAACATTCAAGCGGCAGTAACCACGACCCTCAACAGTATCCCAAAAACCTGATCTTAAAAACTCATTTAACGAATTAATTGACCAAACGCTGTATTGAAACTGAAGGAGAGTATATTGATTGAAATAAATGATTTGAATAATTATAATTGCCCTGTGTTTTATTTTCTATCAAATGTTCGGTTTCTTTTTGGACAGAGGGTGTATTGATCACTTGTCCAAAAGAAATAATAATTTCTTTGCATATCTGACAAAAGTATAAAAGATCACAGATTCAATCAATCCATCATTTATTTATTCTTATGTCAAAAAGGAATACACAGCAGCTACAAGTCAATGTATAGTCCAGAAATCCAATCCAGGACCTCATCTGTCACCTGGTGGATGTCCTGGAGGCCACTATTGTGAAATTGGTGCCTTGGGTAGTCATTAATAATATGAGTGATCGTCTGGGACACGGGAGAACAGTCACAATAAGGGTGGTCTGACAGACTCCATTTATGTGGTAGCTAGCCACATCTGCCGTGATTAGTTCTAATCCTGTTGATAGATAACGAAATCTTCCTAGGAAGAGCAAAACCAGGCTGCAGGGCACAGGGATCTTCAACCAGGAAGCCATTTGTTGGAAGATTGTTGGACCAGTGTTCTCTCTGCATGTCAGGTGTTGATGGCAAGGCAGCTGAAGAGAGTTCATCCATGGACTAGGAAGGATTTCTTAATTTTAGGCGAAGACTAGGTGGATTTATGAGAGTCTGGTGCAAGGGCAGGAGTGGGTTGCTCATTACTTTATTAAATTCTTTAATTGAGACTTTTCTTCTCCATATATTTGGTGGAGCAATGTTAAATAGAGATAGGACAGGCAACCAGGAGTGAGGGGTGCTTCTCAGTGTTCCACTAATTGTGCACATGGTAAAGTTTAGCTGGATGTCTATAATGTTAGCGTATGCACTTCTTTCCCAGACAGGGACACAGTATTCTGCTGAAGAGAATATAAGAGCTAGTGCAGACGACCTTAGGAGACGTCTGCGCCACAACCCCAGGTTGTTCCAGCAAGCCTTGAAATTATATTATTTCTGATTTTAATTTTGTTGGACAGGTTGTGCCTTTTGTAGGTTAGGCTTCTGTCCAGGCCTACTCCAAGATGTTTCAGTTGAGGCTCATGTTCTACCATTTTGCCACAGAAAGAGAGGTTGAGGTGTCGATTCACCTCTGCATTGTTTAGATGGAATGCTGTAGACACGGGTTTTTTTTTTTGGATTTGGCTTCAGGCACCACTGCTTGAAGTACACTTCCACGATGTTGAGGTCTGTGTTCAAGGTTATTTCCAGGTTGGCAAAGAAGGTAGACTGGTGTAGGATCACTAGATCATCAATCCATCATGAAAGAACAGTTATCACTAACCTTGGTATATTTCTGTCTGGGTCTGACTCCAACTGATGAGACCTCAGTAAAGGTTGAAACTGAACTGGGTAGTGACCCTTTCTATAATGCATAATAATATACATTTCAGAAAGGAAGTGTGCTTTGCATTATGGGATACTGAGACAACTGATATGAAATGATGCTTAATTGTGAAGATACTTCATGTACAAACTTTGTTTGCTTACACTTAAGTAAAGGATTAAATAAGAATATAACTTCTTGTCAAGTATAATTTACTTTAAGAGGATAAAAAGCCATTTGGCTTTTCATTTTAGTTATAATTTACTTTGTAACCAAGTGAAAACACTTTCTATAACGAACTGAAAGTTGGATATTTGAATGTTGGATAATTGTAAGATCACTGTGTGTGTGCGTGTTTGTGTGCATGCATGTGCAACTCAAAAGGTACACTCCTCTTTGTGTGCCTTTTGTGAAAAGTAATGTGCATAAGCATCAGAGACTGCTGATATCTTATGCCAGTTGCTTGCATCAGCTGATAGGCAAGTTGTAGTATTATCATGGATTACAGCAGAAAATATTAGGACAGTAGTCATGTGTTTTTTTTTTTTTTTAACTAGAATCTGTATAGTCAGTTCTTTTAACAGATTAATTTTAATTTTTAAGTTAGAGATCTTTTTGATCACATTTCTTACAGCACACAATTTATAGAATATATAAATTGTGTGCTGTAAGAAATGTGTACTGTAAATAAACTGTGTACTACTTTTTTTGCAATTTGTACTGCATTTCAGAAATTTTAAAATTTAATTATCTTTTTATTTTTATCTTTTAAATCAGAGAGGCAGTTTAACTATCTTATTATGTGGTGAACTAGGTCTTGTATACTGTTTAGAGCAAGTATTTCTATATGGGTTCAAAGCAACACGTTTCTTCCGACATGTTTACTTGTGGGACTTTTTTGGTAAGAATTTTTTATTTTTTTTGTATATATTGTATTATTTATATATGAAATATGCCCATATTATGCATATAGGCCATAAAATCCTGAACCATTTACTCATTCTTTTGTGCAACATCAAGAAGTGTATGGGAGTCAAATCATGCAGCCTTCTTGTGATGCATATGTTACACATTGTAAACACAGTAACTGTTAAAAAAAAAGATTAAAAAGTCTAAAAAATTATTATCCCATTGTGCTATTTTAAGTACTATTAAAGCAATGGTGCACAACTCAAATATTATTGTAGTTCATGTTCAGTTTAAATTGGAATTAAATGTGACCCAATATCAACTTTGTATTATGAGTTTTAATAATAGTTTATTATACAATATTAGTATAATCAGTGATGTCCTTTGGTTGAATGGACCTAGATTCGAATACCATCTAGAACATGAAGAACCTTCTTAATGGCTTTTCAACTAAAGGTTGGTTAGAGCCAGTCTCATATGGAGGTGGCAGGACTTTTCTTCCCAAAAACTCAAGTTTTTCATTTAGCAAACAGAAAAACTGGTCAGAGAATACACACAGTTGTCAGACATAAAAAGTATGAATGAAAATAGGATAAACTGTCCTATCATTAACATTAAGTTTCTATAAAGCCAAGCTACTTGACCATAACTGACTTGAGCTCACCTCAGAGATAGATGAATTTTTATCTTTCATGGTGAATTTGTTACGATACATATTCTATTAAGCTGAAGATTCCTGAAGACATGCAGCATTTAGTTATAACATCTGCATGAAGGGAGTTACTGAATACCTGCTATTTAGATATCATGTTTAATGCCACTTTCCTTCATAATGAAGGAAAGATGCAAATTTCAAAGTTATCCTTCATTTTTAATTGCTTACAACTTTGATCACGTAACACTCCAAGCTGGATAACTTTGAGAGGCCTCCATATAGCCTTTAAGAAATACAGTGAGCTGACTGGAGCTTCTGACCAAAGTCCAGTACTTGCCTTCACCCCAATACCAAACAAATGACGATGGAATGGCAGTTTGGAGCTTCAAAACTACCAGCCACATTTTATTCTGTATTAGCTAAACTAAAAATTATGGTACAGCAGAGTGAAATTTTATGCTGGCTGGAGCACTGCCAGTTAAACAAGGCCTTCACTGTTTTCATCAGGGAACAAGATAGTGAAAAGTTAGTTGCTGGAACAAACAACTCAACATGAGCAGAATTCAAGATAGACACCATCAACATGAATAGTATTTAATAGGAGGTGGCGGGGGGGGGGATCAAATTAGCAATAGAACCAGAGAAGTGTTATTTACCATGTTGACATAATTAGTGTTAGTAAGGCAAAGAAGACTAAAATAGATAAATTTCTGCTAAATAATAAATATAAGAGGTTATATTCTGGCAATAGCAATCAGGGAAAGAAAGGATTAGCTATAGCATTCAAAGATAAACTTCTTCATTGGCAGACAATTTCAAGTACAGTGATCTGGACAAATTTCAAAATGTGGAATTGGGCAACAAAACTATTTGTTCTTATGGAAGAAGTGGAGATATTTTTTGAGTCTTTAGAGAAGACAACCAACATAAAGTAAAAGCTGGTAAGACATCAGAGTAGGAAATATGAATCCGAGATGTAGAAATATTTCGAGAAAATTTAGAGAGAAAGGGAAAGCTAATAATAATAATAATGGTAAGTACCTACTGGATCTCCATTTAGGACATGAACTAGTCATCAGAATGTTCCAATATAGTGATGTGCACAAATTCAAATGGAAAGAAGACACAAGAAATAAAAAAAAAAACTCTTATTAACCGCAGTATTTTTGATAGTAATATCTTTGTTTCAAGATAATACAAGAGTATACAGGGAATTTGACATAGGAAGTGATGATTATTTAGTTTTGAGCAGGATGAAAGTAAATATTATTATTATATATTATTACTTGACACCTCCAGGGAATCCAAAGATTCATTGAAGGAGGGTATCCACACTATAGCTCTCCATCGCCACCACTTAATCTGCCAACTACAGTGAACCACATCATCTACACCAACATGCCCACCACTTCCACTACTGTTTTCCCAGGCAATCACAAACATCCATGCCTATGGTGGGATTCAAATCCACAGCCTTTTGGCTGGAGAGCATATATGCTAACCACTCAGCCAACCAGTCTGGCAAGTCATATTGAAAAGAAAAGTATGTGCTAAAGTTTTAAAAAGAATCAAGGTCTAGCTTTCAGAGGTAAAATGTAGATGCAAGTAGCAAACAAATTAATCCGAACAAGTCTAGTTTTTGTTCACTTCACAATAGTTTTGGTTTTAGTTCACTATTTTGGTTGAGTGCTGCATGTTTTAACTTTCTCTACAATGTTCAGAGTTTAGAGATTAATAGTGTTATGCGTTTTTAATAGTGTAAACAAGTTGACATTCACAGTGTTTTATTCATTTTGTGTTGCTATAAAATGGATACATCTTCAAGAAAGCTTTCAAAAATATGTACTCTTTCTCAGCACAAATCTATGACTCAAAGACAAATGGCCAATGAGTGTGGCTTGATTTGGGTACTGTTGATGAGATTTTAAAGAGGTTTATGAGGCTCCAGTGGGCAAAAGTGTACAAAGATTGGACTGTTGAGAAGTGGAAGAAGGTCATGTTCTCAGATGAGAGCAATTTCTTTGTCCAAGGAGAGCAAGTACCCTATGTTTGCAAATCAGTGATTGAGAAGACTTCTCCCATCCATCTTCAACAAGTTCCTAAACACCAAAAAGAATGTTCTGGGGTTGATTTACACTTGATGGTCAAGGATTGCTTGTACCTGTTTACAGTATGATGAAAAGTGACCAATACATAAAAATGTTGGAGAAAAGAGTGATCCCACAGATCCAGAAAGATGGAGGACTCAACTTCCAACAGGATCTTGCTCCATGCCAAACTTCAAAAAAAGTGAAAGGCTTCCTCAAAAATCACATCAAATTGCTTCAGTCACCAGGTAACTCTTACAACATTAACCAATAGAAAATTTGTGGGCCATGGTGAAAAAGAGACTTGGAAAATTAAATTGTGATACAAAGGATAGCTTAATATAATCCATTATAAAACTAGGGTTTTGAGATGCACAAATAAGAAAAACATGTTTTACATTATTAGCATTCATGCCTAAGCAAATTAATGAACTTATTAGGAACAGAGGAGCACATATAAATTATTAAGTAAAGTTGAAGTTTAATTTTTGTACTTATTTTCTTGTGAAGTTAAAATTTTTCTTTAAAATGTGAGTGGTTGAATTAATTTATTTGCTACTGTTCATAGTATTGGATAAAAAATGAATGAGTGTGAAACATGAACCAACCTTGGAGGTTGAGTGGCAAACTCTAATCAAACATTGGTTGATTTAGTCAGGGAGACACATGGCTAATTGTTTGCAAGAATACATTTTTGTCCAATACAAAATCTGAACTTTGTATTGGACAAAAAAAAAAAAAAAAATTATTACAATGGAAAAATTTGAAGATTTGTGTGATTTTTTTTAAAAATATGTTTAAAAATATTCCAACATGACTTTCCTGGAGATATCATTGTCTTTTGATTTTGTCATGTATTTAGACTGACTTCTTATGGCAAAATAAATTTTACCAACAAATAGAGGATACAGTTATGGGTAGTCATAACTGCCACAGCAAATTACTTTATGGTACACATATGTGGTACATATATATATATATATATATATATATATATATATATATCTTTGTAATTTGCAAAGATCTTTATTTGAACTTCTGGACTTTCTTACTAAGGTACATGCAATTCATCCTGAGATGCAGTTTATTCTAGAAACAGAAAATAACCCAATGTATTTCCTTCCTAGGATTCCTTATTCTTCATCAGCCATATGAAAGTCTTCACTTTTCCATCTTTTGAATGAAAACCCACACCAGACAATATATTCATGCTCTGTCACACCACCATCTTTGTCAAAAATCCATCAGGCTTGCTCCCTTTACAGTACTGAGGCATTATTAACACAGGAAATACCATTTATCAAAATCACCTTCCTGTCTAAAGTCGTGATTAAGTCATTTATTAACAAGGCCATTAACGTTATGAATTTCTCTATCACCATCATCACTATTCTCTCAGGAAGATGTTAACCATATTGCCATCCCATATCTTATAGAAGTATCTAAATGTGTCTTGGAATTACTTGGATCATGGTATCTGACTGTCCTTTTCAGAGGACAGTCAGATACCTTCTCTCTTTAGCCTATTCTGGCATTTATAAAATAAATTGTCCTTATAGTGTAGTGTAGTTACTTCATCCAAATTAGCAGATATGCAGCTGTTCATCATGCTATTCTGCATGATGAACAGCTGCATATAGAATATGTAAGCTATTTTAAATTTCATGATTGGGACTTGCTGAAAATAATCATAATCGTTAATAATGCAGTACTTTATATATACCTTATATAATTTAGGTCTTATTCAAATTTAAATTTAATGTTTAAATATTTCATTCAGGATGAGCCTGTGAAGCTCAGTAGAAGTGGCATTTCCACTCTATAGTGCTTGACTGCACAAAAAAGACCTGGGTTCAAATCTAGTCGCCGACTAGAGGAACGTTTTTTTAAGCCTTTTTTCAACTGGTTCCCAAGTTAGTCGATCACTGGCAAGCGAGTTTTTTCTCCTAGAAACTCGGTTTTTTTCATCCCGTAAATTCAAGAAAATCAGTCGTCAAACCCACATTATTTTCAGACATTAACCTTCCAAATGACTAGGACGTCCATAGATGTCCAGCTAAATCTGGATGTGATTCAGCCCACCTGTTGAAAGAACATGGATAAGTAGTGCAATTTGGCCTTGATGCCATTTAGAAGTTTCTCTTCGGCATGTGATAAACCCTCATGGTGAAGAGAACACTTAATCGGATTATCTCACGTTCATAGCTGTGTCTCAGTTGCCTATAACAAGAAACGCAGTTACTTGTTCTATGCTGGATAACTGGATTTTAGTTATAGTGGATAGACTAAAAATATAGAAATTATTTATATTTTTGTTTTCTCTTTTTATTGTACAATACAATTTTAATGCCTGGACAAAATAAAGATCCTTGCATAATTTCTTCACTTAAATATTGCCTTGCCTTGGAGAACCAATTTCATTGTTAATTTTTTACTAATCACTTACTCGATAAAACATTTTCTTTGTTCTCAAAGAAATTAATTCATGATAATTATTTGAAATATTATTTTTAAAAAAAAGAAAAGAAAACCAGCTGTGACGTTTCAGATTATTTTTATTTTTGTTCAAAATCATCGAAATCAAATAATACTTCACAAATTTCCTTTAGTACGCACTTGAGCAACTTTGCTTTATAGAGAATAACATGAAATTCTTTAATCATACCACTAAATTTTTTTCTTTATATAGTAATCTACTGTTCTTTGCACTTTTACTTTCTTGGTTTCCCTGTATAATTGGTCATTGTAAAATGAAATTCGCAGTTATGATGATTTAAATTTATATATATATTTTTTCTGCATATTCAGATATTATGCTCCAATTATTAAAGTAAGCAATACTTTTGCTTATATTCTATCATTCAAAATATGTATATGCACATGCATCAATGTGGATTTTCCATATTTTTACTGTAGAATTGAACTTTATTTCACCTTTGATAGTTTAACCCCACCCCCACCCCTGCTGTATCACTATCACCCACCCAAAAACTGTTATGAAACATAGGTACAGTTTTTATTTAATTTGTTATATTTCTCTAGTAATTGTTCCATATAACTTTAATTTTTTGATACAGAAACTAGGTGGTGATTATTATTAATTAGCAAATTATAAATCAGGAAATTATGCGATATTGGATAATAGGGGAAATTAATATTTAAAATCACTGTCATCCTACAAATGCAATATCAGAATAAAGAAAGATGGAAAAACCAAACAAGAAATTTCTACCTGTAAAATATTCAGATATTGCTTGAGGCTCTTTAGTGTGCTGCCTACTGGGCATGTTCTATTGTTCTGTTTCTCAGTGGAGGTTAGTAATCTCCATTAGCTTACAGCTTATTACTGGGAAGAAAGGAGTATTAGTAAGTATACCCAAGACAATTCATTTATGAGATGGCAAGCAGTAGCAGTAACATTCAGGGTGAGAAAAGAAAACTTCATGAGAAGTTGGAGCCTTTGCCTTTCAATCAGCTCTTGTTCTACCAACGAGGAGAGAAATCTTTCTAGCTCTGAAGATAGCGATTCTGCCTGTATATACTTTTAGATATGTCTTCATGCAGAAAATGGGTGTTCGCCACTGAACGTACACCAGTTCATCAATTTTTTAAGTTGTTTTTATAAACAATATGATATATTGTTCTTTCGAAATGTCTAATAGTATATTTTCGAAGGAATAAAATATAAGAGGAACTGGAAAGAGTATTCCAGTTCCTCTTGAAGACGAATTTTTAAGTTGTTTTTATAACACAGAGAATGACATATTATTTCTTCGAAGTGGCTTATAGTACATTTTCGAAGGAATAAAATAAAAATAGGGATAACCATTGGGAGTATCTCATACCTTCTCTGTGCAAATGTTTTTCATGTCAACAACTGCAAGATTTTGGTATCAATACCACATTATTACTATGTGTAGGGAAATTAACATCAGAGATGAGACTAAATATGTGTTTTCAAGTCTCCAGCATAAGTGATGGCCTTGCAGTGTGCTTTATTGCAGAACCAAATCATAATTATATCAGATATTATAATGGCAAAAATAGTAAGAAGAAAATCATTTGCACTTTCTTTTCAAAACACAAAGAAAGAACATTGTAAATTCACCCAATGAAAAAGAAAATACTACAGATTTTTCTTCTGTTATCTGATTTTTTTTTCTTGTAGTACAAAGAAGAAATCACTGCATATAATATGGGAGAATGCAAGAGGGCAAAAATCTGTAAATTGATTACATTATAACTAATAGAGAAATTATGTCAGAAAAAATTATTCTTGTAATTTGAAATGCTTGACTGTACTGTTTCCAGTTCATCTTGAAGGCGAATTTTTAAGTTCTTTTTATAACACAGATTATAAAAAAGAAGATTATAGAAAAGGAATAAAATATAAGAGGAACTGGAATACTCTTTCCAGTTCTTCCTCTTGAACTGGAAAGAGTATTCCAGGTAAACTATTTCACTAAAAAAAAATAATAAAATTAAATTAATAACTAAAAAATATAAATAACGTGAACTTTCACCTTGCCAACACTCAACATTGATGTGATATGGGTTCCAAATTTCTTGTTTGGGAGATATATATATATATATTACAAAGTTTTGTAATAAAAATTTCTGCTACAATGAAGTTCGACAGAATCAACAACATTATTGTCTTATTTCTGTTTCTCATGTGGGAGAAAAACGATAAAATGTCACTCTTCTAATTATATCAGATGTTATAATATCAAAAATAGTAAGAAAAAAAAATCATTTGCACTTTCTTTTCAAAACACAAAGAAAGAGCACTGTAAATTCGACCAATGAAAAAGAAAATACTACATATTTTTCTTCTGTTATCTGATTTTTTTTTCTTGTAGTATAAAGAAGAAATCACTGCATATAACATGGGGTATGCAAGAGGGCAAAAATCTGGAAATTGATTACATTATAACGAATAGAGAAATCATTCAGAAAAAATTATTCACATAAGAGTTCTAATATCAGCAGATATAACGACATTTTCTTCTAGGTTAGAAACGTGGCATTGTTGAAGTAGCTAAACCTTTGCTACTATTTTACACTAAAATGAATGGGCATGTTCCCCAAGTGAGATATGTTTGTAACAGTTGTCTTACGAATGATTTATAAAATAAATTCTCTGAAATATCTACAGGTTGAATAGGTCTATAACCCCCCTCCCCCCCCCCCAAAAAAATTATGAAACGCATATGCTCCTTTTCTTTTACAATAATTCAAATCCTCTTTTTCAAGATAATTGTATCAAATAATTTATAATTCTTCAATAATAAATGAAACTGATCATTATAAATTAAGAAATTAATTTGGCATAAATAATGTATCAGCATGTAAAAGAAATGTCAGTATTTCTATTAGGATATCTGCTAATCAACAATTGAAAAGGAAACAAGACATTCTTGATGTATTCTGCACTACAGCTTGAGGCACTTTAGTGTGACTTTTAGTGTTCTCTCTTTTCTTTCTCAATAGCAGTGAGAGTAATAAGCCTTTAGCTTTTCCTCCAGCTAAGAGGATATTATCAACATTCCAGTTTATCTAAAAAATTATTTGAAATTTTATCGAAAATTTCAAATAATTTCAGCAGACAGTAGAACAGCTGATTTTAGATTGCAGAGAAATAGTACAAAATTGGAAGCTTCACGGTACAACAATCTTATTGCCGTATTTCTTTTTTTCAAAATGGTAAAATGAAGTAATAAATTTTGAATACTGTCTAGAAAAGCTTTCAAACCTGTAGAAATTTAGAGTAGTTATGCAATTGAGTTCCAGGAGAGGATGGGTGGGGTGTGTGGGGGGGTAAACATTAGAAAATCTTCAAAATGAGCAAAAATTTTGAATCATTCCATGATATCTTTCATATATTTTCAACATATCTACAAGGATATGCACTGGATATTATCGTAATGTGCATAATACAAAAAAAAAAAGACAAAGGCGAAGAATCACTGCTAAAATATCATTGGATATAAATTTTTGATAACTAAAAGACTCGCAATCGGAAAAACCGAGTAATGCAATTTAACATTTGTTGTTCATAAAGACAAAAAGAAATCGTTTCTAAAACTGAAATATATAATGATATTTTGCTAGGAAAGAAAGCAAAAGGTCATATTTATTTCAATAAATATTCTTTAAAAATATAAATATTTTGACATAATATTTTCAAAGCAAACATTTGAAAATTTGTGAAAAAAATTGTTTCTATATTATAAATGAAGTGAAAGAACAATCAGTGCAACTCTTCTGGTGTGCACAGGGAAAGGTAATGGCATGATAAAAGGGAGAATGCTGATGAAGTTTTGATCGAAAAAATCTAGGGAGGTCTGGCTATTTCATCCACCTCAGCCATTTGGGGGATTAAAATATTGTTTTAGGGTTAGGGACCACAAGATGGCGACACTTGTTAGCCACCTTCTTCACTGCGTACCAATTAATTAGTGATAGCCTTGGGCCATCTATCATTGATTGGCTACTTTTTGCTGCCTTTGTTTGTGTTACGAGTCTCATTTTGTACTCCCTGATGATGTCTATGTAACTGAGATGAAATATTGGAAGCATTAAATACACACAAGATTACTATTTTTAATTGTTTCCTAGTGCTGTTTCACTCCATTAAACTTTTATCATGAGTTTTCCAGCACTTAAGCCCACATACAGATATTTTCTTCTAAGTAAAGTATGGAGGATGTTGCCAATCTACACTAGGATGTGTTGCAAGGATGTTTGCCACAAGTCCACTTCTTTTTTTTTTTTCCTTATTTTCAGTGTTGCCTATGTGCTTTTTTTTATGGATTTTAAAACTTTGCCCAATTTGATCCATCCATACCTCTTTGTAGGAACAACAGATCTTGTATACAGGTATTTATAGAATAGAATACTGTCTTGAGGAGAACAAAGGAGGCTTTGTAAGGTGTGTAACTGGTTTGAAGGCTGACCTGACTTTGACAGGTTTAATAATTGGGCTGGCTGTCTTGATGATGTATTGCCAACTTATAAGGAGATAGCACCTTTGTAATTGATTTCTGCTTTATCAGAACTTCTTTGAGTAACCATTTTGGAGGAATTGGCAAAATAGGATTTGAAGTTCCTCTTCTCTTTTAATTGTATCATCCTTATGGAACCATCCTTATATTTAAGGCTCTGTTTTTTAAAGTTCTGATTTTAGGATTGTAGAAAGTGCATGCATGCATGCAAGTGTCCATCCATGCGGGCTTGTTTTCTGTAGTTCTCTAATCTTAACCTCCAGCATTTTTTTTTTAAAACTAAGATGTCTAGAAATGTTAATTTACCATCTTTTTTTCAAGCTGTGAGCTTGATTTTTGGATGATTGTTCAGGAAATGTATAAAATCTTTGAGGTCTTTCTGGTTATGCTTCCAGATAATAAACACATCATCAACATATTTCCACCAGACATACAATTTTAGGATCATATATTATATGGCTTCTTCCTTCAATTTTTGCATATATGTTAGTAATGGGATGGTGATAAAAGGATCTCATTGCCAGACTTTAATTTTAGTAGTAAAATCTTCCTTTCCTAGTAGAATGAGGATTGAGCAATGATGGAAGAGGCATGTGATGTCAAGTAGAAATAGGTCTGCAAGGATACCTACCTATCCACTGATTCTTCAACAGAGATGTTTGTAAACATTGAAACTACATCAAAACTCCTCAAGTCTTACTTTGGACATTCAAGTTCTTTCATGAAAATCTCATCTCATTTTGTAGAGAAACGTACAGATATACAAATTACTCCAACAGATATATTAGCCAGCTTAGATGCAAGCTAGCTAATATACCCAAGTGTAAGCAAACAAGGTTTGCTTACACAAGGCAACAGATGTCAGAACTGACCAAGTTCAAGACATTGTTCAAGTGTGGTCTGATCAGACCACACTTGCACTATTGTTCTCAAATTTGGTTCCTAGGATTTGAAGAGATAAATTAACTGTGAAAAGAGTACAGAGGTGGATAACAAAGATAGTTTCGGGACTATACAATGTCAGTTATGAGGTTATGGTTTTCAGTGTGTAAGAGCATGAGATTTCATGTACTGGGTGTCAAGTGAACAGTTTTTTTTGTTTGAAGTAGTGTTGTCATGATACTTGGAGAGCACTTTGGTTTATTTATATAGGGTGAATTGACACCATCCACAATTGAACATAATGGAGAATTTTGTGAATTTTTGCTAAATTGTATATCTGCAGGGGGGGGGTGAAATTGTATGATTTCCGTTTATTGGTCATTTCTACAGGCCAGGAAGAGCCTGTGGAAGGTTTTGATCTGTGTGTTGGTAGGATGATCCTTAAGTATAGGAGATAGTTTATGTGTAAAATAATGATAGTTTGGAATTACAGTGATGTTCCTATTATATACTTCCATAATTATTATCTTATTATTGCTCTTCATTTCCAGTAATGCCTCAAATTCCTTGTAAGAAAGGTTGTTTTATGGCAGTTTTGTCTTGTGTTAGGACATTGGCTACATAATTTTTTCACCTCTCAATATATTTCTAGGTGTGAATGGATAGTTATGACCGAAAAGCTGAGTGCTAATGGCTTGAGGGTAAAGACTGAACAGGTTTACTGTGGTATTTTCCTGCTGAATTTCTTAATAGATTAGCAATTTTATTGGTGTATACTCTATTTTCTGGAATTCTTCAGCTGTTGAGGCAATAGAAATGTCCAAGATCAGCATTAAGCATTGTGGCAAGCTTCTCTTCTGGTACATACACATAGCTTCAGTGATGTTGATGGGTAGAGTGCAAGTGGTGCTTGTATATTATTATTAACATTTGACCTCCATGGAGTCAGAGACTCATTGTAGGAGAGACACACACACTATTGCACACAATGCTCATCCAATCATGCCTTAAACTGATTCATTGTGTCTACACCCACAACACATTCAGGCAATGCATTCCACTCACCAACCACTCTCCATGCAAAGAACCTACTCCTCTGCTCACATCCTCCTTATACAAATTCCGGTGATGCCCTCTTGTCCCCCCGCCCATTCTATGAAAAATCTCCATGTCAACGTGATAACAACCCCTGACTAGCTTATATGTCTCAATCAGTATGAGAGTATGAGAATGTCCTCATACTCCATGCCAAAGGCCACTGACCACCTTTGTGAATCTTCTCTGGATCCTTTTCAACATATCCTCATCACCATTAAAACCAGGAGACCAAATCTGTGCACAATAATCCATATGAGGCCTAATCAAGGCCTCATACAATGGTATCATAACCTCTCAATTTTTTCTGCATGTTAGGGTCCTCCGCATCATTGCCATTAGCTGATATGACGTCCTTACAACTTGTGCAATGTGGCCCTTGAATTTCAAGTCCTTGTCAACCATTACTCCTAGATCTCTTGTCTCCTTTACTTCTATTAAAGTTTCTCCACCAAATGTATGCTTTGCATCTCATCGTTGCTTACCAAATCTCAAAACCTTACACTTTGCAAAATTGAACTGATAGTTCCACTTACCTGCCCATTCATGCAAATATGCAGAGACCTTTGGTGAACTAAAGCAGTACTTCATTTTTACACAGTTTGAGATGATGTTATTATCCTGGCCTGGAAAGCTTCGGTGCCAAACTGACAAACTTTGTATGCTTCAGAATCTCCATGGATTATAGTAGGTCTAGTGGTCAAGCTTATACGTTGACTTCATAATGGCATTTTTCTTAAGAATATTACAATGTCGAATATGTATAAATTACAATACTTCTGATATTTCAGCAGAGTCAAATTGCTATCATCGGAGAACAATGTACAGACTGATGTGTGCAAGCAAACACTCAGTTGGTGTTCTGGGGGGGGGGGTGCTCGGTTTCAGTTAATGTCTTGAGATCTTGATTCTTCTCCTCCATACTAACTTCTAACTTAACTTGGCCATTCAAAAAACTTGCATCCCTTATCTGGTCTACAAACACCAGCCACAGTCCGTATACCTGCTAGGTGTTATGTTAGAGTAGTATGTTACTGATGTAAGCTGTTTTGCTATGACCATACAGATAGAATTGCCAAGCACAAGGACTAAATATAATTCCACCTCTGTGGCCGCTCAGGACTTAAAAAAATTTAAAAAAAGGTCACCTTATTCCACCTTAGTAAATACAAATATAAGAGACTATTCTGGGAATTTGTCTCAGCTTTAAGAAACTATGCAAACCTCAACAGATTTTGAAGTGCTCATCCTCAGAACATCAGCCCAGTGAGCAAGAATACCAATCTAGTCCACTAAATGGCCCAGCTTTGGTCTCACATAATGTAGTGATTGCATGCACATTTTTTTCTGTATATTGTTTCCTGATTCATGGTTCATGAGCTGTTGCTAGTTCACTTTGACTTTGCTGAAATATTGGAAGTATTGATTAAATTATTCTGATTAATATGTGTATTCTATGTTATAATATACCTATTAAAAATGCTAGTATGAATAGTCATCATATAAACCTGATCACCAAATATTTGTTTTGTTATAGGTGAGGTACAAAAAAAAAAAAATATATATATATATATATATATATATATATATATTCACACTACTGTTATAACAAAAACATGAGAGGTGCGAGTGGATTTATTTTTAATTTCTCTATATCCATTTCATATATATGTATAATATGTCTAGTTATAAACTGGATTTTTTTTTTTTTTTTCAATAGTTAAAGTGCGTGTATGTTTTGAAAATAACCTCATGGAAGAAGAAGCTGTTCATAGTCCTGTACCTCGAGATTCTCATGAGCATGTTATTGTAATGCGCTCTTATTGTCAACTCGTGGAAAAAATTGATAGTGCTTCCCATTCTGTGGGCAAAGATGGCAAATTTCAACTTTTTATCTGTTTTGCAGCAAGGTAGTTATATAATATTTCTTGGTTTCAAAACTTGACATTTTTAATTAAAATTAAAGTCAGAGAATTTTTTTTTTTTCATTGTATTTTAACAATATATCTATCATACAAAATAATATGTTGTTATTTGCCTTCCACAAGGACATATATGTCTTTCTAAAGTGACAATGATACAAACTCCACAAATTATCCAGATTCTTATATCTCAACAGTCTTACTGTTCAAAAGTAATGAGGCAGTCAGAGAATCCATGTTTATGCAGAAAAAAATTTATTTGCAGAATAATATATATGCAGCATATGGCAGAAGTAAGTATCCTCTGAAGATGTTATTGAAATGCTTGTTTCTTGTTTAGCTTACCTGGTAAGCAGCTTTGAATATCCAGTTTGTTTTCTTCAATGCAGGTGGACCTTGGTTTCCTCAGGTCTTTCCAAGTCTTTAACTGAACCAATGATTTCAGAGTGCTTGATAAAGTTGGCCACTGTCTTACTTTATTAACCAGTGAAAGTGCTCTTCAAAAAATGTGGCATGCATCGTCCTATTCTCCATTTTGCAAAATGTCTTCTAATGTTGGGAATTATGATAATTATTTTAATAATCAAAATAATAAATTATAATAATGAAATTATAGTGATTATTGTTTGAGCAACTGTTCTATTATTCTGGACCACTCTGTATGTTTCAGGTCAGTTTTTTGTTTGTGAGGGGAAGATCAGAGTACCTTGTGGGTACTCTGGTTTTCTCCTCACAAACAGTCACAATCAGACACTGACTAACTCAGTGCTGGGGAGAGGAGGCAGGAATAAATAGCAGGTGAACCATGTTTTCATTGTTTCTCTTTCATTCTCTGGATCTTCTTTGGGTATATATAGATCATTTGCGAAGCCTTTCATTTTTATTATTGTGCTATCCATTCTTGTAAAACTGAGTACAGTTTAGATGACAGACACTTACTATAGCATCACATGCAGACAGACAAAAAGCAGCTGCTCTTTGGTGAATAAAATACTCCCACATGCACACACAGAACTACTCACTTTCAGTTAGTGTCTTGAGATCTTGATCTCTTCTCTTCCACACTACCTCCAAGAGCATGTTAATTGGCTCATAAGCCTTGTTCCTTTCTCCCTTGCTGTGTGAAGTTCTCAGCATCCTGGTCATTACACAACTGTTGCCAATTGTGTATATAGTATACAGTCATACCCCGAAGTTACACGGTAGGTGGGACCTACAAAAAGCGCGTAAGTCAAATTCGTGTAACTTAGGGTATAATTTTGCATGTAATTTATATATACAAACATACAAAATATTAGTTAATTGGGACCAAAGGTTTACAAAAACACTTATAATTTTTTTAAGAAATATAATCATAATTGTAGTTTTTCGTACATAAAAAAAAAAAAGTTATTTCTATGTCTATCGTTTCATAAAATCTAATATATTCGTCTGATGGCATAATGTCTTTTTCTTGTTATGCAAAATTTCTTCATAGCAAACCAATGATTTTTTTATTCCTTGCCTTCTGGCTACAATTCGTTCCCCGTTAGAATCTATGTCCTCCAAAATCTGTAAACCTTTCTTTTATGATTGTTCTTACTGTGGATTCGTGTAGATTGAACTTCTTTGCTAGCTCACAAATTTTCATTCCACCTTCAAAATCCTTAATAATGTTGAGTTTTGTATCCAAAGTCGATGTTTTTCTTTTCTTGCTAGCTATATCAGAATCAGACTTGCTTCTTTTGGACGACATTATTATTTTTTATGTGATAAAATTTGTATCAAGAACATAACATTAAACAATCGCAAGGTTTGTAGACTATAAAAATCATGTATGAATGGAGAACACGCAAAACATGTCAGTGCTTGTTCACAGTATGTACGACACTGGCGAATACGGCCATCGCCAGAAACATACGACTAGTGGAGAAGCGGAACGGGAATACGTACATATAAGAAACCGCGTAACTCCAGATTCACATAAGTCGGGGTATGTCTGTACTTTAAGTTTTGAATTGTGTAAGGACTAACTGGAATCATTTTGACACCTTATGATTTTGGAATTAGTATTATTTCATTAAAAAAATTAAAGTCAGAAACATTATCAATCTTCAGTTTTACACTTTGTATTGACAGAAGTGTAAATCTAATATATATTTTGAATAAACTTGAGGAACACTGTTTATGTAATGAAATAATCAAAATTTGTAATTATACGGCAAGAGAGAAAGGGAAAACTAGGAGAGGAACTCAAAGTAAACTTTGAATTGTATCAGTGCTCAGAATTTGCTACACCACTGCCACAGGTTATAAATACACAGTGATATATCAGATATGTGATGTCGCAAGATAAAATTTAACTGAGATGAAAATGAGATTTTATGAGATCCAACAGCTATACCTTGCGTTTAGCATCTGAAAGTTTGGAAACCTTGCAGTGGTATACTGGAATGCAGATCCAGTTTACTTTCTTGGGGGGTTTCATGTGAATTGTCATTTTCTCCTCTCTCTCTCTCTTCTGGGGTAAAATCTTTTCAGGAAGAATTTTTTCATGACAAATGTTCTGTCATTGTTACCTGCTGTCCCATAAAGCACTTATAAGCAGCATTGTTTTGTAAATTCCCCTTGTATATTTAGTTGTAATGCAGTTACTTTTAAATTAGCACAAATTTATAATTCTGTTATGCAACAAAACTGTTTTTAAGTTTGTGCTGGAAATGTGCTTGCAAACAAGTGCTTTTGATTCATAAATTTCATTCATTTTTTCTAACAGAAAGGTTTTTATATATACATATATATATATATATATATATATATATACACACACATATCCGAGAGTAATAGATTCCATTTTTTTACTTCAAAATATGAAGCCAAGATTTGATTTTTTTCTATAAATAGAAACTTTTCTTCTTGAAATTCATAAGTTCCATTGTTAAAGACAAATTCAAGGATTTAAAATCGCTGTGCAAATTAATTCAAATTTCTCACAAGATCATTTAATTCTTTCTGTTTAATCAGATGAAGTATATTGACAACTTCATAAATGCATTCATCAAGACTGTAGTATCTGGTGTTGATGAAGTAGGTACTAGAAGATCTAAAGAGTTAAGCATATGACAGATGCAGAATTTGGGTACAGTATGAAATGTTTGTTTTTTCATAGAAAATCCAGATACATTAGTTAACACGTTCGCTGCCAACTATGAGTATACTCGTAGTTGGTAAACCAGCCACACAAGCCAGCTACAAGTATACTCGTATGACACTTACCGCTGGCAACGAGATTACTGTACTGTCCTTGAAAAAGTGAAAATGCTTGGCTTGTGAAGCTAGCATCAAAACTGTGTATTCTCATAGATGGTATATGCTCTGCACAAGAAAACTACGAGTATACTCATATGATGCTTACCGTCGGCAACGAGATTATCGTACTGACCTTGAAGAAGTGAAATTGCTCGGCATACGGGAACAGACTATGCCGAAGTAGAGTGGCAGCGACCGTGTTAAGCAGAAGTAACAATCTGTAACATGATCTTTTGGTTCTCTCTCCAAATCATTGTTACTCCAAAAGTTCTGTTCATAAATCTGTTGATTCACGTTAACTTTGCAATAATGAGAAGCTTACTTTTATCTTGGTCTTCTATGGTGTGCTTAAAGTAATGAAAATATGCAGTCTATAGTAGCAACACCAAATCACTCTATGAGTGATTTGGTGTTGCTAATACTTGTAAACGAACCATACACACACACACACACACACACACACACACACACACACATACACACAACAAAAGTAGTTTCCTTCTTGTTTTAGTCTTTAAATTAAAGAAATGAGAGATACAAAGATATCTCAGCACATCAGAAATCTAGCATACTGTTTGTATTGCTGTCTCTCTCTCTCTCTCTCAATGCAAGATAGGTTCAGACATGTTGAAACATGCCCTCGTTCATTTTCGAGAGCTGCAAAATGCTTTTCATGATAATTTAAAATTACAGTATAATGCTATCGATTTTGTGATAAAATATTTCAGATGCATATGAAAAAGTATACATTAATACACACAAATACATGCATTGAGGGGAGGGGATTGCTTATTTGATAGAATGTTTTTATTCCATCACATAAGTTAATTTAATTACTATTAAAAAAAAAAAGTTTTAATTTGTTGATGAGAGTTGTTTAATAATTCAATTAATGTGTGTAATAAGATCCATTAATTATCCATTAATGAGGCTTCATTAATTATCTTGAACAGTTTTGATCTTCTCTTAGAATGTTAGTGAGACCTATCTTTATTTAGATATCATGATTGCTACTTCAGTACAACATCTGTTTTTGTGTTTTTTTTTTCAGAGATCACCTTCTTCATCGAATGCTGCTACACATAGCTTCAACACCTGTTACATCAAGTATGTATGAAGAACAATCATTTCTTCGTGATCCCAATCTAGTTACATTCCTTGTTCAAATACTTGAAAGCCTTTCTGAGTTTAGCATATCCTTAGAAGCCTCCCTTACCAAGGGCATTGAAAGCTGATATTAGTACTTTAGTGAGACTGGAACTAGTGTAAAAATGAATGAAAAACAATGAATATCATTATGGGTTTGAAGATTGTGTATATTGTGAAAATCTTTGTTCACATCATCCAGCAGAAAACTGCATTATGAACATATGTGAGCAAGAAATTATTTAGGATACTCACAAGAGATGCATTTATGAAGACTCTTGAAGTAATAAAAGATCACGTGTACAGAATTTTACATACTTGTACAGCACAAAACGTGTTGAGGTTGTGACGATAATTTATTTTGTATCATTCCTCTATGTACACAACTTGAAAAGCAGCCAGTGCAATAATAAAGAACTGGTAAAATTTTGAGATCTCATTTTAATGGCTGCAATGTATAAATACACTCTGACATGTAAAAAAGAAAAAAATATTCTTTTCACAACTGGTGTGCCTGTCATTCTTTTTATAGCATATGATTGTCATTATCATTATTTTTGTATATGTGACTATTTATTAATCTCTGTTAGCATTTGTTTATAGAAAGAAAATTAAAGAATGATAAAAAAAAATATACTTTTCACTGTTGATCCATATATATTTTTTTAAAGTATGTTTGTTTTGTTGTCATTGTATGAACACTTATAAACAATTTAATATAATGCTTATCCATCCTTCTGAGCTGAGATTGAAGACTGATATTTGGAATGCACTGATCTCTCAGTTATTTGGTGTTTCAAATAACCAAATAGTTTCCTGATGCAGTTGGATAACTGAGAGATTATTATACATGAAATACTACAAATAATAATAATAATAAAATGAAATTTAAAAAAAAAATATATATATATATATATATATATATATTTAATAAATTAAAAATAAATAACATAAAAAAAGTGAAAGACAAACAGTTAATTCTGCAGTACTGAATTTAAGTATTCAAGGCTCTCAAAGCATTTTTTTTAATATTTATTGCTTTAAATAAGGTATAATAATATGATGATGTATATATAAATTATATTGTTTTTTGTTGTTATTGTAGGTGCCTACTCTAACTCAGATAGTGTCTATCACACACCTAGGTTTGAATTGATTAACTGATGATGTTGCAGTATTCACTACTTTTGGCAATGCATTTCCCATTTGTTGACTACTTACCATGAGAAAAATCTAATTTTTATTGCCTTGTTAACGATATTATGCTATCAATAATCTTATCGTATAGTTTAAGTTGCATTGCCATGATCACAGACATAACTATTGTTAATCGCATTCTCTTCAACTACCAAAGACCATCTCCAGTTATCTTCCCCTTAGTATATATGGAGAAAAGCTTCTCTTGTTTCTATCTTATGAATTCTCTTGATTACTTATTTAGCTCTATTATATCCCCCTCTTTTCCACCTGTAATGGATCTGCATTTAGAAAACAGACAAACTGACTAAATAGTATACACAAGTTAGTTGACATGATATACTCATCTCATAATCTTGGTTACTTTGACATATTCCTAAACAAACAATTTGTCAATCATACATTGCATTCTCTCATCTCATTCTCTTAATCCATTTTCCTGGACTGCATTCCCCGTCTAGCTATTTTCCTTGCCTTACTTGCTATTTCATTCTCACCACCAAAAAAGTATTATTGAATTATAAATATTTAACATGACATCAGTTTTGTACTGGATGCTGATGGATGAAAATTTAGTTGACATTGTTTTTATATTTTGTTAATTACTGGCAAAAACCATGTAAAAAGTAAAGAACTTGAACAAATTAATTACTAGTTTTGTGTGTACTTCTTCAGATTAAGACAGAACACAAAAGTGGTATTTACAAAGAGATATCCGAATTAGTAACTGTTATTTTTAAAATTAATTCCACACAAGACAGATGCTAAATGTAGAAACAAGATATCAGATGCACAGTTCATTGTTATTAAAAGTATTGAATAGCTTGTCTCATAACCTGATTCATTAACATGTAGATCCTTTATGTATGCTGCACAGAGTTGATTTAATATTACACCTTGGTTTTTTTACATTAGATCAGATATCATATTGCTTGTCTCATTAAATTTGCATACATAATTATTAAAATCCATGTATGTCATTTTAGTGATTTGCCAATTACCCTTGTGTATTTTGTGAATGGTGTGAAAAGCTAGTCCAGTTTATATGCCTGATTTTTCTCCTCATCTCTGATATGTTCTTTTTGCTGGATTTCTCTGAACCATCCCATCCATCCAACATAACAAATGTAGCAGTTACAAAAGATTTTGTATACTCCCAGTCTCATCATAGGCAGATAAGGTTGTTTTGGCAATCTTAACATCCTGGATACTTTTCATAGCAGTTGGAAAGAAACTATTTAAGTATATTGTTGTGGGATTTTTGCTATTTTGTCTGTAACATTTCTGATGTAAGGTAAGGAAGCCACACTTTTGTAGTTGTCTGATTGTTGTCTGGAGCATGAGGTGGCTCGTTCAAGATACTGCTGACAGTTTTGATGTTGTAACAATTTTTAGGAGAATGTCTAAGTTATTATATATATATATATATATATTATTTATTTATAATCATCACTGGATATAGTAATAGCTCTTTCTTTGAGAGTTTTGATGAGACCTCTTCTGTGCCAAGTGGTGGACAATACAGGCTGGTAGCATACAGATACCAGCCTGTATTGAACTTCTTTCTGTAAACTTCAAAAGTAAGATTGTTATGATCTTCAACTAAGATGAAAACATCTAGGAAGGAAATAGATCATTTTTTACTTCTCGTGTGAATTGAATTTTGTGAATTTTAACTTTTTGAAATTGTTTTTATTTGTAAAGTCTTTGTTATCATTTAGAATATGTGATAACTTCTTTATATCAAACCTTCCATTCTCATTTTATCCATTTCCCCCGCCCCCTAGTTTTTAAATAATAAAACTAAAAATTGTAAATAGTTTATACTTTCAGAAGTTACACTGAAAGAAGTCAGCCTTCTTAAACTCATTTTAGACTAAATAAATATGATTATTAAAAATGGAATATTTACCTCATCTTGGTTTTTAACATTTCAGCTAACAACTGAGATTTCATCTGTACTTCTGTGAAAAGCAAATGGTACAAATTCAACTGAAATGTACAACCTCTTTACAGAGGAGGTTATAAACAAAAATGTGCCATTTTTGCATTTTCACTAAGATGCTGTGCATATTATTTAAAAAAAAAAAAAATGTCAATTTAATCAATTAACTTTGCAGTTTATCTCAATGACTTTTTCATTTTTATTTATATTTGTTTATTTTAAAAGAATATTATAGATTAGTAAATATTTACAGCCAGAGCTCTTGTCCTATCTCTGGAATGGAAAGGCATAACAAAAGCTGCTGTTAAATAATCTGATCATACTCATGATATGCTTATTATTGGCAAAGAAAATTTAAACTAACTGACTGTTGCTTTCTCTCTTGATGCTGAAGCAGAAGTAAAATGTATCATCCATTTTCACAATCATTTGAATTATATATAGTTTTTATTCTGAAATTGTATTTTGGATCCCTGAGTTAAAATTATATTCCACTGAAATTAGTTGATCCAGTATACTTTATTTCCTTTTGTGAATTCAATAGATTTTTCTGTTCTACTAAATATGATTCTTTTTTACAGTATTTGTATCTCTTAATTTCTTTTTTTTCAATATTTAAGAAAACGTTTTCAAAGAGAGCATTTCGATTACACCATATGATGTAGGTATATTTACAGATTACACACAAAATATACTTAGAAATGGTTGTATTTTTGATTATACTGTGCATGTGTGTATGTAAATGGATAAAAAAAAAAAATCTTCATTGAAATTGGGTGTAAAACTTGTTTTAGAAGTTTTCCAAATGAGCAGTAAAATATCTCTTTAAAGTTATTTAAACATAAGGTTCAGATTTTATTTGTGAAAGCTTGGGTCATCTATTTTCAGTTGTTTTTCTATATATATATATATATATTTTTTTTTTAATATTCTTAGGTCAAAATAAATAAAATGTTGATTTATAAGTTGTGAAGAAACTGAAAGCTATTACAAGTGATTTTTCTGTAAAAATCACTCATGAAATTTGAAAACTAATTTTGAAAGCATTTTCCAAATGTGCATTTTTTTTTCCCAACTTCCATAGTTCTGGAATATCAGAAAAACAAATATTAAAAGAAAGAAAATAACAGTTTATAATGCAACTTCAAATGTTTTAAGTCTTTATTTTTAATTCAATCAAAAAAAAAAAAAGTAACACATCATCACTTGAGAATATATGATGTGAATGTAATTGTGAATTACATAACACTCGTGCACAAATGTGTGCTTTGAACAGCTGGATGTGGTAACCCTTGGACAAAAAACTGGGGAATGGGGGGAGGGGGAATTAAAAGGGATGAGAAGTTAGTTGGGGTGCTTAAGGGTCAAAGCTGTATAACTGAGAGGAGACCTCCACATAGCCTTTAAAGGAATGCGGAGAACCGACCAGGGCTTCTGACCTAATGTCCAATCCTCACCTTCTCGTGGTGCACCCTGTTGGGTATCTACTTTGATACCGAACGAACGAGGATGGGCTGGCAATTTGGGATTTAGCCAACCAAATTGTATTCTTATTGGTTAAACCAAAATAAAAAAATGATGGTACAACATGACAAAATTTCATGCCGGCTGGGGCGTCGCCCGGTTAAACAAGGCCCCCGTTGTTTTCGCCAGGGAACCAGGGCGAACAGCGAAAAGTCAGCTACTGGAACAAATCTGAAAACAAACCCCAACTCAACATCACCAGAGTTAAAGATCGGTACTATCAACGTAAGAAGCCTGAATGGCAAAGAAATGGAGCTAGCTGAGGAATTAGATAAGTACCAGATCGACATAATAGGGGTGACTGAAACAAAAAAGACCAAAACTGGTGAGATCTTTCTGAGCAATAAGTACAAAATGTTATATTCAGGCAATAACAATCAAGGAAAAGAAGGAGTAGCCATAGTATTCAACACAAAATACGAGGCTAATCTTCTTGAATGGCAGTCAGTCTCAAGTAGAGTAATGTGGGCAAATATGAGAATGGGGAACTGGACAATGAGACTTATTTGTGCCTATGGTCCCAGAGAAGGTTCTACTAAGGTAGAAGTGGAGGAATTTTTTGAGGCTTTAGAAAAAGCAACTGACACAATGAAAAAGGAAAAGTTGGTCCTTGTTGGGGATCTAAATAGTAGAGTAGGAAATGATTGTGAGACATATAAAAAAATTTTGGGAAAATTTGGAGAAAAGAGCAAAGCTAATAATAATGGCAAATATCTGTTGGATTTCTGCTCAGGACATGGACTGGTTATTACTAACACCATGTTCCAACATAAAAATGTGCACAAATTCACATGGAGAGAAGAGGCTAGGAATAAGAAAAGTCTCATTGACTATGTTATTGTTGATAGCGATGTTTTCTCCCTGGTGCAGGACACCAGAGTGTACAGAGGATTTGAAATTGGAAGTGATCACTATTTAGTCTTGAGCAGGATAAAATTGAATTTCATATTGAAAAGAATAACATGTAAGAAAGTTTTAAAGCGAATAAAAGTTGAGCAGCTCTCAGATGTAAACTGTAGACTAAAATACAGAAATATTATTGAAAAGAAAATGAAAGAGTTTGAGAACAGGAATCAAACCTTGGAGATTCAGTGGCAAACTCTGAAGGAAACATTGATTGATTCTGCCAGAGAGGCATGTGGTGAGGTTGTGTGCAAAGATAAAAAAATCAGAACTCCCTGGTGGACACAGGAAGTTAAAGAGGAAAAGAAGAAAGCATATCAAAAGTTCCTGGCAAATAAGTCAGCTTTTACTCTTATAGAATACAGAGACAAATGTAAGAAAGCTAAACAGTGTGTAAAACTAGCTAAACAAAAGTCATGGGAGGACTTTGGCAAGAATATAGAAAATAAATATCAAGAAGGTGGCAAAATATTCTGGAGGTTGTTGAAGAAGCTTAGGAATGAGTGCTGTAAAAGGAATTAGAGATGATAAAGGTGAAATGAAAACAGGAGAAAAAGATATCCTTGAAGTATGGAGTAATTACTTTGAAAAACTGCTAAATGAAACAAGCAGTGATGACAGCACAGTGATAAAAAACACTGACCAGGCATGCAGTCAGGAATACATATCCATACTTGAAGTAGAAAAAGCCATCAAAGGCTTGAAATGTGGAAAGGCAGCAGGAGTAGATGATATTCGACCAGAAATGCTGAAGTATGGTGGTATAAGAGTCTTACAGTGGCTGCACTGCATAGTTCAGAAAGCCTGGACAGAGGGACGAATTCCCGATGATTGGAGTAGAGCTCTCATAGTACCCATATATAAAAAGGGAAATAAAACTGAATGTGAGAATTACAGGGGTATTTCCCTACTGAGTGTTCCTGGCAAGATCTATGCAAGTATACTTGAGAAACGGTTGAGAAGAATTGTGGAAGAAAAGCTTGGTGAAGAACAAGCTGGATTCAGGCCAAATAGAGGCTGTCAGGATCAGATCTTCACTTTACGACAAATAGTCGAGAAAGCATGGGAATATAACAAAGATCTGTATTTAAGTTTTGTCGATTTGGAAAAGGCATATGACAAGGTGCCAAGAGAGAAGCTATTCAATACGCTGCAGTTATATGGTGTCAATGGGGCATTATATCAAGCAATACTTAGTCTTTATTTGAGTTGTAAGTCAGCAGTTAGAATTGAAGGAAGTACAGGAAGATGGTTTAATGTTAAATCTGGTGTGAGACAAGGATGTACATTATCCCCTCTGTTATTCATTATCTATATGGATCACATTATGAAGGAATGTGGTATTAAACCTGATATCAAAATTGGAGATGTTAATGTCAGCTCTTTGCTTTATGCGGATGATGTTATACTTCTAAATCCGCTACAAGTCTGCAAGATTCTCTGACTAAATTGAATAGCTGTTGTAATAGATATGGTATGAAAGTCAGCAATAAAAAGACAAAGACAATGAAAATAGGCAGAATCATTGAAAATGTCAACTGTGTTGTGAATGGAGAACCTGTGGAACAAGTAAAACATTTCAGCTACTTAGGCACAATTTTTACTGAAGATGGTAAACTAAATATAGAAATAGACAACAGAATCAGCAAAGCTGGTATCGTGGGAAGTCAATTGAATAAATTCATATGGAATAAGAAAGAAATTAGTCGGAACACTAAATTAGCTGTATACAAGACTGTGTTCAAACCAATTTTAACTTATGGATCTGAGAGCTGGGTCAGAAGTAAAACACTTGACCAAAGACTAGAGACCGCAGATATAAGAGTCCTGAGAAAGATTAGAGGCATGAACAGATGGCATCAATGGCAATATCATATTAAAAATGAAGATATTAGGAAAGAACTTGACATTGTCAGCATCCAGGAATGCGTTAGCAGAGCTAATCTCAGATGGTATGGTCACTTAAATAGAATGGGAGAGGAAAGATTAGCAAAACAAGTGTTCTCTGCCAGGTTGGCAGGAAAACGACCCAGAGGAAGACCAAGATATAGGTGGATTGATACGGTACAAAGTGCCTTAGACGATAGAAATATAAGATCTGATAATGTTGGAGTCTTGACAAATAACAGACTGATTTGGAGGAAAATTGTAGATAGGAAGTTAGTAATGATGTAATTTTTTCATGTAGTACTGTCATATCCTGTACACCCCTTGAGGGTACATGGCAGGAATTTGATGATGATGATGAGAAGTTAGTTCAATACGTTTGAAGCTGAATTTTGTATGGATGTTGACTAACAATCAGAGGAAAGTGAAGAAATTACGTTGGCCAGTTCAATAGAGCAGCATTCATGAAAATGTCTATAGAAAAACAGCAGTCTATAAAAAAAAATGATCAGAGGAGGGGGGGGGGAGATTATCTATTAAGCAGACTACTCACTTATGAATTGCATCTTCTTTAGGAAGATCTTTAATGTGCCACCCAAAATATAACTGTATTTTAATAATGAGAGGATTTGGGATTGACAGTGTTAGTTGCATTGGTGAACAGTAGCGTCTCAAATGGATGGCATATTTTTTGGATGCTGAGAAACGATGTGATGTGTTTCCACCAAAAAAGGCTAGAGATGTTTTTACAATCAGAGGAGAATGATTTTAATTAGAGATGTATTAGTGTGGTGTGATAGCATTAATGTTTACTGGGCTATCCCCACTCCATGGAGAATGGCAAAGAGATGGTTTTTAAGCCATTAGTTATGGAAGATATTCAAGCTTAGATCATTTTGAGCAGACATTTGTCAAATGAAAAAGAGCAATGGTATACTCATCAGTTAAAACTATGGATAAGATTTAAAGATCATTAATTTTTAAAAGCAGCACCAATGAAAGTACAGAGCACTCAGGTACTCCTGAACAAACCTCAAGAAAAGAAACTATACACCATGACAGATAAAAGTCCAGAGAGGAAACTGGTTACTCATTTGCAAAAAACCATAAGCAAACCACAAAATGGCTATTAAGACCCCTCTATGCTTGATCTAATGGAAATGCCCAGGAAATATCAAGAGCATCCACATGAGTTTTTCCAAACATTTCCATGATGACTTGTGTTCAGACATGAATAAGGTTAATTAAAAGATTCTGCTCTGGAGAATAGTGGCAGAATTCATATTGGTAATCACTGATTATTATTTGGACTTTGGATAACGAAATTAATTGATCATTTTTGAGAGGACTGAAGGTAGGACAACGAGACCGGCTTGATTGCCAACTTTTATCATCTATTATACGACAAGAATATAGGATCGATGAATTCTGAAGCACGAACTGAGTGCACTTATTAACACCAAATCTCCATGGAATCAAAAGACTTGGCACAGGAGGCAAACACTGTTACATACAAAACCCCATGAAATTGTGCTTTAAACTCATCCAGTATATCTGCATTCACTGCAGTGTCAGGCAATGCATTCCCCTCTGCAATTATAATTATGGATAAATTCTCTACAAGGAGACTTTTGTGTATCCAAGCTGTTATGAATTCTACTGTCTTTTTTGACAGACTCAAAGGATACATGCATGTAGCTTATAAACTCCAAATGCATGAGTCACAAAACTTATAAATGTAGTGACTGATTATTTCAAGGTTCCATTTCTTTACTAGTCAATATAATATAATAGCAAGCTTATTATGTTTGATACCCTGTTGTCAAACTTGTTGGCTTGAACCTTATACTTAAGCAATTGCAATAGAAATAATTGCATGTGCTCTAAAATAATTCCATGAAATCCACTCAGTGCTTGTGTAGCTCAGCTGAAGTGGCTCTGCACTAGACCACCCAAAGATAGACTTAAGTTTATGTCTGTTGGTGACTGGAGGAACATTTTCTAAGCCTTTCTTTGACCAGTTCCCAAGTCTATCAATGTCTGGCATGGGCAAGCAACTTTCTCTCAGAATCTAGGGTTTTTCGTTCCGTAAACTCAAGAAAATCGACTGTAGAACTCGCTATATCAGACAATGACATGTTCTATTAGGGTTAGGTACCAAGAGATGGCAGCATGTGTTTGCCAGTCTCCACATCAGTTTCTGATTATTAGTTATATTAGAGATAATCAGCTACAAAAGCTAGATAGGGTTAAAATGCCTCGCCTGCTCCCTATATAAGGGAATCAAAGACAACTGATTTTTTTTTTTTTTTTTTTTTAAATCTGCCAGTGCTGCATTTTTCATTGAGAGTAGGTGAAGCTGTTTTAGTCCTAACTCTTGGGATAGATGACTGCCTCTCAGTCATCTATCCATAGGCCAATCAGAGAGCTCAGCCAAATTATCAATGGTTTTAAATGGCATCCAGTGAAGATTACAGTAGACAATTTTGCCATCTCTTGATTGTTAACCATGACACTATATCATTATATATGAAATAGTGCGAGTGTTCTGTGGTTGTTTTTCTTCCAGTGCAGGATGAAAAACCTGTTTCTGGAAGAGGAAAAGCCCTACTTGCCCATGCCACATTCTGGATATATGGAAATTAATGGTAAAATATTGCTCTACTAAAACAAGCCAGGTTGTTAATTAGAACTTCAGGTTGATGTTTTGAAAATGTGTTTATCTTATAAATAAAATTTTCTTACCTCCTGTGTGGAAGAAAGAAATAAAATGAGAGTGGGTTACCAGTCTGTTGTGAGTGCTTTGTCAGTGGAAGTAACAAGGTTTTTGTGTCAATGTTAGTCAGTACTTACTGAAATATTTATTTAGGGCTTTCCTACGTAAGTCTACCAACTCCATGGAAATGCATATTAATATGTATTTATCTACCGTATTTTCCGGTGTATAAGACGCATTTTTTTATCTTAAAAATGGGGTGCGTCTTGTATAATAAAAGTAGAGATTTTTTTTTTTTCAGTCATACGCACTCCCTTTTATGTTCCAAGATTTTTGTAGGCGGTTAATGATGCAATCAAATTGAGGCGTGACCTTCACGCGACTGCTAGCGCGTCATTGGCTAAGAACGGGGAGTCCCTATTCAAGTTTCATAATATCTTATCCGAGTAATGAGTTACCGATGTTTATCAGTATTGAATTGACATGTTGAGATATTTTGTGTCCACTTTGATATTTCCCCGTAGATTTTAGTGATGGAAAAAAACAGGCGACATTCATATACTTCAAGTTACAAATTGCAGGTTGTAAAATATGCGCACGGGAATAGGAAGCTGAAAGCATTTTGGACCTCCGCCTACAGAAAAAGTTTTTTTTAAGGTTTTTTCCAGAAAATTGTATTAAATTTCTTGGGTGCGTCTTATACATCGGAAAATACTAATTTTCCTTTTTTATCTGCAAAAGCACAGGAGATGCTCTTTTAATCCAAACTTTTGGAAACAGGTTCTTGATTCTTATTCATTACCAATACCCAAGCTCATGGTAATATGATTTCTAAGGCATTGGTGAGAGTAGTACAGCAGCCTAAACCTTACATTATCTGAAATAGAGTTCTATGGCCAATATTTCCACGTTGAAATAAAAAGTTCCAGTTTCTGGGAAAAAATAAAATCTGTTTTAGAGGTCGAGTGGACTAGTAATAGCTTTACTAATGTCGTTCTAGCATTTCGAATCTGTAATGGCCAAAAATTAAATTACTTTGATTTTTATTTATTATTATTTAAAAATACTCTATCTTATTAGATGTAATGGTTTCTTTAATATCAGGTTGTTCTTTGCATCCCATAACGCACAGCATACTCTCTTCTCAGGCATATAATGCCATGCATTATACTAAAAGTCGCTATACTGGCAAAAAGTAAACTTGATATGAAGTCAACTGCTTCCTGTATGCAAGCAGCCTAGTCGTGAAGATTGTACTTTCCAAGTATAATTTACTGCCCAACGGGGGATGCTACTGTTACTTCCAAGCTAAGCCCTGGGATTTTAAAAATCTTTGTTCAAAATTATATTATAGTCTGATTAAGTTGTTATTTCATTTACCTATTTAGTTTTCACTACGTTCTCATTGTAACTTTTTACGTGGTCACAGTCAATTTATTCTTTTTAGTTGTCAATGTCGCCTTTCAAAGAGCTTCATTATTAAATATTATATTACATATCAGTTGAGTTTTCTTTGTATAAACTTCGGCACAAGCCTACTTTGCACATTACCTTCTGTTCAATGTAATCAGCACAATTTATCTCTGACCTTGTCATCTTCAACTATTGTTGGACAAAGAAAGCTCAATTGAAATGTGATCTCATCGTTCTCCTGCAAAACAATTCGAGGAACAAGCCTGGCTATAGTCGTGAAGGATATTTAAATAGTAATTTATAGTAATGTAAATTACTTGTTTCAAGATACGTTTTTTAAAGTTCCGAATGCAAGAAGAGATCAGATAGCGTTTCTTTGAATCGGTCGAATTTTTGTGTCACCGTCTTAATAGTTTAAGTAAATTATATTTCTTCTCTGGATATTTCCCGTTAATATAATTTAGAATTAGAAAATATAGTTCTCGTAAATGGCATTTCATTTTATGACAGTTCCATTCTCGAAATGGTGGAAACCAATCCGACATTTCATATAGATGAATTTTTTTTTTATACATTCATTTAAAATTATAAGAAAAATAATGGCAGTGTCAAACACATGGCTTAGAAATAAACCTATATTTAATTTGAATTAGCACAGCTTGACCATAAAAATGAAAACCCAGTCAGTATAAGTATCATGTTAACAACTTGACATAATATTTAACTTCAGGAATCAACTTATGGAAGAATAATTTGAAGTCACTACTGATGAATAACGCCTCGAAAGGCTTCCGTTTTGAGCTAGTGTACAACTATATAATGGAATTTTAATTCTTACCTAAGTGGTAAATCGATAGCGCTTTCATGCAGACAATTCTTTCATGTATCTGTTTTCTAAAAGTTCGATTCTAATTCTCTGTACGTCTTACACAGATTTGTCGAATTATCACCAGCAAAGCAGTGCCGGCACTATTAAGCAAGGATAACTGTGGAAAATCGTTTCCATTACAAATATATTCACTACTGAAGAAAAACTTTAGGATAAGCCACAGTGCCGGCATGATCTCCTGTTTAGATTAGATCATCAATCGTGATTTGCTTTAATCCTCTCTTCCTATGCCTTTTAATTCCCCTTCGGGGAATTAAACGAGATAACACTTCTCTAGTCCTAACCTTTTGAAACCTACAGGCAACCAAGTCTATTTTCATCTTAGTGCTTTCAAGTTAGTGCTAGCCGGTATGCACAAACGAAAGCAAAGCTCGGGAGAATCTAGCAAAACATTTGCCACCATACCTTGTTCCCGATCCTAATTAATATTTTAAAAATAAATTTAAAATCATGCTTTCAATTTAAAAAAAATTGAAATCAAATCTGATCCCAGGATTGAAATTTTTCTTTGGAATTTCAGTTCCCTATATAACATGTTTTGCACATCTCTAAGTGAATTATTAGCGTTTCTCTAATGCAAACATGTTTAAGAATTCACGCAGTTATATAACAGTTAATATTGAGGTATTAAATACCTTTGAAATAAGGGCTGCTAGTTATATTTCACTTTCCGACCAGGCCGTGGGGATAGATGGTTATCAGATTCATTTAAAAAAAAAAAAGTTTGCACCAACACTTCATTTGGTTTAAATCCTTTATCGGACTTCTCGATGTGACCTTTGCGTTTCAATATGCTTTCCATGGATCTATCAAACTTTTACTCCTATGGGCGGGCGTTTTTTTTTTTTTTTTCCCCACATTAGTATTTCTGAAGCAAGACTTCTTTTTTCCCCCCTCCCTTTTTATGAAATCTGTTCATAATGCCAGTGATGCAAAAATTAGTAGATAAAAGTGGACAAATATAGAGCCATTTGGATGGATTTTCATTTGTCCAAATTAGCTACCAAATTCCCTGAATATGGAACCAGAGTTTAAAAAAAGACCTTGGAATATCATTCAGGAAGAAAGTCCTGGCTACCATGTCTAAAATGCCTGCAAGTCATCCAAACAAACAAACAAAAAAAAAAAATAATTTTACGGTACTTGTTATTCATTACAAGTGTCAGAAGATAAAGCCGATAATTGGAAACTGAAGAAGATGCAAAAATTAAGCCTCGAAGGGTGGAGGCAATTTTGCTGTCAGAAACTTCTGATAGTGAAATCACTCCCCCCCCCCCAGTATTAACTGACATTTACTCGATGTTTTCCCTTCTAGACTTTATCATACCATACATTGATTTTTCCACGAATGCAAAACTTCTCCAACTGCCGAAAAGATTCAGTGTGGTGTGGGGGGGGTTAAAATCAACTGTACACGTATTTCGTGAACAACAAAACGGAACTACCCTTAAATTATATTTCCCCCTTGTTTCCCTCTCTTCCTCAATACATCAGTTTGCCTGTCCGAAGTAATTGTTCCCTAATACATCGCTTAAAACTAAGATAGCCGCTAACCTTCCGGGTGTAATATCGACGTCTATTGACCGACGAAATAACCGTGCGCAAGTCTGGCGGCTCGCTTGTCATGCGCATCTTCTTTGTCTGGTAGTTATCAAAGAGGTTATTATTCTAGTCCAGGTAGGCGATGCTGTTTCGCTCGTGTTGGAGATGAGGCCACTGGATCGTGAAGAGTTTTTGGAAGTGTTGGCGCCCGAGGCAAGATAAAAATACACTTAGGATAGTCTAAATTCTGCATATATAATATTAAGACTACCATTTTTATTTATTTATTTAGCTAAAACTTCTTCTGGCTAAAGTTTGTCTTTGTAAAATATACATTTACATCTCCTAAATAGGATTTAATTGTTTTTGAAACAATGACTACATAGAGAGAGCAAGAGAAACAAAGTAGTTAATGAATGGAAACTTTTTACAAACAGTAGTGTTTTCTTTTCTTCTCCTTCCTCCCATCCCTGCGGTCCTCTTTTGATATTCAATCCGGCGTTTAAAAGCAAATCCAAGTCCATCATTATGTCCACATCTACAATTAAAATACTCAGTAAAATTAGCAAAATAAATTTATTTACATTAATTATATACTTTATGTACAAGGTTTTTTTTCTATACAAAATATTTTCTTCAGCTGTTTCTGCGTTGTTATAAAAATACATCTATACAAAGTAGCACTACTTTGTTGTCTTTAGATCTTTGTGCATGACCGAAGTTAAAATGAACATTCAGGACGGAAGATACTCGAGAGCACCAGTTATGAAAAATGTAAACAGTCTGCATGTTTTCAGACTTTTCCAACAAATATACTTGATCAAATATAGGAACTACAAAAACTGACTTCAGTCGTAGTCTTCACTTCATCTTACACTTGTACGTGACGCCATCTGGTGCGCTGTTACGACAGATCGATATTTTTCACAAAGGAACTTGAAATTCAGTCATTGGTCCAATTGGCACTCGTTAGTGCCTTCTTCTAATGCTTTCCTTCTCACCTTCTTCCAATCGACTAGCCGTGGCGCACATCTAATAACTGCACTGCCAAGAGTCCATCTACCTAAGAATAAAAACTCTCCACTTCCTGCTTTAGTGCCACATTTCAGTGGTCGGTGTACTTGTCCATATTTGGTATAGATGTCGTCATAATCGTGGCGTACTTCTCCAAATACTGGTGGAATACTATCTCGGATTACCTTACTTGCACGGACAATAATCTCTGTTCGTTGAAGTTCGTCATTGTTGTAGAGGGAACTGACGGTCCCTTGAACCACTGGAATGAAAAAAAAAAAAAAAAAGATTCAGTAAATTAGCAGACAAAGTTTTCACTGAATTGAATTTTACAATACAATAAATTATATAAATATTTAATGACAAACTATTGTTCAAATCATTTTAGACAATTATTTCTATGCTCTCTCTCACAGGTAGAAGTTTGAGTGGTGACGAAGTTGAAGTAGCATGGTGACAGAGCGCAGGATATTATATATCTGGGATTGAAACAAACGATCAGAAACAAAGCACGAACATTTTAAATAACTAACAATCGACTCAGAACATCTGAATCTCGATGCGCAGAGGGACAACAGCTGAATACTGGTCAACTTTCAAATATAATAAATTTCCACTTTCATATATTTATTGAAGCTGCAATAAATAGAAATTTTATATTTATCTGACGCATTTAAAAGGCAAATTGTGCATGTCTGCAATGTACATACACTAACATGTAATATTGGTTAGCATTTTATCATACTATTATGTTCCGTCCCCCCCCCCATGGAGTCCAAATGGCCCATTACGGTATTTTGCCCATACTTTGTTAATAGCATGTTAACTATGTGTGTACTGTTCTGGTTGATTTGACCGTTTTGAGGGAAGAAATATTCGAAATGCTGAAAAATAGATAAATAAAAACTACTTCCGGATGAGACCGTAAGCTAAAAGTGACTTGGCATGCTTTGACTTAAAAAAAAAAGCCCATATAAAGATTTTTCGTGTCATTACGAGAACTGAAGCCTCTTCCAACTACCCTTAGGGATGAGTTATTGATACAAAATGTTCTCCATTTACATTTAGTTTTTTTTTTTTTTTTTGATACTTCATAAAAGTTTTTTCTAATCCTCGACTTACACTAACTCCCAAAGAAAAAAAAATTAAAAGTTAGTATTTATAATCAAACTAAATTAACTAATTTGTAAATATTATTTCAAATATCTTCTATATTTATTCATGAATTATAGTGAAAAACATAGAAGAATCAAATCGGTATTTTAAGATAACTTGCATACTATAAGATTACAGTAAAAGCAAAGACAGTTTGTCGAGGTAAAAATAAAAAAGTTTGATACGTGCAAGTGTACAACTATATAGTTGATAACTTTATAAGGTCATCCTATACTTGAAAGCTTTTTTTTTTATTTTATTTTTCTAAAACATCAACCTGGAATGGACATTTGATTATGTAAAGTCATAGCAACACGAGGCAAAAGCTACTTAGACTTACAAATATGACCTTCTATAGTTAATGTCATGAACAAATTGCAACTCTCAAATCAAGGCCATGTTTCAAAAGGGCAGGAGATTTCTATAATCTAAAAACACGCTTACGTTTTTCATTTTTATGTGCGAGAAGTAATCATGAAAAAAAAAAAAAAATAGAAAAGTACATCCGGATTAAGAAGACAACTACACAAGGCCGGTCTGCCACGAGCCACATGAACAATGACGCAAGTTCGTGTGTAGACAGACAGCCAGGGAATTTGGCAGCTGGCGATATTTGTGATGGACGGACATCTATATTACTGCTCAATCTTCACACTGATCATAGAAAGGGGAAAAAAGAAAGAAAGGAAAAGAAAAAAACTTGCGACTGCTACTAACTTTCTAAAGCTTGAAGAGAGGTCTGAAAGAAATGATTTATGCGTGGAAAACTTAAGGGAGGTATTAGGGAAAAAAAGAAAAAAAAAGTCCTTCGCAGCTGGTGGAGGTCATTGAGAGGCCTGATCGCTTACATCAGTGTTCTGTCACGTCACTTGCTGCATTGTACGGAAAACATTTATAGCAACGCTGACAGGAATTGGGCACTTTCTGGGTGTTCATAGCGTCGAATGCGGAGCACGTGCTCGTCGATGTAAAGTGGGGTCGGGTGACAAGGTTCGACGTATGGCAAAGTGCACCTATCAAGGAAAGAAAGTTAAACATCGACGACATTGTGCTGAAAGATGAAACTTGCAACTGCTCCAGAAAGCCACGAGTCACCATTAATAAAATTTCGTCATCGTAGACACTAAACATATCCCGGAATTTGGGCTTGGTCACGAGTTGGCCGATTTCGTCATCGATTTCGGGTTTCTATAACATCGGCAGCCGGGTTAGAAAGTTGTTGGCTTCTGTCGCTGCACTGAGTCAGTCGGTCACTGACGTTTATTAAGTTTGAGTCGATTTCTCGAATTAAAAACTGAATCTGTGAATATGCAATTGACAGGCATTGAGTACCATTTAAGTTCTTTGGAGATTAATATGAACAAGAGTAATTTGTAAATAACTGAAACCTATCTACCTTCCTATGGGAATACCACTGATTCATGTCTAATATTACTTCCGATTTTCTTTTATTCGTATGATAATTATTGCATGAGCTTCCGTAGTTTAGTCGGTAACAAGCCTTTCGACTCCCCGTGGAGGACGCCGCGAAGAGACTCTGAGATTTTCACCTGAAGGTGAGTCAGCAAGTCGCAGACGGCGAGACAAGTTTCCTCTTTTCACAAGCAAACAAATCGGCCCAGTAAACATGTCCAACAGTATGAAATACGACTAGCTGCATTTACAAAACATGGGTGTAAGCTTTAACCCATCCTTGGATGAAAAAGATGGAGAGAAATACTCACTGAAATCACATTAAGGTAGGATATTGCTTCGTATTACAAACGCCAATGAGCATTTTCACTTTACTTCAACAGCAGAGATTTATTCCGTTCAAAATATCTGCTACAGGTGTGAGAATCATGCCCGAGATTCTACTCTTTTAACGAAAACCGGAGATACGTTGTTAGAGGTAAATCAGTTGAAATGTTGATAATACGCTCTCAAGGAACACTCTGGATCAACGCTATTGGCATCGAGAATAGTTGTTTTAGATTAAACCAGAGCAATAATGTGACAAAGGAGGTTCGCTATGATGTGACTGATATCTGTCAGTTACACGTACATGCGCTTTCGGTACAGTTTTCAGTTATATGAGAAGGAAAGATTCTATTCTGCCGTTAACATAAGGAACCTTAACTGAAAAAATTAAAATGTTTCTTGCACTACAAAGGGAGCTTTTCAAACCCAAAGAGTTCGAAAGACCAAAGGTGCTCCGTATCGCAGTCAGTAGCAAAAGCTACATATGAAAGTGATTGTATTATGAATTTTGTGGCACTCGCTCATGGAAGATCGTAATCCTATAATACATAAGTACCGTTGTGAGTGGCTAAGGGTCTTTTTTTTTTTTTTATTACCTAATTCGGAAACCCTACTCTAGAGACTTAACATGGAACTTTCTCAACCTGCTGTGGTCTCACACCGGGCGATAAAATTCATCTCCTACCTGAAGACATTCAACAAACATGTCCATTGCAGTATTTGAACCCACTGCTGATTGAAGGGCAAATACGTTAACCTCTCAGTCAACCAAGCTGGAAATCAATTTATGATAACAGGCCATTTTATACATTAAAGAAAAACTTCGCGTTTCGTGGTAAGAAAACCATTTCATCTTGGTAATAAACCAGCTAACTCATGTAAACAGACAAAGCCTAAAAACAGTGCGAACAACAATAAGAAACCTAGCAAGACCTGATGGATAGACATCAAATGTCCTGCCTTCCTCCACACAACATCCAACCAGCTGAAGACCATCGTTGCCTCTCCTTTCTCAAGGCCATATTCTCGTCATTTCTCTTGACACAAATCCGTTATGGCTGATATGTGCGCCATAATGTCGAGATGTGTTCTTGTCTAATATGCGAGGCAAAGCCCTTTAAATGCAGTACTGGTTCCAAACAAATATGAAAGAATTTCTTTTGTTTCGTTCTCTTCACCGAGCCCTTTCTAATAACTAAGAGGCGTTTCCTTCTAAGTTCTTGAAAGTTTGGTCTCTGAGGAGTTTATTAATTTTTTTTTTTTTTTTTTTTTTTTTTAATCCGCAAACAGCTTAACCAATAGCCTTCACCATCCGACCTAACGCCCTCGCTCAGCTAAATAATAGTCAACTCTAACAACCGTGAACGTGGCTTTCAGGAAAAATAACAAAACTGTAGGTCTTATAGAATAGTCGGGTTTCTTCCCTGCTGAGGAATCTTAGTAATCAGCGAGACACTGACGCTGACAATGACAGCGGAGAGGAATTAGTGGCTAGCTGTAAAGTATAATTATGCCGTGCAGAGGGTGGAGAAGGAAAAAGTCTCCCGACTGTGGACTTGGTGCACCACTGCACATTCCAGTCATCCTGTGAGAGCGGAGGCGGTTAATGATATGACCTTTCACCTCTGACCTTTGACTCCCCTCAGCAAGCCATACGATACTTGGAGGTTCTGCGGTGTTTCAGATTTAGGGAGAAAAAAAAGATTAAGAACGCAGATGGGCGACCATCAGAATGACAGACACATGTGGGTGGTTAAGGGGGAAATGGAATGGGGGAACGAGACACAGAGAGAGAGCACTGTTGCAGTTGCTGGCTTTAATCATGTGGTCGCTGATGTTTTGTCTAGCGGGATGGACAGGGGATGGAATAAGGAGTTGACAAGCGTTTGGCCACATGTGAACTTGACAGTAGGATTTGGTGAAAAGGGTGACGAGAGAAAACAAAGCTCCAGACTTCAGTGGCATGTCTACATTCTGTAGTGGTAAGCAGTTCTACATCGAAATAACATGAATTCCTCTGGGAAAGAAAAAATGCGGTAGAAAATCAAGAAAATACAAAACTCAACAAAATGGTATAACTGTGAAGAATTCATTATATCTTTCCTCCTCCCCCTCAGGGAACGTACTGATAAGTGCTTCCTACTCGAAGATGCAAGCTATATGATTATCACGACTTTTTTTTTTTTTTTATGTCAACAAACAGCAAATTCGGACACGAAGTTAAAGAACTGCTTCACAAATGTCTTCACCTCATCTTCGATAAGAATGTTTTTGTTATTTTTTTTTTAATTTGATAACGATATGAAGAATGAACTTCCGTGTTTCTTCTAAACAAATACGTTAGCAACCGAATTTTGTAATTGACTTCACGAATTTAGTATGGTTTGTTAGTTGTTGTTTTTTTTATTTTTAATCTACTGAAAACTACAGATGAAAATGGTGTTATTGATAGATGTAAAGTACAGTTTTTTTTTTTGCAAAAGTTAAAAGTCGGAACTTCTAAAATGAGTTTCAGGTCATTAGCATATTTTAATACAGTTTGTTCTATAAATTTGTTTTCAAATTCGCGTGTAAAATCTAAATGTTTGTATAACAATGAGATGACATTTCTTACTTTTTTTTTTTTTTTTACTGCCAGACGTAAATCAATCTTTTCTCTGCACACCTCTTTGTAAAAGCAGAACAGAATATACTGTGCTAATTAAATAATAGAATATTTTACGAATCTTACGAGTGGTCCTAAGAGGGGGGGGGGGAGGAAAGAGGATGGATTTCAAAATATCCCCCTCTTTTACAGGCATTTTTTTTTTAAATTTATTATTATTGGGGCAAATAACTTGAGAAAAATGTTGCTTTTCATACTAACGCATTTGATCCTATAGGATCAAATTTTCGCTTTTTGATCCTATAGGATCATAAAGCGTTAAAGCCTCTAAGAAATGGTTCCATTTTATAGAACACTTTCTAATCTTCAAATCGGCCGTTAGCTTTCTCTCTGGTGGCATATCACGTTTGAAAGTGAATGAATCATCTTTGTCTCAAGACTTTGCAAGACCTACACAGATTGCCATCCTTACGCTTGCTCTTTTCTATATATCAGGGATCCTCATCAGTTATTTTTTTAATGTGAATCGCATCCTAAAAAAGTTGGAACAACATACTGCATTTTAGTACTGTAGATGATCTAAGAGTTCAATAATCCATAAACCCTGCTTTACAGACCAAACAGAATTTTTTTTTTCCCCAAGTCTCCAATAATGGGCGGTTTCACATTAGGTGGGAGATGACCATCACCTAAAGACACTCCCAAACATCATTGTCCACGGAAGTATTCGAACCCACAGGCTTTTGGATAGATAGAAAGTAAGCTTTTCACTTGGACAACAGACTGCTAAACAACTGCCAGTCCAATCTACGGTTTTGGTGATGACAAAATATCGTACTTTCCCTAAAATTCTGATCAATAAACAGTTTTTCAATGAAGTTCTGATATCTTTAACTGCAATTTCTTGCAAAAATGATTGTCTTGTATTTGATATTCAAATCTTGTTCAAGAACGAGGCTAATCTTTTTGGGATAATTCTACCCTCCAATCTTTCTTGATATTTTAAATATACCGTGTTGCTTCTTCAGGATTCAGATTTTTTTATTATTATTATTTTTTTTTTTTTGCTTAAAGTGTTATTTAACTGATGAACAACTAATCCTTAAAAAAACCGTCCAATCATTGAATACTGTTCTCACATTGGGGTGATTCCCTTGAGATATCTTATCCTTGCCTCACTACAGAAGAAAGCAATTAGATTAAAGACCATCTCTTTAACCGATTTCCTCTATTTTACGGACGTTGTTTCTGCTTCTTGTGTGTGTGTGTGTGTGTGTGCGCGCGCGCACGCGCGCGGGGGCGGGAAATTACTATTAAAAATGCGTGCATTTTCTGGCTAGCTTCCATATTATGAAAACTGAAAGCACCTCCCACCCGAGACCGACTACAAAGTAAGATGTCATATCTGATAGCTGTGTGAATTAAATTTGTCTATTTTGTGGGGGGGGGGTGGGGGGGGGGGGGGGTGGGGGGGGGGGGGGGTGGGGGGGGGGGGGGGTGGGGGGGGGGGGGGGTGGGGGGGGGGGGGGGTGGGGGGGGGGGGGGGTGGGGGGGGGGGGGGGTGGGGGGGGGGGGGGGTGGGGGGGGGGGGGGGTGGGGGGGGGGGGGGGTGGGGGGGGGGGGGGGTGGGGGGGGGGGGGGGTGGGGGGGGGGGGGGGTGGGGGGGGGGGGGGGTGGGGGGGGGGGGGGGTGGGGGGGGGGGGGGGTGGGGGGGGGGGGGGGTGGGGGGGGGGGGGGGTGGGGGGGGGGGGGGGTGGGGGGGGGGGGGGGTGGGGGGGGGGGGGGGTGGGGGGGGGGGGGGGTGGGGGGGGGGGGGGGTGGGGGGGGGGGGGGGTGGGGGGGGGGGGGGGTGGGGGGGGGGGGGGGTGGGGGGGGGGGGGGGTGGGGGGGGGGGGGGGTGGGGGGGGGGGGGGGTGGGGGGGGGGGGGGGTGGGGGGGGAAAATACAATCTTGATTTAAAATCAATTATTAAAATTAACATTTATTAAAGTTACAGTACGGAATCTAATTATTAATCGTGCTTTTCAGTTAAGATTGCCCACCAGATGTCGTCTCGGTAGCATTATTCCTCCTAAATTAGAATCTTTGAATTAACCTATCACTCTACTGAAAATTTTTGTTTGGAGGGGAGGGGTTTCAGCGATTGTAAACATAACAAGTCACGTTATATTTTTATTCGCATTAGCAACGCTCAATTTTAGAAAGCGACTGTCCTAAATATTTCAAGGCTCTGACGTATAATGGATAATTACACTAGCTTTGGTGCATGCACTTAGTTCGCACACTTACTCCACTTGTAATTAAGTTTCTTGAGGCCATTTTAACATTTCATAAACCGTCCGTGACATCACTTTGTGCATCTGTGGAATAAACAAACTTGGCCATCACTTACTAATTGCATTATTGGATTTTCTAAATTCTAAGATCCCACGCAAGAACAGCTTTTACTTTGTCTCAGAAGAATTTTTAACTTCATAAAGTGATGTATTATGAAGCAATTCTCAAAAGTTCGTAGCCATCTGTATGAGATTATTGTTTATTGGTCTGCTGATGCATTCCCCCACCCCCCTCGTCCCCATCGAAGTCCGTTACTGCTCCAAGGAAACGCATTCTTCAAGTTAAGGTCGGAGTGAAGGGGGAGGGGGGGGGGAGAAGAGAGTCATCGCCACGTGCTTTCTTGAAGCACCACTTCGTTTTCACCTCGACTGAAGTGACGAGCGGCAGGCGGGGGTTGTTGACAGGGTGCGTTTTCTACGCTTTTGTTGACGGGTGGCGAAAACACTGAAGTTAGATTTGTCCTAACTCCCCCAAGTTGGCGATATGGAATGGCCTCAGTGTAGTCATGGTTGTCCCGCTTTTTTTCTTTCCCCATTTACCTAAATCGGTTCATTCCTTCTTGTGTTTCCAGAGGGGATCGTTTTTAGTACGAAGACGACACCTGATCCTTTATTCGGATTTCGAAATAGTTCTTAGGTTATATCTTGAAGTAATTTAATTTTTAGGGAGTTCCTGACCTTTAGCAAAGACCGACCTCAGATGGTAACCACATGTCTGGATCCCTCCAAGTTGAGGACAAATCGGAGAATTTAACTTCGAAATAAATAGCACTCAGATTCATAACTGCAGCGCATAAGCGACTTGAATATATTGCAAAGTACTTTTGAGATTGTCACTACCAGAATTTCGAAGAAAGGAATTTGAAAAAAAAAAAAAAAAAAGTAAACATGAATGCTTACGAAGCATTTCACAGGAGTTTAAATAAAACATCAAAAACACACACAAAAAAGAATATTATATATCAGGGGTGGCAACTTTTTCAGACTCACGGGCTACATTGAACTTTTATTTTTAATAATCGGGCCGCAAGCGTTTAATTAATAGAAAATAGTGAGTGAAAAAAATACTCAAAGTATCAATTTTTATTATATCAATCTTAAAAAAAAACACAGAAATATTTAAAGTACGAGATATGAAACAAGTATGAAAATAAAACTCAATGAAAAATTATTATCACGCAAAAACACAGTAATATAGTTTCTGCATCACAACATGTGTGTGTCTCCCTGCTTAATGTGACTTTTGCGATTGTTTTCCTTTAGTCAAATTATCTAGATCCACTTTATAACCTGAGATGTAAATTCGAATCGAAGCATGCAAATATTCAGTCAGTCAGTCGAGAAGAAATTTTATTTTTTCTAAAACTCATGTCAGAAAATGCTTGTTTGCAAATGTATTTGTTTCCAAATGCGACTGTCATCTTCTTTGCGAAACTGATTAATCCTTCAAATTTTTTGGTAAGCATCGATAAAATGTTTGGATATTTTCTAACGAAAATGCGTTCTTTAATGTTTCATTGTGTTGCAATTCCAAAACTTCCATCAGTAGTCGGTTTGGTAGGTCATCAATGTCGACATTAAAAGGGTTCAATATCCACAAATCTTATTGAAAATTCCATTTTGTAAATCTTCAATAATATCAACCAAAGTTTCCTTTTGTGTTTGCCATCCCACTGTAGAGGCCGACTTGCAACATATATAATCATGTCACATATAATCATAATCATGTAGATTATGATTATACTTGCAACATAATCATAATCATGTAGATTTTCTTCCATCATATGTTTCTTTAACAGACATAGTTTGCCTTCAAAAGCTTTTATGCCAGAAAACAGTTCTTACAGTAATTTATCTTGGTTGGCCCCGCAGGTTCAAATTAAGTTCATTAAGGTAGTTGTAATGTCTACCATAAATGCAAGAGATCCATTTTTTTTTATCCGATAGTTGTGGGACAGTATTTTCGTGTTCCGTCATGAAAATATCTATTTCTTCACGTAAATTACAAAATATTTTTAGCACAGCACCTCTACTTAACCATCTAGCACTTGACTAGTAGATAACGTCCTCTTGAAATGTCCATAACGTCTTTTCTTGATGATAAAATTTTATGGGCCACATGCCATGTAAGTATGGTCAACCTTTTATGGGCCGCATGCGGCCCGCCGACCCCTGTTATATATAATCTAATTTAGTATTTGAAATTCTATTTTAATCTGAAGGATATATATTTATTCTCATGTTATTCTAATTAGAGAACATGTATAGATAAATGGTCTATGTGGTCTGATTATTCAACTATTAGTACCAAGTGTACTAATAGTTTAATAATCAGACCATAATATCACAACCCTAACATACAAAAAGAGTAAATGGAGTTAGGCCAGCGAATCGCTAGTTTGCTCCATTAAGAAAGTTAGTAATGCTACTCTACAGCTTAAATAAACTGTAGATTTAAAAATAGTGAGAAATTCCGAAATTCTGACATAAAGGACACTTTAAAGCATTCGAGATGAAAATATTTAATTATTTTGTAAGCATTATCAAGTTCTTCAAAAATTGTAAAAATGTGCTTTTATTTAAAAGATTAAAAACGGAATAAGTTCTAAATTAAGCCAACTGCATTTTTTTTTTTTTTAATAATATCTTAATGGCTATTGGTCTTCAATTCCACAATCACAGGCTGCTTACCACCATGTTCCTTGCGCATACATTTTTTTTTAAGTGAGTACCAAGAAAAATTAACATGGAATGTCCTGATTTTCATGTTTTCTCACTAAACATTTCAATTTTTTTTTCCCGTTCCCTTGTAATAATGGTCTATACTTAAATGACACAGCGCAGAGTAAAATGCAACTGATTTTTCTTCTATTTTGTATGTAAAAAAAAAAAATTCTTAAAATGTCCTGACAGATTAATCATTTGTCTGTGTTTTATCGAGGAAACAAGTAGAGCATATCTACCAAATCTGAACTCAAAGAAACGGCTAAGAAGTGACAGGTAGTTACAGAATTAGTATTTGGTGCAGTTTTATTATTTAAAAAAATAAAAAAAACCCGATAACTGCTCTCCTAAGAAGCAAAATCCATTATTGGAAGTACGCTGATTGTAGTAAGAAACGCTGAGATTAACAACAGTTGAAGAAAGCCTGAATTTCAAATAATTTCTCAGTGCAGCATTCCCTAACCGTTCCCGTACTGTCCAAAATAGAGCCCGCCATAGCTCAATCAGTACAGACGAAGCAATTTGGTCGGAAAGACCTGGGTTCGATTCTGGTCTCTTTCGACTAAAGGAGAGTTAGCCTCATACAGAGGTGTGCGTGTGGGGGTGGAGGGGGTTCTCCCGGAAACGTTTTCGTCCCTCAAAAGAGACAAACTGGATCCGTGAACACACACACACGGATCTACAGTCATAAAATATATACTTAATCCCTCATTAAGAGGGCTCAATCCGTCCTAAGGGACCGGTGAGGAAAGGGGGAACTCCCCATACGAAATAACTATTCAAAATTATTTCTTCAAAAGATGAATCACGTGTTCAGTCACAAATTCATCTTCGAACCAAGATTTTCCAATCAAAGTTCCTTTGGTTGGGAAAAAAAAAAAAAAAAATGTGGGTTCGAACCCATTCCTCTCCTAGTGCGAGACAGGCACACCGGACTGTTTTACAGCAGCTTTAAATCAGGTTTCTATAAATACACTTATTGTTAAGAAATGTCTAGGTTACTTGACAACGAACCTAACAGATAAAAATAATAAATGAAAAATAATTTTAAAAAAAAAAACGATATTAAATATGAACTTCAAACAGAATTTAAAAAAAAACTAAAAACACCCCCAAGTTAATTTAAAACTCATAACCAGAGTCTATTCCCAACGAAAGCTGTATGCAATGCTAATCCGAATTACGATAAAAAAATAATAATTATAATAAATAAATTTCTGTGCAAAGCAAAAGTCCAATAACAGAAATAATCCTTAAGTTCAATAACATCAACACAACAGCTTCAAAAATAACAAATTTGTTAAATTATGAAAGTATAAAAGATATATTTAATACAATATCGGATGTCTGCTAGTAAATTCATCACAGCATGTGTAAACGGTGCAGAGGGGGAGGGTGATAAAAGAAAAAAGAAAATCCCCTTATTCTCCCCACTTATGTGAACAAAACCACCAGATCTAACCCTCGCAGTCCAACAGAAAAAAAGATCATTCCGTTAATGGTTCCAGATATTTAAGAAACAGGGTCAACAACGATCTGCAAGCATTCCGCTTAATGATGTCACCAGCATATGCGACATCTTTATCTCGATCAATTTTCCCTGGAGCTAAATGACGGCTAAATATCAGTGCAGGCATGTGCACAAACTCATTTCTGATGGCTTCTGAAAGCACGAGTTGATGATTCCTAATAACTAGCCTGCAGTCACCCAGATCCTCTTGCTGTTTCGGCAGAGTACGCCTCTGGAAAATCTCCCTCTTAATTATGAACTTAATGTGTTGCTCCTTGACCCCGGCGTGCCGCACAGCTCAGGCTTTCGATTAGGAACAGTTAGACGTGTGTGTGTGTGTAGCGTGAGGTACAATGGACAACGAACAGGAGACTTATACACAATACGTATATTGATTGCATTTACTGTGGTAGAAACGTTATTCTAGATGAGAAGAGCACGTCTGTTTTTCAGACCAATCTTTCTTCAAATTGGTTTTAAACAAACATCTAATAAAAATAATATGGAATGTATAATTTTTCATATGCTTTTTATAGCATCAATGATTTACGCCAATGGAACATGAATTTTGACTTTGTTTACTTGACTAAAACGGATGTGACGTTATACTTCCTTGCTTTTACGACAACAATACATTGCTTGGATTACCCACAGGATACGTGAAATGTAATCTAAATCGTGATGAACAAAACAGATAACCATCTAGCTGGTGTTAGATGATCACCACTATTGCAATTCAGAATGTTGACGCAAAGCTATAAAATAGCACCAATTAGTGCTATTTTATAGCACCCATTAGTGCTATAAAATAACATCAACATAAAGTGACATCAACTGTTCTTAAGATTAATAATACTGTACTGCAGTTCGCGTAACCAAGATAAAGATGTGACAGAACCGTTTGTTAAAATCATGCGCAATTTGAGGCACTCAACTTGCGCACGAAAGGGATCAGCATCTCTAGTATGGCAGAACAATGAAAAATCACGCAACTTCCTATAATACCAAAAATATGAATTTCTATTGATATATTTCATATTACTTAGTATACAAAAGGATCCCATTTAGCTTGGTGGGGGGGGGGGGGGGTTCAAGGTCCTAATTTTCTTCTTAATTCAATCCCGAAAGCGAAACTGATTTAAAGAAACAGCGTTCTGTTATTTGGTCACAAAGAAAATTTAGAATCGCAGGGAAATTACATTGGATTTAATTAATAAGTCTGAACAGCATTCATTATTTCGTCGAATACCATTTGCATACAAGAGAATTACCAGGAAAAGTTGCCTTCGAGTACCCAACACGAGATGATTGGTTCTGGAAACTGCACTTATGTCCGATTTACTCGAAGCAGCGAACTCCGATTAAAAACCTACAGTACAGCAGTATCAGGTAAGCAAAGAAACGGACAAAAATAACCAAAATTACTTACCTGTGTAGTTTTCTAGGAAACACTGCTGGGTACCTACTCGGATAAATAAAGAGAATGGTATAACTTCAGAATGTAAATTCAAGATAACCGTGCTATTATAAAAGAGTAGGAGACAAGAGCCTTAGTTTCTTAGAAATAAGAGATCAGTAATGAGTCAGTGTGAAAATGTATAATTAAAGGTTTTGGGGCACCCCTCCCCAACTTACATTATGACGCTTGAGGGGGGGGGGGAGAATAAAATAAAACACTGGGCAAATCTAGAATAGAGACTTTCATTCGTCGACAGCCACGCTTTTGGAATGAAGTTTAAGATTAGTGGAAATCCCTTCGGGGGGGAAAAAAAAAGTCATTTCCATTCAAGTTCTTGCAAAAGTCGAATGTCATCTGACGTCATCTTCATTTTCACTCCACGTGTAATGAAAATGTATTGCACGATGTAACCACATTTGTGAATAAATCGGACACCCTTTCAGGAAATGCATGCATTACAAACAAATATCATTTTGGCCGCTTACACATAAAGTTGCACCCTGGAAAATTCCTTCTTTAAGCGTTCCATAATGTAATTTGTAGGATGACACGACAACAGTTGTTTGGTTGGAACAGACACGAGTTTCTTTCCAGTCGCTGACGTGAGGAAATAATTTCGCGGAAATAAAAAAGGCTCTTTTCATCTGAAGATAAGTTGACCAGTTCGTACAGGATTTTCTTCCCTCACAAAGTGGCTTAAGAACAGACAGAGAGCAAGGGTCGGAAAACAGGACCTTGGGGGGGGGGGGGGACATAAGGTAACATCTAGATTTGGAGACCAAAACAATACTAAAGCGCGATAAAGGGAACAAAATACCAGAAAATTGAAATTTGGAGATCCTAAAATATCGGAATCTTGAATAACACCTCCCTCGATTCAACCAACCAAATGACCTCTTCAGGTTTTGTTTTTCGCATTATATACAACTAAACATTTTTAACAGAAAAGATTTACCACCCTAAATCTCAAGCGCTTTGGGGCATATTCGCATAAATTTGAAACGTTCAGCTGCAACATTGTGACGAATGACTGGAAGATGGTTTACTTAGATAATATCTTAAATGATATTAGAAGGAACCTCCGTGGCTTTCGGTATAGACGAAAGTCGGAAAGGCAAGGTTCGATTCCCGTCCATCATGCGAAGAACCTTTATCAGATATTTTTTGACTAAAGGTGAATTAGCCGGTATCATACGAAGGTAGAAGGTTTTTTCGTCAGGAAACTCGGGTGTTTCATCCGGGAACCACTTTGTTCCATAATCACTTCCCTGGTTAAGTGGCATACTCTACCAAACCAATAGGTTTATGAGGACTACACACACGCAATACTGGAAGCGTGCAGCAATGGCGTTTTAAACTGAAATCGAAAGACTTTCCCTTTTAAAATAAACTCCCCTTTTCTCCATTTCAATTACTAGTTGTGGTTTTATATATTAACAGTTTCTATGGGTTCAAGGAAATCAAGTATTTACTCTTCCTACTCTTGTCATACGCGATGTTATGCAAGATAATGACGAACGTCTATTTTTGAAATGATGTCACGCACTTTCCTCCAAGCTAAAGAGGCGAATCGTTTGTCAACTTTAATTATACACGTTCGTGATTCTATCATTGGTTCTCAAACGGTTTTGTCCACGATTTGAATACCACATTCGCTTTGCGACACACGTGGTTTACGACATTTGTCTCCCTTCAAATTTAGCGCTTCTTCCCCTACCCATCTAATTTTGTTGGACCCATTGGGGATGATTCTCAACATTATAGGCGTTTCGCGGTGGGGCAGTTACGCCTTACAAACACTTCGGGTCTTATAGCATATTTATAACATAGATAAATATGCTATTTATTAGATAGATTTATATAACATTAAAAAAAAATATTTTGAAAAATAAATGCCGGCCAACTGCTCAGTTTCTTTTACTTTTATTTTTTGAATAAAGTTGGACTCTAGGAGAAAGAAGGAAAAATAATAATAAAGGCATGCACCTTTTATTTGAAATGATTTCAATTACCGAGTTCGCGTAATTATTTTAGAAGTTTTGGACCTAGAAATTCTTGTTTATAGAATTATTAAAAAATGTCGATATTGTATCTTGCTTTTATGTATTAGCAAAATATCGATGTTTAAGGAACTCTTCAGGTTTCAGAAATTATTCAACATTTTTTTTTGCAGCCACATATTTATACGAAGCGCAGTTTAATAAATCGTTGTGGACTTGCAGCCATCATTAGTCTCCTCCTCTACTGACATATATACGATATGAGTCTCTAGATATGTTTTGTTCGCTTGCAGCATATTACAACGTAAAAGGGCCACTTACAGAAAGCATCTCTGTTCACGTGGGCGTAAGAGGACCTCAGATTTATGACTGGTAATTTTATAACTTTTTTTTCTTTTTTTTTTTTTTTTATCTCTGCAAACCTGTACTTTCAGAACTATTCGAGGTTGACAAGACGCCACAACGAACTAATGCGGCATTCGAAATCCACCCTCCTCCCCTCGTGAAGATAACCATCACTCTCGCTCTCTCTCTGCCAGTGCACTCACCCCGACGGGTGAGATATGTACTTACCCTGCTGCGGCCACTAACAGTTCCCCGGCCAACTCCGTAATTACACAGATCTGTCCCTATCATAGTGGGACTAACGTCCTGGGGTCTGGCGTTCCTGCAACAGGCGTTCCTCTTTTTGGGAGTTCGGCATCCTGCTGTGTGCTGCACACTGTCCAACAGGCCAAGTGCACGCGGGCGTCTTTCAGTGCAGAGAACAAAGCCTCCTTCTTCCACCACCCAACTACCCGTGCCAGTTTTCAGATATTAAATGCTCAACGCCCATCCCGTCTAGACGTCGGTCCTGACCTGTAACCGCAGGTCGAGTAAGGGATTATTTATGCTGGTTGACAGGGAGGGAGTCAACAGTCAGTTCAAACCACCCTTCGAGATGATTACCGAGCGGTAACCCCCCACCCTCAACTGTAATCCCGGTCCCTAAAAACACTACTACTTTGACATTAAGCAAACCAAACGGAACAAACCTCAGTGCTAAATAAAATACTCGAAGCAGTCTCTAGACAGAACACAGAAACAATTTTCTATCGAAACCCTGTTATTTGTAGCGAATTTAGTCAAGACAATTGTTTTCTGGTTTGAATCATGTTAGATAGTTGGTTTGTTGATACCACAGTGAATCTTGTTCCGAAACATCTTTGGATCTCTATAGAAGCAAAAGATGTTTGTTTCTATAAAACACGAAATCTCTGAGTCGTTGGAACCTACTGCAAAATGGCAGCAACTACAAACAAACCCACATCCCTTTAAAATAATCTAAAAATTTAGATGTACTGAGTACATATGTAGTCTTAACGCCTTCTAGCTAAAAGAATGCGGTTAGGGATTGGCGCGAAATATAAATAAAGTAAGGATTTTTTTTTATTTTTTATGCGGTTCCCACCCAAGAAAGGTTGTAAACCTATATTACATCAGTACCTTGGGTGAGCTAAGGTTATTTCCCCCACTTAGGTAAAATATCTAAGATAGAATATTACATGAAGATCTTTTGTAAATGGAAAATCTTCAGATCTTTAAGAAACGAATAAAAAAAAAAACTAAAATGGAAGCGGAGTGTTCTTTATGAATGTCATCTTAGGGATTATTTCTTTGTTAAAGCGGTATTTTTTTTCAGCTTTTAAAAGCGATTATAAAGTTAAATTTTACATAATATAATAAATATTTTAACAGCCGAGTTTTTTTTAACCAAGATTGAATTTGATATTTATGTGGTGACTAGATGTCATTCACAATGATATGACACGCATGCGTACATGTCGAGTCTGTTCTAAGTATGTATCTGAAACCTAATGTGCAAATATTTGAGTTGAAATCTGCCAACATTATGGATACAACATTGCATGTACAGTAGCAGGAACTTCTGTATCCCCCCCCCCCAGTATAATAAAATTATGGCTCATTTTTCCCATAAGGGAGGAGATTAATGTTTCGATTAAATTTGCTCCTTGTTTGGTAAGCTATCCTGACAGGGTTGTACAAGTGCCTCAGGGCTGCCAAACCAGCTTGTCTTATACAAGGAATACGAATCAGATGAGAAGAGGGGAGTTTGTTTGTCCTACAAATCTCATTTCCAGTTAGAACAAACAGAGACTCGTTAGGTCATCAAGGACGACATGAAACCTACTGAAAGATGAACGCGAGGTAAAACCCACCATTTTTTCCCCTCTTTGTATGTAAATAAAGGGAGATTTAAAAGCCATACGTCTGAAGAATGATTTGTACTGTTTGGCAGTAGAGAAGCAAATAACGTATTTAAACCTGTTTTCTTTTTTACTGTTGCATTTCGATTTAGGCGATTCTATAAAATGTTTAAAAAAAAAATAAAAATTAAGAGGAGAAAAATTACGTATCTATTAGAGCGAAGCACATCCTCTTCTACCCACCAGCTTGTTAAATTTATCAATTTTATTATGAGAAGGAAAAAAAAAATTACACACGCACACACGAGATACTATTTGTCCCTTCATTTGAGGAAGCTACCACATCGCAAAGCAGTACCAATGCTGGTGTCAGAAAATGCTGCAAAACTTGAAAAGGAGTTCAAAATTATTGGGAACACAAAATTATAGTTACACCGCTGTTAAAAGCAACTGCACATACGGCTGTAGATAGTCCTTTTTTTTTTTTTTTTCCTGACTGCTTTTCCTGTCTTAAAACTAGAACGAAAAGACCGCGGTTTATAACATTTCGTTGCATTTCCTTAAGGGAACTTTTATGATCCTATACAGGAAACAGGGCATTTGTTCATTTCTTCTCCTACCCCCCCCCCCCAGTCTCTACATTAACAGTTCTGAACTGTTGAAACAATTTTCCATGAAACTTGGTATACGAAATCCATATGCCACTAAAGACCATTTTAATATGGTGAACTCAGATTACAGAATGAAATCGTAATACAGTAAAGTCAGTTTGGAAAATGTTGGCTTTCTTTAAATGGTCATTTCTACTTGCTGCGTTGACTAATATGTCCAAATCGGCTTTAATAGAGGAAAGAACGAATTGGGGGGGGGAAGACTATTTTAATAAACAAAATGGTCTTTTCAGTTACAATTTATTATCTAAATTCACGCTTAATCTTATATAATTGCAGTTTATAACATCACTCATATCACCGAAATCATTCTTGATGCTTTTAAGTTCCACTTTCTCCAACTAACAGGTTGAGGAGTTCGAACCCCGAAGTAGGCATGCATGTTGGGGATTGTTTTTAGGTGGAAGTATGAATTTCATTGTGCAGTTTATTGGACGCCTCGAGGCATGAAGAAATGCCATGTTTGGTCTCCACAGCAGGAGTTTCTGGATTATGTAAAAAAAAATTAAAATAACAAATACCCTTACAACTTTCGCGGGTGGGAGTCACATAAAAAGCCCAAGTTCGTAAGTGCAAATTTTTATCCCCTCACTGAAGAAGCCAATAATAATCTTAGTTTCTATTAAAACAACTCAAATTTAATAACTCGGGTTATTGTTGTATAAATAAGCACTAGCTCGGCATAAAACATTCAATTTTACTGAACGATGTTGTCAGGGCTAGCAAGAAGATTCACTATTGAAACCAGGTGAGAGGATATAGTTTCTATCATGTTAATATTTGTTTCTATTAAATTGGTAACAATTTAATAATATTAAAAGAAATGTATGCGTCACAAGTAGTTGGAACCTCACAAAATTTTGTTGAATTAGTCGGACCATATTTAGTGCGATATTGAGACAAAACATTTCCTATGGAGATAAATTTCTGTGAATTCTTCATTGTACTAACACGAAATTTTTATGTTAAGAAAAAAATATTCTAGTTTTAAGTCACCCTTTCTGAGCTCAGTTATTCTGTACGAACGCAGAACGGTACATGAAGTACTACAAGGAAAACAAAAAAAATTAGTCCTCTTATCAACAATAACAAAAAACCACACCGGTGGCAAGGGTCAACTCCGCCCGCTCCTTTCTATTTTCAACGAAACCTTCACTTTCGTGAAGCTCTACGCTTCCCTCCTCCTAATAATTTGGTAAGTGCAGGTAGAGCTATTAGGGAATCCCTCGAAGTTCTAGTACTGTGACCAGGGAGTTTGTTTACATCAAAAGAGTGGAGAAAGTCACGCACCGAGCTACAAACCGGACATCAATGACCTATTTCGTGAGACCTTTTGACCTTTGCATAGATCGGATGAGCGGGATGGAGAGCACTCTTGCCTTGCCAGAGTTTCTACCGCGAATCATAAGTGAAGGAATCCTTAGACTGGGTTTTACCATCATAAGAAAATAAAGCAACCCCGTCCTGTACTGAATCAAGTTAAAATGAGATTATTTAAATTTGGGGAAAGCCCAAAAGCAAGAAGTTGTAAAACTTTTTTTTTTACAACTACAGTTCCAGAAAATAACTGCCTCACTCAGAGGAAATTGAGTGCAGTCAAAAGCACGATATAACATCCGAATTCTGTGATGAATTCATTTTATCACAGATGTACTATTTCTATAAAATAGTATATTAAGTTGCAAAACATTACAATTGGAAAACTATGGTGATAAAAAAAATTCATCGTAACAGAGAATACAAAACAGTTGAATAGAAACAACAAAAGGTCCAATTTATCTATAGAGACATTTGTAATATTCTTACTGTTTTCATTTTAAAAAATGCATCTGTTTTGTGTTACATAACAAATTGTATATTACGTACGAAGTATTCGAATAGATCCGTCAAGCAAGCATGTTTCTATTTAATCTGCTTCCCCTCCTATCCCAAAACCCTAAATTTAGCACCAGTGAGGAGTACATTCGCTTATATCTCTGCAGACTATCTTTATCAATTGTACCTCACTCATTATCTTTGCATTTGCTATCTATGTCAGAGGGCCTCAACCGAAGACTTGGCCTTTGATCCTATGAGAAAAGCCATGCCCTTCATAGGGGGAAATCGACTGATTCGCAAAGGATCCCAAACGTTTTGGGGTAAAAGTATACAAAGACACGGCTTAACGTTTTCTTTCCCGGGGAAAATGAAGAATTTGAATCAAATTGCGTTCATATTTTTGTTGTAATTGAGATGCAAAAAATTTCGTGGGACATGATACTTCTCATTTCCTCACCACCACAGTTGGATCATGTGCTATCAGTTATGACAAAACATGTTTGCCCCCCCCCCTCACATTTGTTGAAGTGAATATAAGTATCATGTTTCTTCAGTCCATATACAGGAGTGAAAAGAGAAGTTCTACTATAATGAGAAAAAACCTATCAAAATCAGAAAAAAAGAAAAATAAATCACTTGTTGCAAAATTTTCCAAGTAGTACCATATGGCAGCTTATAAATTATTAATTTTCCTAAATTATAAAGAATTTAAAAAGTTGCATTCATGAAAATGAAGTTCTAAAATTAGTCTTATTGTTGTTGTCTTGTCCTTTGAAGAGTCTTAGATGTTTCCGTGTGCTTGCTCCTTGAACTGCTTTGGCTATGTCGATGATTTTGTTTGTATAGAGCTGTTGTTCAGGATTAGGATCTATTTCTTGGAAGGCTGCTGTAATTGCTGGACAGGTAAAGATGTGAGTGGGTATCAGTTCAGTATTGGGACAGTTGTTGCAGTTTCTATATGTTCTCGTATCATCTGTATTGATCTTCATTCCTCTAAAATATCCTGTTCGCAGTCTTGCTATCATGGTAGAGGTCTTTCTGTCAGCACTGATTTCGGAAATTTGATGTTGATTTCAGTGGAGTTGGTTTAGCTTTTGCTAGTGCATTAGCATCAATAAGAGTTATCCTGTGAGTTTCTTGGTTGAGTTATCTGGCCTCTTCTGCTAATTTATCAGCTACTTCATTGTAATCAATGCCTACATGAGCAGGAATCCATTGTAAAATGTAACTTTTTCCTAAACACTTTAGTTGATTTAAGAGTTTATGGATGTCTTGTGTGAGCTTGCTATTGCCATTTTTGATTGCCTCCATAGCTGATCTTGGGTCACTGTAAATTATAATTCCTTCAGATTGTTGAGATGATGATAGTTTTGAGTAGGCTTCTAGTGCTTTATTTATTGCGTAAAGTTCGCTGGTAAAATTGGAAACGATTCTCCCAGATCCAACTATTATTGAAAGTTTTTCACCTTTCTGGAGTAGAAGGAAAACACCAGCGCCTCCATTAATCATATTGGTGTCTGACGATCCATCGTTATAACAAATAACCTGTTTGGAAGATGAAAGAAGGTTGATAGTATTTAGGCCCCTTTTTCTTTGGGCATTTCTTTTGGTTCTTTTTTTTGTACAGAGTTTGGTAAGGTTTAGATTTATGGAGGTATTTGAAGGTAAAGGACTGGAAAATAGAGGTTCTTTGTTTGTGTGGGCATTTAGCTGATCAAGACCTATTCCCTTCCTGATAGTGTCATCATATTGTAAAGTTGATGATCTGTGAAGTCTGCATTTTGGATTTCAATGTTCATAAGTTTTTAGGGAGATATGATCGCTTTGGTAGCTTCTGATATTATTTATGAATTTTATGGTGGCAAATTTTTGTCTGTCCTCCAGCAAGTCAAGCTCACATTCCTATTAGGCTTTGATGTTGTTAGTGAATGAGACTGCACCAATGATCTTGGATGCTTTTGTTTGTAATTTGTCTAATTTTTTCTTTACCGAATAATATATCAAATAACTTATATTTATCAAAGGATGAAAATTTGACCCAGTTCTGTAAGTTTGGAACCGCTGTGCTGTATCATTTGTATAAACATTAAGTTCCATAGTAACAGTCCCTTACCCCCCCCCCACCTCTCTGATAGTCTGTGTAGCTTAGTCGTTCTTTGATTGGAAAGACCTAGGTTCGAATCTTGTCTAAGATTCAACGAACCTTTTGTAATTTTTTTTTTTTTTTTTTCCCCCATCTAGAAAACTGAAGCTCTGGATTTTTCATTCGGTAAACTCACTAGAAGAACACAAGCAATTAACAGACAGAATACATTGGCCCTCTTTTCTGAAAATATTATATCTTTGATTTCCTAAATTATTGCAAAAACTTTTGCAAAATTCCATTTCATTTTTAAAATAAAATTCACGTGGAGAGCATACGAAAAATAAGAAAATAATTTCAACTGCAAATAGTGGAAGGATATTTCATTATTATCCTTCTGCGTGTGTTTTTTTTTTTTTTTAATCCTTACTTGAAAGATAATCAGATTTAACCAAAATTGAGATGAAGCAACATATCAATAATAAGTATTCTAAACACCATCATTTTCATTGGATGAAATTGATGGTATTCAGAATAACTACTTGGTATTATTTCAGATGTTTCTGGCTAATGTCATCCTTGCAAAAAGTTGTACTTAAATGAAAAATTAAATGTCTCGAAAAATTTTACTGAGATACGTAAAACCTTCGAGAGAGAGATTACTGTATGTAGTATCGACAAATTAAGTTAATAGGAGTTTGCACGATTGTGCTAAGCGCACCTATTTACAATACATACATAAATAAAAATGTAATTCAATGAGCACTATACTGCGACTGAAATCACGAAAAAAAAAAAAAAAAAAAAAAAAAAAAAAAAAAAAAAAAAAAAAACTCAAGTCCGGTAAAAAAAATAAATAAATAAAAATAAATAAATAAAGTATTAGCGTGTTATTTGATATACGTACAAATATGAATTTTTTATGTCAAGTCATTACGAATTTTATGTCGTCATTTCGAAAAATAGAATGACATATCATCCTTCCGTAAATAATTTAGACAAACCAATCTTGTTAATAAACATTCGACTCGTGAAAAAATTAGCATTTGTAATTAAAGACGAATTATAACGAACGAATACTGCATCTTTCCTAGAGATGTAAAGATCCTGTTGAAATAAAAATATTACTACGTAGTCTTCTTTTTTATTGAAAATGTCGTCTGGAATCTATAGGCAATGTCGTATAGGCAATTATAAAACATTAAAATATACATTTCATAAAGTTATGAACATTAGTTTTTAACTGTCTTGCGAGAATTTTAAAATATTACTTGCAAAACAAAAGTTTCAGAAATGCTATCAGATAAGTATCATCCATTAAACTTACACGAACAATTTAAAATTAAGATGAACAAACAATATCATTTGTTCCATGTCCTATTTGTTCTATTTTAATAAGACCAGATCATAATTACATCTTTTCTTACCTGATTGGTCATCTGCAAGTTCCCTTTGATTAGCCACTTGAAGATCGTAACTGATCTTCATGACCTGCTTCTCCAAATCGTTCGAAATGGGCTCTGCTTCTACGTACAGCGCCACCTGTCCATGTTTAGACGAGAAGCATCTTAACAATTCGGGAGGTTTGCCGTCCCGTTTAGAAAACAGCATGTACAACTTTTTGTCGCCTTCAACGTAAACTCGGGCACCTGCAGAGTCCGAAGAAATCCTCAGACATCCTCGGAAGTCTTTGCCAGAAGTCCCATGGTGCAGTACCACACGTAACGCTCCTCGTGGGTATCTCCACTCTACGTGCCCTTGCGAACACCTCAAGTAGACGGGCTGAACGCCTCTGGCTGTTTTCTCTTCCTGGTGAAGACCACTGAAAAAAAAAAAAATGAATATTGAGACTGAAATGCAAATTGGTTTTGGACTAATGATACATATACACGCACACCCAGATCTTAGACATGACAAGATAGATTTTTCTTTTGTTAACAGCAATGATACTCAGATGTACAGCAATTCATGGGGATTAATGGTACCACCATAAAAAAGATAGTTTGCATTTAAAGATGTACTTGACATTGTAAATGTGAGATCATGAATATAAAATCAGAATATAAAAACATTTTTTTTTTCCTTCGACTATTTCCGGTGTGATTATAAAGAGTTCAGGGAAAAGGGGGGAAACTATTCAGACTACAAACAACGGTCTAATAGTTTATCGAAAGCATGGGATGTAACGGATTAAGATTCGAAGGGGAAAATTTGGCCACCAAGTTAGTTCGCCATTCCTTGTCAATGACAGAGTAATTTTGATGAAGATCAGCAAAACGAACTATTTTTAGGCCTATTTTCAGCTGGCTTTGGAGTTAATAAATCTTAAACACACACACACACACACACACACACACAGCAAGTACGACTGTTGTTGTTCCTCTCAGAAGAAACTCTAGATTTAATCCCACAACTCAGAAAAAACATCTACTGTAATTTTCCCTGAAGACTTCAAAATCATTAGAGTAATAAAAATAACTATCGGTGACGACCAATGATTATCAGAAGTATGTAAGTTTCAGTTACTCTTTGAAGAATATATTTAAAAATAAAATAAAATTGTCGAGTGTTCTTCTGTCGAGTGAAAATCTAAATCTTAGCAAATGGAGGAATATCTTCGAAATGGAATGAAAACAGGGCTACTTTTAAACAAAACATTTTAGTTGAACTCGTATTAAGCATGTGCGAATAATTTACATATACGTATGAAAAACAGAAAATTTAGACTAATTTAAGATGTTCTTTGAAGAACAAATAACAATGAAGAGAATGCGAACGTGCTGGATTGAATGATTTCATATCACGTTTTCTATAAAATGAGTTGTGGGTGGTGCAAACTAAAACCTGTACACTCAACTCATGCATTAAAAATAACCGAGTCCGGCTCGATAAAAGAGGCCTCTCTCTTAACGTGTACTGCACCTGCAAGCCCAACGTGCTGCATCCTTAGCTACACTTACTGTTTCTTTGAAAACAGCTTTACTGATATCCGTACAATTAGCCTCGGGGTGATGGCTGCCCCATACAAGTCATTTTGGTAGAAGGCATTGTGAGAGGCACGTGGTTGGTGTGTTTTAGTGTTGGGTAGAATACCGCTGTAACCTTCGCTGAAAGCATTACCTGTTCCTGCTCAGAAGATCACAAATAACCTTGTGCTCGTGAGGGAATAGAAGAGGGGGGGGGGGGGAACAAACGAACTAGAGAAAACAGGTTGTAGTCATCAGGTGTGTGTTGGGTACGAAGTGCTCGCGTGGCCACGTCCGGTACAAACTTCGAGCAGTTCAAATTCCGCTCAGCACGCATACACATTTAAAAAAAATAATAATTTCATGAACTTCGCACGATTTCTTAGCAGCTGAGGTTTATTCCATCATAAAGCTTTAAACATCTCTGTTACATCAAGTTCGGTGACCTGTTCCGAACTGAAAGGTAATGAACCAAGTAGCAATTCTAGCGAAATGATTTTTAAATACTTTCAGCAAGTCTCTCACTACTTATCCGGCTATGCAGTCTGTGAGTGAACGAAAATATTTGCCTCTAATATGCTATTGGATACTGAAGTGTTGAACAGTTAAATAGTCGAAGAATAGTTTAATAGAATAGTTTAATAAAACTGCTTAGTATCATTAATGAACTGTATGAATTTTTTTTTTTTTTTTTTTTTTTACCATTACCTCATTGCAGAACCGAATTTCAGGACACCAATTCGACTCAACCTTCCATTCATTACGAGAATGGTTGTTATTTAGTGAAGGGAGTGAAATTTTCATATCTCTGTAAAACTTGCAATAAAACATTGTAAGTATTTTTGGCCTGTTTTTCTATTCGAGAGGTTTATTAATTTTTTTTTTTTTTAGAGGACGCTAATATCATTAGTATATAATCAGACAGTGGTTCACCAATATTGAGAAACCGAACAATGCGATGGCCGGGTAAACCAACATTTTAACATACTGAATGAACGGTGTCGCAGGTTCAGCAAAATCTTATCAGAATATCCAAAAACTGTAGTTTTCAATATCTACACCCAAACGACTACAAAACTCTACTTAAAATTTGCGATACAATGCTGAGAATTTCATATGAATCCTTTCCATGAAAGGTTGGAAATATATAGCACATTTGGTACTGTGGGGGGGCTTTTAGAACTCCAGTAAGCAGGGTGATGTTCTATACGAATACATCAAGTCTGAGGACTGATGAGTCATCTACAACTGACAAAAATAAATCTCGTAATAATAAACTGATTGGTTTACCAGTAACGGCTTAATTATGTGCTAATGAATCTCTTGCTTTCACTTGTTAAACACACATGCCAGGAATGAATATAAATAAACGCTTCGGAATTACCAGATCTGATAAATTAGAACGGAATTCAATTGTTTTAATACAGTAGCACATACGTCATTTAATGCTAAGAACTATTCACGTATTCGTTTTCTAATATAATAGAAATTAATAAGAAAAAAAAAACAGGTGTTCTTTGAAAACTTCTATTGTTCAAAAAATTTAGTACTAGTCATAAAATATTTTTTAAAAAAAATTAAATCAAGAATATAAAATATAATTTATTACGGGAAGTAAACGTTATTTTACTATTTTTAAAAATATTTTCAGGAAATTGTGGCGCCATCATACATAAATTTGCTAAAGTGACATCACTGAATTCCACGAAGGAAATATGAAGAATGTGTTTTGAGTTTTTCTAGTATCCTTTCCACTTTGATCTTTGTTAATTGCAAGAATAATACTTTATTAGTGCTGTACGCACCAAATTATATATTAAAAAAAAAATAGCGTTGATGAGGTGGGGGGGGAGGAAATCCCAATGAATTTAGTATTATAATGGTTCGGACCAATCTAAATACTGCAACAATTACGTTTATTTGAATGTCAGATATTGCACACAGGATGATATGTGAAATAAAATTTGTTTTAACTGAATTGTTACTTATTGGCAGTTCAAGAAAATTCCGGTAAGAATTTCTTTAAGGAATCCTTTGCAAATCTTCAAATTCTCGGTTCGAGCTTGTTCAAAACAGCTACAAAATAAAAATGCTGTTCTTGTGTTTGACCTGCGATTCGTTGTAACACGCTGGGCGCAATGAAGATAAAAGAACCGTCTGCGAAATTTCAATTCTTTTGAAAAAAAAAAAAAAAAAAAAGATTAGGGCAGTCTTTGGCTAGGGTTAATCACCGATACAAGGGGCATTTTTTTTTTTTTAATCGGAAATGCATTAACTGATCCTATCATGTTACAGTTAGTAACATGAGTGGCCCGTCTCGACCTTCCCCTCCTGGTTATTGTCGGGGAGAAAGTCAGAACCCCTTTCTCTAACTCCATGTGTGGTAAAGTACGTTACGAATGAAGACGAAAAGCAGGACTGATTTCTAAAAAGGCAGACAAGATCTCAGTTTGGAATAACACTGGCAGGAAAGCATATTCGAAGATACTTTTTAAAATCAGAAAATAGTGTCCAATATAATCAGGAATAGTTTACAATTTCGGTAATTGATTATCGCATCGCTAACGGAAAAGTGCTTAATGACAAGGAAATAATTTTTCAAGGGTCACATGTAGAAAGTTGACGTCGATATTAACTTTCGGAAAGATTATTTAAAAAAATAAATTGACAGATAATTCAGTAGAAGCATTCATTATTTTATATACATTAAAAGAGAAAGTTATACACAGTAACTGTTTTCATTAAAAATTGTTTAATATTATATACCTTATAATTTACAGATTTTTATCTATATACTTATAAGTTGCCTATAGCAGGACTTTTGCTCTAGCATTATTTACAATAATTTTAGTTCCATAAAATAAAACAGACAGCATAACGCATCGTATGGCAAAGTTGAAAATGAGCGGTGGCAGGAAGTACTTGATACGCTACATTAAATAAAGAACGCTGAAAGGATCGACTAGTATTAAGCTATTAACATGCGCAGCGCGTGTACTCCGGCCGTGACTAAAAATGTCAAATCGTATTGCACATAATATGGCCAATATGCGAGTAAATCACGATGTTCTTGAGCTTGTAATTCATTTTTGGCGCCCAATTTGTGTTTATTTTTAATAAACAATGCTTACTGACTTGATTCTCTGTCAAGATTTGCTGAAGTATTAGAATGTTTTGGACATTTTTGGTGACTTTATGGGAGCAAAGGGTTCCAGTGGCATACGATTTTTGGAATCCACTTAAACATCATTCGTTCGCTTTCAAGCAGAGTTGAAAATTTTTAACTACGAAAAAGCAACATAATGGTATAGTTGTTTTAAGAAAACGCACGTGCTTCGGAGAATATTCTAACTCAAAGCAAAATAAACGATTGTACAAATTTGGACTGAAACTGCAAATTGTCTGTAGTGGAACGGTTTCCTCAGACATTTCTTTGTAGATACAAGGAGATGTTTGTACGAAGCTCAAGTGGCTCCAAGCAACTGACAAACACGCAGTTCACAAGTACTACCAACCACAAGGATTACATTACGAGTTCGTTAGAAACATTTCTGGAGGAGTTTTTTTTTTTTTTTTCCCTCCTCTTAATTCTCATTAGTGTGTACGTGGAAGAGAAGTACTATCTAAACATCTGTTGAGTCTCCTGTGTATAAAATCTTAGATCACTTAAATGCATGTCGAGTGTTAGCAGTATAAAGCAGTACGAAAATCCTGAATGGAAATATAATTTGAGACATTACAAAATCGTGCACTTCCTTGTGAACATTGCGTAACTAAAAAAGACAAAAAATTCTTCTTCTGCTTTATATAAGAACTTTTCTCGACAGGATTTGGTTCATTGGATGAAAAAAGGAAGCAACTATTAATACAAGAAAGGCAATGGTAAAATTTGTGGAAAACGTTTCTTTTGACAAATGTTTTTTTCGGTTGTCGCAAATAGCACATCTTAACGTGTTTTTTTTTTTTTTTCCCTAGAGAACGCTTTCATTTTATTATACAAAAAATTCATAACACGCTTTATCCAAGATGAACTGACAAAGCAAAACAAAAAAAATACATTATTTTACAATAAAAGTAGCAATTTAAACATTGAATATAGAATGAAATTTTTGATTATAATACAGTAAATTAAGTACGTGTACGCGATGTCTGCATAAAGGACTTCAGTAAGACCACCACTCCATTTAATGGAGGACTGAAGTGATTTGAAAAAACTTCCATGTTTATAACTTTTTGGAAAGCCACAGAAACTACCTTATTGGATTTCCTTACAAAAATAAATTCCTTCCACCAAAAAAATAAAATTCACGTTAGAGCTTGAAAAGAATAATCAATTGTCTTTTCTAGATCCACTAATAAAGAAACAAGAGAATGGACAAATCCAGCTCACAATCTACCGAAAACCAACAGACACTGGACATTACCTGCACTTCAAATCGTCTCACCATATTGAGCACAAACTCAGCATAATACTTATGCTTAAAAATAGAGCGACCAATATTGTTTCAGAAGAAAAATATCCCCTTGATGAACTCGCTCTCATACACTACTAAACAACGGTTACCCAAAAAATATAATCAAAAAGATTCTTCATTAGAAACCCTCCACAGCAACAACCTCCTGTCACGCAATATACATCGTCCATCGTCATCATCCCTTATGCAGGCCCAGTTTCAACAAAAATAGCCAAATTCCTGAAGTCTTTCAGCGTCAAGTTGCTCTCAAACCTGTCAAAATGATACACCACATTTTAAGATCTCCTAAGGACATTAATGCCTTCTTCAAATACGTAAGTGCATACAAAATCCCATGTTCCTGTGGATTAAATTACATAAGCCAAACGTCAAGAAGCCTGGAAATTCGAAAAAAGAACATATAGCGGACGTGAACAAAAATAAAACAGAAACTTCAGGATTAGCCCATCACTTCTCAATCTCTAACCACACCATCGATTGGGATAACAACTCCATGCCTTATATAGAAGAAGATTTTCGATGTAGAAACTTCAAAGAAGCCGCGGTTGTACTCCGTTCGGGAGAAAATCTAAACAGAAATCAAGGAATGATTCTGAAAGACATCTGGAAAAGCCTAATAAATTCAATCAGCTTACCAGAATTTCATTTCGTTAAAAACTATACAACGCGCTCAATAAACAATGACTGAGACACCACGCTCCATGCTTATGTTACTCCATTCTTCTTTTTTATTAGCAAACGTTATTGTACCGTCATACTTGTCCTGAAGAAGCTAGACAGAATAGCTGGTGAAACTTGTTAACAATTTGTGTATATCATTTATTAATATATGGTCAACGATAAAACCAAGAAAAAAACTCAAGTTTTAATGTTAACCACCTCACCGGCCTTATGGATCAAGTACGCATCTTCATACGCTTCGTATCCATCATATATTTCAATGTAATGTCGATGGTATTACAATTTTAATATGCACTTCGCATCCATGGTAACTTGTATATATATATATACACACATACATACACACACGTCCTGGCCGGTAGCTTGGTGTGACTAAATACAAAACAATAATGAACAGGTAGTCATTTTGTTTAGCAGAAATACCACTCATGCAAATAATCGGTATGAAAGCAAGCATTGTTCTTATCAATGATGTGCTTTATGAGCATCTTTCTGTTTCTATCTCTGTTAACCTCTCCCATCGCCATCTGCACAATTCAAAGTTATAAAAAAAAAAAAATTTTGGAATTCCAGATGGAGTTGTTTTTATCATTACTTTGTACAAAACTTATTATGGACTTCCTTAAACTTGCAGACAAGACTGCAGAATATTTTAAATCACCAAAGGGCTCTGAATACAACATTATCTGTATAGAAACTTTTATATTTTTTTATTACATCACACAAATAATGCTTTCGAATCTATTTAAATATTTGATACAAACTGAGTTTTACAGCAATGTCCCATGAATACTACTTCATTTTAATGTTTACATGATAACAAGACAGGTTCATATTGATGTAGAATTGCTTTCAAATCAAGACAAACAACAAAATTCCATTTTAAAACCATAATCCAAGACAAATTGGCCAGTCTTTTATGGTCGCTAATGCAAACTTCACAGACACTAAAAAAAAAAAAATAAAAATAAAAATAAATTAAATTCTTCTCTATTGCCGCACAGTCTTCTTTGTGCTGCATACCAGCCGCCCACAACCGTCTTAGAGGCCAACATAGACGTTATTTGATAAGGGGAGCCGACCGTAAACAGCGGTCAATAGCGTCGGAGAAGGGCATGGGTCAAACGTTCCACTAAGCAGAGTAAAACGGAGCAGGACAATAAGAGGCCGACGACAGCCAGCGAAGCGTGTAATCTGGTGGACTGCTGGCAATGATGGCCGCCATTAGCACAGCACGGCCTCGCAACTAGCGTGCGGTCAGACACAGAATGCTCTCCTGCTGAACGGAATAACTTAACGACATAATAACCCTGTGTTATACAACGCGGAGATAGTGTGTAAGTGGTTCGAGGTACAATCGGCTTTTTTTTCCTCTCTGAAGCGAGTGGCTGACGTAGCGACAGAATTGTACCTCAAGTGTCGGAACGGGAGGGATTTCACAGAGCGAAATGTGGAAAATAATTCGCAACTACCCTTGGCCAAAGAGTAACTGTTAGGGATCCGGAGTGAGACAGGACACCCTTGGGCGAGTTCTTTTTGACCTCCTGATATCAGGAGTAATACCATTGACACCTTTAATCTGCTTTGGGAAAGGTGTTTCTCATCCCATGCTAATAAAATGTCAGAATGAGTGACAGTTTTTGAGTCCCTCGTAATGATGATTGTGAGACGTTATGGTCATGGGGGTGCAATTTCGACTAAAACCAAGCGTGGGAAACTTGAAACAAATTAGGATTAAACCGGGCCGCTTTGATAGTTTTCTTTATTGGCTTTCGTAAGCAGGATTGCTGCAGTATTTCCAAAATGAAATGATGTATTAAAATTCTTTACACTGTAAGATGTCTGTTTCCTGGTGTGTGCTTTTTTTTTTTTTTTTAATTGAAATTCATATAGACGAATCTAGGAAATCATATAGAAAAATTCACTTTCTTCGAATGTTTTGCTTGAATTTTGGACTTTTGAAAAAGGGAATGTTTTAAAGGATACACATTTTAGCATTCTACCAGTCCGACTGTACAAACTCTCTATGTTGACATGCAGGAATGCTTTATGTGGAATTGGGGATGAAATCTAGATGTATTACAACTTGGTTTAACTTTGTATTTTTTTAACATTCTTGTTGGTTATTTTAAATTAGAAATAAGCTCCATATCTGAGATAATTTCATCGAGACAGAATAAAAATATAAATGATGGATATTTCTTTTTATAATAGTTTACCTATATTCCTATACATGAAGAACGCCTAACTGTTCTTTCAAAATAGTTGAAATTCTCCACATAAATTAATTCTATTTTCTCTCTCTCTCAAGGTTAAAAACTAGTTATGAAGCGACTTGGAAAAGTTTCAACGTTTGTCTACACATCTAGAAAGTTCATTTTTGCTTAGCGTTCCTAAGCAAAAACAGGTTCGGCACTCTACGAAGAAATTTGCCAACCAAAATAAATCGCAAATTTGAAAGCACTTCATTTCCTTTATCTAAGAATATAAAATCAATGGAATAAATACAAACGAACCAAATAGCTGACTGATAAAATGATTGTATGAGCGACGAATTTATAGACATGTTTTTAAAAGTATTTGACTTGGAAACCAAATATGAAGAATTGAGGGTATCTTGCGGTAAGGTATCATACAAACGAATCTAGGATATTTTGTTGAGAGAGAGAGAAAGAAAGAGAGGGGAGAGGAATGGTTAGAAAGTAAAAAGGTCACAAGTTAACCCCTGATCTATGTTGCTGTCGTGAACGTCTGGATTTTCTTTATATTGGAACAATACAAGCAGTCATGCGAAGAATAAAAAATTGAAATACATTTTATGGTACCGAATTTTTTTTTCATAAAATATTGTAAGTATAATATAGTACATTAGTATCTCGAGGAGAGATGATTTTTTTATATTTTTTTACAGTCCGGAAACACTGCTCTATAGACCAAACATGGTACTTTTTCAAAGCCACTTCAGGCCTCCAATAAGCGAGGCAGTGGTCTCAACACTGGGCAATGAAATTCATATACCATCTAAATACAATCACAAAACATCAATGCCCACGGCACGAAAGAATTCGAACCCGCTATAACCTCTCAGCTAATCTCAAGCATTTTTTTTTTTTTAAATGAAAAGTGACAAAATGTCCATTTACACGCAAATTTCGTAACTTCGGTCTATATTTTCATTTTCACACCAACTTGTTTCAGGTTAACACAAAACCTGCCAAATCAAAATATACTATTATTTATAATAAATAAATAATGTTTGTAACATTTCGAAACGTGGAATATCTAATTTGATATATTTTTTTTTCCACTTGTATATTATTTAACATATAAAAATGATTCCCATCCGTCATCTCAACCAGATAGTATGGAAAGTGTAGCTATTATTATGAAAAATTTAGAAAATATCCAACCTAACATCAGTATTGCACCTTATAAAGACATTAAATTATCTTTTCCATTTACATAATTAACCTGTCTGTCCCAGTCATAAACAGGAATGTGTCCTTTGTAATTGTACACCAACCCAGAACCCAAACCAAGCCATTTGTGCTGAAATTTGAAGTGCGCTTCACAGTTCTGGTATATGATACTGAACGCAACAAACGAAAATACAGCAATTCAGTCGAGACTGTCGGTATGATTTCTATGAAGAATCATTTTCTCATTTTTCAGACATAACAGGGTTTTCATTTACTTAATTCCATATTTTGGGGAAGTTCTTACTACGACCTATATATCTTTAAGAAGATGACGAGTTATTACATCCTCTTAAAGATGATACAATTTTTTTTTCTTTTATTCAAGTCTTCGATTTTTAATCATCGTCATCAGTCTTGGGACTGGTAGCTCAGCAGCAATTTCCTCCATTCCGCACTGTCATTGGCTTTCTTCTTAACCTCCTGGTAACTCCTCAAACCCATGCTGTCTTTGACTTGGTCAAGAAAGCTCTTCCTTGGTCTTCCTCTTCTTTTCCCCTCAGTTATTCTTTTCACAAGTCCATCATGCCGAAGCATATGTTCAAACCACCTATCCCTTCTAATTTTGATCGATTTAATTAGAATTCTTGTTTCGTTTATCTCTCTTAGGACTTGTTCGTTTGAATTTTTTTCTGTCCATTTTATTTTGCTCATGCGGCGCCAGCATCACATTTCAAAAGCCTCAATCTTCTTACCTCTTCTCTGCCTAGAATCCAGGTTTCACATCCATACAGTGCAATGCTCCATATCAATGTCTTTACTACTTTTTTTTTTTTCAATTGTAGGTTGAGGTTTCCTGTTAAAATGCTTTTCATCTTAGAGAATTGGGCTTTTGCGTTGTTTATTCTTGATCCTATGTCTTCTCTTGTTCTGCCATCTTCTGTTATTAGGCTTCCTAAATATTTAAAGCTTTTCACTTGTTTTATTTGTTTCCCGCTGATGTCTATATGCTCTATATCGATAGGGATTTTGCCTGTAACAATGATTTTAGTCTTATCTGTGTTGATTTTCATTTTATATTTTTCAAGGTTATTATTTAGTAATTCTAGCATTGTTTTTAACGTTCTTCTGTTTTCTGCAACAAGGTCTTACTCCACTCCTTATATTTATTATTTTCTCTTCGTCATTGATTTTAATCCGTCCATTTTGATTTTTGTAAATTTGATAAATTATTTTCCTATCACTCAAATTTATGCCGATATTAGTTAGACAATTTAGGAGTATTTGCTGGTTTACTTTATCAAACGCTTTCTCTAAATCAAGGAAGCAAATGTAAGTATTTTGACTTACATTTGCTTACATTGGATGAAGATCAAATTGGTCTTCATCCAATAGACAATCTATTTTTGAATAAATTCTATTTTGAATAATTTTTAGCAGAATTTTGCTAACATGTGGGATTAAAGCTATATTCTAAATTGGCCGAATTTGCTTGCATTATTCTTTTTTGGTATTATGGTTGATTTCATAAACTCCTTTGGTATTTCTCCTCTATCACAGATTTGGACTATTAATTGATAGAGTAAGATTTTTGTCTCATCACCTAGATTTTGTAGCAGTTCTATAGGAATAAAGGATATTAATACTATATGAAATTTTGTAGAAATTTTAGAATTTAATGAGGCTTTGTTTATTGTCTGTCCATTACATTCCATTTCTGATATAAACGCAAACCAAACCTTAAGAATTCTGAAATATTTTTCCACAGCAAGAAGTTCATGATAGCGCAGATGATTTACCTCTAAAAATTAAAGATATAAAAAAATTATATACTTGGGTTTAATCCTTTAATCAAGTGTTCAATCCTTTACACTTGAATAAAGGATTACATTTGCATTTTTTGGTATCTTTAATTTATAGTATAATATAACCAAGTGAAAAGGGGGGGGGGATTCCAACAATGATTTACCTCTATTACAGATCACTCGAATTTGTTATACTAAAAAAATAAAATAAAATAAAATAAATAAATAAATCGGGTAGGTCTTCAAATACAATGTCAAGTTTATTTTCCCTCAACCATAACCTCTCCTGTGTGAGAATGACATTAAAAAAATGACTCGCAGTATATAAAAGACTAGCGAAGCGGAGCTGATGCACCACTGAAGAAATCTTTGGCTCCCTCATTACTTAGCTAAGTAGCTTTAACTTGGAGGGATCCCACAAGAGGAGAAACTGAATTGGTCCACTAATGGTGGCATTAGTGTATCCTAAACTAGACGCGCACACATTTGTGTATGTTTGCGAATTATGCATAGAAATACCTTCAAATCAAGTGTGGAAGTTCTAGATTAAGTTGGGATCTCAACAGACACAAATTTAGATTTTTACCTTTAATATTTTGTCATTTTTATCAAAAATGACAAAATATTAAAAAGGTAAAAGCAATACAAGTCGCAATACGATTTTCATTAATACTTTTGATGTTTAATTTGTATTATAATTAATTTTTCTGAAGAAAAAAATTTTTCTGATTTATTAAAGAGGGGAGGACAATCCTTTCTCCTCAGGATTTGTCCTCAAACTGGTATTAGGGCACTGAGATCGACACTCAACATGCGCGTCCTTACAATAATCGAACGAAATGTGGTATATGATTAAGGTGGGTGTGGGCATAGTCAGTGGCATATGAACCCAGGCACCAAGCATTCTATTGAGATCGTAAAAATCGCCCATTACTTTAGAAGACAGTCGGGGATCAACGAGTAAGCGCTTTTATCTTTTTTTAAAATTAGTTCTGTTCTCTTGGCCTTATGTCAGTTCCTTTTAAAAGATTAACAAATTAAATGCAAATAATTAAATGTATACATTTAAAGATGATTCACAAATAGTCATTGAGGTTTAAGTAGAAGGCAAAGTTAATATACAAGAACCACTAAGGCCCAGGAACTTGAAAATAAACCACGTTTGAATACATCCATTACTAATTTTAAAATATGTGACATTTCAATGAAAAATACCAATCGACGAAACAAATTGCAATCACTGTTTATGTTTCAGTGTGTGTGTGTGCGTGCGTGCGCGCCCGCGGGTAGTAGGGTAATTGGTACAGAAGTAAACTGTAAATTGTAACCAGATTTTCAACGCGATACTCGAAGCCAAACAACCAGTCACGCTTACACAACTGATTACAACAAAGTCATGCTGACGTTGCACTTCAAGATATCAGATACCCTCGAAAAGATTACCGTCAAAGCAGCATCAACACCTGCGGGATGTCCTTGATAAGCTTAGATACGTACAAGTGTGTATGTAGTTAGATGGGTGCTCCGCACATGCATACGCGAGTATCACAATTTTGTAGATTAAACCATTAATGTTGTGCATATAAACAGAATTAAATTTTCACTTACCTTCCTACCCAGTCGCAGGAATCGCCCGTGTACGGCCTCGCCGCTACATCCTTTACTAAAGCGATTACGAGAACTGCCAGGTAAGCGATCAGTATAGCGGATGGGCCCATCAGCAAAACTGGATCATGACACTCGGTAGAGAACCGATGTCGTATTTGTCCAAAATCTTTACAACCGTTGCCGTTAATCACACACACACACACACAGTTAAGTCTCGACTCGGTGGCTTTGTACAGCCTGGGATTGCCGCTTGTCACCTTTCAACACCCCCACACAGCACTGCTTCGTACTTGCAGTGGAGCTTCCGCATTGACATATTACTCAAATAGGTCTCTAGAAGTGCCTGATAACGTGCCTCATATGCACACACTCATGCCAGCTGTAGTTCACACCGTAATTCACCTGTGTCAGCGAGACTGATCACCAAAAACTGGTCAAAAAGACTTCAGATAAAATGTTTGCTACGAGAAACTTGAGTGACCAACCACCGCTACTCAAGTCCGTTACACTTTGGCAAAGTTGCACGCGCGCCCTCGGGCCTACCAGTCGACTGACAAGTGGCTGGACGAATTCATTTCTCGAGAGGGATGATGGCATCCTTTAAGATGTGCTGACGATTTAAAACTAGTCTGTGAGTGATGACTCACTTAACATAATAAATGAAATAATTTGCGGGAATGAATAGTTTAATAAATTCTACAGTTATTTCTTTATAGTTTAAGAATAAAAACGAATTGTAGGTACTTTAATTAACCAAACTGAGTGTTTCGAAGATTCAAATAAGTTATTGTAGTTAAATTTTCAAAACAGTGATGTCATCTCCTTAGATGATTTTTAATGTTGACAACTCGACTGAGTGCCTTTTTCTTTTCTTTTTTTTTTTTTTTTAGTTCTGATGAAGAAAGTGGAAGAGAATTCATTCTTGCTTTCCATGCTCAAACTGCTACTTCCAATTGCTTGCTCCATTTGCTCCGAGCGAGTTATTGAAAGTATTCGCTCTGCAATGAAGGCATTCCTTCCTCACTCCATTCAAAGTTCCCGCCCAATATCCAAGAAATGATTTTCCAAGAAGAGCACCAAGGCCGTGCAAGAGAAAAATTCAATATATCGCAGGTGATATAATTCTTGCATGGATGATCAACACGAATCACTTCTACTATAAAAGAAACAGTGTAGTCTAGAAAGACTATACTCTTTCAGAAAAATCTTATTAAAAGTTGCATTCCGGAACTAACATCCATTTTGTATCCTCTTTGCACTCTTTTACCGCAAAGAAGTAAACCGATATTCAGAAAAAGAAAGAAGAGATAACAGTCTCTCTTCCAACTACTGTTCCATTGTTTTCACCTCAGTCCTCTCTAAAATAGTGAAAAAGATCATTAATATTTAACTTCTAAGCATCTTTTTTCCCCCCTACATAAACAAGATAGCAAGTAATTTCATGTAAACTTTTTAGCCTAAACATGAAAGAGAAAACTTCAGCTATTGTTTTGTGTAATATATATTGAAATAGGGCTATAATGTTACGAAATAGAAGGTAGCATTTATAATAACGTTTTATCGGAAAGTAAATAAACCTGTCTGGTTGAGGTAGAAGAGTTTTTCCACGATTTAACTTTTTTTTTCTTTTTTTTTTTAATCCCTGCAAAACACACACTGTAGAACAGACACAATAACAGTCAACATCATAGAAAAAAGGAGCCAACTGGATGTTACTGGAACCATATTAAAGGTAGCCTGAAGAGCTGGGATCTACGGCTCTTGGGCTAGACTGTGTGGGTGGCTTGTGATCATGAGCCTGGTTATATGAACTCCCTATAATAACTATAATCTTGTGCAAAATATGTGAATTGTATATAATTAGTAAAATGATTACCTGTTTCTTGTTCTATTTATTTATTTCAATGTCTTTTTTTTTAATTGCTCAACTTCTATAATTTACTGGAGACTACTAATCAGCTTATTTTATATATTTCTTTCGTTTCTTTATTTTCTTTTTTTTTTTTTTAATTGCGCAGTTTTCTGTATTAAACTTCCTTGGAATACTAAAGAGCCATCAGACAGGACAAGGAAAAGTTTTATACTAATACATGTGAAGAGACAGACGTAAAGCACAAGTTTAAACCTAAATTGAATGTCATCAAAGGCAGGAATGGAGTACTACTAACAGAAGAAATTGAAATCAAAAACAGATGGAAAGAATACTGTGAGGAACTTTCAACAGGACAAATAAAATTTGGAGGAGCCTTGTACCAGGAAAATTTCAATTTGGAAGCTTCTCCACTTAGGCATGAGGTTCGAAGAGCAGTTAAACAGTTTAATAGCAATAAGGTCCTGAGTGCAGGTGGAATCCCAGAAGAGTTAATTAAGGTTACAAGGGATGGAGGGATAAGAGTGTTTCATAGACTGATTACTAGGATATGGGAGACAGTATCATAGCCTAGAGACTGAAAGAAGTCAGTTTTCATACCACTACATAAGAAGGGAGATATGAAGGATTGCAAGAACTATAGAACTATTAGATTCATATCTCATGCAAGCAAGATTTCATTAAAGATTCTTTTCTAAATAGAATTGAAGCAGAGATGCCTGAGGAACAAGCAAGTTTTAGGGAAGGTAAGAGTACCAGGGATCAGATCCTTTGCCTTTGACAAATCATAGAAAAGTAAAAAGAATTTAGACTAACTATGGTAATGTGTTTCATAGACTACTCTAAAGCTTTTGACTCAACGTTCAGCATGTGGAACTGTTGGAAGCAATGAAAAGAATGAGTTTTCCTCACCATACTATCAGGCTGATAGCTAACTTGTACAGGGAGCAAGACGCCACCATAAGAACAGGTGTTGGATTACCTGATTGGCTTCAGATTGGAAAGGGAGTTAAGAAAGGATGTCTATTTTCTCCTCACTTCTTTAGCATTGGATGAGCTCAAGATAGGAATTAGGATATGTGGTGGATTAATCAGTAATCTGGTATGCTCCTCTGTAATGACAAGAAAAGACTAAGACAAATTCTTGACAAAGTTAACGAGATCCGAACTGAGGACTTCAGTTCAAGCCTAGCAAGACAGAGATTATGGTTCTCAAAGGAAATACAGACAGAGAAGCTCCTGAGAAAAACAATGCACCTTAATGGAGAAAGAATTGAGGAAGTCAACAAGTTCTAGTACCTGGGATTCATTATTAAGCTGAGGAACTGCTGTTCAGAAGAAGATTAGGAATGGCTAAAACAACAGTCAGAGACTTGTCTAAAATCTGGAAAGATGGATTTATCTCCACAGGAACAAAGTGGAGGATTTTAGATGCAGCTGTTTTCCAACAGCAACTTATGGATGTGAGACTTGGAACCCAAAGAAGGCTGATAGGAAGTGATAGCTGTTTTGAGATGTGGTGTTACAGAAGGCTGTTGGGGATATCATATACAGAAAGGCGAACAAATGGATGGGTGCTAAAAAGAATCAGCAGAACTTTAAGGCTCCTTAAGAATACTGACAGAAGAAGTTGAAATACTTTGGATACATTGTTGAAACGATGGAAGGAGGACTTCTCAGAACAGTAAAGTTCTTGGAGAAAGAGGAAGGAGTAGACCGTCAAATGAAATGGATGGATGGTGTGTGTGTGTGTGTGTGTGTGTGTGTGTGTGTGTGTGTGTGTGTGTGTGTGTGTGTGTGTGTGTGTGTGTGTGTGTGTGTGTGTGTGTGTGTGTGTGTGTGTGTGCAGTGACTGATCTTCAGAGAGATGAAGCCTCCAGGAAAGCATACAACAGGACCACATGGTGAGAAATGGTGTGGCACATCGCCGAGCATCTGAGCGACCATACGGCAACTTTTGATGTCCAATGAACAGGTGGATGGATGGAATACTGAAACTTTTAATTGCGACTGCTCACTCTGAAATCGTAATATTCAAGAAATGGTTTAAAGTTAATCCTTTTTCGTTTGGGGGAAAGTTTTTACGTTATGTACCAACCAAAATGGTTATATAAAATTCAGTTTAATATATTGTTTTATTATTATTATAGACAGGGGTGTAGTTCTAAAAGAAATAGTGGCAGGGAAACTCTACCTTGGAAACAAAATCCAGAGCACGAAGTGCGACATTATTATTATTATTATTATTATTATTATTATTATTATTATTATTATTATATTAATTTTAATTATATTATATTATTATATATATATTTATTTATTATATCATTATATATTTTAATTAATATTATAAAATTACATGTTAGAAAAGAGAATAAGAAACCTTCCTACAGGACATAAACTCGTTTTAATTGCTGGGATGATAAATGATGCAAAAAAAAAAAGTCAAGGTTTTGTTTTCATGTGAAATTTTCATGTCAGGATTTGTTATATTACAGTATCTTGGTGATCATTTTAACATTCAACAGACTTGATTTGATCATCTGTGCATAAGGAATGGACCTCCTTAGCTCAGTTGGTATAGACGAGCTCTTTGACTAGAAAGACTCGGGTTCGGATCCCGTCTATGACGAAAGGAACTTTATCAGATATTTTCAATCAAGTGGTGACTTAACCTCTCATAGTAGTTAGTTGTTTTATTTCGTCCCTCAAAACAGGCAAACCGGCTCCATGAATACAGATATCTACAGACACAGGATACTAACCACGAGATAAAAGATATTAGAGCCTCATCATCTTATCCTTCTACTGCACATTTTGGATCTCAGGTTGTTGTTGTTAGCGTATGGAAATATCTAGGACACCAGAGTATTGGCATTTGGATCCGAGATGAGGTGTCGATCAGAAGTTAACACTTCGATGCCTGTTTTGAGGGATGAAAAACTCAACTTTCCGGAAGAAAAAAAATCTTTAACCTCCATGTGCGACCGGTTAACTAACGTCGAAAACACCTGATTATAGTTCCTTACGCCACAGACGGGAATCGAACCCAGGTCTTTCCGACCAAAAGTATTCTTCCGTATCGACTAAGCTACGAAGCTGCACAGATTTCAGGCGGAGATCCATAACAGTCAACCTCCTGGATGGAGAAGACACTTGACAGGACATATAAGAAAGTTGTGAGTTTATTTTCATTTTCATTTCTTTTAATTCTTTCTTTTTTTTTTTTTAATTTTTGCACGGTATTTTCCCACGTAAATATCGGAAAGTGTTAGGAAACAGTTATTACCCTTCACATTAGAGAAAGAACAGATAATTAATTCTTGAGGGATTACATTTTATAGGTGAAAAAAAAAATCTAGAAGTATTGTAGTTTAGATATGCTGTTCTTACAAGTAGTGTACAAAAGTAAAATAAAATAAAAAATAAATAAGAGCAAGTCAGTTCGATGAGACCGAGAGTAAGGACTAATGCATGCAGGATTATGTCATTTTAGTCTAATTTAAATGCTTTGGATAATATAGTACACGCTTAACATTGTGTGCATAGAATAATATATTGTAAAAAAGTATAAGATTGGTCGAAAAAAAAGGAACTAAATCCTTCGAAATCACTTTCAACTGTAAATCAGTTTAATGATGATTACAGCAGATTAAAGTTTTAAGGCAGATCAAAAACGATTGGGTGAGCGGAATAATTTAGGAACCGTAAAGTAACTGTTTACAGCAAGAAAAATAACATCTCTTGACATCCCTTACCAAAATATGCGGCCCTTGAGAAGAGGCGATTTGATTCAACTTGTGTGCATGATGAATAACAAGCATTGCATTACCTAACGCATCACACCTTCTTCAGTCTTCATATTGTATAACAGCAGTGAGTCAATATTCTTCTGAATGCTATTAAATATATCGTGTTGACATTTAAAACTAGCCTGTAATTTATTCCCTAAGAAATTACTTCTGTACGAATAATGCCATGTAATATAAACTTCGTGCTATCAAGTAATTTTACCCTGCAACCATCGCAAGTAATTTTTACTATTACTACTCTTACGGCTGTCATAGATTCTTGAACAACGAACGTATGATTAATAAATATTTATTTTATTGTCTTACTTTGGGGTGCATTACTGGATGCTTCAAAACCTATAATTATCGCTTTGCCTGTATGTCAGTCTGCTTGCTACAGTGTACGTTAGTTCGATGAATTTTGATAGAAGTTGGTATTTGGTTTCATTACTGAAATCTAATAAAGTCATTTGTAAAAATTCTGTAAAAATGATACAGAATTATACATTGTTATACAAAACACCGAATAGTATAACAAGAACAAAAAATTCTTGAGCGATCCTCTCATAAGAGTTGCGACTTCTTTTCACTGCAGTCATGCTCAAGAAAGGGAAACTAAAATCATTTGCAGTCAACTCCTTCGATGTTAACGAAGAACCCGTGACGTTATTTATTCATTTATTCTTCCGACGTGGAAGGAAGTTATTATCTCTACCGAAAGTCTTCACACCATAGCAAGCGTGCCTCTTCACTTGCCATTCTGTTCGGCTTTTTGATTGGTGAACGAGTCAGCGGTAAAGCACGCTAGTCTGCAAGAAACAGGATGTTCCATAATTTATAGCTTCGTAATAATTCAACAAGGGGGGGGGGGGGGAGAAGTCTTGTTTATGGGTTCTGAAATACAGAGAGTGCGTGACTAACAAGATGTCAAGTAAAACAAGTGTTCAGGTGCGTGGAAGCCACAGATAACAACGGATCATCTGATTAAACGCTTGGCCCAGATGATGACGAGAGGTGAAGGACTACAAGCTTGCGTTTTAGTCCGACTTGACACAGTTTTTCAGTTCTCTGCAGTTGTAACAAATATACTTCTATTCATAGGATGCATATATGCATATTAACATATATTTAATACTAACTTCTCTGTCTGTCCCGTTTTTCATTTCCTTGTGCTCTCTCTGTGTCCATTCTTCTCCTTTTCTCTTTGTATAGCTTCCTCTATGTTCTTTTCATAGTTTTTTCTCTTTCTTTGTGTCAATCCTGACTCTTATTTCAATTCCGTTATTAACTTAAACTTCAGCGTAATGCCAAAATATACAATTAAGTCATCAAAGAAAGAAAAAGAGAGACAGACCTCTTTGATAAAGTACTATGGGTGTATTGTCTGCTTTACTCATCACAACGTAATTCTCTGGTCTATTATACTGAAGCATGATGTCATGTCCCTCTAAGACTCTACGTTGACAACAAATAAAGGAAACTGCTTTTTAATATACGGAAAAAGAGAGAAAGCGAGTCACTCTTTCTTGCGTTCGATTGCATTTTTTTTTTTTTTTTTTTTTTTTCTGCATTCAATCCTATAGCATAACACTTTTCACGCGACCAATCAACCTAGCAATGGCTGGTTGTTTTAGTTTAGCGACGGGGATACAAATGCTATAAGACCAATATATTATATGTCTTAAGCAAGGGAGGTTCGTGCATAGGCACTGCGGAACTGCAGCACCCCCAATTTTTCTCGATATATAAATATATTTATTAATTCATTTATATTTGCTTGTAATATTTATTTTTATCATCAACAATCCTATACAATTCGCTAATTTTGTAAAAAAAATAATAAAACTCCATCTTGTAGCACTTAGGAGGGCGAAGGACGCTAGCAGCACTGTGTTTACCACAGTGTCATATTGCTACGCGGGCAAGCATATGCACATCATAGTGAGATGCGAGCTATTAGCGTAATGCGGCACTGTCCGTCGCGCAGTTCCACTGTTGTTTATATGCAATTTGCGGCAGTAGTGGTACTTATCGTGTTTACTCCATCTCTTTAAATGGACATTACAATTAAAGACATGACATTTGTTTAAGTTTTTATTTTAGAACATTATTGGGGTTATGATAATGGATTTTATTTTTAAGTAATTTTGAATTATACCAAACTGTATAATTTTATCAATAATAAGCAATATTTTTTCATGTTTTTTTTTATTTTTTACCATAATTTTGATATTTTATCCAAACACGTATGCACTGTTCTTACAATGTGTATGTATATTTCGAAAGTTGCAGCACCCCCCACGATTTCAAGCCACGAGCCGCCACTGGTCTTAAGTTATGTGTATTAATGTCTTAATATGATATATCACGGCTGACCCGGTTAACCGAACGGGCTCTCCAACCCACAGGCTGCGGGTTCGAATTCCGCCATGGGCATGTGATTGTCTTTATCCGGGAGATGAATTCAACGCCTGGCGTGAGACCACCGTCCTGCTTGCTGGAGGCCTGAAGTGGCTTGAAAAAGTTCCACGTTTGGTCCCTAGAGCGGGGTTTCTGGACATAGTAAAAATGAATTTTTAAAGATACAAATTTATATAAAATTGGGAAAAAAATGAGGAAAAAAAATCCTAATCCAGCCACGGTACAAAATGTACCATAGGTTTGCAAATAACCTTTCAAGTAGTGAGGATGTTGCCAATCTTTGCTTAGGCCAAAACCCTAACATCATCGGCCAATTCGCACTCCTTTATAACATTTCCAGCTATATAATATGTTTAGATTCTCCACACAACGCTGCACTGTCATCATCATCTCTATATAACCGGAAAGCATTTCCCTTTGCAGAATACTTTATACTTGCTAATATAAATAACCGGATTCCATTTGAACAAGCATTGACCTTGTTCACGCTTGTTTATCTTACGCATGACGCATCTGCAATTGTGCCATCGCCTTATTAAACAGGGTTTGACATCATTTCAGCCATCCATTAAGTTGATATGAGCAACGGTACTGTTGAGATATTTCATAATTACACGGATTATTTGGGAGGGGGGGGGGTATTATTTTGCTCGAGATCATCAACCAAGATTATTTAAAGAAGATGCAAGATTACAAGAACATTACGGAGTCCCTTTTGCACGGTGGGTTAATATAAAAAGACACATAATATTCATTGAAGCGATAGAATTTAATGGAGGGACGCTAACAAAAGGAGATAATTAGTAAATATTTCGTGAATAAAATGCATCTTTCATTATGCATGTAAAAACTCATTGTTCAAGTAGTGATGACGTATTACCGATATTTGATAATAATAATAAAGCTTGGTTGGAGGTGGAGGCAGTGACGCACCCAGAGGGAGCCCAATGGGGCCTTGCCCCCAAAAGAAAAAGGGAAAAAAAACACTCGAAAATTTTCCAAAAATCTTTTTCTAATTAAAATTCATTTTTTTTATTTATGTTGCGTCGTGTCTTCTATTTCTGTACTACTCATGAATTAGTGATCATCGCAGATGCTCAGTCATTGGTCGCATGCGATGCGTAGTGTGTATTCTCAAATCGCCTACGCACCCCCCCCCCCAGTAGCGCACTCAAGATTAAATCCTGAGTGCGCTATTGGGTGGAGGGAACCACTCCACCTCCATCTGAGATCAAATAACTTACCTTCATTTCATAAGTACTTATAAGGGTTAGATGGGACTCGAACCCAGCTTTTTCCAACCAAAGTACCACCCAATACTATGGAAGTCTAAAGAGGACAAAGCGAAGTGGCATACACACAAAAGATACGCAAAATCTTGTCAAATTATTCCCAGGGAATTTATTAAGCATACAAAGAGCGTCCTTAATTCAACAGCAAACATCATTTTCGTAAAATAATAATAAAAACGACTTTGTTTTAAAAAATATTTTCTATAAACATTTGTCTTATACGAACTGAATATTGTTGCTGCTAACTAATAAACAAGGAAGTCTTTAATTTATTTTTTTTTAAATTATTCTTGAGTTTAACAAATTATTAGTCAAGTGTAAATACAAGCATATAATGAGTCATATTCATGATAGCACTTATGAAATAAACGGAAGTTAAAAGTGCTTTTGTGGATGCCAGCAATGAAATATTGTAAGAATCACTTCAACTCTCATTGGTCGAGTACATCTTATTGCAAGCCAAAACTCCCTTCAGTTACCTAGCAAATAATCGCGCGCATACTTCACCTGACCGCAGGTCTTTTTTCGTGGGGGAGGGGATAACGTGATCATCAACCAGTGTGTTAAATACCGAGGCCCGTTCAAGGGATGCCCGACTACAGAATTGTTTTTTGGAGCATCGGAAAGTTCGCTTCGACCCCAGCACGCGCCGATTTTTTTTTTTTTTCCAAGGAGACGGCTACAAAGTAGGTCGTAGGTAAGTGTTGTGATAAGGGGTAACGCCTCGCTGCACTCTTTCACGTGCCATACATGACGGGGGGAAACACGATAACAGAGATGAAATAACATCTCCACTAGGAGGCGCAGCGCGTCAGATTCCCCGCGATAAAATAGCACAAGGCTATGAGTGATCAGCGGCAGCAAGTTGTCTGGCAAGTTTACGAAGGAAGTGTTTGGGTTTCGAGAATTAATTAGTCCGTAAGGCTAATCAGCGGTCGGAAGGTCATCATCGCCGTCAGCAAGGAGCGTCAAAACATGCTGGGCTGCAAATTTCTTCTTTTCGTATAAACAAACCAATAACTTTGTTTTCCTCTAAGGGGTTTTAGCTGTTTATGAGAAAGATGAACTGTGGGCACCTGCAGTGACAGGTCAGAGCTTGAAGCGAGTGATGATTCGCCATGTCACTAGGTCAGCAAGGTGCCAGTTGGCGCAACGACAAGTGGTCGGATATTCCTTCTTTTTTAGTTCAAGGTTTACATGCGCTTTAGGATTCTGAATGCGTAATGTCCAAATTGACTATACGGCGAAGTAGGAGCATCGCAGTTTACGAATAAACCAGTCCTGAGTGTCGCAATACACCCCCCCCTTTCAGTTAACAGAACTTGAAATACAAAAAATTTCTATTTGACTGGAATGCATCGACAGAAATCCTGAAGTATAGCATCCCTTAAACATTAAAAAGGGTTTTTGTATGTGCTACTAATTGAGATCACAAGCTACGAAACTCCTGGAATATAGATTTTTCAATCCAGCTCGATGCGAAGCCCGAACTTCGGAAAACGAAGGCCTAAGATTGTAAACGGAAGTCTTAAAAAAACTGATACTGTTTTTCTTAGTATTGGATAGATACTTTCGAAAAATACATGCCGTATAAATGTCTTGGAGGGACTCCTTCCAACCCTGATTGCCTGCTTAAGCAATGTAGGGCTTCACGCATGATATGCAACATTCGCTGCTGCCACTATTTGCATAATCAACTTCATGTGAATGCATTCATCTCCAAACGAAATTCTATGAAGTCCATTCTAAGTAAAATACTTTTTCTGATTAAAGAAATAAACAAAAAATAGTCTCCTCATGGGAAAACTCACTTCAAAAGTGATTTTTATTTTTTGTTTAAACAGAAACAAAATATATACAAATATAAATTTTTTTTTTTTTTTTAAATAAAAAATTGATATGCAAAAGCAGATCTGATGTTCTATTTTCATATTATGTTCCTCGCATCTTTTAACAAAGATGCGTATTATTAAAGTTCTACTCACTTATTCTAGGCATGAAGAGTATCTTACAAAAATTAGGAGATAATAAAAACATACTGAAATAATTTTTCAACTTTCTGATCCGATTACACATAATCTGAGCTAGTTGATAAGTGTATGGTTGATCTTTGTGTTCTGGCTTGTTTACAAGCTCGTCTTGGAGTATCGAAATTGAAGATTGGTATCTTGAAATCTGTGGGTGTCCTCAGGTTGTACTGTTCGTCAACTGAAAAAGTAATGCATTCCTTCGAACTAGACATGAGCATACACGTTTTTTCTTGTGCTTCTGAAGTTGATTTAATACTAATTTCAACCGTGAAAGGGTCGTAATCATGCAAGAATTAATCCGAAAAGTCTGTTTTAAGAGGCCAAACACAGAACTGGTACGGCATCACACTGAGTGATGGAAATCATCTCCCACCTTAAGGCATTTACAAATATTTCCATGTCTGTTGGCTGGAGAACCAAAATACTCACGAGGCCGTCCTTTTGGCCGAGTATAAAACAAAGGAAAGCTGTTGAATTGCTTATTTTTGTTTAAAATGCCAATATTCTTCATTTCTTATAAGTACATTCTTAAAATTATGGAATCAATATTTCCTTTTAGCCAAAATACAGAGTGTTTCAAAAAGAATGACCCGATTTCAAATAATTATATTTAATAATGAAAAGGTGGTACAAAATAAATTACCAAGTATGAAGTAAGGCCTAAAGTTTTACTCACCGCAATTACAAATGCTCAAAGTGCCCTCCACCTGCTGCACGGACAACATGAATTCTTTTTGACATTCTTTTTGAAATACCTTGTAATAGTAATTGGGTTCTGAAGTTAGTTGTATAATAAGCGTCAAGTACATCAATTAGTAGAATAAACTTTTTACAGGATATGAATTAGATATATCTTCCTTATGCAACAGCATCAGACTGCAAGTAGCCAATATAAAATCATTTTGCAGTAATTTTAACATAAAAACAACTAAAATACATTCGATATATACAGATGACGTAATATTTTGTGATGACGCTTTGGAACCGCTGATAACAACCCATACATGTGATCCACTTATGCATGTTTGAAAGTTCGAACTATGTTTATAGTTATATACAGTGCTTTTTTTTTGTGTGTGTGTGGGGGGGGGGGGGTACGTAACGGTAAGGTGACGTTTGACATACGGTTGGAATACATTTAGAAATTTGCAATGTTCAGTAATTTTTTACACGTTTACTATTCAAATAACCTTAGTTATTTAATGAAGTTTGCACTTTTACTACGTGTATTATTAAGATATCTGATATAACTATTTTTCATTAAATTGTTATTAAATAAAGTATATACTGACAATGTCCGTGTGCTGTTTTTAGTGCTACAATAAAAATTTGTAGCCTTTTTTTTTTTTTCCTCTCCTTATATCTGTGCAGTGTGGTGCTTGCTTGTAGGGGAAGATGTGCTTCAATCTATGGGGTCATTTTCATTCTAGTACTAAACTGCCAATGCTGTATGTATGTACCGGATACGTATTGGACAAATTCTGATTTGTCTGCCTGAAAGTCAAGTGCAACGAGTCGATTTGTCTGTTCCCTTTTGCAAACGTGTTAAGTGAATCATTTTAATCGGTTTTATCTGACTTGTGCAGATCTTCTGTTCATCTAAGAAGTAATACAAAAAAAAAAAAAAAAAAAAAGGATTGCTAGTTTCTTTTCCCCTTCCAGAGTTAAGAAATTAAAAACAAGTGAGAAAATAACTGAAGAGTTAATTGCAGAATGAAATGTGTCCAAAACGTTTTGTACATGATGAATTCAGCATCCAACAGCAAGGAATGGCTGTCATAAATGAAAAATGTGTATTTATTTTATTATTATTATTTTTAATATCAGAGAATAATTACATAGTGTCAATTTTTTAATTCTCTCCTTGAAATAATAGATTACTTAATATATTATTAAAAGACAAGTATTTGTATAAATTTATTATTATTAATGAGCTCTTGTTTTTAGTTAATAAGATGCATATAAAGTTTAAAATAAATATGGCTGTTCTGCTGTGGTGTACATCAGAAGGCGAGGATAAACACCTAGAACAAAAATGATATTAAAGCAGCTGATATAGCCACAAGAAAAAACATATTTCAAAACCCTCTAACCCATGCTTCATCAAATTGTAATAATTTGTTCTTTTTCTTTTAGGATATAAGATGACAATCAGAGGTTTTGAAGAAATTCGAAGACATAGAGGTGCGGGCCGTCAAGTTTTTCGTGCTGCAAGAAAAGTCCACAACTGTCGGAGACTTTAGGGGACTGTGCCCCAGCATATCCAACAGTTGCCAGATGGATGGCCAAGTTTCAAACTGGGCATCCTGAGATGCCCAGTTTGAAACTTGACTTGAGGAGGGGGACGCTCTCCTCAAGTCAAGACCTTCCACAGCGATCACACCTGAAAACATCGATGCAGTGCATGCCATGATGCTTGACGATAGACGAATACCAGCCAAAAACATCACAAAGACTCTGGGAACATCACAGACTAAGTTGCGGTAATTATCCACCAAATCTAGCCATACAGAAGCTCTCAGCGAAGTATTTCCCAAATGTTTGAATGTCGACCAAAAGAGAGAACATGTGCTGTCATCTCAAGGGATTTTGGGGTCATTTTTGAGAAATCAGGTGCACATATTTTCTCTCGTATTGTGACTGTGACCCAGAGACCAAATAAAAATCATTGGAGTGAAGACACAAGTTCTCCACGGCCAAAGAAGTTCCGAAACTAAAAGTCATCAGAGAAGGTTCTTGCCATTGTCTTTTGGGATATGGATGGTGTAATCTTTACCAAGTGTCTCAAAAAAAGGTGAAACTGTCACAGCAGCAGTTTATTCAACAGCTCTGAAGGAAATGAAGGAAGTATTGAAAGAAAAACACCATGGGGAAACTGAGCAGAGGCGTGTTGCTTTTGCAAGATAACGCACCTGCTCACATTGCTCATGAAACCCAACAGATAATACACAACTTGGGCTTTCAATGTCTGCTTCACCCACCCTATTCACCAAACCTGCCCCCATCTGACTATTTTCTATTCTCAAATTTAAAGAAACACTTAAAAGCGACATAATTTACCACAGAAGATGAAGTCATAGCTGCAACTGAGGACTGGTTTGTGGAACAACGGAAAGACTTTTTTCTCAGCGGATCGCAAATGACACAGCAGCGTTGTAACAAGTATATAATACTCCGTGGGGAATATGTAGAAAAATGTGTAAATTACATGGTTCTACCTCAATTCCTTCATGGTGATTATCACTTTTCAGCACACCCTCGTATTATCATTATAAAGTGATAGATGTGTAACTTATAAAAAGTATCCGATACTTCTAATTTAGAAAATGATCTGTTAGGATCAACTTCATTCATATACTAACCAAATTTCTTCGAGTTCCATTGTTCTTCTCTGGTATTCAATACTGTGTCCATAATTTTCCATAAGATATCTTTGCCATTTACACCGATCAAGGGATTTATGGAAGGTATCCTTTTTGATGTAACCATCAAACTATCCATTAGAGTCAAGATGTCTAGAACTGGATTAAAATCAGAACCATGAATATCACGATAGAGAAATTACGCTCCACAACATACAAATGTAAACTATTCGCCCGATTACACTTCGCAAGAAAGCTCCGAAGGATCGCAAAATCAGACACTCTTTTACTTATTTCAAAATACAATTTAAATATATTTATAAATTTGGTTGCAAATACCTCTTTAAAGTTGTTTATCGCTTTTTCAGTTCTTCCAAGTTTAAATGAAATGTTCTCGAGAGATGGTAAATGCATTCTAATATTGGAAAGTACTCTCCAAGTATTGGAACAATGTAAAATATACAAGGCTTGAAGATTTTTGCACTGCGTTACACACTCTGCTAATATAACAGGGCTGAACCAGCTGCAATAATTAAAATTCAGTGTTCTGATGTAACAAGAGGATATAAACTTAGCCTTTTGCATAGATATTGTCTGCATCCTGTGATAAGTCGTAAACCTCATTAAATGTCTCTCTTGGCTTCCCGTATTAGGCAATTGTTTGCCTGTGACGTTTTCAAGGGTTTAAAATGTCTTCTGCCCATCTCCTTCTGGGTCTTCCTCTTGATCGGTGTCCCTTTAGTTTATATTTCCAGGCAATATTTGGCCATCTGTCCTCATTCATTCTTTCTACATGGTTTTTCCAGTTCTTTCTTTAGTTTGTGGTGTCTTCTGTTATGTTAATTATGGATAATTATTTTCTTATTTCTTCATTTTTTTATCTTGTTTATTCTTTTATAGCCTGCGAGCGGGCTTAGGAACTTCATTTCTGCAGCTTCTACTTGTCTTTTATCTCGTTTTCATGTTTCATCTCGTTCTCCCAAGTCCATGTTTCACTGCCATATGTCAGAATTGGTCTGGCTAGTGTTTTGTATAGTTTTATTGGGGTTGTTCTAGACATCTGTTTTCTGAAGTATTTCCAATGTTACGAAGTTTGGGGATTTATATGTAACTGCATATCATTTTGACCGGTTTCTCTCTTTTGCAGGTTAAAACCCAAAGTTTTCGGGATACGTACGATTCCGTATGAGACTGAAAGAACTAACATCGACCGACATGCAACTCTTCTGGAGAATGCAGCGCTACCTATATTGTGACAGTTTTATGAAACAGATCCATGTCTAGTTCAACAAGCCAGATCACATTGCAGATGCTATTGCAACATGATTTGAGAAAAATTATCGGGGAAATGGTTTGCAAATAATGGCGAATTCAACCAAAGACGATACTTGTAGAATGAAAAAGAAATTTCCGTTATTTAAACGAAATGAAGATTCAACGAAGTCTTTTGTTGTTTTTCATTATAATTCCATTTTTCTTGGCGTGATAATTGGGCCATATTTATTAACAAAAAGATTCGAAGTGATAATGAGAATTTCCTTTTTGGCTTGACGAAATTTAATCGTTATTAGAATCAGGCGTAATGTTTGTTGAGGTGCTTCAAACCGCCCATTGTAATGAAAAATAAGTCAGCATTAGAGATACATTCAAAAAACGATCCAGCTCTAAATTATTGTAGCTGTTGAGATAATGAAAGTGCTCTTACGAAAGAATTTTATGATTGTTCATAATCTTCTCATTAGTTTTGCGCATCTTAATTCCAAATTGTATTAAATTTCATAAAACCAGAACAGAGTTTGAGGGCTTGTGTAGCCATGTTGAAAGGGCGTTAGTATCAAGATTGCTGGGCTACCCAACGAAAGATCGTTTTAAGTTCAATTCTAGTCGCTGACTAGAGAAACTTTTTTTCGACCCGTTTCCGAGTTAGTAGATTTCCCACACGAGCAAGTAGGTTTTTCATTCCGTATACTCAAGAAAATCGACTTCAGAACTCGCAGTATTTCCAACAATAATCTCGTAGTTTTAGCAGCGATGGAAAACAAAAAATAACAACACATCGATTTCAATTTGAGTTTCTGTTTTGCTTCCACTTTTTCAGATTTCTATATTTTTTAAGTTATTTCTTGATATATCCATTATGATTAATTCTGCATTTGAAATAAAATAGCTGTGTTACAAAATATGTTTATTAAAATCTAAACATATTTTATACTTTGGTGGGGATGAGTCCTGAATATAATCCTGGAAAAGTGGTTAGAGTCCACTAGCAGGGACTAATCTTATCTGGAATGGGATGAATAATAGAGTTTTCTCGTATTGTAAGTTTATTTCTCAATTTTGATTTAAACTGATATTGTTATCGATTTAAATTCGGATTCGAGTTTTTTATTTTTTTTTCGATTCTGTTCGATATTTCTATTTAGATTTTTCAAAAAATACTAGTTAGTTTTTTCAATTTAAGTCCAAGAAAAATGTGTATTTTATGGGTTTATCGATTCGAATTCGATTCAGTTTCTTATCTCTGAGGGGTTAGGGACCATGAGATGAATTTGTTTACCACCATCTCGTTAGCCCTCACTCGGGTTTGTCATACCTTTCTTGAATTCATTCTCACTGCTTGCCTCACCCATCAACAGGTAAGCCATTCCAATCAAGCAACATTCTATGAGAGGAAAAATGTACATCTCATTCCGTCTTGACTGCTTTCAATTCACTATTTTCAAAGGTGCTCTCTCGTCTTCTCCAAAACTTCTGTTAAATGAAAAACTCGATTAGTCGGTATATGCTATATTTCCATTCAGAAGATTTTCGATCTCTATCCTGTTACTCATTTTTTCTATCTTTCAGCGCCAGCAGTTCACACATTCTCGATCTATATTCGAATCATAATCCTGATGTCATCTTTAACATTCTTCTTTGAATCTTCTTCACTATATCTACTTCATCTTGATAACCAAGAGACTAGAGCTGAGTAAAAGAGTCCAGCTGATTTTTATCTTTCTACATACATAAGAAAAAAATATTTTTTTTTATTCAACTTGATAAAATATACATGGGAAGATAGGCAACAAAAAGGATTATTTACATATTATAAGAATATATATTACAGGAAAAAAAAAAGGATTTTCTTGTTAGATATACAATTGAAAGGAGACAAAGAATACATCAATGGTAGACAGGATTTGTCTTTTTAGTAATAGTCAATATTAGAGTTCAATATCACTTTTAGTTATTTTTCAGATGAAGTGTTTCGTCGTCGGCAATCCAGAACAAGGTACCAGTTGGATTCCATTCCTCTGTGAATTTTGCGACAGTTCTTGTTTCTTTGTAATAATCAAGTTCCAGTGAAAGTCTACTTTGTAGTTTCCGCCGTAGGCTACACAGGTTTGTTCCGATTCAATGATGGATGGGTGCTGGTTATTTCTTGTGTGCTTAAGGTAGAAACTGTAAATGACGGCCTTGGCGCAGATGAAGAGGAAATTGCATATTCTGTGTTTGTTCTCTTCTGTATGGACTAAATTCCAGCAGTCTTCTTGGCTGTGTGCGTAGTTACAGGTTGCAGTATTCAGAGCATAGGTGATCATCGCTTTGTTAGCAGGACAGGTTAGATGTGTGTTCCAAGGTACCTGAAACTTCGCAGAATAGATACAGATCCGTTTCTCTAATTCGAAATTTGTAGAGCTTAGAAGGGGGTTGACAAGATGTTATGCCATAATCTCCACTGTATGTCGAAATCTGGTTTGGCACCAGTGGCGGCCGATGAAAAATATTTCATTCTCACCACGAACAAACACCAATAATAAAAGTTTCGTATCAATAGCAATGACAAGTGCATTTGTTTCTTGTAACGATAATTGAAAAAATATTATTCTTTTCATATTTTCAACAGTGACACTCGTCATAATTCAGCCCTGTATCTATAATAAATAAACAGTTATGTTATTTTAACAAAATAAAATAAGATTTACAAAAAAAATAGTTCACCACGAACACGCGCCAATAATAAACGTTTCATATCTCACAGAAATAACGAACGTAGGCATAAGATACACTGCCGCTTGGGCACTGTATCTAATGACGTAACGTGCAACGACAGCAAACGAATATCGGCGTTAGATCGCAGTGCATTTGTTTTGTGTAACGATAATTGCAAAAATATTATTCTTTTTATATTTTCAACAGTGACACTCGTCATAATTCAGCCTTGTATCTATAATAAATAAATAATTATATGTTATTTTAACAAAATAAAATAAGATTGTCAAAAAAATAGTTCACCATGCAAGAACCAATAATAAACGTTTCATATCTCACAGAAACAAGGCGCGTAAGCTTACTAAAAATACACTGCCCTTTGAGCAGTTACAGTTGGAATGACGTAACGTGCAATGACAAAAGCAAACGAATATCCGCGTTATTAGATCGCAGTGCATTTGTTTCGTAATCGAAAGCGTTAATCGAACAAGTCCATTTATTAACTATTCAATCAATATCGAAACATAAGCTGTAATAACCTTTAACATGTTGTGTTGCATTTATATAATGTTGTAAGCATTGTTATTATTTATAAACACAAACAAAATTTTACTTTTTGCATTTTTTCCTCGGGGGGTACTGCAGTGTCGCAGTGCTCATGTACGGGCCGCCACTGTTTGGCACACTTCGATTTATACGGAAGATCCCACTGAAAACTGGGTGGTATGTGCAGTCTTGTCGATGAGAGGATTAAGGATCAATATACGAAGGGCAAAGTTGAAGGCACTGACATGAAGTGGTACATTTTCTTATAGTTGAAGGGAAGAATTGAAAGTGAAGCTTCAGATGATACAAGATGAAAGATCGGCTCCGCGAAGTTCCTAGAAAGAATACGGATTCCCTGAGGTCTAGCGATATCTTGATAGGCTTTTATAATAGCAGTTTGTATCTGTTGATATTGTTGATATTGCTTTTCAGTTTTTGGATTTTTCAGTGGTAGGCATATGAATGTTTTCCACTTTAGGGTCTGGGTGAGGAGGTCCCTTATGATTCTTATTCCTGCCCAGTTCCATGTAGGAAGAAGCAAGGATTGGCCAGTTGCGAGACTTGTTATATTTCTGTTCGAAAATAGAGGTTCTGTAAGTACAGCTGACTCTGTTGATCCTGTCAGTGTGTGATGAAGTTCTGTGTTTTTCCATCCTTGTATGGCATCTCTGTAAAAATAAGATAGTTTAGGGGGTGATGGTGCAGATCTGGCCATTCGGAGGATTGTAGAAAGTGTGAGTCCTCTGGTGGATGATTTCATGATGTAATCGAAGGTGGTTACGTAAGTGTGATGGGACTGAAGTGTCTTGAGGATAAAAATTATCCTGAAGGATTTATCCTGTTTCAAGGGAAATCAGGCCTTGACCTCCCTTACTGAATGGTTTGCAGAGTGCAGAGTATGTTGTCCAATTAGTATTATTCCAGAGGAACCGTGTGATTGCTTTTTGAATGTGATGGAGAAAGTCGTCGGGGGAGGGGGGGGGGTACTTTGAAGGTATGCCATAGCACACTCGCAGCCATCTGGTTGACTATTAGTACTCTTCCTGTAAGTGAAGACATTGAACGAATACTGTTCCATTTTCCTGTTTTTAAAACGGTTGTGCAGCTGTGTCAAGTTCAGGTTATTATATATTTTGGTGTTGCCGAGGTGTACAACTAAATATGTTTGTCCTTCATTTGGCCAGGTACATTCGATCGGAGAATCCTTCCATCTGCTGCCCACAAGCCAGTGGTGTTTGCAAAGTTTAATTTGGCCCCGAGGCTTGTGCATATAGTCTGTGTGCTTCCTCGGTTACTGTCATTTCTTCTTCATTTTGGACTATTACAGTGACGTCATCGGCATATGCTGAGAGGGTTATTTTTAGATGTGAGTCTATTATGCTGGTTCGTTTGGAGATGATGGTGTCGTGTACTCTTTTTGAGAAGTGTTCAATGGCCAGTGTGTATAATTGTCCAGAGAGAAGACATCCTTGCTTGATCCCTCGAGAGTATGACAAAGTACGAGTGAGCCTGTTGTTGATTTTTAAACAGAAGAGTGTATCTTTGTATAGCAATACTGTTTCAATAATGAGAGGACCATAGCCGAATGCCTTTAGGACTTCATAAAGGAACTCGTGCTCCACTCTGTCGAAAGCCTTCTCTTGATCAAGACTGGCGAGTGCCAGGTTTTCATTTTGGCTGTTTGCAATGTGGATAAGATCTCTTATTAAATGGATTTTATTATGTATTGATCTTCCTGAACAGAATAGGTTTGATGTTGGCCAATAACGTCACTTAGTGTTGGCTTTATTCGGTTTGCTATAACTTTGGAAATGATTTTGCAATCGGTGTAGATTAGTGAGAGATAGGACGCCAGTTTCGGATGTCAGTGTGGTCTCCCTTCTTTGGTATCAGCCGTGCTACTGAGGTCGTGACGGATGGTGGCAGCCCACTGAGGTGGACTTCTTGCAGTGTTTTAAAAAGTGGTCCGAGTTGATTCCAGAAGACGTGGAAAAACTCTGTTGTGAGACCATCAAGGCCGGGAGATTTGTTCTTTGGCAAGGTTGTGCCTGCAGTTTTCAGTTCATGTAGAGTGATTGGGTTTTTCTAAGTGGTTCCGATCTATTGCAGATTCTTTTTGTTTCTTTCAGTATTTGGTGAATGGCGTGATGGGCTGTATGCATTCTTGTAGTGTTGTAGGATTTAAGAAGTGATTTTACTTGGATCTTCTGTGATGCTGCCATCTTGAAGTCTAATAGCAGAGATTTAGTTTTGTGGGGGACATCTTTTGCAAATAAGTCTCAGTGTATTTGCATGGTTTGGAGTGCTGAATGATATTCAGGTCTTTCTTCTGGTAGATACTTGAGCTGTTCTTCAAGTTGTTGAATTCTGAGATAGAGTAGTGCTTGCAATATGCTGTTTCTTCTGCAGTGACAGTTTTGCTGTGTGCGCGTGCCTTCCCTGAAGTACAATTAATCACCCGCGCAGAGATAGCCCACATTGCGAAAGAGGTAAGAAGCAACACACACACACACACACACACACACACACACACACACACACACACACACACACACACACACACACACACACACACACACACACACCTGTAATCCTTAGATCTGTTGTAACAAAGAATGTCCCAGGTGGGTGGGCTCCATAATCATTAATTACTATATTCGTTTCTTTGCCCTGCTATTCAGATCGCAACTTTCCCCTCCGGCCCTGCATAATGTCATGCCCAAAATGAGTTCCTAATTTCTTTCAAATTACAGACCGAAGTTATCGTTGTACCCCTCTCAGAACGTTATCGTTAATGATCGGAGTTTGAATTAGTTAGATAACGAGCGTTAATCACATGGCTGACGTGCATTGTCGGAGAAATGACACCCAGATACGACAGCGAACGACCTTCCACACTTCGGTAGTACGTATTTCGCATATCAAGTGGAAGAATTTGAAACGGAGATGTCGTGACAGAAGTCACAATCTGATAAATTCCTATTTCTACCTAACAACTAAAATGCGTATACATTAAAGTATGATGTCCAATGTCACCGCGTAGGATGTACATACACCCATCCTTGTCATATTGTAAGTGATTAGCTTGTCACACTTCAGGCTGCTTTGTAGATCCTTGTTGTAATTGTTATTCCCTTCGGTTTTAGTTGTAATGTTCGGCTGTGGATATTTTAGTTGTTTTCTTTTCTTATGCCTATACAAGGCCGTTCTGGGAAATCCCCTCCCTGCTTCAGCGCCGCATATTTCTTGCATATTTCCTGCCAGAATATCGTCACTCTGATTGGTCTATTTATGCATTTACAAAAAACGCAGACATTATCTGAATTCACCATTGTAGAGGGCGCTATCGTCATCAATAAAGACTCGCATAGTAAATTATATCAGTTACTAAGATTTTGGCTTTGATATGTTAAGTAATTATTTTTTTTTCTGGTACAACAGAGTTCTTTATGAATCACTGAATTATACGAATAAAAGAAACAGTGGTAATCGAGAACAACTAAATGATACATATGATGAATGTTTTTATACATTGAGACTAATCTCAAAAGACTTTTCTTTTTCATTGTATACACACTGTTTCAGCTAATTATATGTTAAAATAAAATTAGGGCATACATTCACAAAAAAAAAAAAAAAAAAAAAAATTAAGAAACAAATGGGAACTCACCATATATTCTTGACATTCGTTCTAGTTGTCTCACATACCAGGTAGCAGTTCCTCTTTTGGACGACCTCGGATGAGAGTACCATTTTTGACGGTAGAATTGTTAAGCCTTTTTTTTTTTTTTTTTTCAAATAAGGCTAAATTAGTTGTTCTCAAAGTATAAGCTTAAACTCGAGTTTTTTATCAACTACAAATAAGGCAAATCAATCTGAAACACATGCGCCAGCTACTACTACTACTCTGTGCAGTAGCTGGCACGGAAGGTTTTCTCCCCCCCCCCTACACACACACACCCACCCAACAAACACACGCTTTGTATTGATTTTTTTATCATCTTATTTATTCTTAATTCCTGGTTTCAGCATCACTACGGTTTGATACCTAGGGATTTTTTTTGATAGTTTACGTGTTTGAGAGGAAAAGCTCGTAACACCATTCTATAAAACTCTCATTAATTTAGCCTGTTGTTTCCCCTATACCAAGTTCATGAGCATTGGCTCATAAACTTGGTATACGGGGTAAGGAAAGAAAAAAACCTGATACTAGGTGTGCTCTGAAGGTGATATTTTATGGCAGTTTCTTACAAGGCCCGAAGAGGCTTCAAAAGCCATCCTGTTTGGTTTTTAGAGTAGTGTTTCTTGGATTATCTCTTAGCCTATCCAGAACATTAATGTAAGATTTTTGTTTTGCGAGTGGATCCACAGTAACGCATCCAAAAATTTCTCTCGAAGGTATTTACTGCAGCGTTCGAAAGAAAATTTTTGTCTCTCAGAAGACTAAAGCCGCCTCCCCCCCACACACACACCTGATACTCCAGTGAGATTCGCTATTCAACAACTAACAGTTTTTAGGTTCGCCTAAGTATTGGGAAGTATGCGAAAAACGTAAATGTTTGAAAGCGTCATTGAATGGGTAAAGATGTTTGTGGTTTATATTTGCATATTCCAAAATGTTCACTTAGCGAATATAATGAATAGAAAATAAATTGTCGCTCAGCTGTTTATACACACGAAGAATTCCAAGGTGACCAATACATTTCAATTTGTTCCAGTAAATTCACGTCATCTTCCTTGATGTGGTTGAATACGATAGAAGTCTGTGCTAACTTGACTTTGTACTAACCTTATTAATGCTCTAATGCAGTGTTTCTCAACCTGTGGTCCGCAATGATGGGACAGGTGGTCCGCAGGCAGACTTAAATTAAGTAAATGAATATATATATTTTTTAATTATCCAAACAAAAGAAATTGGAATTGAATAAGTAAGTAAAAATTATTGAAATAAAATGGATACTTAAAAAAATCAAACAAATAGCGGCAGAATGACGAGTAATAAAAGAGGGGTGAAGTGAACAATATTATGGTTTTATTGCTTCCGCCTTCCCTTGCTGCTTTTGTCAGATTTGAAGTAAATGTGTGTTATCCACATTTCAACCAATTGCTTGTTGTTTATTGATTTTTATTATTAAAGGTTTTCCTCCTTCAACCAAGGCTCGGTATAATTTCAGAAGTGCTAAATGATACTTGGACAAAGTGTGTCCTGAGTTAACCCCAGTAGTTATATATTTTATATTTTTCGGAAACGGTTTTTTAATAATGGAAAAGTGGCTTAGAATTAGGACTTTGAAAAGAAAAGCGAATGAAGCAGGTGATGCTAACCCTAATTGTGATACCCTGTTGTAACAGCGAGTAAATCTGATACTACTAAAGTAGAAGAAACAAGCAGTTCAATGAAAAAATACAGCAGGAAATATAATAGTTCATATTTGGAAATCGGGTTTACTCGGGGTGGAGATGAAAGTGAACAGAAACCTCAGTGTGTTTTTGTTATGAAGTGTTGTCGAACGAGTGCATGAAACCTGCGAAACACCGACGACATTTAGAAACTAAACATTGCGATATGAAAAATAAGCCAATTGAATTTTTTCAGCTACACTTAAGGACACTAAATCATGGGAAAGATATAGTTTCGGCCATGGTTTCCATTAATAGCAAGGCATTGGAAGCATCGTATCTCTTAAGTTTGCGCATTGAGAAAACAAGAAAACCTCATTTCATCGGGGAAATTTTCCTACCTCCAGCTATAAAACATGTGGTAAAAACTACGAGTATGTTTGGCAACCAGTTACTAAAAGATGCTTCATTCTGAAATTCTCTGGCTTTCCATGGGCAAAGTACTAACAAGGTCGTTTCAATTAAGACACAAAGTTTTATTATTTGTAAATGAACGTAATTCTGGTTTTGCATCACTCCTTGTTGGCGAAGCATGATTATCAATACTATCCTATCCTTCAGACATTTTTTAGAAATTAAATAATCTAAATTTTTCCCTTCAGGAAAATTCTTCAACTGTTCTTTATGTCTACGACAAAAAAAAACATTCGAGAAAAAACTGGTGTTATGGATTAGTTATGTAAAAGATAGACAATTTGCACCTTTTCCAAGATTGGAATCCTTTTTAGTGGAAAATGATATTTCTGAGTTTCTGGAAAGGGTTCGTCACCACCTCAAAACTCTGGAACAGAATTTTGAAACATATTTTCCGAATAACTTTTATAAGAAATTCTGTGGGTTGGCGATCTATTTCAGTCTTACACTCACGAGAACGACCTTTCGTTATCGAAGAAAGAGCAGCTAATTGAGCTTTCAAGTGACAGTGGGCTTAAAATGCAATTCCGTGATCTTGGTTTGACTCGATATTTGATCTCGCCTTCAGTCAGAAGTGAATTTACCGAATTATCTGAAGAAGCATTGAAAAGCTTCATGCAGTTCTCTACAACCTATCTTTGCGAGAAACGATTTTCATCGCTCCTTCAAATAAAAACAAAATACGGAATTCGTCTTAGTGTGTGTGTGTGTGTGCCAATCTTCGACTGAAGTTGACCAATATTGAGCCAGATATCCAGCAACTCTGCAAGGTCGAGAAGCTTGACCATCTCATTAAAATTAAGCAGTAACATAATTAGATCATATTAGTTACTTGTTTAATAAAAAATAAAACTTTGTTCAATGATGATACACTTTTAATCGTTTACTTCTGATTTAATTAATTATGTTGCCATATGTAGAGTATTCAAAACATGCTTTTACATTTATTACGTTATAAATGACACAGTTTTTCCCAAATGTTGGTAATAATCTCCACATAGTTTTTTTTTTTTTAAATTACATATTTTTTAAATTGTTTTAGGCATTTTACTGGTCCTTGAGCTTAGAAAGATTGAGAAACACTGCTCTAATGCATATAAAGGGGGGGGGGTTGAAACCTATCTCCTTAAGTTGTTATCTATCGATCCATTCTCTGGCAAGTTTATGCTCTGCATGAAAAACTTGAGAGTTCGGAGATCAAACTCTTTCACTTTCGCATGAAACTGAATGACTCGAAGCTTTTATGAAGGTTACTCACGTTCCACAAAGGATTCGAACCTAGGTTTTTCCAATCAAAATTGTTGTTCTTACTGAAATGATGGTTAGAAGGACATCAAGTATGCGTAAACATCTGGGATAGAAAATTTTGGGCGGTTTTGTAAACATGAATGATCTCATTTCACTTCGAGAATCTCGCTTTGTTATCATAACAAAGCGTGTATGACTGTGTGTGTGTGTGTGTGTGTGTGTGTGTGTGTGTGTGTGTGTGTGTGTGTGTGTGTGTGTGTGTGTGTGTGTTGCCTCCCATTAGATGAGCTAATGACCAAACTCATCTACATGTTGGTTCTTTATTGCTGGTGGCGGTGACAATGAAGGAAGGTATACCGCGATGTCTGTGTCAGTGTTTATAATAAACCGACATCTTAGAACCTGCTAATTACAGTCACCTCTGGGACTGAAATGTGGGTCAAGGAAACAACTCCAGTCTTGTATATACTGATTTCTCGGTTAGCTCTTCAAAATTGCTATTATTTTACCGTAACGGTACTTGATCTTTGTTCATCCTTCTAAAGAAGCACAAAGAAGACCTGAAATTGGCAAGGACGTCCGCCAAAAATTTTCGCCGGCAGGATTGGGGGGGGGGGGAGAAAAAGCGACAAGATGTCAAATTTATGGAGAAAAGAGATATGCTTCCAAGTGCAAAACAAAGGATTTTTCTTATTAGTTCCTAGTGTATAAACAATATTTTGAACGGTAATTATAATTTTAATTGTTGTTTAGTATTATAAAACGATTTATTTTTCAGAAAATAAAATAATAAAATATGATTTTCAAATTACAAAAAAATGTAAAATCAAATAAAGTGTTATTGAACTTCGATGGATAGTCTTTCAATGCTATGGTAACTATCTTGACAGAGGTGACACAAATTTATTTATTTATTTTACATAAGTCTCGATTCCTTCTCTAGCCAAGCATGTACAAGCCACTTCGGAACTGCAATAAGCATAGTGGTAGTCGCACAATTGCCGATAAAATTCAGCTCCCACTTGGTTGACCGAGAGGTTAGCGGTTCCACTGTCCAGCCTGTGTGTGTGGGTTGCGGGTTCGCATATGGCTGTGGGCATGGATGTCTGCGAATGTCTTCAAGTGGTACATTAATTTCATTGTCCGGTATCAGACCCTCTTTCTTTTCTTCTTAATGAAAGCTTGAGGGTTTCAGGATTACACCTTTCGTGGATGAGAGACACATAAAAACTCACTGTAAACTAATTTTCTTCTAAAGTTGATATCATTCGGTTTGAACTTTCGAAATAAATACAATAAAAGTACTATAATTCGTACTTTTATTATTATTATGCCATTTACAAATTATTTAATATCTCTACATGGATATGATAAAACAGTTCCGTTTGTTTGTTGGCTAAGGCAATTTCATATCACGCTGCCATGAAATCTACGATAAGTAAAGTGAAGTGACTCAACTGAACAAGCTTCTGCAGTCCTCGACGTATGCAGATTCGTGTTCGACCATCTTACTTAAAGACTCGACCCGTTGTTTATTCGGATTAATGCACAGTTATTCTCTTGCTTTCAACATATAACTTATCCTACTAAAATTGAGGAGAACGCCTCCAGATGCAGGAAAATTCTGTTAGTATGCAATATTTATCTTTTGTAGCCTATAAAAGGAGGAAACAGTTCGATCGGAATTCATGAGTACAGTACACGAGAGGAAATTAATGCCATTTCAAAGCGAGAATGATTGCTGATGCTCTTCGTGGGGAAATGTCTGTACATGCTATTGCGAAACAATTAAGCATTCACAATTCCACATTGGCAATATACTGAAGAAACGGGACGTCCACAAGCGAGGACACCAAGATACGACCATGTAGGCCTAAAATACAGGTAACCCTCGTATAACGCAGTACTTATACAACGCGGTTTCGATCTAACACGGTCTACAAACTGTAGCAACCCTTTATCTTTTCATATATTTTTCACCGCACGAATTAAAAATCAAATTTTATTTTTTGTTAAATTTGTGTCTGCCCGTATTGCGCAGTTAGTTATAAGTAGCGAATTTATATTAGGGGAAACACCCTTTAGCACGCATGTACGTCAATTGTTTACCGTATAAAGTGTTTATTGTTGAAAATTGTCTTCGTTTTCTGCCAGGAAAGCGCATTAAAAATCACAAGTGGGTTCATCTCAAGCTGAGCGCTTTATTTTCTGGTGAGTTACATACAATATGTAATGCTTTTTTTTTTATGTAAAAATTTTATTTTTATAGTAATGGCCACTTAGAGGGCTTTTGCGATATGGTTGAAAACGAAATTAGTGAATTAATTGATTGGGAAATAGATTTAAATGAGGAGGAACTGGTAGAATTAATAGATGACGTCGAAATGAGCAAAGTTCTGCCGAGGATTCTGATTGTGATGAATCCGTTAAAGAATTCAGTTTAAAGAAATTAGCAGAAGAATTGGACTCGACTTGGCAAGAAAGTTAGGAAGTTATTTTACGGATAATGATCCCTTAATGAAGCGCTCCGGAAAATTCACGAGACAATTGGGTATTTATTTAGCTGTACATTATGAACTTAATAAAAAATGGCAGCATTGCAGTAAGCAAGGTCTTATTACTGACTTCTTGATAACTAAACCAGCCGAAGTATGCAATGAGAATTATACAAATCATGTCAAAGAGATTTCAAGTGATGAAGACGTCCGGCCACTCGTAAATAAAGAACATCTACGAAATGTTCGTTTTGAAGAGAGTGATGATGATGATTAAAATATGCCCTTTATTTTATTTTGCCTAAAACATTTATGCATTATGTGCAATGAAGTTTAAGTACGATTTGTATTTTTATAAGTTTATACTATGTATTTTGTTTCATAGTTTTCATGTTTTCTTAACCTAAATGAATTACCTGAATTAAATAAAAATATTTTTTTTGTTGGATACGTCATTCTTGTTTATATAATTAAAAAAAAAAAATCGATTTCGGAACCTAACCCTACTTTTTGTATGTGATCTGAGTCTCGCATAACGCGATTTATATAACGCGGCATTTTTATGGAACCTAACATCCGCGTTATACGAGGGTTACCTGTACTGGCTAACAAGAGCCGATGCATATTGAAAAGCCTGGGATTCTCAATTTGCTATTAAATCCTTCCATCCAACATATAAACTTTGACTTCAATCCGATAGAACTTCTCTGACACGAAGAATAAGAACAATAAGATTCATTAGTGAAACTTGCCATGGCAAGTTTCACTAACGCATGGCAAGTTTCATTAGTGAAACTTGCCATGCGTTAAAGCAGAAGGAAGGAGAAACAATATTTTTGTCTTTCTATCAGAAAAAACTAAGAAGCCTTCTAGGTGTGCTTCGAGTCCATGATTTAGAGACAAAACATGGAGCTTTTCGAGCCACTTCAGGCCTCTAGTAAACTGGATGATGGTGGTCTCATACCAGGAAATAAAATTCAGCTCTCAAATAATGACATTCAATCATTCATATTGTAGTGGGATTCGAACCCACTAACCTGAATGAATACGCTATCAACTCGGTCAACCAGACCGACAAAGGTTTGTTGAGCTTGTTATGACAGGTTTATTGCGAATATTGAAAAGGAAACGCAAAAGTGAAAGAAAGAGGCAATCTAGAAAAGGAGGGCCTCTGCTTGAAGTGATTATTTCTACAAAATCGTCATGCTCCATCAAATGGACTGAAAGTGGAAATTTATGGACATCAAGCCGAAAGTCTATTGTTCCCGTGGACAACCATTTTGACTAAAAACATGCTCCATTTTTTAAAATGGGCAAAGAAACATGCTGAGTGGAATTCACATAAATGAAATACTGTAATTATTATTATTGGATCAGTCAAAGTTCTACCTATCCGGCTGAAATAGAATTCATACTTAAAACGTACACCTGTTGAAGTACGCACTCAGATTTTCTGCTTCCCAGATGATTTCAGGATTTATTTCGAATAAAGGGATTCGTAGACTATGTTTCTGGAAGGAACAATCAAAGCTGGTGGCAATATTGATGTTCTGAAAAGAAGATTTCTCCCGCTCATAACTTAACAATTCATCATCATCATCATCAAATTCCTGCCATGTACCCTCAAGGGGTGTACAGGATATGACAGTACTACATGAAAAAATTACATCATTACTAACGTCCTATCTACAATTTTCCTCCAAATCAGTCTGTTACTTGTCAAGACTCCAACATTATCAGATCTTATATTTCTATCGTTTAAGGCACTTTGTACCGTATCAATCCACCTATATCTTGGTCTTCCTCTGGGTCGTTTTCCTGCCAACCTGGCAGAGAACACCTGTTTTGCTAATCTTTCCTCTCCCATTCTATTTAAGTGACCATACCATCTGAGATTAGCTCTGCTAACGCATTCCTGGATGCTGACAATGTCAAGTTCTTTCCTAATATCCTCGTTTTTAATATGATATTGCCATTGATGCCATCTGTTCACGCCTCTAATCTTTCTCAGGACTCTCATATCTGCGGTCTCTAGTCTTTGGTCAAGTGTTTTACTTCTGACCCAGCTCTCAGATCCATAAGTTAAAATTGGTTTGAACACAGTCTTGTATACAGCTAATTTAGTGTTCCGACTAATTTCTTTCTTATTCCATATGAATTTATTCAATTGACTTCCCACGATACCAGCTTTGCTGATTCTGTTGTCTATTTCTATATTTAGTTTACCATCTTCAGTAAAAATTGTGCCTAAGTAGCTGAAATGTTTTACTTGTTCCACAGGTTCATCATTCACAACACAATTGACATTTTCAATGATTCTGCCTATTTTCATTGTCTTTGTCTTTTTATTGCTGACCTTCATACCATATCTATTACAACAGCTATTCAATTTAGTCAGAGAATCTTGCAGACTTGTAGCGGATTTATTTAGAAGTATAACATCATCCGCATAAAGCAAAGAGCTGACATTAACATCTCCAATTTTGATATCAGGTTTAATACCACATTCCTTCATAATGTGATCCATATAGATAATGAATAACAGAGGGGATAATGTACATCCTTGTCTCACACCAGATTTAACATTAAACCATCTTCCTGTACTTCCTTCAATTCTAACTGCTGACTCACAATTCAAATAAAGACTAAGTATTGCTTGATATAATGCCCCATTGACACCATATAACTGCAGCGTATTGAATAGCTTCTCTCTTGGCACCTTGTCATATGCCTTTTCCAAATCGACAAAACTTAAATACAGATCATTGTTATATTCCCATGCTTTCTCGACTATTTGTCGTAAAGTGAAGATCTGATCCTGACGGCCTCTATTTGGCCTGAATCCAGCTTGTTCTTCACCAAGCTTTTCTTCCACAATTCTTCTCAACCGTTTCTCAAGTATACTTGCATAGATCTTGCCAGAACACTCAGTAGGGAAATACCTCTGTAATTCTCACATTCAGTTTTATTTCCCTTTTTATATATGGGTACTATGAGAGCTCTACTCCAATCATTGGGAATTCGTCCCTCTGTCCAGGCTTTCTGAACTATGCAGTGCAGCCACTGTAAGACTCTTATACCACCATACTTCAGCATTTCTGGTCGAATATCATCTACTCCTGCTGCCTTTCCACATTTCAAGCCTTTGATGGCTTTTTCTACTTCAAGTATGGATATGTATTCCTGACTGCATGCCTGGTCAGTGTTTTTTATCACTGTGCTGTCATCACTGCTTGTTTCATTTAGCAGTTTTTCAAAGTAATTACTCCATACTTCAAGGATATCTTTTTTTCCTGTTTTCATTTCACCTTTATCATCTCTAATTCCTTTTACAGCATTCTTTCCTCCATTCCTAAGCTTCTTCAACAACCTCCAGAATATTTTGCCACCTTCTTGATATTTATTTTCTATATTCTTGCCAAAGTCCTCCCATGACTTTTGTTTAGCTAGTTTTACACACTGTTTAGCTTTCTTACATTTGTCTCTGTATTCTGTAAGAGTAAAAGCTGACTTATTTGCCAGGAACTTTTGATATGCTTTCTTCTTTTCCTTCACTGCCTCTTTAACTTCCTGTGTCCACCAGGGAGTTCTGATTTTTTTTATCCTTGCACACAACCTCACCACATGCCTCTCTGGCAGAATCAATCAATGTTTCCTTCAGAGTTTGCCTCTGAGTCTCCAAGGTTTGATTCCTGTTCTCAAACTCTTTCATTTTCTTTTCAATAATATTTCTGTATTTTAGTCTACAGTTCACATCTGAGAGCTGCTCAACTTTTATTCGCTTTAAAACTTTCTTACATGTTATTCTTTTCAATATGAAATTCAATTTTATCCTGCTCAAGACTAAACAGTGATCACTTCCAATTTCAAATCCTCTGTACACTCTGGTGTCCTGCACCAGGGAGAAAACATCACTATCAACAATAACATAGTCAATGAGACTTTTCTTATTCCTAGCCTCTTCTCTCCATGTGAATTTGTGCACATTTTTATGTTGGAACATGGTGTTAGTAATAACCAGTCCATGTCCTGAGCAGAAATCCAACAGATATTTGCCATTATTATTAGCTTTGCTCTTTTCTCCAAATTTTCCCAAAATTTTTTTATATGTCTCACAATCATTTCCTACTCTACTATTTAGATCCCCAACAAGGACCAACTTTTCCTTTTTCATTGTGTCAGTTGCTTTTTCTAAAGCCTCAAAAAATTCCTCCACTTCTACCTTAGTAGAACCTTCTCTGGGACCATAGGCACAAATAAGTCTCATTGTCCAGTTCCCCATTCTCATATTTGCCCACATTACTCTACTTGAGACTGACTGCCATTCAAGAAGATTAGCCTCGTATTTTGTGTTGAATACTATGGCTACTCCTTCTTTTCCTTGATTGTTATTGCCTGAATATAACATTTTGTACTTATTGCTCAGAAAGATCTCACCAGTTTTGGTCTTTTTTGTTTCAGTCACCCCTATTATGTCGATCTGGTACTTATCTAATTCCTCAGCTAGCTCCATTTCTTTGCCATTCAGGCTTCTTACGTTGATAGTACCGATCTTTAACTCTGGTGATGTTGAGTTGGGGTTTGTTTTCAGATTTGTTCCAGTAGCTGACTTTTCGCTGTTCGCCCTGGTTCCCTGGCGAAAACAACGGGGGCCTTGTTTAACCGGGCGACACCCCAGCCGGCATGAAATTTTGTCATGTTGTACCATCATTTTTTATTTTGGTTTAACCAATAAGAATACAATTTGGTCGGCTAAATCCCAAATTGCCAGCCCATCCTCGTTCGTTCAGTATCAAAGTAGATACCCAACAGGGTGCACCACGAGAAGGTGAGGATTGGACATTAGGTCAAAAGCCCTGGTCGGTTCTCCACATTCCTTTAAAGGCTATGTGGAGGTCTCCTCTCAGTTATACAGCTTTGACCCTTAAGCACCCCAACTTAACAATTTAATACATTTAAATAACTGCGTATACTTCAGTTATGACTCTACACACGTCACCTATCTAAAAAAAGAGAAGCATTATATTGTACTGGCACTGTCCATGGTAAGAATATAGGACATTTTCACTTTATTGTGAAAGATATCAATGGTGAATCAAATTTGTTCAGGGTCAGCTCATTTAAGTTAAAAAAAAAAATCCAATAATCTTATATTGTTTAGACAAAGTAATATGTTTGTTTCAATGGTTTCGTAACTGTTTTTTTTTTTTTTTCTTTCTCTAAGTTCATTCGACCATTTCTCGGACCAAGCTAAGCGTTAACAGGAAATAAAGCAAATATTTATTCCAAGGACACTTTTTATGTCTTAATGGACAAGTCTAAAAGATTATGTGTGAGTGAATAGCAATCAAGATCTTATCATCCGATTTACACTCAATAGGAACACCTTCGAGTATTAATAATAACATCTATCTGCCTGTAAATATTCAATAAAGATTTGTATTTTGTCATCAGTAGTTGTTTAGGGAGTGGGGAGCTGCTTCTTTCAAAGAAAGCAGACTATCCGTCTTTTTGAAAGCGGATGTGTCGAGAAGATGACGGACATCCAAACATTTATATAGAGGGTGAGATTGGGATTTTTTGGGGTGGGGGAAAGACGGGGAGAAGGGGACAGTGGAGAATTGCCTTGGACTTGTTTTAATGGGGAAAAAAATTCATTATTTTGGGAACAGTTGCAATTAATCATTATGGCGAAATCTTCAACACATTAAGTGAATTTGGCATTGGATAAAAGAGGTTCGTTAGAATTACTTTGTTATACGAGGTAGCCTTGAAAACAGCAGCTTTGGGCATCAAACAAGGTCCACCTGCTTCAGAGTTAAGGAAGAGTTGGAACTAATAGTGTCCTTTGTCATCTTGAACTTCATACCAAGTCACGGTATGTTTACTGACTGCACTAAGTTATTCACGTGACAGTGAGGCTAATTGCTGTTATTTAGCGATTTAATGACACCTGCATCCAGACAAAGGATTTCTTCTAGGCACGTACCATCCACGAGGCCACTTTCTTATTTCCTTCCTTGTGCATGTCTGCAGTATTATGTCACGTCTTTATATAAGATCTCCGTTCCTTTAATTACTTCAAATGAAAAATTCTGATTACTCTTTCTTGCAGTTGTTGCCACTTCGTGGAGATAAGAAGAATTCTTACTATCTTTAAGGAAGGCCTCCCCCCCCCTAAAAAAACTGTAACGGTTTTTTTCAGGGAGGGAGTTGGATTTCGGTTGTGTGTGTGTGTGTGTGTGTGTGTGTGTGTGTGTGTGTGTGTGTGTGTGTGTGTGTGTGTGTGTGTGTGTGTGTGTGTGTGTGTGTGTGTGTGTGTGGCTGTAAAAGGAATACTCTTAAAGTAATTACGTCAAAGCAGCTGCAAATGAAATCTTTGGTTTCTTTTGATTTCATCATCATCATCAGATTAGATAAACTTCAAAAATTAATTCAGAAAATAATTTGTTAAAAGGATCTTTCAGGTTAGACAAATTTTGAGAAAGTTAGACAAATGTATGTTTTTCCCAAGAAAATTTTAGTTTAAATTAGATAATTTAATTTCTCTAATTCAAGTTCTAAGAGTTAGTTGATCCACATTAGCCGGGTCAGTGGAGACAGTTATCATACAGTTCGTTATGTCAGAAGCATCAGGAATAAAGTCGATGAATGTTTATGAACTTGTATTAAAATGAAATGGACCAAAAACCATTCACACTTAGCGAGACCTGGCTCACCGAAGAGAATTCCTTGAAGGAATAAAATATGAGCACAGTCTATTCGGAGACAATAGACAGAACAGAAACGGCGTGTGTGTGTGTGGGTGGAGAGTATTACTAATGATTGCAGAGAGATGAAATCCAACCAAAATAGATATTCCGAATGGGGTAGTGAGAGTAATAATGAATAACGTATCAGATGGTGTTTGTTATGAGGTGAAGATGAACAGAACACATTGCACAGTTGGATGTTGCTACAGGCAAGCTTCTCTGAAGAGGACTGTGAACTGTATTAGAAAAACTGGAGATGGAAATATAGGAATATGGACGGGAGGAATGGAAAGCATGCAAGACGAGAGAAAGAGTATTCCTAGTTACTGAGGGATAACTATCTTAAGCAACATCTTATGGATAGAACTTATGGTGCAAGAATATTGAACTTAGTGATGACATTTATGAATCTATATATAATAGAAACGAGAGCTTGATCATGCATAGCAAGGGGCTTTAAATGAAGCTGATCTTACATATTTTATATTTTATAATTTTATTAAACAGGAATTGTGAATTTCAACCATTTTCTTCTTTTAGGAAATTCAACTGAAAAAAAAAAGTGGAAATTAATATAAAAACCATAGAAATACATGTCTCTTCATTACTTTTCATTTTGGAATCTGTAATACATATTACAGATCCGTCTGCTGTTGAGAGCAACCAATCATTGGTAGTCCTGAACTCAACTACCAGCGACGAAAGGTGAAGACTGACTGCGTACCGATTTTCAAAAACCAATTTGGAATAAATCCCGCAGCTAAAAAAAAATTGACTAGAAACTTATTACAGAGTAAAGGTCTGTAATATTTCTAATAGACATATTATATCTCTTAGGATTTAGGACTAAGAGATGGTGACACATGTTTTTCATACTTCATCCCTTGGAAGTTCTGATTCACTGATAGCTTTGAGTTCAGCTGTCAATGAAGTCTGAATTATGCAGACCGTCTACGATGCATGTCGAAAAAGTTGGTCAGGGCTAAAAGTAATCTCCGGGTACTCGCTTTGGAGAATAAAACTATTTAGAAGATTTATTTTATTTAAGGGATAAATGCGCTTTGCCTCCTTCATTTAGAGAAAACAAAAGTTACAGAAATTATTATTTAGATGTAGAATAATTTATTCTGAGTCCAAAATATAAAGTATTGAACAAATGTGGAGCTAAAATTGCGGATTTTTATTCTTTTATTGTTACTCCGCGAGCTGTAGTTATGTTTTGTCTTCTAAACTTTGAAAGAAGTGTTTTGCTGATCTCATTTTCCATTACTTTGTCCACACCTGGACTATAATAATAGTATACATTAAAACATTATATTCAGCCTTACAAAATCTATTACTTAAAAATAATAAAAACGCATCTGGTAGCAGTCACTATTCAATTTATTCAATTCTAATTGCAGCTATTCGCGCTGCATTTGGACTTTGTCCAAATACATAAAGATAAATACCTAAGGACAACTCGTTATGCTAAAGTCCACTTTGTATAAATTGAAATGTCATACAGCAGATGTCTTGTTGTTGCAAAACAAACCTTTATAAGCGGGGGAGGGGGAAGTAGAATCCGAATCTGAAGCTCCAAAAAAACTAATTTTAGAATATTAAAAACAGTTCCCAATGTTTTGAGAAGGGGTGATGCTCGACGATGATCAGTAAAGAAAAAGACAACATCTACTTAGAATTAGAAAAAAAAAAGTAAAATATATGGAGGAGAGTTAAGTAAATAAGAGATTTGAAGATGACAGAAAACAAGGAAGAACTTCCAGAGATTGATAAACATAAGAAAAAAAACGAGATAAGATCATTTACAATGACCACACAGAAAGAGGAAAAGACACAGAGAGAGAGAGAGAGAGAGAGAGAGAGAGAGAGAGAGGGGGTCGCTAAGAACCCAATTGAAATTTCAGCCATTTCAATTAAGCATCTAGGCTGTTATATTTGAGTCAATCCGGCTCTTACTTGGCACCCGTTTCATATCTTTTACAGATTAAATACCTGGAATTAGTGACTACAGCAACCGTTACATAAAGTTTGCTAAAGGTGCCCATGTACGTCACAGTAATTCTCGGAAGTAAATACATTTTATTCCCCCCTCCTCCACACACACACACACACACACACACACAACACCTCACCAACACACACTGTATAGAACAATTAAGAGAAAAAAAAAAGTAAGCCGTAGTTAAGTGTGCGCTTAATGCTTGTTTTAACCGACAACCTTCGTGCTAAGACGCCAATTAAGAACAATCAGATTTGCCACCCCTGAAAATGAACAAGGACATCCGTTGCTGTTTGATCTAAGTTATGATTTGTCAGTTTCGTATGACCTTCAGAGCAGGTGTATTTACACAACCTGCCGGATGGAAAAATGTACACTTTACAGAGCAGGCTTTTGAAAATGAAACGAAGGTTCCAGCTTCGAGTGAGATCATTTACGGCTCAGATAGGATTTTAGAAGTTGGGGTAACAAACATTAAAAAAAAAAAAGTAAAACTAGTGAAGTCAGTTGAAAATGCTCTTAAAATAAGGATGGATGATAATAGCTCAGTATTTGGCGATTTTTGGTGTTTTAAAATGGCAACTATAAATCGAAAGTCCATACGAATAAAATTGATTGTTTTCATTCAAAAACAGAGTGAGAATAATCAGCTTGTGTCTTTAAACAATCCTACAGTAAATTAATGATGTTTTATAATTTATTTTACTCCATGTTCATTATAGCCAAAAGACTTGATTTACTTAAACCAAAACCACTCAGCAGTAAATTCTTGCAAGTATGTCGCAACAAAACGTAACTTCTTGTAAAAAGTTCACCACGTAATACGTAATAAATATGGCATTTGTAAATCATTGCAGACTGTTTTTAAGGAGCAACCCTAAGATTTATTTATGCTCGGCTCATGTTCACTTTTACTGCAGTAGTCGTTAGACACGAACGAAAAATAATTCATCAGACATTGCCAAATGAAAATTTGTTACAACCTTGAAGAATTCTTCCTCAAATATATTTTTCGTACATTTAAAATAATAAAGATTAATCACCCAGTTGAATGAACAAAGTTCAATCTTAAATATCTGGTCTTTGGATGGTTTGAAGTACCTCGTTATTCAGTGTTGAAGAACGTAAGCTCCAGTTATTCCAACAGTTAATGCTAGTGATGAATGCTACAAGGGTGACATTGTCAAGAACCAACTCAAGTGAAATCGAAATTCCAGATACACGAATTTAGAAATCGTATAAGGTTAATTATATCCAATAGAATTAACGACATTAATAGATGACGATATTATTTCAAAAATTGATTACAGTTTATTACATTGATTACAGTTTATTACATTGATTATAGTTTATTACATTGATTACAGTTTATTATACGTATACTACATAAAAAATTAGAGTATAAACCTGAATTTTTCAGAAAAAAAAAGGTATAATGCGTTGGCAGTAGAGGAAGACGGTTTTACCAAATGGCTTCAATCATTCTTTATTCTTTTTCCGTCGGAAAGTATAGAGAATGACAAAGCTTTGATCATCATTGAGGGTGTGGATTAATAATAAGAAAAGTGCGTTCTCATTTACATTTAAGTCCTGAAGCAAAATCATCAGTGTGACTATTGCTACAGTCAGAGGTTGATGAGGCTAACAACACGTTTGAGTTTTTGCACCTGTATTCCAAATTAAATCACTTTTTTTTTCCTTCCAAGCAGCCTTACTTAACTATTCTAAGCATTAAAATTTTTCAATCATCACCAGCTGAGTAGCGATTGTTACAACTTGTTATTAAATCAAGCTATCCTCTTGATTGATTGTAACATTAATTATCCTGCCTTGTTTAACGCGCACGTGTTCTTTCTATCAAGGTTAAATCAAGATGCTCTTCATTGAAGAAATGATAACCCTACCCCCAAGGGATGGCGAGACAAAGAATTTTTATTTATTTTTTATATAGAAACGCGTCCATCATCGGAAGGGAAAGGCTCCTCTAGTATGCTTCTCTGGATTCGGCATTGGTATTCTCTTCTTGTATGATGTGCCGATTCCTCTCCATTTGGCACACTTTTTCAGTATTTCTTTATTATTATTATTATTATTTGGGTATTTTATTCTTATTTTATTCTATATGAAAATCTGCCTAAATTAATTTTGTCATATTAATTTGATTGGCTGATTTTCAATTCTAAAAAAACACAAATGTTTTGGTTTTCAGAGTATCCTGGTATGGTCTTATGTTTTTCTTTAGTAATTTTAATTGTGCGATTATGTGTATGAGAAAACAGGAATAAACAAAAGCAGTTCTAACATCTAATATTTAGAAGTGAATGGTCATGAGGGGAAACAATAATATCCTGGAGATATCCGTAGAAATAGCAAACAGTAGCAGTACCTGCATGTTGATGTGACAGGGGAAGGAGGAGGACTTAGTGAACTAGGATTATCCTAACCGCTGTTTTTCAAATGGGAGCAGTGTTATTGTATGGCACAGTATATTTGTAATTTATGTCCATTAGTGCTTCCCAAACGTATGGATGTAAAGGCCCCTTTGGAAAAATTAAAATATTTCACGGCCCCCATAAAAAAAAAAAATTGTAATATTTATTGTATTTATATTCAATACAAAACATACACAGCGAATATTGCAAACATCAAATGCAAATATTAAACATTACATTACGAAAGCATTTTAGCATCTTGAAAAAATATCTACTTAGTCTTAAAACATTTGAAATTTGTTTTCGTTATTTCATGGCCCCCCCTCAACAAAACTAACGGTCCCCAGTTTGGGAAGCACTGCATGAGAGCATGATTTTAGCTCTTTACAATGTCTTTATGTAAAAACAACTTGTTATCAGTGAAAACTGTAAGTGGAATTAAAGATAACTTTGCTATAATTAAATATTAGATTACGAATTAATATTGCAGATTTATATTACGAATATCATCTCCTCGGCATCCAAGAAGTTTATATTTTCTCTTTCATTCAAGATATTCTAACTCTGAATAAATTAAATGGACACAGCCACGAATCTGTAGAACATTGAATACCGTTCTCACATTGAGAATGGCGTCCGTATGAATCTATTAAAATCATCGACGGAACAGACGAGAAAAGTTAGATTGATTAATGACCCATCTCTTACTCTTAATCTTTCACAAAACTTTCAGTTTATGCTGCATACAGAAAGTAAAAGAAAAAGAAGTTTATAACTTGGTAGATATTGCGACCGAAGCAATTAAAACTCTTGGACAGCGTATTATGTCTATTATTGCGTGCATGTGTGTTATCCCGTTGGTTGGATTGTTTTGTGGGATCAGAAACCGAATTTCCCTGAAGGAACATTTCCTTAGAAGACCAGATGATCCATCTTTAGTTATAAAGCCTTTAGAAAGGGCTCAAGTTTCGGCGAGGAGTACTTTATGGAAACACAATGACTTAAAATACCATCGCGAGAAAGTTTTGAATTACCAGAAATAACTGCTTCAATTTCTTGGTGGGTTACCTCACTTGGTGGTTTTCCTCACTAAGGAAAACTTCTCCGGGAGATAGATTAGAATCGAGAATTTTGCAGAGATATAATAGTAATAGAGATATAAATTAGAAAGTAAAACTCTATAAGACTAAATATAGTTAATAAGAGTTTGATTAGTAAAACAGACAACGTCGGGAATAACAGACCTCACAAAGCTCGTGCTTACGAGTAGGATATCCGGTATAAATAGGGAAGCCAACGAGAAAGAGAGAGAGAAAAAATTACCGTTAGATGCACGACTACATACAGCCTACGGTCAGCACGTATTCTTGACATAATCTGTGGCCGCATCACACTTTTCATGTGCTTAAGGTGGTGAAATCTTTATAAAAAAGATTTTTCTTTGAGTTCATCCACATGGATGAACTTACGGAAGGAATATCAGCATAAAACAATATACAATACAAAGAGACTCGAATTACGATTAATAATTCAAATTTTCACAAAAAACTGCGTCAATTTGTCTAGATTTTTAATATCATTTTCAAAATGAAATGTTTTCACGTGGCATTCGTAAAACAGACAACTGGTGCTGAAATAAAGAGTTTTATTATATTCTGATAACTTGTAAATGATATATGGATTGATTTGTATTTATCAAAATATAAGTTTGTTTTTTTTTCCCAATAAACTTCCAACACTTTCATAATGAAAATTCCTTTTGTGAGTATGAAAACAATTGTTGAGTTCATTTTGACGCTATTTTTAAGAGCACACACACACACACACACATACTTTGTACAAATCTGTGAAATATGCGCACTTCAATATCAACGTTTTCGCAGAAAACGTTGATATTGAAAAAATTTTGAAAAAATTCAAAAGCCAACTTTTGTGATTTCATTCTGTGTTTCTTGTACGTCATCTAGTTTAGAAGTAAGTATTAACTTACAAAAATAAGTAAATAAAAATAAAATAAAATACATAAAAATCCTCTTCAGTTAAGAAATGCGATTTTTTTTCATGTTTTAAACAAACGCATATTTCTTTCATAATCATATTTTAAATTTAAATTTTATTTCGTATTTAAAAAAATAATAATAATAATAAATATTTGTTTAGGAAATATACAAAAAAAAGCTTAAATAATTAGCGAAATGTATTACTTTAAATTAATAAAAACTCATCGATGATGGCAAAGATCTGTTTTATTATCAAAACATCGTTTCTATACAATAAAGTGCTAATATGCATAATATATAAATTACTATTCATACACCTTATAAAATCTTACAATAATCAGATATAATGACTGTGTACTCTTCTCTTTCTTTATTTCAGATGCATGCAGAAGAATCATCCATTGCAGTGGTCCTGAAATCTTTTGGTTGAACCTTGCAACAAACTCCTTCTTCTGCCTCATCTTTGATTGGGTTTCACAGTTATAAGGGAGATGCATAATACCGGAGAAAGAAGAATCATCCATACCCTTTCAAACTGTATCTGGAGTGCGACAAGGATGTCTGCTATCTCCCTTATTATTTATACTGGTGCTTGATCAAGTTATAGAACAGACAGCAGTGAAACATGCCAAACGAATATCATGGAAAATAAATACAACTTTGGGTGATCTACACTATACACTTAGGAAAGACACGAAGAAATCTGTCAAGCAGTCCTAGAATGGAATCCACAAGGAAAGAGAAAGCGTGGCCGTCCTAAATATACATGGAGGAGATCGACTTTAATAGAATGTGACAAGAAGAGTTTTGCTGAACTAACACCAATAGCAAGGATAAGGGACCAATGGAAAGCATTTGCAGACTCCCGATGTTCCTGATGGAATCTGGGAAAGAAGAAGCGAACCTCAACTCTTTTGGTAAAATTTTACAGCATTCTTCTTCATTTTTATTTTTGAATGAGTTTCACAGTTTTGAACAAAATAAGAAACCAATGAGACAGTATGCTATGTGTGTGTGTGTGTGTGTGTGTGCTGATGCCAATTTGTCGGTTTCTGCGGGATGAAAAAACCCGAGTTTTTGGAAGATGAAACCCTGATTCCACCGTCTGAAACTGGTTAACTTAGCCTTGGTTGAAAACGCCTCCGAAATGTCCTTCCCTTCTTTTGAAGGGATTTAGACTAAAGTTTTTCCAGCCAAGGGGGTGCTCGCCGTTCTTCTGAATATATCATGGAGGCGTCTATTTGGCTGAACATAATTACAGCATCTTACGATTCTTTTCGGCGAAATTCTCGAAATCTGGGAGTAGATGAACTTCTCCAATACCGCTGGCCAGATGTCAAAGACAATTCGGGAACCATCTTCTCCTTTCCACTTCCTCGGAATTCCTAAAGGAACGAAAAAAAAAAGGGGGGGATATTCAACCGGATCCCTTGGATGGGATTGCCCATACGGAGAGACACAAGTACTTAACAGTCAGTGCATCGTTTCCTCGCCCTCCTAACGAGCAAATATCTTCGACACTCGTGTCCCCATCCACATCCTCGAGATTCTGTTGGTCTGTCTTAATATTTCGCCCCAAGAACGGCTTTTTCTTTGGCGTCCACTCCACTGCTATTCTCACCCGCTTGATGTGTGTGTGTGTGTGTGTGTGTGTGTGTGTGTGTGTGTGTGTGTGTGTGTGTGTGTGTGTGTGTGTGTGTGTGTGTGTGTGTGTGTGTGTGTGTGTGTGTGTGTGATGCTCCAGGTTTCACCTAGAGTGTAGGGATAATGATGTAGTTCTCCAATCCTCCTGACATCGTTACCGCAGTATGCTGCTCAATTAAAATCGAACGCATTCATCGCTCATCACTCTTCCTGTCTAAACTACTTACGTGACACCAACACGATAACTAGAATCCTCACCTTAGTCTAGTACAATAAAATCTTTATTTGATTGTATTATTTCTATCATAAATGTGCGAAAATTATTATCCTGAATGAAACGTATTAATTTTTAAACATTTGTCTAGTTGGTATTACTTGAAGCAACTTTAGCTGAACATTGTGCTTGTTGTGACGTTGTCAGAAAAAATCGATGCATTTTACAAACAATGAAAGAGATGCAGATGCCCATACTTGCAACAATAGTTGCTAATTTCATTGTAATGCGCTAATATGTTTTTAGCAATTAAAACACTGAATCAAAGTATTCAAATCTCTCCTTTTTTTTTTTTTCCGAAGGGATTAAAAGTTACTGAACAGTGACGTCGACATTAAATGTTCCTCTTCTGATGTTATTTTCCTAAAATTCCATTTTTTGTACCCTTGTTTTATTCTTTACATTTTATGCACCGTGTAACTTGAAAAGTTTCCTCTTTGGTTGTATACTATAGCGAAATGATTTGTATTCTAAACTTCTCGCTTGGGGTATCTCAAAGTAATATTTTTCTTCATTTTTTTTTTAATTTAAATATATTAAAATTAAAATATATTAAAAATATCTGCTTCCATTTTATAAAAATCTCACTTTGAGATCTACTGAGTGACGATCATACGCTACAATGCTTTTTCATATTAGAATTTTTGCACTACATCATGCTTGCTGCAAAAATACACAAATAACTAAAATAAGAATAAATAAAATAAAATAGTAACAAAATAAAATAAAGGAATATTTTTGGAACATTTGCCTTACTTCAATTGCAGAGCTTCAAAGTTGATAAGAATGATTGTTAGCATAAGTTGTAATAAAAGGTCAATTCCAAGTGATCTTTTGGCAGGTGTTTTGTTTGCTTTCAACAATACTTTAAAGTTTAGAGAAGATATATTTTCTGTAGTTTGCCCTTTCTTGGCGCATTCTTCTCCCCAAGGTTTTTTTACCACTTGTAACTTATCTTTCTGGTTTTCAGTCATTGCCCATGTCTCACTTCCATATGTAAACACACATGTGTTTTTTTATTTATTTTTAATTTTTTATACGACCCCCCATCCATGAAATGTAAACCTATAATGCATTACTACGCTGAGCTGACTAAGGATTTATTTATTTATTTTTATTTTTAAATAGCTTTATTATTAAAAAAAAAAAAAAAACCATACAGATAAATCTCCTAACAGATCATGTTTATTTTTGAAGAGATGATAACCCTACCTCAAGGGATACAAAGCAAATTTTTTTTTATTTATTTTTTATACAGGAACGCGTCTATCATCGGAGGAAAAGTCACCCCTTCTGATATGTTTCTATGGATTCAACATTGGTATTCTGTTCTTGTGTGGTTTTTGATCTCACTCTATTTAACACCAAGTTTTTGTTTTAAAAGTTCTTTATTTTATTTTATTTTTTATTTCTATTTCTTATTTTATTTTATCTACCTAAACGTTTTTGTCTAATTAATTTGACTGCAATGCATCAACTGGCTTTCGACTAGAAGAAAATATTTTCTTTTCTTTTATTTTTAGAGTTCAAATTTAATCCTTTTCATATTGAAGTTTGTTCCAATGGAAAATAATAAATCAATGGAAACTAAGTGCACATATATAATATCGGATGCAATACCGGAATGTGTTCCTAGAGTTCGAAGAATAAATAGGGCGGAGTTAAATGGATGTATAATCTTGTTAAGCAGGAGATTCTAAAGAAAAATCGAGGATTACTGCATGAATAAGGATGATGTCAGTTATGAAAATTATAATACGCAGGCCAGAAGGTTGACAACTATTGTACGGAAAACTAAGTCTGGCTATGAAAAGAAACTGGCTCTGCAAGTCAAAGACTACCCAAAAAGAATTCTATTGCTATGTTCCAAGTAAACGAAAGAATGAATGTGAAAGAATAACTCTCGTTGGTGCGAATGGTATGCTGGTGGCAGATGCAGAAGAGATCGTTCAACTGATGAGCCTATTTCGTTAAAAACTATCAACCTGGTGTACGCAACATTGACGTCAGCGCTACCTCTACACTTTCGGAAGAAATTCAGGTTTATGAGGATGAGGTACTAGTGTTTTGCCCTATAGGGGCTAATGGAATATCAACATAGATGCTAAAATAGCATTCAGCTGAACTGGTTGTTCCATTGACATGGCTGTATAATTTGAGTCTCAACACAGGGAAGATTCCATATGAATGGAAAGAATGCATGATAATCCTATTTTACAAAGGCGGTGCAAAAAAAAAGGCTGATGTCGAACTATTGATCTATCAGTATCTCTGAATGGGTTGAGAGAGAGAATCTACTTTGCAATGAATAGCATGGGTTTACTAAGGAAGATCATGTTTGACTAACTTGCTCACATCTTATAATAATGTCACGGTTGAGTAAGACAAAGGAAATTGCTTGTACAGCATTTGACAGGATTCAGCATCGAAAGCTGCTGCATAAATTGGAGGATATGCGATTAGATTATAAATTACTAGTTTTAATAAGAGAATAGCTAAGCGACAGATAGTGGCCCATGAGGGATGCAAGTCAACGAGATTTAGAGTAACCACTGGTGTGCTCCAGGAATCAATCCTTGATCCACTGTTATTTAGTCTTTGCGTTAATGACATTGTGAAGGATTTAATAAGTGACATCCAGCGATCTGCTGATGATCCAAAGATAGCAATGGAAATCAGGAATGCCACTGACATGCAGTACTTGTAGAATGAGTTGCATAAGTTGGAATTCTAGTCATTTTGGAGACAATGAGATATCCGATGGCGTACTGAATTGGCGAGATTAGGCTAGAAAGAAACGATCGCTAATATGCAAGAATAAGAAAGTCGTTTTTCCTAATTACGAGGCTTGATACAACCTCATCTGGACTACTATGCGCATATCTGGTCTCCTGTTTTCCAGGATGATGCAGAACCAGTGGATAGGACGCAAAGGAAACTGTTAAATATGATGATAGGATTATCGAATGTAGATTATGAGGACATATTGAGAATGAATGTTGAGAAGTTGAGAATGTATGCAGTCAAGAAAGGGATGAGAGCTAGATTGTTCTCTCACAGAGCAATGAGAGACAGCGCAAAAGTTTTGGCCAGAACAAGAGTTTTTAACTCTTTACAAGCTCTTAATACAAACACAACTTATTATCAATGAAATATTTTGTTTAGAAATATTTTTCTCGCATTAAATATTATATTATGTATTACGACATTGCAAGTTTACAGTGTGGCAAATATCGCTTCCTCAGTATCCGTTAAGAATATCTTGAGCTAAAGAGAAAACTTAACTCTGGACAGATGAACTCGGTCCAGTCACAATCTGTTAACACCGTTGAATACGCATCTCACATTTAGACTGATGTCTCTAAGAGCCTCCCTAAAATTACTGGCTTGGTAAAAATAGACGAGAACAATTAGGTTGATTTAGGGTTCATCTCTCGGCTACTCGCTCCTGACTTTTACGCAGATGTTCTTTTTCTCATTCACTGGTTTTCTACAAATATCTTCATGACCACTGGTCATTACAAACAGCATCATAATTTCCCATGCTCCTTCTAAACTTGTTAATATGTTGAACACATTTCCATGCTCCTCTAAACTTACAGTAAGATGTCGAACACCTTACTATTGGTGTTCAACATCAACAAACCTTCATGGTTCAAATCCAAATCCACAGAACAAAATATATTCTTTCCTCTTATGTATTTCCTTGAGTACAGTCTGTAGATCCTCAGATACAATGCTAACATTTCCCCCCCCCGTCAACTTTCGGTCCATCCAAGGTATTAATGTGTTATAAGTTGGATAGCCTCTCACATTAAAAATGTAATATTTCTAGATTCATGCAAGAAAGATGTGAGACCAGTTAGGTGGGTAATGGAAAAAATCAGAATATAAAAATCTCTCATCAAACTCGGTGAGGTGTTAAGAGGGCAATCTTCCATGCGCACAAAAAGGTTTGTGGAGGTTGGTAGACATTACGATCAAAGAAATTAAGCCTTTCGACGCAGTATGTGATGTTTGTGAATAGCATGTGTTCTCTGCTTGGTTTGCCTATTTTGAGGATGAAACACCCGAGTATCCATGAAGGAAAACCTTCTACATCCGTACATGACCAGATAATTCATATTTAGTTATAAAATATGAATATTTTATAACTCTGGCTGAAAAATCAGTCCACACCACAAATCTTGCAGGTCATTCCAATTAAAATGAGAGAAATGGCACTCTTAAAAGTAATATGGTGACACAGAATAATATAAGATTTTAGAAGCCATGGCCGACTCTATCGACGGTGCAACACGTGCATTTGCACGGGACAACAAGTTTTGGGGAGCGGCAAAATCAGCCTAAAGTATGCGAAAAATAAATCATAAAAAAAGTCATTTATTCCTTCTCTGTTGGAATCAGACTTCAGTTAAATTTTATATAATAAAAGTCGTTAAATTTTTATATAATAAAACTTCATTGTACTGCATATTTTTTGTTTTTAAATCATAATCATCGTTTAAAATAATGTGTGGTATTATGTTGCGTTTAATATCGCACTGTCGGTGTTAATATCAGACGACGTGACTATAGTAGAACACCTATTTTGCATTTATTTCCGATTCCATTGTTGGCCGTGAGTTGACCTTGACTGAGGGTAAATCTCATTTAACCAATGCGATGAGACCAAACGATCATAATGAGATAATTGGTTAAGAGTAAACCAATTAAAGAAATAGAATCAAAACACATAAATACAAATTGTATTTATGTATTTTGATAATACAGTTGCGCAGTGATTGTTAATAATACTTTTTTGATACAGTTATTAGGATTTGGCTTTTTAAATCATTTTAACATTCCAATATGGCTGATAAAATTCAGTACAGATTTTTTTAATTCATACTGAAGAGGTCCTTTGATTAAAAAAAAAAAAAAAAAAAACGACTATCAGATGCAGAATTTCGCAATCGGAAAAAAAGAACGCGATATTCAAAAACAAAGCGTGACTTTGCATATAATATCGAAAAACTGAAACAGTTAATGTAGTACAAGAGAAAATAAGCGAAAAGACCGAAACCAAGCATTCTGAGCTCATGGCAAGTACTTCTCATTGTTTTTCCAGTAATGTCGATTTTGTAGCCATTGATTTTAATTATAGATGCAGATATACATTTTCAGAACAAAATTCCACGGTGGCTTTTAACACGCCATGAAAAGAGTTTTTTTAGGGGAAAGGGGCGGCAAAATATGCTATTGCACGGAGCGACAAAATTCATAGGGCCAGCACTGTTAGAAGCTAAAACTTAATGGCAAGACTAGATATAGCTAGTAAAAGGTTATTTATTTATTTTAAAGTGAGTACTCAGAAACGCACGTCTCAAACAGACACCAGAAATGTTGGAAATAATAGAGCTCACAAGACTCATGCTAATTGAGTAGGATATCCGGCATAAATGGGGACGCCAACGAAAAAAAAAAAAAAAAAAAAAATCACCGCTAGATGCACGACTACACACAGCCTGCGGTCCGCATGTATTCTTAACATATTCTGTGGCCACATCACACATTTCATTTGCTTAAAAGGTGGTGAAGTCTTCATACACGAAGTGCTTGAAAGGAGGCGAGAAATTAGATACCTTGTCTACTGAGCGTGTTAATTTATGGGGGGGGGGAAGGAAATTATATATCTTTAAAAATAAGCATTAACTTAAGAAAAAAAAATAAAAAATATATATATGTGATTTCCAGAAGACTAGAAAGATTATTTCTAGTCTTCTGGAAATCATGATGTTAAATCTGATTATAATTAAAACTGTTTAACTTGTTGCTAAGACAGATGTGACGTCATGCTTTCAGTTTGCCATGGCAACAATGGATTCTTCTCCACAGAGTAATCAGTATTTCTTTTCTTGTTGTCGAAAAGAAGATTAAATTATTATTTTTTAATTTAGTTGTTTTACATATTTATAAATCAGCATATTTGCACTCGTAATCAGCAAGTATAAATATGCTGTTTTTACTAGTTAACAATTTTTAAAAATAAAAAAATAATAAATTACAAAGTTAATTCTGGGAATATATGCAGTTCATTTTTTTTTTTTGCTGCCCCCGATCTGCAGAACCAGATCCGTGGAAGGTAGGTAGAGTTATACGGTATTTAACTTAGATGCAAACAATTTAATTATTTCATTACATGCTTATTGTGCACTCTACTAGTTTAAAAATAAGCATTAACTTAAGAAAAATATAAATAAAAAAATAGATAAACATTTTTAAATCCTTTTAAATCTGAAGAGATTTAAAAATATTTAAAAATGTTTATCTATTTTTTTTATTTATATTTTTCTTAAGTTAATGCTTATTTTGGAAATCACGATGTTAACTTTTTATATTATTCTTTTCTTATTTATTTGTTTTTAATGTAATAAATTATGTATTTTAATTTATACAGAATTTTAAATGTAATCATTTTATTTATTTATGCCAATGTTTTAATTTTATTTTTAAATGTTTGAAAATTCATCTTCCAAGTGTTCTTTTTATTATTATTTAGTATTTTTTTACTTTTCATATTTATTTTATTATATTTGTGTTTTCCTTAGCCTTCGGAGTACAGCATCTTAAGATTCTCTTCGGTCAAATCCTCCAAATCTGTTCAGTAGATGAACTTCGCCAAGAGCTCTAGATGTTTCCGACAAATCATCTTCCCGTTCTCTTAATCATCCCTCTGCTCCTTCTCATCATTCCATTGGAACCTAAAGGAAGAAAAAAGAAATTCCGATTATTCAACGGGATCCCTCAGATTGGATTACTTATACGGAGAAGCAGGCGTACAGAGCAGTCCCTTCATCCGTGTTCAGTTACATCAAAATGCTCTTTATTCGACGGAATGCTGTTTTAATTCGAATAATTACTGAAATCTCGTCAAAAAAATGCGAATTGGGATTAAGAATTAAACGTGCTGGTATTGATGCGTTTACTACTAATAAACGCCATTTTTGTTGTTCTGACATCGCCAGAAGAATATTACAATGAACGAAATAACAACAAGCATTGATGTACAATGAAAGTTATTCAACTACAACAGGTGGTTGATAAATTCATTCATTTTTATCCCTTTAATAACTCTGATATGTTTTTAATAATGTAAGCATATTCGAAATGGAGCATGCGCACTTTTTTGAACGAGTAATTCAAAGTGATGAGTTTGTGTGGACCGCTAATTCTTCTTACACTGAGTTCCATCTTTTATTTATTGGTGTTAATCATCAAAAGCATCTGAACTTGTTCCAACTAATTTGTCCAGTCGATTACGGTTCAGTTCTCTCCAAATTTCGTTGTCATATTAAACACATCCCACTGAACTTTTTTTTTCTTTTCTTTAATTTTTTTTGTGTGTAGCTATTCTTATTCTGCCCTTTTTCTTCATCACGATTATTTTTTGTTCTTTCCTTTCACAACTTCTGTTCTGAATGTTCGCTGCATTTGATGATGTATAGATGTTTGTTCTCAGTCTTCTTAATTAATTCTTGGATATCTCAAGGTTATACTACTACATTTTTTCTCTCCCTTTTCAGTGTATAAAGTAGATGCCTACGTGGACTGACAGTCTTACTCCAGATGTGACAATAGTAATGATAGCATGCTCTGTGTTCTCAGTTAACAGTTATTTCACTACGCATGCGCCCAGGCAAAATAAAAAGAAAATAATCAGTTAATTAAAACATAATATTTATATAATACCAAGCAATGAATAAATAATAAAATTATTTAGATGTAGTAAATAACTAATATATTTATATTTATTTAATTATGACTACTTCAGATATTCAAATACGCATGCTAATGGATGGTCCCATTCTAAGCGATGAAAACTATATGTGTACGCATTTTGTCAAGACATTCACATCTGTACTTCAGTCAGTGTTATTCAAACCCACGGCATGTTGGTTGGTAACTGGACGAGTGAATACCGTCAAACATCATCATTAATAATAATAATATAAAAACGTTCGCCCACCTGTGACTTCAAGGCGGATCTTTATAGCATTTCTTTAGTTCCTGTCAAAAATCTATTCATTATCGTTATTTATAATAACAAAATATACTACATGAGCCCTTCTTTTGAAATAAAGATAACTGGAGGGTGGTTGGATTGAATAAAAACACAAATGTATTTTCAAGTCCACATTTTTTTTCTTAATTTCATAAAATAATAAAGTTGCGCATCTTCAAGCGCAATCTTTCTTAATGTAAAAACACACCACTTTGTAAACGTGTAAAGTCATTCCCCCCCCCCCTACCCGCATCATCCGTCTAGAAGCCATCCGGGACAAAAATTACACTTTGTTTACTGAAGGTGCAATATTCAAGTTGAATTCAAAATGCAGTTTGAACTATTTCCGTATATATTTGTGAACTACCGCTTTCTCTCCTAAGAAATATCATCGGGAAGCTCCCTAGGCATATATTTCCTTATCCCCCGAACCACCCACTTCATTCGTAATTTGTTCTGCTTTAGAGAATAACGGAAAAATTCCTTAGCGCATTTGGCAGACAACTTAACTTCCACTTCACGTCTCTCCAGAGCTTAAAATGTGAACAGTTTCTGTAAAGAGCTTAAAATTCTCTTAAGCTTTGCCGAATCCCTCGCAATCCATCAGGTACGACGAAACTTGTCAGAGGTGTCCAATCCGATTTTCTACCACACAAACCCTCTCTTATAATACAGGTTTCTTTTCACTTCTCGCCATTTCATGCTTCCCTACACAAAGTCGACGGTTGAGGTTGGAAAAGGGGAGGGGGGCGAGGGAAGTCGTCTTTTCCACCTGCTCTCCTTCCGTGTAGCCCTAGGGTTAAACGATGTGTAATTGGAGCGAGGAACGCCCATTCCCGAGCAGGCCGCAAATACCAAACAGCGTAGATCGTGCCCAAAACTTGCCAAAGGTACTTTAAGTGTAAAATTCCCTCCCGACTATTCTTGTAAGATTTCAGACGTAACTCGAGGGGTTTTACTTCTTCATCACACTCCCGAGGCTCGGAATATTAAGTAGGATCTAATTAGCGGGTAGCATTAAGAAACTCGGCTAGTCCCTCGAAATAACACAAGGATGGCCTCCCAATGCAACTACTAAAATATGGAAATTGAAGCTTACATCTCTGCAACTTCTTATTGACAACAGCGATTTTGGTCGTGCAAGTGCCATTTGATGTCCATCTCTTCTCCACACGACCAGCGGCACGATAATTTAAGAATCATTTGAATGCATGAAAAACATCGTCTCGTCGTGCTGTGGGCTGTTCTGTATTGCCGCTTTAATTCCCATCAAGGCGCACCTGTGGTGTGAAGCCAAAGTGACACAAAGTATTCTTCAGCAGCTGTTTTCGCTTGGATTCTTTCCATTCTTTTGCTAATGGCTGATTAGTAGTGAGCTACTAAAACACGTGTCCAAAGTAAATAACACGACATGTTAGAGCTCACGCTATTCAACTCGAATGATTTCATTAACATAATGCCTCGATCCATGTGTAATATGTTACAGTTGGAGAGAGAGAAGTCCACACACACACAGTCTTGTTACGCGAATGCAACAGGAAATAACAGAAATACTTGTCTGTGTTGTACGAATAATTTCTAGCGATATATTTCTATCACGTGTAGAAGGGTAAACAAGATTCACCAAATAATGTTGGTTTTTTTTTTCCGCAATAAATGCAAATTTTGAACAATCGATTTCTACTGGATTATTTTTATTGTTGGAAAAAGTTTTTTTTGATCATTTGTTTGCTGACCTCACGATATTAATTCAGCCGTAATTCTAAACAGTCCAACCTGGCCATTTCCCAAAGTAGCATCGTTTTTTTTTTTTTTTTTTTGTACTTTAAATATCTACTTTTACTTCTATTTCTAAATATTTAATTAAACTCTAATGCTTCGTTTAGCAGTCGCACTGTCTCGCCATGATGATTTACAGTTCAGATATTCCGTTGAATCTTATCATGATGTGGTGACAGCGATTGGACAGAAGTCCGGATTTCCGGGATATTTTCCATGTTTGTTTTCCCCAGTTGTTTATTATCCCCGAGAAATCCTTTCCTTATAGCATCTCGTTCTTTATTCCAGCGGATGTCGTTACTGGGGTGTAAGTTTAAGTGCAGATCTCGTTAACCTTATTCGTAGAAAGCAACGGGAATAAATTCGTAATAAATTAGAAATTTGCATTTGGGCTTAATTGGACTCGCTCATTTTACGGAAGTTCCGTTTATTAATTAAAACAAATGCATTTAAAAACGAAGAAGTAATTTGCTAGCGTCTAAGACAGTACTTTTACTACGCTGATACACTTAAGATTTTTTTTGGAAGGGGGATAAATGTATCTGCCTCCCAATGTACCTACGATTACATAAAACACAAATCTTAGCGTACAGCTTAAGCTGTAGGTGTCGCTGTTCTTCAGGTTACTGCAGAGCGTAGAAGGCTGTAATGGCTAGGATTATCAGCCATTTTCTGGAAATAGAGCGTTCTCCTATTTTCAGAAAAGTTGGCTGCGTCTGAAATGGGAGAATAACTGATACTGTCCAAATTTTCTTAGGAATAAAAAGAATGAAGTTTATGTTCGGAATTATACGACTTTACTTTAAGACATCTTAAGGTTTATATTATTAATAATTAAAATAAATCCAAAACATATTTCCGACGATGCTGTCTGAACCAAGTAACAGGAGAGAAAGAAAAAAATAGTATTTCGCCCGATTTTTTTATTATATTTTTTATATAAGAAATATGGATATTTGTGAATATCTTAGATGATATACGAATTTCACTGTCCCCGGTTTAAAACCACCACTCTGGTTTCTGGAGGACTGAATGAACTTCTGGGGGGAAAAAACGTAACATGCTTGATCTGTGTTGAGAACAGAAATTCCTGATCATCTCATCCATTAGCCCATCCCATCCAGGTAGTGCAAGGTTGTAAGTCCAAGAAATATATAAAAATAAGATAATAAATAAACGGAACTGCATATTTCCACTGTCTAGTATCGTACTGTTTTAATATTTCCGAATTCATTAACATGGTTTCGCTCACTGTTAGGCATTAACTTTATGCAAGTTGATGTGCTATGAACAGCAACGAATCTACAGCATAGCGAAATAATAGTATTATTGTTAACACACACACACACATATATATACTGTATATCCTCTCTCTCTCTCTCACTCTCTCCCCTCTCTCTCTCTCTCTCTCTCTCTCTCTCTCTCTCTCTCTCTAGTCCAACACTATCTATTAGATATGAAATACATGGATTCTCGTCCATCTATTTGGATTCAGCAGCAATTTTAAAGGGGAGATAGAACATACCATTCAACACTTATTTTATTTAGTGCAGAGCAAGGAGAGACCAGCAGTGGAGACACAAATGACCTCATTCATTCGGCTGGCTATCGTTGTTGCCAAAGCGTCAAGTTTCTCTCTCTCTCTTTCTCGGTTGAAGAGATGCTTGCAAGCCACCTATGAATTGAAGTTTGCTGCACTTTGTGGATTTTCATTTTCTCAATTCTAAAACCATTTCAAACTTAAAAATCGAGGGTATTTCAGATTGTGGGTTCTCGTTGCATTTTATTTTATTTTTATTCTTTTATTTGCCCTTTTGGGGACGGATGCTATAAGTCACTCATTATTGCTGTTCCGCATGCCACACCCTTCAATGTTCAGTGACCTATTGGAAAATCGGGGACGTCTCCGGGAATAGAATGCTAGGACCTAGCAAGAAGTATCTCCGGAGTCCCACCGGCATAGACATAAACAGGGCTCGACAAATATGCTCGCCCACTCGCCCGTGGCGAGTAGATTTTCCGTCTACAGCTACTCGCCCAAAAAAATATTTTCTGATTTCCGCCTACAGCTACCGGCAATTCAGAATATTTTCTATTTAATAAAAAATCTTTCATTAAGAAAGATTTTTTATTAAATATTTTATTAAATATCAAATTATTAAAAAATGAGGAAGTGGTCTGTGCGGGTTTTTTTTTTCTTTTTTTTTTTGTGGCGAGTAAAATTTTTCATAATTTGTCGACCGCTTTTCATATCAAATTAAGGAATAACCTTTTAAAGTTGTTCGACACAGAATTTCCCCTCTATTTGAAAAATATCAATACATTTTCTACAAAATCTTTCATTGAACTTATAAATTAAGAATATCAACTAATTAAATCTATATTATGTTTTGCTTTTTTTTTTCTTCCTATGAATCCTGAACCCACGAAATTTTGTAAACCTATCATTCATTAATTGTGGATTAAAGATTACATAATCCGAAATCATATTCTAGAAAGCAAACAAGTGCATTCTCATGTCCCCCGATAAGCAGAGTTGTTATGTCACACCGGACGATAAAATTCATCTATCACCATGTCATGAAAAATGCTAATCCTAAAGAAGTCCTATTTCAAACTGAGTTTGTTTATTAATATTCTTAAGTTTGAGCTCAGGAAAAGACGTCTTTAATTGAGAGACAACATTTCGAGACACCCTTCGATGCTGAGTTCCATAATAGCGATACGGAAGAAATACGATTTGATTTGTTTTTTAACAAATCAAATCGTATTCCATTTTATTTATTTCGCTTTTTTTCAGTTACATCTAAGTGGGAAATATTTAATGTGTGAAGTGCCTTCAACAAGATCATTTCATTGTGTAGAAAAATGAAAAAAAAAAAAAAATTCTACGTTAATAAAAACAAGCAAACGACTAGAGTTATATTCTCACACATCTTTTCCTTAGTCCGACAGAATGTTTGAATCTTGCTGATATTTGCAAGGTATTTTGTTAGTGAAAATACGGAGTACAAAAATCCTCACAGGTCAAATGCAAAGATAATTCAACGGCAACTCTCCCTAATCTTAAGGAGAGTTGACACAATCGATCGATCTTCTTATTGCCCATTTTTTTCAGCTACTATAAACTCATTACTTAAATTGTTAATAAATCAAAACCACGAAGTTAAATATAAAAGTTTGTTACTGGTATCGCATTCTGCGGCCCTTCTCTATCAAGTGACCCTTACTCTTCCAGCTCTGCAATCCTCTGTGACATCCGTCGATTTAAGATTTAGGTTCTAACCTGCAGAAACGGTGTTTTTTATGGTAGGACAGATTTGGGATGTGTACAGAATAAATTAACTATTTCAACAGAGCAATATGTGCAGTGACAAAGCCTGCTTAACTTTATACGATCATTAACTTTTTATAATTATCTTAGACTGTAAATTATTCTTTGATTTTGAAAACATTATCGTTCCCTAAAATGCCAAGATAATGCGAGTATTTATTGTATTGAAGAAATCAGAATTCATGATACGACAACCACTCCACAGTTGGAACGTGGAGTACTATATAATTCAGTTGAAAAAAATATGCCATTTGGTTTTTTCCTTCTCATCTTTTTTATTTCTTTCTTTTTTTTTTTTTTTTTTGTGGTAAATAATCATGTTCGCAATAAATTGAAATTATATAAAAAGCTTCAAAAATATTTTATTTAGAGTGGTATGTATATAAAGAGAAATAAAATAAATAAAGCTATCACATGCATTCCAAGTTAGACTGTTGAGTGGTGTACATTTATTTATTTATTTTTAAAATTGCATTTTTTTATGCGGTGCGGATCTGTTATCAAAAAAAAAAAAATGTAATGAACCGTGAAACTCAGCACACACACATACATGCTTGCTTGCTGCTAAATGACAAATCTCGTATATCATTATAAGGAAAAAATTGACTATTATATTGTGTGCCTTCATAAAAAATATTTTGTAAAAAGCATTAAAATGTTTTAATGTTGTTTTTTTTCAGGTAATGATGATAAAGTTTTTTGTTTGTATTTTTTACACTCCACGCGACCAACCTGCAGTGCGGTTATGTAATGTTCAAATGATGGAGGCGTCCAACAGGAAAGAAACAAGAAAAAACTAATTGATATATAATTTCTTTTTTTTTCATTTAATAGGGATCATCAAGGGGTACCACTAGGTGTCTTTATCACTAATGCAACAGAACCAGCAGTTGAGGTTATTGAAAAACTTGTCTACTCAAAAGACATAACTTGGTGTGTGGCTAAATACGAAGGTCTTCTTGGTTTCATTTATTGACAAGCCTAAGGCTCGTCATAGAAAATGAAACCACCATAAAAAGAAAACTATTCGATTTTTTTTATTAGATTCGAAGAGACACAAAACAGAGACTGTAATTTTAAATCATAGCAATTTATAGTGAATATAAACAAAATATTAAAAACCCTGCATAATTTCTTCTTCGTATTTTGCATTTTCCGAGTGAAAAGCAGACGACTTCCGTTTGTTAGGTTTTTGTTCATTTTTCTGTGATGACGTAGCACGAAAAGTGAAACGAATAAATAGCAGACTATAAAAAAAAAAAAATTCGGAAACAGGTCAGTTTTTATCATGTCTTCAAAACTGCTATATTATTCTAAATATTTTAAAATCTTTCTTTCATTTAATCATGTGTATTACTCATGATAACAAATAAGTTGTGTCCAGGTCTGTGGAAGTAGGGGATAAAAATGAGAGGGATTTTAAAAGTGTCTGCTGTGAAATAAGTGTTACTGGAGAGAGAGAGAGAGATATTTAGTTGGGGTATGTTACAGACCTGGGAATAATGAACGAGATGAGAAAGAAATGTATAGGCAAATTAGTTTAGCTAGTGATAAAAAGTGTTATAATAATGGGGATTTCAATTTTCCAAATATGAATTGTAAAGAAGAAGTAAAGAAATTGTAAAGAATAGCTTATGGGAGAAGGAAAAGAGAATTTCTTGAGTTCTTAAGGGATCACTAACTCGTACAGTTGGTGATGAAAGGAACTCGTGGGATAAAATGTACTGGATTTGGTCATAACTTCGGATAACGTAATTGTCAACAACATATCGACATTGCCACCAGTTGGTGACACTGATCATGTAGTCCTGACCTGGGAGGTGCTTTCCCACCTCCCGGGTCAGGACTACATGATCAGTGTCACTTTTACTTTTCACTTTTACTCTGAATGTAGAAGGATACATGTGGAAGTATAGGGTAGGAGATTATAGAATACTCAGAAAACAGTGTGAAGTTCTATAAGAAAAGAAATGTGAAGAAAAAGAGATTAATATGGTGGGTCATACTTAAGACGTATTTGATGATGATGATGATATAATAATAATAATAATAATAATAATAATAATAATAATAATAATAATAATAACGGACTGTGTGCCTAAATCAAAGAGGATTAACAAATGTGAGCAGTTACATGAAATCTATAAAGTGCAGGCAAGAAGAGTGACTAGTTTAATAAGAAATGCAAAATTAGATTATGAGAGGAGATTAGCGAAACAGGCTAAGAAAAATCCCAGGGAGTTTTTTTGTTATGCAGCTAGTAAGAGAAAGAATGATTATGGGAAGATAACTCTGCTGGATAGAGATGGCACAAGAGTGACCAAGGAAGAAGTTATTGTGGAGTTGTTCAGTGAGCATTTTGCTAAGATTTTTAGTACTGATGGTAATGATACTATTCTAAGGAAACAGGAAGTTAAGGAATCGATACTTTAATCTAGTTCCTTGAAGGTGAATGAAGTTAAAGTCCATGATTGTTTAAGTCATCTTGATGTGAATAAGACTATTCGACTATTCGAATGGAATTTCATCACGTGTTATGAAAAAATGCTCTAAGGAACTGACACTTCCGTTGACTCGGTTGTTTAATGAGAGTCTAGTGAGAATCCCCCCCCCCCCCCAATGAGTGGAAAGAGGGCAAGATTGTTCCATTGTATAAAGGTGTAAGCAAAACGGATGTTTCAAATTGCAGACCAGTTTGCATTTCTGGAGTGGTTGTTAAGATCTTGGAGAGATTGGTTAGTAATAGAAAACAAGATTGGGTGGACAAGGAAAAAATTCTTTATAGGGGTCAGCATGGGTTTGTTAAAGGGATGTCTTGTTTTACAAATTTATTTACATTTTATAATAAGATTACTACAATTCTGCATAAAGGTGATTCTTATACAGTGATATTTCGGGATTTTGCAAAAGCATTTGACAGGCTACCACATAATAAACGTGTATAAGTTACGACAAATGGGATTGGAAAATCAGTTGGTTGATTGGATAGCAAACTGGCTTTCTAATTTTTTACTGGTGCTTCAGAGCGATTTGAATAAAATGGCTATGTGAGCTAGCAAGTGGGGGATATCAATTTAGCAACAGTAAATGGAAGGTTTTACACTTTGGATCTCAAAGAAGTAAAGCTGTGTATCATATTGGAGACTTTGTATTACAGGAGGTGGAGGAAGCGAGGGATCTTGGTCGATAAAGAATTGAAGTTCAAAGGACATATTGCGAAAGCGATAAAAAAGCAGAAAGAAATGCTAATATACTGGGAAGAACATTGACAAGTAGAGATAAGGATGCGGTCGTTCCGCTGTACAAGGCTTTGATTAGACCACATTTGACTACGATTTGGTCATCTGCATTCCTAGGTGAGAAGCAAACTCTGGAAAAAACGTTCAGAGGCGGATAACAAAAGCAATATCGGGATTGTGGAATACAGACTGTGAAGACAGGTTGAGAAAATGTAAATTACGGACTCTATTAAATAGTTGGAGGGGAAGGGAATTAAATAGATACCCAGGATATTTTTCAAAGGGTTGACGGAGGGAAGGGGATAGAGACGAGAAGTCATTCTTGGAAGTTGTATAAAGGTGTGGTGCATAAGACTGAATTTAGACTGAAGGTTGAGTCGAATTTATTGCCAAATGAGGTAATGAGTGCACAAATATTGAATCAATTTAAGACAAGGTACGATAAATATTATCACTGTTAGAATGCATCTTACTATTGCCTCCCTCGATGAGTCTTAGTTCCAGAATGTGTTTGAATAATAATAATAATAATAATAATAATAATAATAATAATAATAATAATAATAATAATAATAATAATGTTATATCCATTTATTTATACCAGCACACATGTAGCTGTACTTCCCGAGAAAGCTCTTTTTTATAGACTTAATATTCCCGCTGTCATTATTTTTTTTTCCCCTAATTAAATTCCTTCACACACGCACACAGTTTCAGGGTAAAATCGATAATATCAGTGGGGAATACTGCCTCCCTTTTACGCGTGGTGCTTTTTTTTTTTTTTTTTTTTTTTGTAATAGCACCTAGGGGGGACTGAACACCAGCGTAGATGCTACCGATCTCAGATCTTATCTCAGATCAACTGATATTATCGGTTTTTTGTACACCCGTAAGACATGCGTTTTTTCTGCATTTTAAAACATTGAAGAAGACTTTTGTTTGCATTGTGAAAAAAAGTAACGAGATTTGAAGAAAAAGTTTTTTTTTTTTTTAACTTTCAAAAAAAAAAAAAAATGCCGCTTTGTCAACTCAAGAAATTCCGAAATTCCGATTTTTAATTTCAAATGCCCAAAGTCCTGTTTGGGCCTTGCATGACGTTCTAATTTTTATTTTATTTTTTTATTTACTTTGGTTCCCGAAATCTTGCAGCCTCTCGGTTTCAGCCGAAACACTTGCATGCACTTTGGTCTTAGAACCATAAACAGGATTATCGAGTTTCAGAGAAATTCGAAACTTGGACAACGAAAAGAGACGCGGTAACGTCATCTTTCAACTCGAGGATCACAAGGACATTGGACACGTGGGGCTCATTGTACGAACAGGCTACGAAAGCAAACTTCTACAGTGAAATGTAGTCAAGACAAACCGCTGCACATTGAACGGAAGAAATATGATCAGCCCTCAACAGCTAGGAACAATAAAGTGCCGGGAAACACAAAGGTCGGCGTTGTCCCCCTTAAAAAGGGTCCACGAGTTCTCCCTTCTCTCTTAATACAGCCGCCTCGCTATAGATAACCAAGAACTTTAGTTTTCAGCGTATTCAGAAGGGATTTAGCGAAATATAAATAGTTTTTTGGAATTGCACAAGCATTTTGTTATTTATTCTCTTCACGAGATTATAATCTTACGTTTACAGAAAATTTCGTGATTTTACAATGTTTAGAACTGAAGAATTCCCGTCTATATAAAAGAGAACAATGAGGGGTGGAGAAAGAGAAAAATGAACATTTTGGACATTTATGAGGTCATTTGTCTCTTCCTCAAAGCGTTTTAAGGGGAAAAAATTTTCAATTTTTTTTAGTAAGTTAAACATATTTTAAATATTTAAAAAAACTAATTACTTTTCATCGCTTTTTAAGAAATATTAAGAAATAGTGAATGCAATTTGTATTATATGAATGAAATCCACTTCTTAATCCCCCCCATGATTCCAGAATATGGTTGTTTGGATTTTTATTGGACACGGAAAAAAAAAAAAAAGAAAACTTCATATTTACACTAATCAATCTGGTGATGAGTTCTTTTTTATAGTTTTCAGTATATGTGTGTGTGTGTGTGTGTGTGTTATTCGTTTTAAAAATTATATCTAAAGTCCTTGAAGTAGAATAGCACTTGAAAACATGGATGACACCCCTGTAGGTCTGGAAGTCAATGACGAGATAGCCGAAAGAACGAGCTTTAATTTTTGTTGTGATTTACTGACAATTCTCATTCGGGTGAAAACACACAGATATTGATTTAGAAATGTCAATGATTATGAGCATTTATGCATCTGGTTGTTTTCTGAGGTATCCTTCAAACATCAGCGTTTGAAGCTGCTGCCCAGTCATTGGAGACGATGTGGTTTGTTTGATCAGATCTGGATTTCGATTCTTCCGGTTGTAATACGAGAAGAATATTATTAAACCCTTCATCTAAAGATGAGCTAGCCCGTCTCCTATGCAGGTGGAAACGTTTTATATCTTGCTAAACCTGTAACTCAGTCAAAGAACACTCATAGTTTATAATAGTAATAAATTCGCCTGTTAGTCTTTACTACTTTCACGGAATCTAAACCAGCCAACAACAAAAAAGACTTTACTTGCAACATATTCTGTTTTGTACACAACTTACTGATGTTGTGGCGTCAAGTCGATTATATTTTCCCAATTACAAGAGACAGACAGTTTATAGCTACCGAAAGCGATGCCTGCAAGGAAAACAGTAAGTTTTTTTTTTTTTTTTTTTTACTCTTGAACTTGGACATTCCTTGGTATTAAATCTTTTCGGACAACGGAAGTTTCCAAGCTACAAGTAAATATAGACCAGTGTCAACTTTGAACTTTGTATCATTTTCAACGCCCAGTATTTGACTAGTCATTTCAGTGTGTGTGTGTGTGTGTGTGTGTGTGTGTGTGCGCGCGTGCGTGCACACACACACACATACAAAGGGGCAGAGCCATTTCATCGTTTCGTTTTCTTTTCGTTTCGTCTTTTAATTTGACTTCTAAGCATTTTTTCGATGCTCCAATTCGTTGAATCCGCACAACATAATTTTGTCCACTGAACAAACATGATAGCGAACTGACACGTGCGAATATTGAAAGCAGATCATTCGATCTCCTCACATACGTTCAGAGTTGTCTGCGCAGATAAATACGAGAAAAAACAACAATAATAATAATACACTAGAAAAAAATCAGCGTATGATAACCTTCAGATTACAAGTATAACAATATTGCAGATTTTTCTACACATTATACCAAGAAAAAAAATTGCCATAAATCATTTATTCCATTGTATGGAATAGCAACACATTTATATGCAAAAGTTTTAAGATGATATACAATAAATATACCGAACAGCACAGACAGAATCGGTTTTCTATATAAGAAGGGTACCCTGATCTGAAAGAAGCGACACTTGGTAGTTTAAAATATAAATAAATTAATATTCTGACCCTTTTATTTCTAACGGGAGAAGGCAGGGCTCTTTTAGCTCTAAGTTTTGGAAGACCAGAAAATATATAAAAAAAGGAAAAACTGCACACAACATTTCCTGAAATATAGTTCTTGACTTTGTGAAGCGACCAGGAGCTGAGAGGAATCGATGTGATGCACGTGGGGCGATTTTTAAAATCAGTATTGTTTACATGGCCAGGTTGGATATCATTTCCAATCTCAGACTATCTGGCTGAAGACATGGATGTTTGCAAAGGTCTTTTGAAGGAGAATCCATCACCCTGCTTATTGGAGACCTCAAGGTTGCTTACAAAAGTTCCGTTTGGCCACTTCAGCAAAATTTCCGGATTAACCTTCAGTTCGGCCACTGAACTAAAGGACGAAGATTTACCACATTTTGCGGATGAGATTTATATAAAAGAAAATTGACTCTTAACCTTTGACATTTGTTTCGAATAATGTTTTTAAATTAAATCGCTCGCCGACGCATTAATTAATTCTCCGATTATTAAATTAATTATAAAATAAACCAAAAATATAATATAAACAAATATTTTGTCATTTTGTTTAGCAATATTTATGGGGTGTTAAAAGTTAATATTAGCAAAAAATTGTATGTGTTGAGCAAGTCTATGTTTTCAGCAGTCAGTGTTTAAAGACGGTGGCAAATGTCAACTCAAGAGATGGTTGTCATGGTGCCATTTTGGGGTTTGGCAAAATGCATACATGACACTCAATTAGTGGAAGAGACAAAGACAGTGACCGGACTAAGTTTTAGTACTCGTAGTTCGTGGGAAAGTGGATGATGTCATAAAAACGGAAGGGAGGAATTGTGGTGTTGTGTGATACCTCATAACGTTATTGTAAATCTACGCACAAATAGCATGGGGGGAGCCGATGCCATTAATCGATTTCTTCTTACTGAACAGTAACACACTAACGGTGACTATAAATTGAAAGCAGTAAAACATTTATGACTTGTGGTGGTCATCAGTGGCCAGTTTTGTCCATGTGAAGTCATATAATGTTTTCTATTCAGCATCAGAGGAAACGGAAATTCACTTGAAAGCAAGCAGCTTCACAGTTTCCAAATTCTTGAAACTACTGGGAGGAAAGAAGTCACCCTTGCTTCAAGTACTTGCTATGGTCTAATTTCAAATAGAGATATTATTTGTTTGTGGAAGGGACACACACACGCACGCACGCACGCACGCACGCACACACACACACACACACACACACACACACACACACACACACACACACACACACACACACACACACACACACACCAGAACATTGTTGGCGTTCTGTTGTGTTCCGTCCACAAACTTTTTTTTTCCCCCAAAATGAAGCGCTGGTTCTAAGGATAAACTGAAAAGATACGATTGCTCGATTTTTTTTTTTTTTTCAGCCTGTAGGCTGAAAAACAAAACAAAAAAAAATTAGCAACATACGTTGCTAATTTTTTTTGTTTGTTTATTTTAATGATACGTTAAGTTGAAATAAATGGACATTTTAAAATATATTCAGGAACCTGATTTGAATATAGGTTTAAAAAATATATACTTTTTTTACGACATTGTGCAACACCGCAAAGTGAGAAGGACAACAAAGACGTCCGTTAAAAGAAACAAAAAAGCAAAGAAGAAGAAGATGATGATGATATTCTCGTGTTCATTGCAGTTCATCATCCAATCCATCAATCAGTTACTCAATTAGTTCATCCTTGGTTTATTCGAACTTCCAAAGTAAAGATCAAAGTTTATGAATAACCACACGTGCAGCCTTGAACAGAATCTTATTCAGGTTACAAAAACTATAAAGTTATAATTATAATTATGCACTTCACCATTCAATAATATCCCACGAAAATCTGGAATCCAGTATACAGGAGTAAGAACCTTCTAAATACCGGAATTAGTTTAATTTATGGAGCCCGAAACAGAGAGAAATTAGAACACATTTTAAACATAGGATCAATCTTATTTTATTCATTTATTTTCCTGCATTGTTTTCAACCGCTAATAGTTCTTAGGCCTAATAAAATATTTTTATTCTTTCTTATAGTTCCTCGGTAGTATAGTGGTGAGTATCCCCGCCTGTCACGCGGGAGACCGGGGTTCGATTCCCCGCCGGGGAGATTTTATATTTTGCTATTTTCATTTCCAATATTAATTATTCCTAAACCTTTAGTTTGTATACGAATACCCTATTCAGGAGGGACAATTTTTTTAGTAATTTAGAAAGCGATATTGAGAATGGTTTGAATTCATAAAATACAAAATTTGTAACAATTTTCGAAATGCTTCCATTTTAAATTATGTAATGAATTTTTCATCTTAAATAAAAAATTATTATTATTTTCTTCAGTTAGTGGACACAGTATTTTAGCAAATACGTTTTTGAATTTGGAAACATATTCTCAACACGTTGCTATAATTAAATTCAGGTCACTTTACTGTAGCCTGTAATTTATTGTAGTTTTTATGTGCTGTTTGAATGTTGTAAGAAATATTGTTCAGTCACTGCATTTTGTAATAAACTGAATGTTGAGTATGTTAAGTATAAAGTTAGTGTTACATATATGCAAGGAGAATTATATTCAGGACAGAATGGATAACAGTAACTCTAATGCAGCCAGACAGTGCCTTTTGTGCTTTGTTGCGTAGTAAACAACTATACTGGGTTGAGTTTAATCAAGCTTAATGTCAGTTAAAAAGGGATTTGGATAAGTTGTGCAGATGTAATTTTAAGTTCAACATTAGAAGGTAGTATTCCAATTGAATTGTATATTTAGCAACATGTATTCAGAATTAATAACTAGGGGATAATAATTTAACTAAATTGTTTTTCTTTGCTTAAACGTGATGTATAGCACCGATTGCATTCAAAAAAATAAATTTGCTTAGTTGTTGTTATTCGGAGATCCGGTATTTTTATATTGTTTTGTTTGTTTTTATTGAAATTATATTTATGAAAATGATATTTGCATTATGTCTTGTCCGTCCTGAGTAACGTATTATTTAGGATTTGAACTAATAAAGTAAAATCTGATTTTTATTTTATTTATTTATTTAAAAATAAATTTCAATTATTTTTGAGAAACATTACATTAAAACAGCATGTATATTATTAAAAGCCATGTAAAAACTTAAACCTGCAAATTAAATCTAAAATATCAATTCTTAAAAAAAAAAAAAAAAATTATTATTATTATTATTTGTATCTACATTACACTAAACAAAACCTTCTTTACTTAAACTGACCTTTTTTTTATTGTTTTATTTATTGTTATTTGTTGTTTATGGCCAATATCATGCGCAGCAATTAGAAGTGTTCCTCAGCTTGTCTTAGTTTTGGAAACCTTATGTACTGCTGAAAAACGTTCTACAGTCTATGATATACGGTCGAAACATCAAGCACTAGCTTGATATTTCGACTTGGCTGTTGGCAATAAAATAGTTACCACCAGGGGCGTACTTACAATTTCCTGAGACAGGCGAGGCCCGAGGCGCTAGAGTGCTCAGGGACTTCTAGTTATAATTCTGCTTCATGCTATAGTCATTTGTCCATGACTTTGCGATGTGTTTAACTGGATTCTGGAGATCGGTTATACCTTAAGAATTTTTGAAGATAAAATTATTTCGGTGAAGTTGATCATTCATCCAGCACACCCTAAATTTATTATGATTATTCCAAATATCCTTTTTCTTTTTTTTTTTTTTTTTTAAATTTCAAAATTTTCAAATTACGGATTTTATAGCATTAGTTAATTTGAGAGTTACCATTGCCACCAAACAATTTCCAATTATTAACAACAACCTGATCAGCTAAGTTAATAAAGGCACGATCATAGGCGAAGCATAATCTGCTTAGAATCCAATTAGCAGCTATTGCTCCGACCATGTATCCAAGACTACTGTTGCAAATTACCGACCGACAGCATATCAGGAGTCGTTGTCAAGGTCTTGGAGAAAGTAGTCAAGAGAAAAATACAGGAATGGATTAATGAAAATGAGATACTGTACGGAGGACAGCATGGCTTTGTGAAGGGTAGATCATGCCTCAGTAACTTGCTCAAGTTTTATAATACAGTGACGGCTGAACTGGATAAGGGTAATGGGTTTACAGTGATTCTACTGGACCTTGCTAAGGCCTTTGACAGGATACCACATGGAATTCTAATCCGTAAACAGCAACATATAGGAATGGATATAGGGTTGGTGAGATGGATAGGTGGGTGGTTAATGGAGAAATATCAGAGTAGTTTATTCAGGAGTAGAGTCCAAAAGACGGCCTGTGACTAGTGGTGTGCCACAAGGTTCTGTTCTTGGACCACTGCTATTTAATTTGTTCATTAACGATACAGGGAAGGTACTAAGAGGAACAGTTCATTTGTTCACTGATGATGCAAAGTTGGTAGGGCAATAGTGAATGCAGAAGATGTCAAAGATATCTAAGTCTTGCTGGATGACTTAGATAGATTGAAGTTCTGGGCTAAGGAGAATGGATGTCAATTTAATGTGACAAAATGTAAGGTTATGCATTTTGGGGTGAAAAGATTAGCAGCAGTATACCACATTGGTGGAACTGTACTCCAGGAGATTGATGAGTCCAGGGAATTGGGAGTGTTGGTGGATAGGGAGATGAAGTTTAGGGGGAACATTGCAAAAGTGGCTAAATCAGCTCATCAAATCACTTGGTTGTTGAAAAATACTTTGACGAGCAGAGACAAGCAAGTTATTGTACCTCTGTACCGAGCCTTGATAAGACCTCATCTCGACTACTGTGCCCAGATTTGGTCACCTAGGTTTCTTCTTGATCAGGAGGAGGTGGAAAGGATCCAGAGGCGAGTGACCAAAATGATAGCAGTCTATGGAATGAACCTTATGAGAACAGGTTGAAGATTTGTGGGTTGCAGAAATTAGTTGATAGGCGGAAAAGGGGTGGTATGATTGAGACATTCAAATTGCTAAAGGGTTTCTATAGGATTAATTCAGAGGATATTTTTGAGATCAGGACTGGTGGTGGGAGACACCTATGGAAGCTGGGCAAGAGTGTGGTTAGCAAGGGTGTTAGAGCTGGGTTCTTTACTTTTAGAGTGGTAAATGAGTGGAATAAGCTGCCAGAGTCTGTTGTGGGTGCCATGACTGTGAATGAGTTCAAGGCGAGGTATGATAGATACTGTGAGAATGTAATCGCATAGTTGTGTGGACATGATGTTTAGAGCCTTCCTCGATGAGTCTAAGGACTCCCTGGAGTCGCCCGTAATAATAATAATAATAATAATAATAATAATAATGTATATCTAGTTGTCAAACTTACACATTCTATAATATTAATCAAACGAATCTTTTTATATTTGGCGACTCACTTGTTACAAATCTTCTGGTACCTCCTGTTGTTCTCTTGCACAAATACAGTTTAAATAATTCGTTCCTATTAACATCTGAAAAAATTTCTATAATTTTCTATACCGATATATTAAGTATGGTAAATCAATCCAGAGTGCGATATTTATCTAAGCATTCGCAATATAGAGTATGAACCATCTTACGAATAACAGAACAAGGACAGCTGCATACTTCCAGTTCACGATTATTTTATGTGGTATTACCACGTAATGAAGCAATACTTTATGAGCTTCGACTTTCTCAGATATTAGGGTAACTGCAAAGTTCTTTTAAAAAATAAGTGATTAGACATTACCTGTTGATGTAATAAAAGAAAAGTGGTCAATCGAAAAGAAATATCCTTGAATACGCTATATTGACGACAGATGGCACCACTGTTAGTGTGCGTACTCATGAGAGTACGCACACTAATTTTAATAACTTTAATAATGCCGTTATTATTTATTCATTTATTATTTTTAATAATGAGTTTTCAAGAAAAATCGCAAAAAGCTTACGAATTCGAATCTAGTCAGATTTCAGAGGTAAGATTCATATAGCTTTATTGGCAATATGCCCTCGCGTGCAATTTTTGGAATCTTTGTCACTCTTTTTGCCATCGCTGATTTAAGTCAAAATCATAAGCTGTTCTATACTTGTTTTAGGCCTCTCAGTATCAACTAATGTATCTTCACTATAAGCTGGGAGAAGCTTGCAAACTTGTTTAAAAACAAACATAAATTGCGTTGACATTTTGAAAACTTATTGGCTTACAGTTGAATAGAATTCTGAATTCTCTCTAATTTTATTTTTTATTTGTTTTTTTTTTCTTTCTCATCACATAAATAACTGAAATGCAGCTGATCTTTCACTGAAAAAGGAAGATTAGTTGCAAAATTAGGTTAGACAGAATTCAAGATTTTTCGGAAACAAGATATTATAATTGTTCAGTTTTATAGATAGACTTTGTCGATGGATAAACTTTGTTTGAAACACTACGAGTTTTTCCCCCTTTTATTGAGTATAGTGATTATTAAAATATGTTAGACGATGATTGATCAAGAGTGGGACTTCGATTTGTTTAGTAAAATTATTGAAAAGTGGGGATGGGGGGGGGCAGTGCGCCATTTTTTAAAAAGTGAATTGTCCTCGAGAAAGGAATAGTCGATTGAGGACTGATGTAGCGGTTCTACAATGCGTCATTCCTTCGTGTCTATCACACTTCCCCTCAAAGACATTCGCGAAATTCGGATACACTTACAATATCCAATGCCAGCTCATTCCATTTACTCACCACAAAACTGGACCTCACATCCTTCTGGAATGTTGGGGCCCACTTGAACTGTAAGTAGAAAATAAAATACTCGTGAAGAGTTCGTCAGACGAATTGAATTATTGAAATCGCAACAGGGGCGAATTCTCCATGCTTGCTATGTTTGCTGCGCAAGCTCATTAATTGAGAACGAGTAATATTTATTTGCTAATAAATGCACGCATTTATAAGCATTCCATTTAGGCTTTTTTTTTTTTTTTTTTTTGTAGACAGAAGACGTCTTAAGCTTGCGTGGCAATAACTGAGCTTTGCGTTGTGTATCGAAGGTCGATGCTTGCTCGTCTAGTCAAAGCTACCTTGGCTTACTCGGTTGTAGGAGCTTCCAGGTCCTAGCAGCAGCAGCACTGTGATTTCATGCGCACGCATAGCCATCTCACTCTGTTACTTAAACACAGGCCATACGCAGTCAACGTAGCTCTAGCCAGTGAGCTTCAGCCAGCCTTTACAAGTGTGCGTGTTGCTTGGGAAAACTACTTTAAAACCAACTTTTTATGACGATGTTATTGACCTGTTCATAAAGAAGAACCGCAGGGTGGAATTTGTATTCAGGTAGCTAAATTGAAAAAGATAGAATATCATTTGTAAAATAAATGTTGTATTTGTATGATTAACTGTGCATAAATTTCTAAATACAGTATATAGTTCTAAATGGTCACTAATTCATTATTCCGCTAATCAGACTTCAATCACACCTCTCACTCACTGAATGATAACAAGAGCAAGCGTGAATTTCAAGACCAGCATTCGCCCTTGAATCGCAAGAGTAATTAGTGGTCACAATTATATGAATCTTGGGCTGATGTTTTTCTCGCATACTCACGTTTTTCGACTGTATATATTCCAGGACAATCGGTGTTTGTTTGGGAGTAAAATTCACTTAATTAAAAATACAGCAATTTAGTACAAATTGAACTCAATGACATCTGTTGGTGTTCCGATAAACAGGAAGCGAACTGAAACTGTTAATTGGTGCAATGTTCATTGATTTGTGTACCGCCCCATCAGCAGTATCATGTTGCCAGCTCCCCAAAAGTCGATAACCCTCATCTTCAGTAGCTTTCAAAGTCCAATGATCACATCATTTTATTCTGCAAACATCGGGGGAAATGTGAACTTTAATTTTCAGCTGACTATTTGACAACTAGACAATCTGTTTATTTGTAAATGTAGCCGAACATAAAGAGTTTCGTTTATTCACAACGTTCGGATTAAGCGGCAAAAGCTTTAATCCTTCCCCCACGTTTATCCTTTTATTCTTTTCAAAACGAAGTGGGAAACAATAAAATCAAACGTATTCAGTTACTGAAGCGTAAGTGACAACTAGTGACCTCTATCGGTTTATGAGCGAGAATTAAATTACATACAAACTTTAACATAAAATTAAGTCCCGATGCACTGACTTGAAATAATTAGAACTATAAAGTACAAATATCGCGTTAAGATAGTTTATTAGAAATAAAGAATAGAATAACTTTTTTTTTAGATTGTTATTTTACTTATAAATACAGATACTGCATACGAAGTTTGAATATAGTACACAGGCGTTTCTAAGCATTCACGATATTATGACTAACGAGTTTTAATCATTAAAACATAAGTCGACATATGCGATTGTGATGATATTGTTGAATAGAAGAATTGCACATTCTCTCCCTTCCTACGCTGTGCAGAAAAAAGTCATCATTATCAATCCTGTAAAATCCCTTTAATAACTTATATGCTTCTATCACATAAGGATATGATAGAAGCATATAAGCATATATAGAAGTTCTTTTGGATCCCAAAGACCTTCAATAATATAATTAAATAATAAACGCGCAGAGAAAGTAGATGAAGATTGAATAATAAACATAATCGTAAAAAACTGTAATATTGTTATATTCAGCGGTAAGAAAATTTTTAATTCTAAATCTTAAAATGAACGTTATTAATATGAACAATACATTTTAACTCAGAATAAAGAAAAACGATATAGTAGGTGACAAAAAAAATCGAATTAAAATATCTCAGAAAAGCTATTAAAATATCACTAATTATATATATATATATATATATATATATATATATATATATATATATATATATATATATATATATATATATATATATATATATATATATATATATCACAGTTTGCTAGTGGCGTCATCTACTGATCAAGACGTAATAACATAATGTCAAATATAAGTAAATTACCTTAAATATCACGTATGCCGTTCATTTTAATTAATTAATTAACGCTGATTCAAAAATACTGATTAGGGAAAAAATTTTGTCCCCCCCCAAAGTCAGATTGTAGAATTACTGTCATTAGTAGAAAAAAGACTGTGTTCACGAGACTTTTGAACTACATCGAATATTTAGATGCATTTAACGTAAAGTAAACATTCCTTGTGGTTAAGATGAAAAGCCAAACGGCTATTTTTTCTGGCGAGGTTGATAAGTAAAGGGGGATAAAAACCCCTTATTGTTTTTCAGCCAGTATGCGAAACTCTAAGATCGATAACTACGATCTGAACGTTTCATGCCGACGAACTGTCGGCGGATCCAAGCGGAAGTGACCACTTGGTAGTGCCACACCAAGGCAACTCGTTGCAAAGGTGGAACAAGATCCATCACTATTCTTGATATTCAAGAATAGTGAGGGAGGGAGTGAACATTGATTATCAAGAATAGTGAGGGATCTTGCTCCACCTTTGCATCGAGTTGCCTTGGTGTGGCACTACCAAGTGGTCACTTCCGCTTGGATCCGCCGACAGTTCGTCAGCATGGAACGTTTAGATCGTAGTTATCGATCTTAGAGTTTCGCATACTGGCTGAAAAACAATAAGGGATTTTTACCCCCCTTTACTTATTCCTTGTGGTTATTCGTCCTTAGCAATCATTCAAACCCTCCAAAACTGTCTGGTTATGCCACTGATAGTACATTTATAGTCTGATTGCATTTTTACTTTGAAGAATGCATAATACACAAAGAAAATAACCTTAAAATTATAAAATGATGTGATGCCTTTTCAAAGCACAAAGAGAGTCAAAAGATGATACAAGAATAAAGATAACAACAGACACCATATTATTTATCTAATCCTAACTGGCATTCAGTTTTTCATTTGAGAAATGACAAATTATATATATATATGATAAAGTGATGGATAACGTTCGAGATTTGTTGCCTATCAATTTCTGCCTGCTCCCTTTGGGAAAAACTGCATTAGAGGATTTGTTTATTTTCTTTTATTATTATTATACAGTTTCTGTATAACTTGTAATAACATCCTTAACGCAAGATCGCTGAAGGAAGAGCGTTATAGGTTCGATTTCAGTAGCTAACAAGAGGTTTTTTTTTTTTTTAATTTCAGTTAGTAGATCTGCCGAGCAGACATGTGAAGTTTTCCCATAAATTTGGATTTTTAAATTCACAACTCAGAAAAGTTAGAAAAATTGATCCCAAAAGCACTCACGCTATACAGCAAAATATTAGAACTTAGAGATGATACACAAATGACAGTAGTTCTCTGCTCGACTCTCTCGTGGCATTTAAATTTACAAATCGTCAGTAAGTCAACTACTGTGGACAACTGACTGCCAACTTATTTCCAAAAGTTTTTTTTTTTTATATATATATATCTCCCTGGCACATCAATGGCATCTGCAGGGCAAGGGATTTTTTTATCATTTATTATTATTTTAACCTGATGAATTTTACTGCCATCAAAAGGACAGTCCTGTCTCATCCCTTGGAAGAAAGCTCAACTTTCCCTCTCCTTCACTTTTGATAATATCCCGCTCAACAATCAGGTTCAGTTTTTCTCTTCTTGGAGGTTGACTTTCACATCTAACCTGCCTTGACACGACCAAATCAGCTCCACATTCTATTCTACCACCACATAGCTCGGTATTCTTTTTCCTCCTAAGCAATACGTCTCTACGGATCGACTATTGATAATGTATAAAGTTCAAATCCGCTTTACCTTAGGATATTATTCCAAGCTTGTTGTGACGACTGCAGCAATCCTACATGCCATACTTTCCACAAGCATATGATAGAGTTGGACCGTTGTGGTGTGGACGTGCCTTGACCTCACCCGACGCTCCAGTTCATCCCATAGATACTCAATAGGGTTAAGATCAGGTCTCTGTGGATGCCAGTCAAGTGTGGTGACACGGATGTCCACAGACCACGCAGTTACCGCAGCAGCCTTATGACACGATGCATTGTCGAAGCATTGCATTGTCTAGAATGTTAAGATACCTCTCGGAATTTAATGTTCATGTACCACAAATCGAAGTCAGAGGAAAAACTTCCGCAACACCGCAACTTCCGAATTTCATAGTTGGGGTTACGCAATCTATAGATTGCGTAACCCCAACTATAAGAGACGATCACCCACACCCGCTCATCGGTTCGATAGTGTAGCATGGTTCGTCTCTCCATAACACAGCCTTCCAAGCTTCCTCGTTGCACTGTACACGCTTTTTGCACCACTGAACATGACGCTGCATGTTGGTTCTGTTGGTTCGGGTAATGTGGGGCTTGCATATTACGGTCATACGATGGAAATCCATGTTACAAGGCTCGGTTCTCGATGTATTTATGCCGATTCGTGTTCTAGACAATTGGCGGTTTTTACATATTATCCTTTGTAGTAACCTACGATTACATTTAGTTAGCGTGATGGGTCGCCCACTGCGGTCCATCACACTTTGTTTGATCGCAAACAAAGCATGCGATCTCATTAGGGAATCAACTACAAGTGATACCACTTGCAGTTGATTCCCTAATGAGATCGCATGCTTTGTTTTCAAACACTGCATTAACTTCTTACACTTCATGCCTTATCGGTACACATCAGAAAATCACTGAATGTTCGGGTTACGTTTTATTAATGTAACGCAACAACTTTATTTCCTTTATCTTCATTTCTCTTTTTCTTTCTTTTTTTCATTTTTTTATGTATCCCAGAAGCATGGAATTCATTTGATATTTTCTGAACTGATAAAAATAAGTAGGGTAACAAGCTTTTTTAGCTACATTAGGATGATTCGAACACTAGCAAACAGAGCAATTTTTTTTTTTTTTAATATAAAGATCATTAAAGTATATCATAGAATGAGTGACAAAAATTGGGACTTCCGTTATTTTACTAAAAAAGTTAATGCAAACAAATAGCGCATTCTGTTATTTTAATTCCTGGAGAAATGGTTAAAATGACTTACATAGGGACAAGTCCTTACACTTCTGAAGGAATGCGCAAAAAGCTTGCTTGTGGCTTCGGTTCTGAGCAGGGAATTTAATACTCGGGAAGAAGTTTTTGAAATCACGAACATGCTAATGAGATCTCCTACTAATCAGTGATCTTAATTACGCAAATCTTGCAGTTGTATTTTGCCACCTTTAAATGCATTGCTTCACTGAACTGATACACCAATTATATTCCTGATTATTCACTCAAATCCGTATTTGTTGATCAGTGCAATTCAACTGACTAAAATAGAATGATTTGGTATAAACTGAACTCAAAGGCATTCCTTTGATATTCCGATAAATAAGCTGAAACTGGTGTGCAATGTTCAGTGATCTGCGTGCCGCCTCCTCAAGCAATATTGTGTTGCCAGATCCCCTAAAGTCGATAACCCTTTTCTTCACTGGCATGTCAAGTCCGTATCCCTTTTTCAAACGATGTTCTTCAAACATTGGGGGGGGGGGTATGAAAGATGTAGTTGAAAATACTATTAAAATTTAATATTATTCACTCAACCTTTGGAATAAGTGGTAAAGCATGAACTAAGGTTTACTCCCTCCACCACTGTACTTTCAACAATAAATTTGATGGGCCCGTGAACACTGTCGTTGTTGAAGTTTTGAATTGTCATTCCTGCATCGCTTCCATCCCCTCTTTTACCATTAAGCTTTAAGGCTTGTTCTTTCCGGCATACTTTTTTACTTATCAGAATTACTACATTTTTATTTATTTCGCAAGTTCCTCGGTAGTATCCCCGCCTGTCACGCGGGAGACCGGGGTCCGATTCCCGCCGGGGAGTAATATCTTTTTTTCTTCCAGCCATCGATTATTTGAATGCATTTTTGCGTGTGGCATACTTTGTACTTAGCGGAATTACTTTATTTGGTATGGAAACCAGTGGTTTTAATCCACCAGTTTTACTTTAGTTAGAAATTACGGCTGAAGGGACTAATTCTACTCTCTTTATTTTTGCTGATTTAACTGCAGAATGTAAAACAAGAGTTTCCGAGAGTAGAATTCTTCCCCTCTGTATGAGACCAGCAAACTCACCTTCAAGCAGAAGATCTCTAACTCCAAAACGTGTTTCGAACGGAATTAACAAGCAGATTTATTGTATTTTTATACAGCAGGCTGTGTAACTTAGTGTAAATATTTCCTTTAATAATGATAGACAGCCAAACAAAATACGAATTATAGGATTTAGAGTCACCAGATGGCGGTACCTGTCATCATCATGATCTCTCTTTTAGGCATAGATTGTCCTGTTCAGGGGAACTCACTAGATATTGTAGGGTAGTCCAAATATATTGAATAAGTACTGGTGGACCAATATTACAATAAGGGGAAAGCATCTTGATTGTAAGGGAAGTGGCACCCCCATCGTGCCCTAACTCAGAGATTCCCAAATTGTGGGTCGCGAGTTAATTTTGGGTGAGTCTCTTTTTACCGCAGCTTTAAGAGTGCTGTTACTACTTCGTACATGTGTGAAGTTTGATTTTAGACAGTGATAAGAATTAAAAACAATTTTGAAATAAGCTTTAATTATCAAACACCTTGCGTCTGAAAATGACACATATCAATGTGGACGTCAAAGACGTCATCCTACTCCTCATTATGTATCTGATTAATAAATTTATGTATTAATTAAGTGTATTCAATAATAAAAACTTAAAAGTAGTAAAATAGTTAAATAAAAGTAGTAAAGTAGAAAGGGGAGTTGAATATTTTTTATTCACCTTCATTTTCTTTTAAAATATGCATTACAAGCGAGTGGGTCGCGAAAAATTACCTTTTTTGAAAGTGGGTCTTTACCCATAAAAGTTTCGCAAGCCCTGCCCTAGCTCTATCTATCTTCTTCTTCCTCTCCTTTGAGGAAGATTCCGCTCACTTTAATCTTCCCTATAAGACCTTATCAGCCAGCTTTTCCTATTTTATGACCCTTATGCTATTAGAGTACTCGAGGACCACAGGATCTTTTCATTTCTGGCCTATATTTATGTCCCCTCTAAAATCTACTCTTTCCTCTTCAATTTACCTTATTCCTCCTATGGTAGTACTTGTAAGCTGTACTATCTTCCAACAGATCTTACAAATCATCGGTTGCTTTTAACTCCTCTGTTGTCGATTACTAAAAGAGTGGAATCAGACTGCTGATTTCCATCAAGTTAGTTAGGCTAAAACTTGATGTTTTAACTTTAAAATTTAATTTTAAAATTTAAAATTATGTTCATTGCATAAAGGACCAAAACTTCCTATTTAAAAATTAGTTTATATTTTTCCATTAATTAATCTTAAAAAAAAATTGCCATTACTTGTGATCACAGTTTGTTTCCTTGGAATTTGCTCAACAATAATTGATGCGTGGCGCCATCTACCGACCAATCATAACAACACATCATGAAATATAACGATTTTGTCTCTTCAAACATTAAGGCATGCTATTAATTTAATGTGTGTTTCCTTTAAATACTTGATGAATATATTGAATATATACTTCTCACTGTATGCAGTTTGTTAATCCTTGTTCAAAAAACCAGGACATGGCGTGTTTATGATTATTACTTCGGTATTTTTACTGTAAAAAAGGCGAATGGAACAAAGGAGAAACGAGAGTGGCTAATATTTTCAGAAAGCAGCAAAGTAATTTACTGCTTTGCTTGTAAATTGTTTTCTAAGTCAAATAATAGCTTAATGATGGGTTTTAATGACTGGGGAAATATAACACGAACCTTATGTGATCACGAGCATTCTACTGAGCATATACGAGCGATGTGCACATATCGCAAAAGAAAATCAAGTTCTGTAAATAATCGAATTCATTCTAAATTGATCAAACAAATACAATCTGAAGAAAATTATTGGAGAGACAGAGGTTTTAACAAGAATAATACCATTAAGTTACTGAGTATAAGCGAGAGGATAGCTAGAAGACTGCCAAAAAGAGTCAATTCATGTTGAAGGGGAGAAAGAAATAAGGCAATGAACGAATTGGTCAACAACACGCGAAATCACGTGCTTTGTAGGTAAAATTTTCCAACTGTTAGACAAGCAAAATAGTTACCACTTTAAAAACTACAATGATCAGAAAAGAGAAGTTAATTTTCCGACGTGTAATAATAAACAACTCATCCCACAATACGGATCGATTACCCTATTATCGGAATGGATTCTCCTTCTGTTGACATGCGCAGAATTGTTGAAGGATCTCGTATCTGTGGGCGTACTATAAGAAGCCTTCTCTTTCTTTCATTCTTCAAACTGCTCAAAACAGTAATGTCATCGTGGAACGATTACAGTTTCTTTCGACTTAAATTACAGACAGTTTCTAAAATTGTCTGTACGTATCTTAATGTAAATATTTCTTACCAATTTTTTCCCCATGTTTCGCAGTAGAATCGTAACTGGGTGTGAACTACATGCCGATGTGACCCTCTGAAAATTCGCGATACACCACTGACGTATAAGTTATACTTTTTTATAGCATTTAATTAAAAAAGATCACATACAGAAAAGAAAATAATCCGAGCATTCTTTTATTGCTAACATACGACCACCATTGAGTAGATAACTTCCAACCTTCATTATTAGATGAACTAACCTGGCAGTTAAATGCTGCCATCTTATCTTCCTAATCCTAACTGGTAGTATTCTACGTCGTTGAATTCTACTGTGTTCGACATGGATTTTCTGACTTACGGAATTAAAAACCCAAGTTCATTTTTAACAAAAAAATAAAATAAAATAAATACACGACAGTGCCAAATCTACTACTATCAGTTTTTCAAAAAGCATATCGACAGGTTTTTTTTCCTTACTGATCATTTATACACACTTGGGACACTGATGTATTTACTGGGTTTTTGAAACGTGTAATAAGCAGGTTGACAGAGGGAGAGAGAGAGAGAGAGAGAGAGAGAGAGAGAGAGAGAGAGAGAGAGAGAGAGAGAGAACATGAACATTGGATAATTATACTTAATTTTCTATCTCTATAAATTCATTATTCTTGACAACAACAAGAATATCCTTATGCTTGCTTAAAGGTATGATTCGTGAGCATCTTCAGTCTTCAGTTTAGGTGTTCAGCCGTTCGAATTGTCCAATTATTATTATTATTATTATTATTATTATTATGATCACTACTTTGTCTCAACTTCGTTTTATTACGTTTCCTATCCCCCCTCTCACCACCACAAAAGTCGACAAAACTCGATCATACTAAATAGCATTGTCGATAACCAAGTAAAAAATACAGACTCGAATTCCCCACTTAAAATAAACGATCCTGTAACATTATACGAGAATTTTCAACTAAAGTTCACAGAAATATACAAAAAAGCAACAAAGCCTACACAAACGAGGCGACAAACAGACAACAATCCATGGATAAATGACGACATACTAAATACTATTACTGAAAAAGAAAAATCTATGGAAAAAACTTAAAAACTCACCCAGTAACACACATTTACAAACCTTATACAAAAACACAAGAAATAAACTAACAACAAAAATTCGTAGGGCAAAAAGACGCTACTACTTCCAAAAATTCATGGAATATAACGACAACATTAAGCAAACATGGGCTACACTCAACGAATTAATAACCCGAAAAAAGAAAACTTCAGCACAAGATTTTATTGCAAAAAGCTTCGGTCAAGACACAAACCAAGAGGAACTAGCAGACTCATTCAATCATGCTTTCACAAACAACATCACACAACTCAAAAAAGACAAACTACCAACGATCAACAAAAAATTACTAACACAAAGTCAACAGCAAACGATGTATTTTCCACCCATAACAAAACAGGAGCTGAAAGAAGCACTCCTAAAACTAAAACCAAAGACCACTCCAGGAATAGACAAAATAAGACTCACAGACCTTATAACACACTTTGAACAAATAAATCCAATACTTTTGAAACTCGTGAACATAATATTCGGTACAGCCATTATTCCACAACAACTAAAAACTGCAGTAATTACGCCAATATACAAACACGGCAAAAGAAACAATACTCAGAACTACAGACCAATAGCTACACTACCAGTCATCTCAAAAATTCTAGAAAAAATAACACACACCAGACCACAGAACTATATACAGAAGTACAACATCGTCTCAAAAAACCAATACGGCTTTCAGAAAACAAAAAGCACCATTACTTTATTAGAAGACATCGCCGACACAATAAACAAAGCTCTCAACAAAAACAAGTACGCCGTCCTTATACTGCTGGACCTAACCAAAGCATTTGACACACTTGAACATGACATACTACTCACCAAACTATACTCAGTAGGTATAAGAGGAACACTGCATACATGATTCAAGAACTACCTCTCAAACAGAACACAAGTAACAAAAATAGGTATATGTCACAGTCGGAGTATACAAGTAAAACACGGTATACCTCAAGGTGCCATATTATCACCCACTCTATTCAACATATACATTAACGATGTTCATAACATATCCATAAGAAGTCAAATATTTCAATACGCAGATGGCACTGCACTACTAGCAATCCACACAGACATTAACACAGCTCTCTGCAAAGCACAACAAGACCTAAACGAAATCACAACATACTTCCACCAAAACGCAATTCTAATCAACGGCACCAAAACACAGATGTTGATAATACACAACCCAAGAATCATACGCCCCGCATCACTATCGATACATTGTCACACATACCGCTGCATTAACAACAAAAATACCTGCCAATGTTCAGAAATCAAACCTGTAACACACGCAAAATACCTCGGTCTCTATATAGATTCCCACCTTAAATGGACAAAACATATAGAATACCTACACACCAAACTCCGGATCATCGCAGCAAAACTCTTCCAAGTTAAAGACATTATTCCACCCAACACAAAAAAACCTATATCACGGTATCTGCGAATCCCTACTCAGATACGGAATAACAGTCTATACAAATACATCAAACAGCCACCTAACAAAATTGGAAACACTACACAGGAAAATCGTGTCAACAGTGATCTGGACACGCAACAACCAATATCCGACAAGCACATGGCGATACACAGAATTCTTAGCATTAAAAACCTGAAACACTACATGACATTAACAAGGAATTATTTCAACATCATCTATCGAAACAACAGAGATACATATCGTATAACACAACCTACAACAACTCTACATCCCTACACCCTTCAACAACTCATACGGTTCTTTTGCGAGATCACATCAGATACCCACGGAACTCAACAACCTACCAAGAAAGTTAAAACACATCGATAACTACAGAACATTAAAAAACGAACTCTGGAAAATATACCAACAAAGTTAAGAAACCATTAACACTAATATACACATCACAAATCGCTAGCATCCAATGCCTACATCCCACACATAAACAGTAGCAACAACACAAATAGTGAAGGCTAAATCCCACTCTCTTCATAAAAGCTAACCCAAGCTTCGAAGTAGGTCGGATTAACTTGCCTCACTCATCTGCAAGTAATCTTTATAAGCAAATGCAGAAATTTGTTTGTGTAATCACTCTTTCTCAAACTTAAAAAAAAATAAAAATAAAATAAAAATAAAATAAAATAAAATAAAATAAAATACAAAAAATTCTGTATAATCTTCATTGTTAATATTAGAAGAACATGCGCTGTAAATACATAATAAAAAGGCAAAAAAGTATTATTAAAAATTTTAATTGAAATCCAATGTAGGAATTGCAGCACTTAGTGCTGAACTCTGTAAAATTATGAGACGCAATGTCACACAAGATGTTTATTGTATGTATAAATATTTTAGCAATCAATAAATTATTATTATTTTTATTATTATTATTATTATTATTATTATTATTATTATTATTATTATTATTATTACGTGACACCTCCAGGGAGTCCATGGACTCATCGAGGGAGGGCGCCTACTCTACAGCTCTCCGTCTCCACCACTCAATCCACCAACTACAACGCCATCTACCGTTAACCAGCCACAACCACTAGTATTTTCACAGACAATCACAAACATTCATGCCATGGCGGAATTCGAGCCCGCAGCCTTTTTGGCCGGAGAGTGGATAGCTAACCACTCGGCCAACCAGGCCGCAATTGTTATTATTACGTGGTACCTCAAGGGAGTCCAAGGACTCAAGAAGAAATTTAGTTGAACGACAGGTGACGTTTGGTCCTAAAATTATATTAGAATCTCAAGAACGCAAACGGGCTAGAGGAACACACACGCGCGCTCGCTCATGCAGAGTTAAATGACGTAAATATACGTCCTCGTAGTTACTTCGGCCGTAAATCCAAAATTGTCAACCTGATGTGCATTTTGTCTCTGGTGAGAAGGGCAGAGATCGTTAAAGATGGTTAAGAGAAATTTTACTTGAAAAAATTTCTTATAGTCTACAATTGACAGACTTATTTTCTTAACACTGAAATTAAGGCATCACAAAGAAAAAATAATAAAGATGCACCTCTTCAAAACGAGGAAATGAAAATTACAAGTAATTAAACGATTTCCCAGTAAAATATTTTATTTGTAAATACAGATCTAAAGGTACCACCAGCAGCAAGCAAACAGTGATCGTTTAATACCAAGTTTTTAAGGCACTCCACAAAGACAGTTACATACTCATTACTCTCCTTAACCTTTAAGGAAACTTCCCTCCCATATCACCGACACCCTGTTGTCGCACCCACAGAGCATATACTAAAACTTAACGCAGTGAATATCAGAGCACGTATGGAACTAAGAAAGAACTTTCCTGATAACTTTATTACGTTATGTTCTATGCAATATACTTAAGGACATCGTGCGAATGTTTTGTCTTTGATGCAAAGGCGAAAAGTTATCACCTGATTGGTGATAACTTTTCGTATTGGTATCTGCTTTGCCCATACTTCCAGTCTATTTAAATCATCCTATGAAATATCAATATCAGTCTTATTGACCATTGCTCTACCTAATTTTGCATAATCTTCAAACAAATGAATATTTCACTTCAGATCATTTCCTATATCATTAATGTAGGATTCAAATAGTAATGACCCCCCGAGTACAGAGCCTTATGGCGCGGCACTAGTCACAGGCCTTCTACATCACTACACACCTGCATAGACTACTATCTGGTATCTCTGTCAACCAATCTCCTATCCTCATGACGAAGTTCATGTCTCCATACCAATTTGAAGTACTTTATGTATCAGAATTCCATGTGGCATCCCATCAAATACCTTTGCAAAGTCCAACAGTATGACCGTGTAACCATTACCTTAATCCATCTCAACTGTCACCTTATTATAGGTAAGTTACTGAAGTCTTCACAAAGCTATGCTATCCCATTCCCATCCACCTAGTTCTGAATTTTGTCTTTAAACAACTTCTCCAATATTTTGACCATCACTTCTGAAATACTAATTAGTCTATAATTAGCTACATCGGTCTTGGAACTACCTTTATGCATTGGAACTATTCTCCTTCCGTTATTATCTAAGTAAGACTTGAAGTAGGTCTACCTGATAAAATTATTAAATTAATAACTTAATGAGCCTCCGTATCTTAGTCGTTACAGACGAAGCCCTTTGGTCGGAAAGACCTGGGTTCGATTCCCGTCCGTGACCTGAGAAATCTTTATCTTTCGGCGAAAGGTGAGTTAGCCGGTCTCGTGTGTAGATAAGGAGTTTTTTCACCGGTAAACTCAGGTTTTTCGTCCCCCAAACAGTCCAAGCGGTCCCGTGAACACGCGCATCTACAGACATAGGACACTCCGGAAATAAGGGTTGATCGACCTATTCAGTGGGATTTCCGGTTTCGAATCGTAACGGGCCATTAGGCCTCATACGTCAAGGAAGAAGAAGATTATTATTAAGATTTTTATTTATTATTTTATTGATTAAATTATTAATTAAGAATATTTTATCAAAGATATCTAAGGATAGTTAAGCAAAGAAAGATAAACGAGACTAATTAAACAAAGATAGTTTAACAATGATAATAAGCAGAGAACAATCGATAATCAATAATTTTAGAGGTGTCGACACAGAAAATCAATAATTTTGTTTACAATGACAATTTCAATGTTTACAGTCCGTTTTTATTTTATACCAACAAGTGCTAGTCATATCTGCTGGAACTAAAAGATTATGCCATATCTCGATTATAAGCATTAAACAAAAAATAAAGAATGGGAGAAAAAAAAAAAACACGAAATGTGCACAAAATTTTTGTTTTCAGAAATTTTAATTTGCAATCAATAATTTTTGAAAGTACAATAAAAACGAATCATATGATCAATTACTTGTCACTTATTTTATTTAGTAATTACTCCAGGCCGATATTACTCTAATTCTAACTTAATCCATTCTAATTAATTAATTTCAGCAAGCCCCTGTGAGTGAACTGAGGCCGACGTCATCAAGTGGCAGAGGCAGATTTGCTTTGAGTGTTTACCCTCTACAACACAGTACAGTCACTTGAACTCGTGCAAACTATGATGGATTTTTTTTTTTTTTTTAAATCTGAAGAACAAAGTTTATGACCAATGATACATTTAATCAAAATACAAAAACTCATCCAAGTTACAAAACACATAGTTAAATATATTCAGCATTTGAAAAGCAAAACACATAAAAATATATTTATTTGGAGCAGCTAATTTTAGCAGAAAGAGTCGACAACGTTTTATGCATATTACACATTGGACCAGAGAAAGGTCGTTAAAGTTTGCGATTTAGTTTTAAATTATATTTTTCTTGGAAAGATTTCATTTCTTGTTGACAATTCTGGCATTTAAAGAATTTCGGTGCTAACAAAAAAAAAAAAAAAAGTATTTATTAATACCAAAAGTCTTTAAAATCTATTGTTATCAACAAGAAATGAAATCCTTCCAAGATTAAAAAAAAAAAAAAAAAAAAAAAAAAACATCATAAGTGTTTATAGAATCTCTGCCTAGTTTAAAATGCTTAATTATAAATATGCCTTGTTATGATTAGTATCTGAAGTTAATTCGTAGTAGATTGTGCTGAAAAAGCCATACTGTTTGATTATGCAGAGGAGAGAGGGAGGGAGGGAGGATGCGATCCAGCAAATAGCAAGACACAACTGGATGAGGACTGTCCATTGGAGGAAAGAATGGAGAAAATTGGAAGAGGCATGCAACAGCTCATAACAACATACAGTATATTAAAACATCTCAATGCTACAAAATAAATTTGAGGAGATTTATTTAAAAATTATACAGAAATTCCTCGGTAGTATAGTGGTTAGTATCCCCGCCTGTCACGCGGGAGACCGGGGTTCGATTCCCCGCCGGGGAGGTTTATTTTTACAAACGATAACTAAGATTGCATCGAATAATTTTCGCTTGATGTTGTCTAGAACAGTTTTCTATCCAGTAATTTGACTTTTCGTTGTTTTGAATTACAATCGAAGAAATGAAGGGTACGAGGCCAATATATTAAATGTTGGCAAGTTCACCTTTTCGCGAAAGGAAAAAAAAAAAATTCTCTCACTACCAGTTTTCTATCCAGCAAGATGTGAATAGTAAAGCAAGCTTATGTGGCACCTTTATATTTCGCAATTTAAAGTTATATAGTTTAGCATCAGTTTTTGAGCAGTTCTAATTAAAATGAGAAATAGGAATAATGAATAACATTTATTAAAAAATTATAAATCAATTATTAGACCAGTCATTACATATGAATGTGAATCATGGACTCTACCCCAAAAAGAAGAGAATTGATTAAGGACTTTTGAAAGGGAAATAATGAAAAAAATTTATTTACCAATTAAAGAGAAGAATAACAATTGGAAAATGAGAACAAGTAGTGAAATTAACGAATTAATAAATGGAGAAGATATTGTTAGATTTATTGTGGCATAATGAATAGCATCGATAGGCCACTTAGAAAGGATGGAAGAAGTAGAGGAGTTAAAAATATATATAAATGGAAAATAATTGGACAAAGAAGAAGAGGAAGACCTGAAAAGAGATGGTTAGATGAGGTTGAGAAAGACCTCGGAATTCTTAAAGTTAAGAATTGGAAAAGTGTTGCACTGAATAGAGTAGAATAAAAAATCTTGTGAAGCAAGCCAAAATCTATAAGGGGTTGTGGAACTAAAAGAAGAACAACAACAACAATCACATTTATTGAAAATAAAAATGCAAATGCATTATATTTAATGCTATATAATTAAAGTTTTATAGTTTACAAACTTTACATATACAGATAAAAATAAGAAAATTTAAAAAATAACAAAACCAATGGAGGTGATTATCAATAATCAATGTCTGCTACGATCCCAGAATTTTTTCGCAACCAGTAATGAATGGGTCGCAACCGACAGTTTATTAACCACTGATCTACGGCACATAAGCCAATGATAGCTACTATTATGGCAAATGACGTCACTGTGTAAGAATATAGTGTACCTTTTTTTTTTTTTTTTAAGATTGTCTAGGATCATTTTTTACTTGTTCCTCTTTTCCTTCATTGCATTTCCGTTTTCGCATTACTTTTTCTTGTTGGTTAGTATTAAAATTCTTCTAAAAAAACTAACTATTTCCGTCTGTTGATAGTATTACTACTTAGGGAAAAAAACTCTTACCTTTTGCATTTTATTCATTTAGCAGAAATGCATATCTGAGTGTATGATTATAAATCATAACATTCCAACTTTCTATGGTTCAATGAGAAACTGCGGACAAATGATTCAAAAAATATATATATTTGCAATTGTACTAGTTGTAATTAAATCTGGAGTCTGAAGTGATGAGTTCCGCTTGCTGCTGCACCATGCTGATGACTGGTCCGCATTTGGAGTAAATAGCATGAAGACTTATCTCCTGGTTGCACAGTTGGGGTTCAACAGGCCGGTGGAGGTGGTATATGGTCTGGAGAGCTTTTTCATCGCACGCCTTAGGTCCGTTGGTTATTATCCCACAAACAGTGAATGGTAAACGCTACAGGGACCTGTCAGCCGACCATCTCCATCCATATCTTCAGGTCTACCCGACCACAGTGCCAACTTTCAATTTTCTGTATCGGGCTGATACAACTACTGAGTGATTGGAGGAATATGACAACGAATTTGCCACATTGACTTGGCCCCCCCCAACTCCCCTGACTGTAACCCTATTGAACATGTGTGGGGTATGCTAGAACGGGGATGTGAGAACTGCCAATCCTCCTCCACAGAACAGCGTGAACTGATGGAGTTGCTGCAGCAAACATGGGTGGAGTTATGCACGAAGGATGTTCGACATCTTGTGGAATCTGTTCCTAGGCGTCTGCGAGCCGTGATTGCACAGAGAGGTGGACCAACGCGTTATTAAATGGTGTTCCTAATGCAAAGGTAACTCAGTGTGTGTGTGTGTGTGTGTGTGTGTGTGTGTGTGTGTGTGTGGATATAGATACATATTATCAAGTTTGACAATTGAGTGCTTGGAAATGAAACCCGATTCATAACTAACAAAATCTCTAGTTAGACTTTTTTGTTGTTGTTGTTTCTTTGTTCTTTTTTTTTAACAATATGCCAAGATAATTAAGTCCAGGAAGTTAACATCATATTCTTCAATTGCAAGCGTACCTCTGCTGTTTTATTTGTTTCCAGAGAACTCGAAAAATGGAGTTTCCTAAGAAAATCAAAACCAATTCGGTATGCATATTGGCTAACTCATATTCTGCAAAAGTTATTGTAAATATTTTTGGTGTTTTAGATATCTCTCCAAATGAAAAAGCAAGCATCATTCAATCCCGTGAACCACGGGGGGGGGAGGTGAGGGGTGTTCTATTCGGGTTGATTCTGCTTCACACATTTCGACATGTTTGGTGATACCTTAAATGCATCTACAATCCCAGTAGTAGCTTGATGTTTCGCCCAGGTCATCGCCATCAAAACAGATGGCGATGACTTCCTTTATTCCTTATTTTATTTTTTTCTCCTCATCATAATAATTGTTCAGAGATGGCGTATTTCATTTTGTAATCACTTAGCTTACTTTGTGGTGTCTTGGGCTAGTTGCTGTCGATCAGATATCTTTGAAATATTTTTCACAAGATAATTTACTTTCAATCACTTCATCCAAAGGATTATCTATTCTTCAAACCGTCTTACGAAATTCAGTTTTCTGAATATTAAGCATTCATTTATTCCAGGTCTTCAGTATTATCCAATTTGGATCTCTTCTCTTTAAAACCTCAATTCTGAAATCATCCCTTCACTATTAGCTTCCTCGAAAATACCACTTTTGATATTTTCCAGTTATTAATTTTCTCATTAAACGTAAATTCCTCTTTTACTTTCAGTCAATTGCAAAATTTTATTTCGGCGTCATTCTCGATCTTTTAAAAATCTTGAGAATTTTATGGCCTTCCTTACTTCAATAGAATGACCTGTACGTAGATGAATACCATCGCAACCAATCATTTCCGATTATTAACAAACTGATCCCAGAAATGAATAAAGCCACAATTATATGCAGTAAACAACCTTCTTGGATTCCAATTAACACCATTGCTTTCACCAAGAATTTCTTCCTGTGAAATCTACGCTTTACGTTAATCAAAATAACCGTTTTATCTTCTGATTACGCGACTAATATCAGAGCAAAGAATCGTTCTGTATCTCCTGTAGTTCTGCATTACCCCAGTTTAAAATAATTCGAAACTTGCCAGCATAAACATATGAACAATTCCCGTCATTTTCCATACAGATATCTTCCCTTTGTTTCTTCGTAATTTATCTTTTAATACGGAGCGTAATAAACCTACCACGAAATAATGGGACTCTTGTGAACCATCTCTAAAATTTGCAACACAAGTACAGCCATATGCTTCAATTCCATTTTAAAAATATTTATTTATCAATTAGCAGAACACTTAAAAGTGAATGAATTTTCTTAGCTTAGATTTTCACAGATATTAAGAAAATTCTAAAGATATTTCAAGGAATGGTTCGTTACTTTATATATAAAGGAGAGGCAGGAAATAAAATATATTGCAATTTAGAAGTAAGTGCACATGTCTGACGATAGATGGCACCAAGAAAAAAAAAAACGTTTTTGTGTTCATGGGCTTTACGTTGCTTTCTTGACCCTAGGTCTGAAACAAAATTACAAAATTCGAATATTCGAGAATTTTTTTTTTTCTAGGACTTTTTTAAACCGATTCCTGAGGTAATCGATCAACAAATACTCATTGATAAAAATATGATCTCTTGATCCATTTTAGACATTCGCGTCATATTTTTGCCGCCAGTGGTTTTAGATTTCAAAAGAAATCGTTTGTCAGCCAATTTCTCTGGAACGCTTTTAATTTTGATGATCACCGTGGCTTCAACATAAGCATAAGCTGAGAGTGAAGAATTTGTGGTCTTTTGAATGCTCTTTCAAAAATAAACAAAAACAGGAATGCAAATTTGATAACTTATATGCTTATAGTTGAGTACAACGTTTCTAATTTTTCTCCAATTTCATATAACGACTTTTTTTTTTCTTATATATATTGAGAGGATCTTCTACTAATTAGTGAAATATTACAAGAAACTCACAGGGGTATATTTACCAACTGCAACTGTGTTACTGCTCTGTATTGGTGGATTACATTCCCTGATTGTTACTTTATGTCATTATCTCCGCATTGAGTTCCGTGTTTGTGCGTTAGTATAAAATTTAGTTAGCTGAAACAGAGCAAGGATGAATTGAGATCAATGACATCGTTGATAAGGCGAATCACAGGAGGTGGACTAAACTGTAATTGGTGCAATGTTCGTTGATCTGTGTACCGCCCCTTCAGCACTACCATGTTGCCAGATTCCCAGAAATCGATAACACTCATTTTCCTCAGCTTCCAAAGTCCACTTCACTTTTGACATGACGGTTTAATGTTCTGCAGACATCAAGGGAAATATGAACTTTGATTTTTAGCTGATTATTCGAGAAATAGAAAACCTGTTTATTTGAAACGTAACTAAAGAATAAAGAGTTTCACTTATTTCTTACACAACCTTTGGAATGAATGGAAAAGCTTTAACTAAGGTTTTTTTTTTTTTTCCTACTCTCAGGAACGAAATTTTGATGGGGTTCCAGAAAGTTTTCATTGAGTTCACATGCTTGGGCCCCTATTGTCTTCTGCTTGTCTTGCAATTCAGAGTTTCACAAAAAAAAAAAAAAAAAAAAAACACTACTAGAACTCTATCGGATTCAAATAGTATTACGCGTAGTAATATTGTCATTTTCACTTATTATGGCTGGGGGGTGAAGAAATGACGCTGATGTCCTGAATAAATGCTGCATTAAATATATATATATATATATGTATATATACATATATATATCCCGAACACCCTGTATATATATATATATATATGTATATATATATATATATATATATATACAGGGTGTTCGGGATAAATTTGACATATTTATAATTAATTATATTTTTCCGTAATTTGACATATTTCGGGATAAATATGTCAAATTTATCCCGAACACCCTGTATATATATATATATCCCGAACACCCTGTATATATATATATATCCCGAACACCCTGTATATATATATATATATATATATATATATGTATATATATATATATATATATATATGTATATGTATATATATATATATATATATATATATATATATATATATATAAGTGCTATTTCTTGTGATCAGATGTTTCCTTGAAGGATTTTTTTTCCAACGTGCAAAAATAAAATAAAAATAAAAATTCTCACAGCTTTTATTCCCTATAGGAAGTAGGCGAGATCGTTTTAGCCCTATCTATCTTTCGGAGACTAATAGATTAAGTCTTCTAAACGTTATGAAGAATAATTTCGTCACAAAATTCACTTGGCGCCATCTATCGATCAATCGTAATAACACGTTATGGAATATAAGGAAATTATTTATTAAAATAAAGAGCCAAAGGCTTCATTTCGGTGATGCAAAATTATATAAATTAAGTGGATATTGAATCCAACATCATTTGAAAGCCGAATATAGAAACTATAAAAATTTCGTGCGAAAATTGACCAGAGAGCTTGCTGGAAAACACAGCCGCAATACTACGAGTTACCCTAGCTCTTTGGTCAATTTTCGTAGGAAACTATAGTTTCTGTATTCGGCTTTGAAATGATGTTGGATTTAATATCCACTTAATTTATATAAGAAAATTATTTTGAAATGTCACTAATTGTAATTATCTGTTTATTTATTTTTTAGTGATTAGTTTTCCTTCTCGATGAATATCTTGAATACCTTCACTGTCAGCAGTATATGTTGCTCTCCTTTAAAACATTGCATGGGTGTTGACAGCAGCAATGCAAAAACTGCTTATAGCAATAAATGTCATCATCATATTAACACTAGAGGTTTTTTCTACTACAGGAAGTTTTTAAAATGTCTGTACGCAATCAAAAAACCAGTATATAATGCTTTTTTCGTGTTTTGCGTATCTTGACACAAAACTACCCAGTAATGTGAACTTCTTAAAAATCACGACACATCATTGATTTATAGGTTATATTTGGATAGTTAACCATAAAATTTAATGTTACATCTCTTCGAATTTAGAAAATTTGAATGAAACAGTAATTTTCCTCTCCTTTCGCCTCTTTCTGCCCTTAGAACAGATCTCCTACTAAGTGAAAAAGGACATGGTATTTTGATGCAGTCGGTATGCTCTTCCTCTGCTGCATCCCCTAAGAACGAGGATTTTATGCCTGTAGATATCTGTGCCGAGCTTTCTTAGCTCAGTCGGTTTCAACGATGCGCTTTAATTCAAAGATTTGAGTTCGAATTTTGTGTCAGTTTTCAGTTGAAAGTGAGTTAGCCGAGCTGCGTAGGCTTTGTGAAATCAGATATAAAAGGTATTACCAGTTAAAGAAGAAGTTATCGTTTGATACAGGATACAATTTTCTTTTTTAGTGATGTAATGTCATTCCACTAAGACGGTTTACACATTTATTACTTCAGTAACTTTTAGGGAGACTACACTCCTGTATCACTCACACCCCCTTGTCGAACCTATAAAGCACATGCTGTCATTAATCCAATGAACATCACAGCACGTTGGACATAAGGGGGAGGGGGAGAATAAAAGACATTAAAGAATTCCCCTAATGTGAAAAAAAAAACGGATATTACAAAAAATAAAATAAAAATACAGTAAAATGAATCAAATTCGCATTTTTTTCCCCCTTGCATTAGAAGTCAGCAATCACAATGTCTCATTTATGATATCTCATGTATCAGGCTTTTATACAATACCACACGAAACCGGATCACCACCTGTTAGCATGCACTTGACGTATTCTAAGAAATGCGTAAAAGTAGCACTTAAACCTATTCTAAGGAATGAGTCCAAATAAAATGTCACCTTTCGTTCATGGTTTCGAAAGCTGTCTGCATGACCCTTAAGCAAAAAACAGAAATTAAGATATGCGTGCTCACGGAGTTCGTTGAAATTAATGGTTCGTATCATGATTATTGAGTTTTTTAAAATAATTTTAAATAAATGAACAAGCAAAACATTTCTGAAAAATCCACACATTAATATATAAATAATTTTATATATTAATGTAAGTTTATGTAAGTTTTTATTTCAAAAAAACCTCACCGATCATTGCAAAGATCGGCTTTATTATCAGCATGATCAGGGGCGGCTCGTGCATAGGTACTACGGAACTGCAGCACCCCCAATTTTACTCGATATATAAATATATTTATTAATTTATTTATATCTGCTTGTAATATTTAATTTTATCATCAACAATCCTATACAATTCTCTTATTTTGTATAAAATAATAATAAAAAGCCATCTTGTAGCACTTAGGAGGGCGAAGGACGTTGGCAGCACCGTGTTTACCACAGTGTCATATTGCTACGCGCGCAAACATATGCGTGTCATTGTGAGATGCGAGCTATTAGCGTAATGCGGCACTGTCCGTCGCGCAGTTCCACTGTTGTTTATGTGCAGTTTATGGCAGTAGTAGATCGTGTTTACTCCGTCTCTTTAAATATTTGGACATCACAATTAAAGACATAACATTTGTTATAGATTTTATTTTAGAATATTATTAGGGTAACGATAATGGATTTTATTTTAAAGTAATTTTGAATTATACTAAACTGTATAATTTGATCGATAATAAACAATATTTTTTCATGTTTATTTTTATTTTTTTATAATTTTTACCATAATTTTGATATTTTATCCAAGACGTATGTTCTTACAGTGTGTATATATATTTCGAAAGTTGCAGCACCCCACGATTTCAAGCCACGAGCAGCCACTGAGCACGATATTTATATACAGTAATATACAAATACACAGTATACTAATCACACGTCTTATATCCTTATACAATGATTAGAATTTCGACTGACGATTAATACTCTTCTTTTTTTCTTTACTTTAGCATCAGTCCAAAGAAAAACGAAGAATCATCCTTCGCATTGTACCTCAACTCTTTTGGCACAACTTTGCGGCAATTTTCTGTTTTTTTTTCTTCTTCTTTATTTTGATTTCGCTTAGAGATTCCATAAGCACAGAGACAGTATGTAATGGGTATCCAATACGCGCGCGCGCGCGCGCGCGCGTGTGTGTGTGTGTGTGTGTGTGTGTGTGTGTGTGTGTGTGTGTGTGTGAGAGAGAGAGAGAGAGAGAGAGAGAGAGAGAGAGAGAGAGAGAGAGAGAGAGAGAGAGCCCACCCGCACATGCTGTGGCTAGTTTTTCTATTTTCGTAGAAAAAAAATCCCATCCTGCTACCGGCTGAGACTGGCTATCTCAGCCTTAGTTGAAAACTCCTCCGAAATGTCCCTCCTTTCTTCAAAGGGATTTGAATTAAAGGTTTTCCAAACAACGGGCACTTGACGTTCTTCCGACTGCACCAAGGAGGAGTCGCGTTGGATTTGGAACTGAGATTTTATATAAATAATTCTTTCCTGTGACATCTTGGAAATCTGGTAAATAGAGCAGACAACAGCGTGAGCCAGATGAAGTCAACTTTCACTGCGAATCATCTTCTCTTCCTCCATCGTTGTTCATCTCTTGGTCTTCACTCTGACTATTTCCAGTATCCATTCATTGAAAAGCTACAAGGAAAATAAGAAATTCGGATTTTTTAAACTGGATTTCTCGGATGGGATTACCCATACGGAGAAACACTAGTACAGAGCAGAGAGTGCATCGTCCCTCCCCCTTCTGACGGGAAAATACCTGGGGCGTTCGTGTCCCCATCCATATCTTCGAGGTTCAGTTGCTCTGTCTTAATATTTCGCCCCAAAATCAGCGTTTCTTTTAGCGCCCATCCTACAAGTTTCCTACACTTATTTGACGAGCTTGCTCTGAGATGGATGCGCCGGTTTCAATCATACAACCCCACTGTGTATGATTGAAAATGATGCAGTGCTCCAATCCCCATGACATCGTTACCTGCTTTTACTGGGTCTTTTTTTTTTTCCCACCGATTCCTTCCGCAGTTAGTCTACCTTTGAATTTTTTTCTTCCAGAAATTTGTTTTTAGCCTGCCAACTCATGAAAATCAACCCATGGAACTCAGGCATTTTTAGACAATTTATAGTGTTAGGGACAATGAGATGGCGGCAAGTGTTAGCAACGCTCTCTTCCCCTATGCCAATTAAAATCATTGATAGTCTTCAGCTAGATATCTGAAATTGGTTAAGAATGAAGACTAACTTACCATCGAAAAGAGCGAAAACGGCGGCATCATCTACTCTTCTTGGGACATAAAAGCTTGTGTTAGCAGATCATTCTGATTCAGATAATAATATATTAGTTACGGTTTAAGATCACAAGATGGCAGCAGCTGTTTGCTATACTCTGAACTTTAACCATTAAAATGCATTTGAACACTTCACCTATTTTTGATGGCTACAGGTGAAACCTGGCTGGCTGCATAACAATTTCGAAAATCAGTTATAGCTAAAGCATCGCTGTCTACTTCCTTTGTACAGAAAGAAAGGAATTACTCGATTGATTTATTTCAAATTTTAGTGTTGATGTGAAGCCCTCTCAAAATGGTATTTGCATTTTTAGTACTCAATACCAGAAGAAAGATATTACAGGCTGATTCTAATCGATGACTAGAGGAACTTTTTCTAGGCCTTTCACCTGCTAGTTGCCAAGTTAGTCGATCTTTGGCACAGGCAAATAGAGTTTTTCCTGCCTAAAATTCGGATTTCTCCACACAGCTGAATCAATCGACTATCGAACTCATACTGTTTCGTACGCTTGTCACACTTTAGGGTCTCCAATCTTCAACTAGTTAGGGCTGAAGGAACTCCTTTCACTTCGTTTATAATCTTATTAGAGAAATTACTATTATTAGGGGTTTTTACTTCCCAGTAACTCGGATGTTTATTCCTGAATCTCAAGAAATGCACCATAGATCTGAAACAAATACAGACGATAATATATTGCTTGGAAAGAAGTTAACGGACAATGTAGTGTGAGAAACAAACAGCCATGGCACCCACTTTTCAGTGCAATAATTGCAGCAATCCTACAGGGCATACTTCCCACAAGCATACGAGAGTGATCAATGGGATTTCTGACCATTCTTCCTGTAGGCATATAATGAGGTCCTGGATTGTTGTGGAACTGGCATCCCTTGATCTCACAGTCACTCCAGTTCATCCCACAGATGTCCAGTAGACTTGAGATCAGGGCTCTGTGGAGGTCAGTCAAGTGTGATGACGTTCATGTTCACAAACTATGCAGTTATGGAAGCAGCCTTATGATATGGTGCATTGTCTTGCTGAAAGAGACCATGGTCAGTTCCATAGAAACATCACAAAGGAAGCATTACATCGTTCAGAATGTTCAGATACTTCTCCAAGTTCAATGTTGGTGGCACCACAAACAGAGCTCCGAGGTCAAACATACCATCTCACTGCCACCTCTGTATTTTATGACTGGGGTTACACAATCTGATAAGATACATTCACTGGGCATCCGCCACACCCACACCATCCCATCTGCTCAGTAGAGGGTGAAGCGTGATTCGTCGCTCCATGATACAACTTTCCAACCTTCCATGTCCCACTTTACATGCTTTGCACTACATCGTCCTCAGTAGTGCTTTGCACTACTGAGGACGATGCCGCATGTTGATTCGGGTAATGTGGGGCTTGTATATTGTGATCCTACCACCGAAACCCATGTTATGAGCTTCGGTTCTGAATGTTTATGTACAGATTCGTGTTCCAGTCGATGCTCGGAACTCCGCATTCAACGTGTCGGCCAACGAATGACAGTTTGACATATTATCTTCGTAGCATCCTAAGGTCACGTTCCGTAGGTGCGGAAGGTCGTCCACTGTGGGAAGGACTAGCAGTTTACTTTCTGCGCTTCCATCTCGGTATGGTATCACTGATTGTTGACCTGGGATGGTCCAATTTGTCAACAATTTGCTGAACAGATAGACCTGTAACAATGCATGCTATCACAACGCCTCTTTTAGATTCTGTCAGTTCCCTTTTCGCAGCCATTTTACCTGGACACAGTTGCACGACTTGGGAGCATCACATTGCTCCAATTTATGCTGGCTACAAACACGTGACTCGTTATATGCAGTACCGTCGACAGGGTGTAGCATAGAAGCAGCCTGCCTCATGGCGCGGCTTAATAAGGGCGCTCATTCAGCCATATTGCGATGGGCGCCATCGCTACAAAAATTGCGAAAAGAAGTTTTTCCAAGGTTAAACTGATTAAAAATTATTTGCGAACAGCAATGACCCAAGAAAGATTGGTTGTTCTAGCAACTATATCGATAGAGGCGGACATACCTTATAATATAAATGTAGAAGAGCTTATAAACAGTTTTATTGTGCGATATCTCCGTAGAGCAAACATTTAATTAATATTATTATGTAATCGTTTTGCATTAATGTTTCTCTTGTAATAAAAACAAAATAGCAATTGGAGATTTTCTTATATTTTTGTCTTATAATCCATCAGAGGCGATATTTAATTGTTTGCCTAAGGGCGCGATCTAATCTAGCGATGACCCTGGTTACATGGCACTCCGCGTCTCGCCCATTGTGGTGTCCGTTGATATCTTTCCAAGCAGTGTATTTTGAGTTAGAGTGATGGACTACGAGATGGTAGCAGTTGACTGCTGTACTCTTTTTCTCGGATCATTGATAATTTTGGCTATCAATGACGGCCAAAGGTGTAGCGTGGCTATAGATTTTCAGAAAACTTAGGACTAAAACGACGTCGCCTATAAAGCGCATTAGTAGAGAAATAATAATCATTATTATTATTCATTTTATTTTATTAATATGTTTATTTATTTTGATCTGATGATTGGATTATCAAACTACTCTTTCGTGCACATGTATAAATTAGCTTCAACTTACACTCTGAAACTTCCCTTTGAATCGCATTAAGAAACGCAGTATTTTCAGAGTAACGGTACCTGGAAATATCAGAAATTAGTTATTGTATTTCTTCCAGGGATTATCGGCACCCACAAATTGTACCATTAAAATATGTTTTCACAACCACTGATGGGAATCTGCATTTTAAATGACATAAATTTCAACTGTTACATTCTAGTAAACACGAAATTAAATGAGTTACTGTTGATCTTTTTAATATGGATGTTTGATCATTTCGATAAAAATGCGTAACAGCGTTGCTATATTTTCAAAATGAAGTAAGTTTGGAACAGGGACAAACGGATAGCACAGCAGTGGCTACTGGAAGAGAAAGTGTGAAAATATTACATTTCCGTAAATCCACAAGAATGTCATAAGGGATGTAAAGTAATAGAACATTTATACAAATTAGATGGTTGCTTCGGAACCGGTGTGAGCACGTGAACACTTTGGCTGTAAATAATTTCTCTCTCTGCTATCAGAAGAATCTGCACGAAGAAAAATGTTACATACAAAAAGATTTCATTAGCTACGAGGACTGTTCTTGCAGCATGCCGCCTTAAAAAAATGCTTCGTCTTTATGTATGCTGCTCATGTGTTGTGAATAAGTATGCATTTTTCTCTACATTTCTATTGTTGAAAATATGAACCCTTCCCTCCTCCATGACAAGCTTTGCAAACAGATAAAATAAGAACCATTTTGGTGGAGCTCAAAACCGATAAGCCAGGCTAAATCTTTATTTATCCTGGCTATATATAACAATGCAATCTAATAGGCACTCCACGGATTTTTGTTGTAGTCATAAATAAATCTTGTGGTTGTTAACATTGGCTAATATGTTCAATTCAGAGAATGTGTTTTTCTCTTTACGTACTAACTTGTTCATTTTCCTCACAATCGATTTTAAAAAAAAATATTATGTTTTTTTTTTTTAAATCCCATATATATATATATATCGAGTGTGTAGAAAAGAATATTTTTCTTCTTTCTTTTCCCTTAGCATTTTTTTTTTTTTTTTGTATGACTGATCTTATCAGTCACCTTTCCAGGAAAGTGAAAATGTTTCTGATTATTTCGAAATAAGGAAAAATAAAGAAACTATGAGGTTGCCGAAACTTGATGAAAGAGAGCCCATATGAACTGCAGTCGCAAATATTTTCTGATTGGTTAGTTAGCGTCGCCTGAGGCGAGGAGTGTTTTATAGTTGTTGCTCCTGCGAAGGATGTTAATATTCAATTTAATTTATGTTTTTTTAGCAATAAGAAATGGCGGATTTCCCAGAGGAAGAGTCAGTAGTTCGTATTCAAGAACATCGGACATTATCAATTACGCATTCAGAATTTAACAGCATTACTTCTAACGAAACTGGTTCACCTGAATCGGATGATGACCATATTAGAATCGCTGAGGAAAAGCTTATCAAACACGGGGAAGATAATAATTTCGTATATAATCTCAATCCCAGTGGTAAGTTGCTATTCGTTATAAGTAATGAATGTGAGGTTATGACCGGTTCTCATTCCAAAACAAAAATTATCAATTTATAATATTATGTGTGTGAAATGCCTTCCATCTGTTTTCTGATTATCACCGTGATCTTTGATGAATTGGAATTGGTACTGGCAAGCTGTCAACAAAATTGTTTAGCAGCTCTGTATTAGCTGCTATAGATAATGAGTTTATGGGATTCATTCTTCTCCCCCTTATAATTTTACGAAGTTCCGATTTAATCTATGATAATATTAGATTACTATATTTTTTTAATTTAAATTTAAATAGTGCTCCTGAAGTATCATTTATTAGCATTTCACCGATTTTTTGTTTATAGAAGGACAGGATGAGTAAAAAAAAAAACATAACCGAGAAAGAATAGAATCACCCTGATAAAGATGACTTGAAACATTGTAGTGGGGTACTAGTTTTTTTTCTTTCATTCTTTTTTTTTTTCCTCCTGAAGTATGAAATTTAACAGTTTTCTTAAAACATTACAGTTGCGTAATATTTTATGAAACAGATTTTTTAATGCAGTGTAACGTCTGCTACTTTATTTATCTAATTCTATACTTCTGAACAGCGAAATAATAATAATAGTAATAAATTTCTGTTGGTATGGAAATATTTTACAGGTGACTGAAATAATTCATGTAAATTTTGCAATAGCCTTAATACCAGGAATCTAGAAGTGCTTCCTTGTACCTGCTACAAACAAAAATGAATTGTTCTTCCCCACCCCTCACAAAACAATATGATATTAAACCCTACCAAAAGGGCTTTCTTAAGTTTTCAGTGCAGTGCCACTTGATACCATCATAGCTATATTCTTGCCTAGTGTCTTATATCCATTCAGCTAAAAGATTTGATTGGCTGCTCTGCAGATTTCTTTTTTGATGGAGAGACAATTGTGGAAAATGCACTTAAATAAGAAAACACACATAAATGCAGCAAAGATTTTTTAATAAGTTCATACTGTAAAACACGGATATTTCAATTAGTGCATCACTGACAGTCTTTGGTGTAGAATAAACAATGCAAAATTCGAATATTTGCTATAAACAGTGGTTACCTATTGAAGTGTCAGGTTGCAAACTCCTACTACACTATTAGGATGTTAAAAAAAAAAAAGTTGACTACTGCTACTAATAACAGTCTCTCAGATTATGGGTATGGGAGAGTTCATCATTGAGGTTTAGGTAGTAAACTGTAGGATGTAGAACCTCAGCAGTCATTTTTGATTAGGCGTTCAAATTTGTAGATATTCTATGTAACAAGTTTTCATCATTCCAAAGGATCCTGTGGTTGGCATGTTCTGCACACTGGTCTTATACTCAATCAATTAAATGTCACAAGTCCGACCTTACAGAAGAAAATGTAATTAACAACATTAACCACAAGATCCTTTGAAATGATGCAGAGTTGCCACATAGAAGCATCTACAAATTCGAACACTGCTGCAAAGAGTGCCAAGGTTCTTTTTCATCCCAATCTAAACCCCAATGATGAACTGGCTATCCCTGATCAAAATTTAGAAAATTGTTATTAGCAACTTTTGTGTCTTCCCCCCCCCCCTCCTCCAGAATTCCAATAGTGTAATAGCTTGCAGCCTTGGCACCCTTGCAATGCATATGACAAGATAACATTATTTATGTCATACAGTTTTAATTTGTTGTATTTTAATTTTCCATTGTTTATTCTATGCTGAAGATGGTATCGTTAGACAAACCAAAAGATATGTATTGTATAGTATAATCTTATTAAAATATATTTACTGTAGTTAGATTTAGTGTAATTACACGTTTCTTATGAAATGGTGATGCTCTGAAGGTTGTAGATGCTCTTTTAGCCTTTCCAGAAAAAGCTATGAATCTGAATTTTATTAAATAATTTTTATAATTTCTCTTTCATTTTTTATATTTCAAAGCATATATATATATATATATATATAATGCTATGTATGTATGTATGTTTTATTTGATAAGAGTTATTTGTTAAAATTTCTCAAAATTCAATTATTTGTTTCCTGTTAGACTGGTAAATTATATATAATTTGTCAGTGGATGGAGAGAACAGTCAAGTGTGCATTTAGCCATCCCTGAAACAAACGAGTGTATGTACAGAAATGAGGTTGCAATGCTGAATGAAGTTTCACAAGTTTCAATTCTGATGGGTTGGTAATAATATTACACAAGGGGATTTTGAAATGCATCTACACAAATGCCAAAAATATTAGAAATAAAGGAGAGGAGTTTGGGGCATTGGTCTGCTCGACTTGGTCAAAAATTATAAGCATCAGTGAAAAATGGTTGACAAAAAATTATACTATTAGAGGGATAGAATGTAAAATGGTACTGTATTTGCAGGGAGGATAGAGGGAATAGGATAGGAAGTATGGTGTATTGTGGATGATAACTGAAAAACTTCACCAAAAAATTAGAAGAGGATTTAGGTCTAGGAGAGATAGTTAATTTGAGACTATCTGGTGTGAGATAGATGTCAATAGGTCTATAGCAGCAACCAATAATATATTGTTGGTTGCTGCTATAGGCTAGGGGATCCATAGAAAATGTAGATACCATGCATTGGCAAATTAGCACAAGTGCAGGCTGAGCAATTATTATGGATTAGAGGGAGGAAAGGGAGCATGGCAAGATGGAAGTGAAGTTTATACAGTTACTAATGGGCAATTACCTGAAACAATTACCAGGAGTTTGAGGGTGCTGATTTGGTAATAGCATAAAAGTAACTTGGATAGAGGGAATAGGATAGGAAGTATGGTGTATTGTGGATGATAACTGAAAAACTTCACCAAAAAATTAGAAGAGGATTTAGGTCTAGGAGAGATAGTTAATTTGAGACTATCTGGTGTGAGATAGATGTCAATAGGTCCTCCTACTTGCACTTAATAAAAAAACTCTTTGGGATTTCCTTTTGCCTGCTCTGCTAACTTCTCATAATCTGATTTTGCCTTCCTTACCATTTACCTTTCTTTCCATATACAAGTGACTTCTGCATTACTCCAGCCTTGGTATCACTTCTGAGTCCCACTGATGAGACCTGAATAACGGTCGAAACCAGTCTTGGTTGTGGCCCTTCCCATAATGCATAGCATTATACATGTCCATAAGGATATGTGCTTTGCATTATGGGATACTAAAGCAATTGATGTGAAGTCATTAGCCTCTATATACGAGTTGTCCTCTCATGAAGTTACTTCATTCAAAAACTTTGTTTGCTTACACTTAGATAAAGGATGAAACCAAGAATATAATTTCTTAGCATCTTTAATTTATGGCCAGATAGAAGTTGTTGGTATCAGATTTTCACTTTAAGAAAAATAGTTGAGAAATCATGGGAATACAACAAGGATCTGTATTTAAGTTTTATAGATCTGGAAAAGGCTTATGGCAAGTTGGACAGTTTTACTCTTGCCTTACCATTTCCTCTGAATTAGTTCTACAATTGTATGGTGTAACCTGGTATTATAAACAATATGTGGTCTGTATTTAAGTTGTAAGTCAGTAGTTAGAGTAAATGCTTAGAAAGACATTCATCTATATACAACAGAATGGTTTCAGGAAGATGATTTGATGTAAAATAAGGTGCAAGACAAGGATGCACACTACCTTTACTTTTATTCATCATCTATGTGTAATAGGGTAGCCAAGTGATTAAGGTGATGAACTGCTAATCCATTAGTTTAAATTCCCATCCTCATTGTTCTCATATTTTATAATATAAATGGTTAGTATGAATGATCTTGGAGGTAGCATGAATTGAGTGATGATAGTTCTGAGGTTAATGTTATGAATTGTGAAGCAGAATGGTGTGCAAGAGAAATTACAAGCATATTGTCCAGATGTGATAATGCGGAATTGAGGAACAGGACAACAATAATGAATGACATGACAAGTGAGAATGTGTTTAGAGATCTGGAATATGTGGAGGCTTGCAGTGCATGTGAAGATGGAAAGATGTCATCTGGAGAGACTGCTGTTTTCTGGATAAGTGAGAGTGTTAGAACAGGGGAAACTCAAGTTGCCATGGCGGATGCCGTTGTGGGGATAGCTGCTTGGGAGATACATGAAGGGTATGGTATATTACCATTATTACTGGCAACTCCAAAGAGTTCTTAGACTTGTCAAGGGAGGCCCTAAACATCGTGTCAAGAACTATCAAACATTTACACCAGTGGCGGCCTGTACATAAGCACTGTGACACTGCAGCACCCCCCCCCCCAAGGAAAAAATGAAAAATTTAAATTTTGTTTGCGTTTATAAATAATAACAATGCTTACAACATTATATAAATGCAATACAACATGTTAAAGGTTACAGCTTATGTTTTGACAGTAATTGAATAGTTAATAATTGGAATTGTTCGATTAACGCTTTAGATTATGAAACAAATACACTGCGATCTAACGCAGTGTCGATATTAATACATTCGACCAATCGTAGTCAGTCTCAACGATATTCGTTTGTGCTTGTAATTGCACGTTACAAGTCATTCCCGACACTGCTCATTTGGGCAGTGTATCGCATGCTTGCAACGTTATTTTTATGAGATATGAAACTTTTATTATTGGTGTTTGTTCATGGTGAGGGTGAAATATTTTTAATAAAGCAATTTTTTAATATGTACATTTATTTATTAATAAATTGGTTACTGATTAGGGAAAAAAAGAATTTTTATTTATTTTTTTATTTTGTATATACAGCACCCCTACTTAAAATTTTCACTGGCCGCCACTGATTTACACAGTCATATTTATCATCTATCATACTTTGCTTTGAACTCATTCACAGTCATGGCACCTACAACAGACTCTGGCAACCTATTCCACTCATTCCAATTGAAAAAAAAACTAGTTCTAATTCCCTTGCTAACTACACTCTTACCCTGTTTCCATGGATGGCTCCTAGTTTTCCCACCACCACACCTTTTCTGAAAAATTTCCACTGAATTAATCTTGTAAAAACTCCTTGCCTTTGTCTCAGTCATATCATCCCCTTTCTGCCTATCAACCAGTTTCTGTAACCCACAAATCTTCAATCTGTTCTTGTAAGGTTCAATCTATAGACCTGTTACCATCTCGGTCACTTGCCTCTGGATCCTCTCCACCTCCTCCTTATCAGTGTGGAAGGATATGATGTGTTTCGTGAAGATAGAAAGAGTAAAAAGGGAAGGGGGGGTGTGCTATTGATGATAGAGAAAGAGTTATGTCCATTCAAGATAGAGATGCAAGGGTGAAATGATGGTAGTGGTTTTGAGGCAGTATGGTGTGAGATAGAGGTGAATAGAATGAAATACTCAGTTGGATGTTGTTATAGACTTGGTAATGTGGATGGTAGTGACCATGAAATGTATAATCAAATTAGCCAAGCAAATAAGAAAAGGGTGATCATTATAGGCAATTTTAATTATGGCAGTATAGACTGGGATGATGAGTTAGCAACCAGAAGTAAAGAAAACGAGTTTCTTGATATTATTATAAATAATAGATAAATTAAAAATAAATGAGATGTCAAATCACCTGCCAGTTGGTGAGAGTGACCATGAAGTGATTACATAGGTGCTTGCCAGCAGTGTGAGGATCTCTGTGAGGAAAGGATATTTATGGAACTACAAGGCTGGTGATTATGAGAAGCTTAGGAGACAGCTTGCAGGGGTATGGGATCAGGAGTTGGCTGGAAAGGAAATCAGTGCTGCTTGAGTGATATTCAAGAACTGTCTAGTAAAAGCAATGTCTAAATGTATTCCAAGGGTCAGAAGGTTAAATAAGGTAGTTGTGAAATGAATGAATGAAGAGATTAAGCATGCAGTACAGAGGGAAAAGGCATTATGGAGGCAACATAAGAGGTAATAATCAATTCCATGAGAATTACAAAAAACAAACAAGGAGGGTGACTTGGTTGGTAAGGGTAGCAAAAGTGAAGTATGAGCAGCAGTTAGCTAATGAAGCCAAAAAGAATCCTATGGAGTTCTTTTGATATGTAGTCAGCAAAAAAGAAATAAAGAATGATTATGGAGGGATGACATTGATTGGAGAAAATAGTATAAGGACAACTTCTGCAGAGGATATAGTTGAGATATTTAGTGAACAGTTTGTAAAGGTCTTTCATTCTTGTGAATTTGACATCATGGAGAGTTTGTGAGCAGTTGATGCTGAGAAGGAGAGACTGCCTATAAGTGAGAAAGAGATATATGAGAAATTGAGCAAATTTGATGTTAAAAAGGCTGTTGGTCTTGATAATATATCACCATGTATTTTGAAGGAATGTGCTCTTGTGTGTGTGTGTGTGTGTGTGTGTGTGTGTGTGTGTGTGTGTGTGTGTGTGTGTGTGTGTGTGTGTGTGTGTGTGTGTGTGTGTGTGTGTGTTCTTGACATGTTTGATATGAGTCTTGCACTGGGTCAAGTTCCAAAGGAGTTGAAGGAAGGCAAGATTGTGCTGCTACGTAAGGGAGGTGACAGAACTCAAGCATTAAATTATAGGCCTATCTATGTGTCAGTTGTTGTAGTTAAAGTGTTGGAGATGCTGGTGAGAACCACAATCCAGAATTAGATATAAAACAGTGATATTATCTTTTGATGAGCAGCATGGATTTGCTAAAGGGAGGTCACGTTTTAGTAATCTATTTAATGGACAAAGAGATGGATACACAGTAGTATATTTGGATTTTGCAAAGGCTTTTGGTAGATTACCACATTATAAGTTGATAGTCAAACTAGAGCAGATGGAGCTGGATATTAGACTAGTGCATTGGATTGGAGATTGGCTATCTGATATGTGTATGGGGGAGCAATGTCCTGGAAGAGGAAAGCCACTAGTGGTATGCCTCAGGGGTCTCTTTTAGGGCCATTTGTTTAACTTGTATGTTAATGATATTGGAACAGAATTAGAAGGGGATATTGTTTGAAGATGATGCAAAGTTGGGACGAACTATGAGGAATAGAGCAGATGTGCTGGCCTTATAAAAAGACTTGAATAGAATGAGTGAATGGGCATGGAGGTGGAGATGCCAGTTCAATGTTGCAAAATGTAAGGTTTTAAAATTTGGGAAACAAAGATAGGATATAGAATATGTGCTTAGTGAGGATATATTGTTGGAGGCGAAGAAAATAAGAGATCCGGAAGTGATGGTAGATAAGGATCAAAATTTAAAGAACATATTGCCAAAATTGTGAGGACAACACAACAAATTCTGGAAATGATGTGGAGGACACTGATTTATAAGGAGATTCTTGTTCCATTGTATAAGACATTGATTAGGCCACATAATGACTGCTGTGCATGCATTTGGTCACCTGGTTTACAAAAGGACAAAGAGATGTTGGAAAGGGTCCAGAGGTGAGACTAATGTAGTTTCTGATCTCTGGAATGTTGAATATGAGGAATGGTCAAGAAGTTACAATTTACAGAGTCTAGTGGATAGGAAGAAGAGGAGTGATATAATAGAGATGACAGTGGGTAGGGGATTGTTATAGGATTAGTGTTGAAGAGATTTTTCATGAAATGGTGGAAGATCAGGGGAAAGTAAGAGATCATCTCTGGAAGCTGTATAATGAACAGGGGAGTGAGAAGTAGGGTTTTTTTGCATGCAGAGTTGTGAATTATTGGAATGCCTTGTCTAGAATGTGGTGTCTGCAGAGAATTTGAAGGTGTTTAAGGCAAGATATGATGAGGTGTGTGTGTGTGTGTGTGTGTGTGTGTTAGATGAGCCTTTGACTCAATGGAGGCCTTAGGATAATAATAGTAATAATATTTCACCTCCAGTTTCTGAGACATTCTCAATGTTAATCAAATCAAAATATGGCATGCTTTAAGACCTGCTGTTTCCTTACAAATGGGGAAATATTGTAATCAGTTATGCACCTCTGCAGCATGGTTGGAAGAACAATATGCCCTTTGATTAGAAAAGACTTAAGTTCAGTTCTTGTCATAAGAGAAATTTTCATAATGAAGTTTTTTTTTTTTAGTTGAAAGTTGAAAGAAATCAAACAGAAAATGCATGCATTTAACCAACAAACTACAAATAGTGGGAAGTAGATGGGGTAAATAGATAGGGGATGGCAGCTTGTAATGGATTAAGTGGTGTCTTCTGTGATGAATCCTTGGACTTGTCAGAGGTGTCATGTAATAATAATGATGTTATTATTATTATCTACAACCTTGCTTAGCAAACAAGCCATTCAGATCCTTAGTCGAGGTCTTATTTAATACTCTAACAAATGTCTGGAAGAATAAGAAAATAGTAGCATCTCCCTTACTGGCTCTTGTTATGACTATTATATCCACACCAATACCTAAAAATAATACACTGCATATAACTGATAATACAGATTACCCTGTGCAGAACTCAGCCGCTGTATAGAAAAACTAAAACTAAAATGTATCAGCTTATTAGTGATCTTTGACATCATGCCATCGTTATTCACAAACATCCCTCTAAAAGAAATGTGAATCCCAAAAAGTGAAGATTTTTGTCTGACATCACTTGTGCTCTTTAAATTAGTAATTCAATCAGATTAGTTCATATGGATAAAGAAATCCATTTAACTTCTTTCACTAAGTATTTTTAAAGTGCAGTTTGAGGGGGGAAAAGCACTAACATTTGCTTTCTAATGTTCTCCAAATAGCTACTTTACATCATTATTATTGTTGTTGTTTGTTGTACGAGTCCTATAAAACTCTTTAAGTAACTTAAACATTTCTATCATATCCCCTATTTTTTTGCCTATCAACCAACTTCTGCAGTCAAAGCACCATCAATCTCTCATCATAGGGAACATTCCATAGACCACTCACCATCTTTGTTGCACTCCTTTGAATCCTGTCCACACCTTTCTCATTCCCAGGAGACTAGACCTGAGCACAGTAATTCAGATGTGGATGTATCAAGGACTTATAAAGAGGAATGACAACTTCCTTATCTCTACTTGTGTGTTCTTCAATAGTCAAGTATTATGAGCAACCTTAGCAATATGTCCTATAAACTTTAACTTTCTATGTACCTACCCACCCATAAATCCTTGGCTTCATCTATTTCATGGAGTACATATCCATCAGTGTGGTACACAACTTGTAATCTGTTCATCCCAAAATGCATAACTTGACATTTCTCTACATTAAACTGATACCCATTATCTTTTGTCCATATTGCTGGCCTGGTTGGCCGAGTGGTTAGCGTATCCACTCTCCAGCCACAAGGCTGCGGGTTCGAATCACACCGTGGGCATGGATGTTCATGATTGTCTGTGAAAATAGTAGTGGCGGTGGTTGGCGGTAGATGGCATTGGTGTAGATGATGAAGGTAGTTGCAGTTCTTTGTAGTTGGTGGATTGATTGGTAGAAATGGAGAGTTGTGGAGTAGGTGCCCTCTTTCAATGAGTCTTTGGACTCCCTGGAGGTGTCATGTAATAATAATAATAATACTGACAGCCTGTTTAAATAATCCTCCAAGCTTTCCACATCGCCTTGATTCATTATTTTGCATTATCAGCAAGCATCTGAATATTTCCTTTCAGGTAATTTCCTGATGTGAGATAAAGACCAATAAGAAAAAATATATGGTTGAGCAATTATTATGGGGGACTTCAAGTATGGAGATATAGATTGGAAGGAAAGAGAAATCAAATAGCAGGAAGGAAATGGAATTTATACACTTTACTGTGAGAGATAATGATTTTTGATAGCTTGATAGAGATAATTTGAGCGAATGGGTATGAGGCTAGTAGCATGGATAGAGGGGTGGCTGATGGACAGGCACTAGAGAGTAGTATATGGTGGAGTGGAATCTAGGAGAATGATGGTGACTAATGGAGTACCTCAAGATTTGATAAAGGTCACTATTCTTTAATTTGTATATCAATGATATAGGGAAAGATTTAAATGGGGATATTGAGTTATTTGCTGATGATGCAGAACTGGGGAGAGCAATAGTTGATAAAGGTGACTTAGATATCTTGCAGGATGATTTAAATAAATTGGCAATTTGGGCAAAGAATAATGATTGTCAATTTAAGTTTGCAAAATGTAAGTTTATGCACTTCAGGTTAAAAAGGTTGCATATGGTGTATCATATTGATGGTATTGGATTGCAGGAAATTGATGAGGTTAGGAACTTGGGGATAATGGTGAACAAAAGAGTTGAAGTTCAGAGGGCATATTGCAAAAGTTAGTAAAATAGCTTGATTAATTACTTGGATGTTGAAAAATATACTAACATGTAAATTATTATTAGTAATAGTGCAGATGTGGTAGTCATGCAAGAGGATTTGAATAAGCTAGACAGATCGGCAAATGAATAGGGGTGTCGGTTTAATGCAGCAAAATGTAAGGTCTTTAGGTTTGGGACACATCGATGGGACGCTGCATACTTTATTAGAGGAGATATATTGTAGGATGTAGGGGAGACGAGATCTGGGGTTGATGATTGATAGAAACCTGAAATTCAACGGACATATTGCAAAGGTAGTGAAGGTAACACAAAGGATTGCTGCAATAATGAGAAGGACGCTGACCTGCAGAGATAAAAGAGTTATCATTCCATTGTATCAGACCACACTTAAACTATTGTTCTCAGATTTGGTCCCTGGGATTTGAAGGGGATAAATTAACTGTGGGAAGGGTACAGAGGCAGATAACAAAGACAGAGTTAGTTATGAGGATCGGCTGAGGGAATGTGGACAGCAGAGTTTGGTGGATAGAAGAAGGAGAGGTGATATGATTGAGACTTTTAAACTGTTGAGAGGTGGTTACAGGGTTGACACTGGGGGAGTTCTTTTGCTTGGTTGAACAGCGGGAAAGAGTGATGACAAGGGGCCATCCCTGGAAGTTACGAAAGGAAACTGTGAGCAAGAGGGTGAGGAGTGGTTTCTTTGCATGCAGGGTGATTGAACCATGGAATTCATTGCCTGATGGAGTGGTGAGAGCAAGAACGGTCAATGAATTTAAGGAGTGGTATGATAGATTTTGTGTTTCCTAGGAGGGACCTCCCACGGTGAGTCTTGATAGACTTGTGTTTCCTAGGAAGGACCTCTCGCGAGAGTCTTTTGACTCCTTGGAGGCCTAAATAATAATAATAATGTAAAGATAAAGAAGTTATTATCCCTCTTTATGAGACTATGATTCAGCACATCTTGACAACTGTGCAAAGATTTGGTCTCCTGGGTCTGGGTTTCTTGGGGACCAGGTAGAGAGGATTCAGAGACAATTGACCAAGATGATGACAGGTCTGTGGAATACTCCCTGTGAGGATAGGTTGAATGTTTATGGGTTACAAAGTTTAGTTGATAGATGGAAAAGAGGTGGCATGATAGAAACTTTTAAGCTATTAAAAGAATTTTATAAAATTGATGCAAGTGAAATTTTTCAATATATGACAAATAGTCAGACAACTAGGGGACCATCCGTGGAAGTTGTGTAAGGGTGTGCAGACCAGACTTTTTTTTCATGGAAAGTGGTGAGTGGAATGGATTGCCAGAATTGGTTGTGAGTTCCCTGATGGTGAATGGCTTCAAGGAGAGGTATGATAGGATTTATGTGTATAATGCTTAATTAGGGTCTCCCATGATGCGTCTCTGGACTTCATGGAGATGCTGTAAAATAATAATAAATAATAATTACTTGTGGCAGCATGTGATAGAGGTGACTCAAGGTGCAAGACTATTGAACCTGGTCATAGGATCAGAAGAGTTATCCATAACTAGGATGGCTGCATTGCCTTCAATTGGGGGAAAGTGACCATGCAGTCTTGACTTGTGAGATTGTAAAAAGTGATGAACATTCTATCACGAAGGGGTATATGTCACACGTGGTCCACACAGCCAATGTATAAAGAACAGTAGTAGAAGATATTCAAAGGAATGCATTCAGTATGTGTGTGTAGGTAGGAAATATATATGTAGAAAATTGCTATCAGAAATCTGGAAAAAGGCAGCTGGAGTAGCTGATATTCGATCAGAAATGGTCAAACATGTAAGTACAAAATTTTATAATGGCTTCACTGCATAGTTTGTAGGGTCTAGTGAGAGCATTGAATTTCAGATGATTGGAGTACAGATTTCATATTTCACATCTATAAAATGGGAAAAACTTTATGTAAGAATCATAGAGGAATTTCCTTATTGAGCATTTCAGGTAAGAATTATGCAAGCATACTTGAGAATAAGAAAAACTGAGAAAAAAGAAACTTGTGGAGGAACATGCTGGGCTCAGGCCAAATAGGCATTTGTCAGAATCAGAATTTTACATGAAGACAGTTAAAAAATTGTAAGAATATTAAAATGATTTATATTTAAGTTTCGTAGATCTGAAAAAGGTGACAAGAGAAAAGTTATTTAGAGCACCTTCAGTTGTATGGTGTAAATGGAATAATATATAGAGCAATATGCGGCTTATATTTAAGTTGTACATTAGCTGTTACAGGAAGATAATTTGATGTCATAACAGTGGAAATTGCCTTACAGGTGTAAGGCAATTTCCATTGTTATTCATCATCAGTATCAGTGACATCATGAAAGAAAGTGCATTAAACCTGACATCACAATCTAAATTTCAACTCAGGGCTTTACTTGAATTTTTGAATGAATGTTAATGAAGTTGGTGAAAGTGACCATAAAGTGATCACTTGGGTGGTGGCGGTGGCTAGCCATATCAAGACTTTTGTGAGAAAGAGTTTTTGGTGTGAACTATAAGGCAGGTGATTATGGCAAACTCAGGAGGCAGCTTGCAGCGATATCATCAATGAGAAATTGATGGAAGGAAATCAGTTCTGCTTGGTATCTACTCAGGAATTATCTGGTAGAGGCAATGACTGATTGTATTCCAAAGGTCAGGAGATTAAATACGAGGGGGGGGGGACTGGAAAGTTCTGATAAACACCTAGAACAAAAATGATATTAAAGCACCTTATATAACCACAAGAAAGGACATATTTTAAAACATCATTACAATTTGATGAAACATTGGGATCAAAGTTTCATCAAATTGTAATGATTTGTTCTTTTTCTTTTAGAATATATAAGAAGACAATTGGAGGTTTTGAAGAAATTCGAAGACACAGAGGTGAGGACCATCATCAAGTTTTTTTCGTGTTGCAAGAAAGTCCTCAGCTGAGATTCACCACAAACTTTGTGGGAGACTTTAGAGGACTGTGTCCCAGCCAGTGGTTAAATTCATAAACTTTTTTTATGAACTTTCTGTTTTGTGAATTTTTTCCCTTTACAGTAATTATGCCTACATTATTGTGCTATTATTCAATAATTGTTTACAGTTTTGAATGTGTCTATAAAGTCGATATCAACAGTCACCCAATTATGAATGCGTGATGAAAGGGATGGGGGAGGTTTGGAGCTTCCTGTAATGCATTAACATGCAGCAATTGACAAGCAAACTATATTGCAGAATTTTGACAGACTTGTAGCGATATTTTGTGTTTTCTGGTTGGCAACAGTCAGTAACCAACAGCAGATTAGCAGTTGTTTATCACAGCTTGTGATTGTGAGAAGCACAAAGAATATCGTGTAATATTTTTGTGTTTATGTAGGCCTACTACTGCATTTACTTGAATATAACACGCACTTTTTTTCCAAAATTTTGTGAGAAAAATCATTTAACCCTAATATGCAGGGATTTTTGGAATTATCTGGCAGTTTTCAGGAAGAAACTGAAAATGGATATGACTTACCAAGAATCTCCTATTCACTATTGCCATTTCCGGCCTAGAGAGCGGTTTTCTTGTGTGTATCCTACCCAAATAACGTCATCTTCTTTTCCATTATTTCAAACAAACGTTACCAGTAATCAGGGCTGTCGCCAGATTAAATTGCATCCTGAGGCAAATAATTATATATTGCTCTTGATGGATTATAAGACAAAAATATAAGAAAATTTCCTATGGTTGTTTTGTTTTTATTGCAAGAGAAACATTAATGCAAAACAATTACATAATAATATTAATTAAATGTCTGTTCTATATAAAATTTTTAAATAATAAAACTTTTTAAGCTCTTCTAATTTTAAATTATAAGCTATGTCTGCCTCTATTGATATAGTTGCTAGACCAACTAATCCTTCTTGGGTCATTGCTGTTCACAAATAATTTTTAATCAGTTTAAGCTTGCAAAAATTTCCGCATTTGCTCTGGGTATTTCTCTTGGAAGAACAAAATCTACAAGGAGATAGAGGGAACCGCCATAGGTTCCCCCCCCTCTCACCCCCCCTTGCCAATTTCTATATGGAAGATTTCGAAAAACAAGCCATAGACTCAGCCCCACTCAAACCTTCTATCTGGCTAAGATGTGTAGATGATGTGTTCTTTATTTGGCCTCATGGCCCAGACACATTAGACTCCTTCCTCAGTCATCTTAATTGCCTACATCCAAGAATCCAGTTTACTATGGAAAAGGAAAAGAACAACTGTTTACCCTTCCTAGACACCTTAGTCACATGCCTGCCTAATGATACACTTGCCTTCACTGTATACAGAAAACCCACACACACAGGCAGATACATTCACAAACTCTCCCACCACCACCATCCCTCACAACAATATGGCATCATCAAAACTCTTACTAAGAGAGCCCACAATCTTTGTTCCAGTGAAACCGCCCTTACTACTGAGCTTAACCACATACACAACACTTTCCTCTCCAATGGCTACAGCGAACACAGTATCAAAAAAATAATCAGTTCCTCCCCCATTCCCCGTCCTTCTCGTCATCAAGATTTTAAAAATGCCATCACCATACCCTACATCCGTGGCACATCTGAAAAAATAGCCAAGATACTAAAAAAGTACAACCTACACACAGCATATAAGCCCTACCGCAAACTTGCTACCCTTATCCGTTCTACGAAAGATCAGCTCCCTCCTCTCTTGCTGCCTGGAGTTTACAAAGTACCCTGTTCCTGTAAGCTGGCGTACTTTGGACAGACAGGCAGATCAGCATGCATCCGCCTGGAGGAACACAAGTCTTACATATGTAAACATAACTATGGCCATTCAGGCTTGGCTGACCATGTTTTGGACACCACCCACAGAGTATCATGGAAGAAAACCACCATGCTCCACCACAGCAAATTCAAGAAAGAGAGACTTTTCTTAGAAGCAGCAGCAGCAGCTCTCAGAAACCAACCAAATCTTAATAAATACGGTTGCATTAAGCTTCCGAAGATTTGGGAAACACTCATCACCAGAGTTCCCCACCTTACATTCTAGGCCACCTACTACCGCCCTTAGAGGGCACTCCACCTAGACAGGACTTTAGTGTCACCCACGTGGTTGGGCTTAGTATTGTAAGATTTGTGTGTGCATGTTACATTAATTGTTTTTGTAATCCCCGTAGATGTCCTAGTGACTAGGACGAAATATAGGAAGTATTAAATTCTATTTTAATTCTTTTTGAGTTTTGTAAAAAAATCCATTAAGCCTCCAACATGATTTTAATAATGCTATATTGTTGGGAGGGGGTGGTGGTGGGAGAGTTTGTGAATGTATCTGCCCGTGTGTGTGGGGGGTTCTGTATACAGTGAAGGCAAGTGTATCATTAGGCAGGCTTGTAACTAAGGTGTCTAGGAAGGGTAAACAATTGTTCTTTTCCTTTTCCATAGTAAACTGGATTCTTGGATGTAGGCTATTGAGATGACTGAGGAAGGAGTCTAACGTGTCTGGGCCATGGGGCCAAATAGAGTACACATCATCTACATATCTTAGCCAGATAGAAGGTTTGAGTGCGGCTGAGTCTATGGCTCGTTTTTCGAAATCTTTCATATAGAAATTGGCAAAAGGGGGTGAGAGAGGGCAATCAAAAATTACCAAAAATCCACAAACCCAATTCCCCACTTAGACCTATAGTAGATGCCACCAATGCACCTTGCTACAGACTGTCTAAACAGCTGACCAACTCTCTGACCCCCCCCCCCCTCGCTGGAAGGTCCACTTCCTATATAAAAAACTCGACCCACTTTAAAGCCCTCATAGAAAATTTAATCTTGAATAACGCAGACATATTGGTAAGCTTTGATATCTCCTCTTTGTTTACCAATAATATTCCCTTAACTGACACCTTATCTTTCTTAGAAAACGTTTTTCCGTCTGACATCTTAGATCTTTTTCCTTTGCCATTAACTCTGGGTATTTTTCTTGGAAGAACAAAATCTACAAACAGATAGAGGGAACTGCCATGGGTTCCCCCCTCTCACTCCCTCTTGCCAATTTCTATATGAAAGATTTCGAAAAATGAGCCATAGACTCAGCCCCACTCAAACCTTCTATCTAGCTAAGATATGTAGATGATGTGTTCTCTATTTGGCCTCATGGCCCAGACACGCTAGACTCCTTCCTCAGTCATCTCAATAGCCTACATCCAAGAATCCGGTTTACTATGGAAAAGGAAAAGAACAATTGTTTACCATTCCTAGACACCTTAGTTACACACCTGCCTAATGATACACTTGCCTTCCCTGTATACAGAAAACCCACACACACAGGCAGATACATTCACAAACTCTCCCCACCACCACCACCCCCTCTCAACAATATGGCATTATTAAAACTCTTACCAAGAGAGCCCACAGTCTTTGTTCCAGTGGAACAACCCTCACTACTGAGCTTAACCACATACACAGCACTTTCCTCTCCAATGGCTACAGTGATCACAGTATCAAAAAAATAATCAGTTCCTCCCCCATTCCCAGTCCTTCTCATAAACAAGATTTTAAAAATGCCATCACCATACCCTACATCCGTGGCACATCCGAAAAAATAGCCAAGATTCTAAAAAAGTACAACCTACACACAGCATATAAGCCCCACTGCAAACTAAGATTGCTACCCTTATCCGTTCTATGAAAGATCAGCTCCCTCCTCTCTCTCTCTCTCTGCCTGGAGTTTACAAAGTACCCTGTTCCTGTAAGCTGGTGTACTTTGGATAGACAGGCAGATCAGCATCCATCCGCCTGGAGGAACACGTCTTACATCTGTAAACACAACTATGGTCATTCAGGCTTGGCGGGTGTCTTGGACACCACCCACAGAGTATCATGGAAGAAAACCACCATGCTCCACCACAGCAAATTCAAGAAAGAGAGACTATTCTTAGAAGCAGCAACAACTTTCAGAAATCAACCAAATCTTGATAAATACGATTGCATTAAGCTTCCTAAGATTTGGGAAATACTCATCACCAGAGGTCCCACCTTTCATTCCAGGCCACCTACAACCGCCCTTAGAGGGCGCTCCACCTAGATAGGACTTTAGTGTCACCCACGTGATTGGGCTTAGTATTGTATGATATTTGTGTTCATGTTACATTAGTTGTTTTTGTAATCCCCGTAGATGTCCTAGTGACTAGGATGAAATAATAATAACCATTATTCCTCCACTTAATTGTTGTGCTTGTTAAAACATCGGCAACCACCTAGCATTCCTTTTCAGTACAACTGCAAACATACCAAAACTACTTCTCCTCTCCCTCTGTTATTCCATTTACTTCCCCCCTCTCCATTCCCCTCTGGAACAGCCTTTCTCATGAAGTATTCCCCAACAATTACAACCCTGAATGCTTCAAGAAAAATGCCAATAAATTTCTTCTTGAGATTGTTAACATTCAAGAATGTGGGAATAGAGCTAATTTAAGGTGGTGTTGTCATGGAGAGGAAAGGCTAGCTAAACAGGTATTTGATAGCAGGAAAGGACCCAGAGTGTGACCACAATATAGATGGATTGATGCAGTTAATAGTAAAATGTTAGATGTGACCATATTGAAGACCTGATATGTAACAGATTAATTTGAAACAAAATTGTTGATGGTGAACTAATAATAATGCAAACTTTATCTTAGTACTGTCATTATATCTTGCACCTCATGAGGTGCAAGATATGATGAATACATATCAATAATTTGATGATGTCATACGATGTTTAAAAATATGAAAATGCTACAAATTAAGAATTATTTCTCTTGTAGTTTATGTGCTGCAATGATATTTTCTTTCAAAATAATTATATATCTATTGCAGTTTGTGACTCATGTAAGAGTGCATTTTGTTTACAGAAATATGAATTCTTTTGTTATTGTCACTTACCATAGTTTTATTATTGTTATTTTTAGATACCATTTGTAATAGTCCAGTCCATGTCATTGATACTAGTTGTGATATTGATGTGGATGAAAGAGATAAAACATCATTCACAGGTGAGGCAGCACATATGTTTATTGATCAGTAATTCTTTTACTTTAGGTTCAAAATTTATTCTGTAATTTTAACTTAAAAAAAAAAAGTGTACGGTGCATTTCCTCGGCTTACTTTTCCAACGATTTAATAGTTCCTACAGTACAAGGTATGATAAAAAAAAATTCCTGGTTGCCAAATCATGTTGTTATGGTTAGTACAAAACTTGTCTGCCAGATATGGGTGGAGTACAATCTGCTGGATCATTCACTGTTGTAGCTTTCATTATTAAGAAGCAGTACCTTGTAAAGTGTGAATGAATGTTGTGTCCTTTGAGATTTCTGTTACATCTTGCATGTGTATAGTCTTTCAAACTAGGGAAAGTTTCCACAGAAACTTCTGAGATGCAAACTTTGCTTTCAGAGAGAGAGAGAGAGAGAGAGAAATTAATGAGCTGAATTCAAATGTTTGATTGGTTTTTCGAGTCAAAATTGGAGAGATGTTTGCTGATGATGATGCTAAATGTTGAGGACATCCTGAGCATAAATGATGAAAATTGGTATAGATCAAGCCTTGAAAAACAAATGTATCACTATCTAAAAGACGTGCAATGTAAATAACTCAAGAAGTAGCGTACCATAATGCCAAGCACAGAACGAAGTGTACTTGGCATTAATCATCACCCCAAGTGTAAGCAAACCTTGTTTGCTTACACTTGGGTGATGATTAAAACAAGAGTGCAGTTTCTAATCACTCTTGCATTTCCATCCTTAAGATATAACTTGTTTTACAATTTCTTTTCCCCTTTTGATTTTTAGACTTCAGGGTTTGTTTTTCTGTGCTCACTATGATAACCTGAGTTTTTTGGTGTGTGTTTTTTATTTAATATAATGCCACAATTTTTACTTTGTGTATGTATTTGCTATATTGATTTTTTGTGTCTTTCTCAGCAAATCAATACAATATTCACTGCACAATGGAGAATATTTATATTTCTTCCTTCTTATTTTAAAAATTGGAACACTTTCTTCATTGTAGTGATTGAACAGAATGGGAGAAAGTTTATGACCCAATCTAACACATTTCAATATTCGGAAATTAGACAGTTCTTTGTTCGTTTTTATATTTGCAGTTTGGTACCAGCACATATAACAGATTAGTGTACTAATCTCCTATCAGCAGTTTTTCCTTCAAATTAGAATGTCACTTGTCAGTACTCCACACCTTATTGTTTCTTTAACATCTGACCTCCATAGAGTTGTGGGAGGTACACACAAGGCCGTATTCATGGGTGTGCGAACTTTGCGGTGGCACAGGGCACCTCAAAGTGCAAAAAATTTGAAAAAAGAAAATCAATTAATTTTTAAAAAAATTATTATATAAATTAATATTGTAATTATTATATAAAAAAATATTATTATATAGAAAATATATGTATATAATTTTACAACCAACTATTGTTATTATAGTAAGCGAAATAAGATCGTAGCAGTAGTATTTGAAACTACTCTAAGATATATAACAATATCGTACAACATAGTGTTAAATAGGGAAAAGTGCATTTCAAAACAGGTGTTTTTAATAATCTTAAGGAGTTTTTTGATTTTAGTTTATGATTTTATGAACAAGTAAGTATATTATTATTATTACCACCCCAAGACTTCTTGGAGTCAAAGACTCATCTGGGAGGTCCTTTTATCACACACACAGCTCATCATACCGTGTTTTAAACACATTCAAACTCTTTGCAGACACCACATTCTCAAGCAAGGCATTCCAATCATTCACAACTCTGCACGAAAAAAAACCTGCCTCTCACTCACCCTACTCACACCCTCTTTATACAGTTTCCAGGGATGACCTCTGGTTCTCCCCTGATCTCCCACTATTCTCTGTAAAACTTCTCTGGCATTGATCCTATAATAACCCCTTACCAACTTGTATAGGTCTCTATCATATCTCCCCTCTTCCTCCTGTCCACCAAACTCTGCAAATTACATCTTCTCAATCTTTCCTCATGCTCGACATTCCAGAGGTCAGAAACTACCGTATTCAGTCTCCTTTGGACCCTTTCCAACATCTCTTCATCCTTCTGAAAACCCGGTGACCAAATCTGGGCACAATAGTCCATCTGTGGCCTAATCAAAGCCTTATACAATGTAACAAGAATCTCCCTACTTCTATAAGCCAGTGTCCTCCGCATCATTCCCAGAAGCCTTTGTGTTGTCTTCACAATTTTGGTGATGTGTCCCCTAAATTTTAGATCCTTATCCACTATCAGCCCCCAGATCTCTTATTTCCTTTACCTCCAACAATATATTCTCACCAAGCATAAATTCTGCATCCCATCTTTGTTCAACATTGAATCACGTCCCCATTTTCGTCCCCAATCACTCAATCTATTCAAGTCTTCCTGTAAGGCCACAACATCTTCACTACACTTCATGGTTCGTCCCAACTTTGCATCATCTGCAAACAACTGAATATCTCAATCCAAATCTTCACCTATATCATTAATATACAAGTTAAACAGCAATGGAGACTAAAACAGACCCCTGAGGCACTCCACTAGTGACTTTCCTTTTCCGGGATATCGCTCCCCCATACACAACTTGTTGATACCTATCAGATAGTCAGTCTCCAATCCAATGCGCCAATCTAATATCCAACCCCATCTGCTCTAGTTTGACCGTCAACCTATCATGAGGTAGAGGAAATGTGAGAACTAGGATCCAGAGTTGGGTTGATAACAATGGTATTATCTTTGATGGGCAGCATGGATTTGCTAAAGGATACACAGTAATATATTACTGTGTATCCTTTTCCTCTGTCCAAAGAATCAGTCACTTTATTGTAATAAGTAAATAGATTACTAAAACATGACCTCCCTTTAGCAAATCCATGCGGTCCATCAAAGATGATACCATTGTTATCAACCCAACTCTGGATCCTAGTTCTCACAAGCTTCTCCAACAAGTTAACCACAACACCTGACACGCAGATAGGCCTATAGTTTGATACTTGAGTTCGATCACCTCCTTTATGAAGTATATACACATACTGTCATGGCAATTTTTTTGTGACATTACTTGCAAAACATCTTAAAAAATATATTTTGTAAACTGATTTTAGGTTATCCTACATCAGAATTTTTCTTCAATAGCAGTTTTCAATCTATATTAGATTTATTTATTTTCTAATATTATCTATTTTAGATATATTTTATTTATCAGGTAAGTAATTTTGTTTTAATTATTAACTATTTTATAATTAAATCTATCGTATTTAATTCTAGAGCATGACTAGTCTTGAGAGAGATTATTATGGAAGAAAATACCCAAGTGGGCATGAAAAACGAAAGCGAAAACAAGAAAAAGAAGCAGCTGAGGAACGTCAAAGAAATTCACTGTTTAAATTTATGAAGTTGAACTCATATATTTGTTCAGATATATTAGTTGATAACGGGAGTTCTGAAATAACTACAAACAGTTCTTCGGCCTCAACAATAATTAATAATGCGAGTTCTGAAATACTCAAAGGAAGTGGCGAACATGATGCGTTTGGTCAAACAATGAGTATTGAAGATCCTAAAACTGAGACACCAGAGGAAGGTGAACTATTTACTATTGATGATCCAGCAACGTGGCCCAAAATTTTAAACAACGCAACACTAACACAAATTGCACAAAGTGGTCCACCGTCTCCTCTGACTGAAAATGATTTTCCAAAAGATGACAACAAGAGGTGTTTTTCCACAGCTCACTATGTTAGGACAATTGCAAACAGAGAGAAGCAAAACAGAAGATGGCTTGTATATTCAAACTCTTCCAACTCTATTTTTTGTTTTTGTTGCAAATTATTTTCTTCTGATGATAATTTTTTATCTAATAATAATGGCTTTTCTGACTTTTATTTATTCATATGGAGTTTCCTCCCTTTTTCCCTCATCCCTACTGGAGCGAGTTGAGTCCCCTCATGGAGGGATAAGTATTTATGGCTGTAGATCCGTTTGTGTTCACGGGGCCGGTTTGCTTGCATGCGGGATGAAAAACCCCAGATAAACTGGGGGGAAAACCCTGCTGTTCACACCCAAGACCGGCTAACTTGGCTATGGCGGAGGAAGATCATTAAGCTCCTCACGTTGGCGACGGGAATCGAACTAGGACACTCCTTCCCCAGGCATATGGTTGCGAAGCGCAAAGCCACTAGGCTAACATGTCGCCAGTCAGAAGAGTATCCACTAGTGTGGACGCTTTTTTGACGGGCGACATGTAAGTGAAAGATTAAAGTCGCACAAACGAAATCCAGTGCACATGAAATGCATGTATTCATGGACACAAATGGAATGTAATTTAAAAATCACAATACAATTGATCAGGCAAATCAAAATGTCATAAAATTTGAAGCAGAATGGTTAAGAAATGTTTTAAGATGAATAGTAGCAGCAATTCTTTATTTATTTATAATTATAAACATAATTTAGCTTTTAGAGTTAATTTTGATACTTTGTACACAGCCATTAATGGTAATTTTTTTGGAATCATAGAATTAATTGCAGAATTTGATCCACTTTTAAAAGATCATTTAATGCAATGTTTGGGGGAAAAAATGATAGGTAAGAAACAAAATTCGTATCTATCACCCATTGTGCAAAATGAATTACCGTAATTGTTGATATGGGAACCAAAATTCAACAAAATATTGTAAATATGATACGACAGGCAAAGTACTATTCAATAATTCTCGATTGTACTCCTGATGTTAGTCATCAGGAGCAAATTTCAGTAATTTTTAAATTTTTACATATATTTGAAGCAGATATTGAAATTCGTGAACACTTTTTGATGTTTTTAACAATGACACTATTAGTAAAGGGTTTTATATATGAAAATATAAAATCACTTTTGAATAAATTAAATCTTAAATTGTCAGATTGTAGAGGGCAAGGGTATGATAACAGAGCGAATATGAAAGGAGTATATAAGGGAGTCCGTGCTTACATTTTAAATGAAAACGAAAAGGCATTTTATGCTCCTTGCACCTGTCATAATTTAAATTTGATTTTAGGGGATGTTGAAAAATCATCATTTATAGCAATAAATTTTTTTAATGTTATACAAAAAAAAAATACATTATTTGCTACATCAACTTCACGTTGGGACATATTAAAGATATTTGTTAAACAATTAACTCCAAAACCGTTATGTGATACAAGATAGGAATTTAGAATAGAATCAGTTAGAGCGCTGTACGTTTTCAAATTCCAGAATTTTTAAATGCACTAAAAGAATTATTTAAAACTGCATCAGATAATACTATCAAAGTAGAAGTGGTTTCAATATATGAACAAATAGATTCATTTGAGTTTATACTAAGCCTTGTAATTTAGTATGAGCTTTTGTCAAAAGTTAATTTAGTAAGTAAAGTATTACAAAATGCAAAAATTCCCACAAACGTAGCAACTAAGCATATTAAAGAGTTAGTGCAGTACTTTGAAGAGCAGAGAATATCAGGATGTGATAACTGTTTTGAGATTGCTAAAGAACTGTCAAATCTATTAGGAATAGAAATTAAATTTAATGAAAGTCTAGTATGTTGAAGAAAAGTATTTTTTGATTATGAAACACCTGATGAATCACACATAGTGATGACAAAGATAATTTTATGATAAATTTCTTTTTTGTAATTTTAGATACTGCTCTATAATGTGTCAAAAAAATAATTTGAATTGTATGAAATTCACCAAAAATCATTTGGATTTCTTTATGATATGAAATTAATAAGAAAAATGACAGAAAATGAATTAAAATTTTGCTGCAAACAGCTGTATCAAAAATTAAATACAGATATTGATAAATCTGAATTTTACAATGAATTAATTATTTTTAGAAATATTGTTCCAGAAGATGCACCCATTAATATTTTAAAATTCATAATTGCAAATAATTTGTTGGATATTTATCCAAATATTACTGCGACATTTAAAACATTATTGACCAGTCCAGTTACGGTGCATCAGCAGAAAGGTCATTTTCCAAATTAAAATGAATAAAAACCTATTTGCGATCTTCTATGTCTCAAGAACGTTTGTTGTCCCTGACAATAATATCTATAGAGCATGAAATTGCAAAAAATTAGAATTTTGATAGTGTTATAAATGATTTTATTGATAAGCACATTAGGTTAAATAAAATTTAATATATTAAGATTTCTTTTAAATCTTATAAGTTGTTATATATATATTTCATTCTTTATAGTAAAAATGGATATTTTTTTCATATTTTTATATTATTATTTATATTATTAAATAAATCATTGTTCTGCCATATTTATATGATATTTATATGATAATGTGTACTTACATAATAAAATAATATATCATGTACATACAAACACATTTATTTTTTAACTAATTTTTTCCCTTTATTTAAATTGATGCTAAAGAGCATACTTGTTTATTTATGTGCATAAATATTTTTCATATTCGATTTAATTAATTAACAAGATATTCTTCCATTTAAATTTCCATAAATGTTACTAACTTTCAGGGGCCCCGCTTTTCGATTTCACACAGGGCCCCACAAAATGCAGAAACGGCCCTGGGTACACATCACCCACAAAGCTCATCGATCTGCGCCTTAAACTGATTCAGTGTATCTACATTCACAACACACTCAAGCAATGTATTCCACTCAGGGCTGGATTAAGACCCACAGAGGCCCTAAGCACTTAAAAGATTTTGGTGCCCCATATATATGTAATTCAAAATATAAACAATAATAAACCATAAAATATATTTTTATTTTTCAAAATGAAACAAAACTTATAGTAAGATGGAAAATAATGTTTATTTTTGTGTACTTCAACTTTATTTAGAAAAGTTTTCTCCTACTTTTTTTAATTGCAAAGTCTTTGATCAGATCCTCAAAATTAATCTTACGTAACACATCTGCTTCTATACTCAGTAGAGATAAGGCATTCAACCTGCCTTGTTGCATAGTTGTTCTTATGGGATTTTTAATATACTTCAACTGAGAAAATGAATGCTCAGCTGAGCAATTTGTGACCATTAATGTTAAAAATATACGAAAGGCAATGTATATATTTGGAAAGGTACACTCAATATTGTCTTCTACAATTATTTTATAAAGTTCAGCATGACTGAATTTTTGAACAAATACTTCTTTTTACATTTTTTCTTGCACTGAAATTATGGGGCACATATGAGTGAAACTGCTGAAGCTCAGCTGAGAAATTAGTATTCAAGTCCTCTGGGTAAGCATCAATCAGCTTTTGACAACACTGAGAATACCTTTCAATTTTAGTAGATGATGAAGTCACTGAAGTAACATTATGTGGCACATCACTTAGAAAAGAAAATCTCACCGATATTTCTTTGTATATATCTCTACTCTTCTTCTCATCTGAGTTTCAAGTTTGTCAACAATTGTGTAAAAGATGGTGATGCGAAATTTATCTCTGGCATTCAGATATACTTCTAGAGCATCTCCTTCATTGGGTACCTTCTTTCTGATATGTTTGCGAGTTTGAGCTGCCTTGTAATCAACATCTGGTAGCACTTCCTTTGTAGCTGCTTCATATCTTTCAAATTCATTTCGTGAGGTGCACAATTGGTCAGCTAATTATCCATACAGATCTGCACATGTTTTTAAGTTCACATCCTCATTCTGTAGAATTTGGCTTACTCTATGAAAATTTTGCAAAATCTCATCCCAAAAATTCAACATAAAAACGAATTCTAGCTCATGCATCTTATTTGCAATATTATCTGCTTCTCTTCTAGTGTCTCCCTTTTGTGACTGGTCTTCGGCTATACAGTCTAACGCTTCTAAAATTTGAAGGAAAGATTTCAAAATTGCTGCTGTTACCATAGCATGTGCCTCCCATCTGGTATCAGAGAGGGATTTTAAGATATTTTCATTTCCAATACAACCTTTAAGAATTGTTCACCGGCTGGTTGAGGCTGAAAAAAAGGTATAGAGCAACTGCGCTGTAGAGAAGAAATTAACCGCCTCTTGACAGCATTCAACAGCACTTCGGCCTAACGAATTTAGTGAATGAGCTGCACAGGGCACATATATAGCAAACTTGTTTGTTTCTAAAATTTTTTGCTGCATCCCCTTATAACGCCCAGATATGTTAGCAGCGTTGTCATAAGACTGACCCCTACATTTTGAAAAGTTTAGCTGACAAACTTTACGTAAGCCATTTCCTCACTGGTATGGCTTTTCATTTCCAGAAAGGTTAAAAAGTGTTCAATAGGCTGTCCATTTTTTAAGTACCTAAGCACAACACTTAACTGGTCGATATGTGACAGATCTGGTGTTGAATCAACTGAAAAACTAAAATAACCAGAAGATTTTACTTCATCAGCAATAAGTATGTGGACCTTTTGAGCCATCAGTTGAATGAGTTCCTCACAGGTGGCTTTTGGACAGATAAGAAGCCACAATTTCCATATTTCACAATGTGACCTGCTAAAAATGGATCAAACTGACTTAGGAGCTCAAGCAGCTCTAAAACGTTCTCATTTTGCACTGATCCAAATCTTTCTTCTGTTCCTCGAAAAGCCAAGCCACGTTCAGCTAACATACGAATAACAGCTATGACACGCCTCAGGACATGTTCCCAATATCACACTCTTCCTGAATTTGTTTTTTCAACTGTTGTCCAAACCCTACACCTTGTCTGTGAGTTAAGTATGTTAGCATTGAGTCTCGGTGAGTAGTGCTTTTTTCATGTTGATCAATTACAATAGTATTTCGCCAGTCACTGAACCCTTCTCTTGTAACAAAATGTGAGAAAATTTTAGGAGCAAACAGTTTACAAACAAAACAATAAACTGATTCCACTGATGGTAAATAAATAACCACTCTCTCTTGTATTCCTCACCATTGGCTTTTGTCCCAACAAAAAGTTTCTGTGTTTTGCAACAAAAAGTGTCCCAGCAAAAATTTTGCTTTTGCAAAATACTAAGTATGCCTGTGTATATGCATCTCCCTTGTCCAAGACATTTGTCACCTAGTTATAGTACATAAGTAAGTTAGTATTCTCAGGGCTCACATTGGTGAGTACGGCATGGCAAACCCGAGATATCCAAGCTAGACCTGATCTTACTTCGTACAATATACACTTGGTATATCATATCTGGAGACTGGCCTTCTACTCTTCTTTCCCTCTACTCTCTCTCTTACTCCTTACCCTCCCCCCCAGTGCTATTAGAGCAATTTGAGGGTGAAGGGGTGGCTCTTTCCTCACAAACTGTAGTTTTCACTATCTACTAAAAAAAGCAAGCCTAGTTTTCTTAAGGTGGCAGCCCCACCACTAGGATACCTATCGTCATGCTAGTCACTTGACACAGGGAAACACATATTACTTCCAAGTCTCAATGAAATCCAAACCAGACAGGGAAAAACATGGGAAATGACCCCAAACTGGAAAAGGTTAAGAAACTTTGGAAAAAGAAAAATGTGGTGAATATGCTACATGGAACATTAGAAGCATAGCACATAAAGAAGAATTAGATAAAATTTTAAATGATGAAAATATAGAAATTGCAGTTGTTGCAGAAACAAAAAAGAAACTTAAAGGAACAAAAGAAACAGCTAACTACAATATCATATATTGTGGAGTGGACAAACAAATACATGCAAAAGCTGGTGTAATGATTTGGATCCATAAATCAATTAAAGCAAAAATAACTAATTATACATACTGGAATGAAAGAATATTAGAAATGTGATTAAAATTAAATAAAGAAAATTTAACAGTTGTTGGAGTGTATGCCTCTGAAGAAGGAAAAGAAGAAGAAAATGATTACTTTTACAAAGAGTTGCAAGGAATATATGAAAAATTAAATAAAACACACCATATAATTATAGCCGGAGATCTTAATGCCAGAATAGGAATGAAAAAAATTAACAATAATTTACAAAAAATTTGGAGAACCAACAGTAAACAAAAATGGAAAGTGACTCATTGATTATACAATATATAATAATTTAAAAATAAATATACATTTTACAAACATAAAAATATACATAAATATATGTGGTGTGCAAGAGGACAAAAATCAATAATAGACTACTTTATAGCACGAGTAGTTTACTATTTAGTACAGGCAAAACTAAGATTTTCACCAAACTGGCTACAAAAAAATAAACTAGAGAAACAATCTAATTACAAAGTAAGACTACTTTGTAATCAAAGAGATAATCAGGTAAGAGTACTTTGTATTTCAGTTATCTTGGACTAAATGATTCAAGTATAAGAAATTTATACCAACAGAGGATTAATAACTACTTAGAAAAAATACAAGAAAATGAAGACATTGAGAAAGAATGGAATAATATAAAAGAAATTATCACATCAGCAGCATATAAAAGTCTAGGAACACACAAAAAATATCATAAAAATAAAAAAATTACATATATGGGACAATGAAATAAAAACAATCATTGAAAATTAAAAGCTGGCTTTTAAAAGATGGTTGAGTAGCAATAAACAAGATGAAATTGAATATAAAAAAAGACGAGCAATAGTCAAAAGAGAAACCAGAAAGAGAGACAGAGAAAGCTTGGAAAAATTTATATGATATCTGGAAAATGACATATACAAAATAAGACCCAGTGCATACAAAATACTAAAACACATGAATGCAGATATAAAAGAAACTGCAAATATAAATTGCGAAATAGATGTAAAAGAATTCTTGGTGTACTTTACAGATCTTTGGATAGATAATACTGGCATCAAAAATTATTGCACCAGAAACTTACAAAATACCTTAAATGATATGATAACAATGAAAGATTTAAAGGACAACCTAAATAAAATAAAAAATGGCAAATCAGCAGGAGAAGATGGGATAAACTCTGAACTGTATAAATTTATTGGAAAAAATTTCATCAAAGATTACTAAAATTTTTAAATAAAATATATACAAATGGACAAATACCAATAGAATGGAATACAAGCATAGTAATACCTATATTTAAAAAAGGGGATAAAACAAAACCTGCTAACTACAGAGGTTTATTGAATACATGCGACAAAATATATAGCAGAATACTTAATGAAAACTAAAAATATACAGTGAAAAAATATTATTAGAATGGCAAAATGGATTTAGAAAAGGATGCTCTACAATGAATGCAGCTTTCAGTTTAAAACTACTTATAGAAAAAAGAAGAGAATTTAATTTGGAAACTCATCTTTTGTTTATAGATTACGAAAAAGCATTTGACAAAGTAAAAAGATATATACCGTTTGATATTATTACAAAGAATAACTATACCTAATATTTTACTACATGCAATGTTGAATATATATAAATAAAATAAAATAAAAATAAATGAAAAGTTGTCTGAAAAACAATCAATAAACCAAGGAGTAAGACAGGGATGCCCTCTGTCTCCAACACTTTTCAATATTTACATTAATGAAATATTAATAAGTGGAACACCTTAAACAATCCAGGTATAGAAATTTCCAGGAATAACAAAATAAACATGCTATTATTTGCAGATGATCAGGTAATAATATCAGATAAGGAAGACAATTTACAGAGAGCAATATATAATTTAAATGTTATAGTAGAACAGTTTGAAATAAAAATTTCCATAGATAAAACTAAAACAATGACATTTTGTGGACAAACTCCAGTTAGAAGCAAAAAAGTTATTAATAATAAAATAATAGAACATATATCCAGGAAAAGGAAAGTCACTAGTGGAGTGCCTCACGGATCTGTTTTAGGGCCATTACTATTTAACTTGTATATTAAATATTGGCGAAGATTTGGATGGAGATATTCAGTTGTTTGCAGATGATGCAAAGTTGGGACGAACCATAAAGAGTAGTGAAGATGTTGTGGCCTTGCAAGAAGACTTGAATAAATTGAGTGATTGGGCAAGCAAATGGGGATGTGAGTTCAATGTTGCAAAATGTAAGGTTTTAAAATTTGGAAAACAAAGATGGGATGCAGAATTTATGCTTGGTGAGAATATATTGTTGGAAGTAGAGGAAATAAGAGATCTGGGAGTGATAGTGGATAAGGATCTAAAATTTAGGGGTCACATCGCCAAAATTGTGAAGACAACACAAAGACTTCTGGGAATGATGAGGAGGACACTGACGTGTAGAAGTAGGGAGATTCTTGTTCCATTGTATAAGGCTTTGATTAGGCCACACATGGACTATTGTGCCCAGATTTGGTCACCTGGTTTTCAGAAGGATGAAGAGATGTTGGAAAGGGTCCAAAGGAGACTGACTAAGGTAGTTTCTGACCTCTGGAATGTCGAGTATGAGGAAAGATTGAAAAGATGTAATTTGCAGAGACTAGTGGAGAGAAGGAAGAGGGGAGATATGATAGAGACCTACAAGTTGGTAAGGGGTTGCTATAGGATCAATGGTGGAGAAGTTCTACAGCGAATAGTGGGAGATCAGGGGAGAACCAGAGGTCATCCCTGGAAACTGTATAAAGAGGGTGTGAGTAGGGGAGTGAGAAGCAGGTTTTTTTCGTGCAGAGTTGTGAATGATTGGAATGCCTTGCCTGAGAGTGTGGTGTCTGCAAGGAGTTTGAATGTGTTTAAGACCCGGTATGATGAGATGTGTGTGAGATAAAAGGACCTCCTAGATGAGTCTTCGACTCCATGAGGTCTTGTTTAATAATAATAATAATAATAAATACTTTCCGTTATCTTGGATGTGAAATATCATATGAAGTAAAAAAAGACATAAAATTAAAAACTTCAAAATTTTTACAGATTATAGGCCTGATAAATAGAACACTCAACCCAAATATAGTACAAAAAGAAACATGCTTGAAAATATACACTACTTTAGCAGTGCCCACATTATTATATGGCAGTGAAATTTGGACAATAAACAAACAAGTTAAACAAAGAATAAAAACAATTGAAATGAGATTTATGAGAACTGCAAAATACACATTATTAGACCAAAAAAAGGAACGAAGACATTTTAAAAGAACTAAAAACAAAGTCAATAGAAGAAAAACTAAACAATTATAAACAAAAATGGATTGAACATGTAAACCGAATGGCCACCATCCTAAACAAATACTATATAAGCCAATTGGAAAGAGAAGGCAGGGTAGACCTCAAAAAAGGATATTGGATGGATAATGAGACCGGAACAAACCAATATAATCTATATCCATAATTAGTGTTATGATGATGAGTAAGTTAGTAAACAATGATCTCCCTTTAACAAACCCATGCTGACAACCACAGTGAAAATTGCTGTTATCAACCTATTTCTATATCCACAACTCCAGATTATATAATTTGTAACCACAGCCTTATCACCACCTTTATGCAGTGGAATAATTTTACTTCTTTTCACTCTCTTGGAACCTGTGTTGTTGTATGATTCTTATTAAATAGGCATCCCAGTGCTACTGCCAATTCTCTAGAACATTCCCTTACAATGTATGGTAAGATTTCATCAAATTCTATTGCCTTATGACATCGAGGTGATTTATTTCCTCAAATACCTCCTGCACAGTTACAATTTAGCCATCCTCTCCTATGTTCTCTACACTTAAGTTTCTCATGATTTCACCCTGATCAGGATGAATAAAACACCCTTATATAAATTGATCTCTGAATACCTCAACAATGTCTTCTGCAGCAATTACCATTCTGCTATTTTCATCCATTAACATCATCTTACCATAATCATTCTTCCTTCTACTTGCCAAATATCTAAAAGAAGTTCTCTAGTTTTTCTTTGCATGATTTGCTAATTTCTGCTCATACTGCACTTTTGTTGAATCACTGAGTCACTCTCCTGGTTTTTTCTTTATACTCTTCATGTAACTGATTATAACTATTATTCATCGTGTACTGTGTCAGAACTGCTGCCTTCTTCTAGATGTCATGCTTAAGCCCTTCATTCATCCATTTTACACCTACTTTATTCTGACTTTTGACCTTTGGAATGCATTCACACATTGATGAATTTCTTTGTCAGTTCCCAAGCAGTATTTATTTCCTTACTTTTCAACTCCTCATTCCATGCTATAGCTCCAACCTATCTCCTAAGTTTGTCATAATCACCAGCCTTGTACTCCCGCATATTTCCTTTCCTCACAGAAGTCTGCATATGGCTAGTCACAACCCAAGTGATCACTTCATGATCACTCTCACCAACTGGAGGAAAGTGTGAAACTCCACTCATAATTACATCTTCTGATGAAATGATCAGACTTAAAATTCTTGATCCTCACAAGCCATCTTTTATGCCTGAGATAGTTGTCTCTCAAGAAATTCATTTTCTTTATTCCCAAATCCTATCTCTTCATTCCAATCTATACTGCCATAATTAAAATCACCCATAATAACCTTTCTTTTGTTGTTTATACATAACTACTCTTCCCAAGTTGTTTATACATTTCTTCATCACCACCCTCCATATTCCCTGGCCTATAGCAACATCCAACTAAATATGCCTTCTGTCTCTGTCTACCTCCACCTCACACTACACTGCCTCATTGCCACTATTTCCCTCTTTCATGTCTACTTTATGTGGACATAATTCCCCTGCTATCATCATCAGCACCCCCCCCCCCTTCTTGTTCTTTCTATCCTCGTAAAAAACACTGTACTCTTCCATTTCTATTTCTGTTAGGGATATCATCTTTATTCAACCATGTTGCACTTATGCAATTTATCCAGTTATACAGATTAACCAGATCTTAAATTTCTTGACTTTTAGACACTTCTCACTGCATCAAGTCCATCTAGATTTTGCTCTTCCTTTGGTTTTTTTTTTTTTTTTTTTTTTCCCTTGTCAAAAAACCCTACTTTTGCCAACCTTTCCTCTCCCATTCTGTTGAAGTGATCATGCCATGTTATATTAGTTTTGCTCACATGTTCTTGAGTAACAACAATGTCATATAATGTCAAAGTAACAACAATGTTCCTTCCTAATGTCAGCATTTTTTCATGTGATTCTATCATTGATGCTGTCAGTTCACTCCCTTAATTTTTCTCAGACCTCTGATATCTATGATCTGTAGTCTTTGAACTGATTTATTTATAATATAAATCTCAGATCCATATGTTAAAACTAGTTTGAATTCTGTCTTGTATACTACCAGTTTAGTGCTTTTCCCAATCTCTATGTTATTTCCTATACATTTATTCAGTTTGCTCTCCACTACCATTGCTTATTCCATTGTTCGTTTCCATATTCAATTTGCCATCTTCATTAAAAATTGTGCTTAAATATCTGAAATATTTTAATTTTTTTTATCCATTGAGAATGCAGTAGAAGTTTTCCCGTGTTTCTGCCTATTTTCATGGTTTTATCTTTTCATTGCAGTTAACCTTTTCACTGCTGAGAAAATAGAACCAGCCAAATTCTCCTTACTGACTTATTTTCTATTTATTATTATTATATGGGTATCTCTATGGAGTTAGAAGACTAATCGCAGGAGACCCATTATTCACATAAATATTCTACCTCTCCTTGAACTCATTTGCTGATGAAGCACTCTTATCCATGCCAACCTGTTTCATCCATTCATCACTCCAAGCAAAAAAATAGTCCTAATACTCTTGCTAACCACACTTATATAGTTTCCAGAAATGACCCCTTGTTCTCTCCCCTCCTGCCATGTATTGAAAAAACGTTTTTGGTGTCGGTTCTATAAAATCTCTAACTTATATGCATCTATCATATCTCTCTCATTTGCCTATCAGCTAGTTTCTAAACCCACAGACTTCAGTCTATTTTCACAGACTATTTTATAGAGCTGTCACAGTCTTGATCACTTGCCTCAAGATCCTCTCCACCACTTCATCCCAGTTGAATCCAGGCAACAAAACCTGCACGCAGTAGTCCAGATGAGGCTTTATTAAATTCTTATAAAGGGAACTAATAATAACCTCCTTATCCTTGCTTGTCAGTGTTCAACAGCCATGTAATCTGATGTGCTGTTTTGGCCATATTTTATGTTGTCTAAACTTCAACTACCTGGCCACAATCACCCCCATATCCCTGACCTCATCAAATTCCTGCAGTTCATTTCCATCACGATATTTCCTTGAAAAACCAGGTAACCACCAAGTAGAGTATGCCATATGTTGCTGATCAAGGCCTTTACACAAGAACTACAACCTCTTTGCAACTACATTTTAAGATCCTCTTCATTGTTGACATAATCTGTTGTGAAGTTCTCACAGTTTTAGCAATGTGATGCCCTTAATTTCAAGTCTTAGTCCATGACCACCCTTTGACCTCCTCCTTCATAATTTCTTCATTAATTTTATGCTCTGCATCCCATCTTTGCCTACCAAATTTCGAGACCTTACACATTGCAACATTAAACTGGTAGCTCTACTATAAATTGCTACATATCTCCAGTTAAGTCTGTCCCGATATCATTAATATACAAGGTAATCAATAATTGTCCCAAACAGATCCCTGCAGCATGGCCTTCCTCTTTTGGAATGCCACTCCTTTATATATGATCCATTAATACCTATCTGATATCCAGTCTCCTCAGTTTCAGTTTTGTGGCCAGCTTGTTATGCAACAATCTCAAAGATCCTCTCCACCTGAATGTTCATTTTCCCTTATCCAGTGAATTTGTCATCTTGTTGCAGTACCTAAGCAGATTGCTAAAACATCACCTCCCAGTAACAGCCCATACTAACTATTACAGTAAATACGGCTATTATCAACCCAATTCTGAATCCTAGCCCACACCAACCTCTCCAATACCTCAGGACATACAGATTTGCCTATAATTTGTAGCTTATGTCCAGTGGCGGCTGGTGACAATAGAAACAGGTGGGGGCCAAAAACAACTTAAATTTTTTTTATATTTATATAGCGGTTCTATTATTGATTTATAGTTATTATTTCTATTACAATAATGTTTAGTCAGACTCCACTGATGCATTTAGCTATTAATATTTTTAAAATTGGAAAAACGAGAAACGTTTTTCCAATAAACTATCGATTTTGATCATAGTTAAAATATATTGTTTATGGAAGTAATAAAAATTTAAACTTTAAAATAAATTATAACAAAAAACGACAACAATAATTAAATACAATAAAAACAATACAACAGAACAACAACGAGAATAAATAATAAGATAATGAAAGAATCGTGCGCTATTTACTTACAAACGCAGTGATTGGGCCAGGCTAAACGGGCCCCAAGATAAGTGTTGTGCCTGGTAAACAAACATGAACGCTACTGCACATACCTCATACATGCCCTGTGTTCTACATGTATAAAATAGGGCCAGCCGTGGCTGGCCCCAGAGACCATGCTAAGTTGCATTATACAATATTGCCACAAAACTCTACAGTGATTTTTTATTAAACATTAAAACAGATCAACAACGAGAATAAATAAGACGATGAAAGAATTGCGCGCTGTTTACATACAAACGCAGTGATTGGGCCAGACTAAACGGACCCCAAAATAAGCGTTGTGCCTGGTAAACAAACCAGATTGCTAGTGCGCGTGGTTCACAATCAAAGAATCACGTGCTATGTATGTATGTGCAACACAGTGACTGGGCCAGACTAAACTGGCCCCAAGACAAGCGTTGCATCCGGTAAACAAATACGATCACTAGTGTATGTGCTCATACATGCCTTGTGTTCTACATGTATAAAATAGGGCCAACCGTGGCTGGCCCCAGAGACCGTACTAAGTCTCATTATTCATTATACAATATTGCCACAAAATACTACAGTATTTTTTTTTATTAATCAATAAAACGTTGTGGAAATAGATAAAAAAAAAAAAAATAATAATTACAAGAAACATATTTTTTAAAACTACAATTATTGGGCTACTTATACAAATATAGGTGGGGCCCAGCCCCTATATATGAGCCGTTCCTGCCTGTCTTATTTCCCCTTTCTTAATTAACAGTTTTACCCCCTGTTTCAAGACTCATTATTAACCCTTATTAACATCAACTTTACATAATTCCTCATATACCTCCAGCTCGCTCACTATCGGTCCTTCCTCCATACCCTCTAAGTTCAAGCTCCTCATGATGTTGCATTCATGAGGAGCTTGAATGCAACATCTTGAATGCAACAGATGAAATACCCTGATAAATTTCTAATTGAATATATGAATTTAAAAGTAACTTATTTAAGAGTACATCATCATCTGCATAAAATAAAGAGCTGAGATTAACAATCTAATTTTAATATCAGGGTTAATGCCACTTTCCTTCATAATGTAATCCATATAGAAGATGAATTACAGTCGAAGTAGTGAGCATCCTTGTCTTACACCTGATTTTATATTACACTATTTTCCTATACCTCCTTCAGTTTTAACTGACAATTTATAAGTTAAATATAGACCATGTATGTATGTATTGCTCTACAGTTACATGGTGTAAATGACCCATTTACACCATATAACTGTAATCAGCATCACTTTTAATTGTAACATTTTGAACAGCTTTTCTCATGGTACCTTGTCATGTCTTTTCCAGATCTCCAAAACTTAAATACACATCCTTTTTTATATTTCCATTATTTCTCAACTCTTGTGAAAATTCAATCATGACAATTTATTTAGCCTGAACCCAGCTTATTCTTTCCCAAGTTTTTTTTCCACAATTTTTCTTAGCTTCTTCTCAAGTATGCTTGTTAAATCTTATCTGGAACACACAATTGGGAAATTCCTCTGTAATTCTTAGATTAGTTCTATTTCATTTTTATTCTGTTTGTAATTCTGTATATCTGTAATCCTTACATTAGTTCTATTTCTTTGTGAGAGCTCTACCCCAAATGATTGGAGTAGAGTTCTCATAATGACAAAACTTCCACTTCTTTTCTTTTGATATTTTTATATTGATGGTGACAATCTGGAATTTTACTGATGCTGAATTTGAATTTATTCCAATAGCTTACTTTTCATTATTCACCTGGATCTCTGTCTTGTTTAACAAGGTTAACACCCCAGTCAGTATGGTATTTCATTTTGTTCTACCCTCATCATATTTATTTTAAGCCACTACAGAATGCAGTTTAATCAGTCAAACCTCAAATTGTTAATTCATCATCATTTTTTCAGTATCTAAGTAGATACCTATTAATCGGGGTGTTACTGCAAGGTGAGGATTGCCATTAGGTCATGAGCCCTTCTTTAAAGGCTATGTAGAGATCTCTTCCCAGTTATCTAGCTTTTATTCGTGTTATTCAATCACGTGTTAACCTTCACTCTCCAATCAACAGGCTGTGGGTTCAAATCTTGCTATGGGCATGGAAGTTTGTGATTGTCTTTAGGTGGAAGATGAATTTCATTGCCCAGTATGAGACTACCGCCTCTCGTATTGGAGATCTGAAGTGGCTTAAAAAAGTTCCATCATGTTTGATCTCTAGAGTTTCTGAACTTTGTAAAAAAAAAAAGTAAAAAATATAAAAACACATAAAAATTCAATAAAAAATGGAAAAAAACCTTTAGTCCACTCACGATATGAATGTACTATAGGGTTACAAATAAACTATTTTGTGGATGGTGCCAGCATAAAAAAATATAAAAAAATAAAAATTATCTACTTTGTCAAACTACAGTTAATAAATTGTTAAAATGTTACTGAAAGAAGTGCTTCTTTTTACAAACAAATGCTACCCTTTGCAAAAATTCTTATTATTGATTCAATTTTGCAATTGAACTCAAAATGCTTGTTCTGATACCTTCGCTACTATCACACCTAAAACTAACTGGACTATAGTTTGTAGTTCAGTTAATTTGATGTCAAATAAATTAAGGGTACTCACCGTGATCACCGTGCAAGCCTAAAAGAAAGGAAATTAAGGGTGCTGTTAGTCCCATCACTCGCCCTTTTTATATATGAGCAACTTCCCATTTAGTCCTGTAGTTCTGATGATTATCATTGAGCTTACTTGGTATTTCAGACATTTTACATTTATCATCTTCAAATCTTTCCTTATTCCCCCCCCCCAGTATAATTTTCAATGCTTTTGTTTCTTTCCAGTATGAAATATACGGTACTTATGAAATGTTCATTGAATATATTTACTATATCCTCAGGTGATGCCATTTCTTTGCTGTCTCCAACATCTAATACACTGCTGGCTGAAAACACCTGATACCTGCCTTTATTGCATTTCTCTTTCTCTTCAGCTTCTGCTTAATTTCATGATACAGCTGCTTCACATCTGGTGTATTTACTTCTGTCTCTCACACCTCATTTGATGCCACAAGAGATTGCCAAACTACTTCCTAAACCTGTCATAGTGTTTACATCTCAAAAATCACAAGATTTCATTTATCACTTTTCCAGAGGTGTTTGATATCTGGTGGAAAATTGGTGACCTTTTCTGTTAATCCTTCTAAGGATTTATTTCTAAATCCAACACTAATTGTGATTCAATCTCATGTTATTAAGTCATGATTCCGAAGAAATGCATTTTTCTATTGCTCACTGTAGAAATCCATTGAGTGGGTCTTCTATAGTGAACCTACTATCTGAAGGTCTTTAATAATAATAAATAGGGGGAAAATAATACTTGGTTGTGTTATTATTTGATATACATGATGTCATTTGCAGAGGTAGTCTATTTTGTATTATTTATAGTATCATCATTATAGTTTTAGCAATTACATTAGATTAAGAAGAATTGATATTTCAATATGGTATTTTTCTCATTTGTTGTAGAATATATCTGGAGCAATTCTAAGAATCCCAGTATAAAATCTATGGAATGGGCAGCTACATGGAGACTAATTGAAACTGTTTCTGATCCAGACATACAACGACGGATGTATGATGGTTGCTATAAAAAGAAAGATATATGGGATTTGATTGCAGCACAGTTACGTAAGGAAGGTTTTCTGTTGGAAATATCTAAAGGAGGAGAGAAGTGTCATCAGAAATGGCGAAATTTGAAAAGAACATTCAAAGATTATCTTTTATCAAAGCAAATAGCTGGCAGGAGGAGGAAACCACTTCCTGATTTTTATCAGCAGCTTGAAAAAGTTTTAAGAAAGGAACTTAAAACTGATATATTTGGTCAGGACAACATTCTTCAGGGAACTATTTTAGAAGAGAATACAGTAGAAAAAATCCAAAGACTATCTCCAGTTGATCTTACTAGCACTACACCTAGTCTACTTGATATTCAAGACTGTCATTCTCCCAGTAATTTAACAAGTCATGATCAAAATATTCTTCTTCCCAACAAAAATTTGACTGTAATCCATGATAACCAGTTGCAGAGGAATTTTCAGGTCTCTGCTTCTCATCATCCTTCTGAAGGTACTGTTTTAAAACCAGAAGATCAAATATCAGGTTCACTCTTGCTTCAGGAATTAAATTCTCATCCTCCATCTGCCACATCTTTGCCATTATCAGCAAGTAACAGACTTGGGCTTGAGCAAGATATTTTCTTATCAAGATCTATACTTACCAAATCACATTCTCCTTTTCATTCACTATCTGATGTACCCATTCACTCATCTGGAAGTAGTGCATCAAGCTCAGATCAAAAGAGTAACAAATCCTCACATACCAAACCTAGATGCAAAAAGTCCCACTTAAGAGAAATATTTAGATTATTGAAGGAAATGAGGGATGATGAGTGGAAAAGAGAGAGAGAAAGGTTGAAAAGAGAGGAAGAAAGGTTTAAAACCTTACAGGATATGATGGTCAAACAGCATGAAGAAAGGCTTCAATGTATGTATGCTTTTATTGATGTTCTGAAAAATGGAGTAGGAATGAAGGATAATGGATGACATGCAAATTACTCATACTATATTGTTCATTGATAATGGTGAAGTAGACATGATTTTGTAGTATATTTATGATTTGTTAGAAAGAAATGACCACCTTTTTGTAAGAGATATTTAAATGTATATTATTTGCCGAAGGAAAACATCTGTATATTATTTGTCAAAGAAAATCCAGGTATTCAGGATTGTGTTTTTATTTTCTTATAGCATTTTGAAATATGTATTTTATTGTAAATATGGTAAAGTGTGTCAAGTGTACAGTAAAGTCAGTATACAAATACTTCAAATACTCTTGGTTAAATTATTCGTATTATAATTTTTCAAGCAAATAGAGCAAAAAGAATATACAGTCAAATCTCACTATAACAAAGTACTGATGTCTTAATAAAAGCTTAGGTAAAATGCTGTACTAAAAGAAATTCACTATAACAAACAATCCACTGTAATTTATTATTCCTATGGTTCCATTCGCTTAAGTGAGAGTAAACTGTAATAAATTCTAACCACTCTGAACTGCTGACTTGTTTCAGTCTGACTGGCCTTCTGATAATATAGTTAGAAAGTTGATCATTACAGGCATAATGATCATTGCTAATATCTTTTGTTTCATATTTTTTTCCATTAAAAAAAAATTATAATTGTATCTGTTTGCCTTAAGTTTACCTTAAGGTAAACTTGCTGGTAATAATTTATTATAATCTAACCAAGTGAAAAATAAACTTTCAACATCTTTCTCTAAATCCAGAGTAATTTAATAAAAAGGTGGCACACCGTTTGGCAACTCCTATAGGTAAAGATGACCTGCCATTGCTTCTGCCTGGTATCTCCACCTCTGGGCCTGGCTCCCACTGAAGAGACCTCAATAAAGGTTGAAACTAGTCTGGGTAGTGGCCCTTCCCTTAATGCATAACATTATATATATCTATAAGGAGATATGTTTTGCATTATGGGAGATACTGAGATAGGAGTGATGTTAGCTTGCTCCACCTTTGCTGTGAGTTGCCCGGTGTTGTACTACCTTACCACAGTCCTGAAGATATTTTCAGGTACAAACTTTGTTTGCTCACACTTGGATAAAGGATTAAACTAAATTTATTATTGTTAGATAAGCATTTAGAATTTGTGAGTTGGGCTGCATATGGAACCAAAAATTGATCTAAGGAGGCAGCCATTTTTATGCGATTCAGTTAGATTATATATTCTAGGTGGTCAGGCATGATAAATCTATAGTTTTTTTTTAACTTGTTTATCCAAAGAGATAACGATATCTCAAAGTATGTTGAGCTTGTTAAGCTGGCTATTGGTAGGACTCTGATATTACCATTATCTCCTCCTGTGTTGGTAAGTTCAAGTGAAGAAAATGCTTTAGAACAAATGGCAAATTTAAACCTGTTTATTTATTTAATTAATAAATTAAATAAATAAACAGGTTTACAATGGCACCTTTTCCTCTACATGATAAGATAATTTCTTACGACATATAGTTTCAGTCTGTTGGTTGAATTTTCCATTGTTATTACTTATGTTGAAGATGGAATGTGGTCCACAAACCAAAATCTCTGTACTGTTTAAATTACCTGATGATAATTAAAATTAAATTATGATACAGTAAAAGAAAGCAAAAGCATGTTTGCAGAATGTAAAAGAATAATTAGATTACTAGAAAATTTAAAATCAAATACTGGAAGAATATGAAAATGATGGAAAGATGGATTGCAAGAAACATTGTTGTAAACGTTCTAAGATCTCTGGTGGAAGAAGAAAATTATATAGTGTATTGCAGAGCCCACAGGAATCTGGGAGAAGTAATAATTGGTATAGGAATACTGATAAGACATGTTTCCCAATACAAATACCAGAATTATCAGAAATAAAGGAAATGAATTGATTACATTGATAGCTTCAACTTCTCTAGAGATGATTGGTATCAGGGAAACTTTGTTGATAGAAAATGATGCCTTGGCAAGTATAGAAGTGGAGAAGTATAATATATTTTAGCAGAATTTAGAGAGTATGGCAGAGTGTTGCTTATAAGGGATGAATTTTCCCTCTCAAGGGAAAAAACAAAAAATTGGAAGGAAACAGCACTGCTGATTTTGGGAGTGAGCAAGGCAGGATATTTGGTGAGGTATTATTACATGTTAAAATAGAGGATGATGAGTCAGAAATTCAAGTGATTATTTGGAGATTTTAACTATAGCAGTATAAATTGGGCAGAGGAAACAAATATCTTATGACTGAACAGAATTTAATGAAATTGAGTACTTTTAGAGGCTTTACTAAAATTTTTCAAGATATCACATTTTCCTTTAAATCAGACCATACTTAGACAAAATGATTTGAAATGAATCATATATGAAAAATGAATACAATTAATAAATAAACTGTGCCTGATATCCGTATAATAATATTATTATATTTAGAGACAAATCAGTGACTGTAGAGTTTCAGTTGTGATAATGTTTCACTATACACAAATCATTTCCAGATCTGATTGCTCTTCCTTCATATTACTGAATACAATCTTAACTTTATAAAATAATTACAGGTATGTTTTTAAAGTTTCATTATGTCAGGATTTTTTATTATCTTATAAAGTTAAGATTGTATTCAGTAATAAGGAGGAAAAGCAATCAGATCTGAGAATTACTACACATAATATAAATTTGATGTTTCAACATCTCAGTACTTAATTTCGCTTCTGCCAAACGTTACTTATTTACATACTCTACTTAGTATTTGCCTCATTTTGTTTATTAGCTGGACCAAATTATTAAAAGAATGTTTAGCAATCACAATTCCTTCAGTTACTTTGTTTTTTAGCATACACTAACAATTATAGGTCAAGAGATGTGAATGGTATTTTATCATGTAGAAACAGATCATTTGGATCATTTAATGTCTATATAGGACTGAAAGTTGTAAAAATTATTTAAGGATCGAATTGTTGATTAATAATTTAATCAATGCATTCCTTATCTCATTTATTCATCTGTTCAGGTGCAACTTCCCACTGGCAATTTAAGAAATGCAGAAAGGTTTAATTGAAATTGACACTGTGGCATCTCTGTTTAATTTTTTTCTTGAATTTTGAATCATAAGTAAACAAATTCTCTAATGCCTTCTTTTCTCAAAGGGATTAAGCAGCTCTTTTTTTTTTGCCATAACTACCTTCTTGAAGATCAATAGTCATCCATCACTGATGGTGAGCTTGGTTTATCAATGAATCAAGGCTTTCAGGGAATAAATTACAGGTATATATTATGGAATTGAAATAATGTGAGTTTTTAGGCTGTTTATTAGCTTTGCGATTAAAACCCAGTTTCCCCCAAAAGAAAGCCTCCTTTCCTTTTCCAAAGATAAACTAATTTGGGAACCAGCCAAGGAAAGGCCTAAAGAAGTTCCTCTAGTAGGCACTGAAATAGAACTTATTATTATTAACATCTGACCTCCATAGAGCCAGAGGCTCATCGTGGGAGGTACACTGTTGCACACAGTGCTCATCCAACCTTGCCTTAAACTGATTCAGTGTGTTTCTACATTCATTCACAATACTCAGGCAATGCATTCTACTCTCCATGGAAAGAACCTACTCCTCACTCCTCTGCTCACACCCTCCTTATACAGTTTCCAGTGATGGTCTCTTGTTCTACCTCACTCTCCCTTTCTATGAAAAATCTCTTCTATTTCAACCTGATTTACAACCCTTGACTAGCTTATATATCTCAATCATATCTCCACCCCTTCCTCCTATTCATGAGGCTCTGCAATTTACAATTCTCTTCTCATACTCCATATTCCAAAGACCACTGACCACTTTGTGAATCTTCTCTGGACCCTTTCCAGCATAACCTTATCACCATGAAAACCCAGAGACCAAACCTGTGCACAATAATCCATGTGAGGTCTGATCAAGGCCTTATTAAATGGCATCATAAAACCTCTTTATTTCTGCTTGTCGTGGACCTCTACATTATTGCCATTATTTGATGTGATCTTCACAACTTGTGCAATGTGGCCCCTGAATTTCAGGTCCTTGTCCAACACCACTCCCAGATCTCATCTCTACTTCCATTAAAGTTTCCCCACCAAGTGTATACTTTGCATCCCATCGTTGCTTACCGAATCACAAAACCTTAATTACACTTTGTAACATTGAATTGACAGGTCTACTTACCTGCCTATTCATGCCATCTATTCAAGTCCTGTAAGGCCATTTGCTTGATTCTGCACTGCTCTCCCCAATTTTGCATCTGCAAACAGCTGCATAATGTCTTTCTTTGGGAGTCATAGTATTAAAACAAAATGCAATTATGATATCACTGAAAATTAATTTGGAATATTTTATTATATTTCAGGCAAGTTTTATTAATATCAATATTGTACAAAGTAAAAAATAATAAATCCTCTAATGCCGCTTATTCCCTAAAATTAGTAAACGAGGCAATTTAACCCTAACTTTTGAAAACTTGTGGGAAGCTAGTTTTAATGTTTCACATCGGGGTTGGAGAATATGGCAGATGACTGCCATATCTTTTTTTTTTTTTTTTTGCCATATATATATATATATATATATATATATATATTTTATTTTTACCTGGGCTGGCTGAGTGGTTAGTGTATCCGTTCTCCAGCGAACAGGCTGTGGGTTCAAATCCTACATAGGCATGGATGGATGTTTGTGATTGTCTTCTCCCAATATGGACTAGGTCACCATGGGAGTAGTAGACCCAGAACAGGCTGTGGGTTCAAATCCTACATAGGCATGGATGGATGTTTGTGATTGTCTTCTCCCAATATGGACTAGGTCACCATGGGAGTAGTAGACCCAAAACCTTCCACAATGGGAGAAGCCTTCACCCTGCAGTGGGTAGGAAAATGGGCTGCTAATTTTTGTCGGCCTCGTTGGCTGAGTGGTCAGCATACCCACTCTCCAGCCAAAAGGCTGTGTGTTCAAATCCCACCATGGGCATGGGTGTTTGTGATTATCTGTGAAAATACTAATGGTGATGATGGGCGATATATGGCATTGATGTAGTTGATGATGGGAGTTGCGGTTCGTTGTAGTTCTGGATTGAGTGGTGAAGACAGAGTTGTAGAGTAGGTGCCCTCCCTCGAGTCTTTGGAGCCCCTGGAGGTGTCACATAATAATAATAATAATAATATCCTCTAGAATTGAACTTAGAATAAACTTTCTTTGGGCAACATAGTGTTGTTGATGCAAACACCATTTCCACAGGGTTTCCTAGGTCTTTATTATTTTCATTAATATTTGTTGGTTTATTTATTAATATGAATCTAGAAATTCGAAATTCAAGGGACTTCTTGCAAAGGTAGTGAACACAACTCAGATTTGCTGCAACATTAAGGACATTCATAAGTACAGATAAGGTGACAGTACTAATATATAGTGCTGTGGCATCAAAAATAATTACAATTAATTAGATAACGTGGCATCAAAAATAATTGCAATTTACATTTACAGGAAGACAATTTACAAAGAGCAATACAGTATATAATTTAAACATTATAGTAGAACAGTTTGGAATGAAAATGTCCATAAATTAATGAAAGAATTAAAGGACAACCTAAAGAAGATAATAAATGGCAAATCAGCAGAAGATGGGATAAACTCCGAACTGTATAAATTCGCTGGGAAAAAAATTTCATCAAAGATTACTAAAATTTTTAAATAAAATATATACAAATGGACAAATACCAATAGAATGGAATACAAGCATAGTAATACCTATATTTAAAAAAGGGGATAAAACAAAAGCTGCTAACTATAAAAGTATTAGTTTATTGAATACATGCTCCAAAATATATAGCAGAATACTTAATGAAAAACTAAAAATATACAGTGAAAAAATATTATTAGAATGTCAAAATGGATTTAGAAAAGGATGCTCTACAATGGATGCAGCTTTTTGTTTAAAACTACTTATACAAAAAAGAAGAGAATTTAATTTGGAAACTCATCTTTTGTTTATAGATTACGAAAAAACATTTGACAAAGTAAAAAGATATATATTGTTTGATATATTACAAAGAATAAATATACCTAATATTTTACTACATGCAACATTGAATATATATATAAAAATAAATGAGGAGTTGTCTGGAAAACGATCTATAAACCAAGGAGTAAGACAGAGATGCCCTCTGTCTCCAGCACTTTTCAATATTTACATTAATGAAATATTAATACAGTACAGTGGAACACCTTAAACAATCAAGATATAGAAATTTTCCAGAATAACAAAATAAATACGCTATTATTTGCAGATAATCAGGTAATAATATCAGATAAGGAATTTTACAGAGAGCAATATATAATTTGAACATTATAGTAGAACAGTTTGGAACGAAAATTATTATTATTATTCGTGACACCTCCAAGGAGTCCGAAGACTCATCGCGGGAGGACACCTATTGTACAACTCTCCGTCTCCACCACCGCACCGATCCACTGCTACCAATTATCTACATCAGCGCCATCTGCCGTCAAACACCACTACCACAGCTACTATTTTTTTTACTGTAAATTGGGTGTGTTCTGAAGGCTGCTTGTCTGTATGCGGGATGAAAAGCCCGAGTTTCCGGTTTGAGATCGGCTAACTCACCTTCGATTGTAAAAGTCCATATAAAGATTCCTCCCGTCATGACGAGAATCGAACTTAGGCCTTTCCCAGTCGAATGGTGCTATGTACTGTCGTTTTTCCAATTGCGCTACGGAGGCACTTAAATTTCCATAGATAAAACTAAAACGATGGCATTTTGTGGACAAACTCCAGTTAGAAGCAAAATAGTTATTAATAATAAAGTAATAGAACAGATAAACACCTTCAGTTATCTTGGATGTGAAATATCATTTGAAGGAGAAAAAGACAAAATTAAAAACTTCAAAATTTTTATAGATTATAGGCCTGATAAATAGAACACTCAACCCAAATATAGTACAAAAAGAAACATGTTTGAAAATATACAATACTTTAGCATTGCCCACATTATTATATGGCAGTGAAATTTGGACAATAAACAAACAAGTTAAACAAAGAATAAAAAACAAGTGAAATGAGATTTATGAGAACTGCAAAATACACATTATTTGACCAAAAAAAGGAACGAAGACATTTTAAATGAACTAAAAACAAAGTCAATAGAAGAAAAACTAAACAATTATAAACAAAAATGGATTGAACATGTAAACCAAATGGCCGCCATCCTAAACAAATACTAAAATATAGGCCAATTGGAGAGAAGGCAGGGTAGACCACAGAAAAGGATTTTGGATGGATAATGAGAACTGGAACAGACCAATATGGTCTATGTCCGTAATAAGTGTTATGATGATGAAGGTGACAGTACTATTCAGAAAGGGTCCGATCATACCACAACTGGATATCTGTCATGAGCTGTGTGTGTGTGTGTGTGTGTGTGTGTGTGTGTGTGTGTGTGTGTGTGTGTGTGTGTAAGAGTGGGACCACCTGCAATGAGGCTTTTAACACCTGGAAAGTCTGAAAATAATAATCTTTTATACCTTTGTAGGAAGTAGGCAAAACCTTTTTTTAGCCATATATATCTATCTTTTGAAGACAGATCAATCTCTACATGTAGCCAATCAGAGATAGATGGCCCAATATTATCATTAATTTTAATAAGCATTCAGTGAAGTGATGGAAAACAAGTACCTCCATCTCATGGTACCATACCCAAACACAATATGTGATTGTCTGAAACAGTATGTGTTCAACAAGAGGAACAAAAGTTCCTTTTGTTGACGACTAGAATTGAACTTAGTTTCGTCTATGTGACCTAAGCTTGTATGAAAGTAATAATAGGATATTTTGTGCTCTTATTGCACTTTCCTTGGCCAATATCTTGTAACCTTTTGATGGTAGATTACACTGCATACAGTGTAAAATTTTATTTCAGTGTTGCGAATTACAATAGGACGTTATAAAATCCTCACTACATTGGTGATGGCCTCTCCCATTGTGGGAGAATTGGGTCTACTTCTCCCATGGTGATCCAGTCCAACTTTGGGAGAGTATATATATATATATATATATATATATATATATATGATGAATTTCTTTGCAAATCACAGCAAATGAAACATAACATAAATTACATTAATCCAATGTCCAAGAGAATCTATCTGACTTAAAAGATTAGCACCATGAACATCAGAAAATTGGACATTGCCATATGCAGGGTGTAAACTCGGACATAGTAACGTGTAACGTTACTATGTATGAGGTAATAAGGAGAATTTATCATACGTGTAACGGACTGTTACACGTTTGATAATTTCACCTTAATTTTAATCCTCTTAAATTCACCAAATCAAACTACTCCTACAATTCATATTTCCCAGAAAGGAAGTTTCATTACAAGAGATATTGTCATGAATGAAGAAGTAATGAAAGCCATAACGGAGCGTCTATATCATTGGAACATTTGGAGAGGGTTTTTTCATTAGAATTCTAAGAGAATTTGAAACTGAAATTATTTCTTGATCACCTGCATTAAAGAAAAAAAAAAAAAAATTGAGATTTTTGCCACAGCTGAGTTGGAAGAACGATGGTTATTAGCTGTTCGATTGGAAAATACTAAGTTTCAATTCTCGTCATGATATATGTATGCACTTTTCAACTGAATATCAGGAGATGCCAGGGATTTCTTCCAGAAATTCTGGTTTTTATTATTATATTAATTATTATTATAATATGGGTATTATCTGCATGACGAATCGTGTATAGCTCAGGTGGTATGGTTGGAGCTGTTTAGTTGGAAATGTCTAGGTTCGAATCCTGTCTGTGAAGCGAACTTTCATCAGCCCTATTAAATTAAAGGTGAGTTAGCCCGCCTCATACGGAGGTGGTACTCTTTTTCATCCTAGAAACTCGGGTTTTCGTTCTTCTTCAAACAGGCAATCGGTGTCAGGAACACACCTATCTAATTATATAAAATACTTATTGGACAAGGACGGTAACGAGAAATCACCTTGTTCTGTTATATTCTTCAGTAAGTTAGCATCACAACAAAAAAAGCATTAAGTTGAAGGAGGTAAGATCTTCATCGTGTCAGAAGACTCTTCGCGAGAGAGAACCATTATTTACACCAGCGTTTCTCAAACTTTTCCTACGGCGGAATACTTCACAAATCATGAAATTTTCACGGAACACCTTGGTTATTTTGCAATGTATTAATTAATAATTAATTGTTAATTTAGCTGATTTTATTATTAATTAATAATTGATCATTAACAATTAATTAAGCATCATTTAAACATAAACATCATTAAATTAATTTGTGCTGATTTTCATTGTCATATCTCATTCTAATCACCAAAAATTTATAATATTATTATAAGTACTTACGAGTGAATGCAGACTTTTTCTCCTGTGTTCTGGTAGTTTTCCCCTCCTTTTGTACATCCTGGAGATCTTTGTAGGCTTGAGGTGGATGACTCGCTATCTGTTCCGTCAAAACACCTTCAATAAGAGATTTCTTAATACCAAAATTAAACAAAGTCCCTTGTCTCTTATTCATATTAAAATTTAAATCTGCTGGCCTATTACTTTTAAAAAATCGCAGTATTACGGTTTCGAAACTTTCACCTTACAATACTGAATACTTGCGAAGAAAGTATTCAGTATTTCTAGATTTGAGAACCGGATACAGACTACCTTGATATTCAATTTTAGTGGAAAAATTTTCTCTATACTTCCTTGCTGATTGGTCACTAACATTTGCAACACAGATGTCATTTCCTTCAGTTTTGAGAACACAGGATACGCTGCCCATTGTTATAATCTGCTTGCAGGCAATTTTTAAGACCGGTCATAAACAGTGATATTCCCTTTCCCAAATGCTGAAAGATTTCGATGTGTAAAAATTAACGATACACAGATGTTAATAGGAGTTCTGGGTCTAAGCTTTTCGACATATTCATAAATATTATTCTCCTCAGAATATTTCCACTATAAAATATTTATTCAGGAAAAATGCTTTGAAACTAAAATGACAAATTCCAGGAGAACTTCTCGCGGAACACTAATTCACCTTCCGCGGTACACAGTTTGGGAAACCCTGATTTACACAATGCTTATCAAGCATTTTCTAGAACACGTTTACTGACGAAGCATTCACAACCATTCTATCCATTCAAGATCTAAGTTTCGAAGGGTGATCTATTGTACTATCCTTTAGTAACATACGTTTCTATCATATCCCGTTTTTTTCTTCGCCTATTAGCAAGTTTTTGCAGTTCACAGACCTCAATATATTCTCATAAAGAACATTCAGCAGATCTTCCACGGTCTTCATCCCTTGCTTCTACATTTCTCTCTCTCACCATTATAACATCCAGGTGATCAGATTTCTGTGCAGTTGTCCAGATCTGGTCTTATAGCCTTAAAAGGATAATAATATGACTTCCCAACCCCTACTTTCAGTGTGTTCTTCAACAACCATGCAATCTGCTGTACATTTAAACTTTGAAATATGCCTTCTAAACGTCAACTCCCTGTCCACAATTACTCCCAAATCCTTGACCTCATCAGTTTCCTGCAGTTCAGTTCCATGAATATAGTTCTATCAAAAGTGCCCCAGCTATGGCCGAGTGCATCTGTGCATGCTAAATTGGCAATCATTTACCTTTGACAATACTGCCAATCTATTTAAGTTATCTGCAAGATCCCGACATCATCTTCATTAAGAATCGCTCTTGTCAGTTTTTTTTTCATCATCATCATCAGCAGCAGCAGCAAACAACCGAACATTTCCTCTGAAATCATTTCCTATATCACAGATGTAAAAATTCAACAGCAGAAGACCAAGCACATAATCCTGTGGTACAGCACTAGTCACCTGGCTTCTCGACTCAATTCCTCCATAAACCATTCTTTGATATCTGTCTTTCGGCTACCCTTGAATCCATCACTGGATTCATATCCATACTCACGTTCCAATTTTTGCAACAGTTCTATAAGTAATACTGTCAAATGCCTTTGCCAAGTCTACCAATATCAATGAGTATCCATTCCTTTATCCAACTCCATTGTCACGTTATTATAAAAAGTAATAAAATTACTAAGGCAAGCTGTATCCTTCACAAAACCATGCAGCCCCTTATGGAGTATCATATTCCTATCCACCCAGTCCTGAACTCTGTCCTTCACTAATTTCTCCAACTCCTTAATCATCACCTATGATTTGCTACTTTTGTCTTGGAGCCACCAAAAGAATGCATTGCGATTATGTTGCGCTCTTTCCACTCCACTGGCACCTTCCTAGTACTGAGGCTTAAATTAAATCCCTTGGTCAGAGGAACTGATAATTTCCTTGCACATTCCCGTAATACATGCCCGGATATACCACCTAATCCCATGGATGTTTGCATTGAGGTTCTGCAATGGTTTAAGCACCTCCAATTCATCATTCTCTATTTTCCCATGAGGCAAGTATCACATCTGGCACTACAGTATCACCACCTACATTGTACATATTTGCAAAACGAGCACTCAGTAACTTAACTGTTTGCTTTGCTTCTGTTACCTACCTCTCGTTAGCTGCGTCAGTCATTCTTTCGTAGTCATCCCTCCTTTCACTTGTTACAGAGAAAGGGAATGCTTAAGGATTAATTGTGGTCTCTCAGCTAGTTCCCCCCCCCCCTCATAAACTGCTTTGGCATTCCTTACCATCCAGGTGATCACTTTTCGCTTTTTACTCGTATATCATCCACAGCTTTTTCTTTTTCTGCAACTCTGCTTAATAATGCTATTTGTCTATTTAACTCCTATCTGATTTATCCTGCTGACTCTGGGAATACATTCTGATACCGGTTTCTTTAAACCATCCCTTGACCATCTCCTATGCACTACCAATATCTCTCCCCTCCAAATTCTTCTATCACGGTATGGCTGCAAGCTGATCCTCAGCCTGTCATTATCACTTACGTTATAATTCCGCATATATCCCTTCTTAACGGAAAATTCTGTGTCTAGCAATCTTCCAGATCAAGATCAAATGATCGCTTTCTTTCAAGCAGATGCAACGTGACTAGATTGGTCCTTGGTAAGTTCTCTGGTGCAATGACTGGATCCAGCACTATCGAGCCGCGTGTTCCCTTCATTACTTGCTGTCTTAGGCAATTATTAGCTAATAATATATAAATTTCATTTCCATCCCTTTCCCATAATAATTACTCGACCTGCACCCTCTCTCTCTCTCTCTCACACACACACACACAATCCTATTCTCTGAACTTAATTCTACTCTGTTTGACTTCAGTTCTGCTATTGATAAAACCCTTTCGATTAATTAATCCATCGATTAATGCGCGCTAAGTGAAATCGCGTTAAGCGAATGCAATAAAGAATAGAAATAATTATAATTCATCCATCAGTTAGCGTAAATTTGGAAAAAAAATTACAATATTAGCTATATTAGAGGATAAAGCCATCAAAGTTAATAAAACTCAATTGCTGAACTTTTCATTTAATGTCTAAACATTTGATTGAGCTACTTTTTTACGAAAAAAAATTAAGTAAAGATGTTCGAATCATGCTCGACTTTTTCATCTTATCATGCAATTTGCGATAGCTGGCGATCGATTTATCGAAATTCCGGCGGACTTTAAAGCTTCGTTCCATATCAGGATCGGCATCAAACAAAATTTCCTTAGCATACTCAATGTGATTGAAAACTTGGTTCTTTTGCAGTTAGCTTCTTAGTAGTAATATTCTCTTGTTGTTCGCACTCCTTATCTTCTTCTTCGTCATATGCACGCTGTTCTTCTAATTGAAGGAGATCATTCTCGCTTAACTTTCTGAATGGGAATCGAACAAATTTCTCACATCTTCATTATTCAGTTCATTAAATCCAAGTTCTTTTCTAGTTGTGCTGAATTCTTCGATAATGTTAGATCTTGGATTTTGAGCACGATAGGCTTGAGTTTAAAGTCGCCTACTGCATTGCCTCCTAATAAAAGCGTAAGACGATCTTTAGATACTTTGTGTCCTGGTTGAGATACTTCAGTTTTAGCTTGGAAAGTTTTTGTTGGCATACGCTTACAAAAGAGACCAATTTCGTCGACGTTGAATATTTGCCGATCATCATAATCACCTCCTGAATTATCCTTTGCAATTCTGGTACACATATATATTACAATTATAACAAGGAAATTTCAAAGCCAAATCATCCAACTTTGGGTGATTTTTGAATTGTCATAAAAGAATGGAAATCGTATCTAACAAATACCTCTGTGGAACCTTGTCCTTGGTGTTGATAAACGGAGCATTCTCGTGGGAAGCATGCTAAGGTGACATCACTGACATAATTAACAAGCAACATCACGTTCACACTGCTTAGTTCTTTTTTGTATTTTTTCTTTCTTTCTTTCTTTTTTTTTTTTGTTTTGTTTTGCACTTATGAAAGAAATCTGACGTTACCATTCTTTGCTTCGAAATTTTATTTCTGGTTTGTATGGTTTAATCAACTTCTAATGTCAAAGTGATTGCAATTTATTAACAGACACACGCGGACGTTGACGTTGTGACTTCCATTTCAATCCAGGCATATAGTTATTGTTTTATAAACACGTTTTACACCAGCAAATAGCTACCCTTCATATAATCGGACATGCACCGAACCAGTCTCACTTATGTCGCTGTGCAATATGACTGATGTAAATAACATCTCTGCTGCCATCTACATGACAGACGCACACCCACATATAATCTCAAATTGCTGTCTGTTTAATTTCCAACAATGCTATCATGTATTTCTTTTACCCGTGTAGTATACAAAGTACTTTTCTTATAATACTGTAACGATTTAATTCATATCTCATTACATAAAATATTTATTTCACTAAGATGAATGCATCGTGATGGATATACTTCTATGATTCTGGCAAAACTTTTTACCTGATGGCAAAGTAGTTATTATATGTTTTTGGTGTTTGCGAAACATACCATTAAAGAAAGATGGTATTTATTTATTTATTTTACAAACCTGTCCAGTATGCTGAGTAGTCTGTTTTCTTTTGTTAGTGTTGAAATATCGTCATTCTCCGAAGATCTACTTTATTAACAAAGAAATAGTTTGTGTACGGAAAACTTTGGAAACAAATCCATTTCTTTCAAATGCGAATCGCAATTCGCATTTGAAAAAGAACCAATCAGCATGAGAAAGTTTTTGCTAACAACTTTAATCTCCGAATATTGTTTCGTGATTTAAGTATTCGGTCATACGTTTCGAAGAGTTAATTTAAATTCTATTACGATTTACGACTACCATTAAAGAATGTTGAGCTAAGATTCACTTCGTTGTTATTAAAAAGGAACCGGATTTATGATTTAATATATTCTGCCATTTTAATATGATAGTATTTCATTTACTCATGAAAATGGAAAACGTTTTATTCCGAATATTCCTTCTAATTATTGCATACACAATGATTGTTTCTATCGGTAGTGTTATCCACAGATTAAGGTTTCGGTACATTTAGTAGTGTTAGCGCCTACAGCGCCACTGGTGGGCGAATTTTCTATTTTTCTTAGTACGGTGCAAAATTAAAAACGCGGATTTACAAACATTTACTTAAATAAATAAATAAATAAATAAATAAAAGGCACCAAAACAGTTTTGGGCTCCAAAGATCAGAAAACTTAACGAAAATCTTGAATATTATATATGTAAACTTTTAAATAATCCTTTTTACAGTATTTTGAATTCTGAAATGGTTAAAAGAAAAAATATTTCTTATAACATTATTCATTATTTGTATGAACTGAACTAGCCCCCCAAGGTGTGTGTGGGGGGAGGGGGATTTATAGTTCGAAAATTTTCCTAAAATCGGTTTTGGCAGAAATTCTCCACGGTACGCCTGTTTCTTTGAAATAGGTGTAACGATTCATCAGCCAGAAATCGAAAAAATGAGCACGCCTAATTTACATTTACGAGAATATTCGCTAAATCTTTATTTTAAATGAAAAAAGATAAACATGAGAACCAGCGTATTCAGAAATCTCTATAAAATGAATATAAAAACAAAATTTATATTTCTATATAAATTTTGTTTTTATATTCATTGAAAAAAACAATCGAAAGTGATCTCATCTGAAATTAATCTAAGATCTTCAATGACATCTTACAATTCCATAAAACTCATGCCACTAAAGATTTTGGAGAGGCTTTAATGTATTTAAAATCCACATCGTCTCATTTTTACATTTACTTTACTTTATTTTATTTTTTGTAGCAAATGGCCTTCTTTATTCTATGGAAAACTAATTTTACTTAAATTCACTTGCATATTAGTATTTACAGAATTTATTATGCTATATACTTCTGTAACATCACAATAGATGGCGCTAACACTCATAATATCAGTTCAAATTAAATACGAACCGGAATCAAGACTATGAGAAGACACACAGTATCTGAAAATCAAGATTAAAAACATAACAAGTAATCAGTTGATCGCGAAGTCAGAATTTTGCGGGAAAAAGTATTCTAACTGCTCAATGAATAATTTCAGGTCCCCAACAAAAGCTCTTGGAACACACGGAGTTTTTGATTTACTTTTTTTTTCTAACTGAGAAAGGCACAAAATTCATATTTGCATCACTTCAAATATTTAACCATAAAAGTTCGGTCTTAATATATATATATATATATATCATTACGAAATTAGACAAGGTATACCAATATCTGATCGCGCCCTCTGGGAACGATTATTTGATCAGTCTGGATGAGATTTTTTAGTAAGGCATTGAATTCACAAGACAGATATCGCAAGTGATGTGTGACTATTTACCTTGTAATATTGTGCACGCCGTGATTTATAATTCAGATGCATTTGTGCAAATGGTATTTTTCGGCTTTTCCTCACTCCTATAAAAAAAAAAGAAGACTATAAATGGATGTACTTTTTAGCAACGATGTTCAGCCAGACCCTAGCACTCGCACACCATATGAAAGTTTATTCTAACGAGCTATACAGAGATTCTACCATATGAGGGATCATATGACAGATTCAGGATTCAATTATGGATCCAGTTCTTTCGCATCACGAATTGCTGTAACTGAATTTAAAATCCTTGCGGAAAAGTTTCTGTCTTTGAGAGGAGGTTTAAGCAGTGGTATCGAATCCCACAGGCATTATCTGTCGTGAATGAAAAACCCGAGTTTCCAGGAGGAAAAACTCCCCACCCCCAGATGAGACCAATTTACTCACTTTCATTTGAAAAACCCTAAAAAGATTCTTTTATTCTTAGAGGGGATTGAAACCCAAGTTTTTCTATCCCCCAACAAATATATATATATATTGTCTCACACGTACTTTAACATTAAATATTCCTGTACTTAAACTCAAATATGGACTATGTATTGCTGGACATAATATCCGATTTACACAATAAAATCATAGCGGTTGAGAAGCTTTTCTTTTTGCATCTTGTTATTATGCTCCCCCCCCCCCTCCCAGATCTACAAAATTTAAATTCAGACACTTGCTATATTTCCATGATCTCTTAATGATTTGACTTAAAGTGAAATTATGTTCCTGGAAACCCATATTTGGCACTAACCCAGCTATTCTTCTACAAAATTTCTCTTTCACAATTTTTTTTTTTTTTGGCTATTTTTCAATTATACTTACATAAATGTTATCTGAAAACACTAAACAGGTAGAATCTGTTGTAATTCTCAAATTTAGTTTTATTTCCCTTTTTACAGATGAACACACTGAGAGCCCAACTCCAATAATCAGGAATTAGGCCTTCTACCATGCCATCTAAATCATTCAACGTAACCACAGTAAAACCTTTAGACTTCCATATGTGAATATTTCTGTTCGAATATCATCTACTCCAGCTGCCTTTCTACGTTCCAGGTTTTTGATAACTTTTTTCTTCCTCAAGCAGCGATATATATTTCTGATTTCCTTCGTTTTGAATATTTATAGCACCTTTATATGACATCTTCTTTCATTTAACAATATTTCAAAACTGTTACCCCAGACAACATGTAGAATATCTTTGTCTTCAATGTTGTTGTTGTTGTCACATTTATCATTTTTGATTCCTTTTACAATAATCTTTCCTCCATTTCTAAGCTTTTTTTTTCAATAGCTTCCAGAATGTCTTGCCATCTTCTTGACATTTATCTTTTATATTCTTACTAAAGTAAGAATAATATAGAAGAATATATCTTCAACCACTTTTATACATCACTTCGCTTTATTGCATGTTTATGTATTCTCTCAGAGAATATGCTGACTTAATAACGATACTACTAATAGTAATATTTGTGTTCGAGCCTGCTGTTCACCACCGAAAGCTGCTCAGCTTTGATTCTTTTTCAAAAACTATCTTACATATGTCTTACATAATATTCATTTTTAACCACGCTCAAGACAAAATGGTGATCTTGTTGTCATGAACATGATACTTCTCTAATTCTTCTGCTAACTTCTTTTATTGTTATTTTTCACGTTGAGGGTTCCTATCTTGAATTCTGCTGATGGTGAGTTTCAGTTTGTTACAGTAACTGACTTATTAATGTTCGCCCTGGTTCCTTGCCATGCAGTGGGGGGTATGTGCTTAGTCGGGCAATGCTGCAGTCAGATCATCCTCGTTAATTCAGTATACTGGTAATCAGTATCGTATCTCTCATTATGGTACTAGAGAAGCTTCCGTTTGAGTGATTAAAGACATCCTGCTTAGCATCAAGTTAGAAAATACGTGTTCACCCCCCCACACACACACACCTCAGGAAACAAAAACAAAAAAGGAAAGAAAGAAAAAGAAAAAAAAACTCCCAAAAATTTCTGTTGAGTTTATTTGTTGGATTTTTTGTTGTTGGGTTTTTTTTTTTTTTACTTTTCGCCTTAAAATATTCGGATTCATGTAACTGCTCTCACCTATTTATTATTTCTATACAGTCCTCAGGGCAAAGAATATTGCTTACATATTTCTGATTTTTTGTGTGGATGGTAAGCACAATTTCATTTAGATCGAAAATTCTTTTTCATGGCCTATCCAATACTCTTGGAGTAGGGACATTTATGACAGATAAGATTTTACTTTTCATACATACATCCAAGTTTTTTTTTTTTTTTTTGGAGACGGTATGTTATACCGGCACCTTTATTAATAGCACCACATGACATACTGCTGCAGTATCATTTTAATCAACATTTTCTGCTAGCAAAGAATGCGCACTTGCGCCTATTGTTTTCTAAAATAAATAAATAAGCACTGCATACATCCATTGAATTAGTTTTAGAGGAGGCTTCAGTTAATATTTTCTTGTAACATATAAATACGGGGTTTGTAATTTCTGGAGAACTCTATTGCAAATTATGTGATGACCATTACTAAGAAAGAGAATCTTCGTTTCTTGACAGATTATCTACTCGGTGATTATAAAATAACGTCAAGTGTTCAGAGCCCTCTAGCGAGTAATGTATTGGACGAAACACACCAATATTAGTGTAGACGTACACAGTGGAACATGAGGATTCGATTAAAAAAAAAAAAAAAAAAGTACCAAAAGTGCCAACAGGGGAAATTTTGGCTCTGTTTACCGAGTAAAATGCATTAATTTGCATTATCGCGTTTCTTGTGAGCGATCATGTATACTACATTGGTGGAACTGTACTCCAAGAGATTGATGAGGCCAGGGACTTGGGAGTGTTGGTGGATAGAGAGATGAAGTTTAGGGGGCACATTGCAAAAGTAGCTAAATCAGCTCATCAACTCACTTGGTTGTTCAAAAATACCTTGACGAGCAGAGACAGGCAAGTTATTGTACCTCTGTACCGAGCCTTGATAAGACCTCATCTCGACTACTGTGCCCAGATTTGGTCACCTCGATTCCTTTTTGATGGGGAGGAGGTGGAGAGGATCCAGAGGCGAGTGACTAAGATGATAACAGGTCTATGGAATGAACCATATGAGAACAGGTTGAAGAATTGTGGGTTGCAAAAACTAGTTGATAGGCGGAAAAGGGGAGATATGATTGAGACATTCAAATTGCTAAAGGGATTCTATAGGATTAATTCAGAGGATATTTTTGAGATCAGGACTGGTGGTGGGAGAACTAGGGGACACCTATGGAAGCTAGGCAAGAATGTGGTTAGCAGGGGTGTTAGAGCTGGGTTCTTTACTTTTAGAGTGGTAAATGAGTGAAATAAGCTGCCAGAGTCTGTTGTGGGTGCTATGACGGTGAACGAGTTCAAGGCAAGGTATGATAGATACTGTGAGAATGTAATCGCATAGTTGTGTGGACATGATGTTTAGGGCCTCCCTCGATGAGTCTAAGGACTCCTGGAGTCGCCCGAAATAATAATAATAATAATAATAATAATAATAATAATAATAATAATAATAATAATAATAATAAATAATAATTGTGTATGTGATATCCGTTTGGCGGGATATCACATACACAATTATTATTCTTTTCTAATCTTTTCACCCCAAAATGCATAATCTTACATTTTGTCACATTAAATTGACATCCATTCTCCTTAGCCCAGAACTCCAATCTATCTAAGTCATCCTGCAAGACTTAGATATCTTTGACATCTTTTGCATTCACTATTGCCCTACCCAACTTTGCATCATCAGCGAACAAATGAACTGTTCCTCTTAGATCCTTCCCTACATCGTTAATGAACAGATTAAACAGCAGTGGTCCAAGAATAGAACCCTGCGGCACCACTAGTCACAGGCCGTCTTTTGGACTCTACTCCTGAATAAACTACTCTTTGATATCTCTTCATTAACCAACTACCTATCCATCTCACCAACCCTATATCCATTCCCATATGTTGTAGTTTACGGATTAGTATTCCATGTGGTATCCTGTCAAACGCCTTTGCCAGGTCCAGCAGTATCACTGTAAACCCATTTCCCTTATCCAGTTCAGCCGTCACTGTGTTATAAAACTTGAGCAAGTTACTGAAGCATGATCTACCCTTCACAAAGCCATGCTGTCCCCTGTACAGTATCTCATTTTCATCAATCCATTCCTGTATTTTTCCCTTGACTACTTTCTCCAAGACCTTGACAACGACTCCTGATATGCTGATCGGTCAGTAATTTGCAACCGTAGTCTTGGATCCTCCTTTATGCAGTGAAACTATTTTTCCCTCTTTCCACTCCTTCGGGACTAAACCAGACCTGAGACTCAGATTAAACAACATGGTCAAGGGCAGTGATAATTCCTTAGCCGCTTCACGCAAGACCCGTGCCGGTATACCATCCACTCCCACAGATGTGTTCACATTAAGGTTCTATAATAGACTAGTCACCTCCACTTCATTCATCACTATTCCCGTATAAACTAATGGTTCCTTCATTTTTTCAATGTCACCACCTGGATGATATGCTTTTGCAAAGTGCGCGCTCAGTAACTCCACTATATCGACTGATTCAGTGACTTCCTTACCATCGTCATTCCTTAAAATCATTTTGCCGTGTACAGTTTTTTTCTTGCTTGCAGCATATTGAAAGAACTGTTTGGGATTCTCTTTTGCTTGCATAGCTAGTTTCCTTTCATAATCCGCTTTTGCTTTTTTTACCACACTCGTTACCTTTCTGGCCTGCACTTTATACCGTTCGTGTGCCTGCAGGTCACCCCTTTCTTTAAATTCCCTCCACGGCTGTTTCTTTTTTTGCAGCTCAAGCTTAATGGTGTTATTCATCCATTTAACCCCTACTTGTTTTACTATTCGGACCCTAGGTATACAATCAGCCATAACCTCCTGTAAATGCTCCTTGACCACTTCCCATGCTCTATCGACGTCCAGCCCTTGCAGTTGTACATGTTATGGCACTGATCCAAGCAATCTCCTAAGCTTGCCATACTTGCCAGCACGGTAATTCCACATATACCCTGTCTTAATCGAAAATTCCACACCTTTAGCCACCTCCCATTTCAAGATCTTATGATCACTCTCACCAATAGGTGGCAACATGGAATGGTGTGGAAAATCCTACGTCAGATGTTGAAGTTTTACCCCTATAAAATCAGTCATGTTCAAGAATTGCGCCCGGGTGATGCAACCCACACGAATCGACTTATCTTTGAGATTCTTAGCGCTCATGGAAGTGGATAATGCATGGCCGTGGCAGATTTAATGGAGTGACGAAGCGCACTTTTATTTGAACGGCGATATTAACACACGCAGCTCTCTCATTTGGGCTGCAACTAATCCGCACGTGTGTCTGCAAATTACTGTCCACTCGCCCAAAGTCACAGTGTGGTGTGGATTTACGGCATCTTTTATCATCGGTCCATACTTTTACGAGGAAAATCGCCAAAATGGACCAGTTACCTGTTCCGTCAATGCTAACAGGTATGACAATATTCTACAGAACTACAGTTCTGTAGCATATTGCCACAACTGCAGCAAAGAGGATGTCTCGATTCCTCCATCTTCATGCAGGATGGTGCACCATCCCACATCGGACTTCGGGTGCAGCGTGTTTTGCGAGAACATTTCTCTGACAGAAGAATCATTAGTCATGTATTTCCCACGCCATGGCCACCGAGATCGCCTGATCTCAATCCTTGTGACTTTTGGCTGTGGGGATTTCTTAAAAGCATTGTGTATCAAGGACATGTACCCGATATTCCAACTTTGGAAGATCGAATAACGTTACACGTGAGTCAAATCAATTCCGATATGTTGCGAGTCACTGTGGAAAATGTCGTGCACCGAATGCAGTTCCTGGAAGATCAGAATGGTGGTCATATTGAACCGCATTTGTAATTAACAATAAACGTCATGAAATTGATGTGTGCTGTCTCTCGTTTGCCATTTAATCATTCATTAGTCCCACCTACTAAAATTAATTTGGAGGCTCCAAAATTTCCCTGTTGGCGATTTTGGGGACTTTTTTTTCCCGTTAAATCGAATCCCCATGTTCCACTGTGCACGTCTACCGAATATTGGTGTGTTTCGTCCAATACATTGCTCGCTAGAGGGCTCTGAACACTTGACGCTATTTTATAATCACCCGGTACGTGCAGTGGCGCGCTCGGGATTTAATCTTGGGGGGGGGGGGAGTTGAGTAGACGATTTGAGAATATACACTACGCATCGCATACGAGCTATGACTGAGCATCTGCAATGATCACTAATTCATAAACAATATAGAAATAGAAAACACCACACAACATAAATTTAAAAAATGAATTTTAATTACTGTACGCCCACAGATGCGAGACCCCTACACTTCTGCGCATGTCAGAAGAAAGAGAAGCCATTCCGATAAGTTAATCAATCCGTCTTGTGGGATGAGTTTGTTTATTATTACACGTCAGAAAATTAACTTTTCTTTTATGAACATGGAAGTTTTTAAAGTGGCAACTATTTGGTTTTGTAACAGTAGAAAATTTTATTTATGCACGTGATTTCGCATGATGGTATGGAATTCTTCCATTGCCTTATTCCTTTTTCCCCTTCAATATGAACTGACTCTTCTTGGCACCGAGCCAACTGAGGGTCTTGGATCTGTGGTCAGACAGCAGGAAAAGATTTTTGGAAATTTTTCTAGTGTGTTTTCCCTTTTTCTTTGGGGGAACAGGGCTCCTTGCCCCTCCTCTGGGTGTGCGACTATCTACGTGTGTTCCAAAAAAAAAAAAAAAATTAACATTGGTTGTTTTACATATTATTGCGAATATCCTTCTTGTGTGATTTTCGATTGTGTAGTGGTCTATTTTAAAATACTGACTTTTTTTTAGGTAATTTTTAGAAGCTAGTTTGAGTCATCTTCTTATTTGTTATTTGATTAACAAATAAGAACTTATGTGTTTCTCGAAAAGAAGGCCTTCACACAAAACGTAAAATAAATAAATCTTAACGGCTGAGAAGTCTTTTTAGCTGTAACTTTTTAGTTCTATAGTCAGTCAGTCTTCTCGCCCTTAGTAATCACTGATATCTTTTTATTTATTTATTTATTTATTTATTATATTGGGCCCATATACGAAAGGTTGGCTGGTCAACCTGCAGTACGTTAGTACCATATATAGGTATGGTTCAAGACTATCAGTGATCCAACAGCATCCAAGAAAGAAAGTAATTACAAACGACAACTGCTATTTCATGATCTTTGGCACGAACAAGTAGGGTTTCTTTCTGGAAACTCGTGTTTTTAATTCTACAACTCAAGAAGTTCTCTCGTGGAATATATATAGTGTTAGAGTGTTAGGAGCTAGTGATCATGAAATAGCAGTTGTCGTTTGTAATTACTTTCTTTCTTTCTTGGATTTTCGACTGTGAACTTAGAAGGGTTTTTCGTTTGTTTGGGCCAAGCGTTATGACTTTTTCTCACTCCACTAAAAACATTATTCCAAACCTTGCTTCTCTGATAAGTTTCAAGAATGTTCAAACAAAAAAATTCAGCACACCAAAATGGCTCGAGACAAAAACTTTAGCTTCATACTCACCGTATACCGAGAATCGCAATGGCCACAAAAAATAAAGCCATGAATAAATTCAAATCAGATTTTGAAAGGGGAAGACAGAAAAAATTTCCCTCTCTCTCTCTCTCTGTCTCTCTTACACACATACACACACGCGCGCGCGCGCACGCACACATATCCGAATGGTACCATCGTCATCTAGAGATGAAGGTGGCCTCCTGAAATCATTTGTTTCCTGTACAGATGGCTAAGACAAATCACTTTCCTCACAAAAATTAACATCTCGGTGCATGGTTCTGGTTTTTATCACAGCCTGAATGCAAGTCTTCATACTGATGTGTTCCACCCAATTTTTCTTAAAACTTACGCTTCAGAATGAACACAGATTTTATATTGTTTTTATAATCTATCATTCCGTCTGGCATGTAATGTAAAGAAGAAAGCAAGCCTATATTCAATCCATTCCAAAAAATAAAAAATTAAAAACAGGAAGAAGAAGAAGAATTCAAATGTTAGGTATAAAACTGTCAAGGCATCGTCCTCGATTCATTTGTCCAGGAAATAATGATCATCCGCTTCTTTACCAGTTAAAGCCTATTCAAATAATGCCAGTATAGATTTTACAATTCTCTCTCTCTCTCTCTCTCTATCTATCTACAGAGTCTCCAAACCTTTCATTGGATTGGATTTCACAATCCAATGAAAGGTTTTGAGACTTGTATAATTGTTCTTGATGTTTTATTGTTCTTTATGTATAATTGTTCTTGATGCTTCCAAAATCTTTAATCAGATCTAGCGCATGGCGGTCTACATAGAAATTAACATCTTATGATCGTCTTCCATCCTCTGAAATTAATTTGTCAATTTCTTCTTTGGCCGGGTGGTAAATATCGTTTCCTATTTTCAGATTTTAAGACTAATGCCACAATATCCTAGCACCCGGCATTTTCACTCCCACATAAAAATAATCTTCCCTCATTGATTTCAAATTCTATCTATGAATCTGCAGATGAGAGTACACTCGATTCTTCTTCTTCATTTAATAAACCTTAAAATCTTAAACTTTCATCCAAGTCTTGAATATTGATCTCCTTCAGTGACAGCCGTAGCAAATGAGGGACCCAACTGACACATTTGGGTGGGCTCCTCGTTTCGGATAATTAAGTATCGAAAACATATATCATACCGTGGTGCTCCGCGAGACAAAAAAACACAACTGCGAAGCAGTTGAAACCAAGCGAATCGCGGCGAAGCCGCGTTACATTCGGTAGTCGAATATTTAAGCCGGCCTGGTTGGCCGAGTGGTTAGTGTACCCGCTCTTCAACCGACAGGCTGCGGATTCGAATCCTGCCATGGGCATGGATACTTGCGGTTGTCTTTAAATTGTTCATTTTCATTCGGCGATGCAAAGAGGTAATGGCCACTGGGCAATTGTCTCTTCTGAAATCGTTAAAACAGTTAGTAATCAGATTTTGCGTTATAACCCCTACATGCAGTAAAAGTACGATTTCATTGGTGTCGCATTTACGGCGAAAATAAACAGTGCGGGTCCTGGAAAAGTAATTTAAGATACAAATACCAAATTACAGAAAAATAGAGGAGGTATTCTGTGTACTTGAATTGATACAGTAATTGAAGTCACGATAAGCTCATCAACACAGTTGATATAAACAAAGACATACCTGAAATCCCTAATTGCATTTATATGATCTTGTCAGCGAATCTCTGCTTCCCATACGTAGCTGAGATGATAGACAAAGAGTTTTGTGTTGCATGTGATTCATGATTTCCTTTGTTAATATTTACTTTTTCATTATGGTAAACAAGGAATAGTTAAATCACTAATTTGGGGATTTCACACTTCAGGGTAAGTCATTTTTAAGAATTATATGTTCAACGTGATTGCATTCTAACTTATGCTACCATTTGTTCTTTAACGGTATTCGTTTGTTCTTTTTCTGTCTGTGATCACGTGTGCTTATTTTAAAGCACTTTTTTTTATAAAATGCATGGTCATCATTGGAGTGACACGAATTAAGTGTTACACTCGGAGGTTTTAACACAAAGACTGGTTTGACAGATATCTCAAGAAATGTATTTCCTTATTTTCACTGCAAACAACGACCCCGCTGCCACCTAGTTTCCACCATAGAGATTTTCTTCTGGGTTGTGATGGGCGGAAATTTTATGTTTGGCGGAGCGTCAGATTTTTACCTTGAGGTGTTATTGAGGTTGATTGCCTGGGCCTTGATCCACCCACTGGCTTTGTGGTGAACGTGCATCTCTACCCTGTAGGGAGTATTCTCATTTCAGACCAAACTTACATGTCTTGTTTTATCCACCATAGCTTCCCCCCTCCCCTTTGTTCTTGTTACTCATTAGTAAATACGCAATTTCACACACACACAAACATATTACTGTTCTTGAAAGTGGTCTGGTCTTGCACAAAGAGAATACATTACCATGCCACATATAATTCACACCTATCTTAATTAATGACTGTGTTTGTTTACCCAAAGCATTATTCGGTCACTGCCTGTTGCTCATTAACGATAATCATATTAGCATACTTTTTTTTTTCCCCAAAGTGTAGCGCGAATAGATTTTAAGCCTTTCCTCCCTAGCTAGACGCTTTCTTTGGGTCTCCTCAGACCTCAAGAATATTCATTGTGGTCCGCCTTCAGAACTTACCACCAAAAGCTTTCGAGTCTCTTTCAATGCGCGATGTTTGATACAGTAGCTACAACACTGACCAAAAATCATTTACTATCCGAAAAACAAGTTACTCTTGGCTCCTTCCAGAACTAATGTACAATTTCTTTATTTTATTTTAGGCTTTACTCACATAGCAAGTTGGAAATCTTCCCACTAAAGAGAGTATAAAACAACTGGTATTGCGCATAATGCATTGTTCATCTCTAGAAAAAAACCTTTTCATAAGTAGGATGGTGCTGCGACATCGAGCAATGAAAATTATGTCATATATTATTATTATTATTATTATTATTATTATTATTATTATTATGTGACACCTCCAGGGAGTCCAAAGACTCATCGAGGGAGAGTGTGGCAACAGCATCGAACGATTAAACTCCTTCCAACTACTAACCGCGCTCAAACTTGCTTAACTTTTTGCGTGAGCCATTAGTTGCAGAGGCTCTATCAATCGATTAACCTTTACTGGCATATAGCACACTCGTCCACACATGTGTTGCAAAAATTACACCATCTTTATTTTTTCTAGAATGATGGATACTAATAACAAACTGTGCGACATAATAAGGTATACGAGTAAATGCAGGAAGGTACACCTTGGATTCTCCCAACCAGCGCCCAGAGCTTTGGGGATATGTACGATATTGTTGACTGAGTGGTCATCGTATCCACTCTCTTACCAATAGGTCGCGTGGTCAAATTCCACCGTGGACATGGATGTTTGTGATTGTCTTTAGGTGGGAGATGAATTTCATCGCCCTTTGTGATGTCACCTTCCCCTTACTGAGGGCCTGAATGGGCAAAAGTTCCATACTTGGTCTCTAGAACAGGGCTTCTGGACTACGTAAAAAATACAAAAAACAAAATCCACCATGAATGGAATAAATTTTGGAATGCTGTGCTATGGAGACGATCAAGATCATACGTGTACACTGTTTAGATCAGATGGTTGTTTTCTGTGTGTGGTGATTTAGAGAAGTGCGGTATTAGGTGTGGAAACGCTTCTCCTGGTTCCGAACACTACAACAAGCATCTCTTGTTGTAGTCCTCATAAAAATGAAACGTCATATCCAGGGCTCTATATATTGCTATATTCTACTCATCATGGAAAAAAATGTACTGTCCAAGGCCTCCTCTCCATTATTTTAATATCTCCTAGCAAGTTAATGGAGTTCCATCAAGCGAGTAGGGCTGTAGTTGTCTGAAGATCATTTCCTTTGTGTGAGAACCATTGCAAGAAGTCAATAAGAATAAGACGAACAGTAAAAATAACATTGATTTTTTAAAAATATATATATATAATTAATTATATTAATTTTTGTTGCTAGAATGGCTTTTTATATTATGCATATTTTTGGTGTTTTCCTAAATAAAAAAGACTTCGTTTAAATAACTATTTTTATTAAATTTAAAAAAGTGTCTATTTTGTTCATTCTGCAGCTGCAAAATCTGTTCGCCACGGGTGAGTGGGCAAACATGTCGAGCCTTGGTCAGTGGTGTTGCTAGAGTTTTGCCATCTGGGGCGATCCCTGAGTTTGCCCCCCCCCCCCTCTCTCTCTCTCTCTCAATACACACCAAAAATACTACAAAAAAAAATGAAAACGACGTAAAGGAAATAAATTAAAACACTGTGTTTATTTTTGAAGTAAAACTTTCATTTCAACATTCTATAATGTTGAATTTTGCTAACAGAAAAGCAAAATCGTCGATGACATTGGCGAAGTCTATTTCATCACTCAGTTGCTGTTGTATTGAAAGTATGGCAAGATTTTTTAAACGCAAAGTGTCGCCCTGGACGGACTTCCCCCTCCGTCCCCCTAGCTACGCCACTGGACTTGGTCATAATCATTCTGGATTATGACCATAAAATAATGAATCATGAGATACTGCAAGAGTTAAGGCGACATGATTTGAGGATTCGAGATGGGAAATGGCTAGTCCATCCTCTCTGAATCCCACACTTTTGAGAAGATTTGAATGTTCAGCATTACTAAAGAACTGAGTGCCAGTTTGATGAAGGAAGGGGCCGAAAATGCCCGTAATCTATTTATCAACATGTGAAAAGTGTAACGATTAGAATAGCATCTGTGATTCATCGAATTCAAAAAGCTGGATCAATGGTATTAAACTTTTTGGAAAATACCAGGTAGCTCAGTATAATTTTAGTATTGTAGCCTGTTAAAAATGACAAATAAATCATCTGCTTACGCCGAGTTAAAAAACAAAATAGTATTTAACATTATTTATATAATAATGTTAAAATGAAATAGTCTTCAGTTGTTACAGGAGCTTTTGTAATATTGGACGTCTGTTTTCAGGATCCTTTATCAAACTATGGTCTATAATCCAAGGCAGAATCACTTTCCATAAATCAAAAAAAAACAAAAACAAAAAACAAACAAACAAAAAAAAAAAAAACTGAGTGAATGATCTTAGAGACAAAGGGCATGTATTTGACTAATTCTGATTTCTTTCTACATCTGTGCCTTGTGATTTAAAGTGTGGTTTTCTTAATTTTTTCAAGTAAACAACATTCTTTGTACACGTGTCTTGCTAATGGTATGTAATGCTATACCACTGGTGGAACTACGGGAAGGGTGATTTATATGGACGAACCACGACACGTTCTCTAATGATGAAGGTTTTACTACAGACTTCTTGGTTATTTCCAGCACTTGGACCGTAGTTATTTATCGCCAAGCGTCTCAGTTATGTCGTGTATTATATTTTTGTTTGGGTAGTGTTTTTTTTTTTTTTTTCCACAGAGGATGAAGCGCCTTAAGCTTGATCAAAGGGAAAGTCTGTGTGTGTGTGTGTGTGTGTGTGTGTGTGTGTGTGTACTTGAAGTTCATTAAATGCACAGGAAGTGAGTTTATCACCTTTTTTTTTTAATTTACTTTTTATAAAGTAATCATAGTAGAGACAGAAAGGAAATACCTGTCAAACCTTTCAACAATGGGGCATTTGCATATAGTACTTAAATTAGCACTGCCGCAAGCGATGGTGCTAAAATAACTGTTGTCAAAGCGATATTGGACACTATCTTTACCCTCAGTCAGATGTGAATGATAGTTGGTTCTGGGCGATTGTCACAGAGTCCAAGGTTATTAGTAATCTCTTAGCGAGGAACGTTCAAGGTGATTTAAGATGGTCAACAGCAATTTGTATGTAATGAAACATTTTAATTTTTTAATGCTTGAAATTATTTATTCATGAATAAACTATTTTTATTTATACCATATATCTAATAATAATAATAATAATAATAATAATAATAATAATAATAATAAGCATTTTAACAGCTTGGACTAAATAAAAAAATAAATATTTATTAATTTTTTCCCCTGTAAACGAAGACATTTAGTTTGGCGCCTCCTAGTGTCCGTTATGTTCAAATCCCACTGTTTTAACAACAGTCTCGAATTAACTTTTCCTGCAATCTTCTATGTAAGGAAATTGTGTAATACACGGCATAATAATCGCATTAAAAAAAAAAAAAAACTGGATACCTTTCTTCACGTGACCTCACGCGTAGTGCTTTGATCAAGTTTTCGAAGCTATTTTATGACACACGATATAATTTATTTTATGAATACGGGATCGTCTCGCGATGTGTTTTAGGAAGAACCAGTACAGCACGTCTAACAACTTTTCTAAGAAGAATTTCTTAAAATCCACCCAAGCTATTATCCGAATGTGAAAAGCGAAATATAATTTTCTACAAATGAATAGTTGTGGGGGGGGGGGGTAGATAGAAGAAAAGGAGGAATACAACATAATTAGTTTTATAATTGCAAATAGAAATAAATGTTCGTTACTAACGTTTCGTTAAGTACTAGAAAATTCAGTTTGTTCCATTTTAGAGCAATCTTTGAATGCTGCAGATATTTTTAAACTCTGGCTCAGAATAAGATTAGGTGATGATTTGTCGATGATAAAACAGTGTTTTTCTTTCTCCTTTACTTTATACATTATACTGAGTATTACCTGACACTCGCGTAAATATGCAGAACTGGAAAAGACATGCTATCGTAGCCTACTCTACACACAATAAAAAAGAATATAATCAAATTTGTTCACTTTAAAAGACAAAGATCCTACGCCATTTGCAAACCAAATTAAGTTGACTCTACTCACATAATAAACGGTGAGCTAACAAAGATAAGAACAGAGGAATTTGATGAAACCAATCAGAATTTGAAACATTGGATTCGAGGCCCTTGTCCGTCACAAGATCTCAATTGGGTGAACCATTTTTGAAATCAATTGGAAGATAGATTTATCAGTATCGCTACAGTAAGTGATGACTTAAGAAGACCATATTCCTGTGGACACGATCTGTACGATTTTGTGTATGAATTTAGATGAAGAATGGTTCTTGGTTTCCAAAGCTATCTAACCGAAACTCGTGATGTGATATCATATTGTTAATTAGCATTACTAAACTACCACAGTGTTTAATGGTTTTTCGAGTGAAACAGGAGAGAAATACCGAGTTGTATTTCTCTGGATTATCGACTATCGTTGTATATATTTTAAACAATATATAATCCTATCAAAGAATTATTTTTTTCCAGCCTTCATAAGTAGAAAGGTATAATTTCTTCAAATAATTCAACTTCGGTAGTACTAAATACCATTATTTCTGATGCACGCAAAATCAACAGTCTGTATTTTTCAGAAAGTTGGCAATTATAATTTTAGAACCAATTCTGAATTGTGCTAATCTTATTGCTATGTTTAATAATCTTTAAGCATTCAATATGTTGCAGAAAAATATAGCTCACTTAAGTTCTTCACTTCCGGTTTTTGTACGATATCCGGTTTATCGAATTCTCTACTTTATTTTCTGATTTTTGTTATTATTACGTATTCACGTACGTGGGGATGACTTTTTTTTTCTTCTTTTTTTTTTCATCCATGCATATGAAAAGCGTAATCATTACAGTCCAGTTAGCCCACCAAATACAATACAAATTGGTTTCAAAGATTTCATTTCTAGTTCCGGACCGACTGGAAAGTGATCCACCAACCACATGAAGTCCTGCTCTTCCTGCGCTAACAAAAACTCTCTAGAAGGAATGCATGACTAAATCCACCGATCAACTTCCCAACTTTAGGAAGTGAATAAGCAGCTGGTGAACCGTAATACAAGGAATACGCCAGAACTGTAACAGGAAGTGTCGGTCACCGCCATCTGTCGGTAGACCGTAGAGTAAATCCATGCAAAAAAGTCGAAATGGTAGAAGACTTAAACAATCCGTATATACCGTAAACAACCCCCCCCCCCCGCCTGCTAGCGGAAGTGAAGGGAGGAAAAAGAATTATAACGAGGAACACTTAAACTTCGAAGTGCTAGAAGTTTAATAGAAAGAAGTCTATTGTTCTCTTACAAGGGAAAAAAGGAGTTAAAGGAGTCATTTTGAATCTACACCTGCATTTAATCAAAACCGTAAACTGAAAGGATTCATCCCGATGGTTGCTCAAATCATGACCGTTTCCTAGTCATAAATACCGACGATGGTTAACATCAGTGGATGTGTTTATGCGTATGTTTTGACAGTCCTGTCAAAACAATGTCTTTTCAGTGCAACTTGTAATTAACTTTTGATAAGTTGCAGTGTGTTTACTTTTAAGTCTAAACATATTCACATGAATGCATCCTACTCTATTTTTTCAAGCAGTAGTCATGGTATCTGTTGTTATCCAAACTTCTCATTTATCAAATCGCTTGCCTCGCTATCTCTTTCTGAATCTTTATTCAGAAAGAATTTATTTTCTGCTTTCAGTTTTGCCTTATTTTCAATTCGGCTTATATATTTTTCTTCTCCCACACTAATATAGTTTTTCTACTTAGATAGTTATGTGCTTGATCCAAGAATAAGGAATGATTTGTCACATTCCATTTCATTTCTTTTTTTTTCTTTTTTTTAGCTTGTACCGGACTAAGCCTATTTCTTTCCCCCGTTTAAATTGATAAAATAATTTAACTTTATTTATTCATTTGAATAACGAATTTCCCAGTTGGGAAATACGGAATAAATAAGTACTCGTAAGTTGTTTGGAAATATTCCCAGAGGCTGTAAGGTGTGCTCATGGGTTCAAAAGCGACATTGGCATTTCCTATACCTGGAGATGTTTTTCCCATGATGTTCCACTTTATCAGTTTACGAACGTATCAAGTTTTCTAAAGAACACGGACATTTAAACATATCGAATGTCGGTTTAATTAGTTTCAGCTTTTATATAGAATCTAGTTGATTAATCAAAATGTAGGAGCAATCCTGTTGATTTTGATTTTGTTTAATGTTGATTTTGTAATCAACATAAATGACTTCATTAAGTTGCAAAGACAACAATATATGGATACAAATAAAAACAATAATGATAAATCATGCTCTGAACGATTTAGGATATTTTAAAACTTATTTATTCTTGTATTAATAACATACTTTTTTTTTTAATTAATGTTTTCTCAGGAGTGTTTTTAACATTCTGAGACTGCTGATTTATGCGGAGGATTCTAAATTTCTTTAGGATTAAGTGTGTTAACAGATTTCAACTTAAAAAAAAAAAAGAAATGATTATATCCATTGATTAAAACTGTAATATAGCAGTGACATTTTTAAGTGTATTAATTATTTTAAATACTGCTTTTTACAGTAAGTAGTAGCAAAACCAAAATAGTAAAAAAGTATTTCTTGGTAACTACTTGCTATTCGATAAGGCAGAAAGAAAGAGAGAGAGAGAGGCTCTACAAGTCTTTAACCTTTACAAGGGGAAACATTCAGCAACGCCCAGATTGGGTGTTCACATTCGAGGCCAAGCTGATCATAGAAAGAATGAAGGTTAAAGTGTTGTTTCCAAACCATATGGCGTATCAATACATGAAATTGATGTCTGAAGTTAAACGCCCCGAAATAAAAATTCTAGGACTCCATAAAGTGGAATACAAAAGATTCAGATCGCAGGATTCAAATTGCGAAGCATAAATGATCATTACAGGTCATTACATTGAAAATGGGACATTTTCCCTTACAGTATATAAAAACAGTAGCTTTATATTACTATGGGGACAATGCTTAGAGGATGGAGGAAGCAAAAAACGAAAAACTAAACGGCCGTTTAGAGCCTAATGTAATACACTATTGTTTAAAGGTTGAAGTCTTTTATCATACGGAAGTCAATATGTTAGTAGAGCAATACAGGCTAAAAATAATAACTTTCTTTTTCTTTCTTTGTTTTCTTTTCTTTTTGTCCTTTTTTTTTCTTTTTCTGTTTTTTAAATCAACAGTATTTCTGGTGTGCTAATTCGCTATCAGTTGTTTGCAGCTAGTAAATTTTATAGCAGTATTACTGGAAGTGTATTCATGATATAAACATCTATGCACTATTACCGTTTTAGCCCAAAACTTAGAAAAGCTGCTCTGAATAATATCTGTAAGACACAAAGGGTATTTTTTCAAGTTTCATTAGGATTAGGATTCATTTGTTTCTGTGAAGAACAAGTATTTGCATATTTGTTCCATCATTCACAAATAGACTCATTTCTGCTGTTTCTTTTTTTTTTCTTTCTTTTTTTTCCCTTTTTTTTTTCTCTCTTCTTTTGCAAAATATGCACGCATCTTTATCTTTATATTTGAAATCTGAAGCAAAACTTGTCTATTTCATTCAGTTTTTGATTTCAGTTGGCCTATTTTTAGTGAAAAAATAAGCAAATAATGTTATCTCAAGTATACCTAAGCAAAAAATAAATAAATAAGATAAAAATAAAATAAAATAACAGCTTAAAGTTTACCAATCATTTTATTTTTATTTATTTTATTATTATTTCTATGGTCGTGTTCATTACCTTATTTCTTTCTTCTCGGGGGTGTAGCGTAAATTTAATTAAACTAACCGAAAACAGAAAATACGTCTTCATGTGAACACGTACATTGAAAACGAGCAATCGTGTGATGTTTGGTTTCCAATGTTAGCAAGCAGCAGCACGAGACCTTTTGTGAAACTCGCCACGGTTCTTCCATCCAAATCTCTTTCGATAAAGTAGACTTTTGTCAAATTTAATGCTATGTTATTTATAGTATTCAGTTATAAATATTAAAAACAGAGAGAAATGAAAATAATAATAACAATATTAATTATAGAACACATTTTAAAGAAAAAAACTCTTTTTCGCCCCCGGGTGGGCTCGAACCACCAGCCTTCCGGTTAACAGCCGAACGCGCTAGCCCATTGCGCCACGGAGGCCACATATTATTTAACATAAAGCATCTACATACAATCCAAATAAATATATATATACATTTGTACATAGAATGCTTATTCTAATTGGCATTTTGATTTACATTTCTTGATCTTATTGCGCCACGGAGGCGTACATTCATAACTGTTCTATTTAAAAAATCATTTCAATACTGCAATAAAAAAAGGCGTACTTTATATGAAAATATAATTAAAAACTTTTAATTAAATGAATAATAGTTAAACCTACTGTTCGCAATGAGTCTCAAAGTTCGACTTTGATCTCTCTCAAGTATTCTTGAGGGCTAATCCTAAATGATACTTTTTTTAAAAAAATTGAGAAATGGATTGGAAGTATACCTAAAACGATAATCATGTGCAAAAAGAAAGTCTAACCGTTTTCTTCAAAAAGTAAATAAATAAAATAAAATAATAATAAATAAATTTTTAAAAAAATTATTTAAAATTTAAATTTTCCTGATTGGTAACTCAGCATCATAATATGTTTAAAAATTGTTAAAATAATCAAAAAAAAAAAAAAAAAAAAAATTGCTGAATACAGTTTAATATGTTCGTAGCAAACTCCAATTATTAATAATTTTTTTTTATTTTTAATTTCAAACTATGGAAGTATTGTGTTTTACTTACTGAAGTTACAAGTTCCGATTCACTAACTTTTCATTTAAAAAAAAAAAAGTGATATAATTTGGATACGGAGAGAAAAGTAATGTATTATATCACTGAAAGATGATATCTTAGAATCATATTATTAAAAATATTAGAATGAAAGATGCTAACTTTTTTAACCATACTCTTAAAATTACAAATCTTGAATACCATCTTTAACACATTCCAATTAGAACCATGGATCAACCAAAGATCACATGTGCCATTAACGATTCTGAAAATCAAATAGGATGTGCATTACAATGTCACATGCCGCATTGGACGTCGAAGTATGGTTCTAATAGATCAAAGGAGTTGATCCTATTACTATTGAAAATAATAATAAGAAGAAGAATCCGCGCTATTTTTTGTGGGGGGGGGACAAGAGGTATTACTTTTGTTCACTCATAAAAAAAAAACTCCCATAAGCAATCCCTACAAAAAAAAAAGCACAACGAAACAATTTATATCAGCTTTTAATAAGGTAAAACGTTTCATAAACACCTGATCAATTGCAAGAGCATCTATCCCTGATGTTGCTTTGCAAGTAGAAGTAGTAATAAATCAAATACCGAAACATACATCAGAGAGAGAGAGAGAGAATTTTCTGGAGTACAGCTGCGATTATCCTTCCAGCTGCTCCGTGGATTACGTAGGACCTGACAGGAGTTTGAATACGAGATGGCTATTTTACATGTTAATAGAGATACTCATATGGGGGTCTTTCAAATTTGCAATGCTTGGAACAAAAGCGTGTTATCTGTTCTTTATAATGGTATTGACTTATTCTGCGCAAGATGCTTCCAAAGTTTGCGTTCCATTATTGAAATGTAACTCAAGTCTTCACTTTGCCGAATCCCGACCAGGTCACATGCGCTCTTTCTTATTTGTACGAGCTGCTGAATTAATTCTCTTCTTTATTCCCACGCAATTCATAATTTAATTTCACTTGCCGTGGAAAGAATAATTGACATGTTTCAAAAGTGAACGCTTCGCTAATTCGGATAATTATTAGACTATTTGCAGTGTGAAGATTTATTGCCTTTAAAATGAGATTTTTTTTTTTTTCTTCGCTTGTTCTTCTTTAATGAATATACATAAGAGAACTAAGCCTGTCTTTTGAGAAGGGCGAGTCACCAGTGTGGAGCTTTATCGCATGGGATTCGCGTCTGAACGAATGTTGCGTGCAAGTTCCCCATCAGTGGGGTTGGCCGATGAGTGCTGTTCTTGCAAAAGAAGAAAGAAAGAGAGAAGGCGTAACCCCCCCCCCTCCCTCACGTGCTAAATGAAACAAAACGGAGTGTCTTTTGTTGGATGCATAGTAACGAGGATGGACTGCGAAACAAAAGATCTCTCGGAGACACAATGCAGGTCACAGTCTGTTTCGTCTGTGAGGACGACGAGGAGGCAATGGAGACATTTCCTTCTTATTTAAACTTATCGCTTGAAAGAAGACGAAAGTTCGATAATGAAAGTGTGCTTTATTGCAAGTGTATTTGTATTTCACTCATTTCTCTCGTCGTTAGCACTTTTTTCATCAATATCAGGAAGTGCATTTGGTTTGTAGGATTTGATAGGACGAGACGAATCTTCATAACTGTATTTGCAATTGAAAGTAAGGTAACTAGTCTCATATTAATCACACATATAGATAAATAGAAGCGTATGGATATACCATAGGACATGCACAAAGAGAGAGAGAGAGAGAGAGAGAGAGAGAGAGAGAGAGAGAGAGAGAGAGAGAGAGAGAGAGAGAAAAAAGGTCCTTTTTGTATTTGAATATAAATTTATGATTTAGGTGAGAGTTGAAATTTATAAATTACCAAGTAAGTCCTGGATTTTAGAAACACATTCTTTGAGTTCATCATAAGTATTTTCCCAGAAATATCGGAACATTTTTCTGTAATTAGCGAAATCAGAAAGATTATATTTAATTCTCTGAACATCAGCACAAAGTACAAATAATAACGGCCTTGAATCACCTGAAAAGTTGGAGACTTGAATCTTGATATGGTTTAGATTAAGACTCTAGAGTGGACGGGCCTCTATAAGGAGGAGGATGCAGTGCCATGCCTAGGCAGGTGCAACCGGTGTAAATGCACATGGCCTAGGACGAAGAGGGCCCCTGAAATGTGGTATCGAAAAATAATCAGTATTATATTTTCATTTTCAAATTTTAAATTTTGCCGCCATAGGGACCGATTCATAACCATATATTATAATATTTTTAAACAAAATTTCTATTTCTATCGTGTTTTTTTTTTTTTTTTCAAAAAAAAAGGGGGAGAGCAAAAATAAAATCTTGGATATTTCCGTAGTTACGGCACTAGGGGACTGTACTATTTTTTCAGCTGTTGTTTGCCTTTTATTGGCAAAATTTAGTCTATTTACAGTTCATGACTACATATTAGAACCAGTCTTGCTTCTTAGAAACGGTCTTGTAGTCATTTACTTTTCAACGTTTACAGCCGCAGTTTCATCATTCTGTTTCAACAACATAAAAGCTTTTAACTACGAATCCTTCCTTGCAAAACAATACCACACATTTCACTCAGTCGTTGGCCTTTATCTAAAGTTCCTCCTCCTTTCTCCACTACCCACAAGAACAGTTTTCTTAGGTGCGCCCCGTTGGTATTTGCAAAGCACCTTTCTTTTTTGTTCCTTCTCTGACACCTGCTGTCAACAAAGTACGATAATTCCAAGTTGAAATAGTTTATTTGATAGCAGTGGATCCAGTTGCAGTATGATCGGGTTGCTGAAGACTGGTTAATTTCGCCTTTCTCTCTCTCTCTCTCTCTCTCTCTCTCTCTCTCTCTCTCTCTGTCTTCCCCTCTTTCCTGCCTCAATTTGTCATTTTGGACTCTCATTGTTCTCACAGTGGATAATGTCTGTGACTTTTAATTATTTATTTACATAATTAATCGTTATATTATTGAATCAAATCTGCTTTTTCGTTATTATTAGACTCAATAAACTCTGCCAATCCCCCACCTTATAAGACAGGCTAACTCACTTTCAAAACAAAACAAAAAAAGATATTTTTTTTGTTTTTTTTTTAAATTTTTCAGAACACACAGCAAACAGCTGATATCGTAAGACATCTGAACATTTGTTTGTCTTGTTTCTCATACAGATAGATCTAACATTACTTTCACAAGTGATGCATCGTATAATACATCATTTAAAAACAGCGATTGTTCGTTAGTGAAATATCTAATAATATTTGTAAAATTGCTTTTTTTTTTTTTGGAAGGTCGTTGATAGCTTGCATAGAAACAATGGTCTCTTCCTAGACAGAATGTTTTTTTTTGTACTGTACTTTGCACCTAAACTTTCTTCTCAAGTGTTGAAATCTTGTTTATCAATTTTCAGCTTTGTGCACACTTTTTTTTTTTTTTGGCCTTAAGTCATGTGATCATCTAAAATGTTTAAAAATCAACGTTTTCATCTTATGAAACTTATGATTAGTTCCATTGTTCCCAAACTCACTGAAATCGTATTTAAAGACAATTTCGGTGAGTTTAGTACAATAATCTCTCATTACCTGTCTGTCCTCTAAATTTTCAAACTATCAAGAAACTCTCCGAGTAGTAACTTCAAACCAGTTGTACACAAATGTGGCCTATGCAAGTGTGAGCTCCACAAAAGAGCTGTGGTAGAGATACGAAATAATTTTCCAAGTGGAAGGATAAAAAAATTCGAGCTTAAATCACACTTGGATGTGTTGCCATGACGACACCCGCTATATACTATTCATCGTTCCATGAATGGATATCACTGTTACCGTATATCCGTTTTCATACGAGGAATAGCTAGAAAACCTCGAGAAGGCGTTCATGTGATTGTAAGTGAAATTTACAATCACATCTTCGCGTATTTTTTTTTTTTTAAACAAGATCCTTTATGCATTTGCAAAATTCTTTATTCCTGACTGAAAGGGGAAGCATAAAATGAAGATTTGTGACCTGAGGCTTGGAACTACGTCTGGACACAAGAAGGCTGCGTTCCTCTCTAGAATTCCATGTTATTCTTCAGCAATGTAATATACGACTGCATTCCATTATAGTCACAAATGCAACAGGAAACCCCACGTCACGTTATCTTGAAGAACCTTAGGCAAGTAATAATGAAACTTAAAAAAAAAAAAAAGAAAAAAGAAAACTGCGGAAGACAACACAACAACCCGGAATAGGTTCATTGAGTGTGCAGCCATTACTACGTCATTCACATTGTGTACGGGACTGCTGAACAATCGCCAGACACTCACCCTCCACCCGTACACAGAGGCAAAGCAAGGGCGCCTTCCATCAATCATTTCAAGTGTGTTTATGTTACCAAGATTTAAACCGACCTCGTTAAGAACTTTCTTCTCCCCTTTCTGCTAGTGTGTTTATAACGAGGGGACTTGAGGGAGGGAAAAGAAACCCTACTATTCTTAGATGCGAGCACAAAGGATGATGGCTGCTAATGACTGCTTTTATGCCTGTTCGCTATGGTCTCTTGAAGTGCGTGATTTAATCCTCACTCGCTGATTTCGTTACGTCTTTGTTTTCAACTCTACTGACGTATGAGACTGAACAAAACCGCCAATTATGTTAGATAGATGAATCGTATAATCGGTGGGTAATAATAAAATGATGGTGTGGCAGAATTCTACAATGTATTTACATGTTTTATGGCGGTTCAGTCAGTATCTTCACTGCACTTTAAATAACCAACAAATTATAAAATCATAAGGCTGATAGACATAATAAATCAGCATCGACAAGACAGGTTGCTGTTCTGAGCTTGCTACTGTATTAAACATTATAACAATGAGTCTCGTGGTATAACTGTTAGAACAAAACAATCATTACTGTGTATGTACAATCGTATTTAAAGCAAATAATGCATAAACTGAGTATATTTATCCTGTAATCACGTTGAAACTTTTAGAGCCATAATAAGATCCATCTTATTATGATATACTGTCGTCTTATATCTTCGGCATACTTGTCGGCTTTTTACGAAGACGGATGACACCCGCTAAGAAGAAAGACGAAGTTAAGAGATAATATTTACTTTTGCTGGAAGACGAAAATGGCAATCTGTTTTTCACTAGCAAATCGACACCAACCAGGAAGAGAAAGGCAAACTTTGACGCTTCAACTCTTTCGCTGGAGCTAACAACGTCAGGTAGTTGGCTAATATTTGGCTACGGGAAAATGCGGTTCAAGTTTTTGAACCCGAATTAATGTAAATAATATGAATTATGAAAATTATGTCGCCTACTACTATTTAATTTAGTTATAATTAAATTATGTAGCTAACTGTTAATTGTTCTGAAAATTATGTGGCCTATTTTACTTATTCAAACCGAGTGTAGTTTAACGACAAATTAATTTAATATTTCACCTTGTTCTTTAAGCGTTTCCTTTGTCTTTTAGTCACTTTATATCTCACCCTGATTTATAACTTATTCTTATAACATCCGAAGTAAGTCGACTTTTCTGGCATACTCCAGACAAGGTCCCATTCCTGTCGTGGTCTTAAACACCACCATTTGTAGTTCCGACTTTTATTGTAAGTGCAGTCTTCCGAAAGACTAAAGGAGTATCCCAAAGGAGAATGTTTGGAAACGTGTCGGCAATTCACTTTCCTGAAAACAGAAAAGGGGGTTCAAGTAGTTTCCCCTATTCGCTTTGTCTTTAACCCAATTATTGGACATGCGTGCAGTCCGCTGTTGATTTAAATCCTCCACGTACTTTTCAACGAGAATACAATGACGGAGTATGTAAAGGCGGCATTTGGCCTTTCCTCGGGCATTCTCACGGCTATTATTTGCTTTCCTTAGTAAGTGTACTTAAGTGGGACGAAATCTGTTTGGTTTCGTCTGTCGTCTGTGTTTCCCTCTTTTGAATCTCTCTCTCTCTCTCTAATTAAAGACTGTAGCTCATTTAGGGATGCATTTACAGCTTTTGTTGGAAGAATTCAACAAAGCAGAAAGATCCGGTTCAGGATAAGACACTTCTGTTAGGATGTTGTACTCTTTGATAAATGTCATAAATATCATACACTGTGTGTGTGTGTGTGTGTCCATTTTAATTTCCGCACAGCAGTTTTTGTTCGTTCCAGTCCAATGAATGGATTACATCTGCAACTTCCGGTTTCAAATTTCAATCATTACATTCTTTTCCTCACTTTAATTGTACTTTCACAACTCAAAATAAGATTTTTATTTAAAAAAAAATGAATTTTCTGTAGTTTTTATTGAACCGAGTATCAGCATTAACATCTTTAATTACAAGAAACCAAGTTTATGCACTTTTATAAGTGAATGGGGATCGTTCACCTTTAGTCGTTCAACATCAACTTAGTATCATTTTTTGTTTGTTTTGTCCAAAAACGAACTCCAGCTCAATTGTACAAAAATCTGAATACATCTTTTAATTCTACGCCCATAGTACAATATGGTCCAAATAACGGACTATATTGCAGCTGGATTCACATGCAGAACCGTTCTTAGAATTAAGCATTTTATATTCAAACTTAAACTGTGAATTCGAATCATGTCTATAGCAAGTATGCTCCATTATGATCTCAAGAATATAAACAAAACGCAACGATTACATGCGATTAAAATACTCCTTAAAAATAAGAGAGTTTTTTAGTCTTACTAATTTCTGGCGGCAGCATAAAATAGAGACAGTATTGGAAAGCGAAACAGCAAAAATTCTCTGGGACTTTCGAATACAAACTGATCGGCATTTGGAACACAATAGAACTGGAAAAAATTACTAAATATCGAGATCTGGCAATCGAAGTTGGCCGACTGTAGCTTCAACACACCAAAGTCATCCCAATAGTTATCGGTGCACTTGGTGCAACTTCAAAGAAGCTATCCAACTATTTACAGCAATTAAACATCAACGAAGTGACCCCCATATGTCCTATAAAAAACAGCATTACTTGGAACAGTCCATATTTTACGACGCTACCTGACGGACTATTCTTAGATTCTTGGGTAGAATCTGAATTGTTCTGAATCACCAGTCAAATTTTTGTTTATATGATATCTTGTTTTGACTGTGTATCAATTATGTGAATAAAATAATAATATATGAAACAACCCTTTATGTCATACAGCTACTTTCAGTTGTTTACTGCATGCTGAACGAGTGATGGAGTGCTGCAGACAGTCAAAATGAGACGCAAAGGCAAGGATTAAAACCAATGCAGAAGAATGACAGATTATTGTCGCATTATATTACAATAATAAATCGTATTCCCAAATTGCAGACATAGTTAAAAGAAGTCGTGAGACTGTGCAGGGTATAATAAATCGACCTGAAGATAAAAAAAAAATTCTAAAAAAAAAAATTGTTCTTTTCCAAAGAACTATTTTTTTCCTCAATGATTGCTATCTAGCAATCATTGAGGGAACCATGGGTGGGTGTGCTTATTTAGACATCCTGAAGAGAAACTTGCAGCAGAATGTTGATGATTGGATGTTGGGAATGATTACTACGTCCAGCAGGACAATGATCCAAAACATACAGCAGAGATTGTCCGTCTCTGGTTGCTCTATCATACTCTTCTCACACCCTGAAAACTCCAGCTTAGTTTTCAGACTTAAACCCAATAGAGCATCTTTTAAATGAACTAGAATAAGAACACACGAAACAACTAGCAAGAATAGACTGAAAGAGATCATTTTGCAAGAGTGGGACAAAATTATGTCTGAAATAACCAAGCCACTGTTTGTTCCATTACAAAGAGATCAAGGGAAGTTATCCATAAAAGGGGAATGCATACTAAGTATTGAAGTAAGATTCAATTATATTCAGTATTTTGTTCTTTCGTTTCTTAAAAGTGTACCTTTATATTTCTGTAGGAATTCATTGGTCCAGCCTAAAATGAAAATATTGAGACGGTCTTATCTTTTCCTAATAGCAGTAACATTGTAGTTTTTCCCTTTCAGCTACAGTGTATGAATATTTATGTCCATGACTATATATATAATGTATAATGGTAATCTCTTCTATTACGAAAGAAGCAAGTGTGTATTGTTCTGAAAATCAACCAGCTTAAAAGTCTTATCATATTCATTCCGAGACGAAATCAAACAGCCATCCACCTCTGCAGCCATATTAATTACAAATAGGTAGCGGCCACAAGCACTTTCCAAGACCAGGCGTTCATTTTCGTCCTCAAGAGTAGTAATATAGAGTTAAGGGGGACTGTCTGTTTACAAAGCGTAAACAGATTAGCTCGAGGGCTTTCTGGCTCAAGTCATTTAGTAATTATTCCGTCCTGTAATCAAAGATCTGAGTTGGTGCGTTGTTGACTCGATGCATATCGGAGGTTATTAAAAACGGACAAGTTTCTCTTCCCAGCGCATGCTACGATAATTACGTGTCTAATGAAGTTTAAATAATATCTGCGTGATTAAAAATCACGGAGGAAACCACATTCATTTGGTCACCGATGATCGGGATGCAAATACGAAATATTTTATGTTACTCACGTGTAAAATCATAAGAAATAGAAGAACACGTTCCACGATTTCGTTGTTAAGAATAGAAACAAATCTTGATGGCAAAATATGGTTTTTAATTCATTTGTGGATATTTTTTAAAAATTTAATGCCATTGTTAATTAGTTGAGTTTACAAAAATCCATTCCCACACGAAATTAAAAGATTTGCAATTGGACAAACAGTTAAAAAATATTTTTCTAATTTTTTTTTATAAAACTACAAAAATTTATAAACAATTTCAATTCAGAATTTTTTTTTAGTTGTATTCTTTTTAAAAAACCTAACTCATTCCTTTCTATATATAAAACCATAACCACCAAGTAATTCCTGAGTATAAATAATATAAATAAATCCATAAATAAATCCACCAAATTTTCGTCCCCCCCCCCCAAAAAAAGGAATACATGGAGATCTTTTAGTTCTGTCTTCACCTCACCATCGTCGAAGTTGTATGCATTCCTATGGTGTGCTACATAAGAGGCAATGTTTTTTTTTTATTTCTACCCATTATTCATCTGTTGTGAACTTGTGTCTGTGTTCTCCAATCATTTTTACCGAGTTATGAGATTAAAATCATACTTCTTGCGCGTACGAGTACGACTAACTCTAGAATCGACCGAAAAAAAAAATCAATAAAAAACCGCATTGAGAAAATTGACTTAAAATTCAGCAGTGCTCTGATCATCATTATTATAATAATGCTAAAAGATCTCTACAAGTAAACGGGAATCAACTTCTCAATTAAAATTTATTTAAATGTTGTCTTTTTCTTAAAAAATAATAAAGAGGAAAAAAAAAGAAGCCGATTGAAAACTTGAAGTTTTTTTTTTTTTTTTTTTTAGAACGCTGCAGAGGATTCGGATTATAAATCTTCCTTTATCTCTCCCTTCCTCTGTTGTAGCTTTTCCTTTACACATTGGGTTTAATGGTCTGTGACGGCCATTGTGCTTCTTAAAAACATAATTCTGCTAATAACAGGGCGGCTAATTCCCATCTGTTCTGTGTATCAAGATTCTTTGGCCAGCATGTTTGTTCTATAGTAGGAAAAACCGTTCCACCTTCCTGTGAGATTTGCCGTCAGTTGAAAACCCTTAAAAGAAGTGTCTTCGTGGAGCACACGCGAGAATGTCGCATCTTTCTTTCGGATGAAAAAAACCAGGAGGTTCGAATCCCGTCTCCGAATCCCATGATTACAGTTACTTATTACGTAGACCAGCGCTTCCCAAACTGTGGGCCGCGGCCCCCTCGGGACCGTAGGTTTTCTTGAGGGGAGCCGGGAAATAATGAAAACAAATTGAAAATGTTTTAAGACTAAGTAGATTTTTTTATCTTAAAAGAAACGTATTTAATTTTTATTTCTTATTTCTTTTTTGTGATTTTTTATATTTTAATGGAAAAAATCGCACATTGGTGTTAGTTCACAAATTTTGTTTCCTGCGTATTTCGGCCCTTAATGAATGTTAGTAAATATTGCTTATTCACGTTTCATTTCAAAGCACAAATCTAAGAATTGCAGTTGCAAATATTTCACCTGATATTGGTGTAGCAGTATTGAAACACATCCATCACATTAAATTGTTATTAAACTTCTTTTATGTTTTAATTCTTTCTTTATTACTAATCGTTTTACGTTTCATGTGCTAGTACTGCAATTTACAATAACAATATATCTATCTACATAAAAATATGAGATAATATGTGGCATGTCAAATGTGCATGTAAGATGCTAAAATTGTAATATTTGCATTTGATTTTTGCAATATTCGCTGCTTATGTTTTGTATTGAAAATAAATACAATAAATATTATAATAATATATGTCTATATTATTTTTTTTCGAGGGGGGGGGACCCTGAAATATTTTAATTTTTCCAAAGGGGACCCTGACATCCAGAAGTTTGGGAAGCACTGACGTAGACTATTGTTGATCCCAGGCTTCTTTACTTGTTAGTGAAGAAACCTGTGTTCTTCACAGGAACACAGGCTCCCGTGTTCCTGTGTCTTTGACAATTTTTGTCCATTTTGTTTATTTTCACATACACAAAGGCTTTCAAGAATGATAAAAAAAAATGAATAAATAAAGTGAAGAAATAGTTTTTTAATCCCCATAATTGACGTTTGAAGTCAAAGATGATTTATGTAAAAATAATTAGAATTTTAATCTGAATAATGTAATCATTTAAAAGTTTGAATAGAATTATAAGATTTAACATAATATATATATACTTTATAATGATTTTGTTTATTTTATTTTTATTTTTTGCAGGGAGGGAAGTAATACCTAATGTACTCTTGTCTTTTATAACGATGCTTTAAATGAGTTTTTATTCGTTTTTTTTTATGCAAACTGCACTGGGATTTGATCATCTTACAAGTCAAGATAAAGTGTGTCACCTTACAAGTTAAGATAAAGTTTGAAGCATTTACTTTCCCTAACAGATGCAAAAGAAATGGTGCTTTCATACCGGGATGTTGCCTCCTTACCTTGAACACAATCTCCTGACTTCTTCAGCTATCAAGACGTAGTAAAAATAAGAAAACACATCTTAAAGACTGTGTAATCACAGTCGATGCCAAAAAAACAGAACCCCCTTTTTTCTTGTTTTGTTGACATAAGGAACTTCGGAAGTAGAACGCAAAACGGAAACAAGTTAATGTTGTTTCTTAAAGGAGGGGAGATTCATTGGGGGGGGGGATTGCCAAAACAGTCGTTTGTTGCACCTCGTCGTGCAAGAGGCCATTAGCCTAGTTACTATATTTATTAAGAAGCCTTGGGTGTACGATGTTAATTGAAGTCTTGCGACCCCATTGCCCAACACCTGAAAGCCGTTCTTGGATATGAAAATATATTAGATCAGCAGTTTTCTCTGTCTCTAAATGATGAAAGAACAAAGGCAAACACAAACACGACGAACTCGGTACCACCACATCCCAGTAATTTACCTCATTAAAGATTATTAACACACTATTACACTTTAAGCTCTTGTAAGAGTATTTTACCCTTTAAAGTGCAGGTCATCGTTTAATGGGATATTATTCATTAAGTTCCAAGCATTAAAAAAAATAATTTTTTTTTTTCCATATTAGGTCGATCCATACTAGAATTTGACATATGATATCTGACATTCTTTAGATAAAATTTAAATATCCCACTAGAGAGAGAGAGAGAGACCCCCCCCACCCCAGAAAATTTTGATATTTGGCTAAAAATTAGTTTAGACTGTGTGTGGCATCAACAGAGATATTGAGACCTGTTTTATTTTCATCTATTACGCCATACTAATGGTGATTATACCCAAAATAGTGCTGTTGTCGTGCTTGCCTTGAAAAGTGAGAAAAAGAATAAGATTGTAATCCCAATAATTGGCAAAATAATTTGGTAGGTGTTTTTAATTTTCTAACGAGAGAATAGAATATGCTCATAAATATGTTGCTATTCCACGATAGTTTGCGGGTTAAGAATCATGTGTACTGTGTACATAGGAGGAAGGCTTAGATCTTTTTATCTTCTCAGACACAAAGAAAAAATGGACGAGAAATATTTGATCAGCTGGAGATGTCATGAAAAGCAAAAGTTGACAATCGGTTAGTAAAAATGTGAAGTTGGATTAATCAATCGATTGTTCTGCTTTGGCAATTAACCGCCAGCTGTGCTTACAATCGTCCTACAACACCCATAATCCACAAGAGAATTCAATAAAATCTTTTTGCAGTTCGACCCAGAAGTCAATGTCTTACATGACTATTTTTTAATAGAGGCGATTCTTATCTTGAAGTTGATCTCATGTTTTCTAAAGGAGCCTAGAGCAAAGTGAAACTGGAGTACTATCGCAGCTCCTACCTAGTTTTGTAAGTGTGCTAACATTACACGGAAAAGGAAATACGAAACTGTGGTGAGATCGGATACCACATTTATGTATGGCATGCAAAGTTACAGTTTCGATGATCAGAATGGTATGGAGGGGGTGAAGATACTCATTTTATCGGTTACATTACAGTTCGTTTAAGCAGCTGTGATTACATACCGGAATTTAAATTTTCAAAATCCAGAAGTATTTTAGCCATAAAAGAAACATTCAAAGTCTCCGCTGTCTTATATAAATAACTGAAAAGAATCAAATAAGTGAGTCGTGGATACAAGGACAAGCAGATCTGTTTTAATATATTATTATTATTTTATTATATATAAAACAGGATGTAAAAAATAATAAAATGAAAACGTGCGAAATCCTTTCGGCTATCAAGAATATATTAATGAATCATAAAGAAATTATTACGTCATTTATTTGCAAAATTCTAAACTTGAGGAAATCTGCTACAAAATAGAAGACTTCTTCATTTTAAAAGTCTCCCAAATAGGAGTTGAAAATTCTGCATTCAAAGGCCAAGTTTTACGTCTTCTCAAGAATTTGTATTCATATAAACTGGTCATTATAACCGTTTCTGTTTGCTATTTAACAGGGGGGGGGAGGGGAGAGGACAAATAGGTATTTGACAGATATAATACCGTATAAGGAACACTATACAAGGATGCACACGTAGTAAGAAATAAAGGGAGAAATCAAATAAGGATTATTTACAACAAATTCCTTCTTCTTCTTCTTTCTCAATGGAATCCACAAGAAGTGCAAAAAAGAAGACAAAGAGGAAGAAACGATAGACATAACGTGGGAATAAATTGCCGAAAATTATACAATTGTGTCTGGTAAGTCAGCTTAAGAGTCAAGTTGCAGCGAGAGGTCATGAGATAAGGGAGAGGGCATGCCAATTAGTGGGTCCCGGACCACACAGTACCAGACTACAACTATTTTAATTTAATTACACTAGGGGAAGGAGGGGGGGGGAAGAGGCAAAGGTGCCTTTTAGCGTGCCACTGAATACGACACGGCTGTGAGAAGAAGAGTCAAGGATTGTACGGCATCTCTCTCAATGTATCCGAAACTGCATTATATATACTCATGAGAGAAAATTCTGGCGATAAACCGTTCACCACTGTTAAACAATATTGTAAAAAAAAAAAAAAAATCCAATACAACAACACGTTCTTCGTTGACTTCGATATTCTCGTAAGATGCAATATGAAATGTAATTTTAAGATGCTTTCTTAACATAACTCTAGTGAAATTACTTGGAAAATAAAACTTGGAATAGTTCCAGATATCCTCAATGAATTTGACAATTATTTAAAACGAAAAGTAATCTTTCTTCTTTTTAAATAATGGTCACGATGAACTAAACACATTTTTGTAGTCAATAAATAGTCAGAAAAGTAAATAAAAAGTCCAATAAGACTTTTTATTTGCTTTTCTCTTCCGAAGAAATCGATGGATGCATTTGCTGATAGAGTACAGAACCTTGAAGCCCCCCCCCCCCCTTTGTGAGAAAGCTTTGCATCACGGATCTTGAAATTGTTGCCTGGAAGGTAAAAGTAGATAGCGAACTACTGGTTTATGAAGCCAGTGAAAGGGAAAAATCACTAAAAACTTGCTGATAATGACAAAACTCGTATCATTAGTTATTTCTTAATAGCATCAATTTCTTTCTATCTCTGCATTCGACTTCCCTTTTCCAGTTAGAAATTGACTGTTCGAAGTTCATACTTAAAAGTCTTCAGTTCTGAGGAGTTTTTCCTGCTATAGAAATGCTATAAACAGTGTAAGCAAATATTCTTAAACGTGTTATAAACTTTTATAGTTATAATATAAAAAATATACAATTATAAAAAAGTTGAATATAAGATCGAAAACGTATTTTTGAAAGACAGGGAGAAATATCTTTACGGTCTTTAACAGCGTCCTTAATACAATTTAAATGCAACTGTTTGTACACAAACTATAAATGTTTCCTTAATAACGCCCTCTATCGTCTACATTGTCACATCACAAAAAATGTTAAATCATGATATTGAAAATCGTAATTGAAAACAAGATTTTTAACTGATACTTCTGATACCGACTGAATGGTTATTAATATTAATTTAAAGTTAAATCGAAATTAAAATATCGAAAAACAACAAATAGCAACTCGTTACTGTTGTTTATGAATACTGTATTGTTTGGAAATGAACTGCTTCGATAATTTCCATGTTTTCGAAACACAAATAAGGAACGAAGAAGACATCAAGTTGTTGTTCAATAGCGGGTTTATTTCTACAATTGAGCTGAATTTGTCTATAATACAAACACTGTACATAGTGAACCTTTTACAACTACCTGGTTTTCTTTTTCGCCTGCTTGGCTAACCTTCTCCGCTTTAAGATCATCTCGTAGAGAGCCTCGAGGCCTTCACTTAGTCCGTCTCCGATTATCGCGCAAGCCGGTTGAACGTGCCACAGGTGACTCGGCCCCAGCTCGTGCAACGCCAGAAGCCGCTCAATCTCGTTCGGGTCCTTGGCCCCCGGGAGGTCTTGTTTGTTAGCTAGAACTAGAATGGGCACACCTGCATTCTCCGGGCTACGGGCCGTTCGCAGCAGCTCCATGCGGGCCTCCTCCATGCGTTCGCCGTCCACGCTGTCCAACACGAACACAATACCGTCTGTACAACGAGTGTACGACCGCCAGAGCGGCCGTAGCTTATCTTGGCCACCGACGTCCCATATCAGAAAACAAACCCCTTTCACTTTGCCCGTCGTCCCTCGAATTTTTTCGCAGTTAAAGCCGATCGTCGGCACCGTGTTGATGTACTGATCGAACTTGAGCCTGTACAGAGCCGTCGTCTTCCCTGCGGAGTCCAAGCCGAGCATGACGACGTGTAGCGGTTGGTTAGGGGGCAGGTTGTCCAGAAAAGAACTTCCTTTCCCCATTGTTCCTCCCATGGCACTTTTCAAATACACACACACGCTTCCAAACACGAGACTGCACCTCCGACTATACCGTTTTCACTCGGAGGCAAACACAACAGTTGACCTCACCTGCCTCGCGCACATTAATTGCATTACTTTCATTATCTCGCACAAATTGCTTACTTTTCTTGGAGATTCACTGATATTTCATCCGTACAGGTTCGCTTATCAGTCGACATGATGGGGAATTTACGGCAGCGATGACGAATCAGAAACGACAACACGAAACAGTAAAGCTATCTTCTCGGACGAATGTCTGGTGCCTTGGAAACGGGACAATGATGAAACTTGCACGTATCCCCGAAACCCCAGGGGTGCTGCACACTCCGGTGATTTTTTCTGGCTTCATACGATGGTTGCCGTGGGTGACCGACACACTGATTAGCGGTTCGACTCCCCGCTAACTCACTCGATTTCCCGTTCGTATCGTATCAACTGCGAACACTGACCGTTACATGAACTCCGTCACATCCGATGACCATGGTTCCGTCACATCACTAAGGCGCCGAGATACGGCATGACGACGCTGCCGACGGAAACTAAACTTCGCGGACTGCAACAAACACACCACACACGCACAAGTTAACTTTTTTTGACGCTCGCACTACTACAGCTGTTCCCGTGTTTCTCCCCGTCTGAAGAAGTGAGGTCCGCCTAATTGCACGCGACTTGCGCGCCCTTGTATCTTGTGCGCACGTCACTGAGCGAGGGGCTCTAGAGGTCTGCTCCGTACGTCGGTTAAAAGGCTGCCTATGGCGAGGGAAGTTGGGTGAACAATACGGTGACTTCCCGCTACCTCTTGCTAAGTATTATATACGGTAGACGGGAGTTTTTGGGGGAGGTGGAGGGGGTTACCATGACAACTGAGAGGGTGTAAAGCAGAGCGTTCCTTTACAAGGAAAAATGACAAAAAAAAAAAAGTGAACAAAACATAACAAAAAAAAAAAAGACAGATGGCTCGAATGATCCCGGTTGCAGATGTTAGCAGATGGGCTGGAAAAGGGTGCTTTACTGCTCCCCTACTCTCTTTCCGCCGACACATAAAAAAGTCTTCTTACGACAGCTTATCTGGAATTATCACCCCATGAGCAGTTGGTTTATATGGCAGGCGAGACTTCAATCTGCATCCGATTTGCATAAATATCATTTCGATAGCGTGTTGCAGTCTATGGAAATAGACCATAACGTAGTAATGGATCCGAAACGCCATAAAAATACTTCGACGTATCGCTATGAACTCGGTGATTGTACAACAGTAACCCAGACAGAGAGCGAAGCTGCTGACAAAAATCCACGACTCAAAGTAATCCGGTCACTAAATGAGGGGCTCGGATGATGATGATTGTCCATTTCAAGTGTTTGGTTGAATGGCGTCCCGTTTCCCTTTTCTTCCTTCTCTGTGTGTGTGTGTGTGTGTGTGTGTGTGTGTGTGTGTGTGTGTGTGTGTGTGTGTGTGTGTGTGTGTGTGTGTGTGTGAGAGAGAGAGAGAGAGAGAGAGAGAAAGACCCAAGACGTAAATTATAATCGTGAGAGCGTTGGAAAGATTCGTTATGAAATACAACTTCTATTAGTTCAATTGCATAATGGGATCTAATAATACTGCCAACTTAGCTGCTGCTTTGTATTTCGTCAGTAAAGCCACTACTGTAAGTAACCAAACTCTCTGGGCATATCGGTTTTCACTGTTATTCCATCCGCCTCAACGAACTTATGTGATATTACCCTTTGCCTTTCTAAGGCGATTTTGCCACACACCATACAAGTTATCGTAATTTGAAGATTAGGAGTTCGAAGTAAAGTACAGCTGCTAAAAAAACCTAAATAAATAGAGCTGATAGAGAGACAAATATAAGTTATAGATAATATATCTTTTTTTTTTTCTTTTTCTTGTGAATACTATTGTACAGTCACGTGTAAGTTGGAGAAGTTTCCTCGGATGATTTTCAAGGTAATATTTGCTTTTGAACGGGGAGATATATTACTTCTGTAATATATCTCCCCGTTCACTCATCTTCCTGTTTTGCGTCCTGTTTTGTAGATTATGTTATCATGAAAAAGTTTTCTTCATTCGTCAGTAGGTCATAATTCGTATGAAAATATTGTACATAAAAAAATAATAATAAAAATAAAATAAAAAAAAAATAAAATAAAGGTTTGTAAAGAAAAGTAATGCTCTACTGCTCCAACAATTAATGTAAACGTAATAAACAAAAAAATAATATTACATAACACAATGTGATATAATTTGTAATATTTGTCTTGAAGAACAAACGCCTATTAAAATAATAATTGTGAGATTGTTGCTTTTTCACATTTTCAACAATGAAGTTTCTTTGTTTTTAAAAAAAAGCAGTTGAATATTTTGCTGAATAGAAATGTATGATGTAGTTTGCATTTTTTTATTATTTTTTTATTTTTGCAGATTTCGTTGTGAAAAAATTGATTGTTCTAGTTTATAATCCATTCTTGTTTTCTTCCGTGTTGCGAACAATACCCACGTGATTAATTCACTCGTGGATTGATTGCGTTAGTGGAATGCGCTTGTAAAAGTGCTTATCACTCGTGTCACTCCTATATAGCTATCACGGTTATTCAAGTTACGTCATTCGCGTTTTTATCCTGTTTTTACAAATTTCCCAACATGAAGTTTTTAAATTTATTTTATTTCTCTTCGAGAGCAGCTGAGTAACTTATTGTGTATATTCTGGTTATTATTTATTTATTTATCGAATGGCATATACACATGGTAAAAAAGGGAATAAAATACTTATAAATATGGATAAGATACAAATATATAAATTATAATATAAAATAAAACATGTACAAACAAATAAAATACAGGCATTAAATATATGACAGCATCAAACAAAAATTCAATCATGTTTTTACAATTAGATTTTTAATCGAATTGATCGCCTCTGGAGATAGGTCAAATATGTCCTTTAGTTCACCTGGATATGCCGTTAGCTCGCATTCGTGAACTATATGACGGATGGTTTGGGTCTCGACTCCACAAGGGCATATACAGATACCGGATTCGGTATCTTTCCCCACTTTGATAGTAAGTCTCCGCATACACCATGACCTGTACGGATCCTATTAGCAGTTTTCCATATATTCCTGGGCAGGTCAAATCCAGATGGCTTTTGAAGAATATTTATGTAGCTACGGACTTCAGGTGATATTGCTTGAGTCCACAATGCATCCCGCTTATTCATCAAGCTGACATTCTGACGGAGAAGATTACAGGCGGTAATGGCAGGTCTTCTGGATTTTAATCTATCAGATAAAGCATCTGGAATAAATTCATTTTATTGGGAGGTTTGGTTATTTAAAATTCTTTTATATTCACGAAGCAGAGCTTCCTGTCGTCGCAATTCTGGAGGAGAAATATGGCTCAGCATGGAGAGCCATTGTAAGAGTGTGCTTCTAATACAGCCCGTTATTGAGTGCATAGTGAGATTAAGTTAAACATCTAATTTGTTGACGTGGTGGCTATTAAGCCAGACAGGGGCACCATACTCTGCTGTACTGAAAACCAGTCCCAAAGCGGTGTACCGTAGGGTTGTGGCGCTTGAGCCTCATGTAGTACCGCAGAGCTTCCGGACTATATTATTTCTAGTACGTACTTTAGCAGCGATATTGATCATATGTTGTTTATATGACAGAGTTCTATCCAAGGTTATCCCCAAGTATTTAGGTGTCGGATTAAACGAGATTAATGTCCCAACAACATATATCTCTGGTTTCTGATTTGCAAGTCTGTTATTAAGATGAAAACAGGAACATTCAGTTTTACCAGGATTTGGTGTTAATCTCTATTTTTTATAGAACTGCCATAAGACCGACATATCATTCATCAATATTTCTTCAGCTCTTTCTATAGATTTGTCACTGATCACCAAAGCTAAATCATCTGCATAAGCAAACTTCCTACTAAGTGTTTCACGGATGTCTGCAATGCAAAGACTAAAAAAGCAGTGGTGCAAGCACCGAGCCCTGTGGTAACCCATTTTTAAGCACTCTCTGTTTACTGATACCGCCCCCATTTACTACCTCGAAATATCGATCACATAATAATTTGTTTACGATGTGCCCCAGCATTTTACATGGGATGACCTTAAAGAATTTGTACATAAGTCCCTCCCTCCAGACAGTATCGTAGGCCGTTGTCAAGTCAGAAAAGACTGCGGTAGTCTTCAGACACCTTTGAAATCCTGCTGCAATGTAAGTTGTTAAACCTGATCTCTGCAGCTACGATCTCTTCTGAACCCCGCTTGTTCTATTGAAATGCATTCCAAAATTTTCCCACTGATCCTATTCAGAATCAGTCTCTCCAGCAGTTTGTAGGTTGCACTTAAAAGGGCTATGGAATGATAGCTTTCAATTCTGTCTGCTGGCTTACCAGGTTTTAATATAGCGATGATTTTTGTTCTTTTAAATTCCCTGGGGACGCAACCACTTTCAAGTATGTCGCTAAAGAATTTGGACAATCACAGTCTAGCACAAGGTCCACAATGTATCAGGAATTCGTTATGAATATTATCGAATCCAGGAGCCTTCGCTGTTTTGATGTTTTGAAGGGCCAAAGATCACAAGAAAAAGGAAAGGAGAATTGTAGTCGATTCTTTTGAGTCTCAGCCTTCATAGCCTTTAATTCACGTTTTATCTCTCTAGTATGCTCTTTATCTATAGGGATTCTAGAAAGCGAAACGATACGAGCAGCTATCTGATTTGGGTCGACAGGGTGAAGATTTCTTTGGTACAAAGGGGCTTGGGCTGAGCTTCTTGAGTAGCGACCAGGCTTTTCTGCTAGAGTGTTTAAAATCAATGTTCTCAGTTAATTGGATCCACTTTCCCCTAGGAGCAGCATTGAGACTGTCAAGTAGTTCTTCTCCTATCTCAGGATCCTTACTCTCAAGGAATTTCCAATACAGGGATTCGCTTTCGTTAGTCCATCCGGGCACATATTCGTTTCGATAACTTCGAGGGATGTATCTTTTTGCCACTGCTATGACTACTCCAATGAGCCGTGTGTAATTTTTGTGGGTTGGGGGAATTCTTCTAAGACGTGCATTCTAAGTCCGCAGTAAAATTTTCCCAGCCAGATTTTTGGAAATTCCATCTTGGTCTAGTAAATGATGTTATCACTGGAATTTGGATGCTTAATTCCATTAAGATGGGATGGTGTTGACTATTTGGAAAAACATCGAGAATACGTCTGGAGACTTGTAAAGATTGATTTTTGCTATCGGTGGAGACAAATGTCAAATCAAGGTTATATTTCTTATTCCAAGCTCTTGATCTAAAAGTGCCTTTTCCCTTGGCATCAAAAACCAGACGGAGACGATGTAGATCAGCCAATTCGGCTAATGTTTCTCCATTTTGATCATTCCAGTCATATTTCCAAGAAGTATGGTAACTGTTGAAGTCTCCAGAATACACCTTTACATGGGGGTAATCTGTAAAACATCATTTGGCTAAGGGGTTGCAGGCGGTTTATACACATTCACAATCACGATATCCGCTATTCTAACAGCGATCTTATGGATTTCGTCATCAGTAGAAGAGGTCATCAGCACAGCATTCTCAATATCATTTCGACATATGTTATGTTGCCGTAGCAATAACTATAAGTTATTCCAAGAATATCGTAACCAGGGATTGTTGCTCTAGATTTAACTTGGTCTTCAGATTCGATATGTGATTCTTGAATAAGAAGTAGATCGATGTTTTCATTTCGTATAGGAGTTTAGAAAGATATTGACACTTTGATGCGCTATTCTGGTTATTAATGACAATGAAAAGAACATCTTACAGTCTCATATAATTGTTGATTACTGGAATGGATTGACACTTATGAGTTAATATTAGTTTTCTGCCTTTTCGTCATCATCTTCCCTTTATGTGGCACAGTTTTGCTTAGTAAATGGAAGAAAGAAAAAGATGATTCTTTGAAACATGTCCAGTCTGTAAAAAAATAATAATAAATAAATAAATAAATAAATAACTTGTACAATTGGATTTGATAGATTCACAAGGGACGTTTGCTGACACCACTTATACTGAAATTAGAATCAAAACAAGAAAAAAGAAAGCAGTAATTTACATTTACTTTTTTTTTTTTTTTTTGATATTCATTAGAGTTCTGTGTTGCAAATTCGTTCTCCAGTGAAACTGCGATCCAACAATTTTATTCAGATTCAGATGATGTTCGTGTGTACGACAAGAAGTGCGACAAAAACGAACCGAAGAAGTGTAACACCGGAGATTGATTTCTTCATCACAATGATTCCATTCATTCTGCTTTGGCCTAAAGGAATACGACTGTTCTTTCGCTCTGTCTTTTATCCCCAGATCTCATAATCCTTTACCGCTACTCCTCCCCTTTCCCTCAATTAAAAAAAAAAAAAAAAATCAGGTTAAGATTGAAGGAAGGATTTGAAGGAAAAAAAAAAAAAAAAAGAAATGAAAAATTCGGCTATAATTGCCGAGTTTAAAATACTAGCCACTTCTACCCAATATTTCCAGCAATCACGTGGGCTGAGCTCGCCATCATATCGCAAAAAAACTATTTCTCGACAAAATAAAGGAATAGCAAGCAAGCCAGACTGGTTGGCCACGTGGTGGTGTCTCTGCATAGGGTAGGGGAGTTAGAATTCTGCTGTGAACATTACTATTTGTGAATGGAAGTGGTAGATGAATTTCCTTACCCGTTGGGAGATCGCTACTTTGCTTATTGGAGGATTGAAGTGGCTTGAAAAAAATTTCGTGTTGTGTCTTCAGAACAGGATTTCCAGACTATCCCTTACTCCACCCACGGTGCTATATACAAATAAATAACCTTGCATGTTGCACTTTATATTTTTGAATTACGGCAACTGAATTTTATTTCGAAGTTTGAAATCCTGGGATAAAATTATAATGTAGTGACTTTTTTTTTTTTTTTCTATTGGTCCATGCACTGGGATGGGTGAGGAGGAAGAGAAGGCGTTCAAAAGTTTAATGGAAAAAAAAAAAGGATATGCTTGTATACTTTCGTATAGCAGGCAGTACAGTATATTGCTCCCTATTGAGTATATGACCCTATTCGAGATCGTTTACGACGAAAATAGATTATCTCCGCGGGTAGACTGCGGAAGAGTTTCAGTACAAAAAGAGAATGAAAAGCCATTATGTACTAAGTTTAAATTCGGATGGGTTAATCTTTTATGATGTAAGAAAACTGAAAACTAATTTCAGATACACAATCATAAACCAATGTTTATAATGCAAAACATCGCCGGAATCAAAAGAAATAAATTCAAAGTAGTCCAATGAGGAAAATAAAATAAATGAGATTGGTATCTTTCATGGATGACCACATTTCGAAATCTTACGCTATGGGCAACGTGACATCATTAGTGATATCACCACGTGAGTTTTCGATGACGTCACAACTACATCAACATTGGGCGTTTATTTAGTCGAGATTATCTAATTCCTCGGGATGTTATCTGTTATTCCCATTTTGTCCGATATCCTCATCGTTTACGTGAGCTTACAGTCCAATAAAGAAGGAAAAACCCAAGTTAAAGGGAAAAATAAAAAGCATATATATATGCACATTCCGGTGCACCGGAATACGAATATTTATACAGGGTGTTCGGGATAAATTTGACAGTTTCGTAAGGAAAAAGAAAATCTTCTTTGTATCTATTAAATTTAATGAATTGACAAAAAAACATTACAGGCAGAGTTAATTACAATACTATCAACAAGATTTACTCAAAATAACCACCATTAGCATCGATCACAGCTTCAATTCTGCTTCGGAACCTCGAACAAGCTGATGCTACAGTCTCCCTGGGAAGGGCCGCAAAAACTGTTTTAATTTTATCCATTAACTGGGCTTTTGTATTACTGGAAGTGCGATTGGTGTCTTTTTCAACTGCGCCCCATACAAAATAATCCATGGGGTTAAGGTCTGGGGAGTTTGGAGGCCAAACATTTGGACTGGTGAAGTCGTAGAAATTTTCAGACAACCATTTTTGACTTTTCCCAGAGGTGTGGCAAGGGGCCGAATCCTGCTGCCATACATACGGCCTACCATTGGCTACCCTTGTTATCCAGGGCTTGACTACAGTTAGCAACTCCACGAACAAAGCCCGAATTCCAATGCCAGGGTTCTTCAACACCTGTTCCTGCAGATTTGCGAGGAATTCTGCTGTACGATCGCAATCAGATCGTCTGCTAGGGATCTTTCTTCTTGCTACATCCTCGTAGTCACCATTGCAAGTCTCTAGTTCGTGCCTGATTGTTTTTACTGTATTCAGGGAGCATTGGGCAGCAGTCGTAATATCCTTATTTTGATGGCGGGCACGAATCATCATGATACAAGTTATTCTCTTCCATGATTCAGGTGGGTTCCAGCTATCCATCCTTTCTGACATTTTGTATATGAATGAAGAAGGGTCCAAACTTTTAAATGAAGAGAAGTGTGTGTTAATACATGTAACTTACGAAAAAATATAATTAATTATAAATATGTCAAATTTATCCCGAACACCCTGTATATTCCATAAAAATATTTGTTTGTTTTCGGTAGTGCAATACCAAGGCAACTCATGGCGAAGGTTATGAGAGTTAGTAAGGGTCTTAATAATTTCAAAAAGTTTTAAAGTGGCAAACCTTGTTGGTTTATTCCGCTATAAAATAATGATGAATCTTTATGATATTTTATTTGGATGAGACAAACGACGTTTCTTACTTAAGATGCTTTGAACTTCGACAACAGACTTAGCTGTAATGTCTCACGAGATCTCATGAATTTGTTAAGCCTGGAGTCATTTCATTATTGATTGAAATTTTTTTTTTTAAACGTAGTTTTCTATGGTTAAGCAGTTCCATGGGTAGTTTTCAGTATTGAGACCACATATTAATATAAAGAGTTTACTAAAAAAAAAAATAATTAAAAAACCCGACAAGTTTCGTGCGTCATAAGACTTACATCCTCAGGGGTAATGGTACATAAACGTTTTACACAACAAAAGCTTATTGACAATTAATTACTCATATTAGATGTTTTTAATAACTTCACAACTGTTAAATAATTGAGAAACCAGAATATAAATGATATATTTGTTATTTATGCGTGCTGGAACATTGCTAGTTGTCACGTTCTGTGTTTCGCGTGTGCTATATCCGTGGCAGTTAAATTTTTGATGAAGGCAGACCACACTTGATGTAAAATCAAGCCTTGATTTTTATTGCACTGTGTAGGGACCCTAAGCATTTGTGCCGCTTCTTTAAATTTTCTTGTGAAACAATTATTATCAATGTATGGCATGTTTGAATTGCCAGAGTACTTGATGGCCAGTAGTAGCTCCGTGGAATGCTAAACCTGATTTGTGCTCCCTTCTTTTTTCGACGTCTTTTACAATCAATATAAGCTTTTGTTGTGTAAAACTTTTATGTACCATTACCCCTGATAATGTAAGTCTTACGACGCACGAAACTTGTCGGGTTTTTTAATTGTTTATTTATTTTTTTAATAAACTCTTTATATTAATATGTGGTCTCAATGCCGAAAACTACTTACAGAAATTTTATTTTATTTTTATTGTTAGAATATTACGAGAAATAATATTTCAGTTAAATAAACTATTACAAATGTATGTTTAAAAAAATACCAGATCAATGGAGAAAAAATATTACTATTTTTATATAAAAGGGGACGGATAAAATATATCCAAATAATTACAGAGGGATTAACGTATTACCAATCACCTTGAAAATCTGTGCACAACTTATTCGAGAAATTATAAATGAATCTCTGATATTAAATGACAAAGTTTTCGATTTGTAAGCTCTTGCACAGTCGTAATATTTCCAGTGAAACAACCAATAAAAATTAATAAAATGTTACATTCCAGTTTTTAAGTGTTTTATAGATCTACAAAAAGCAGTGGATAGCACAAAATTGACGAGATGTTTTCAATATAATAGTGACAAATAAAAATAAAAACACAAGATGGTAAAGCCTATTTACACGTTTATTATCTGTATTTATATGCAGATAATAAATGTGTAATAACGTACTGTAAGAATGAAACAAAAGAAATTGAAATGAAAAAGAAAACCGATTAGACAGGGTGATTCATTAAGTCCGCTACTGTTCAATATTTTAATGGACGAAATAATAAGACTAAAATATAAAAAGCTAAATTGAATCAAAGTTGATAATAATAATAGAATAAATCTATTAACACAGAAGACCGATTTACCCAAAATCGGGTAGAAATAGAAATAAAAAAAAAATTCATGATTAGGCAACCAATCAGATGTAAAGTAGAAATAAACAACAACAATAAAAAAAAATAATGATAATAATCTTCATCTTCCCTTTTCATTTCGTGGCCAGGCATTCGTTGGAACTCAAACAGACCAATGCATAAAACCCAGCAAAGCAAATGCATTCTCCTACGGCTTGTCCAACTGTAGCCATTGAAGGAGTGAGTCCCGTGCCCTACAGACTTCAGTTTCCAGGGCAGTTTACTCGGTCACGAGATCCAGCGGTATTTCCTAGTAATCGACCACTGATGTCACACAGGACCGCTGCTCGCGAACTGTCATTATCGCCTCCGGTAGTTAGGCCGCATCCTGATCGTAATACAGCCGCGAGGATTTCGGCAATTGCTACAAAAAGTGCGCTTGCTATAGACACACGTTCCTTCTAAGAACGGCTAACTACAGACATCCGCTGTGCAGCTGCGTTACTATGGCACCTCCGGGCCCGAAAGAGAAAGCAACTTGATATGATGGATAGGTAGCACTTACCCGCGGGTGGTCCACACCATTCAGATACGCTCTTTAAATGGACCTTTCCAGTGATTTGGGTCTCTCTCACACACACAGTATGATTGCTAACATGACCACGCCCTCTATTGGCATTGCAAACGTAGTCAAAGATGATGTAAATATACTCACCCTTCTAAACACTATTCATATTGTGAAGTGCTTTTTTATTTTCTTTATCTACTATATATTTGTATAACCTTTTCTCTAAACAAATACATTTTTTAATACAAATAGGTTTAATACGCCTGTTTATGTAGACGTCACTAAACTGCATGACATCGGTATTGTTAATGCTCTCAACACTAAAAACTGCATTGTTCGGTTTGCTGTCAGCATTCGCGCGATGTAATGAGTAAGTTAGCACGTAAGAATTGTTGTTCTTTTGCATATCGATATAATGGAAACTTTAAGACCATCCCATTCGTATTTTAAGAACCATCAGAGTGATTTTTCCTTCATCGACAGATTGCAGTCCTTACCATAACAGGTAAGATTAGGTTCGAGTGTTCTGTTTAACGGTTATGGTTTGAACGTGATGTAGTTGTCCTTGACTGTTAATGGTTACAACAGGGCACACTTTGTTTACTGCCGACCACTTGCTAAAATTGCCGTCATGTGTTTCTTATGTAGTGAGTCACCCAGAAAAAAAAAAGATCAGTAAATGCTTTGGAGAAGATTATGCAAAAGGTAGAATGTCCCACAAACAAAGATTATTGCAAAGTTTATAGTTATGGGTAACTTGCTAGGATACACCATGTAATATTTTCAGTGTCTAACAATGGTGTGTTTGTATTGTGACGCATCTCTTACAATGAGTTATGTTATCGGCTGTCATTCTGCTTTTAGAGTTGTCAAACATGAAAACAATACAAGTTATCACAATGGCTGACTGAGAAGATAAATACGCATAGACGATGTTTATGTTCAATCTATTCTATCGCTCTCTCTCTCTCTCTTTCTCCCCTTAGGGATATACTTTCAATAAGTTCCGATAAATAGGAAAAGGTGGCATGAAGATGAAAGAAGGGATTTGTAGCTGCGGGTATTAAAGTGTACAAATCGGAAGAGCTCACTCTATTGTTGTCTACGAGTGCTGTACAATGGTGATACATCACGTCATTGTTTATTAATGTCACGTGTAAGGTGGCGTAATAGGATTTTGTTGAAACGGCTTGCACGTTGTACAAAAAAAAAAAAAAAAAAAAAAAAAAGGTTTGCTGCGAATTCGGTGACCAAACGTCTGTCATAAAAAGTGGTCCGATAGCCAATAAAATTGTGAGATAGCTGGACAGTCTGCGCGGCAGTTTCACTTTAACTGATATTCTTGCTTCTCACGTATAATGCAATTTAATAATGAAGTTATATTAAAGGATTAAAAATAAATGTGATTAACAAACTTCCTCATGACCTTAATTCTCCGTATTTATTATTATTATTATCATCATCACGCAAACATTTCCAAGGACTCGTCGGCAGGAGGACACTTGACATCGCACAAAACAATTGGAAACTAAATTTATCCCAATTTTAATTTAATTCAAGATGAGTGGCATCTCTGTGGAAGATTAAAGAAATTGTAGCTGTGAACCGTGGGCAGCTGGATTGGGATGAATCAGTTACTTGGTTTTGTTCTTAAAAGATGAATAATTTGATGGTTGTACATGGCGATTTAGCGCAGTAAAATTCAACCAAACCACTAAGCAAATACGCCCAGCTTAGTTCACTATGACCTCGGGCCACCGGACATTCTTTTACTTTTCGGAACACAATGCTCCGTTTCATTAGCTCACGACAAGCTTATCGAAGTATTTTGCTGTGATTGTCCATAACTAACCAACCTTTGGATTCGTTAAATAGTTTGGTATACTAAATATTCCCTTATGTTAACAGATTTTAGTATATCAACTATGGAGGTTCGCATTCAATTTATAATGGCTGGTCGAGTGCTGCAACAATAGCTCAAGGACACATTTGACACATTAACGACCCTATGGATACCTGGAACCGTAGTTTTTTGGAAAAATAAAGGAGGTGCAGATCATTTACAAGAAGTGGAAGGTGTGCCTACGTTGGTTGCTTCCATAATACAGAGTTGTATGTTTTTACCTCTGGCGTTTTTTTTTTTTTATGAGTCATTTTAACGAACTATCTCAGGCAACAAAAATCACTAAATCTTACAGATAGGAAGGATTTATTCTCTACATTTGGAGAGAAAACAGAATAGATAAGTTGTTTTATCCTGGACTTTTAAAGAATTATATTCTTTAAAAGTTCGGGAAAGAAAGTATAGAGTAAGCATTATATCTTTAGATAGAAATCTTCCTTCTTCCCCATGTTATTCTTAGTTTTTTTTTTTTTTTCGATGCGTATGGCAGCTGCCATTGTGTACACTGAGACAAGCGCAGATAAAGTGAATCACCTGAAACAGATGAATCCTAAATAGATAAATATTATCAGAAGGAGGTTAAATCCAGAAACGCCTCAAAGCTCTGACCCTCTTGTTGTGAAGTTAATCATTGGCAACAGGATGCTAAAAATGCGTCGTTGTAACCCTCTCGTTTTGGCTACATAAATTAACCACAAAAACTTTTTTTTTTTTTAATGCAGTTTTGATGAGTGAGACAACATGAAAGGCGGATGTTAAAGGCAAGTTTTGATTCGTGGGTGTTCTATTATCCGTCAGTTCTTAGTCCAAACTCATAGCTTCTGTTGCTTATCCGAATGCGATAGTTTATCAGCATGTTGACAGATGGGAGGTGCAAATATTTACGTAAGGTCAGTAAAAGGAAACGCAAATCGTTGGAACATAATGGTTATTAAATCCGTCAGACACTTCTATCAGCTTGCATGTTATGCCACAGGATGTCTATTTTTATTTTATTTTTACGAGAACGTCATTTAATGTTGATAATTATTAGGATACTTAGATGAAATTGTTATGAGTTCAAGGATATTTTTAGCATGCAGAATATCCACTTTTAAAACAGCACAAAAATTACTTTTTGTGCTTCATTGTTTGATTTTTTTTATTATTATTCTGTTAAATGTCCATCGTATTTTTGACAGAACTGGATTAAGATAAACTTATTTCTAAACATAAAGAAACAAGAAAGTTAAGAAAATTTTTCTTCAGGTATTTTCGTGTTGGATGTTATGTTTCCATGGAAACATTAGTTTTGTTTCTAAATTAATATTAACAGTATATTTGTCTTATCATGAATATGCAGTCAAATAACCACTGCGCTTATTGCAATATCACTGAATAAATCCACAACATGGCCATAGAAATATAGGTGTGGAGTGTAATAACCGTGACATATATCTCCGCGACTATGGCAGTTTCGGCATTTCTTTATCTGTTCAGCCTTTGTCATGTGTTTGATCTAATCTCGTCTTACTATTGTGACGATATCCAGCGTTAGGGTTATACTTTGTGGCACACGAAAAAAAAAAGCTATTTTTTTAATTATATTATTCTAAACTACACCATTTTACCACCCTGTCTTGAGGCTGTCTGTCTCCAGTTTTCAACTTACTCAAATCTTGATGACAAAGAAACGGGATGTTGCATTGAATGGAGAAATGAGGACCAAAAGGTGCTAAGTTTAGAGAGGATTTTCCTCTTCTTCTTCTTCTTCAACTTCTTCAATAGTTCAGTTAAAGAAATCTGGAGAATATGTGGAGAATTTTGAGTTGAAATTTGTTTGTTGGTGGAAGCAAACAAACTACATAAAATGAGAAGGAACAGAAAGACTTTTTTTCTTCTTTAATACAAGAATTTTTCTATGAATAGCGTCAGACAGAATCAGAATACGAACTAAGCCTCAATTGCTATCGATGATGCCAAGGGCATCATCGATAGCAACTGAGCTCAGTAATCTGTGTTCGAATCCTTAGAACGTTGCAAGGTTTTTATTATTGTTCATGTGAGTTAGCCAGGGGTATACGGTGGTGGTGGTGGCAAGATTTTTCATCCGTCAAAACAGACAAGGAGGATAAAAGAACACTCATAATTAATAGACACAATACCCTAACTTTGTAGCTTTAGTGGTTGCTTTGTTTCCTCAGCAACAATTCAAACCAAACCAAACAAAATCTGATTATCTTACAAATCATAAAGACTTCTGGGAAAATATAGAGAGTGCACTAGTTCCTTGCATAGATACTTAGATTTGAACTCGTGAACGAAATTATAGCAAAAATTCGTTTATCCACCAAGCTCCAATGGGCGAGGATCAGTGAGAAAGGGATTTCGTAGTAAAATTTTTCTAGATGCTGACGTCATCCTTGTTTATTTATTTTATTTTATTTTTGTTTACTTTATAATAGTGTAAGGCATTTTAATTGGTCCGAAACAGTTAGAAACTGGTTTTAAACAGCCATTTGCAAAATGATGTCATGATTCGTTGTATTGGTGCTCTCTCTCTAGAGAAATAAAGAAAATTTATAGAGGAAATAAAGCACACGAAAATGACCTTTAATCGGTGAATTATACGTTTTAACTTCCTTGTACAGGAGCAGCTCCTAAACTTTACGATGAGTTAATAAATCTCAAGCAATGGTGGCAGATTTCTCTCAGGAAACTCAGATGAATTTTTGTTTTCGACTCCTATAAAACAGAAAAACTATCCTTTGCCCACATGCAGCTGACAAAATAAACACTGAATATTTCGCACCTTCGCTGCCTTGTTACCAATCTAATCTAATTAACTATTGAATCATCGATCTCTCTCTCTCTCTCTCTCTCTCTCTCTCTGAATAAAAATGTTGATTTGTAATTATTATCTTTCATTCTAACTCTATCAGTTAATCGCAGTTTAACATGTCTACGCTGCTCCAAACCATATTGCTATTTAGCAATTCGAATAGTTTACATTTGTATGATTTGAACTCATCTTCATCCTTGATATAAATACGACCACTTCCAGAAATTTTATGAGTGCCAATGTACACATCAAGAAACGCAGCTGATTTAGTCCTGGGAATGTATTACAGACTCTTCCGGGAGTGTGAATCTAATATTCTGAACATTTAAAAACGTTCCTTTTGTTAGGAACTTGAAACCCGACTTAACATTTCATAGAGGGAGGAAAAGACAACTTATGGTCTTCGTAGAACATTAAATGATGCATTTAGTTAAAAACCACTTTGGTCTTCCCGTCATTTTTTTTTTTTTTTCCCACGTACGTATTCCATACATTGTTTCAAAACGTTCACTCTAAAAACTGCTACAACAAAATAGCTATGCAGCTTTCAACGAATGCGCAATAATACAACAGTCTACGAAGTGTTGGCTGGAGTTTTATGTGATAGCCCTAATAAGGTTTCGAAACTGGATTCTGTAAGCTGACTCACTGTGATGACTACCGAAGCAACGATAAAGCATCCGAAGGTTTGTACAAGAAGTGTGGGGATGTCAGAGGATATTGAACCTCTTAGTGTCGGACACATCCACACACACATTTCATCAACACCGTGGGCCATTTTTCCTCCTCTTGGAGGTGGAAGGCATTCGGTGTGTGTGTCCATTAACTTCCCACTGACGGGACGAAGGTCACATTGACCTTCAAGCACACTCCACTTTGTGTGATGCTCCAGATGCTATCGTCCCGTGATCGGAAGGCGGCAGCAGCCGACGGGAAAGCCAAAGGTGGGGTAGATTTGTTTGAGTGAATCGCCACCATCACCACCACCGAATCTCGAAAACCTGTTTGTCAAGTGCATGGGCGTCATGAGGCGCGCTCCCGCAGCACACATTCTGTTGTTACTGTTGTTACGTTGCTGTCTACCGCCGGCGGCGTGGACCCGGTATTAAACAGCGTCTCTGGGGTTTTTAAGAAGTGCGAGGTTACGGAGGTGTCGGGTGTGAGTCAGTTTCCCCAGAACACACGCACGGTAACTATAACCTTGGTTTTTGTACCTTCTTAACCCCTGCTTAACATCTGTAAATAGCAGTGACGCGCGACATCTGGCGACTGTCATTAGCACTTTCTCCTTTCTGTGACATTGAGAACTGTCAGCAGGTCAATACACATTTAGGACTAGGTTATTATTATACGCAGACATTACATATAAGCCGACCCTCCCTCCCTCCCTCCTGCTCTTAGAACTCTGCATTCGTGTCTAGAATTGCTCTGTTGTGCCAAATATACCAAATATCCATCGCAGCTACGAACTTGAATTAAAATATCCCTCCCTTCGTCATTTGGGTTCCGATCTTATTTCTCGTTCTAACAGCTGTTTGCCTGTTTTGTGGGATGAACAGCCAGAAAAAATCTAATTTATCTGTAACCCCCCCCCCCCAAAAAAAGAAAATTCCTCTTGTTCTAAACGGGATTCAATTCCAGTTGCTAACTTAAGTAGAAGTCTTGGTAATCCTTGCTCTAGAAACGCATCTTACAGTTCCGCAAAATCACCGTCTGCTAATATCTCTTATTAGTATCAGAGGCGTAGCTAGCAGGGGGAGGAGGGCAGGAGTCCGCCCCTGGCGGCACTTTGAACCTTTTTGAACTTTTGTAGTTAATTCTAAAATACAGTCTCCAGAACTCAGTTCCAAATATTGTAATACTACTGCGAATTTTCCTCACAATTGCTGTAAGTGTTGCTAGTTGTGAGAGGAGTTTTCTAAATCAAATTGATTAACAATTACCTACATTACTATGAAATCGACTTCACAAATGTCATCGACGATTTTGCTAAGAGAAAAGCAAGAAACATAACATTTTAGAATGTGAAATTAAAGTTTTACTTCAAAAATAAACATAGTGTTTTAATTTATTTCCCTATACGTCGTTTTGACTTTTTGTAGTAGTATTATTATATAGCTTATCTAAACGAAATTAGAATCTGTGAAAAGTCATTTCATCCATCTATGAAGCAATAGATGGGCAGATTTTTAATATGAGGCCTGAGTGCGGTTTTTCGGTCTGTAATTGTTAATCGTGTTTTATTGTTTTCGTTATTTAGACAGAGATTTGTTTGTTATGAAGATGATCAGCCTGTATAATCCCTGTATAATTCTATAGCCAGATTAAAACTTTCCTGGGTGCTTATGAGAACAAAACCTTCAGCATGGGCGGTTGCCTTGGTTTGCACTTGGACTCAGTCCACGAACCCAAATATTCCGTTTTATTAGTGCATTTAGGTTTCACTGGCTTGAGAGCTATTTCGAACTTGATTCTAATCGGAGACTAGACAGAAGCAAATGAGGGCAAGACCTTCTGTCTAACCATAGTGATCATCTCATTTCAGAAAGTGACATTTTTTTTGTTTTTTTTTTATGTGATTTCAGGTTGATATAATTTATGTTTTGGATGTGCACTGAAGAAAATTGGAAGACGTTTTTGCCTGCCTCTGGCTTGCAATAGACTGGAAACAACAGCCATAATTAAAAGTCAAAAGAAAATTCCTCGGTAGTATAGTGGTTAGTATCCCCGCCTGTCACGCGGGAGACCGGGGTTCGATTCCCCGCCGGGGAGGATTTCTTTTATTTTATTCAATTATACACTTTTTTTTTTTTTTTTTTAAAGAAAACAAAAAGGTCTAGTAGTTTTGGTCTTAATTTAGTTGAAATTATGGCTAAAGCAACTAAAGTTGTCTGCTGTATCTTAATTTCGTGTGTTTTGGCTGATTTCCCTGCAAGATGAACAACGAGACTTTCTGGTAGGAAAAACCCTGTCAATTCCATATGAGTCTTACAAACTCGCCGTCTGTTGAAAGCCCTCATAACTTTTCTTCTTATATTAAACGGAGTTCTAATCCAGGTCTATCTAGCAAAAATTCAAGGAGAACCAGCCTACCAGCTCGGAAAGCGGGGGTTGGGCACCATAGGTGCCGGGGGGGGGAAGAGCCCCTTAGTATATATATATATATATATATATATATGTGTGTGTGTGTGTGTGTTAAAGATACCAGGGAATTTTATACTTGGTTTTAATCCTTTTCCCCAAGTAAGCAAAAGAAAGTTTTGCGCGTGAAATATATTCACGTCTGAGCTACTTGTATATAGAGGCTACTGACTTCATATCGCTTGCCTTAGTATGTATCCCATATTGCAAAGCACACCCCCTTTCAGGCGTGTATAATGCAATGCATAATAGGAAGGGCCACTACCCGGACCGGTTTCGACTTTTATTGAGGTCTCTTCAGTGGGAGCCAGACCCGGGAGAGAGAGAGAGAGAGATACTTCTGCATTTCAACATTGGTATCTTTCCCGGGTGTGGCCCCCACTGATGAGACCTCAATAAAGGTCGAAATATAAAATTTCTTGGTATCTTTAACGTATTTTACACCCAAGGTAAAAAACTTTCTATATATATATATATATATATATATCAAATGTAAATATTAATACAGAGGGGCAAACTTTAAGTCTTAGGTTAATTTTTATTATTAACATCGTTACTTTTTTAAAAGGAAAACCAAATATTATGGTTTGTACCTTTTGTAGCTCTTGTGTATTACATTTACGCTACGTAATAGATTCTTTCCATTCTTTTCATTCCATAGGCCAGTAATTTCTAAATTCTAGTTAATTTAGGTGAATCAATTTCATTGATATTTCGCATTTGGAATCTTTCCAAAATTTTGTCGAGGAATTTCAGTTTATCTACAGTGCATTAGTCAAAGATTGCTCTAAATTCTACTGATAGAACATTCCATTACGTCACTATACAAGAATGCTATTATGAAATCTCTCTCTCTCTCTTTATTTTAATTTTTAATGATTGTGACGATGATTTCGTTTCTTGTTCCTTTTTCCATCCTGTGCATTTCAGTTATTGCAAAATCCTGTTGTAAAATTCGATGCAACATCATAATTCTTACAATGTTTAATTGCATCGATTTTACAGGAGTCACATCCGAAATTGAAAGAATTGTAAAATTGTATATAACAGATGTAAACAATAATATCAGGCCATATAAAATTAGCCCAGAAAAATTTACATGATTCTGTAGATAAAAGATATATGAGTGTGTATTTCAAAGAGAATCCCTCAGAGATTAGAAGTAAGTTAGAATTACCTACATAAGTAATACAAAATGCCCATCTGTAGAGACCCAGATGAATTAAACATGCTAAAATAAAGTAAACAAGTATCTAAAAATAGATGTTTAGGGGAAATTACCTTAGAATTAGGAAATATATTTGATGTATCACTTGGTATAGGGTAGAATGGAAACGCATTGTAACCAAAGCAGTCCGACACTGCCGTCAAGGTCGATAGCAGAGGGGGGGGGCGGTATACATCAGAAGCTGTTATGCTATGCTGAAAAAGGGATTAAACTACACTTCAGGGAGATAGAAGTCAGAACTTTCTAGAAGGAAAGAAGTTAGTACATGATAGGTATGGGGATCTCAGACCTTAGTTCAAAGTTTGCGCGGAAATATTAGGGGTCTAAGAAACTTCACGCATGGTCCAGAGAGGCGAAATAAAAAGGTCAGGAATGGACTAAGGTGGATCGACTTGGAGAGATGTGACGCCACGAGAAAAGAGGGGAGTCGATCCATGGACTACGTACGATCCCGGATGAAGTCATGGAGGGTAATCGAAGGCGAAACCTTGGAGAGCGGCCAAGGACCAAGATGACCCTACGTCCGAGTGCCTACTAAGCCGAGAGATCGCGCTCCAGCCCTGTAAGTAATTCCAGAGGAGAACACGGTGTCCATGATGTGTCTGAAGCAATAGAGCAAGCCGTAACAAAAGAAGGGGATCCAGAATAAGCCCGAAGAGAAGTACGATTAAGGTGCAATTGTGCTTATGAAAGAATTAATGTGAGTTGAATTTTTTTTGTCGAAAACTTTCTCTTAATTTATGATGTGAAGGACTGTTTCGGATAGACTGAATTCATAGGATTGAAAGATGTAATAGATTGAAAACTAATTCGTATGAAGTAAATCTGCTTTTAGAATAATTGAAAAGATGTTAATGAAAGTTTAAATTTACGTTGTATTACATTGAAATGGTTTAAAAGAGCTGATAAGAAAATTATAGAATTTAGAATTGTAATGGTGTGAAAGGTTGATTGCTAAGTGAGTATTACATTCATTTTTGTGAAAGTTAGAATTGGAGATTTTTATTTGTCAAAGCATGATAATTCCTAGATTGTAAATGGGCTGATAGTTATTTGATATACAGAATTAATTGTTTGATGATTTACGTCTTTGATGCTTATAACATGCCTGAAAGTTGCTCTGTGTGATGTTTTAATTTTGATGCTTAGCCTTGAGAGAAAATGATAGTAACATCATTTAAGTGTATACGTTGTATTATTGTCATAGTGTGAATAAATATGTTTGTTTTATTTATATGAAATGCCGTCTGATCTTTTTAGCAACTGCACGCGGGAAAGAAATTAAACCTTGGTACGAAATTTAAGTTACGAGTTAGCCACGACTGTAATTAACTGTATAGAGGTGCTTTACTGGAAGTATAATTAATTTCTTATGCCAATTAGAGATTTTTAGTGGCGCAGTCTCTGGAATAATCAAATAAATTTCTAGAAATCTCAAGTATAAGTTTAATATACTGAAAGTAGAGAAAAGGAATTAAGATTAACTGACTACATAGAAAGGTAACGGATAAGGATAAAGAATAATAAAGTTAACGAAGGAAAATATACAAGACAAGTCAAAAGAAATTAAAAAAAAAAAAAAAGATAGAAATATTACAAAGACGCAGTAATGAGCAACATTAGAATATTAGTAGATAAATATTAAATAAAACCAAGAAACTCGAAAAATATTACACTCTTACACTGGAGAGAAAAAAACGAAACAAGTGGACTTACACTTCCATTTCATAATACTGTTCCCCCCCCCCCCCAAAAAAAAAAAGAGAAAAAGGAAAAAAAGACTAGAAAAATTTCCAAAAATCTTTTCCTAATTAAAATTCTTTTTTTTTTTTTTTTAATTTTATTTATGTTTGTGTCGTGACATCTATTTCTATACTACTTATGAATTAGCGGTCACATAAGGTGGGAATACCCTCTGGCTCTCGGGAATCACGGCCGTTGTGAACGCAAGGCGAATGAGGTAGTGCTTGGGCGATACTTTGCCCGAGCCGGACCAGAGATCACGGGTATCATGTACTGGCGATCACTGCAGATGCTCATAGGTATGTAATGCGTAGTGTGTATTCTCAAATCGTCTACTCAACTCGTCCCCCCCTCAAGATTAAATCTTCAGTACTCGACCCCCCCATCCAAGATTAAATCCTGGGTGCGCCACTGATGACGTGCATATGTTCTTTGGCTGATTTGTCTATTTTGAAGGAAAGGAAGATGATCCTAAGTTCGGGAGGAAAACCTACCACGTTCGTAAGACCTACAGACTGTCTTCGTCTCTAATCTTAAGTAGAAAATTCCTTATGAATATTTCTGTTGTCTCAGGTGGAATTCGAAACCAAATCTTTCCGAATAAAGGGACATGGTCGTTCCTTTCAAGGGCACCACGAGACTCTCAACTTGAAAAGATCATTATTTCAGCAATACTTCTCTTTACATGCTGGCTTATTACATGATTTGTACTATTCAGACAATTTATCTCTCTTTAGAAATCAAGGCCGTCCTTGAAAGGTATGTTTGCTATGACGTTCGCTAGGCATCCAACAGAGCATGACGTCTCATCTAGTGGGAGGTGAAGTATAGAGCAACAGTTCAATCAGTGTTTCAGTGGGATTTGGCATAAGAACACGGTAAATCATAAAATGTTCAAGTGATCATTTCCACGGAAGAGCAGGAGAATGTAATTTGCGCGTGATAGCTAATGACGTCATGCTAACTGTATCTTGAATTCGCTATAGCTGCTTCGTTCACTTGGTTGTATTCGGTGTTATTTTAATGCTCTAACACGAATTAGTATTTTATCTTTCTAGCATTTTTATTGTAGATCATTCTGCGACCCTAACATCTGATTGCAATGGGAGAGTCCAAATTAGTCAAGGCTTTATTTTAACTATAGCAAAAAGTAGAATCACAGAAAAATCTTATTAAGAAACACAAAAATTAACAAAAAAAAAATAATAATAAACGCACAGAGATGGATTCCATTTTCATAATTATATAGTCTTAATTCTTAATTATACGTATATAGTTATCGATTTTTTTACACTCTTTTCTGACAAAAAATTAACCACTTTTTATGATTATTAATTGCAAGACGAAAAAATCTCATTGAATCGACTATTCCAATAATAGGAATATCTTCAGTCGCATTTATCTTCCTGCAATGACTGAAGGAATGTTTGCATGCGATTTGGAAATGGAGAGAGAGAGTATTATTCAATAGGAATGGCAGGAGATAAGCAGGGAATTCACCCTCCTCGAGATAATATTTCCTCCCTATTTCAATTTGTATATCTACATAAAATTGGAAACTGCTTGTGTCGTTCCAGCTACTGCACATTTATTCTTCTCCCCCCACCCATACTTACACATAGTTCCCCCGGATGAGGCAAAATTTAACACATGCGAGAGAGAGAGAAGGGGATAGGGAAGCAGAGGAAAGATAAAGACGAAATAATGCAACAGAAAGTAATGCAACATGGAAGAACAACCGTGTGTGTGAAGGGGGGTATTTTGAAGGGGGGAGGTAAGTGGTATTTTGATCGTTCGTGGCGTCTCGTGTTCTTGCGTGCAGGAAAAGGAAAAACTATCACGACTAATAGCGGAGTGCAGCCAAGGGGAAAAAAAGGAAACGTAGACAATGGATAAGGAAAGATGGCGATCTTGTCAGCAGACTGGCAAGTTAATAAATTGAAGGGGGGGAAATATGTGACTTCGGCGGAGTGAAAGTGAGTCGGTGACAAAAACAGTGCGCTCGGTGTTGCAATCAAAAGACATTTGGAAACGAGCTTCTTTATTGGAGGACGGAGAAGTTGGGGGGTCTTCTATGAAAGAAAATGAATGATGAAGTGCGCAGTAAATTGGTACTTTCCCAAGAAGTCTCGCACTTTCTGGGAGCTGCCAATATCTATTCCTATAAATGCCATAGGATGATGTCACAGCACAGCGATGTCGTTAAAGAGTCGTAGTCGACAGTTTTGGGTAAGGTGATCCATCATGAATGAAATTGCTATGCACATCGGGATGGAATTTTTGACGAAGCCTTTTGCGATTTTAAAAGAAGGTCCAATTATGGTTATAAAACGAAAGAAAGCCCTTCGTAAACACGGATGGAAATACGAACAGAACTCCGAATAACTATGAGGTTTGTGTTGGGAAAAAAAAAAAAAAAAATCACCCAGTTTCCATCCCCTTTCAGAAGAATCCTATTTGAAGAGACTGCATGCAAAACAACATGCAGCGATCGGAACCATAAGAACTGTTCAACTTTCGAGATATATCCGATGACAAAGCTGCTTTATAAGCCTTCCTCAGAATGTTTTAAGAGTCCTTCTTACTGAAAAAAAAAAAAAAAAGACAGTCCATGGTAATCTAATAATACAAAGACTGTCGCTTCTAGGTAACTTTCATCATCTTTTTTTTTTTTTTTTTTCTATGATAAGACCTTAACGGACGGAACTGCAATCTTCGCCCTTCCCAGAGTCTTCTTCCACATGTTTTTGTGCTAAAAATAGTCCAGTTCTATTTTTATTTCATAGAATGCCTAATTGCCATTTAGTAGACATGGAAATTTATAAGAGACGGCTATGGGAGGAAAATACACATTTTAAATAATTTGGAATTATTTATCGTAATTAATTAGGAACATTTTGAAAGGACCTAACCGTTGTTATTTAACATTTATTAATGAATTTCTTTTTCTTTCTATATTTTGTTTTCTGAAACTTTCATCAGTTATCCAAATGCCTGCCTTCTCACATCATCAGCACTTTGTAAAGAAATGTAAAAGCCCTCTACAAAGATCATCCACGGGCTTCTCCAAATCCACTTGATATTTCCAAGATAATTGATAGGGTCGTCATAGAGTGGCTGCCCAACAAATGCCATTTTGTAGTCTATCTTCAGTTCACTGGAAGATCACCGCCAGCTTTCTCTCAGGTCGTTCGCTGCGTGTAATAGTAGAGAGTGCTCTTTCTCTCTCTCTCTCTCTCTCTCACACACACACAGAATTACTTCTTCTCTCCTTACCTCTGAACCTAATAGTGAAGACCAGATATCTCTTCTCGGATTGACACTAATCCCTAGCTTTTCGTAATTCAACTTGCTTTTCATTTATACAGCTACTTTTCCTGCACAAATATTCAATCTGCCCATCCTTGGAATATTAATTCGTATAACTGAGATTCTTTTCCAGCCACTGCCTAATAGATGGTTTCTATTGCATCTTTTTTTTTTAATTTTTTTTTTACAGATACTTCCATGGGCACTGTTCATCAGAACCGGCATCCTTCATTCTCTTCCCCCCTCCCCCCGACTTCTGCTAATCTTACAATAACACGAGCAACAACTGCCCAATATCCATTTGAAGTTCAGCTATTCATCTTTCATTCCATCTACGTGTTTTCTCTAAACTGCTTTTTTTAAGAGGTATTCACCAACGACTAAAACTTACGGCTTTTAAAAAAGAACATCAATAGATTCCTTATTCCTTATTTCTACAGCCTCCCATGGTTGCAGAACTCCTCCCAAGTTCTGCAACCATGGGAGGCTGTAGAATGGTATAAAAAAACACCGCTCGAGTAAAACCTGTGTGGGTGTGGGTGAGTATCAGAGAACACCCACACAATATAGCAGAGCATTTGGAGTAAATTAGTACTATCACCATCTTAATTATACTTAGCGAGGACTATTGTCCCATCACGAGGATGTTCATGGGTACTGTTCAAAAACCTCGCCATCTCCGCACGAGAATATAATACACGCAGATTTGCGACAAAGTTGGATGATTTTTTCTTAATTTTTTTTTTAAACTGCACTCTTTTCGTAGCATGATGTTTAATATTTTCTTGGAAAAGCTTTTTTTTTCTTTCCCACTTACATGTCCTCTCCTCTTTAAATTAGTTCACTGACCTTTTTTTTTGGAGGGGGGAACAAGAAAGAATGTCGAGAAAAATGGACAAAGAAATACAGATTTACTTGAACAAGAGGTGTTATGCCAGATAGTAAAAATAAATAAATAAATAAAAATATAATGTATCAAAAGGAAAGAAGATAAAATTAAAATATATTAATTTTTTTAGACGTATTTTCGAAATATTTACGAATTAAATAGTCATTACTGTGGTTAGTACGTGTGTTTTTAGTGATGAAAATATATTAAAAGAAGCGAAGAAAAGTATGAAGATTAAAGCGTGTGAAAAGAAGAGATCTGTATCCTATAATTTTATTTTCTTGGTGATGGAGAACTGGTATTTGAAGAATAACAATCAGGTTTAGTATGAAGGGTGTGTGCAAGCCGGACCAGCTGATGTATATTCCTATCATTTTTTGTTTCTGCTATCTATATATAAAAAGGTTCAAGAAATGTGGGATCTAAAGACGTCCAGCAATAGAACAGTTGTGAAGAGAATTGGCTTTTAAGTAGTTTTTTTTTTTTTTAAATAAGGACTTCATTATGGATTACATTCTGTATATAAATATAACTTTATTACAAATTTTGTGCGTATATAATACGCTGTTTTAGAATATTGGTTTTCTGTACAGCTGTTGTTTATAATTTTTTTTTGACAGTTCTAGCCGCTCCTCAGTCTCTTACTCCCTTTCAGTTTCCTGGAAACTCTTTTTTCCCCGCTTCCAATTAGCTTCCTGGCCCTTCTTTTTCCCTCTCTTAACTAAATGAGGATGTAACTGAAAGTTGGGATACATTTATAGACCAAAATAGGCATGTGAGATGATGGATAGGGTTTCTTTCTTTTTCCTTCTCCTTGTGTACCTCACATGACCAACAACTCCCTCTAGTGATACATTTGTCGAACATGGACTCACAAATCGAAGTGATTTCGTAGTTATTCTATACATAGGATGAGAATAATGTGAAATAAATACAGAACTTAACGGATGGAGAAAGATTTCGTTATGTGCTTAAGTTGATTTGATTTACTTGCAAGACCAAAGCTCGAAATGCTTCTTACAACTTAAATGTTTATAACTAACTAGGAAGGTATTTGTTTATTAAACATCTATCGTTTCTGTTTTATCAATGAGGTTATAACGTACACATCCGAGGGGTAAAGGAATTTCTCACTTGTTCGAGATGGTCATAGTATCAGACATCTGTTTACTTCTTATTCTTAAGGTTAAGATATTTTGTTCTTTTTCTTTCAAGGTCATGACCACAGGCTACAGCCCCTTTACGCTTTATAACTTTGGTAAGCAGCATGAGATCTGGTTGTACAACGCTGTCGTATTAGCTTGGAAATGACAGAATATTGATTTAAATGGAACGATTCTTCTAGTCTCATCAACGAGTTTTTCTCTTCTGACACTGTACAGTTTAATTATTCAAAACACCACAACTAAATACGCAATACGGGGGAGATAAAAATGAACAGCGTTAGGGTGTAACTTAGCTGGTGATCGTGTCATTTTTTTTTGCGAGTAATTGTCACGACATTTTTTTCCGATGTCACAGATGGGCTCACGTGTTGAACTGCAGAAAACCGTCACCTAGCAACAGCACTTGCTAACAATAGCCTTAAGGATGATACACAGAACATTGTAGAGCCAGTGAGACTTGGGTAGGTCACAGCTGTTATCACAGCAACACGTGGCAGACGCGTGCAATGTCCTAACCCTGGAGAAAGGGAATAAGAGTACGTGCACAGAATACAGTGCGTGTATTAAACGAATGAATCACACTTTAGCTTTAAACCGAGACATTAAGTCGTTTTAGCTCATTAAGAAGCTCAATTTTAATGAATTATTTTACATCACTGCATTCCTCTTAATGGTTAGGATAGAAGCATTCTATATTAGTTCGACACGGTTTTCATGGATTTATTTTATTTAAACATGAAGTTGAGAATAGATTTATTCTCTTATCAAACTGTGAACGCATTAATATATCTCGATAGGCTCCATTACCTTTTATTGGCTATAAATTCCTCTTGTTCTCATTGGACAATAATCTCCATCGTGCCAGAGATGAAAGTGATACAAATTTCACCTTGGTTCATCGGCATTTAGCAGAATCACAATTCACACGCTTGTGGAGTTAGCACTCCGTAAACTTCTTTATTATTTGTATGCCACATGATTGACAAATTTCCTCTTCTGGACTTTTTTTCATAAGAATTCATTATCAGGTTAAACGAGTCCATAGGTAAGGTAGGGTAGGGTAAGTCCCGTCAGGTTTCCCCACTGTAATCGGACTAAGTAATCACTGTGTACGGTAGTTGAAGGAAACCTGGAGAGACACGGTAGCCCAACGTCTTGAGCAACTTGCGGTGAAGAAAAGATGGGGGGGAAGGTGGAGGGCAAGAAACAGACAGTTTAAGTGTCTTTACGAAGAGGAGAGCAGGTGAGAGTGCGTGTGTCTGTGATGTGCACGTGCATGACCTTGTTTATGGGACGAAAGCCCTTCCTGGAAGGGGGGGGAGAGGGATAGGTAGGGTAGCGCAGGGCAGGGCAGGGGTGGAGAACAACTTGTTCGTTGGAAACTGTGTTCGTATTTCAACAACATAAAGGTTACCTCCAATCGTAGTTGGTTTCGAAAATACCCGTTGGACGTAAAGGAAAAACACTTTTCTGATCGACACTGAGTTTATCAAACAAGTGGAGAAAATGCTCAAACCGACATCTCGATATTAGAGAGAGCGATACTTGCGAATGTTCACACTTGTATTTGAAATGCGTGTGTGTGCTATCGATGCTTAACTTGTGTACTTAAAAGCGAATGAAATAAATACGATATTTGCATTGCTTAACATTTCGTCACTTCAGCACAGTACGTATTGACACAGTTTCAGTTGTTGTCATATATGGAGAACGGAAAACAGCTATCATTTATGACATCTTAATCGAAAACCTCCATATAATTCAGTTTTTTTATTATTATTATTGTTTCTAATAATGTGATTTGTTTGGACTGCAGTTGACATCCCTAAGTAGAGAACTCTGTTCCAAAAGGATAATAATGTAAGTTATCCTGAAATGAGCACCTACGAACCCCACATCTATTTATAATGGATTGACATTAACACTCTTACGTATGTTTAGCTACTGTGGTACTGGATTTTTCCAGTTTCTCCTTCTCCTCTTACCACTAACAACCAATTCACTTATAGGACAGTCTGATATACACATTTACTTCGTACATATCAGCTATATTTGCCATATTTTCTCCTTCTTTTCCTATCGTACATTTTAGTCACATGGAAGAATTAGATAATCCCACTCCAGAGACGAAATAAGGAACTTTCAGGCCTGCAAGCCTCCAGTAAGTAGGATTTGGTCTTAAACCAGAGGACGAAAATCGCCCATTGCCTTATATTCATACTACAACAGTAAGATTAAATGCAGCCGTCTCCCCTCGTCACTTAACCTGTCAGCATACTTGTAATGTTCCTGTTAAACCGTGAGTGGAGCAGAAAGGCTTCACAAGCAGCATATTTACTGCTCTTTATGGAAATTATAACCCTGCTGGTTGATACAGTTTTTATCAGTACTAAATTCCATGCGGTGTTTTGCTTTTTATCTTTGTGCAGATATGACTATCTTACTAGCTAACTTTTTTTTGTTTTTGTTTTCTCAACTAACACTCGCTGAACAAGTTTTGACCTGTATTATTCTTACTCGCCGAGAGGAATTAGTGGAAATTCTTATTACAAGAGAAATAATGACATTGTGAACACATTGAAAATTTTCTTTAGGCAAAAGTAGGTGATTCGAACATAACGATGTGCAATGAATACAAAACAGTACACCATATTGTTCCAACAACCACAGTTTGCTTTAGAAAACGACCGGTGTCCATCAGAACACAGCAGTTTAAGATGGACATTCTGTAGGGGCGTGCAGATACACAAGGTTGTATCATTACATTATGTGATACGACATATGCCACTATGCGTTGAAGGCTTTGTTCATGTGTCATGACTGTGCTACCATGAAGAGCAAGGGTAGGCAAAAGTAAAACTACTTCTCTAAGCGTGCGAAAGACAGACTGCATGATAATAATAACTCTGAAGTTGCACTCAATGTCGCGTGAGTGCAGCGTCAATTTGATGTGGGTGTGCGTGCGAGAGAGAGAGAGAGACGAAGCGAACAATAAAATCTTCGAAGCAGATTCATTCCTCTGATCAAGAAGGCGCATGTGGAAGATCGAGAACTCATCTCTGGTTTCTCCGCATATGATGCAGCTGATCTGCAGTTTTTTAGAAGATGGTTAAAGGGTACACATCCATCAATATCATGTAACCCAGAAGATATGAAAGAAGCTTATAGATTATGCAAATGATTGTTGCTTCTGTCGAACAAACTTCTCCGGTATTCTGTTTCCAAGCTTATTGCTTGCCAAATCAGTTAAAGACCATTACTTTCCTCATCCTGTTATTTGCGATTAGATAAATCTTTCCTCTCGATATTTCCTCGTCTAACTGACGTGTTCACATATACACTCGCAAAATTCTTTCGAAAAACAGCTAATTATTCTTTTAAAACGGAATGAATAATTAGACCACGATAGATATTTTATAAGATGAATGATGCACTGCTTAAAAAAAAAAAAAAAACATAACATATAACTTCTTGCATGAAATTTATACGCATATCAAATATGTGACTAAATTAGAAACGGATAAATATTATAATATCGTTTTAGTTTTCCATACAATCCATGAAATTACTATTAAACTGCAACGTGTGTCTGTTATTAAAACCTTCTATTAGCATTTTCTAGTCTTTCATTTTGTGAATATGTTTGTTATTAACGACAGCACGTAGCCTTTACCTGTGTGTGTGTGTGTGTGTGTGTGTGTGTGTGTGTGTGGTATTCATGACCTTGGTGCTGTTATGGTGCTTAACTTTCAATAGCCTGTATGACTTCTGGTGACCTTGGCTGCAAGCATCGGTAATTTCCTTCTACGCACAAGGGTAACAAAAAAGTCCGAATTAGCATAACAGGAATTAAAGGTAAAAGGTTTTTGCTCAGTCATAATGACTATATGATGTAATATGTTTGTGCTCTTCCAAGAAAGTGTGTGTGTTGTAATATTAAGCTACCGGTTTTCCCTCTATTTCATTCTCTTAAGGTGTAAGCATGCCATCATAATACAGAAGTCATGCAATATAAACCACTAGGACGCTGCTAGCCTTTTAATACAACTTATCATGAAAAATTATACAAGTAAAAGAAAGTGGGATTTAAAGAAGTTACTGAATGTAGTACCATCTTTAAGCTTCTGCTGTTCCGACTAACTATACCAAAATTTTTCGTTATAATATCTAATTGGTACTCAGTTTTCTTTCATTTACAGTTCCAGGACATTTACATTAATGTAAGTGAATGATTTTGTAATCGGAATTCCGTAATAATTCCACCAAGGTGCGCGAAGGAACCCACAGTGGAAGATAGCCAAGGATTAAGTCAGCTTCTTCTGTTTGGAAGAAGACAAACTTTAGTGTGTTACACACACACACACACACACACACACAGGAAATAGAAAGATAATCATGAGCCAGTAGCGCACTCAGGATTTAATCTTGGGGGAGGGGGAGAGTTGAGTAGACGACTTGAGAATACACTAGGCATTGCATACGGCCTAGGACCAGGGCCGGCCATCTCGGGGGTGCGATGCACCCAGGCCCCACGATCGAGTAAGCACAGTCGGTACACATTTGCGGAAACGTATTTATTATTTTATTTTATTTTTCTTCTTCTAATTTTGCTTATAACTAAAGGGATTTCGTCGACAGGATTTTAGGGCCCCCGGTAATAATAATATCTCTGTGTTTCTCTATTATATTAGTGTTTTGTGTTCAGTAAACGTTATGTTAACCTGTTATATTTCGAATGTTTTTTTTTTTTTGTTTTTGTTTTCCTGTGCCAAAATCATTTGCAGGTGAGAGGTTTTACAATACGTTTATTTCGAATCCTTTAATTCGAATCCTTTAAAAAATATTTTAGGGCCCCAAAAGGTTTCTTGCACCCGGGCCCCTTTATAGAGAAGGTCGGTCCTGCCTATGACTGAGCATCTGCAATGATCGTTAATTCATAAGTAGTATAAAAATAGAAGAGACGACACAACATAAACAAAAAAAATGAATTTTAATTAGGAAAATATTTTTGAAAATTTTTCTAGTGTTTTTTCCTTTTTCTTTGAGGAGAGCCCCCCCCCGGGTACTTTGGTCATCCTCATCCTTCATTAAATCTCTTTCCTCACGAAAGATTTAATGAAGGATGAGAATTGTCAGAATAGCAAGGAGTGAGATATTCATGAAAGACATTCCATCAACATTTACATTAAAATTCCTAACAAATCATGCAAAAAGCCTGTCACGGTCCTTAATTTGTGTATATTTATAATCACGACAAGACAACTAACGCGAGTGTATTGTCCCTCAGTTGTCTACCTCAGTTTTCTCAAATGTGTCTGTTTTTGAGATGGGTAAAGAACAAGTTTCATTAAAAAAAAAAAAAAAAAAAAGCCATTCCATATAAGAGCAAATAACGTAAACAAGCCTAATGAGTTTGATTTCGTAAAGGGTATCGTCGCTACCGACTACACTACGGAGCGCCTCAATGATTAAATCGAATTATTAGTACAAATAAACACTTCGTTGAAGTATGCGAGCTTGTTATTCATTCATCTTTCAACAACTGGAAATATGAATTGCAGTCTTGTAAGGGAGCGCAGAGTACTGTTGTGCGATTAGGGAAAACATTCTCGCAAAGGCATTTTTATTTGCAATAAAGTTAACTTTGGGCTGCGGTTATTTCCATAAACATTTCACTACACAAAGAAAAGTCATGTAAGTTTAGGCATATTATATATATATTTTCCCCCCTCCATCAGTTTCTTTATAGAACTACAGATCTTTATTTATACGTAAATTAGAATTGAAAGGAGAATAAATTCTTACACAGAATCGGAGGAACACACACCACACACATACAGAATGGAAATTTCTGTATGTGTGTGTTTTTTTTTTTTTGGCTTTTTTGTTTGTTTTTTTTGCTTTTAAGCACATAGAATTTAGTCTGGAAAAACTCGGAGAAAGAAAATAAATTATGGCACTTGCGTGGTTTACCAGTCTGTTGCTGAGAGCTCCGAGGATTGCAGTTTCCTGACTCCAAGATTAGAAGATTTCAATCTTCTAGTGAAGTCACACGATGACATCTGAAAACAACGGGAGCTTAAATACCATTTGATAAATATCTTTTTTGTAATTCTTAACTTGGGGGAGAGGGGGGGGGGGAACAGAAGAATACGTTGAGGGTTTTTCCCCTATTTTTTTTTTTTTTTAACAAAAATCTAATCACATCATCAGTTTCATCAGTTTTCAGCAACAAGTCACCTAAGAAGTGTCGCCTGCAGTTTCACGTGAGACAGGTCACATGATCTATTATTAGGAAATCCGATTCCTTATGGCGCCAGTCTCTGAAAATTTCCGAACTCTGTAGACGACACAACGAGTCTCGCACGTTCCGGTGTCGCCTGACCTGATGTATGGGTGACAGGTGAACAACAGCTGAGTAATTTTTGACTGGCGTCGTTGCACGAGCTGTCGATTAAAGAAAGAGAGAACGAGGAGTTTAATTTCATTGGTTCTTCCCTTTAGGCTCGTTGTACATCTACACTGAGGGAATGGCTATTTAAGCAAAACGAATATTTAGTGCAGTCTAAAGATTATTTTGTCTGCTGACAGGACAGGCTAAATTTGCGTTTGTAATGCACGTGGAAGGGTGTTGTTTGAGAGACTAGACAGTAATGGAACCCATTCTTTTGACCAGAGTTACGTTTCTTGATTTGACAGAGGATGATAGCTTTTCTAAAATAACAAAGCTCCCCAGCATTGTTTAAGGAATCTTAACATAGCCTTAAAAAGATCCTAAAAGAGATGGAAAAGATCAATCACACCCTCTTTTTATCTTGCTTAAAGCAATCAACAACAAACAGTTGGACTCTACCACTAAAATGGTAGAGTCCATAGCGAAGGTATAAACGATGTTTTAAAGCGCATGGAGATATACCACAATGTTGTAGTGACTACAAAGTATATAAAATGCTATAGAAAATTAAAAACAAAACAAAACAAGCGAGTCAGTAGAGATTCAAATTCAGAACTTGGATGGATGCAATTAATCAGTAGACCAGTAATCGAACAGACTACTTTTCGTAGATACCAAATAACAAGATCACAAAGGTCAAAAAGATTACCAAACCAAGCCTTAAGTTACAAACCATTAGGAAAAAGAAAACCAGGACGTCCTCATAAGAGATTCAATGATGACTTCTAAGGCCAGAACAGGCCACGCTAGGCCTAAATCTTTGTCAAGCATCATGATGATGATGATGACAAAGGTCAAAAACTTCTGACGTTCTCTTTTTCCTCAAGAATACATTATTGGCTGAAGAGAAACATTGAAGTCGGTAGATGCAAACCGATATTAAAAATAAAATTTCTGAAATTATTAGAATTTTATTGGAAATAATTTTAATAATTTTGTCTAATAATGACAGCCTTGTTGTCCGAGTGGTTAGCATAACTTGTCTCCAACCAACTGGCTGTGAGTTTGAATACCGCTGTGGGTATGGATGTTGGTGATTGTCTTTGGGTGGGAGATGGATTTCATCGTTCGGTGTGTCGAAATTCATCACATCGGATTCCATATTCGTTTACTGGAGGTCTGAATTGGCTTGAAAGAGTGCCATGATTGGTCTCTAGAGAAGGATGTCTGTACTATGTAAAAAATAAAGAAATATAAAAAAAATTAAAGATAATAGGAAAAAATTCTTAGCCCAGCCAGTACAAAATGTACTATAGGTTAGCAAATAATCTTTCGTGTCAATGGATGATGACATTTCGCTTGGCTTCTATCAAGTGCTGCGCTATGTAATTTTGATGAAGGTCTGAGTTACAGCTTAGCGGTTCTGTGGTCATAAGTAATGTTATCCTTCTCCTATCATAGGACTCATTTTGCTACTTTAGATAGAGTCATATTCCGTTTGTCCTTTCCTTCATTCAGACTCATGTTAATCGCAATCATCACTCTCTGGACGGTTATTAATTGCCATTCACTCCCTTAGGAGTGAACTGTAGGACCGGATTTAAGCATAAGGCTAGAAAAGATACAGTTTAGGGCGTTACATGGGGGTCTCCTCAGTACCAATAATTTAAAATATACTCACTAGAAGGGAGAGGACGCTTAAAAGTTATAACTTGGGAGCTATAACAACCTTTAAATCTGGCCATGAGAGACTCTAGATATTGCATTTGTTTCACTTTCTGTTGAAAGATTCTTAGAAAGTTCTTTATTCGGTTTGAAACAAGGATTTTTCTAATAATAATAATAATAAGGGGAATATCATCGCGTTGGTCTTCCGATTGTACTACGACGGTACCTTCATCAACAGGATAATTTTCCTAGAGAATAAATTGCATTTTTTGTTATTTTTTTCCCCGCCATAATGTATTATAGGAAATTGTTCATGCTATAGTGATTATTAAATATTATTATCCAGAACAAAGGCAGAGAATTCCTGCTCTTAGGCTAGTCTTAATATAAATGGCTTACATCGCCATTTGAATCATCCATAATTGACGGTATTGAAATCGTTCCTATTGAAATACCGTTCCCAAATGTTCAAATTTCTAGCTACAGCACTGTTCTTATCACAATATTCGACTTGGAATGTCCTGTTTTCAATTATTTTTGGTTCAAAATTTCCCGTGCCACCCTATCAAATTCATTTGATGTTCCTACCACTCACCAAACTCTCAAGATGTTCTGATTTCGTCAACCTTTTATACCTCAACTTTTATTCTTTGCAGTCCCTTTTTCTGAAACAATTCCAATCACTCGGCCTTGTTTCCTTTTTGTCAGTGCTTTGTGATGAAAACAGCTGTATTAACACGTTCCTTTCAAATTCAGTGGAAATAATTATGCAGTAAGAATATTTCACGCTTAATTTTTTTTTTATCGCATTCGAATTTGTATTCCCGAATATATTTCACGCATCATTTCAACTGTGATTTTGTCTAGCCCGCATTATTACTTACAACAGTCTTTCAGTGACCAACCAATGTGTTCCAATGAATGCAGGAGACGTCTTTCATCGGTTATTCAATAATAATATCGAGATTTAAAAAGGACTCCCGTGCTGCTGCATCTAGTCGGTACCTTCGGTGAAGTTCTATTTTCAGCCCACTCCGTATATTATCCGTTTATTCGCTGACTCATTTCGTTCCGTAATCTCTTAAGCCTAATTTAAACTCACAAAGGAACCTCTTAACCTACTTCTATTCTACGTTTTTTTTTTTTTTTTTTTTTTTTTACTGTTAAGATCCTGAATTGGTTTCTTAGAATACTTCTTTGGAAACCTATCTGAAACTAAGTGACACCAGAGGATTTGAATCATCCTTTTCTAAGTAAAAATTTAAGTATTTAAAGTAGGAAATGTTCTTTCCTATTGTCAGAGATCGATCAAGGTTCATAAGGTTAAATATTGAGAAAGTTGACTACCGTGTTGCGCTTTCAACTCCGGGGTTCGGAAGATGAACGCCTAAATTGCTACACCACTAAACTCTCTGGGAGACGGATTTTTTGTTTCATTATTCACGTTTCGGCATTCGCTTTACTTTTATTCCTTTTTTTATTTATTTTTTATTTTTTATTTTTAGCAATAATAATCATCCTGCAGCACTATGAAGGTTTACTTAAGAAATATTCCAAAAAAGAAAGAAAAAAAAAAGAATACATTTTCATGTCTAACCTCACTCCATCCCTGCACAATCATCCTTGAATACAGAGAACTGAATAGAATGGATTTTCCTAGTTTGGGAGAAATCCTCGAAAATATCGCTCAATCAAGTACGCCAGCAGGAATCGAGTAACCTAATGCGATGAAAACAAGGGAATAGTATCCTTTAAATAAAATGTTTTTAACCAAGAGGCTCCGTAGCTCAGTCGGAATAGACGAAACCCTTTGATTGCAAAAACCTAGGTTCGATTACCGTCAGTAACGTGAGGAACCTTTATCTGGTTTCTTTCGACTAAAGGTGAGTCAGCCGGTCTCTTAGAAGATAGAGGGTTTTTTCATCAGGAAACTCGGGTGTTTCGTCCCTCAGAACAGGCAAACCGGTCCGTGAATACACACGGATCTAGAGTCATGAAAAATACTTAGAGGCATAGGAGTAACCGTCTTTTAGGAGTATCGTCGTATTGGGTAGTCCAAGGATGCTTGGAAGGCTGTGGACGCATAAGTGCCTGTTAAGTCACTGATGATATGATGACAATGTTTTTAACCAATGTTTTCCAAGCAAAGTTTAAATTTGATTTTTATATTGATCTTGCTGTTCTGTCGATTTCTATGAGAGATAACACGATAACCAGATTTTTATTTATTTATTTATAAATTGGTGCGTCGGTACTTTAAGTGGAGTATAAGCCAATTTTGTGAATAGGTCTCAGGCAGCTGCGAAATCCAGGTACAATTCTTAAGGCAATCCAAGGTCTCAAAGCAGAAGGATCCCAGATTTCTTTCCCTAATACATGTTCTACATTTTTTTTTTTAGAACGTTTCTTAAAAATCCGGTACCAGTTCTTCAAAAGAATGCAATTAGTCTTGCATTCAAGGCAGTTTACACGAGCTCATTGCACACCCCTCTGCTCTTGGCTGTCCTTTACTGGGTATTCTCAGCTGGTTGATCAGTTTCCGAGAGGAAAATTCCTATCACGAGATCGGCTAACTCATCTTCAGGTGAAACAAAGCGTCTTCTTTCATATAAATTGCTTCTCACGTCAGTCATTAACAAGAATCGAATCCGGGTCTTGTTACGTAAAAATATTAGTCCATTACTTTCTCACGTCATTGACCTGACGAACCACATTCTTTCGACTGAAAACTACACTGTAAGGCTCTTTTCTTATATTTCATTATTGGCTAATGCTACTGATGTAACGGTTTAACTGGGAGCATCTTCTAGCTCAGTCCCAAGGAGAACAATATTTTTGTCATTCGGTTGAAAAGAGATTGTTTTCGAATCCTGTCCAGGACCCTCAATACCATTCTAAGGACTTTTACAACTGAATGTGAGTTTGATGGTCGCATATGGAGGTGACAGCGATTGTCTCCTGAAAACTTAGTTGTTGTTGTTTTTTCCTCTTTAATCTGCCAAACAAACAAATCGATCAGAAAAAACACAGGTTATTAACAGGTACTTATATGCTGGACTAAAAGCCTTAATTGTTTCGGCTAATTGAAATACTAAATTTTAATTTAAAAACTTTGCAAACTTTAATGGACTTAAAAAAAATCGAAGTGTAATCGAAGAAAAATCGATGCTATAATCTTAACATAATGTCAACTGACCGGCCACAATGTAATATAGAATTGATTAGTTGCACATATTTTTCGATGATATTACAAGTCCGCACACAAAGGTGCAACGTTGTTTGTGAATGTGTAACGTTGCTAGCGCACGTGTCAGAACTTCAGATTGAACAATCTTTCAGTTCTATTGAAATATTCTACATTATCAGCTTTTATTATTCCATATTATTACCTCCACATGATGAATGACAAAATAAAAACTCAGCTCTCAGCAGTCACCGACTGTCACCTTGTATTACATAATAAATGAAGAATAATAAAAATAAAAAGGAAGGAATAGTCAAATTAAGTCAAATTATATTTTTGGAAGATGAATTGTATAAGATCTAAAATACGAGTAAGTTTATTCTTTTTTTTATTTGAAGTTCTATTTAATTAAATCAAATAGTTACATCAATTTGCACGCATTATTTTTATTTTCTCTTTTTTTACGATACGCTTCATCGCTTACAAAAAAAAAAAAGGTGGGCGACATGATTGTAATCTTCTACGATAAGTTCCATGCACTGGTTTCGTAGTACTGGTTTACCTTCTTGCACGCGCCATTGCTCTAAACCCATTAGTGCATCGTTATGTTGTAGAAGATGAAGGAATAGGGTGAGAAAATTGGACAATTGGTGCACAAACAACTCAATATTTTTATACGAAAATCACCAGACAAAGAAGAAAAAAAAAATCACTATCATTAGAAATATTTGTGTGACTCAGAAGTCAAGCATTCATAGAAACTTCGCGTCCTTCACAGGCCTTGTTTCCTTGTTCAAGCACCATGACGGCGTCGATGTTCTTGAGACGAATTTGTAGCATGGTTGTAAGGCTGCCGACCCAAGCATTCTTTAAGCACGAAAGTATGAGTTTTAGCTGATTGGAGAAGTGCTGTCGCAGCACTGTTGTGGGTTGGACGAAAGAATTGAGTTGCTTTTTTCTCTTGGGAACATTGGAAGTGCCAGGTAAGTGAAACGCTAAGGGAATGTCTTGTTATTAGGGACATTGTGCAGGTCCAAGAAACATGATGTATCTCGGAACCTAAAGACATTCCTTAACTGCTCTGAGAAAACACACATACAGCTGATAGACGTGATCCATCTACGTTTTATTTTCTCGTTGTCTTAGAACCAGGGGAGGTTCGTGCATAGGCACTGCGGAACTGCAGCGCCCCTAATTTTTCTCGATATATAAATATATTTATTAATTCATTTATATTTGCTTGTAATATTTAATTTTATCATCGACAATCCTATACAATTCTCTTATTTTGTATAAAAAAATAATAAAAATCCATCTTGTAGCACTTGGGAGTGCGAAGGACTCTAGCAGCACTGTGTTTACCATGTCATATTGCTAGTATTTGCTACGCGCGGAAGCATATGCACGTCATAGTGAGATGGAGCTATTAACGTAATGCGGCGCTGTCCGTCGCGCAGTTCCACTGTTTTTTATATGCAGTTAGCGCCGGTGGTAGAGTGCTCGTAGTGCTTATCGTGTTTACTCCGTTTCTTTAAATATTTGGACATTACAATTAAAGATATAACATTTGTTATAGTTTTTATTTTAGAACATTATTGGGGTTATGATAATGGATTTTATTTTTTAAGTAATTTTGAATTATACTAAACTGTATAATTTTATCGATAATAAACAATATTCTTTCATGTAACAAAACAAGAAGAATATATTTTATTTTAAAGTAATTTTGAATTATACCAAATTGTATAATTTTATCGATAATGAACAATATTTTTTCATGTTTAATTTTTTTTAAATTTTCACCATAATTTTGATATTTTATCCAAACACGTATACACTGTACTTACAGTGTGTATGTATATTTCGAAAGTTGCAGCACCCCCACGATTTCAAGCCACGAGCGGCCACTGCTTAGAACTAATCCAGCCACCCACTCGCACGCAATCTTCAATTCATCTTAGGATGCTAACAAACCTTTCGTATGAATATGCAATTTAATTTTGATAGCTTTTTTTACCAGTTGACTCACCACCCTCACAAAAAATGGCAAGCTGGTAATATATTTTGATTTCTCACGATAAATAATTTTTCATGAGTTTTTTTTTTCTTTTTCTATGCTAGAAGAAACAATAGAAATTAAAAAGTAAAAAAAAAAAAAAATTCAGTCGCCCTAAGTTTTAGACTGAATTTGAATTTATGTGTACTAGAAATGATTCAGAAATGTAACTTAGTAGAAAAGGAAAGTTTTAATTTTTTTATATGTAATTTTCTTTCTTTTCTTTTCTTTTCTTTTTTTTTTTTTTTAGATAAAAGAAAAATAAGTCGACTGTCTGATGAAGCAAAGCTGCTCTTCGTTTCTTCTCTCTTGATGCTGATACAGCAATAACAATCAAGAACTGTACTGTTCGCATTAGCACATGTGACTCAGCACTCCCACACTTTATGCTATATATCAGGGGTGTTCAACCTTTTTTACTACGCGAGCTACTTTTCTATAAAAAGTTATTCGGCGATCTACTCTCTTATATAGATCACGTTCCCCCAACCTGATATCTGATTACGCACAAATAAACAACTAAATAAATAATACACAACTAAAAACTTTATTTGTGTATTTAAAAATTTATTTATCACTTTTAATTATTTTAATACAACAAAAAAAAAACACATATATTGGAATAAATATTTATTTCTCTATTTTGGAAAGCCAAAGTTAGAAAAAACAACAGATTGATTACAACTCACAAGTTACAGGAAATGCTGGCTGATTAAAAAAAAAAAAAGTTAATGTGAAATTTGGCATTGAAATTTTGGACCTCGCAATATTTTTATAGTCAAGTTGATAGAAGAAGTGGCCAATCTCAGACAATCATCCAAATGATCATTTGTAATTTGGTTTCTTAATTGATTTTTTATTACGTTCATATTTGAAAAAGCGGATTCCGACAAGTATGTCGATCCGAAACACGACAGAATTTTTCGCGCAATATCAATTAACATTGGGAATTTTTCATGTGCATACTTCCAAATGATTTCATTGTTTATTGATTTTAAATGTAAACTATTCTGAATGTTTATTATCTCAAGTACTTCAGCTTGGTTCATTGGCGCACCCAGGGAGGGGGACAAGGGGCCCTGGTCCCCCAAAAGAAAAAGGAAAAAACACTAGGAAAATTTCCAAAATTCTTTTGGAATTTTTTTTTTTTTAAATTTATGTTGTGTCTTCTATTTCTATGCTACTTATGAATTAGCAGTCACATAAGGTGACTGCTATACCCTATAGCGCACGAGAATCCTGGCTGCTGTGAACGCAAAGCGAATGAAGTAGTGCTCGGGAGCTACTTCGTTTGCCCGAGCCAGAGGGGTCAGGCTATGACTGATGTTCAGTCATAGCTCGTATGCAATACGTAGTGTGTATTTTCAAATCGCCTACTCAACTCGCCCTCCTCCAAGATTAAATCTTGAGTGCTCGGCCCCCTCCAATATTAAATCCTGACTGCGCTACTGGCTTGGTTTATATCAAACAGTCCACTAATTTTATTTGAAATTTCGATGATGTTCAAGTTTTCTTGAAATGGATTATCGATAAAAGATACAATCATTTCAGTTTTATTAAAATCTTTAAATCTTGAATTTATTTCTTCCTCAACTAATTCTATTTCACGAATAAATTCTTTTAAATCATAGCGAAGCATTTCTTGATTTTGTTCAAAAAATTTTAATAAATATGGAAGATGTCTAAATTCGCAGTCATTTATATTTTTCTTTAATGAAAGTAAGTATTGTTCGAAAGTTTTTATTGAACTTAACATGTCAATTAAATTTTTATCTCTGCCTTGTAACTCTAAATTTAAATTGCTTAATTTCGTACAGAAATCTACTAAAACTGATAAGTGTAACAACCATCTTTTATCACTCAATTGTGGATAAATATCTCCTTTTTCATCAAGAAAAAAGTTTATATCGTTAATTAATACAAGAAATCTTTCTAAAAATTGACTTCTGCTGAGCCAGCGAACATTATTGTACAACAGAAGATCCCTATCACCATCTGCCTGTAATTTAAATAACCCCCGTTGCAGGGCCTTTCCTCGAACAGAATTTACAGTTTTAAATGTAATATCCAAACCATCTTTTGTGTTTAATCTTTTACTACACAGTACTTGTTGGTGGATAATACAGTGGCACGTTGAAATATCTGGATATTTGTCATCGTTTTTACATAATGAAATGAAGCCTGATTTATTACCTATCATTGCAGGAGCACCATCATTAGTAATAGACACAAGTTTAAAAAGCAGAAGTTTGTGTTGTTTCACAAATTCATCAAATAATGTTTTCTCCCGTAGTCCTTCCCAATAATGGTACAATTTTCAAAAGTTCTTCTTTACTTGAATAATCTTGAAATACCATGCGAATAAATACCATTAACTGAGCAATATCAGTGAAGTCGTTTGATTCATCAAATTGTAATGAAAATGCAGCACACTGGTGAATTCCTGACATTAACCTGGCCTGGAAACTTTTCTCTGGCAATTGGAACTCTTCCTTTCGGCAATTTGAAACCTTGTTTGCGGCCTAGAAGTAGTCTCTCTCTCTCTAGCGACGTCTCGAACTGAGAAGCTCCTTCCTGGAAGCGGGAAATTCCTCTCTCAAGGAACGTGGATCCAGGCAGTCTCTCTGACGTCGACTCTGGACCGGGCGGCCTCCTCTCTGACAGCAATTCTGGAACCGGGACCCCTTCTGTCCCTTTTTATTAGGCCTCCTCTGAGACCTCGCATGAAGTTTGGCAACCCCCAAAGAATCGGTATGAGTTTTTCATCTTAAGTTTCAAGTTCGGCACGCCTTTTGTTCTCCTCCACTTTCTTTTGATTGTAAGTTGCCATCCATCGGAAAGTTGTTTGAACTCTTTCTGACTGACTTCGGAGATGTTTACACTTAGAGCCTGCAAGCCTTTCTCATACATACAAGTTTTAATAACAATTTTTCTAATGCCGCCATGTAGAGCTTCGGCGACAAAAACATTGCCTTTGTTTTTAACACTCTAACATATTCTTATTAAAGCAGTATATATACAGTTAGCTTCAAAAGAGTTATTTACAAAAACATCTAATACAAACTATTCCGAGACAAACAAAGTTTATTTTTTTTTTACAATATTCACATGGGACTCAACCTAAATAAAAAATCGATGTAATGTGCTTTGGAATATTTAATATTTAAGCTACAATCGAGTTTTTACACTTTGCTTATAATCGTATTCATTCGGCTCGCTGTTTGACTTCCACTGATCCAAATTAATTCATTTACCCGGACTTATAAGAAACTTACTGATTTGACAATTTTAACGAAAAATAAATAAACAATAGCAATACACTTAAAGCGAATTAAAAATAATACAAAATAATGATAAATAAAATATTATGTTTTCAGTTTTAATTAAATTCGTAAGGAGGAATACACAAGAGATCGACCAAAAATCGCTCCGCGATTGACCGGTTGAACACCCCTGCTATATATAATGTCAGGACTAGAGCTTTTTTTATGTTTATTTTCTTTATTTATTTTAGATGCGAAGCAGGTCCCTGTAACAGCTCCCCCCTCCCTTTTTTTTTTGATAATGCGTACTGTTATTATATATGAAAAGAAAGAAAATTACTCTACTATTTTTCATATTTTCTGTGCTTTAATGAGAAGGAGACTGTTAGAGGAATCTTCAAGATTTCTTTAGAACGGATGCTGAAACTGCATCCTAAATTTCTTTAGAATGGAAGAGTCCAGCTTGTTGCAGTACAAAATGAATAATTTTGTGCGATTCCAAGTCTGATTTGTTGCCACATGCTAAAGACCCCCCCCCCCCCTCGCCTAATGATCGTTGTATGAATTACTGTCCGACCACAGATACGAGGACCACAGTTGACTCGGTACCAAGAAGAGTCAATTCATGTTGAAGGGGAGAAAGAAATAAGGTGATATACGAATTGGTCACCAAACCGGGAAATCACTTATTTATACGTGAAATTTTCCAACTGTTATACAAGCAAAATAGTTATCACTTTATAAACTACAATATTCATAAAAGAAAAGTTAATTTTCCGAAGTGTAATAATAAACAACTCATCCAACAATACGGATTGATTAGCTATTATAGCAATGGATTCTCCTTCTTCTGACATGCGCAAAAGTGTCGAAGGGTCTCGCATCATAGGGCCTTCAATTATATAAAGTAGTTGCTTTCAATTAAATAAAAACTTGACTCAATTTTAAAATTCCTCAAACTAGGCGCTGTGATAGATTATGATGATATCTTGCAAAGAGTAATATTTAATTTTTTTGAGCTTCGCTTCATGCTAAAAAGCAACTTTCGGTGTCTAATAGAACAACAGAAGTATTTCTATTTCTGCTTGCGAAGTACATCTTCTTAGGTGACTGATTTTACCTACCGTGTTGGTGATTACACCATCGTATTGTTTATTAAAGGTTTGAAATGGTTAAAACTAAGTCTAAAATCCCAAGTCATGGTTCTCGGCTTCATTTTCCCTTTTCTTTCTTAGCTTAAGCTGTATGATCTGAAGGAATTTCGCGACGTGGGAAATAATATTGTCTTCACAAGCTCCAGCGTATAGCTTTTGCAACTCAATCATGCCTTTGTTTATGGCCTGTTTGAGCAATCTTGCTCAAGAACTATTCAGATAGTCCTATTTCTTCTTTATCTCCGCACAGTCAGAATTTGCCATTTAGTGATAGTAGATGCTGAGTGATATTTATATTTTCAATCTTTGTCTGATTACATTCGTTCGTAATGCTTGTTCTATTTCTTTCTTGATGGTGCCTTGAGGAAGCTATCGCCAAGTCAAGCGACTGTCAACTTTCTGTTCATTTTTCTTCTTCTTCTTCTTATTATTATTATTATGCAGATGGCACAGTAAGGACGGTAGCCCATATCAACTTTCAGAAAGCAGTAGAACAAGCACGAGACGATGTAAACGTCCACAAAGTGATTCCACAATATTATTCACCTCAACAGATGAAAAACGTATATGACGCTAACTAAAAAAATCTCAGATTTCATTCATCACTTGTCGAAAAACCAATATTTTCACATGAAACAGAATGCACCAATGTAGGAGAAAATGATCATCTAGTACCATAATACAGGTCACAGCAAAACATCTCGGCCTTCGCGATATCACAAGATTTTTTTGACAGAAAAATATACATATTTGAATTAATTGAAGAGTTTTGAGAGCATAAAGATAAAACTTATTAAGTTCTGTTTTTTTATTTTATTTTATTTTATTTTTTTAAAGCGAAATGGTATTAGCCAAACAAGGCTTAGCAGACATCCTAAATCACCTGTTAGAATGTTTGGACTTCAAGCATCACTTTCACTTCTGATTGCCTTTGTTGCTGATTGGGAAAAGGGATAAAGGCTTCCTTTCAGGCAGCTGTTTATCTTTAATCACAGTCGCTAATTAAAGTCTTAGTAACTTGAGTGGAACAAAAAAAAGCGCCAAAAATTAAAACGTCACCAATGCTAATCTTTCTCTCTTTCTAGCTGTCCACAGCCAACTAAATCTCGTACGCTTCATCTCAACTCTTACCCAACCACCGGGCCATTAATAACAGCAAGTCACAAACACGCAACCAATCTGCGTATCCAAGCGCGACTTCATTACTAGCGTATTAATTCGCCGTAAGGTGGAGTTGCACGTGCGTCTTTAAATGCGTGCTTAAGGTGTGTCGCAATATTCGTTTGGCACGACTGAATTCAAGGTTGCCGATTCGACTAAAAACTTTTAATAGCCACTGGTGATCTCGAAGTGCCCCCCCCCCCCCCCGACTACCATTACCACCTGTACGATGGAGGCAGATGTTTTTTTATCGGTGCATGCAAGCTGCACTTCGTGACTGTTGTCCACACATCTGTGAATCTCGAGGAGATAAAAAAAAAAAAGAAAAAAAAAAAGGGGGACCTGCACCGTTCTATTTCCGACTATCGATTTCTTTTCTTTTTATATTAACTGACAATGAAAAAAGACTAATGCCTTGCATATTCATAAAAATCGACAAAGCCAAGTAAATGATCAGTTTCTGGTTAGATATCAGATATGCGAACATGTTATATGACGTCATAAGGCCAGCACAACAAAGCAGTTATAAAATAATACGATTACATTTATTTACCAGAATGGGGAAAGAAACGCTACTTAATATTTCCTTAACCCACTACGCCCTCTATCATCCATTAATAATATATTTTGTCTGTAAATTGCATGAGTACTCCTGCTGCTTTGCCCTCCTGCTGCCATTTTCTAAATTGAAAAAGCCCATACAAAGATTATTCTCGTCATGTCGAGACTAAAACTCAGATCTTTTAAACAAAAGGATGCAATCAGGGCCGGCGGAAGCGGGCATGCAATGCATGCGGGCGCCGCTACGAAGGGGACGCCGCCGCCTGGGCACGGTTCATAAGTTCATTTTTTAAGAAACAAAATTTTTATCATAAAAAAAAAATTCTTAGAATGATCAATATTAAAATAAATAAGGCCGAATACACCGAATAAAAATATTTAAAAAAAAATGTATATTGCTGCCTCTTTGATCACCCGGCTGTTTACAATTGTGCATCGAGAGCAGGCTAAATGATTGCCTGTAGAATGTTGTGTCTACTGCAGTCTATCTAAAGTGAACGGTTTTTATGTGCAGAAGCAAATTTTCGTTCAAAACATTTGTTGCTAGTTAACCAGTCATATGGTACGCATCTCAGTAGGCTACTGACAGTAGCGCAGTGCGAACTATTATTTCGTATCTGTGTCATGTTGTGTAATAATTTCTTGTGAGTATAAAATAGAAATGGAATCAAAAATTAAGAAAAAAAGTTATCCGGTGCACAAAATCGTAAGCGTCATGCTGCGAAAGAAGCAGATATTAAGAAACAAACTGGGGCTCTTAATCTTAATAAATTTGTTAAAATATTAAAATATTCTGAGGCAGATCGTAACCAACTCGATACATCAGAAATCAGAGTTGACGAACAGTGCACATCATCCAGTTTGCATGAAAGTACTATTGCAACTATTGAACAAGATAACAAGATGCATGATTTAAGTGAAAAACGGTTAGGAGAAGATTTAGTTGTAGTTGACCACAAAACTAACACATTGTTAGTCTCTGTAAATTTAGAAGATCCAGGTGAATGGGGAAATATTGATGAAAAATTACGAGTTGTTTTAATTGAAATGGGGCCTATTCAAAAGAAAACTATAATATATCCCAGAGATACATATGGTTGTAAATTTGGCGACACGTATTATAATAGAAAAATGGAAAACGGGCAGCTCGTGCCAAGAACATGGCTCATTTATTTTGAAACTTTAAATTTTGTTTTTTGCTTTTGTTGCAAACATTTTGCACCTATTGAATCAAGTAGTCTTGTAGAAGGTTACAGCGATTGGAGAAATGTAAGTACAACTTTGCATAGACATGAGACTAGTTTAACTCACATGAAAAATTTCTTAAAATGGAAGAAACTTGACAAAAATTTAAAAAACAAAACTACTTTTGATTGCCAGACTCAAAGCATGTGTGAAATGGAAAAGAAACATCGGACGAGTGTTTTTAGAACACTTGAATGAAATTATAAAATTACTTGGTAGACAAAATTTAGCTTTTCGCGGATTACCTGATAAATTATATGAATGGAATAACGGCAATTTTTTAAAATTAGTCGAACTGTTTGCGAAGTTCGATCCCGTTATGGAAAATCATGTTGAAAGGGACCTACAACGAAACAATAGAGTACACTATTTGAGTAAAGACAGTCAAAATGAAATATTGGAAACTTTAACTAACGCAATCAGGGATATAGTTTTAGTATCAATTCGAAAATCTAAATTTTATTCCACAATTTTAGACTGCACACCTGATGCAAGTAAAACAGAACAAATGACCATTATTATTCACTTTGTTTCCTGTGACAATGAAATTGTCAAGATCAGGGAAAACTTTTTAGATTTTGCAGATATATCAGAATCCACAGGAAGTGGTTTATGTGCAACAATAATGGAACTGAAAAAATGGAACATTCCCATTGAAGACATGCGAGGTCAAGGGTATGACAATGGGACAAATATAAAAGGGAAAAAATATGGGCTCCAAAATTTTCTTTTGAACAAAAATCCTCGAGCTTTTTACGAGCCATGTGCTGCACATACTCTAAATTTAATCATTAACGATGCAGCCAAAGTGAATGCAGATACAATTAGTTTCTTTGCAATTATTCAAGAAATATACAATTTCTTTTCATTCTCTTACAAACGGTGGGCAATCCTTTTAAAGTTCCTAAAAAATTTAACATTGAAACAGCCATCAGAAACGCGATGGGAAAGTAAAATTAATGCAACACGTCCTCTACGATATCAGTTAGGAGAAATTTACGATGCACTTTTTAAAATTTTAAATAATGAAAATTTTAATAAACTCAGCATGAAGCACAAACATTATGTGCTAAAATAAAGGATTACAAATTTATTTGCTCTCTTATAACTTGACATGATTTAACAGAATAAACTCTGTGAGTAAAATGCTTCAAGACAAAAATATGAACATTACACTTGTTTTAGAATCTATCGAAAACTTAAAAATATTCTTACAAGAGTATCGATCAGATACAAATTTTAAAGAAGTTCTAAAAACGGCAAAAGAACTGATGAAGAGGTGGATGGAGAACAAGAATTTAAAACTGGTACGGAAGTTCGACGACGAAAGAAGATTTGACTAACAATTTGACTACGAGATTCATGACGAAACGCCACAATCGCCAGAAGATAAATTAGAGTGAATGTGTTTAATACACTTCTAGACGTTGCAATGTGTTCGGTAATAGAACGTTTTGAACAACTAAAAACATATTATGATAATTATGATAATTTGAATTTCTTGTATAGATTACTACAAATTAACAACGAAGATTTACGAAAAAATTGTGACGATTTAGAGATTCTCTTGAAGGACGGAGACAATAAAGACGTAAATGCAATAGAACTATATGACGAGTTATGTGCTTTCCGGGATATTTTTCGGAAGGATAATTTAAATATCCAAAAGCCCTTTCGATATTCTTAATTTTATTGTGTCCAATAATTTATCTTTCCTTAACTTTTCAATTGCTTTAAGAATACTATTAACCTTACCTGTTAGTGTAGCGAGCGAAGAACGTTCCTTTTCCAAGTTGAAATTGATTAAAACCTACTTAAGAACAAGTATGTCACAAAATAGGCTTGTTAATTTGGCGTTAATAGCTATTGAAAATGATATATGTGCGGAATTAGACGTTAAGACCATTATTTCTAATTTTGTGAATATGAAATCAAAAAGCCTAAAATTTTACTAAAAAAAATTTCAATGTAATTTAATTTATTTTCTGTTATTCTGTGAAGATTTTATTTTTCGAATACTTATATTAAATGTTCTAATTATTTCTGAATTATTTTCTTATTTTCTCATCTATCTTGAGTTTCTTTTATTTTCCTAAAAGATAGTTCCACTTATAAAAATTATTAAAAACTTTTTACAAGTTACTAAGAATTTAGTAACTTGTAAAATGCAAAAACTTTTTAAACTTTAGTTCAAATAAATTTTAACTTTAATTAAAATTCATTTTAATTTTGTTAGTGATTCGGGTCGGTGAGAAGGCTTAATCCCTGTATCATTATATTCAACGATTAAAGTGAAGTGGCTTTATCAAAATTTGCTTTAAATTTTGAGAATTTTTTTTAATATTCGGGTTTTTAACGATTATCCTGCCTAGTCAATATCCCGCCCCTTGTTCGTTACATTTAGCGAACCAACGTGTGGCTGTTCTGTCAAAATTTATTTAAGAAATTTCAAATAATTTAAATTTTTATTATCGTAAAAGAACCACACACGCCCGGATAATTACAGGGCGCTTAGATAGAAATTGCATGCAGGCGGCAAAGAACCTAGCGCCGGTACTGGGTGCAATGTCCTGTTGTTCTCCCAGTTGTCCTAAGGAGGCGCAATTAATCAAATAAAAATGCGTACAACTGTGCATATATCACTTCTGACTATTTGAGTATTTTGAGTTCTGAGTATTACTGAAGCACTGTAGATATTACTACAGTGCTTCAGTAATCATTTACCTGATAGATCTGAAGACAACTTGCTTACTGAATTTACTATCCCTAAGGAGAATCATCGAGAGAAAGTATTACAGCATTTTGCTACACGCAACTCGCCATCTCCACTACTTACGTAATACACCAACTACACACATCGCCATCTACTGCCCACAATGGATAGCATTTTTTGTCTCTAAATTGCATGTGTGTTGTGTTTAGATTTATCCAACTTACAGCTACGATATTTTCCTATAATAATAATAATAAAAAACTTAATTAAAAAAACAATTAAAATTTAAATAATTAATTAAAAATTTAAAAAGTAATTAGAAATTTAAAAATTATTATAAAAGTAATTAAAAATAAACAATTTTAAAAATTAACTTAAATTTTGAAATTTTAACTTACTTTTTCATTTAAAATTATATATAATATATAATAAATAGCAGCGTGTTTAACGAAGAATGAACTGAGTTCCGTTGCAACGATCATCATTAATACAGATGTCTTCGTGATTTAAATCATAAATTTAAATCACGAAGATCGGATCTTTAAAATTCTGCAGTCGACTATGAGAACTGCAGTGCCAAATATAATAAAAATCAGACTGAAGAGATTTTTGAGAACATTTTATTGACTATGAAAAATGGCTCTGCCCATTTGATGCATTTCTTTATTTCTTTTTATTAATTTAACATATCTGTTCTTATATTTTTGTGTTCTTATGTGAGACCCCCCGTCTTATTTGTGGGAGGCCTGAGTGGTTTGAAAATGTTCCATATTTTATCTCTAAAGTAGGGTTTCCGAGTAAAAACAAAAGTGTGTATGTATTTATGTATGTGGGTGTGTGTGTTTGTGTGAGCGAATTAAAAATAAAATAGAAAACTGATCATTGCCCAAACACAGCACTAATAGGATTACAACCTTTCATGAGTGGGAATCACATAAAAAATGTATGGATGGATTGTGAGAAAATTTACGTTTTTAAGAATAGAACATGAAATTATTTACATAATTTCATGTTCGTGAATTACATAATTTCATTAATTACATAATAAAACTAGTATAGTGATTCTTATGTCACTAGGAGAATTTCTTGTCACCGATTATTAAAAAAAGGAAATAACTGTTTGTTTTACTTTACTATTTTTATTATTCACTTTTACAACATAAAATTGAATTTCCCATCTCAAAAGCAAACATGGAAGACAAAAGACTATTCTTCATATTTTATTCATTCACGGATAATTCCAACGATTTGAATTCACCCAAAGCGTTTCAGTGTGCCAACTATTCCCAGTGTTCCTTTTACTGCGTCTTGGGAAAGCTGGAAAGTTTTTTATTTTATATATTTATTTAAAATGTTTTAATATTATTAATATTTTTATTTAAATTTATTTTATTTAAATATTTTTATGTAAATAATCTGAAGACCATGTTCTAGAAACCAATGAAACTCTTTCAAGTCATTTCAGGTGTATAAGAAGCGAGGCGCTGCTCTCCCACTGAAGCGATGAAATCCATTTCCCACCTAAAGCCATTCACAAACATCCATGCCCGTGACGGTCTTCCAAATCAATCTATTGGTATTTTCACTCGGCCAATCATGACGAACACTGACGATATTATGTATAATCACCAAAGTAATGAATTTATACTTTTATTAATATACTTTTATTAATATTATTAATACAACGCTGAAGATAATGTAATATGTTAGTGGGCAGTAGATGGCGCTGTATGCAGTCGAAGATTAATTTTTATTTGTATGTAACTCTCATACACGGAATTTACAGTGCATTATTACCGTTTAGTAAAGTAATTTTCTAAAATGTTCTTTTGTTTTTATTTATTTACATTTTTTAAAAAATTTATTTTTCTAATATTCAACACATGTTTAGAGCTGTGAAGCAATGGATTGGTCGCAGAAGATTTTCAGGGGAAAAAAATGCGAAAAAATACGTATAAGTATTTTGCAATATTAGAATTTATATATATTTTATTTTTGTTTTCTAGAATTCTAGCGAAAAATATCCTGCTCGTTATGTCTGAACTTGAAAAAAAAGGGAGCAAAAAGAGTTTGTATTCATTTACTTCAAAGTACATACGAAATTCACACACACACACACACACACACACACACACACACACACACACACACACACACACACACACACACACACACACACACACACCATACAGTTATTGGGAGGTAGGTGGCGCTGTGTGCAGCCAAGGATTAATTGAGATGCGCATGCACATTACAATACAATGCCAGATCATCTTCTCTTAGCCTGCAATAGTAACCAAGCAATTCAATTGCGTTATTCTAACAAATGTGTCAAAATTGAAATATATATATATTTTTCATTTTCGGTTCGACTTTCGACATTGATACGTTCGGATTATAGTTATTTATATTATCTATCTCTGATATTATATATAATCTAAAATATAAAATAAATGAACAGGCAAAACAAATATCTACTTGCTAAGAATTTCTCACAATGGTATATAAACACCTTGTTGATAATAAAGCAGATCTTTGTACTGTTTTGAATGAATACAAGTTCATTGATAATAGCAAAGATCTACTTTATTACCAACATATGCAAATACACAGTATGATAATCACGAGTCCTATGATTATATAATCATTACATCTTCTAGTAAGCATGAAGTACTCTTCTGTTTTCTTTACTTTAATCTAAAGGAAAATGAAGAATCAGCCATTGCAGTGTCCCTCAACTCTTTTGGTTGAACTTTGCAGCGATCTTCTTCTTCTTCATCGTTGATCTGATTTCACAATTACAGGCGAGATAAGTTCAGAGATTGTGTGAATGTAATGGGTATCCGACAAGTGTGTACTGCAACCAATTTTTATTTATTTATAAAAAAAAAAAAAAATCAGCTAATGCCTTTTTATTCCCGTATACGGGAGTAGGCGAGGCCATTTAGCCCTATCTAACTTTTGGAGACTGAGTGGGCAGTTCAATCTCCACTGGTACCCAATCAGAGACAGATGGCCCAAGGCTATCACTAATTAAGCGGTACGCAGTGAAGAGAGACGGCTCAAATGTGCCGCCATCTCGTGGTCCCTAATCCTAACACAATATATTTAATGTCTGAAATAATGTGGGTTCTACGGTCGATTTTCTTGAGTTTACAGGACGAAAAACCCGAGTTTCCGGGAGGAAAAACCTGCTTGCCCGTGCCAGAGATCGACTAACTCGGGAACCGGTCGAAAAAAGGCTTAGAAAAATTTCCTCTAGTTGCCGACTAGACTCGAAACCAAGTCTTCCTTCGTGCGGCCAAGCGCGGCGGTGTGCAAACGCCACATCCGCTGAGCTACACAGGCTCTTATTTATTTATTATTATTATTATTACATAACACCTCCAGGGAGTCCAAAGACTCATCGAGGGAGGACACCTACTCTACAACTCTCTGTCTCCATCACCCCACCAACTGTAACTACCTTCATCATCTACACCAACGCCATCTACCGTTTTATGGGATGAAAAACCCGAGTTTCCAGGAGAAAAACCCATGGTGGTAGAAGGGGGAGAGGTATGTCTTACCTTCTACCACCCTCAGACTTGCTAACTCAGACCTGTTTGAAAACGCTTCGGAAACGTTCCTCAGTATGTTATAATTCTTTCTGGTAAATTCCTATAAATCTGGTAAGGTGACGATTGTTGCCAATAGTGCTGTCCAGATAGAGCCCATGTTTACTGTGTACCATCTCTTCCTCCTCTGTTATCGAACTCTTCACTTCAGTCTGCCTATTCCCAGTATTCATTCCATTCCATTGGAACCTGAGAGAAGAAAAAGAAATTCCTCCCTTTCTTGAAGGAATTTCAACGAAAGTCTTTCCAACCATGGGATAGTTGTCAATCTTCCAACTGCACCACAAAGAACTCTATTGAGTTTCAAAGTACAGTATGTTATAATTCTTTCTGGTAAATTCCTATAAATCTGGTAAGGTGACGATTGTTGCCAATAGTGCTGTCCAGATAGAGCCCATGTTTACTGTGAACCATCTCTTCCTCCTCTGTTATCGAACTCTTCACTTCAGTCTGCCTATTCCCAGTATTCATTCCATTCCATTGGAACCTGAGAGAAGAAAAAGAAATTCCGATTACTCAACTGGATCCCTCGGATGGGAATGGAGAGACACAAGTACAGAGCAGCCAGTGCATCATTTCCTGCCCCTTCTAACGAGCAAATATTTGCTACACTCGTATCCCATCCACACTTCGTGATCTAGTTGCTCTATATTAATTTTTTCGCTGCAAGATTGGCGTTTCCCTTTAGTGCCTACCCCACAGATATCTTATCCAATTCGATAAGCTTACTCTGATGAATGTGTCAAGTTTCAACTATGCAACCCCATTTGTAGGAATAACGATGAGTCTTCCAATCCTCCTAGCATTCATTATCTGCTGCAGCAGTGTGCTACTCAGAGTCGAACGCATTTATCACTCATCACTCTTTTACTAACATACCGTATTTTTTCGTGTATAAGACGATACTTTTTCCTAAAATTTTTAGACTAAAAATTGGGGGTTATCTTATACAAGGGGGTACCTATTGAGAAACCCAAGGTTGCCGTGGCGAACCTACCGGTATCTTATCTTCGTGAACAGGCTTCTGCCAATCACTAGCCTTTATTAACTCTGTCGTTGACGTCATTAACGGCTAATTCTGAATAAACCAATCAAAACTCTGAAAGCATTCATACGTCTGCAACTTATTGGAGAGGTAAGTTAATGCATTAACAATATTTTGAGCACTAGCCAATAAAAATATTCAAAAATAAAACAACGATGAAGAAAATGATATGCCCGGAACTGAGAGTGATGCATAATTTCTTAATATGTATCTTAAAAATATTACCTAATTACTAAATATACTTTGAATATTTTAAAAAATATCAAATGTGTTCTGTTTTATATTTAAAATAATGATTTCTTAATTTTGGATTCGAAAAAATAGGAGATTCGAAAAAATAGGATTCGTCTTATACACGAAAAAATAAGATACTTATGTGACATCAACACGAAAATGAAACTCTTTTCAACTGAGTCTGATTATATAAAATTACTCTTCATTCGATTGAATTCTTCTTCATCTCAGTTATCGACATCTCCCAGACGGATACGAACTGTGATTACTGAAATACTCTGCAAATTGCAGTTACAACCTGTAAATAAGAAATGCTTCTGGGCTAGAAAATAAAAATGATGATAGTGTTGACAGCAACTAAAATGTTGGCATTGTGATGTCACCAAATACAATTAATATTATTATGATTTGACACCTCCAGGGAGTCCCAAGACTCATCGAGGGAGATTAGGGCAACAGCATCGAAAGATTGACCCCTTCCAACTACTAACCGTGCTCCAACTCACTTAACTGAGCCATTAGTAGCAGAAGCTCTACCAATCGACCAACCTTTGCCGGCAATGCAAACATTCGGGATTCGTATGAACAGAAGTGTTTGTTATTGTGGAACAAAATATAAAATGTATTAATTACTAAAAAAATGTATATATTTGAGAAATAAAAGAAAATAAAAAATAGTTCTGCTAATTTCTTCTTTTTTATAATTTAGCATTTCTCTCACATATCAATCTCACAATTATTGTGAGACTGTGTTCATATAACTTGCTTTTAAAAATAATGGTCATTGTTAGCTAAGCTTAATAAAACATGGAGCTACGGGAAAGGGACAGAAAAGTTCTGATGTTTACCTAGAACAAAAAATATTAAGGCAAATGATATAACCACAAAAAAAAAAAAAAAAAGAAAATAATAATCATAATGATCTTAAAACACTTTAATTCCCATGTTTCACCGAATTGTAATAATTTGTTCTTTTTCTTTTAGGACATAAGATATCTAGACATGTCATATATATATATATATATATACACATGTAGGAGGTATTTTACCTTGGGTATAATAAATGTTAAAAATACCAAGCAATTTTAAACCTGGTTTTACACCATTTCCCAAGTAAGCAAACAGACAAACAAGTGAAGTTGCGCCTACAAGTGATGGAAGTCTAGCTGATCCTACAGGTAGTGCAAGACCATTATATATATATATATATATATATATATATATATATATATATATATATATATATATATATATATATATATATATATATATATATATATATATATATATATATATATATATATATATATATATATATATATATATCCTATAATATAAAATGATAAGCTTTTTTTTGTAAGGTTTTTGTGTCACGTCTTTTGTCAAGTTATTTGAAACGTTTTGAAACTCAGGGGCTACCCTGAGTGTCGAGTCTTCAAAATTCGATTCATCAGAATTCAAGCTGGCCTACCAGTTTGGAACTCGAGGAGTTGGGCGCCGCAGTCGCCAGGTGGCGAAATTCCCCTTTCGAGTCATCAGAATTCAAGGAGAACCAGCCTACCAGTCCGGAACTCTGGGGATGTGCCGTATGCGTCGGGGGATCCCCCTCAGTATATATATATATATATATATAATCAGCTAACGCCTTTTTATTCCCGTATAGGGAGTAGGCGAGGCGTTTAGTCCTATTTAACTTTTGGAGACTGAGTGGGCAGTACAATCTCCACTGGCAGCCAATCAGAAATAAAATTCCAGATTCGAAACAAAGTCTTCCTTCGTGCAGTCAAGCGCCGTGGTGTGCAAACGCCACATCTACTGAGCTACACACACACACACACACACACACACACACACACACACACACACACACACACACACACACACACACACACACACACACACACACACACACACACACACACACATATACTCGGGTAGCTTAGCTCAATCTCTGTGTGTGTATATGCACACACACCCCCATTGGTTTGCATAAATTAAAGAACAAAGAAAAATCACGATAACTCAAAAACTGCAGGATGAATATTTATGCAATCCTGTGAAAAGCAGTTTATGAGATGTGAAACTCCCACAAAAATTGAAAATGAATAGTTTAATTCAGTAACAAATGCATACATGAAGACAATAGTAAAAAAAAAGGGGTCAAAATAAGATAGTCAAATTGGTTCAATAAAGAATGTAATCATCCATCACACTCCTCACAACAACGATCATACTGATTCTGATGGTATCTAAGAGCCGATTGACAATAACAACCATTGTTCCTGTAAAGCATTTCTAATTCCTTCAAGATTTTGGGAATGGGGTTAAGAGCTGCAATACATCTAACTAGAGCATCATAGATATGCTCAATAGGATTTAGGTGAGGAGACCTGGCTGGCCAGTCCACACTTATGATAGACTCTTCTTGAAAATATTGGTATACGAGCTTCGCTCGATGAAGATAAGTATTATCCTCATATATTATAAATGTCTCTCCTATAGTACCCACATATCGTTCGTCCGTACCCTATTGTACGGACGAACATATGGATGTCCATAAGTTACAGCATTCATGGGGAAGTACACACAGGTCAAATACAACCCGAGATACATCGCCATACCATCACATCTCCGCCAGACCATCACATCCTTTCACGAATATTAGAGGAATGATAATGTCAGATATATTTAATTTATATACAGACAAGAAGTGCGAGAACAGCGTTTTCGCATTATTTGTCTGTAATAAATAAATTAATAAAATAAATGCAATACGTAAAGAAAAAAAGTAAATTAAATTAAAAAAATAGTAAAACACTATATAAGAAAATTTTAATGTAAAAAGTGAACTTACATGTTCAATTTTGAACTTTATATATATATATATATATATATATATATAGCACAAATATTTTCACCAGTCAGTTTCTCCCGTTTATGTGGCCTAATTATCTAGTTTAACTACAGTGTTTGCATTTTTTAATGACTTCAGCCATAATTTTTTCTCGTATAACTTGTGTTCAATCTCATAACCGAACTGGCGTGTGGCAACTTGTCACCAGTGTCAATGTACTGCTGAATTCCCAGATTGCACATAATTATTTAGATATTTGTTTGCAACATGCTATACTCCTTGGAACAGAGTAGATATGCTAATTAAATTCGTGATATTCTTGATTCAGCTATCATGAGTGGCTAAGGGTGGAGGTTGACTTCCTCTAGTTTCTAAGAAAAAGGCTTGTTAAAACTAAATGAACTCGTCTAGTTCCTTTGGAGAATAAAAGGTATTGGCGGATTTGTTTATATTTATTTTGTGTTGGTGGCTATCACATGTCTGAGTTGTCTGCCACACTCTATTCCCCAGATGTCAATTAAAACTAGTTTTGGGCCAGTAATAAGTGGCAAAGGGTAGTGCTTAGCTGCTCTAATTTCCAAAACAATTTGTTAGGACTAAATGGCCTTGCCTACTATCTTTTAGATATAAAAGTTATTTTTAGATCTATTGTTGGGCCAACTGGCATGGTTGGCAATGGATAGTGCTTTGCGTCTCCATAGTTTCCAAAAGTTTATTAGGGCTAAATGTCCTTGCCTATAAGATTTATTATAAACCTGATGTGAGTTAATCCTATCTACGTGATGTGTTTTATCAGTTGCATGTATATTTTTTGGATAGAAGTGATTGTCTTGTTACTAGGGTTGAAAATCTTCATAATGATTCTATTCTTACTAGATGGAATTCGATACACACACACACACATATTATTACTATTATTATTGTTCCGGGAAACTCCAAGGAGTCGACAGACTCATCGAGGGAGGCCCTAACATCATGTCAAGAACAACTATTCAACACTCACACAGTATCTATCATACCTTGCCTTGAGCTCATTCACGGTCGTAGCACCCACAACAGACTCTGGAAGCTTATTCCACTCATTTACCACTCTCCAAGTAAAGAACCTAGCTCTAACACCCTTGTCAACCACGTTCTTGCCCAGCTTCCATACATGGCCCCTAGTCCTCCCACCACCAGTCATATTTTCAAAAATATCTTCTGGATCAATCTTATAAAAACCCTTCAGTAATTTGAATGTCTCAATCATATCACCCCTCCTTCGCCTATCGTCCAATTTCTGCAACCCACAAATCTTCAACCTATTCTCATAAGCTTCATTCCACAGACCTGCTATCATCTTGGTCACTCGTCTCTGGACCCTCTCCACTTCCTCCCCATCACGAAGAAACCCTGGTGCCCATAGCTGGGCACAGAAGTCCAGATGGGGTCTTATCAAGGCTCGATACAGAGGAACAACAACTTGTTCGTCTCTGCATGTTAAAGTATTTTTCAGAAGCCAAGTGATTTGGTGAGCTGTTTTAGTTACTTCTGCAATGTGCCCCCTAAACTTCAACTCCCTATCCACCAACACTCCCAAATCCCTGGCCTCATCAATCTCCTGGAGTATGGTTCCACCAATGCGATATACTGCTGCCATTCTTTTCACCCCAAAGTGCATAACCTTACACTTTGCCACATTAAATTGACATCCATTTTTCCTAGCCCAGTCCTCCAAACTATCCAAATCATCCTGTAAAATTTTGACATCCTGTGCACTCACAATTGCTCTACCCAACTTTGCATCATCAGCAAACAAGTGAACACTTCCTCTCAGATCCTTTCCAATATCATTGATGAACAAATTGAAAAGCAGTGGTCCAAGAACAGAGCCCTGTGGCACTCCACTAGTCACAAGACGTCTTTTAGACTCCACTCCTGAATAAACCACTCTTTGATATCTCTCCTTCCACCACCCTCTTATCCATCTCACCAACCCTATATCTATACCCATCTGCTCCAGTTTACTGATTAGGGTTCCATGTGGTATCCTATCAAAGGCCTTGGCAAGGTCCAGTAGAATCACTAAACCCATTACCCTTATCCAGTTCAGCCATCACTCTGTTAAAAAACGTGAGCAAGTTACTGAGGCATGATCTACCCTGCACAAAACCATGTTCCCCATACAATATCCCATTTTCATCTATCCAATCCTGTATTCTTTTCTTGACTAATTTCTCTAAGACCTTGACAATGATTCCTGATATGCTAATCGGTCGATAATTTACAACAGCAGTCTTGGAACCACCTTTATGCAGTGAAACTATTTTCTCCTCTTTCCACCCGCTTGGGACTAACCCAGACCCGAGACTCAAATTAAACAAAATGGTCAAGGGTACTGACAATTCTTTAGCTGCTTCTCGTACAACACGAGCTGATATACCATCTCAACACGAGCTGATATGTCAATACATTGAGGTTATTGTATAACCTCAATGTATTGACATTGAGGTTATACAATAGACTACTCACCTCCACTTCATTAACCACAATTCCCAAATAATATACTGGTTTATTCGTTTCTGCAATGTCACCACCTGGATGATATACTTTTGCAAAGCGCTCACTCAGTAACTCAACTATCTCAACTGATTCAGTTACCTCCCTACCATCGGCATTCTTTAAAATCAATCTGCCATGTACATTTTTCCTTTTACTTGCTACATATCTAAAAAACTGTTTAGGATTCTCTTTAGCCTGCATGGCCGATGTTCTTTCGTAATCCTTTTTTGCTTTTCTTACCACACTCGTCACCCTTCTGGCCTGCGCTTTATACCATTCATGTGCCTGCCGGTCACCCTTCTCCTTAAATTCCCTCCATAGTTGTTTCTTTTTTTGCAACTCAAGCTTAATGGTGTTATTCATCCATTTAACCCCTACTTGATTTGTTATTCGGACTCTAGGTATACAGTCAGCCATTTTTTCATGCAAGCACTTCTTAACTACCTCCCATGCACTATCAACTTCTAGTCCTTGTAGTTGTACATGCCATGGCACTGAACCAATCAAACTCCTAAGCTTGTCATACTTTCCAGCCCGATAATTCCACATGTACCCTGTCTTAATTGAAAATTCTACACCTTTAGCCACCTCCCAAGTTAAGACCCTATGATTGATCACTCTCACCGATTGGTGGCAATGTGGTCATATTTGTTACAGCCAAATCCTCAGATGTAATTACTAGGTCAAGCACTCTCTGACCCCTAGTATTTTCCATTACATGCTGTCGCAGATAGTTATCCCTTAATAACCGCATAAAATCCAGTTCCTTCCTCCCGTGTGTCCTCTCCTCACTCCAATCAATGCGACCATAGTTGAAATCTCCCATAATAATCACCCTCCTTCCACCCATTTCTTCTATTTGCTTGTGCATACTGTCACCACCATCTTTTCCATCACCTGGTCTATAGCAGCACCCAATTGTATATTTAGTTCTGCTAGCCACAATTCACACCAAATGGCCTCAAATGTGCTCTTTTCTCTATCCTGCAATTCAACTTCTATTCTCCTTCGCTGGAGCTCATCAGCTATCATCAACAATACTCCTCCCCCCATTTTATTCTCTCTGTCATTCCTGAACACACTATACCCATCACATTCAATCCCACTAGTTATATCATCTACAGTCAGCCATGTTTCACTAATACCTATAACCTGTGGTCTGGAAGTGCCAACCATGGCCAAAAACTCTTCCTTCTTGTTCCTAATACTCCTAGTATTAGTGTACATGAATTTAAGACCCCCATTAGCCCCAACCCTACCTTGATGCCTTATATTAACTATCCCACTCAGATTTGTTGTCCTTATTTGCTCTGGCATATTATATTCATTCTTACATTCAACTGCCTCCATAAGGACTGTATCTCTACTCCCCCTCCCTTAACAAATCTAGTTTCCCTGAATTTGCACATCCACTACATTGAGCAACACTTTCTCAAGTCTTCTTACACCGTAACCATTCAAATGCAAGCCATCCATCTTATATAGATCCTTTCGCCCATCAAACTCACTCCACACATCCACAAATTCCAAACCACTCGTCATACATAACCCACGCATAAAGTCATTCACAATTATAGCCCTCCTTTTAAACATTTCACTGTCATACCGTGGCAAAAGACTAATCATTCTAACTCTCTCACTCTTTTCTTTTGCTACCTCAAACAATTCATTCAGGTCTTCTATCATTTCCATTTTATCTCCTTTCAAATCATTCGTACCTGCCACAACAATCATTTGTTTCACCCTTTCCTTTTGCTCTCTAATAGACTCAGTTACGTCCTTTATGGTCGCACCAGGTTGGTACGATTTTGTCAAATCCTCTACTAACACACCTCGTACTAAAGAGTCTCCATACAGCACTCTATCCTTCATTTTGTTCATGTTCACATTCATACGTCTATTTTTCCTGTCATACCTTTTATTATTGGTTGGTTCATTCAGTCTACTTTTGTTCATGCACTCTAGCTGCTGTTTTGCTCTTTCTATCGCACTATTCAACAACGCGATCTCACTCAATGCATCTATCTCATCTTTTTTGTTCTCTGAGAAACCATTTATACTATCATTCACACTTTCTACATTCACACTCTCACAATTTTCATGTACAACCTTGCCGTTTCTTGTCATATCCCTATTTCCTTCATTCTGAAGGTTGACAAAAATATCACACTCACGATCCGAAATACACTTCAATTCCTCATTCTCCCTACGTTTTCTACACACATTCAATCCTTTATTATCATCTAACCACACTCCGACCGCACTCCGCAAAGCGTACATTTCACAGCTAGTACACTGACTCATTTCTTTTATGCTACCGTTCTTTGATAACGATGGCGAACCTTCATTACTGGCCGCCATTTTCCTTCGCACAGATGCCATACTTATTTGCAACGTGATTTGTCAAATTATACGTTATAACACACCAAAAATAGACGCACTAAAATACGCAAGGCAAACAAAACAAAACTACACAATATTAAGTAATTTGTATCGATAACTGAAAATGATACTTATCTTATCTGGAGCTTGCACGAACACTACACATTACGAATTCATCTAGCGGCGACTTCCCGACATGGATTATGTTATAAAACACTTTAGTACACTAACCACGCTAATAAAGCTCCAATAATATACCAAAATTACACACTTAAGTCCATTAAATTGAATCCAAAACGTTGTGTGCCTTTATATATATATAGGCACACACCCTTTGTCCAAAAAGAAACCGAACTTTTCGAAAGTAGATAGAAGAAACTAGTGGCACACCTGTTGTATATTTTTGTCGAAATTGGCATCCTTCATTAGTGTTGTGTCAACTGTTTATGACATTTGTTTCATTAGAAGCCGAGTTATAATTCCAAGAGTGACCGTGTTTTGACGAACGGTAGGTCGTCACGATATTCATGCGGTAAGCGACGAATTCTCGCTATCAATCGCTTCAAAACTTCGAGATAAAACTCACCATTGACCGTTTGGCCAGGAGGAACAAATTCTTTGTGGATAATGCCCTTCGAATCGTAGAAACAAATCAGCATTGTCTTTACTTTTGACTTCTCCAGGCGACTTTTTTTCGGATGCCCCTCTTCTGGTGGTTTCCACTCAGCACTGTTTTGGGCTCATACTCAAACCACCACGTTAGTCACCAGTAGCAATCGTTTCAAGGAAGTTTGAGTCCTTAAGAGCAGTTTTAACGGTCCTCGCAGTGTTCAATTCGATACATTTTTTGGTCGTCGGTCAACTTGTGGGGAAGAAATCGCGAAGGCCCAAACTCTCGGTCAAAATGTTGTGCAGTTGATTTTGGAATCCCCAATTCATTTCCAATCAATCTCATGGACGATTTTGGGTTTTCTTTTATGAAATCATTCACTTTTTGGATGGTAACTTCGCTCAGTTCAGTTTTTGAACGGCCTGGCTTTTCGTAATCCTCATGAGTCTCTTGGCCACTTTGAAATCGCTTAAACCACTCGTAAACGTAAACTTGAGTACGGGATAAGCATTCATCACCGTATGCTGTTTGAAGCATTTGATGCGTTTCAGTAAAACGTTTATCAAGTTTAACACAAAAGTCACTCGCAGGCTCTGTTTGAAACTCATTTTCCAACCATTCATCAAAACACACTCTTGCTCTTGGCATTATAACTCGGCTTCTAACAAAACAAATTTCAGAAATAGTTGACACAACACCAATGAAGGCTGTTGCTTACGACAACAAAAAGATACAAGTCGCACCACTAGTTTCTTCTATTTTCGAAAAGTTTGGTGTGTATGTATATATATATCTACCAGGTGTATATATATACACCTGGTAGATGATTTTCATTGCTAGACCACTGCTTACTGAAGGCTTCACGCTGCTAGAACAGGGTTTCCATTTCATATCCATTCCCATTTGTCCACCCAGATACTTTTATAGGAATCCTATCCTGCTTTTTTTGTAGGATAGAGTTTCTCCTAGAGCAGTGATGGCGAACCTTTTTTGATCCAGGTGTGTCAAACTTTTTTTTTTTTTAAATATTGACGTTGTTGATGTGCCACTTGCATTATAAATGTAACTACATAATCATTGATGGTGACTTATACATATCATATTGGGCTATTTATTTAATTGGATATTGATATAAAATCTATGAATTCATATTATACAATTAATTTAATAAACTGAAATTACAAACTTACATTACATTCATAGAAAGGTCTTTCAATGACCAAACCTACCTTCGCCTTAACTGAGCGCGATCTTACACGATTTATCGCAGTTTTTTCATCAGAATACCAATATTTTTCAACATCCAAGGTGTGTCACCTGAAACCCTCAAGCGTATCAGTGCTGACTCGCGTGTCATAGGTTCGCCATCATTGTCCTAGAGTCTCACTCTGGCAGGATTCCAAGGGAATGGAAAGAGGGTAAGATAGTACCATTGCATAAAGGTGGCTCCAAGACAGAGCTAGCAAACTACAAACCAATTAATATATCAGAAGTGGTTGTTAAAGTATTGGAAAAGTTAGTGAAAGGTAAAATACAACAGTAGGTGGATAGGGATGCAACACTCTATACTGGACAGCATGCTTTTGTAAAGGGTAGGTCCTGTCTTAGTAACTTATTCACCTTTTATAATAAAGTGACAGCAGAATTGGATAAAGGTAATGGCTATACCATAATACAGCTCGACTTACCAAGGCATTTGACAAAATATTACATGGAAAACTATTACAAAAACTTGGGCAAATGGGAATGGATATGAGGCTAGTAGCATAGATAGGCGCAGTTGACAGATACCACAGAGTAGTATATGGAGTGGAGTCTAGGAGAATGATAGTGACTAGCAGAGTACTTCAGGGTTTGATAATAGGGATTCTACTCTTTAATTTGTATATATCAGTGATTATAAAATAACGTCGTGTTCAGAGCCCTCTAGCGAGTAATGTATTGGCCGAAACACACCAATATTCGGTAGACGTACACAGTGGAACATGGGGATTCGATTTAACGAAAAAAAAAAAAAAAATAGTACCAAAAGTCACCAACAGGGGAAACTTTGGCGGTTTACCGAGTAAAATGCATTAATTTGCATTATCGCGTTTCTTGTGAGCGATCATGCAATAAAAGGAAAGCCTGTGAGATTTCTTATCATTCGTAGACGAACTGCTTTTCGATGCCTCTTAGCTTACGTGAGCGTGCTTTGTTAGTCAAACTATTATCAGCGGAACAATAATGCCAGTGCTTGTATTCGTGATTTTCGGCCTATGAAAAATTTACGAAAAGGACCGATTAACGTAACAAACTTACGAAAACTGATTCGGCGATTTGAAACTACTGGAACTCTAGCAATGCAGGTAGGCAGGGAACACAAATCAATCAATCAGCAGCAAGTTGCAACTGCTATAGTGAAACAGGAGATGACGAATGTACAGGGTACCAATAGTGCACGAGCAATATCCCAGCAAACGGATATCGCATACACAATGGTGTGGAAAATCCTACACCAGATGTTGAAGTTTTATCCCTATAAAATCAGTCATGTTCAAGAATTGTGCCTTAGTGATGCGACCACACGAAACGACTTATCTTTGAGATTCTTAATGCGCATGGAAGTGGATGATGCATGGCTGTGGCAGATTTTATGGAGCGACGACGTGCACTTTTATTTGAACAGCAATATTAACACACGCAACTCGCATTTGGGCTGCAACTAATCCGCACGCGTCTGCAGATGCCTATCCACTCGCCTAAAGTCAGTGTGATGTGAATTTACAGCATCTTTTATCATCAGTCCATACTTTACGAGGAAAATCGCCAAAACGAACCAGTGACCTGTTCCATCAATGCTAACAGGTATGCCAAAATGCTACAGAACTTTGTGGTTCCACAACTGCAGCAAAGAGGATGTCTCAATTCGACCATCTTCATGCAGGATGGTGCACCACCCCACATTGGACATTTCTCTGACAAAAGAATCATTAGTCATGCATTTCCCATGTCATGGCCACCGAGATCGCCCCTGATCTCAAACCTTGTGACTTTTGGCTGTGGGGATTTCTTAAAAGCATTGTGTATCAAGGACATGTACCCGATATTCCAACTTTGAAGGATTGAATAACGTTACACGTGAGACAAATCAATTCCAATATGTTAAGAGCCACTGTGGAAAATGTCATGCACCGTATGCAGTTCCTGGAACATCAGAATGGTGGTCACATTGAACCTCATTTGTAATTAATAAACGTCATGAAATTGATGTGGTCTCTCATTTGCCATTTATTAAATATGTTAAATATGGCAGCGCTAAAATTTTCCTCATGTTGGCGACTTTTGGTAATATTTTTTTCTTTCGCTAAATCGAATCCCCATGTTCCGCTGTGTTCGTCTACCGAATATTAGTTTGTTTCGTCCAATACATTACTCGCTAGACTGCTCTGAACACTTGACTATTTTATAATCATCTGGTATATAGGGAAAGATTTAAGAGGGGATAATCAGTTGTTTGCTGATGATGCAAAACTGGGGAAAGTGATAAATGTGATGCATGTATCCTATAGGTTGATTTAAAGAAATTGTCAATTTTGGCAATGGATAATGATTGTCAATTTAAGTTTACCAAATGTAAGGTTGAAAAGGTTGCATATGGTGTATGATATGATACTGATGGTATTGGATTTCAGGAAATTGATGAGGCTAGGGATCTGAGGATAATGGTGGACAAAGAGTTGAAATTCAGAGTGCATTTTGCAAAAGTTAGTAAAATAGCTCAAAGGATTAATAGATTGGATGTTGAAAAACATGCTAATAAGTAAATATAAGGAGGTTATCCCTCTTTATTCAGCCACATCTTGACTACTGCAGAGATTTGGCCCTGGGTTTCTTTTGGACCAGGAGGTGGTCAAGAGGATTCAGAGATGAGTTACAGGTCTGTGGGATACCCCATATGAGAATAGATTGAAGGTTTGTTAGTTACAAATATTAGTTGATAGGCAGAAAAGATGGTACATGATAGAAACCTTTAAGATATTAAAGGAGTTTTATAAAATTCATGCAAGTGAAATTTTATAAAATAGGGAACTAGGGACCATCCATGTAAATATAAGAATGTGGTTAGTAGGGGGTATGCAGACCAGTGTTTTTTTTTTTTTTTTTTTTTTTTGTATGGAGTGGTGAATGAGTGAAATAGATTGCCAGAATTAGTTGCGAGTTCCCTGACAGTGAATAGGTTCAAGGAGAGGTATGATAGGATTTGGGGCTCCCACAATGAGTCTCCTGACGCCATGGAGATGCCGTAAAATAATAATATAATGTAACCTTTATCATCGATTATCATGACCATAGTTATCCTTGCACAATAAATTCCTATCTACTTATCGACACAAAGCAAAGAAATGAGTTGAAATCTCAACTTACATCTGATATGTTAAACCTTCTTCCCGTATATTCAATTCTGACTTGCAACCAATTTGTTTCTCCCAAAGTGTGGTTTTGTACTCCTGGGAGAAACAAATTGGTTTCTCCCAGGAGTACATAAAGGTTTTAAGGGGGATATGGGGCATTTTTTTTTGTTTTTGTCAGCATATTCTGTTATTTAATTTCTTAATTATTTAAAAAATCTAAAGGAATTTTTTTGTTTCATAAGTCTCTTTTGGAATGCATTGACTGTTCTGCTATGGCAGTGTCTGGTTACTGATACAATCAATTTAATTGTTGACCTTAGTTATCCTTGCACAATAAATTCCTATCTACCGTTCTACACAATGTAAAGAGATAAGCTGAAATCTCAGCTTACATCTGTCAATTCTGAATTATAACAAAGTTGTGTTTCCCAAAGTGTGGTATGTAGGTCCCCTTAAAACACTAAAGGTTTTAAGGGGATATGGGGCATTTCTTTTTTCATTCTGATTTTTTTTGTTAGCATATTCTGTAATTAATTTAATTATTTAAAAAAATCTAAAGGAAGTTTTTTGTTTTATAAGTCTCTTTTGGAATGCATCAATTGTATCAGTGTGGTTACTGATACAATCACTGGGGGTCCTGAGCTATTGTTTCACCACCTGCACATGCATTTGTAATTATGTTTGTTACAAGTTGTGAGGGATGTACCCATTATATGCACTAGCAGATATTCTTACTTTTTTCCAGCAGTTGTGCTATTAATAACAATCTTGAATTGCAGTCTAATAATAAGTAATATTAAAAACAAAATGTTTGCAACAGATAATAGGACAGGATTTCACCAATCTAACTTCTTCCCAACAGAAACAATTTCATGTTATTAAACTTTATTATTGGAAATTCACATTCCACATTTTTGTTTTCACTGTGTGTGTGTTGTTTCTCTTTCACAATTTTTCTTAGCCTCTTAAGTAAGCTTGTATAAATCTTACCTGGAACACTCATTACGAAAATTGCTCTGTATTTCTCACATTCAGCTTTTTTTTAAAAATATACTGATGGGTATTCAGAGCATTACTGCAATCGTCTGGAATTTGACATCCTGAATTATGCTGTGTAATCCTGTAAACTTCTTTACCTCTATATTTGAGCATCTCTGGTTAAATATCAATTTCAAATGCCCTTCTGCATTTCAGGTTTCTGATCACATTTTTTTTTTAATTACAAATATGTACTCCTCATTGCAATTCTATTGAATATTTTCTACCAATATTCTGTGTTTATAGTATTCTTTTCTCCATTTATAACTTTTTAATTAATCTCTCTTCATTTATTATTAACACATATTTATTCATAAGACCACTTCTTTCCATGAGAGTTAGAAGGCACAGCAAACACTTAGACATCTAGTATTAGTGTTTTTGATGGTATAGAAGGTATTGTTTTTCTGTTCTCAGTGATACAATTTAGCTATTTAGCTGTATTAAACTGATTGGTAAATAAAATGCCGACATTTGGAACTGATCTCAGGGATTCAAGAAGTATTCCAATCTTATGCACAATGGAGAAAGTTGTCTGGTGCAGTGATGATATATTTAGTGAATTTATTTAGTATAGATGTCTTTATTATATGTAGAAATCCTACAATGTAAATATGAAAAAGACATCTTAAAAATATAAAAGGAGCCATGTTTGAATAGTACACATGAAAAATATTTTAAATGGATCTGATCGTGTTTCATTTGTTTATTTATCAATGTTTTTGGCATTCATTTTTTTAAAGAAAACTCTATTTACATACCTCAATTTTTTTTTTTTTATTCTTTACATCAACTTAAATTACCAGATCAGGCTGTCAAAATAATTTTTCAAATAACAATCATTAGTAGCAGCTGAATACAATTAAGACAAAAAGTTCAAACATATTAGGATATGCTAATTTAAACTAGCAGTAATGAATTGTTTATAGTTACAATATGAAATATGATAGGCTTTGAAGGAGAATAATCGAAACTGATTTTGAATTCAATTTTTTTAAAGAAACTTTTTACATCACCCTCATTATGAATGTGGTAGTTTTCTCAAGTATTTAAATCAACCAAAATACTGTGGTTATAAAAACTGAGATGAAATTTAATGCACATTTCAGTTTGGCTTTAGTTAATTGAAAGTATTTCTTTTCACTCAGCATAGTTCCTTTCAAGACAAGTTCTAGATATTTCATACACACTCCACCCAACTTAATGAGGTATAAATGGAGATAAGATGATATACTTGCATATTAAAGTAAATTACTCCTTTCATTAGTCTGGCTATATTATCTGAACAATTCTAAGACATTGGTATTTTCCAATAGATGCAGACATAAGATCAGGGGGATGTCTGCTTTATCATTCAGTGCAGTTTTCTTCATTCTTCCCTTTCTATAATGACCTACATGCTAATAACTCAAAAATGTTATAGTTAGGTATGACTGGAAAAAATTTTGTTTTTGCACATCTACAAAAAACATACATATATGGTTAAATAATATGATATTTAGAATTTATTTTTTTAAATAACGAAACCTGTGGTGAGATCATAATTAAAAGAAACACATGTGTTAACCACAGTGAAAATTATTTAATTGTAAATATTTCATCCTAAGTATCTTAGGACATCATCAGTACAGTAGTTTAAACAATAATAGGAATAACATACAGTTAGGGTGCATGATTACAATAGAATCTCATTAAACGTAATGTGTTACAGAAGTAAAAAAAAAAAAAATAAATAAAATAATTATTTTACACAATTCTGTATGACAATTTCCCATACTTTAGGAATAGTAAAAATATCGTAGCAGTTTAAATTTGGTCTGTCTAGATAAAAATTAACCTTCTTCATCATTGCATCAACTTTGCATTAGAAAAAGAATCTCCACAGCGTATCTCCTTTTTGGATTTACACATTCAAAAAAAAGAAGACGGTTCTATCACCACGTCTGTCTTTCGCAAGCCTACATTCTCAGGTCACTACATTCACAATTCTTCTGCTCATCATCCATCTCAGAAATCTGGCATTATTAAATCACTAGTTTCCAGAGCACACAAATTCTGCTCCTCTGAAGAATCTCTAAACCAAGAATTAGAAGTAATCAAAAATACAGCCATCCTAAAACAACTCAAAAAATCATCAGTCACTTTCCCACACATCAAACCAGACACGAAGAAGTCCATAGGATTCCCATACCTTACATCAAAGGCATCTCCGAACGTCTTTCTAAAATTATGAAGAAATACAATTTTGCCACTACTTACAAACCTATCAACCAAATTTTCAACTTGTTACCTTCTCCTAAGGACAAACTCTCACCTTTGATGTTGCCTGGCATATATGAGATTCCATACTCATGCAAATTGTCTTACTTTGGACAGACAGGTAGGGCTGTTCAGAAACGCATCTTGGAACATCAAGACCACATTCGTCTTTTTAAACTGCAGAAATCTGGCCTCTCTCAACACAGAATTGAAAATCCAAGCCATAAGATCCATTGGGAAAAGTCTAAACTTTTACATAAATCTTTATATAAGCATGAATGTTTATATGAAGAAAGTTCTGAAGCCCTACTACACAGACCAAATTTAAACCACAACGACGTTCTTACTATTCCTAAAGTATGGGAAATTGTCATACAAAATTGTGTAAAATAACAATTATTTTATTTTATTTATTTATTTTTTTACTTCTGTAACACGTTACGCACATTTAATGAGATTCTATTGTAATCACGCACCCTAACTATGTTATTTCTATTATTGTTTAAACTACTGTACTGATGATGTCCTAAGATACTTAGGATGAAATATTTACAATTAAATAATTTTCACTGTGGTTAATACGTGTGTTTCTTTTAATTATTTAGAATTTTTATTTTAAAAATAAACTTACCCCCCCCCCTAAAAATACATAGAAGGCTCACTCAGCATTTTCATTTATAACAATACATTGAGTTTTGTATTATCCAAATATTAATTAACCAAGTAGTCTTGTATAACCAAATTACAAATTTTCAGAGGCCTCTGGTTCCCATAGTCTGTCTTTTCATGTTTTGTGTATGTAGCTGTTTATCGAAAAACTGATATGCAAATCATCACTTTCTTAATATGATTTGTTTTTACTTTCTGTCCTTGCACATTGGAAGTGAGTGATCCAATTAATCACTGTACCAGCCATGATTTATTTGCACATCAATAAATATTGATATGAATTGTCCATTAAGATTGAAATATAAATTATATAAATATAAAAATATAAATTTCATCCATATGGCTGTTTGGGTGGTTCAACTATATTGCATTAAACCCAAGGCATGAAAGCCTGTGTGAAATATTTTCTATTTTGTTGAAGCGCTTTTGTTAAACTATTCTGTTTTTGATTGGTTTGAAAATAAAATTTGGAAGTGTTTCATTTTCAGTGATGCTATTTTGTGTATGTATAAATCATGCTATCTTAAAATTGCCTTGTAAGTAGCAGCCAGTGACATTACTTGTCTGCTGAAAATGTTTATGCCATTATGACCAATCATAAAAAATATAGTTATTCAGACTGCTGAGAACAGTAACAAGTTTCAGTCAAATTTTTTTGTTACAATGTCTGCTCTTCTCTTTTATTGACTTATTTTTTAAAGACCAATATGAATTTAAGCCTCTCATAGCATTGATATAATAGATAATGTACTCATGTATACATATAGAGAGTATACAAAAGGAATAATAAGTATCTGTGTAATAAAGTTGTACAGAATCAGAAATATAGAAATAATTACTGAAATCCTATTTTGTACCAAACAAATTAAATTTCCAAATTTTTGGTGCTTTTTAATCCGAGTTTATCTCCCATCTGCTTTCTAGATGTATCTCTCCACTCTCAAAGTTCCATTTCTCTTCACTTATTAACCAGAAATTATAAAAATCATTTGAATGGAATGAATATATTGCTGAATACACATGAAAACAGAGTTTATTCATTTTTGCTTAGTTACATTATTATTTGTCAGATCTTTGCACTCTCCCCAGACAAAACTGCACTATATCACCAACACATGCTTTGTCTCCTTTTTATTTTTAGTGCCATTTTCCCTTTCACAAAAAAACAGTTACTCTTAGAAGAATTATTTACTTCCTGGTTTGACTGCAAAAGTGAAATGCATTTTACCATTTTCCTTTCAAGATAAGTCCTAGATATTTCATACATATTTACACTATGTATTTCATATAATTCAGAAAATAATAATAATAATAATCCATCAAAGCAATATGAAATTAGCTACTGTAATGCTTACTGGTTCTGTGGATTTAAAAAAAAATACTGCCTCAGGTCATAAACAAAACTGGATATATATATATAATGATTTGTCAATCAAGCAGAAAAAAACAATATTTGCCTCTTTAAAGATACTTCTGAAATTGGCTAATCATTCTATAGTATGCTGCATACTGTATGGAGTGCACCTTAGTACTGATGTCAGCTGCTGATCTCAGGGTCAGAATATCAGGCTCTGGTCCTCATTTACACTCAACTCTCACTTATAGTTCCAAGACGTTAGGTAGTGCACACCAGTCGCCACATCTCAGTAAACTGCCTCGGCCAGCAGGCTAAACTAAGTAAGGATATCAGCAATATAGAATGATGTAAATAGGGAATGTCAACCTTTACGTGTACAAAGTCTGGAATGGCCAAGATGGCAGAAGAATCAACATTGATTGATTAACGACACCAAGGGCATGACAGCAAGATGAGCAGCACATCAAGGGCAAGCTCCTGATATCTAAGGGACTTGTGGCCAGCCACTGTGGAAGAGATTGGAGCCTCACCATGTACTTATCCATAGTAAACCATGAAACACATCATGTCACAATATGAAGTTAGAGATGTGGTTGAGCCAGCTTCAACCATCAGCTCTTATAGCTACAAGGAAGAAGAGCTTGAAACCGGGAACTGTAAGACAAGAATCACTAAGGTAGCATAGAAGATGATATTCCAAACCCTCCAGGGAGGATATTCTCAGATGCTCCTTGTCTAAAAACCAGGAGCAATCTCTTGAAAACAGTAATGTGGAACGTGGACACTCTATGAGGCAAGCAAATTAGACAACTTAATTCAGGAATTAGAAGTGATGAAGGCAGATATTGCAGGTATCAGTGAAGTGAGGCAGACAGATACAGACATAACAGGAAGAAAAAATCATACTATAATTTACTCTGTCAGTGACTTACATCTTAACTGATTAGTACTTGTTCTATAATAGAATTGCAAAATCTCTCCAAGGATAATGGCCCATAAATGACAGAATCATAACAGCCAAAATAGCTGCATAGCCTTTTAATTCATGTATTATCCAAGCGTATGCAAACTCAAAAGATAACTCAGACAAAGAGTTGGAACATTTTTATGAAGACATGCAAACTGCAATCTCTAGGCTAAGTCAGATGATATTATTATAATGATGGGCGACCTAAATGCAAAAGGCAAAAGTAGGTTCAGAAAAAAATCTCATTCTGCATGGGTAATCAAGGGTTGGGAATTAGAAATGAAAGAGATTGAAAGATTGATCCAGTTCTGTGAAACCAATGACTTAATAATTGCAAGCACATTAGTTAAACATCCTCCCAGAAGACTATATACATGGAAAAGCCCTGGAGAAATATAGAAACCAAACTGACTATATAATAATAAGCAAAAGATTCCAAAATGCAATAACAACACAAACAAAAACATATCCTGGAGCAGACATGAGATATGACCATAACCCAATGATTGCAAAAATCAAAATAAACCTCAAGATACCAAATCAACCATTCATAAGAGAGATGTATAACTCAGACTCACTCAACAACCGAGATGTTAAAGACTGTTTTTATAAAAGAATTCACAAAATCCCTTAATAAGTCTGACACCACAACTCACACAGAAAATAGAAGACCAAGTGATGAAATGAATATGAACTGGCAAATATTAAAAAATAGCATTAACGACACAGCTAAAAATATGCTATCACAATTAAAAAGGAAAAAAGAATACACCTTGGATAAATGAAAATTCTTAAAGTTGATGGAACAAGTTAAAAAAGTTAAAGAACAAATCCAAATATAAAAGTATAAATAAAGAAATAATGCAGGAAAACCAAGGAAGAAAGGATAAGGAATAAATGTACTGACATAAAAAAACTTTGACAGAAAGCACAGAACCAGAGAAATGCATGAAAAGATCAAAGAAACGACAAACAGGACAAAAAAGTAAATCACATGTGTCATTTGAGATTCAAGAGACCATATTTTAACTGATAAAAAAGAAATCACAGAAAGATGGGTTGAATATACAAGGGAATTATATGAACAACAAAGAAATAATATTCCTGAACAGACAGATTTAGAAGAACCATCCATTTTACTATGCGAAGTTGAAAATGCCATCAAAAAACTAAAACCACATAAAGCTGCAGGAATGGATAATATCTTGGAAGAATGGTTGAGGGGTCTAGATGAAGGACTGAAATTCCTTACAAAATTATGCAATAAAAAAAAAGAAAAAAAAGATGAGTCTTTGGTCTCCCTGGAGGTGTCAAATAATAATAATAAGAAGAAGAAATATGAGACTGGATTTGTACTAAAAAGATATTAACCACTCAATTTTCATTCCAATTCCCAAAAAACAAAAAGTTACAAGATGTGAAGAGTTCAGGACAATTAGCCTCATTAGTCAAGTAACAAAAGTTCTTTTATATGTTATTCTTGAAAGAAATAAAAGAAAAATAAATATAGAAATAAATGATACAGAAAGTCACTTTAAGGAAAATGGAGGTACAAGAAGGTATTTTCAACATCAGAGCCAGCATAAAAAGATAAATTATGAATTCGTAAATATTTTGAATCGAATTATTTAGTTTGTTTAAATAAATGAAGTTATGCAAATAGAGGAGCTACAAGCAATTTGCACATTCTGTAAAATGGAATTTTTCTCTATAATGTGCAAATTGCTTGCAGCTGCTCTATTTGCATAACTTAATTTATTTAAACAAACTAAATACAGTTTAAGTGCTGATGATGAAAGTTTATAAGAGAATATTTCTTAATCATATACGAAACTGACAATTTGTACTAATAAATGGAAGTTTTGAATGCTGAAATGACCATTGTAATGATTAATTTATGCTGATTGTGCAAAAACTGACTGGAGAAAATAAGGTATATATACTTTATGACAGCCCAAGAAAAATCCCAAAGAAAAAGTGAGATAAAATCTTTCTTCCCAAATGCTATGACTATTTTTTCCCCAGCAGTCATGATTTCTTCTTTAATTTTTTAACATGTTAATTATTCCCACCGTGTTTTGTTATGCTTTTAAAATACTACCACAGGTAATAAAGATGATAACAGATGATTCAAAATATTTACGAATTCATAATTTTTTCAATGAAATCTGTGGCATGTCCAAGAAAAGCTAGTTACTGTGATTACAAAATTCACATATCTGACACACGATGGCGCCACTTAGGCATGTTTGTGCATTGTAGGAAAGCACCATTCCAGGGTCCACCAATATGTGGAAAAATCAACTATCTAAAGACACTATTTACCAATCTATTTGGATAATACAGAAATCAACGTGTTAGTTATTGTACATCATATATGGAGTATCCTAATACATACTGCAATGCACTTTGGTAAGAAATGCTTCCTGATTAACTTTGATATGACCTTCAGTAACAACCTCAGATTTGCAAAACAAAAATTGTAGCATACATCATGCTGTGAACATAGCTTAATCTATTTTTAATTATTATGGCAATATGAAAGCATGAATATAAAATAAATCTCAAAACTTCAAAAGAAACAGAAAATCATTTACAGTGACTGATTACTTTTGGATCACTTTTTGTATTCTACTTGCATAAAAATGCAAGGAGAATGTTTATTGCTATTTTTCTTATGAATATAACTTCTGGTTTCAAATAAATTTCTTTACTAAGCTTTGAATAACATTAGCAGAATGGTACATTGTGCAAAACAGCCACCAATAAACGATGAAAAACAATACAGACCTAGAGATATAGTGAACCAGTTGTGCATGAATAATTTTTCTTTATGCCGTCTGTGTAAAAAGTCTAGAATCTGTCCCATCCATGCAAAACTAATCTGCATGACTGTGTCAGAATGACGATATATAAACCATTTGACTACATGGTCTACACATGGATATGCAACTTACCTTAAATTTATAATAAAAATGAACTTGAAAACAGCTAATGATTGCCATTTTTAGATATTTTAATGTAGTCACCAGACTATGACACTTGATCACTCTTTCATCCACAATCTACAGCAAATCTATACACATTAACATACCTGAATATTAATTCAAACACCCTTTACAACAATATGGCTTAGTAAAAACATAAGTGTGATTCCTTTGCTTTAACATCATACTGCTAATCTCATATACTGAGTAGATGGACAGTATAACAAAAACTGTGAGCTTAAATCGTACTTTGGGCATAGATGTTTGGTGAACTTTAGTGGTACATGACCTTCAGTGCCTAACGTTGCCCTGCTTATTGGAAACCTGAAGTGGCTTTAAAAAGTTCCATGTTTGTTCTCAAGAGCAGCGTTTTCAGATTATTTAACTGTTAGCCCACCTGCACTATTACATGTGTGGCAAGTTCACAACTTTTCAGCCTTCTGCGTGAGTGTGTGGGTGGGACTTTGCATTAAACAGTTTTATTGCTAAATGGATGCATATTGCTTCCTTCAAATAACTTGCAGACTAAGAGAATCTAGAAATCACTCTTAAAAAAAAAAGCAGCAGCCCAAAGGTTGAAGGGATTAAGATAGAGTGAGAGAGAGAGAGAAAAAAAAAAAAAGTGGTGTTGCATGCCTATTTAGACTGGATATTCTGTCATATGGCTTATGACAGAATAAGAAAACCTGTGCTACAAAATTCGAATCAATTTGACAATTTGATTGCATTTTTATTGATGTATGAAAGTTTTAAGAGTTCACAGCGAATCAGCACTCACCATTGGTCCAATGCAATTGATTATAGGATAACTTTGAATACTTTAATTTATTAATATTAATTATCAATTAATATAATTTTAAATATGGAAAGCATAAAGGTCAAATGAACAATAGCTGTGCTTCATGTGCGAAGTATATGTAAGAAGCACAAAGGTTCACGCTTCGTGGTGAGATCAGATTATCATTGGCAAATACTAGAGTGAGACATGGATAATTTAAATTTTGATACGACTTTTAAATACAGCCATATAATATGCACAGAAATCAGAAAACGTAATCACTTGGGAAATTATTATTTTTCCGGATTGAATCAAATAAAGAAAGGCTGAAATAACTTGTTTTACTTATTTATACGCAAGTTCCAACCTCATTTGACCATAATCATACAATCTGCGAAAGCTCTGGCAGAAAACGAGACATTCAGTAGATCATCAATTGTAAATATGGGAAAAAAGTTATTTATGGAAAATTATATATTAAAAACTTGTCTATATTGGTGTCTTAAACACATCAGTTCACACTTCATGCATGCAAAACCGATGAAACTCGGAAAACAAAAACAGCAACTCATGACAAATGACAATGCTTAATTAGATTGCTTCACACAATAACCAACCACAGCCTGTTGATGTCTGGGTGCTATTGTCTCAGCACTAAGTGTTTGTTTATAGGGCTCAAAGGTCAGTCTTTGTGATGGCACACCCTTGGCTATTAACATGAATGTGATGCAATGTTTATGTGTGGAAAAATGTCCTCTTCATGAAGCATTAAAATAATTATTAATAATTAACATATTGTGTTTAATATGTATGCCAAAAATAAAACAATGTATTTTTATTAAAAAGCTGAAGATAATTGCGGATTATAACATTTACAGAGAAAAAGTAATATATAGAACTATGTGTGAGAGCTTATTCAATTCAGAAGGACACGACATTAGTAACATTGAAAATAACTGGAATGAATGCCTAACAGAATATAGTACATTTAGTATAATCAAAGTTTCCATTCTCATGCAAATAAAAGATTATGCAAAAACTTGAAATGAAGCAAAAATAGTGAAATAAAACACTAAATGCATTAGCAAGCATAGCAAATAACTACAGAACCATGTACAGTTGGATGGGAAACTGTCAAACCAAGAAATCAGAAGCACTAAAGGGATGTGTACCATGTATGAGAGAAAAAGAGAGCATAAATCAGAATTCTAGAAACACACACACTACAACAATAAAGCAGTGGAAAAGCATGCAGACTGCTCCAGATATGCATCCATTATATGGCATCTATATAGTGTGCATTCAATTCAAATCAGTATGATTCTGAGCAGGTTTAAAAATGCTTTTCATGGAAGCATAAAAGATGGTGATTACAATAACTTAAGTCCTGAGCTATGCATTCCTGTGGTTCAAATCATATTCAAAACTTTTTTTAGGCTCACAAGCATAGGGTCCTCAAGTTCTCTACAGTTAAATTAAAACAGTCTGAGCTGAAACATGCACACATTATGACATAATGATGTACTTTCTTACCAGACAACCTTTCTGTATGTGTTGTATGTTTATGTCTCCACTGTTTTCTTCTCTAAAGGCATATATTTCCTTGTAATCCAATCCTTTTCTTATTCTGAGGAAGTAACTGCCTTGACTATGAATGTTCCACTAGTGCATTAGATCTGGGCTGCTGAATGTTTTTTAATTAATTACTTTTTTTTTATAAATCCTACTGACAAAAGGCTGTAAACCTATATTATATGTGAGTAATAGCTATGGAAAATTAGTACTAATGTAAAGTGCAAACAGCCACGTGTGCACCACGCCACTGGGGTGATTTAATTTCATTAAATTTCTTTTTTTTTTTTTTGTTGTTGTTGTTTTCTATATTTACAATGAATCTATTATATTATATATTTTCGTGATATTTATATTATTTATTTTTATGATAATTCCATTCATGGAAAGCTGAAAACTTACAGAAGATTAGCATTGCAAGTTGGCTAAGGATTAGATAATCTAGGAACTCTGCTATTTCAGACATCAAACATGGCATTTTTCAATTTACTTCATATATGTATTAAAATGGTGATTTCACACACAAGAAAACAATAATCATATGCTGTTTAAAAACTATCAAAAACATTCTTGATAAAGTGGGATCTGACCATAGCCTGTTGAGTAGAGATGCTATGTACTTGTTTATTACTTACTGTAAATTTAGTGTTCATTTCATTATTTTCCAGATGTTTATTTATCCTGAAGAAGCCTATTTGTAAGAAAATGTAAATACTGATATAAAAAAAAAATGTAAATGATATCACACTATATTTCTTTACATATCCATGGAATATAGACACATCACAGTTATCACGAATGTTCAAATTTTTTATGATGCTGTACACATTGATTATTTTTGAAAAAATCTGGTGCTTAGTAAGTTTCAAGAATGTGTATGACTGAAATCCCATAAACTTGCACCAGATCAGTTCTCTCTGAATATATGCCTCTCACTACAATGCTGTCATCAACATGGGGAGGGCTAGAAAGTGTGTAAATATAGACAAGTTTTTTTTTTTTTTTTAGTAATAATGTATACTTTGCAACAACAATGATCTCTAATACTTATACTCGAATGTAATATTTATTTTGCATATAATTACATGCTTTTCAGATAACTTCTTTATATCAGAGCTAGTAGCCGATTCTGGAAACACTTTGCGCATTAAAAATAAACTTTTTCTTACTGTAATAATGTAACTGTGGATACTAATCATCCCCACACAGCTCATTATGCAATCACTGGTGAAGGGATTTACTTACATACCTAAGCATAAGAGGGTCATAGCATTCTGTTTATTTTTCCATTTTTTTCAATTAACCAATGCAATAACTAAACAAGTATGGAAATCCAAAGATTAGAATATTAAAACCTGGTTTTAATTGTCCACTAAAACCAAAAACAATACATGCCAGTAATTGTTGTATTCATGTAGACTGATGAAAGGACAAAACAAAGATAACAGATTCTTACAGATTTTACAAAATAAACACCTAAAAGCAATAAAGATACTGAAGAAATTACTTAAACTACAGTTATAATTAAAAGTTCACAACATGGTGTATGCCAAAAATAATTTTCTTCTATTTTTTAAATGCACAGAGTAAATTATACTATAGCATGCCTAATTAAAATATGCTGGTGTTAAATTAAAAACTAGTACTTTATCTAATACTTAATATATTTCACCCATCATAAGTAAAACAAGTGCTGACCAACCAGTGAAAGGATGACATCCTTTTCCATTACCTGTCTTGTCATTATATTGTTCCCATATATAACCAGTCCTGTTATATTCACTTAATATATTAGAAATTATATTTTTCCTAAGCTGCTTGTACAATGTAAAGGCTTCTTGCTGATAAGGTCCTGGAACTGTACTGTAATAATGAAGAGCACGAACTGATAAATAGTTAATATTTATCCAGATAGGACCTCGCCAATAAGGAATGTCATGTTCTGTGTTGTACTTCATATACAATGGTGATGTTTTGGCTAGCGAACGAAGACCAAAATTTGTCCAAAGCAGTTTTGGTTCTTTAAGATCTGAGAGTATCTTTCCAAGTTTGGGGCTTTCTGGTCTAATTATCTGTAGTAAAAATGGAAACAAGCTTACATATCCAAAATTATCTATGAATTTCAACTGCGGCTCTTCTAAAACAACACGTACCTTTTCTGGCTTAGAAGCAACATGTGCTTGTCCAGGAGGAACTGGAGGGCGCTTTGGTTGTATTAACTTAACGCTGTCGGTGTGAAGTCCATAGTCACTGTAGGACTGAGATGTAGGAGACCAGTGAAGAGAATCCAAATTATTATTATCAATCAGATATTTATATGTTGCAGCATATGGTTCCCACTGTTCCCCTATTAACTGTGCAATGTTTGACATAGCTCCAGCTGCAACTGCCATCCAACAACGAAGATCTAAATGCCTTTCATCATCTGAAGGATGGGATGCTCGAGGATAATCATCAAGTCCTGATGAAAGTGTTTTAGGATTGAGCTCTCTATCAGTTTGGCTGTCTCTTCCTCTCCATCGGTAGGTTCCTTGAAGCTTTCCATATTGAGTAGTATTAAACCATTCAAACCATACTTTTAACCTTGGAAATATTAGCATTAAAAATGATTTATCTTCTGGAATGTGGCCACCTTGCATTTGTCGTAAAAGACTTTCTAATGTAAGAAAAAAAGTAGGAGGATTGGCATTAGTGTTTTTCTGAACAATAAATTCTTCTGGAACTTTAGATCTTGCTTCTAATCCAAGAATCTGTTCTCTTGGAATCCATCCTTCTTTATTTATTGCATCTAACCAATGTCCAAGAATGTCTTTTGTACTATTACTGTCCCAATGACTAATGAGCAAATTATGAAATCCTTCATCCCACAGAAATCCTCTTGGAAAAAATGAACGAGAAGGCACAGCAGTGTATAGGGGTATCTCCCAGTATTTTATTGGTTCCTTGTTATATTTGGACTGAACAAGAGATGAACCATAAAAATAGCCAATACTTCCCAACATATTGCTCAATATACTTTGGGCAATTTTAATTTCATCTTCTGAATATCCTTTAGAAAGGAGTCTAAATGTTTTTTCAAATTTCTTTTCAAATTCTTTTTTATGAATGCTTAATTGTGCATCATATGCATGCCCAAATAGTTGCTCTGACCGATCATAAAAACTGGCAGATTCAAATACAATTTCCATCTCAAATGGTGGCAGGGCAGTTATCTGATGTACAATAAAATTAGGTTGCTTAATGCTGTCCTCCTGATGAAAAGAATGCCCTTTCAAACCAAACATCTGAACATCACCTTTTTTAGATTGAAAGAGCATTAGGTTATGGAGAATAGTTTCCTTTAACTGGGCAAGCCCAGTGGGTGCAACAGTATTTAAAAAATTATACTTAATTATAGCACCATTTGTAGGATTTGAATGAAATGTAAGAGCAAACTTTCCTAAGGAATTAGTTTCACCAGTGATTTTAATTAAATGACTTTCATCCACTACATGAGGAGTAATGCTTCCCTGGCCATTTGTGGCTGTATAAAACAAGAGGGATAAAGGAACTGCTGCTGCTGTGTTATTAGATACCTATGAAAAACAATTATATAAAACATATAATAGCAAGTAATGATGATGAATTAAAGCTTACACTTAACTCAAAATATTTAAATTAAGTAAAAATTTAATCCTTTCTGTTTATATGTACTTAAAATATTTCTATATATATTTAGTGTCTATTTCTCTTCACATGAGGAGACAAACAATACAATCTAGATGACTAATCTATTTCACACAGTGATAATATGAGGTCTGTTCAAAAAGTTCTGGGACATGATTTATTTAAAATCTATACAAAAGCTTATGAGTATAGAAATATATCTCCTTGGAAATATTCTATATATGTGTTCCTAACATTTTTCCCACTTTTGGAAACATCACTAGAACTGTTCTAAAGGAATGGCTTTGAGTCATTCTGTGTAATTTCATTAATGTCTGGAAATCTTCATCGTTTAAGTACAGATTTTATCTCAAGAAATAAGAAGAAATTACATCTGGTTAATAGGATGGGCGAGGTACAACTGCAATGTTCATTCTTTTGAAAAGAAATTTGCAAGTTGAAAGAGCTGAATGAGCTCTTTGAACAAGCAAATGACATCTTCAAACAAAGTTTGACCATCTTTAAGCCTTCTGAACAGCTCAAAAGTCTTTGAGTAGCTTAAGGCATCATCCTAGAAAGCTATTTTAACCATTGGATAAGTTTCTATGGCTTTATTTTTGTCCAGTTTTGTGTACACCTATTGTTTGTTAATTCCTATCATTAGGATATTTAAAGAAAACTCATGTTCATTCATCAAAGCTCTGCAGGGAACTGAGGTCACACAATGACTTCAGGTTTATTTCATCATGTTATGGCTTGTCTACATACATACGTACATATCTGCTTACGAAACATCATGCTAGCGTGACCAGTTTCTTTATAATAATAAGTCCTGGAACTTTTTTAATAGACTTTGCAAACGATATCAGTTTGCAAAGTCTATGATGGGAAATCAACTTGAACTGAAAAGGCAAATGACAGAGTATACTGATGGTTGTTTTAACTGCAGTTTTAAATTCACATCTTTTTACATATAACCCCAACTTAGTCAGTATGTGATGGAAGAACACAAGAGGGTTAAGAGCTTTAGATTTGATAATGACATCAGATGATGTGATTACAAATGAGGTGTCGAAGGAATATATATGTAGTGTGTGAAGAAAGGATATATGTAGTATGTGACTGAAAGTTTTTTCACTTGGTTATAAATTAAATTAAAGATGCCAAGAAATTATATTCCAGTTTTATCCTTTATCCAAGTGTAAGCAAAGAAAGTTTGCATATGAAGTATCTTCACAACTAAGCTACTTGTATATATATAGTGGTTAATGATTTCACATTAATTGTCTTAGTATTCCATAATGCAAAGCATACATCCTTTAAGGTGTATATAATGCTCTGCATTATGGGAAGGACAACTAACTACCCAGACTGGTTTCCACCTCTATTGAAGTCTCATCGGCAGGAGCCAGAACCAGAAGAGTACCAATGCAGAAATCATATATTTCCCATTTACAAGTAGTGAAAAGGTGTAACACCTTATTATTATATTATTAATATTTGCTTACACTTGGATAAAGGATTAAACAAGAATAGAATTTCTTGGCATCTTTAATTTAATGTAGTATGCAAAACAAAAAGGGCTGGTGACTATAACAAGTTCTGAAAGCTGAATGGTACTGCATCTCTGAAGTAACATGATGGAAAATGATACCAAAAGAGCAAAAAGGCTATAATACTTACAGAATAGCTAACAGACATTTGAAATTGCAATGTGCTCAACTTGAAATATTGAAATTAAGTAAAAATTGTCAGTACATTATGAATATAAACAATGATACACACACAACTTGAATGATAATGTCCATAGCATTATGAACATAAAGTACATGGAAAAATTCACACCTGTAGCATTTGCTGATATAAGTATATCACATACATAGCTTTTTTTTTTCTCTCTCCAAAAAAGGTGCCATTTTCTGCTGTGGATATTATTTCTCACTTGTACACTTCTAACATTATATAAATTCCTACCTTAGAATACTGTTCTCACATTTGATATAGTCATCTCCCTTAAAATGCTTGTGCTATTCAGAACAGGGCAATCTAGTTAACTAACCTTGACATGTATACATGTCAGGGCTGCCACTGATACAAAGTTTCCATTAAAAATGCAATATCTTGGATATTTCACTGAAATAACATGGATACAAAGTTTAAGATGACTGACATATTTCATCCACATGAATATTTTGTTGGTTAACTGATGACTAGGATTTCTGGGACAGAAACAGTTTGAGACCTTTCATAAATTTAAATTTACAAACCTGAAACAGAAAAATGTCAAATTTATTATAATTTTTAATTTTAGTAAAATTATTATTGTATCACATAGATTATGGATGATTATTAAAATTTTATTATGAATTAATGAAATTATCTGTCAATGAAGTACATTAAAACAGCCACACATAACAGACATTTTTATTACACTTAGCAGCTCAGATTAGTTCACTCACAGCATTACCTTCTTATCAGGACAGTTTCTTAGTTCAAGGAAAACAATAGATCACTTCTCTTTCACAACTGACTTTCATGCTGTAATGCATGATGAAGTTATTCTTCTTATTATTTTTTAAATTTGGATCACATTTGAATAACTAATTGGTAAGATAAAAATTATGTGTTATATTATTATTATTAAGAGAGACCTCTAGGGAGTCAGAGACTCATCGAGGGAGGCCACATACTACACACACCAGCTATCATACTTATTCTTGAATTCATTCACACTGCTTGCACTCACAACATCCAATGGCAATCCATTCCAATCACGCACCACCCTCTGAGAGAAAAAAATCAAGGCCTTACATCCTTCTTGGCAGCTTTCATTCTCAGCTTCCAAGGATGCCCTCTCGTCCTTTCCCCACCCTCCATAAATTGAAAAATCCCATCAATTGAAATCCTGTATGACCCTTTCAGCAGTTTGAGAGTCTCAATCATATACTTTTTGTGAGCTTCCTTTCAAGTATCCTTGTATTAATCATATATATATATATATATATATATATATTAGGGTTACCAAGTATATAATCACCCCGTCTTTCTCCTGTTTGCTAGTGTCTGCAATCTACAAATTCTCAACCTGTCTTCATAATCAGTATTTCACAATCCCGATATCATTTTAACACTCTCCTTTGTACTCTCTCCAATATATCAGAATCATATCATAAACCAGGAGACCAGACCTGCATGCAATAGTCCAAGTGAGGTCTTATTAAGGCCTTGTAAAGAGGCAAAATAACATCCTTATCTTTACATGTGAACGTTTGTTTGAGCATTGCAATTATCTTTTGAGTTGCATTTGCAATCTTTGCCACATGGCCTGTGAACTTCAATTTCCTATCTATTAACACTCCAAGATCCCTAGCCTCATCAATTTCTTCTAGCCTAATCCCACCAATATAATACGACATTGGATAGGTAATCATGACGAAGTGAATGACTTAACATTTACTGACATTGAACTGACACCCATTTTTCCATGCCCACAATTCCAGCTAATTCAAATCATTCTGCAAGGACTGCATATCAACAGCATTCATGATTACCCTGCCTATCTTTGCACCATCAGCAAATAACTGTATGTCGCTTGTCAAATCCTTCCCAATATCATTAATGTACAGATTGAAGAACAGTGGACCAAGCACTGATCCTTGTGGTACACCACTTCTTACCTTAAACCTTGCAGACTCAGATCCCCCGTATACCACGTTTTGATATCTGTCAGTTAGCCATCCTCTTATCCATGCTGATGTTGTATAACCCAAACCTATTTTCTCCAATTTATGCAGCAGTCTATCATGTTGTATTCTGTCAAAAGCCTTAGAAAAATCAAAAAGTATCATGGTGTATCCATTCCCCTTGTCTAGTTCAATGGTAACATTGTCAGAGAATGTGAGCAAGTTGCTAAAACATGACCTTTCCTTAGTAAACCCAGGTTGTTCATTGCAAAGTAGAGATTCACTGTCAACCCATTTCTGAATGCGGGCCCTAACTAATTTTTCTAAAATCTTTACCACTACTCCTGAGATACTAATTGATCGACAAAGAGTGGTGCAAAGACCGATTGATACATCGGTCTTTGCACCACTTTTATGCAATGGAATTACCATACATTCCTTCCATTCCTGCAGAATCCTCCCTTTTCTGAGACTCATATTAAACATCCTGGTCAAAAGGAATGATCAATTCAGCTGAACACTCTTTTAGCACACATGCTGATATTCCATCAGTCCCTACTGCAGAATTCTTATTCAGTTTGTGCAACAGCTCTAATACCTCGGCCTCACACACACATGCGTTTCTTCATCTAGTGAAGAGGTAACAGTGAGCTCAATGTTGCGTTCACTAGATTGATAGCTTTTAACAAAATGGGCACTCATTAACCGAACAACCTCTTCTGCATCAGTAACCCTGACTCCATCTGGATTTAGAAGAGTTATTCTTTCATATTTATTCTTTTTTTTACTTGCAGGATATTGATAGAATTCTTGTGGGTTGTCTTTAGCATGCAGAGCCAGTTTCTTTTCATAATCAGACTTTGCTTTCCGTACAACAGTTGTGACTATTCTAGCCTGCTGCTTATAATGTTCATAATGGACATCATCCTTATGCAAACGGTATTCCTTCCACATCGTCCTTTTCTTATGAATCTCATGATTAATAAGATTACACATCCATTTGACTCCTACTCTATTTATTCTTCGAACTCTCGGAACACATTCTGATATTGCATCATTTAAATGTTCCCATACACTGTTGATATCCTTTCCATCCAGCACCGATCCCATTCCACTGAACTCGGTATACTCCTCAGTTGGTCATAATTTCCTGCTTTGTAGTTCAACATGTAACCTTTTCTGAATGGAACATTCATAAACTTATCGTATATTATCGCGTATAATGTGATCCACGTATAATAGGATATAGGAGATTTAAAATAGGAAATGATCACCATTTAATGTTTGAGCAGGATAAAACTGAATTCCATATTGAAAAGAAGGGTGTATAAGAAAGTTTTGAAATTAATGAAAGTTGAACAGCTATCAAATGTGAACCTGTAGGCACAAATACACAAACATTATTGAAGAAAAACTGAAAGAATTTGAAAACAAGAACCAAACTTTGGAGATACAGTAACAAATCCTAAAAAAAGCTTCGATTGATTCTGCCCAAGAGGCATGTAGTTAGGTAATCTGCAAGTATAGAAAAATCAGAAGTCCATGGTGGACTCAGGAAGTTAAAGAGGCAATCAAGGAAAAGAAGAAAACATATCAAAAGTTCCTGGCAAGTAAATCAGCTTGTTCTCTTAGGGAATATAGAGAAAAATGTAAGAAAGCAAAGCATTATGCAAAATTACTGTATATTATCGCGTACAATGCGATCCACGTATAATGTGAACTAGAAATTTTGTTCGAAAACTAGCCCTAAAATGCCATGCCCACGTATAATGTGATCTGTTAATCTTGTTCCATAACATTATAAATAATATAATACGAATTAACGAAAGAAATATTTATTTAAAAACAAAATGTCAAAATCCTTTAAATTCTTCTTCATCTTTTGAGTCGTCAAACATTTCATTTATAAATTCATCTGTAGAGATTGTGTAGCAGTTGTCGTCATTGTCTTCATGCTCTCCAATTTGTTGTGCGTCATCCTCGCTTTCGTATATGACGCGATCTTCAGATCCATCCATTGAATTACTTATTCCACATTTAAGAAATGAGCATTGAATCATTTCTGATGATATCGAATCCCATGCTTCTTTAACCCAGCTGGTGACTAGAGTGATCTCAGGCTTTTGAAAATTCCCACCCTTTATCATCTTCACCAAACCAGATGACATCCATTCTCTCTATTTTTCACGTAAGTGATCTTTAAATGGCTTATTCAAGCTGACATCAAGCGGCTGCAAAAACGGAAGTTAGACCACCCGGTATGACTGCTAGGGCTGTACGTAGCTCACATGCTTTCTCTTTGCTTGCCTCTGTTAAATGTGCCTGGAACATATCCCAGACTAGCATGCTTTGTTGACGTAACAAGCTACCTGGACGTATGTTCCATACTTGATCCAGCCACAATTGTACACCTTCTTCATCCATCCAACCTTTCTGATTGGCGCGAACAATTACAACTGGTGGAAATTTCATATGCTTCAGAATTTTCTTCCTTTTTAAATATCACTGTTGGCTTTAATTTGGTTCCGTCTGCCATGCATGCTAGAACAACGGTAAAATGCGTTTTTTCATGTCCCGTTGTTTTTATGAAGACACCCTTTTCACCAACTGAGTTTACTGTTCGATTCCCAGTCATATCAAAGTACATGGGCATCTCATCCATATTGCCAATTTGGGAAAGTTCATATCCGTGACACTTCCGTAATTTTATGATAAATTTATGGAAGGGCTGCACTTTTTCTTCAAGCTGCTTTGGTAACTTCTGCGCAATTTTTTTTCGGTGTCGTAATGTTAATGCTTTGCGTTCCATAAATCTGTTGCACCACCCAGGCGAAGCAAGAAAAGATGAAATACCTGGCGTGTCCTTGAATTTACATTCTTCTTGAGTTGTAGAGCTCGAAAACGAATTGCATTTCTTATTACTATAATGCTATCTTGTCGTTGCATCAAAATCCATTCATTTAGCTCTTTTTCGAGTTCTGAAAAGGATGCTACATCTCCACGACGGGCACGTTTCGTTTTGGGGATTTTTTCAAGACTGTCTTTTTGCTTATGCCAAAGTCTAATATTACTCTCTGCTACACCATATTCTCTCATAGCAACACCGTTATTATGTTCTTCTGCAAACTGCACGACATGCAATTTAAATACTGCTTCAAAAGATGAACGTTTATGTTTCTGTTGGCTCATTTTCAGGCTAGGTTTGTTTAACGAATAATATTTAAAATGAACTGTGGTTAAACCAATATACCTAACTGTGCTCTATCATTCGGCAACGGAGAGTGCATGTGCATATACGATGCGCGTTCGCTCGGTCGCCGAATGCGAGTGGGTCAAGTAGATTTGGTTGCATAGGCATTAGGTAGTATATATTGTGTGTGCAAGTCTAATAAGATGTTATATTTTTTAGGATCCGCATATATAATGCAAACCCCTAACTTTAAGTAGTATTTTTTACCATAAATTTTTTGCATTATATGCGATAATATATGGTAGTCATTTCCCAAGTGAGTACCGCATGATCACTGTCACCAACTGGAGGTAGAATAGTTACGTCTTTAACTGAAATGCCCTCTGACACTATAATCAAATCTAGCACTCTTTGACCTCAAGTTTCTTCTGTCACATGCTGCGTGAGGAAGTTGTCCTGCAACAGCTCAATAAATGCATTTTCATTCTTCTCATGAGATTCTACTGCAACCCAATCAATATTTGTATAATTAAAGTCTCCCCATTATGAGTACTCTTTTCGAGCTCACCTTTTCTATTTGGTGATGCATTTCTTCATCACCAGCAACCGATCCACCAGGTCTGTAACAACACCCCCACTTGTGTAATTTGCCTTATTAGATTCCACCTCACACCAGATGGCTTCAAACTCACTGCCACGTGAAATATTGTTAGTAGTATTACTACATTCATAGGTCTCAACTCTAACTGGATTTAAGTCATCCAATATCATTAGCAGCATGCCCCCTCCTCTCGTATCCATTCTATCCTTCCTAAAAATACTGTACCCATGACACTCAATACCAGTTAATAGGTCTGATTCTGATAGCCAAGTCTCACTAATTCCTACAATCTGAGGTCGCAACATATTGACTAAGGCAACAAACTCTACCCCTCTGTTTCTGATACTCCTAGCATTTGTGTACAGACATAATAATCTACCTTGATGTTCTTTAGCATGCCCTTGTTTGCAGTCTGCCTGACCCAATTGGACAACTTACAGATCTCTATTCTTCTCTAATGCTTTACACATGTAGACATCTTTGCAAAAATTTGATTGGTCCGAACCGGACGAACACAAACCCGAAATCGTTCTCACCTTGTCAACATTCCCATCACAAATCCCATTCCCATTATTAACACAGTTATATTCGCTCTTACACTCACATTCACATCATTCCTCCCTTTATAATTTAGTTTCCCTGACTCTCTGTGTCAGGTCTCATACCAGTTATTAGTTTTTCCAGACTCCTGATACCAAATGAATTCAGGTGTAGTCCATCCCTCTTATACAAATCCAATCTTCCCTCAAACTCACTCCACACATCCAAAAACTCATTCGTTCCTTCTACATAGCCTATGCATTGAATCGTTTGCCATCATAGCCCTTCTTTTTGATTCATTTTTGTCATAGCAAGGTAAAATACTAATGATTTTCACTTTCTCACTCTTCACTCTCGCCTCTTCCAGCAACCCTTAAATCGTTCGTACCTACTACAACTACCATTTCATTTACTTTTCTTTTCTGTTTTTGAATTACTTGAGTTATATTTTTAATTTTCACTCCAGGAAAACTCGATGTTATAACTCTCTCATCTATAGCATGTTTTTTTATAGAGTCGCCATACCAAACAATTTCTTTCTTTTTACTAACAATGTCACTTACCTGATTTTCGTTATTTTTTGACTTACCTATTTCCTTGCTTTGTTGTTTCTCATTTCCTGTTCATTTTTCTTTTTCTCCCTGTGCTCATTTAAATGTCTTCCAACTTTTCGCAATTCTGCATTGTCTCTCTGATGATCTGCTTCAACTTCGCTATTTTGGCAGTTAATTTTTTCGTTAACCTCCTCCAAGTGAACAATAACCTCGTTGGCCAGGCTAACATTATTATTATTATTATTAGACACCTCCAGGGAGTCCAAAGACTCATCGAGGGAGAGTGTGCCAACAGCATCGAACGATTGATGGTGCCATTTTAAACGTATACTAAATATTAAAATGTCTTAATAAAAATATATGATAAAATACTAAATACACTATAATACACTAAATAAACTCTACCCTAGTATACTACAAACACTACTTTTCTAAGGAAAAACACAATAAAAACAGACAAAAATCACCAACTTTACAGGAGCACTAAATTCACTGACCCAAATATTAAAATATCTTAATAAAAATATATGATAAAATACTAAATACACTAAAATCTACACTAATATACTACAAAACACTAATTTTCTAAAGGAAAACACAATAAAAACAGACAAAAATCACCAACTTTACAGGAGCACTAAATTCACCAACCAACCACTATGTATCCTCAAACCAAATATCATTTTGAAAATAAATCAATCAAGTTTGAATTTAATAAATCTAAAAATGATGAAGAAGCTCAGTATTATTATTACTGTTGGAAACAAACTTCATGTAAGGGTTCACATACTAATGGACTGATAGCATTTAAAACATATGCATGGATTTAAAACATAAGCATTTAAGATGATGGGTGAAGGAAGATACATCTTGAACAGTAGCTCAAAAAGAATTAGGGCTGATAGGTCAAATTTAAACTCTGTAAAACAAGAAAATTAAGTGAGAGTGTATCTAAATTAGTTGCCAAAGATAGTATCTTAATTCAAACAATTGCCAGTAATTCAATTTGAAAGAAGAATTATTATCAGTATTATGTATTTAATTTTTGATATTTGCTCTTCTTGAACATATTAACATTAAGATGTCTGACTAGTTCCTGGGAATATGCTCAAGAAGAGCAAATATCAAAAATTAAAGAATTAACAGAATTGAATTTTAGTCTTACATTGGATGAGTGGACCAATGTTGGAAATAAAAGATATTTCAGTATTTCTTGTTCATTTAGATCAGGCGTGGCCAACTTCATTCTATACGAGGGCCAATATATGATGAGTGGTACAGTCACGGGCCGCACACTTTTAGACGGAACTTAAATAAAAATAAACTCTGCATTTTTTCAAGGCAATATTATATGTATTGAATTACTATATTTTTTAAATCATTTTACTACTGGGAGAACAATATAAACTACTTGCAACTGAGTCTCTGAAACTGGTCAATGTAACCAGAGCAGAGCAAGTGACTTTCAATGATGCATTACTCTGGAGCGCATAGATATCTACCACTCCCACTACTACAACTCGCACAGTGAAGCAGTAGATTTTATAAAATGAGTAATCTTTTTAAAGCAATTTTGATTCCATGTTGAGAATATAAATTGTTTCCGTCATCAGAAATAATGAATATAACTAGTATATCAATCAGAAAATCTGCGGTCGAAACTAATAGCTAAATTGATAATACATACAATTTAATATAGTTTTTATCCTACCACTGGCCATACAAAATCATGTTATTGGCCGCATGCGGTCCGTGGGCCTGCTGCTGGCCACGTATGATTTAGATGATGTAAAAATTTTTAATTTAGGATTAAATCATATAGCTAGAAAATGTTCTCATATGATATTCAAATTATTGTAAACTTATGAATGCAAGAATTTTAAATAATTTTGAAAAAACATATTGTGGCTATGTGAGGGTGATGCAGAAATTTGGACATGAATGCTCAGTCTAAAATTTACTCTGCCTTAATCATACCATTCATTTAGCAGTTGTTGCATTTTATAAAACTATAATAATAGATATATTTAAATAATAATTTTCATGAGCAAAACTGTATAGTCCTGAGAAGTGCCGTAACTAGCTTTTCATGGACCCTGTGTAAGATTTTATTTTTGACACCCCACCCCTTAAAAAACAAAACAAACAAACAAACAAAAAAAAAACGATAGAAATTCTGTAATGTTTTAGATGAAAGCTAAAATTTTACTGCGCTAATAAGAAAAATCATTACTTCTACAATTCCTATTTAATAGTTTGTTTCTTATTGGTTGGTTCATTTTTAACTTTAACCAAAAATGTTATGGAATCACCTCATGGCAGCAAAATTTTAAATTTGAAAATGAAAATATAATACTGGTTATTTACTGATAATTATTTACATTTTCGTCCTGTGTATCCATTGCAGTTGCCTAGTTATAGCACTGGCCATGAGAATTCTGGACTTGGAAGAAACCTCTCAAGTACCAGGAAAAGAAATATAGCTGAGACTCAGAAATCCTACTGATGACCCACAGACTAACTCAACTTTCTCACAGAACATTCTATTTCTGTCTTATGCCTCTTCTGTAGGTATTTTCATGGGTGCTGTTCTAAACTGGTTGCCATCATTTCTTCAGATGTCCTTAAGCTGTAAACATACAAAAAACTGGTCAGTTTCAAAAACTATACCAACTTTTTTTCCTCCTTTCATTCTATCTGCCTCCTTAGAATAATCTTCCTTACACAGTTTTCTTTTAAGAACTACACCTCCAGTTATTCAAAAATGTACCAACAAGTTTCTTCATTAATTTTGCCCACATACCTAAAACAAGCCTCAAGGCAGTTCTTTCATGGTCATAAGAAGGAATGATTACAGAAGGATGACTTGATAGCAAGTTGACTGCAGTAGAAAATATAAAAGCATTATTTAATGATCAAAATATCAGGATGTATTTTTTACTGGTAGAAATAATTTCATGTCATCTACCTCTTCTGTTTACACCATCCATAATATCAAACATGAATGTCTTTATCTTCCAATCCTCACTCATTCTGCAGATATGTCAAAATAATTGCAGCTTCTGTTGTATAATTTTCTGCATTAAATTCTCCTTTGGTTGTATCTTCCAATAGAGCTCTTCATTTATGATTTTCTGTACCTATCCTATTTTTAGAATATTCCTGTAACAAGTTCTTTCAAATACCAAAATTTTTCTTTTTCTCGATTCTTTATTTATTACCCATATTTCAGATCCATACAGTACACTCCTAAAGATGCATGTTTCTAGTACTCTTAATTTTGTTTGCAGGCTGATCACTTTACTTTTCAAGATATTATCTATGGCCTTCAAATTTGTTCTTCCCTTTACAATCCTGATCTTTATTTCTTTTTTACAGTCCAAGTCATATGTCATTTTACTTCCCAAATATGTGAATTGTTCTACATTTTCTATATCAGTTCCATTCACTTGTATTTTTTGTTTCATGTTCTTCACACCAAATACCATTGTCTTCGTTTTTTCTAAGTTCATAACAAGTCCAAATCTTTTTCCTTCCTCATTCAGTGTTTTTTGTAGTTCTCTCGTCTTCTTCAATAATAACAATGTCATCTGCAAATCTCAAATTATTAATTCTCATCCCGTGTACTGATATTCCTTTTGCATCTTCCTTCATTTTGTCCATTGCTCTTTCTGAATGTGTGATGAAAATGCTTGGTGATATTGGGTCCCCGTCTAGTACCTCTGCTTGTTCTAAATCATTTTCCCAAATCCTCACCTATTCTAACTTCTGCCATTGCATTCTTATAAACATTTTTTAATATTGCTATTAGTTTTCTGTCAATTCCACAGGATTCTAGCATTGCTAATGTTACTTTCTGGTCAATGCTGTGAAATGCCTTCTGAAAATCAACAAAGCAAGTATATATGCTTTTGTTTTTTCTCCTAGCTTTCTCTGCTATTAACCTCATTGTCAAAATCTGCTGAATTGTACTTCTATGTTTCCTTAATCCTGCTTGCTCGTTGCAAGGTATGCTTCCAATTGTGTTCTCAATCTTTCTGTCAATATCATCATCATCACACCAAGGAGACTTGTCAAAGCAATTGTTCTATAATTTTTACATTCTAACTTATTTTCCTTCTTGTATAATGTCACTAATATTGACTTCCCCCACTCCTCTGGCATTTCCCCTTCCTTCCATACCATATTATATAGGTGGTGCATTTCTGTAACCATACTTTCACCATCATATTTAATCATTTCTCCACTATCTCTCCTCTTCAAATGTCCATGTCATACTCATTACTTTGTGGTGATATCTGCTTCAATTCTTCAATCAGTTTCCCAACTCCATCTAAATCTAGTTTTTCTTCATATAACTCACTATAGTATCTTGTCTGCCGCTGTACAATTTTATCTTTATTCATCAATACTTTGCCTTTTTTATCTTTAATTGTGATCTGTTTTGGTTGCCACCTTCTGTTAATGGTTCTAATCATTTTGTACACCTCTCTAGTTTTGTGCTCTCCATAGTGCTGTTCTATATTATTGCATTGAGCTTCTAACCATTTCATCTTATCCATTCTGACTGCTTTTTTCACCTCATTACACTTTCTTCTATATTGCTCCTCTATTTGTTCTGATGTATCCCTTCTTATCCTCAATATTCTCTTCTCCTGTACTAACTTCCGTATTTCCTGTCTAATCCACATTTGCTTGATCTTCTCTTCTTCTGGTACTGTTTCTTCAACTGTGTCTTCTATCGCCTTCATTACTCCTTTCAGTCTTAGATTCAATTTTTTTTTTCCCCATACTTTTTAGTTTCTCCTATTTCTGTTTCACTTATTTTTGCTGTATCTCTTCGTTTCTGATGATGGGATTTATATTTTCTTTTTAACTTCAACTTGATGTTTGCAATCACTAAGCTATGATCCAAACCTATATTCGCTCCTTGAAAAGTTACCCATCTTCTTTTAATCATATCGATTGTTCTTGGTTTTCCCATCATTTGATTGCTATCTACATTTTCTACACTCCTTTTACTGGAATCTTGTGTTACAGATCATCATCTCATGGTCTATGGCAAATTCTAACATTTTTTCACCTCGTTCGTGTCTTTCTCCAAAACCATATTTTCCCACGATGCTTTCCAAACCATGATTTTCTATTCCAATTTTGGTATTCCAGTCTCCTTCAATAATCAGTATTTCTTTCTTGGTATTGTTTCTATTGTCTCTGACAGATCTTTGTAAAATAAATCAATATCCTCATCTGTGCTGTCAGATGTGGGTGCATATATTTGGACTATTGATATGTTAAATGGTTTTACTTGAAATCTTGCTACCATGATTTGTTCATTGACTAGTTTGTAGCCTAACAGTGTCTCTCTAGCTCTTTTGTTAAGAAGGAAGCCAATTCCTGCTTCGTTCCATGCCCTGACCATATGACTTCACATCGATTTATCTCCACCAGTCCTAGTGTATCACATGCCTAGCATCCCTCTCTTTAAATTCATTAACTTAACTGAGAGAATACTCCTGATCATTCCTCACAATCCAATTTGCTCATTCACCAATCTCCAAGAAAAGAAATCTAGTCTTCACACGTTTTCCACATTTTTATACAAATTTCATGGATAACCCTTATTCTCTCCTTTCCTGTTCTGAACCACTTCTGCATCTACCCTATAAAACTCTGATATGTCCCCTCTGTGGAGAGCTTCACAAACCAGTCAATATTTTGGTCAACATCTCTGAATCCTCTCCACCACTTTCTTATTCTAAAAAAACTGAAGCAACCAAGTCAGTACACAGTAGTCCATATGTAGCCACATCCAAACCTTATAAAGTGCAATAATAATCTCTTTATCTCTGCTTGCCAGTATGTTCTTTAACATTCAAGTCATCAGTTGAGCTATTTTGTCCACTTTTGCATGTGCTCTGAACTTCAACTTTCTATCTACCATCATCTTCAAACTGCTAGCATCATGTTTCTTGCAGTACAGTCCTATCTGTGTATAATGCATAGCTTTTCATTCAAAGTACATAACTTTAAACTTTGCCACAATAAACTGACAACCATTATCCTTTCTCCAAACTATTAACCCATGTAAATCATCCTGCAAGATATCTATACTACCTTCATTAACAACCTCCCAAGTTTAGCATTATCTTCAAATAAATGCATATTCCCCCTGAGACTGAAATAGCAATTACCAAGTTAACTCACTGTGATGCACCACTGGTCATTCGACTTTTCTTAGATTCTAATCCTCCATATATATCACTTTTTTGTTATCTATCCATCAGCAACTCTCTTATCAATATCATCAGCTTCATGTCCATCCATTCGTGTTTCAATTTATACAACATGTTTCTGTGCAGTATCATGTAAAATGCCTTTGAAAAGTCTAGCAATATCATGGTGCAATCATTTCCCTTATTGAAGTCAACTATAACTTATTGCAAAAAGTGAATCAATTACTAAAAAGACATTCACTTTGTTGTTCCATATGATGTGTGATATAATCTTCCTATCCATGCATTTACCCAACTTTTCCCATATCATGCCAGTGCTAAGACTTAAACAGCTGGATTCAGGTGTGCACTGCCATTTTTCTTGCATTTTCTCATAACACAAGGCCAATATCCCATCTAATCCTATGGCTGTATTCACACTGAGATTTCTTAATATCCTAAATCCATATTTCTTCTGCTCATGTCATTTCCCCACCATGTGAATAAATTAAAGTTACTTTTATAATCATGAATTTGATAAGGTCAAAAGACTGAACAAAGTAGGTTTAAAATGGATGAATGAATTAAGCATAAAATCTAGAAGAAGGCACTTTGGAGGCAGTTCAAGATGAATAATGGTGATCATCAGTTGCATGAAGGGTACAAAGATCAAGCCAGGAGAGTGACTTAATTAGTAAAGACAACAAAAATGTAGTATGAGCAGAAATTAGAAAATCAGGCAAAGAAAAATTCTAGAGTTTTTAGATATGTGGCAAGTAGAAGGAAGCATGATTATGGTAAGATGATATAAATGAATGAAAATGGTAGAGATAACAGATGCAAAAGACATTGTTGAGGTATTCAGTGAACTATTTATAAGGGTGTTTTATCCTTATTAGGGTGAAATCATGAGAAACTCAAGCGTAGAGGACATAGGAGAGAATGGATTTAATTGTGAGCGAGTAGGAGGTATATGATGAAATAAATAAACGTGATGTCGATAAGGCAATAGGATTTGAAGACATATCGCCATGCATCTTAAGGGAATGTTCCAAGGAATTGACAGTAGTATTGGCATGCATGTTTAATAAGAGTTTTACCTTCTTTCCACTCTCTTGGAACCTATGCTGTTGTAAGACTCTTATTAAACATGTTCCACTGCATAAAGGTAGTGATAATGCTGTGACTACAAATTATAGGCCAATCTGAATATCTGGAGTTGTGGTGAAGATACTAGAGAGAGAGAGATTGGTGAGAACCAGGATACAGGAATAAGTTGATAACTGGAGTATTCTCTGTGGTTGTCAGCAGAGGTTTGTTAAGGGAGAGATCACGTTTTACTAACTTATGTACTATAACTAGGTGACAAATGTCTTGGACAAGGGAGATGCATATACAGTGGTGTACATAGATTTTACAAAAGCTTGTGATAGACTGCCACGAAACAAACTGTTAAATAAACAGAAATGGATGGAACTAGATAACTGGCTCCCGAGTTGGATCAGTTACTCCTCTTTGTGAGCACTTCTCCCCCCCCCCCCTCTTCCAGTAACCCTTTTATATCCTTTTACACATCATACCTGCCAAAACTATTAACTCTTGTAATCTGACTCTTTGCATTCTAAAATTTTTATAAAAAATTCTCATGAACACCTTTACTCTTTGGAATAGAAGACAATTTCACTACATATTCCTGACAATGGAATAACTTTACAGTGCCGAGTATTCTTTGGAAAGAATTCACGAATTCACATTAGGTATCTAGGTAACAGTAAGTATCTGAAATGTTTATTATCACAGCAGACTGGAGAAAAGTGTAATCTGTATCGGAGGATATGATGAAAAGGGATAATATGATGACTGAGACATAGAAGTTAATGAGAACATTTTATTTGATTAATAGAGATGATTCATAGAGCAAAAGGAAAAATAAGATATGCCAACCTGGAAATTGTATGAGAGAATGAGAGTTGTAGATTTTTTTTTTTTAATGAACCTTGCCAGAGAGATAGTTAGAGAGCAAATGCAAGTCCTGTGCTAATTACAAGCCACAATGAGCTTTCCGACTCCATGAAGGTATTGCACCTTGTAATGGTTTCTTAATGCCTCACATTATTCAAGACAGTATTTGTTTCATTTGTGGATGATTTAGATGAAAGAATCATCTTATTCACTATAAAATAGCTACCAGTTGGTTATAATATCTGTTCACTGCTTGCTAATGATATTATAATTGGGCATTCTCTTATCTATCACATGGGAGGTCCAAGAGCATTAAAAAGAGATGGTGAAAAAGGCTGTATGCTTGTCCCTTTTATTAAGAGTTTGGAGGGGGGGGGAGGAGAATGAAAAAGAAGTAGCAAGTTTCTCTCATTTTTGAAACCAAAGAGTAGCCTGGGCAAGTCTTCCTGAGTCACCACACCACTACCTCTCTGGTTTCTTAATATCAAGCTTTTGCTATTATTGGTGGGGAGAGAGATGAATAAGAATGTATATTAACAGAGTAAATTACAATAAAGGGCACATGAACACAAACAAAGCAATGCTGGTGAATAATAGAGTATATTAAATTAATAAAAATTTATGTTATCATATAAAATGGATATCTTACTTTTGGTGTAACAGTAATTCTGGCTGTCCAATCACCACCATAATGACCACCAAGTCTTTTGATAAAAGAAGTAGTAATAATAAATTCTTCTTCTTCAATATCTTGTATCCCAAAGTTCACACCATCGTGCTGTAGCCATCCATACTTTTTTATATTATCCCACTGATTACACCAGTGCCTAACTGGCAAACTATTATGTACAATTTTTTGGGTAAACCACATTAGTCCTGTAACTAATGAACGTGGACTACGGGTCTGAAGACCAAAATATAAACCACTACGATAAGTACCCCAATATTGTTCTGGAACATCTAAACCAGATTTAACCACCACTTTTGGGACCGATAAAGGAGTAATAACCAATGTTTCTAAATAGTGTTGGTAGTACATATACATAATACTAAGCAAAACTACAGTTACATTAAAGACAATAAACATAACAAGCTTGCTGTTTTTCTTCCTACTGCTAAGTCTTGTCTTGTTTCCTTCCTTACCAGAACCAGACTTCTTGCCATCTCTTCCATTTGAGCCATCTAGAGAATCTCTAATAGCTCGCCTTTGTCTACCCATTGTTCTATAATTCATAAAGAAATATAAAACTAATATCATAACATATAATAAAATAATACAAAATATATTTCTTAAAAAAAAAAAAAAAAACTCAATTAGAATAATTTTCCATCCACTCTTATTTCAATAAGCAGAATTAATGATTTCAATATTTTACCTCTGTTATATGGACCTCATCAGTTGTTGAGCAGGAAACTTATTTTTAATCTTTGGGATTTCCACACATCCATATTTACTTAGGCTGTAGATTTTAAGATTAGTTACAGATTCCAGAAAACATTTCTCATATTTAAATGTGTATCAGCAAAGTATCATCACAGCTAGGCTACTTTTATATAGAGGCCACTGACTTCACATCAATTGCTTTGGTGTCTTATAATGCACAGCCATAATTAATTTAATTTAATCCTTTATCCAAGTGTGAGCAAACAAAGTTTGCACCTGAAAATATCTTCAGGACTGAATATAGTGTTGTACTACCTTACTGGGGTAAGGTAGTACAACACGGGCAACTCGTAGCAAAGGTGGACCAAGCTAACAACACTCCTATTCCAGTATCTCCCATAATGCAAAACACATCTCCTTGCGGATATGTATAATGTTATGCATTAAGGGATTGGCCACTACCCAGACTAGTTTCGACCTTTATTTGAGGTCTCTTCACTTCTGGACCTGGCTCCCACTGAAGAGACCTCAATAAAGGTCGAAACTAGTCTGGTAGTGGTCAATCCCTTAATGCATAACATTATACATATCCGCAAGGAGATGTGTTTTGCATTATGGGAGATACTGGAATAGGAGTGTTGTTAGCTTGGTCCACCTTTGCTGCGAGTTGCCCAGTGTTGTACTACATTAACCCAGTAAGGTAGTACAACACTATATTCAGTCCTGAAGATATTTTAAGGAACAAACTTTGTTTGCTCACACTTGGATAAAGGATTAAACTAAATTTATTATAGTCTAACCAAGTGAAAAATAAACCTTCAATCAATGCACAGCCCACTTCACACTGATGAGAAGTGGGCTGTATAGGTGGAAATATAGGTGGAAAAACTTCAATATAGGTGGAAACTGGTCTCAGTAGTGATCCTTCCCATGATGAATAGTAATATACATGTCAGAAAGAAATTGTGCTATGCATTATAGTATACTGAGGCAATTGAGAAGTCAACAGCTTCTATTCAACTGCCTGGTTATGAAGTTAGGATTAAAACAAGAATGTAATTTCTTATATAGTATAATTTAATCTGCAAGCAGAGTTCTCCACTCTAAATCAAAGTATGAAACTCAGCTGGCAACCAGGTCCACCAGCTAGGCTTAAGATTTGTTAAACTATAAACTTAAGAATTCTAACACATACATTTTTAACAGCATTACCATTGGGAAAGCATTAAACTGGCATTATGTCTTAAAGGTGAATGTCAGAAGTCCCGATTATGCTAGGTTGATTATAATATCCGTCAAATGTCAACTACTAATATTGCTGTTAGTAATATTAGTGCTAGAGCTGAAAGGCAGCACCAGTTTGCCTATGCGACACCAGCTGAAAGTAACTGATTAGAGTGTATTAAGTTAGAACTGCTTAGAGTAAAATTTTTGTGCATGGTTAATAGGCGTGTATGTGTTTCTTTTTGACTGGTGTACGCATGCACAACTTATGGATACCCAGTATGGAATCACCAAGCAAGGCACACAAGTCAATACATCTTAGTAATAAACTGACAATCTCTTGCTGTTAATCAGATTTTATGAAACAGGCATGTTCTTTGGACAACTGGACATCAGCATCTTTGGACAATTGTTAAACTGCTTTATTGTGATCAAGATGTAACTGGTTTTGATCTATAGAAAATGAGTCGATTTTCATTTTAATTACTATCATTATTCTCCATCCAGAGTCGACTTTTTATCTGATCCAGTAATTGTTTACTTAATGTTAATGCATATTTTAGGTATTTATTTTATTTCAATTTATAATGCAAATTTTTTTTTCTGGATTCTGCAAGTATATTATCTTATACATCATGCTTGAATATTCAATTATAATTGAATATTCTTTGTGCATTTATTTATTTTTTGAAAACTCTTAAAATAAAAAAAATAATAATAAATCTGATAAATGGGCATGGGATTTCAGTATGTGTGATTTTTGTCTTCATTTTTGCATGTTAATTATATCAATAATAATAATTATTATTATAAAAAAAAAGCCTTCATGGAGTTAAAGATTCATCATGGGAGGTCACTGTTATACACACAGTTTATCATATGTGACGTAATTATGTTCACTGTCTCTGAGCTCACCATACTCGGCCAATGCATTCCAATCACTCTCCATGCAAAAACCTGCTCCTCACTCCCTTGTTCACACTCCCCTTATACATCTTCCAAGGGATGAACTCTTGTTCTCTTCCTATCTTCACCCATTCTGTGCAAAAGCTCCCCGATATTAATCTGGTAATAACCTCTTAACAGCTTATATGCCTCAATCGTATCCCCTCTCCTGCTCCTATTCACCAATTTTTACAAATTACATTTTGTCAATCTGTCTTCCTACTCAACATTCCACAGGCCAGAAACCACAATTCTAGCTCGCCTCCTCGTGGTGCACCCTGGGTCATGCTAAAGAGCTAGAGCAACTGGCAGCCAAACCATTGTGCAATCTCCTGACCATATTTACACATGGAAACTCAAAACCTTCACAACAGTTCTTCTTCAAACCAGCTGATAAGGAATAGTGGGCATAATATCCATATCCGCCAGTTAAATGTTGAGAGTATTAGTGCATCAAAATGTCAATGTCTTTCTAAACTTCTACGAGAAAAAAATGTTGATCTACTTCTCATTCAAGAATCACATATCGAAACTGAAGATCAAGTTAAATCTAGAGCAAAAATCCCTGGCTACGACATTCTAGGGATTACTTACAGTCGTAGCTACGGCAACATACCATACGTCCGAAATGGTATTGAGAATGCTGTGCTGATATCTTCTTCTACTGATGACAAAATCCATAAGATTGCTGTTAAAATAGCAGACATTACGATTGCGAATGTATATAAACCACTTGCAACTGTTTGGCCAAATGATATTCTACAGATATACTCCCACCCAACGGCGGGACTTCAACAGTCATCATACTTCTTGGAAATACGATCGGAAGGATCAAAATGAGGAAATATTAGCTGAATGGGCAGATCAACACAGTCTTCACTTGGTTTTTGATGCCAAGGAAAAAGGTACCTTTAAATCAAGAGCCCGGAAAAAGGAATAAAACCCAGATTTGACATTCGTCTCCACTGATAATGAAAATCAGCCTCTACAGACTTTCAGACATATTCTTGAGGTTTTTCCAAATAGCTAGCACCGTCCCATCTTTATGGAATTAGGAGCCGAAATTCCAGTGATAACATCATTTCCTAGACCAAGATGGAATTTCCAAAAAGCTGACTGGGAAAACTTCACTGCAGATCTAGATGCATGCCTCAGAAGAATACACCCAACTTACAAAAACTATACATGGTTCACAGGAGTAGTTATAGCAGTGGCAAAAATATACATTCCTTGAGGCTACCAAAAAGAATACGTGCCTGGCTGGACCAATGAAAGCGAATCCATGTATCGGGAATTCCTTGAAAGTAAGGATCCTGAGATAGAAGGAGAACTGCTCCATAGTCTCAATACTGCTTGTAGGGAAAAGTGGATTCGAATAACTGAAAACATAGATTTCAAACACTTTAGTAGAAAAGCCTGGTTGCTACTTAAAAAGCTTGGTTCAAGTTCTCTGTACCAAAGAAATCTCCTCTTGTCAATCCAAATCAGATAGTTGCTCATACTGTTTCGCTTTCTAGAGCTCTGATAGATAAAGAACATACTAAAGAGGTAAAACGCAAACTAAAAGCTATGAAGTCTTTAACTCAAAAGAATCAACAATTCTCTTTGCCTTTTTCCTATGAGGAAATATCCTCGGTGTTTCAAAATATCAAAATGGAGAAGGCTCTTGGATTTGACAATATTCATAATGAATTCCTGATGCACTGTGGACCTTATGCAAGATCGTGGCTGGTTAAGTTCATTAACGATATACTTGAAAGTGGCTGCATTCCTAAAGAATTTAAAAGGACAAAAATCATTGCTGTGTTAAAACCAGGTAAGCCAGTAGCTATTGTCCCATAGCCCTTTTAAGTGCAACCTACAAATTGTTGGAGAGACTAATATTAAATAGGATCAGTGATAAAATTTTGGCATGTGTTCCAATAGAACAAGCAGGGTTCAGAAGAGATCGCAGCTACACAGATCAAGTTCTCAGCTTAATAACCTACACTGAAGCAGGATTTCAAAGATGCCTGAAGACCACTGCAGTCTTTATTGACTTAACAGCAGCTTATGATACTGTTTGGAGGGAGGGACTCATATAGGATCAGTGATAAAATTTTGGCATGTGTTCCAATAGAACAAGCAGGGTTCAGAAGAGATCGCAGCTACACAGATCAAGTTCTCAGCTTAATAACCTACACTGAAGCAGGATTTCAAAGATGCCTGAAGACCACTGCAGTCTTTATTGACTTAACAGCAGCTTATGATACTGTTTGGAGGGAGGGACTCATATATAAATTTCTTAAGGTCATCCCATGTAAAATATTGGGTAAACTCCTAAACAACTTACCGTGTGATCGATATTTCAGGGTAGTCACCGGAGGGGGCATCAGTAAACAGAGAGCGCTTAAGAATGAATTACCTCAGGGCTCAGTGCTCGCACCACTGCTTTTTAGCCTTTACATCGCAGATATTCCTGAAACAGCTAGCAGGAAGTTTGCTTATGCAGATGATCTGGCTTCAGCAATCAGCGACAAGTCTATAAAAAGAACTGAAGAAATATTGACAAATGATCTGTCGGTTTTATGGCAGTTCTATAAAAAATGGAGATTACGCCAAATTCTGGTAAAACCGAATGTTCTTGCTTTCACCCGAATAATAGACTTGTAAATCAAAAACATCAAAAGAGGAGTGAGACAAGGATGTGTGCTCTCACCACTCCTGTTCAACATATATGCAGAGGTAATCTTTAAAAAAAGCATTGGAAGAATGTCCAGAGGGAATCACAATAAATGGAAAGATTGTTAACAACCTACGATATGCAGATGACACCGTGCTAATTGCAGATAACATTATGGATCTCCAAAAACTCGTTGACAGAGTATACATAGAAAGCCAAAGAATGGGAATAAATATAAACATCAACAAGACAAAATACATGATCATCAGCAAACATCCAGCCTCATCAATGAAACTGACACTCAATGGGAAAAATATTGATCAAGTGTCAAGACATAAATATCTTGGTTGCTGGCTTAATGAATGGTGGGATCCAGAAATAGATATAAAGACAAGGATTGAAGTTGCACGGCAGTCCTTCATGAAAATGAGAACACTATTCTGCAATAAAGACCTAAACATGGAAGTCAGATGCCGAATGCTGAAATGTTACGTGTGGTCTATTCTGCTCTATGGAGTTGAAACATGGACATTGAAGGCGACAACCATCAAGAAAATCGAAGCCTTTGAGATGTGGCTATACAGAAGAATGCTAAAGATATCATGGACAGAAAAAATTACCAATGAAGATGTCTTAAAATCCATTGGCAAAGCTAAACATCTTGTACAAATAATCAAGAAACGAAAAACATATCTTGGACACATCATGAGAAACAGCAAATACCAACTTCTACAAACTATTTTGGTAGGAAGAACTGATGGTAAAGGAACTAGAGGAAGAAAAAGAATATCATGGTTTGACAACATCAAGACGTGGACAGGCAAGAGCAGTGCACAACTGCTCAGATTAGCACAAGAGCGCAGTTTGTTCGCCAAGATGGTCGCTGACCTTCGATAGAAGATAGCACAATAAGAAGAAGAAATCAAAAACCAGAGATATATGTTGATGGAACATTAATTTTGTTTAATCCAACACCTAAATATCTGGGAATAACTCTGACATATAATGCTCAACTTAACTCCACTCTGCGTTTAATAACGGGTTGCATTAGGAGTACACCCTTAAAATGGCTCTCCACTTTGAGCCATATTGCTCCTCCGGAACTGTGACGACAGGAAGCCTTGCTCCGTGAACATAAAAGAATTTTAAATAACAAAAACCTCCCAATACATGAATTTATTCCAGATACTTTATCTAATAGACTAAAATCCAGAACTACTACAATAAAAACTGCCCATAATCTTCTTAGCTAGAATGACAGTATGTGAGTAGGTGGGATGTACTGTCATTCCAAGCACTATCACTTGAAGTTCGTAATTACATAAACATCTTCCAAAAACCATCTGGATTTGGCCTGCCCAGGAATATATAGACGACGGCTAACAGGATTCATACAGGCCATGCTGTATGTGGAGACTTACTTTCAAAGTGGGGTAAGATACCAAGTCCCCACTGTCCCTGTGGAGCCGAGACCCAAACCATTCACCATATAGTACAAGAATGTGAGCTGACAGCATATCCAGGTGACTTTAAGGATATCTTTGACCTATCCCCAGAGGCAATCAACTGGATTAAAAACTTAATGTTAAAATATGATTAATGTTCTGAATGTAGATGATTTTCTTTTTTTTTTAATTTATATTATCATATATGTGTGTATCTTATCTATATTCATGTGTATTTTATCTTATTGTCTTTTAACCATGTGTACAAGCCATACGATAAATAAATCCACCAACTCCTGCAAATTGCATTTTGTCAATCTGTCTTCCTACTCAACATTCCACAGACCAGAAACCACTTTAGTCAATTGTCTCTGAACCTTTTCTAATACATCATCTTTTTGAAAACCAGGTGACCAAATCTGTGCACAGTAATCCATGTGGCCTAATCAAAGCCTTATACAAGGGAACCATAACATCCTTACTTCTAACAGTCAGTGCCCTCCAGATCATTCCCATTATCCGCTGTGTTGTCCTCACAATGTTAGTAATGTGTCCCCGAAATTTAGGTCCTTGTCTATGATCACTCCCAGATCTCTTATCTCCTCTATCACTTCAAAAATATTTCCACTGATTGTGTACTCTATATCCCATCTCTGCACCAACTGTGTACTCTACATCCCATCTCTGCTTTCCAAATTTCAAAACCTTACACTTTGCAACATTGAAATGACATCCCCACTCATTTACCCATTCAGCCAGTGTATTCAAGTCTTCTTGCAAAGCTAAAGCATCCGCTCTACTCCTGATAGCTCTTCCCAACTTTGCATCATCTGCAAACAACTGCATATCACCATTCAGACCTCTCCAAATATCATTCACATACAAATTACACAGCAATGGACCCAAAACAGATCCTTGGGGTACAAGCCATACGATAAATAAATAAAAAAATCCACCAACTTCTGCAAATTGCATTTTGTCAATCTGTCTTCCTACTCAACATCCTGCAGACTACTAGTAACACCTCTAGTAACTTTCCTCTTCTGTGATATCGCTCCTCCATAGACAACTCGCCGATAACTATCAGACAGCCAATCTCCAATCCAGTGAACTAATCTACTGTTCAGCCCCATCTGTTCCAAATTATTTACCAGCTTGTCATGTGGCAATTTATCGAATGCCTTTGAAAATCTAAATATACCACTGTATATGCAACACCCTTATCTGATGCATTTGTTACTTCATTTAATTAAAAAATATAAAGCTCAATGATTTGACAGAGTCCGACTTTTTTTTTTTTTTTTTTTTTACATTTGACAATATTTATTTTCATAACAAACTGCATAATACCATTATACACATCCCCCCCTCCATATTTTTTTAAAATCAATCCCAAATGTTAGACCTGAATCAAGACTTGATTCAGGTCTATAACAAAAGTGCTGAGTGTGGTCTCAAATGATTATAGAGAGGAAAGGAATCTATTAATGTGTTTCTTGAAGGACTGAGGATTGTATTCATTAGGAGAAACATGGGCAAGATTGTTCCTTACCACAAATGGAAGATAAGTTACTTTGGAGATGAACCATATGTTGACCAGCAGCTGTCTAAGAAAGAAAGAAAGTAGGAATGGTGTGGCCAATTCAATGAAACAGAGTCTGTGGAAATACCCAGAAATAAGTAAATATATATGGAAAAGATGGCCAAGTAACCTGGCTCTACAGGAAACCTAATTAATGTTATACCAGAGTAATTAATCTATCTGCATAGTTGGCTATGTCTGTCATTCTCTCATCAGATTTCAATCTAGATCTTTTAAACCAAGTGCATTATCATTACTGAATAAACTATGAAACTCTCACATATGAAGTCGGTTAATGGCCTATTACACACTGTGGAAACCCCCCCCCCCCCACCTGCAACACGAATGTTATGTAAATATTTTGAGAGAAATTAACTGGTTATTTTATGAAGCTCAAAATAAAACTTTTGATCATAAGGATGAAAATTTAAATTGTAAAAAAGAAATTTACTCTGCAGAAAACATTTTAAGTGTACCTTAACAAAAGCACTGATAATGCTACAAAACAGACTAAAGGAATATGCAAAATAGAAATGTGCCACCTGTCTTGCACATCAAATAGAATTTTTGAATGTTAAATGAATGACCCACTGGAAGTGATGGAGTAAAGTAATATTAGAAAGTAACATTACTATACGAATGCATAAGAGAATTAAATTGCAGTTTGGTAAACAGGAAAGTAAATGAGAGGTAGGGGAGAATATAAGACAAAAGCTGATGAAGGATCTTACTGGATTTTTTTTCTCTTTTATTTTTTTTCATATAATGGCTAAATATGCTACAGGGGGGAAACAGTCTGAATGCATGGAAGCCCTAATCCCAAAAGACGAAAGTGAATGAACTCAACATGGCAGAAATGACGCTACTGCCTAGAGGTTGATTAGCACAGTTAAACTAAGTTAAGGGGATAATAAATCCCGTATTATTTTACAGCCGGGTACGAAACTCGGAGATCAAATATGGCTGTAAAATAATATGGGATTTATTATCCCCTTAATTTATGTGGCCGGAAAAAAAAAAATAGCCTCTTGGCTCTTTATCGTAACACAGTTAAAGTTTCATAGACAACACAATACCAGAAGAATTTCATGAACAGCGAGATACAGCTTAAAAGAACTCCACGCTTCGTCTGAAGAGACGTGTTTCCAGATTGTCTAATATTTAGCCAACTCCGAGTACTAACGTATTGTAGGTTTACGTTTTGTGGGTAGCATTCATGTATGTTTTGGATATAACATACTGTACTTTTGTATCACATGAAGTATAGTACTATGTTCTTGCAACTTCTGTCACAATCTGCATTACAAAATTAATAGAAAACTTAAAATTTTAGAGGAATCGGTTTTTAGAACTTCACAACATTAAGCTATTCAGATGCATAATATCAATCACCTACCTATTCCTACCTGTTAACTGCACACGATAAAATAATCATTTTTTTCTTATTTTTTTTTATCGCACTTCAAAATGAAGTGATGAAGAATTGCTTTTCATATTTTCATTAATTTGGTTAAAGCATTTTCTTAAAAAAAAAACATTATTTTTATTTGTTAAAAAACACACGCGAACGCCGAAAACACTAATAACCAATAAACGGAGAACACACACGCACATGCATCGTAACTTACAATTTCGACTGTGTTGCCCTCTCTCAGAAACCCGAAAAACCAATTCCACCGGATTTGGTCTAAGCGAAGAAAACTGGATCGGGTGGTTGATCATTAATCAACAACCACCAGAACAAAAAATCCCAAAGAATAAATTCCACTGGATTTCCTCATAAGAGGTGGAAACAGAATCCGGTGATAGATCATAATATTAAACACCATCTAATTATTACGGAGTTTATGTTCCAGGAGAAAGAATAATTGGAAGACACTTCTGCTTCTTCGTCTGTGATCTCTTCTGCTTTTAAGCGTCGAGAGTTTTCCAAAGAGATTTCTATGCCAAGTCTCGTTCATTTGCTTCTTTCCAGTTAATTCCCTTCTTTTCTAATTTATTCTTTCATTTCCGTTTGCCGACCTTTCCTGGGCCTGCCTATTTTTCTTTTCCCTATTTTCTGACTTTCATATACAGTTTTTGCTATTCTTCTTCCTTCTTTCATTGAATAAGATTTCCAAACCACTTCATTTGGACTTGTGTTAAGAATTGGCGCAGAGGTGCAACTTGAAGGTTGTCTCTTATAGTTTGATTTCTTATTCGGTCTAATCTTGTCTTTTGCACCACTTTCCTAAGATATTTCATTTCAATTGTTTGTAGTTTATTTGCGTTTCCTTTCCTGTTATTAAATACCAAGACTCACAACTGTATGTTAATGTTGGTACAAACACTGAATGGTACCTAGCCATTTTGGTATTCTGGGTAACTCATTTCTTATCTAAGAATAGCCTTTCATTGCATAGAATAGCTTTGTTCCTCCAGTTATCCTGTTGTTAATTTATGTATCTAGTATACCATCTTTTTGTATATATGGTCCCAAATATTTAAAGAAGTGAACTTGTTTCAGTTGACGATTCTCTATTTTATTGTGTGTTTTGATTGGTTTCTAAAAATGATCATTGTTTTAGATTTATTTATGATCATATTCCCTTTCTTTGTTTCTTTGTACCAAATGTTAACGTTGTACTGCAAATCTTCAGCTGTATTTGCCAGAATCACTACATCATCCGCAAAAGCCATATGTGAAATCCTGGTTTCTATCAGTTTCCTATACCCTAGATGGAACTTTTTTGTTTTTGTTTGGCATGCCTTTAAAATTTCATCCATTACTATAATGAAAAGAAGAGGGCTGAGGATACAGCCTTGCCTCACTCCTATATTTCTTTCAAATTCTTTTGATTTATTATTACAGGTTCTTACATAATTTTTATTACTTTTGTAGAGGCTTTGTATGGCCTCTATTAAGTTAGCTTGTACCTTGTTTTTCTTTAGTGTTTGCCATATTAAATGTCCGGGAAATCTAAATGAATATACAGGTTTTATTCTAAACTCAAGTTTTTCTATTTCTATCGATAATAAAAAAGCGAGAATAAAGTTTGCAGGATAAATAAATATTCAACAATTTGAGAGTCATTCAATCCTATGATCAAGCACTATGACTATCGTTTCCTACAATATTTACTAAAATCAATAAGCAGGCTTTTAAGCATCTTTACAAATACTTAATAAAACCTATCTGCACTACTGCGCACAGATCTGGTCATCTGGATTTCTTGGAGGATGAAGAAGCAAGAATCCTGTGTGTGGTAAGGACTATGGAATGCGCGTTATGAAGATAAGTATGCGTATTTACAGAAACTGGTTAATTGGCAAAAAGAAGGGACGATATGATAGAGCCATGCAAATTACTGAGGCTTTTACAGGATTGATAAGGAGGATATTTTTTGGAAGAGGTCTAATCAGAAAGAACAAGGAATCATTCCTTGAAATTTAGCAAGGGTGTGAGAACTAAATTTCTTACTTCGTGAATGGCGAATGAGTAAAATAAGTTTTCAGTGCCGGTCATGAGTGTCATGTCGGGGAATAAGTTCAAAGCAAAGTTTGATATATAGATACTGAATGAATTTGGATAGTACTCAGCATAATATTTAGGTCCTCTTTAAATGAGTATAAGGACACTAAGAGTTTCTGTGCAGTTGCCTATGAAATAATAATAATAATAATAATAATAATAATAATAATAATAATAATAATAATACTTTTCATGGATTTAGGCCTACAGTGACTGTTGAATCTATCTCTTTAGAGGACGTTCTGGTTTTCTTTTTCCTAATGGTTTTTAATTTAATACTTGTTTTAGTAATCATTCTGTTTTCATTCTTTCAAAGTGTTCCATCCATTTATCTTTATATTTATTTTTTCAATATTGATTCTTGGTTTAGTTGTTTCATAATTTCTTTTGTGATCGAATAAAGTATACTTTCCATTTTTATTTTCTCATAAACTTCATTTCAGCTGTTATTAATCTTTTTTTGTCTTTTTGTTTTATAGTCCAGATTTCACTTCCATACAATAGTAGGGCTAATGTATTATATACTTTTCATCTGGTTTGTTTTTGAACTGGATAAGGTTTAAATACAGAGTTAATTACGCCTGTTATTTTTAAACATTTCGCAATTTTTAGATTTATATCTTTTTCATTTGCATATGTAATCACATATCCTAGATAGTTAAATGAATTCACCAGTTCTAAAATCTTGTTATCTATTACTATTTTGGTTCTTATTGGATCTTGTCCTTTAAAGTCCATCGTTTTTGATTTTTTTTTTTTTTGATGCATTGATGCACTAAAAAATTACCTACTTAGAGGAAGGAAGTTGATCTCTTAATCTGTTAACGTTCCCGAGAATTGTCATAACTCTCACTGTCATGGTTTGGTAGATCTGTTTTATGGGTGCTTGATTGATTTGTCCAGTTTGAAGTTTGAGGATAAAAAAGTGAAGTGCCTTTCAACAGTTTCAGACATGACTCAGCCATTTTCGGTACCCATTCTACTCACCACAAATGGGGAGGTTGCATTTATCCATCCTATTGTCCGATCATTTTAAGACAATAACAATAGTTAAATGCTAAACTTCTGCAACAAAAGAACAATAATTAAATTCTGTGTTGCTCAAAATCATAAATGCAACAGATTTTATAGCCAGTAAAGTCTGGAATTCAGATACGTGAAATACTCTAAACTGACAGCTTGCATTATAGAACTGGTTATATTATACAAAAAGAAACGTAGTTGTGGTTGTATGGATTCACAGACGAAGCAACTATACATTTGAAGGTATAGTTGCTTCGTCGAGTTTCTAGTAAGAAAAGCTCTGCGATTTCAGTAGGATCCTGATTACTCATCTCCAGATGGAAACAGATTCTTCACTTCTTAGACGGGAATCGAACACATTTCAATCCAACCGGAGGCCATGACAGATTCCGATTGAGTTATAAAGGCTTCATATGGATATGATATTCTTTAATTCCTCCCATTCAGCAAATTAGGCTAGTCCTAACCTTTTGAAGACTTGAGTAGCCAACTTTACCTTCAGCCATCACTAATAGCTGTCCCAATGCTGTCAATGATTTTTCTAGGAATGTTAGGATGAGAGCATTGCATGCAAGGGTAGTTCTTTGCCATTCTCTCTTCCCTACTTGGTGGTGCCTAACTGCAACAACATATTCACAGTATAACTTCAACAGCTGGCCGAGAGATTATCATATATCCGTTCTCCAGCCAAAAGGCTGCAGATTCGAATCCCTGCGTGCGCAGCGATGATTGTGATTGTCAGCTAAAATACTAATGGTGGTAGTGGTGGGCAGCAGATGGCGTTGGTGTAGATGATGGAGTTCGCTGTAGTTGGTAGATCGAGTGGTGGAGACGGAGAGTTGTACAGTAGATGCTCTCCCTCGATGAGTCTTTGGACTACTTGAAGGTGTCACATAAGAATAATAAATTTTTTTAAACATTAACATTAATATTTTATTTATCATCTTACAGAGCATTTACATATATACACCTATTTACATAATTTACATATTAGAAAATTTTTTTTTGTAGTGAATTTCATACAAATTGTTCCGTTTTTTGTATTCTAAAATGCGTTAATGATAGTTACTATGGATGGTAATTTATAGTCTGCAATTGGATGAGGTTACATTTTTTTAACAGAGTTTATAGTATAACAGTTAGTTATATATATTTTACAATTTTTGCTTTTTAATGTTTTTAACCACTGTAACTACAGCACTCAATGTAATAAATAATTCCCTTTTTTTCCTTCTTTCTGTTGATCTCAGTTGAGATGTAATGTCTCAGCTAGCATCCTCGATATGAGTTTATCTGAGGATGACACCGGTTAGAAATATGTATTTATTTATTTATTATTGATTTGATTGCTGTGTTGGAAGTAGGCTGATGTTTGGGAGGTCAAATGAATTATCTGAAAGGTCTGATCAAGGTGAAATTACTGGTATGTTCTGGTGTTATTGCATCCGTCTTGGTGGTTCACATTCATTTTTATTGTGGTCTTCTTTTTGAACTAATTAGAAGACTTTTTTTTTTCACTGTGGCAGCCTTTCTATGTCTTCTGAGCTTTTAATTTGTATCAGTTTTGAAGTTTGTGACTTCCTCAAGAATACTTTGGCATATCTGATCCACAAAAATTGGTAATTTGTTTTCTGTTTTTGCTTTTTTTTTTTGCTTGGTAAAACAGATTCTGGTTGAATGTGTTAAATATTCGGATAGGAAGATTGGTATGTTGTCTTGCAATGTGTTCAAGTCCTTGTCAACTGATTTTTTTCTGTCTGCTGGCTTTTATGAGATAGTCTCTTGTGGACTTGGTTGTAAGACGAACTATGACTGGTGTAAGTCGTGACAAGCCTTGTTTTTTGTTCTTCCTAGGAATCCGATTTACAGTCTGAATGTCGTTAAGCTGTAGGGGGATGTCAATTGTGGCCTAATTTTAAAACTACGTCTCTGAGGTTTTCTTTAGGTGCAGTTTCAGAAAGACCGTTTATGATAAGATCTTCTTTATGTTGTTGCTGATTTAAACGTTCGTATTGTAGTTTAAGAGAATGAAGTTCTTGATGGAGTTCTGATGTTTCTTTCATCAAATTTAGTGCATTAATGCTGATTTTGATGTCTTTTACCAACATTTCTATCACTGCTAAATTATTATTTTTGATCAAATCTTCATATTCGCTAGATTTTTTGGTTATTTGTTCGTTCTGTTTGTCGAAGAGTTCTTGCACAAGATCAACTAAGCTGGCTATTATAGTCTTTAGACCGTTTTCTATTAGTATATTTAAAGAGTTGAATTATAGGACTCACCTGCATTTTTCTATCAAAATATCTTTCAAAGAATCCTACTGCATTTCGTACAGGTTATTTGATTTCCATCGGACTATAAATCCTCCAGGCAATTGATACACTTCATGACTCACCTTTCTTCTCATGAGTAATTGTGGCATGATTATAAAAATGGCGACGTCCTTTGTTCTTTGCTCGTTCTTGACAGCGGTCCTCTCTGTTCACTTTTCAACACTTCAAAATTTGGTTTCTTCTCAGCCGATATCGGTGAATTTTATATCATTATCTTCGACGTGACTGGTTGAGTTACTTGGGAACACTTTCAAATTAAAAACAGGAGTTGGAACCACTTTAAAACTATAAAAAACGGGGGCAGCGATATCACCGTGTGCCCGTATATATGCTTACACAGTGCCCTAATAATAATAATAATAATAATAATAATAATAATAATAATAATAATAATAATAATAATAATAATAATAATAATAATAATAATAATACTGTATAGAAAGATGTGTTCTGTGGTCAATTTTCTTGAGTAGGCATGTTCAAAATCAGAATTTTTGCAACCCAAATTTCTGCAACCCACACATCTTCAATCTGTCCTCATAGGGAACATCCTGGAGATTGTCATCACCTTTGTCACTCATCTCTAAATCCCTTCCTATTTGGCACACTTTTGCAATGTTTTCTGAATTTCAAGCCCCAGTCCACCTTCTCCAGAAATTCTCACATCTTGTGAATTTCCTGCGGTCCAGTCTACTCCCATTAACGTAATCCACAGTCTGTAATAATTTTACCTCAAAGTGCATAAACGTCACACATCTCTACATTAAACTTCAAATTATTATCCATATTATCTTTAGTAGCTACTGCTCTCCCCAGTTTTACATCATTAGCAACAACTGAATATATCTTTCAAATCATTCCCAATGTAATTAATGTAAAAATTAAATAGCAGGGTTTCAAGTACCCAGCTCTACAACACACCACTACTTTGCTTGCCTTCTCCCTGATTCGACACCAGCATCTACTACTCTTTGAATTATGTTCTTCAGCCACCCACTTATCTATGTCATTAGCTTTCACATTTATTCTAATTTATGTAATAGGATTCTGTGTAATATCTAGTCAAATCCTTTTTCAGACTTCATTAGTAACATGGTTGCGATTTTCTTTCAAACAACTCAAATATAACTTATTAAAATAAAGTAAGTAAATTTAATAATCTACTTAATTTATTATAGAAAGAAAAAAAAATCCTAAAGCAAAACCTATCAGAGAGCTGTGCTGTTTGCCATATACCATTTCCCTAATTCTTCTGTTAAACAAGTGCTTTGACCACCGCTCCTGAGATCTGATTGGTCTATAATTAGTTATTACCTCTGCGTTGGATTCCCTTTTATGCAAAGAAATTATTTTGCCTCTTTTAACTCTCTTGGTAAATTTTCATAGCTGATAAACTGAACATCCTGGTGATAGGTAATTCTTTTGCATCTTTCTGAAACACGTCAGCAGTATTCTGTTTTTTTCCCATATTCGCATTGCGATTTTGTTAAATTAAAATGACCTCTATTCTCACGTAAGACTTTGTTATTTGTCTCGGTCATATTTCTACTCAGACGATATTCAGATATCACTTTTCGTAACTCAAGAGATCCATAGGTAGCTAAGCTAATTTGTTTGTTTCTCTGTCACTTTGCACCTACCATCAGCACTCATTAAATTATTCATTCCATTGTCATTCTTCCTTTTACTTACCAAGTAGTCAAAGAACTCTTTTGGTTTCCATTACCCTGTTCTGCTAATTTTCTCCAGAATCTAATTTTGCTTCGTATATATATATATTTTATTTATTTTTTTTTTTGTCATAACGGTTACTCTTCTGGTCTGTGCTTGCACTGCTCTTGAACTTTCTCATCGCCTTCTACTGATATACCTCCACAACATTTCTTTCTCCCTGCAGCTACTTCTGAAAGACGCAACTCGTTGTAGGTTGAGTCGGAAAAAACTCCTTCACGTGACCTGTACAATTTTTCATGCACAGCATCATTTCCTTGTAGTCCTTATATCATGGCACTACTGCAACTGTCTCCTAAGTTTCTTATGATCATTGGTTCATCTACACGTATATTGTCAACTGAAAATTGCAGCATTTAGCTGCCTCCCTGTTAAAGACTGCATGATTATCTTGTATAATCAGAGGTAATAATGGCTATCTTGGTTATGGAGAAATCTTCTGATGCTATATTCAAATCAGTACTATTCTCAAATCATCACCCCAAAACATCAAATGCAGTTTCAGTAATTATCTCTTAGTGGGTTTTCTAAATTTCATTCTACCTAGTTATGGCCCTCCCATAATAATAATTACTCTCACTGCACTTATGGGATAATTTGCCATTGCATGTCTCCTGCATCCTCCTTTGCATCCATGATCTATAGTAACCATTTACTACATATTTAACCCTACTCTCCGCTTTCGCACAAGAGATAGCCACAGGTTCATCACGATTCATGTCCGTACCTTTCTTTGGAATTTACACCTTTTCTTGTAATGATTATTCCATTGAAATTCAATATCTGAGCATGGATAACTACAGGTAACCCTCGTATAACGTTAGGTTCTCCAGAAATGCCACGTTATATAAATCGCGTTATGCGAGACTCAGATCACATAGAAAAAGTAGGGTTATGTTCCGAAATGGTTTTTTTTTATTTTTTAAATTATATAAACAACAATGACATATCCAATAAAAAATATTTTTATTTACTTCAGGTAATTCATGTAAGTTAAGAAACCATAAATTATGAAACAAAATACATAGTATATAAACTTATAAAAATACAAATTGTAAGTAAACTTCATTGCCCATAATGCATAAATGTTTTAGGCAAAATAAAATGAAGTACATATTTTAATCGTCATCAGTCTTCAAAACGAACATTTCGTAGATGTTATTTATTTACGAGGGGGCTGGACGTCGTCATCACTTGAAATGTCTTGGACATCATTTGTCTAATTCTCATTGCATACTTCGGCTGGTTTATTATCAAGAAGTCAGTAATAAGATCTTCCTTACCACAATGCTGCAATTTTTTTTATTAAGTTCATAATATGGAGCTAAACAAATATCCAATTGTCTCCTGAATTTTACGGAGCGCTCCACTGAGGGATCATTATCCATAAAATAACGTCCTAACTTTCTAGTCAAGTCCAGTCCATCTGTTAATTTCTTTAAACTGAATTCTTTAACGGATTCATCACAATCAGAATCTTCGGCAGAACTTTCCCCGCCATTTGGTTCGACGTTGTATATTAAATGTAGCTGTTCCTCTTTATTTAAATCTGTTTCCCCATCAAATAATTCGCTAATTTGGTTTTCAACTATCGCAAAACGTGACCATTACTATAAAAATACATTTTTTACATAAAACAAGCATTACATATTGTATGTAACTCACCAGAAAATAAAGTGCTCAGCTTGAGATGAACACACTTATGATTTTTAATGCGCTTTCTTAGCAGAAAACGAAGACAACGTTCAACAAAAGACAGTTTATACAGTAAACAACTGACGTGCATTCGTGCTAAAGAGCATTTTCCCGAATATAAATTCGCTACTTATCACCACGGAGCCTGTGTAGCTCAGTGGATGTGGCGTTTGCACACCATGGCGCTTGGCCGCACGAAGGAAGACTTGGTTTCGAGTCTGGTCGCCGACTAGAGGAAATTTTTCTGAGCTTTTTTTCGACCGGTTCCCGAGTTAGTCGATCTCTGGCAAGGGAAAGCGGGATTTCCTCCCGGAAACTCGAGTTTTTCGTCCCGTAAACCAAAGAAAATCGAACGTAGAACCCACATTAATTCAGACATTAAATATATTGTGTTAGGGTTAGGGACCATGAGATGGCGGCACATTTGAGCCATCTCTCTTCACTGTGTACTGCTTAATTAGTCATAGCCTTGGGCACGCTATCTCTGATGGGCTTCCAGTGGAGTTTGAACTGCCCACTCAGTCTCCAAAAGTTAAATAGGGCTAAACGGCCGCGCTTGCTCCCTATACGGGAATAAAAAGGCGTTAGCTGATTTTTAATTTTTGATGAGCATTCTTATTGTCACACTCACTTGCCTGATGAGTGCCACACATATATACACATATTCATTCATGGTATTGTTTCCTGAGAGCTGAATTTTTCCAGACTTTGCACTTTCAAACGCCAAATCTATTCAAATGCAATAATCATTTAAGTGCACATACACATCAAGTGCAACCTTCTTTCTACAAAACCTATGATTTGCTCTTAACATAGAAGTTTCTGATCTTAGTTCTCTCACTTCTGTTCTTCTATTCTTCCAGTAACTGAGTAATATCTTTTTTTTTTTTTCATTTTGTACTTACCACATTTCAAATAATTCTGCATATATTGCAAAATAACACCAGGCAGAGAGAAATTAATAGTGCTGTTCAAAGATCATGACTTGGAAACTGGGAAACTGAAATTAGGGCCAATTTATTATGACAATATAACGATTGAGGGTGAATGAATACATGTGGCCATCCCTAAGGTCATTTGTATTCACTCATGGTGTCTACCTTCATCCCTATTCTCTTGACAATTTCTTTTGTGAGTCCTGCAGTAGTTCTGATGCGATTTTGCATCGTAAAATGCTTGAACTTCCGATATACGCTGCCCCAATAGGATTATCTGATGCTTCGCTAGCATAATAGAATAAAAAAAGTACCCATTAATTGATTTCAGATGTATTGCCTTCATTACAAATTGGGGATGATATTTTCATGGTATGAAGCATCCAACCATCCTGTCATTATTTTTTTTCTCTTCAATCTATCTAGCTTCAAACTGACTGTAATATTCTCTTTCTCTTCCTTATGAGCAACTATCTCCCATCTTGCATGGATAATTTCTGATATTACCCATCAAGCTCACCTTTTGTCATTTTAGCATTTTAAAATCCCAATCGCAATTATAATACTCAGATTTTCATTACAGATAAATAAATATGACAATAATTAAATGATATGTGTCGCTGTTTGTCATTTTGCATTTTTAACTGGTGTAGCTAAGGCTCTAAATAGCTAAAGCGATGTGTGCTATTCTGTTTATGCTGTGAGTCACGTATATATATAATTTTTTTCTTAAGTGTGGCATCGTATAGAATATGAATAGCTTCTGGGACATTATTTATGTTTAGTGCAAATGTTTTCGTTTGTAGATATCATTTGTGAGGGAGTTTCAAATGTCTTTCGAAGCGGTGACATACAGGCGTTTAAGAAAGGATGGGATCCAAAGGCTGGTGGCTCTCTATGGGTAACCCCAGGACATATTTTCGGGTGTAGTTCTGATCGTCGAACGTTATATGCTTGCAGTGCTCGACCTACAGTTTCCTCAGATCACATAGGCTGCGAACTGTTCAATACGCCACTATATATCGTTGATGTTTTTCTTGACGAGGAAAGGAGATTACCAGTATTGTATATAGTTCTGTGTAATGGTGATGTAGAAATATACGAGTTTAAAGACACTACTTTCGAATGGATCAATATTGGACATTTTAATTTAAATCCCACAGATTGCATCAATTCTGCAGGAACCAGCAGCGAAAATATAATTTCTTATGTGCATTTTCACAGTTTTCAAAAGGCTGTCTTTTGGTTGGTAAAAAATCATGGTATGTCAGAAGAGTCATGCTATAACTTGTACAGGTGTGCTCTACCAAATCGCTGTGAAGTGGCACAAACACATGCTCAACAGGCTCAACTTTTAATGTATAATTGCCCAGAAATGCACCTTATGTGTTTAGAAAATGGCATATGCATGTGGATTTCGTTGCCTTGTTCCATTAAAATATATATGCTGTGGTTATATTCTTCTCATTTAATCTTATTTGATACAAATGGGAAATGTTTGTGGAGAAATCCAAGAATGGAATATCCAGTTGACTTTTTATCTGTGATGATGAAAAATGTTGGTTTGTGGCAATCTGCATTATCAGTAAGCCTATGCAAGTCATTTGATTCCAACATAGCAAAACTATGCTTTATTTCTGATACCACATTCATATCAATTGGCCATACTGGTGAAATCAGCAATAAAATTGAACTCAAAAATGCTTATTTTGGAAGCATAAATAAATATTTTGTTCATCAGAAATTGTTATTTGAATTTTCAGATTCAATGTGTAGTGTATATAACACATATAGTGGTGAGTGCCTTGAAGTTCTAGATCTTAAAAAGTTCGGAGTGGTGAGAGGAATTTGGTGTCACCAATTTGTTGTCCCACTAATTGGGTTTTATACTGATAATGCTGTTTTTCAGATTCATTACAAAAAATTAAAAGAGTTGCTATCACCTGGCCACTACTTAAGTATTTTAAACTGCACATTTCAGGATTATCTACATTTACTTGCTTTGATAAAGGAACTACTCTGGGGAAATATTGAAAAAGTATGCAAGATATCAATTGCAGAACTTTCAGTTATACTTCAGAGCAAAGGTTTACTGCTTGCAATTCTTCAGTTATGTAGAGAAAAGGGATTAGCTTGTTATGATTTTCCATGGAAAGAGGAATATTTGAGGATTCTACTTGATAAAGAAGTGAATAAAACATTTCCTACAACAAAATTAAACAGACTTTTGCATACCATAGTAGAATGTTTTTGCAATTTGGAAGATGGAAAACGGAAAATAATTCTAGGTGAAACTTCTTGAAACATTGAATCATGGTGTTTTTAAATTAGCTGAAGTTAATTTATAAACATATTGATGTATTTATATTCTAATGAATATATTGCTGTTTTTGGATTCTGAATTATTTGGTTGAATTTTATAGATTTTTATACTTCCTGAAACCTAGTGTTTAATTATTAAAAAAAAAGGGTGATAAATATATATTGTTTTATAGCTGGACTGCAGAATGTTTTGGCTTTGAAATATCAAAAAGTGAAGAGAGAGAGAGAGAGAGAGCTTACAAGATTATAGTCTTCATGAGAGTTGCATTCCTATTTAAAAGATGAACTTGGCACACAGTGCCAAGTATATATATTCACCTTTTTTTTTTTATCAAAGCTATTGCTTAAAAGATATGAAAAATGCATACTGTGGGCTTAGATTGTAATATTTTAAAAAAAGTAATTTAGTACTAAGGCAACTGTCACATGAGGGCTTTAATATTGTAGGATCCCTCTTGGTTTTGAAACTAAAGTTTTATAGGCAAGCATTGTTTTGATGTTTGGCTGAAATAATTGCATTTGTCATCTCTTCTTTTAATAGTTTTTTGATGCCAAAATGAACCTTTTTTTTTTTTTAGTCTCTTTTCTTCATTGCTTAGTTTTTACTGTCAGCTGAAATTATACAGTAGTTGTTTTTCATGAAAACAATATCAATTTTCATTTTCAGAACTGAAAATGTGTGTTTACCTACACACACACACAGTAATTTAAATAGCACAGTATTTAAATTTTTATATAATAAAGTAACTGGTTTAAGCTGTCTTTCATTTGTTCGTCCTTTTTATTGTACTGTCATAAGATTGACAATCTTATGACAGTACTATATTTGACAAATATAGTACAATGTGGATAATATGACAACTTGGTTAAACCACAAAATGGCCAGTTTACATAGGTTTCTTTAATATCAAGTGACATGGTATAGGCAAGTAATCTAACCTCATTAGCATTTACTCAAAAGTTCACTATTATAATAGTTTTAGCATGGTATGCTTTTAAGTAACATTAGTGTATAAATTGAGCACTAATATTATCATAAATCACATCATAATTAAAACTGTGTAGTGTTTTAAATGTATATGTATATCATGACATATCTCTCAATTCAACTAAATAATGTTTTGGTAACTATATATACTGCTTCATTACTGCTGAAAAGCAGTAAGATATCTGTACAATGACAGGTGACAAACGATTTGATTATAAAATAGCATAACATGATAACTTTGAAATCACTGGGATAGGAACTTTAGTGGGTGGATCCAGTTTTTTTAGGCAAACTTGATATGTATGTGAAGAATTAAATTTCTTATCCTTTTATAAGTCATTTTCTTGTTTATCATATTTTTCTTCATTGTTTTGAATAACTGATATTAATATTCAGTAATATCCAGCTTAATGTTACCTCATCTAGTGCTATTTTTTTGTTATAGCTTCTATGCTTGGTTATTCCTTAGAGAAGCCACTACTGCATCATTGCTAACATACAGAAGTATGCTTTCTGCAGAATACATATACACAGCCATTAATTTGGTAAATTTAAATGAGATAAGAGCTTTTGCAAATACCAAACCAATACCACTTTTTTAATGCAGCCAGTAGATCAGGGAGTAAAATTGGAAGCAGGTCGTCCGAAGTTTGCAGAAAATCCACTGTGTGGTCCCTTATCTAGAAATTAGTGATTTGCATTAAAAAAAAAATTAATTTTGTTCTATTGTATTTGTATTTTCGCTTATCCAATAAAATATGTTGTAATGATCCCATTTAGCACTGCTTCAGTTAGCACTTGACTTTCTAGGAACATATTTCAAGTGTTGAGTGGGGTATTGCTGTATTCTGTAACTTAATTTATAGGATTTCATGCGTTGTGTAATAAATAAATGTAAATTATCCATACAGTAAAATTTCATAATTTGGAGTGAAGATTTTCAATACCCATTTTGCTCACATAATTATGTAAACTGTTCAAAGGATTGGCATTCTCACGCATGAAAGGTTATAAACCTGTAGTACATTAGTGCCATGTGCAGGGATTAGATAATGTGAAAGAGACCAAACATATTAAATGTTTAATTGGATCATCCTCATTTCTTGTTTTATTCTATCAGAATCTCAAAATGGGACTTTGCAATATCAAGTCATGGCTTTTTATGATAATTCCCACCTCCCTTCACATGAGGTTTCATGTGTAGATTTTTAAGTGTGTAATTTTAACTACAGGAACTATAGTTTTTATCAAGAATGTATAGAGGTGTAATGAAAATGAATTTATTTAGTGTTCAGGGGTTTGCAGAGCACATTAGATGGAGACTTGTTCATCTGACTTTGCATCTAATTTTGCCATTCTCCTTATAATCTGCTAAAACTTCAGCATTAATTGCACACATTTTTTCTTTGTGTTCTTTATTTAATTAATGACTTTCCTCTAACAAGCTTGTGTTTGTTTGTACACAAACACAGTCTCTCTAAAGTGCACTTGTGAGGATGTTACGGTATATTTTTTAATATTAGTCCTACACATGAGCAGCTGCAAAACATATAGCACATCAGAGAGACTACATGTGCGTGCAAACACACACAAGCACAGTGTAGGCAGTTTATCTTTTGGCTTGAAAGATTAGAGCTCACATTCTGTCTAGGATGCACTAATAATTTTTATAAATACTTTTCAATTGAAGGAGAGTTGGCTGGTCTCATTCAGGTGACAAATTTTTTCCTTCACAGAGTCCTCTATTTGTCATCCTGAAAAAACAGGCAAAACTGGCCAGAGAATGGATGTAATTAACAGACATAAAATATGGCTGAGACAAAGGTCATGGTGGCAATAATTCCAACCAATCTAACATGCCCACACTTTACTCTTTCACTAGTTCAGAGAAGAAAGTGGTATCTGTGATTCTGATAGTCATTTGCTTCTGTTAACAGGGGCAGCAATTAGTTGCTATTCATTAACTAGGGATTCCTTAATTATACAATTGCACCTGGAAATCAGTTTGTTAGTCAGATAACTGAATAGTTGTTTAAATGAAAGGTAGTTACATGCCATACAAGAAGTTAGTTGACACACACTCATTCAAGGGTTGGTTATTTGAAGGTTGGATAATTGAGAGATCACTCTACTTCATTGATTCTTACTACTTCTGTTCTTTGGTACAGTTTCATTTAACAGTATTTTTCATTTATCTTCAGTAACTGTTATTATTATTTCATGACACGTTCAAGGATTTCAAGAACTCTTCATGAGAGGGCACTCCATGCTACACAACCCATTGCCTATACTACTTAATCCTCCATCTACACACTATGCCATCTACTGTTAGTATATTTGTCTGTTAATTGTGCATGTTCTCTGGCTTATGTGTATGCATATAGGATAAAAAAACCTGAGCTTCCAGGAAGAAAAATATCTGGTAGTTCCATATGAGATTGATTCACTCACCTCACCTTCAGAGAAAAAAGTCCGTATAAAAATTCATGTTGTTATCATGAGAAATGAACTTGGGTCTTTTCCAGTTGAAGGATGCAGCATCCAGTGATTCAAATGCACCAATGATGCACTAAATAAGTTATAAATAATGGATTAAAGGTATTGACATTAAATATAAATTAATTTCTCTAGTCCATTCAAGTTATAGTTCTCCATTGTATTAGCTTATACACTTAAGGCTTAGTTGTCAGAGGTAACATTTGTTTTATGCTCCACAATGGAAAAGGGTAGTATTCATAAGAATTGAATTTTTAAAAAAGGTGATGTTTTTTAATTAAAAAATCTAATGGCCTAGAAAACTGAGTATTATTTAACTATACTCAAATAGAAGAAATGAGTGGAAGGAGGGTAATTATTAAGCGTGATTTCAACTATGGTAACATTGATTGGAAGGAGGAGAGGATACACGGGAGGAAAGAATTGGATTTTATGCAATTATTAAGGGATAACTATCTGCGACAGCATGTAATGGAAAATACTAGGGGTCAGAGAGTGCTTGACCTAGTAATTGCATCTGAGAATTTGGCTGTAACGAATATAACTGCATTGCCACCAATTGGTGAGATTGATCATAGGGTCTTGACTTGGGAGGTGACTAAAGGTGTGGAATTTACTATTAAGACAGGGTATATGTGGAATTATCGGGCTGGCAAGTATATGACAAGCTTAGGAGTTTGATTGGTTCAGTGCCATGGCATGTAAAACTGCAAGGGCTAGATGTTGATAGTGCATGGGAGGCGGTTAGGAAGTGTTTGCATGAGGCAATGGCTGACTGTATACCTAGAGTCCGAATAATAAATCAAGTAGGGGTTAAATGGATGAATAACACCATTAAGCTTGAGCTGCAAAAAAAGAAACAACTATGGAGGGAATTTAAGGAGAAAATTGACCGGCAGGCACATGAATGGTATAAGGCGCAGGCCAGAAGAGTAATGAGTGTGGTAAGAAAATCAAAAACAGATTATGAAAGAACATTAGCCATGCAGGCTAAGGAGAATCCCAAAGAGTTTTTTCGATATGTTGCAAGTAAAAGAAAAAAATGTATATGGCAGAATGATTTTAAAGAATCCAGATGGTAGGGAGGTAACCGAATCAGTTGATATAGTTGAATTACTGAGCGAGAACTTTGCAAGAATATATCATCCAGGTGGTGACATTGCAGGAATGAATGAACCAACAGATTATACGGGAATTGTAGTAAATGAAGTGGAGGTGAGTAGTCTATTACAAAACCAGAATTCCGTGTGGTATCCTAATCAGTAAACTGCAACTGCAGCATATGGGGATCGATATAGGGTTGGTGAGATGGATAGGAGGGTGGTTGATGGAGAGATATCAGAGAGTGGTTTATTCAGGAGTAGAGTCCAAAAGGTGGCTTGTGACTAATGGTGTGCCACAAGGTTCTGTTCTTGGACCAATACACTTCAATTTGTTCATTAGCGATATAGGAAAGGATCCGAGAGGAAGTGTTCACTTGTTTGCTGATGATGCAAAGTTGGGTAGAGCAATTGTGAATGCACAGGATGTCAAAATTTTGCAAGATGATTTGGATAGTTTGGAGGACTGGGCTAAGGAAAATGGATGTTGATTTAATGTGGCAAAGTGTAAGGTTATGCATTTTGGAGTAAAAAGATTAGCAGCAGTATACCACATTGGTGGAACCATACTCCAGGAGATTGATAAGGCCAGGGATTTGGGAGTGTTGGTGGATAGGGAGCTGAAGTTTTGGGGACATTGCAAAAGTGGCTAAATCAAATCTCTTGGTTACTGAAGAATACTTTGACGAGCAGAGACAAGCAAGTTATTGTTCCTCTGTATTGAATCTTGATAAGACCCCATCTACGTTACTGTGCCCAAGTATGGGAGGCTGGATTTCTTATTGATGGGGAGGAGGTGGAGAGGATCCAGAGAGGAGTGACCAAGATGATAGCAGGTCTATGGAATGAACCCTATGAGAACAGGTTGAAGATTTGTTGCAAAAATTGGTTGATAAGCGGAAAAGGGGTGATATGATTGAGACATTCAAATTACTGAAGGGTTTCTATAAGATTAATTCAGAAGATATTTTGGAAAATAGGACTGGTGGTGTTAGTACTAGGGGCCATACATGGAAGCTGGGCAAGAATGTGGTTAGCAAAGGTGTTAGAGCTTGGTTTTTTACTTGGAGAGTGGTGAATGAGTGGAATAAGCTGCCAGAGAGTGTTGTGGGTGCTCTGATTGTGAATGAGTTCAAGGCGAGGTATGATAGATACTGTGTGAATGTCGAATAGTTGTTCTTGACATGATGTTAGGGCCTCCCTCGATGAGTCTGTCGACTCCTTGGAGTTACCCGAAATAATAATACTGATATACTGTTTGTTAGGTGGATAGATGATATTGCTTTTAACAAAATAAATAGGACTAAGGAATAGGTAGAAATACTTATTATTATTATAGTATTTGATAGAAAGAACAAAGTATGTTTTTTTTTTTTTTTCAGTTTGAGGAAATATTTTGCTAATAATGCATTATTAGTGAATTAGTTCTTCAGAAGTCTATTTTCTGGAAAAAAATAACTTATTCTGTTTTATTTAAATATATATCTGAAAAAGCAACACAGGATAAGAAATGAGAAACATGATTAATGTGTCTAAACATATATGTTATTATTTAATTCATTAAAGTTTACAGTTAAGTATTTTGAATGACATTTTATTAAAAGTCACTATTTTTTTCTTAATTTTTTTATAATGACAAATGGCATATAAATGTAATTTGTACAACATTCGTGAATGCTTATTGAACTGATTTAAATATCATAAATATCTGTTAAGTCGTATACTATAATAAATGAGTAAAATGACATACAGTAGACAGAAAATTACAGGAGGTTTCAAAATGTTACTAGAATTTAACATATCTCTTATAGCTGCTAGACTACCATTATTATGTGAAGGTTTTATGTCAAGCAAATGGCATAATAAAGGATATATGTGCACAGTTTCAAATTCCTTTCTTTTGTAGTTCTTCTTGAAATCAGGACCACAAGCACAAAAAATGGGTCTCATTGACATTAAATCATTATTATATCCATGGACTCCTGTGATCTGCTGTGCAGATGATCTGTCCTATAATCAAAGGAACACTAATAAATGTGATATTTGATGGTAGAAAATAATTTTTGAAGATATTTTAATTTTTTATTGATAAGTAGGAGAATGTATAAATTGCAGTGATTACATATAATAAAATATATTTGCCAAGAAATTATATTCTTCCTTTATCCAAGTGCAAGCAAACTTTGTGTGCGTTACACTTGGATAACGTATCTTTACAACTGGTCTACTTGTATACAGTGAATAATTTCACATTAATTGTCTTAGTATTCCATAATGCAAAGCACACACCCAAATTTGTATTATAATATTCTGTAACACTATGCATTATAGGAAGGGCCACTACCCAGACTGGTTTCAACCTTTATTGAGGTTTCATCAGTGGAATCCAGATCCTGATGAAATACCAAGGCTGAATATGGGGAAATATGACTTCTGCATCAATTCAACCCTGGTATCTTTTCTGGGTGTGGCTTTGGCTCCCATTGATGAAACTTCAATAAAGGTCGAAATTAGTCTGGGTAATGATCCTTCCTATAATGCATAGCATTATGCATGCCCAAAAGGAGGTGTGCTTCACATTATCGGATACTAAGGCAGTTGATTTGAACTTAAACTTAATTGGTTGATGGACTGAGTCCTTGACTCTTTATCCCTTCATCTGGAGTTTAAATTGTGGGTGATGAGATTATTGTGGGAATTTACCCGCTCATTGTGAGTATTGAGGCTGAATCAGCTTTCTCTTGTGATGGAGGATTTCGGTTTTTTATGTTTGAAACAATCTGAGGGCTTGTAGTCCGCTGCCTGTCGAACTAGCTGATTTGGGTGATTATCCATGATTGTGAAGAATTTCTCTGCAATGCCTGTCATGTAGGTCTTAATATCTGGAAGATTGGCTTCTTGATGTAACTGGATGTTTCTGATGAACCATGGGGCATTAAATGCCATTCTTAGGCATTTATTCTATATTATCTGAAGTCTGTTGATGTTGCTTTTAGTCTTGTGACTCCAGGTTGGAGAGGCATAAGTTAGTTGTGGTCTGATTACCGATTTGTAAAGGAGAATTTTGTTGCTTATGCTTAGGAAGCTGTTCCTATTCAAAAGTGGATATAGCTGTGCTGTGGTCTGACTTGCCTTAGTGGCGACACTATCCATATATGACTTGAAGTTTAGACGTCTATCAAGATGAACTCCCAGATATTTGGTAGAATTGTGCCAAGGGATGATTTTACCAAACATTTGTATGCTTGTATTCGGTTCTGCTTTACATCTGGTGAAAAGTACTGCAGAGCTTTTGTTTGGATTAATTGTGATATGCCATTTGGTGTACCAATCCTCATTGTCTTCAATTCGTTGACTTCTCTCTGCTGCTTGATCATGGCCAAGTGTGGACAGAGGGATCTGGCTATAATTATTGTGTCATCGGCATATAAAGCGGTGATAGCTGGGGACAGTTTGGGGAGATCTGCCACGTATATGGAGAAAAGTAGGGGAGATAGCAGAGAGCCTTGAGCGACTCCGGCCGTGATTCTCCTCTCTGTGGATCTGATACCATTGAGTTTTATTTAAAATTTTCTGTTATTTAGATATGACTTGATAAGTAGAGCTAGTGGTAATGGAATACCAACTTTGTGTAGCTTAAAAATTAGTCCGTGATGCCACACTCTATCAAATGCCTGTGACGTCCAGGAAAACTGCTCTAGAGTGTTGGTGCCATTCATACCCTTGGGTTATATGTTCGATAACTCTGTAAATTTGTGGCGTTGTGGAGTGATATTTCCTAAAGCCGAATTGTTCATCTTGAATGACATGGTTGATATCTGTTGCCTCTTGAACCCGCGTGAGAGAATAGCACGTTTGGCTATCTTACCTATACATGAAAGAAGGCTGATTGGTCTGTAATTTTTAGGAAACTGTGTATTTTTTCCAGGTTTGGGAATTAGGAAAACATCGGCAATTTTCCATCGCTCTGGTAAATAATTTATCCGGAGGATGGCATTAATGATGGCTACCAGATGCATAACCCCTTTGCGGGGAAGTAGCTTGAGCACCTTGTTTGTTATTCCATCTTGACCCGGAGCATTTTTGTTATTTAGTTTTCTTAAAAATGGGATAAATGCAAAAATATAATATCGGTGATATTGCTATTCCATGGATGTGAACCTCACTTAACACACCCGGAATATACGCCCCTGATATACATATGAATGATATACCTCATTCCATTTCCTCTGTCCAAAGTAAGTTGAAACAATGAACTGTTGTTCCCATTCTCCTGTCCTTAGCACTACCGTATCCAAATTAATAGCCACTCTCCAAAATTTAGCATCATCCACAAATATTTGAATTGTTTCATCACCTCCAAATCCCGAGCTATATATATAATAACATCATGGCCTCAGAATAGAACCATGCAGAACTGCTTTCTCACTGTTCTTCAAGATTATTACCCATTCACAACTCGCAGTCATCTGTCAGTCAACCATCACTATGTATCCAAGATTTTATAATTTTAAGCACCTCCAGTTCTTCTACCACTATTTTCACAACAGCAGAGAGTTGTGTCCATCTGGATGATACACACCTGCAAATTGATTGCTCAGTAAATCAAATGCTTTTATTCCTGCCATCTGCAATTTTCATATTTGCCCATTTATAATTATTCTTCTTTTAGCTGTCACATAAAGAACTCCAAGATTTCTTTCGATGCATAACCGATCTGCTCTCAGTTCAGATTTTTCCCCTTCTGCTGTTCACTCTTCTAGCTTTTGGCTTTCTGTTGTGAGTTTGAACACAATGTTTATGCTTGCAACATTTTCTTTTATCACAGCTCCTACTTAACAATGCCATTTATTTAAATCTCATTAATTTTCCTGACACTAGATATTCATTCCAGTGCTTCCTTCAAGCACTCCTTGATCATCCCATGGTGTCCTTCACTTGCAGCGTTTTCAGGTATGCATGTTTTGGTTATGGACCAGTCTTCTGATCTTAAAACTACATCCAGCACTCTAAATCTTAGTCTCTATCACATGATGTTTTTTGTAGTTTCAAAAGTTGCATAAATTTTATCCCTCCAAGTGCACTTTCCTTCTTGCAATGTCTCTATAATTGTCTTATCGAAACTTAATAATTACTTTTATCATAATTATTTTCTCTCTGCTCATTAAGCTAATCTACTGATGCATGTCATTTACATTTAGTTTTCATCCACAGGCCTGTAGCTACAACCAAATATATATTTTGTCCTGTCGGTTTTTTTATCTCCTGACATAACTTTGGATGCCTTGCCTCCTACAAGATTGCTGTTGACTTCGTGCTAATCCTCTAAATGTGTTGAGTGTTGGTTGCAATTCTGCTTTGATCAACAATACACCACTCTCTTGTCTTCTTTCTCCTTCTTGAAAATACAATATTTATCTTCGATTCTGTAACCAGACCAACTCTAAATTTATTTAAATGAAGGCAGTCAGTCATATACCAATCTCTTTGTACTATCAAATTCAACCACATATCCATAAACTGCACACTGTTCCTCCTGTACAACCTATGCACTGACTAAATTTGCTTCTTTCATCTCCTTTTTTTCCTCTCTCTCTCATATAATACTTCTCACCTTTCAAACTATTTGTATGTAACAAAATTCTTTTACTTTTTATCTTTGCATTTTAATAGTGACAATGAAATCATCAATCTTTGCTCCAGGAAATCATTTCCTCGCATTTGTATCAGATACATCCTTGATCATTAAATTTCCATTACAAGACAGATCCTTTCTCTCACTCTTTAAAATATCAAAGAGTATGATGTGTTTCGTGAGGATAGAAAGAGTAAAAAGGGAGTGGTAGTGCTATTGATGATAGAGAAAGAGTTATGTCAGAGTAGAGATGCAAGAGGGAAATAGTGCCAGTGGTTTTGAGGCAGTGTGGTGTGAGATAGAGGTGAATAGAATGAAATACTTGGTTGGATGTTGTTATTGACCTGGTAATGTGGATGGTAGTGACTATGAAATGTATAATCAAATTAGCCAAGCAAATAAGAAAAGAGTGATCATTATGGGCGATTTTAATTATAGCAGTATAGACTGGGATGATGAGATAGCAACTGTTTCTGGAAGTAAAGAAAGCGAGTTTCTTGAGTTTTTGAGGGACAACCACCCCAAACAGTATGTAACAGAGGGCACACGAGGATTGAGGGTCTTGGATTTGATCATCTCATCAGAGGATAAATGAGGTGTCCAATCACCCACCAGTTGGGGAAAGTGACCATGTAGTGATTACCTGGGTGGTTGCCACCAGTGTGAGGACCTCTGAGAAAAGGGTATATGTGGAACTACAAGGGGGGAGGGGTGATTATGAAGAGCTCAGGAGGCTGCTTGCGAGTGTAGCATGGAATGAGGAGTTGGCTGGAGAAGAGATCAGTGCAGCTTGGGGGATTTTCAAGAACTATCTAGTAGAAGCAATGTCTAAATGTATTCCAGGGGTCAGAAGGTTAAATAATCAGGTATGAAATGGATGAATAATGAAATTAAGCATATTTTTCCAACCAAGTCACCAGGCGAGGTGGGTGACGTGGTTGGTAAGGGTAGCAAAGGTGAGGTATGAGCAGCAGTTAACTAATGAAGCCAAAAAAGAATCCTGGGAAGTTCTTTCGATATGTAGCCAGCAAAAAAAGAATGATAATGGAAGAATGACATTGATTGGGGAAAATGGTAGAAAGACAGCTGTTGTAGAAGATACTTAATGAACATTTCATAAAGGTCTTTCAGTCTTGTGAATGCGACTTCATGGAAAGATTGAGAGCAGTTGATGATGGGGAGGAGAGACTTGATTGTAAGTGAGCAAGAAGTGTAGGGGGAGTTGAGCAAAATAGATCTTAATAAGACTGTGGGACTTGATAATATATCACCACATATTCTAAAGGAATGTGCCAGGGAGTTGACATCTGCCTTGACATATTTTTTTAATCTGAGTACTGCACTGGGTCAAGTTCCTAAGGAGTGGAAGGAAGGCAAGATTGTGCCACTTCATAATGGTGGTGATATAGCACACAAGCATCAAATTATAGGCCTGTCTGTGTGTCAAGTGATGTGGTTAAGTTGTTGGAGAAGCTTGTGAGAACTAGGATCCAGAATTGGGTTGACAACAATGGTATTATCTTTGATGGACAGCATGGATTTGCTAATTGAGATTTTGCAAAGGCTTTTGATAGATTACTGCATGATAAGTTGATAGTCAAACTTGAGTTGATGAGGTTGGATATTAGATTGGTGCATTGGATTGGAGACTGGCTATCTGATGGATATCAGCAAGTTGTGTATGGGGGAGCAATATCCCGGAAAAGGAAGGTCACTAGTGGTGTGCCTCAGGGATCTGTTTATGGCCATTACTGTTTAACTTGTACGTTAATGATATTGGCGAAGATTTGGATGGAGATATTCAGTTGTTTGCAGATGATGCAAAGTTGGGAAGAACTATGAAGAGTAGAGAAGATATTGGCCCTACAAAAGACTTGAATAAATTGAGTGATTGGCACGGGAATGGGGATGCAAGTTCAATGTTGCAAAGTGTAAGGTTTTAAAATTTGGGAAACAAAGGTGGGATGCAGAATTTATGATTGGTGGGGATATATTGCCAGAGGTGGAGGAAATAAAGGATCTTGGGGCAGTGGCATTTCTTGGCTTGAAATCGTGGGGGTGCTGCAACTTTTGAAATATACATACACAGTTAATTACCATGGTTATTGTATAATTTATTGTTTATAGTCATGCCACAAGTACCTTTAAAGATTGGAAAAGGACTGCTCCCAGATCTGTTTTTTTAACATGTCCCATACATTCTCAATGAGGTTCAGGTCTGAATTTTGTGCTGGCCAAGGAAGATGGTAGAAGTAGCTGTCATCAGCTCGCTAAAACATTGCTGAGCAGTTCTTGCATGATGGACCATCACCTCCAAATAAAAGTCAACATTGCAGGATGACTGTGATTGGCAACATCCTTGGAGGACACCATACTTTTCAGCAGTATAAGGGGACCATGATACCACCTTCAGAACCTTGAGTTGTGTTTACAAGGCATGCTAGGTTCATTGCTTAATGGGCTCCCATATCTGCCTACTGTGACTTGTTAGATCACATGACTTTTGTCGTCTTCCAGTGTCTAGTCAGGTGTTCCTGATACCACTGCAGATGAACTTTCTGGTTCTTTGCATAAATCAATGGTTTCTGTATAGGCATGAGACTGCAATACCATCTTCAATTCCCTGTATATAATTTGGTGATATTGGTCAGGAACAGTCTTTATTAAATGCGTCAGTCAATTGCTAGCCACAGGAAGTTCTGTTTGTCCGTGCAAGCTTTCTCAGACTATGGCAGTCTTGTTCCTGACATTTTGTTAGAAACACAGTTATGCCTCTTAGACAAGTAAAGTAGGTTGTTTTCCCACTGATTAAACACCCAGGATATCACACCTTTTAAAAACCAGTCTTCTCTGCTGTTTTCAAAATAGTAGCTTAAGTCAGATGGGCACCAACAATAAGCCCTATTCGAATTCCGAAAGATCCTTGGTTTTTTCCCATTGTGATCAAAACTTGATTAATACTGACAGCAGTATTTCTAAATAGTTTTCTAGAGCAGTGCTTCCCAAACTTATGAATGTATAAGGCCCCCCTTTGAAAAAATTAAAATATTTCATGGCTGCCGTCAGGAAAAAAAATCGTGATAGACATATATTATTATAATATTTATTGTATTTCTATTCAATATAAAACATACACAGAGAATATTGCAAAAATTAAATGACAATATTACATTTTTAGCATCTTACATACACATTTGACATGCCACACTTAGTCTTAAAACATTTTAAATATGTTTTCATTATTTCACGCCCCCACCAACAAAACTGACGCTCCCCAAGGGAGCTGCGGTTCACAGTTTGGGAAGCACTGCTTTAGAAGATGTGGTGATGCACGTGACCAAGTATTTTGCATGTATGCTGCATAAATGACTTACATATATCTGCATAAAGATTTCTAATTCAGTGGTCAGTATGTGTAGAATGCGATGGTTTTTTGGATTTTACCTAGAACAGAAAATATGGTGAAAGGAATATTGTCGAGTACAGCAGAAGAATGGCAACCTCCACTGTTGGTTGAGAGGTAGCACATTTGAAGCTATCTGGTCAGTGACAAATGTCAACAGGATAAAATACAGAGTTGGACAAAATAATAAAAGCACTTGTAATATATACACATATTTCTTTATTAATATGGTGTTAGACCATCTTTTGTCTTCAGTACAACCTGAATTCTGGGTGTGGACTCAAGTTTGAATAGTTTCTGGTGGAATTTTGTACCATTCTTGAAAAACATTTTCAGATTGTTTTAAAGACATTGGAGGTAGGAATGTGTTTTTTAATCTCTTCAAAACTAACCAGTGGTTCAATAATGTTTTTAAATCTAGTGATTGTGCCGGCCAGGGTAGATGAAGTTCATCTTCATTCTCTTCAAAGCAAGACTGTACACTCCAAGCTGTTTGAATGGGGGACATTGTCATCTTGGAATACTGTATTGTTTGGAAATAAGTTTGCATCATGGGATGCATTTGATTACCCAAAATGCCCAAATAATCATTTACAGTAATTCTGCCATGAAAAGTAGAATACCACGATATTGCCTCACAGAACTGCCCCTGTGCTTTAGTGTTGAAACCACTCATTCCGGATTGTAGGCTTCATTGGGTGTTCTCTAGACGTAAACTCGTCCTGATGTAGCGTTAAGGTCGAGGTCTTGCCTACATGAAAATCCAGGCCTTTCTGTTACTTTGTTATATAAATTGTTCAAGGATTTTCGAATGAATAAGTAGTTGGTTTCATATTGAGATGGGGAGGTTTTGTCCTCCTCTGAAAATGGCAATACGCTCCATCTGATACTGTTGATATACTAACAAGTATATCCATGTGATCACCTAGCCTTGGAAGAGCTAAACCCATAGCAGACTCGCTATGGGATTAGCTCTTCACTCAGTTTTTGATGAGGTTTCAGTTTCTTGTGGGAAGCAAGCAATCTTAAAGGAGGAAGGGCGAAATTCTTTTAACTTGTGCGGAATTCTGCTCTATCAAGATTAGGTTTTTAAGAGCCAGATTGCTTGGTAATAATTGGCCTTAAGTTCACCTCGGCCAACTTTAGGTGCCTGATTAGAACTTTAGTTCCTTGTCTTGTGCGTTAAAATTTTTTAAACTAGTCTTTCTATTTCACGTACTGTGACAAACTGTTTTTGTGTTATGAAGATGCTGGATATAATATCAGCAAGTGATGGTAGACTTCTGTTTCCATTTTTTGGAATAAGTTAGATATAAGATTGCTGCCATGTATTCAGATAAGTGCCAGGCTGCCAGCTAAGTATGAAAGATTGTAGAGATGATGCAGACAAATGTTAACTCTGGAGAACAATGTTTGAGAACAATTGGAGAGATGCCATCAGGACGTGAAGACCTTTTAGTGTCCAAGTTATAAGTTGGAAGAGATAGCTACATTACTTAGTATGATCCGTAATTATATTAAACACACATTAATCCCATTCTTTTTGTTTGATATATAACTATTTGCTATTACTTAATTCATCGACTTAAATATGTTTACTTACCAAATATATGGAATATCCTTCATCTGGAATAAGAATAATTGGTGGTATTCTTCTGTGGTTTGTGTAGTGGAAATGACGAGGAATGTCTTCTTTCTTGTAAACAGTCACATTTGGATGAATGCCATTCAGTTTGTTGAAAACATATGTAATGTTTTTAGGGAAGATGCCCGTTGTAGTACCCTGTTCTGTAATTATTTCAAAATCACTCTTCTTAATGAATTTGTTCAAATAGATTGTGTGGTTGGCATCATTAGAAACGTTTGCCATTCCATGATCACTGACTACTATAATATCAATTTCTTCAAATAGGTTCCTTTGTTTAAGTTGGTTTATAAAAGATCCCAGAATTTCATCAACCCTTTTTACAGCACGACCAACAGCCTCACTACCTGCCCCATATTGATGCCCACTCTTATCTGGTTCTTCAAAATATCCCAAAGCTAGGTCTATCCCATCAACAAGCCACGATATGATTTTATCGACTCTTTCTTCATAAGGAACATTACCATCATAGGGAAAAACATGGTCAGCTGTCACATTTTTTAGGGTAACCTCACTTCCGGGCCAAAAATATATTCCTGATGTCAGTCCTTGTAGCTTGGCAGTAATCCAAATTGGCTCTCCACCATCCCACCACTTTGGATCAAGTGTACTCATTTTAAAAACTTCTTTGAATACTGGATCATACATTCTATTTGCAATAATCCCATGACTCTCTTCATACAAACCTGCAATTAAAAAAAACTGTTAAGTTTCCCTTTTCTTATTTGTACAATATTTATAAATAGAAATTATAACACATAGCATTCTTATATTCGTATACATTCTCCTACAACATGCAGTGGAGCCTATGATCACTGATCAAAATATGCAAAATATACACACTTGTTCAATTCCATCAAACATGCCGATGTATAGATATATAATGGTGAAACGATATACACTCATGAGCCAAAATATTACGTTACAGCCACCTACCTATCTAGGAAGCAAGTTGGACCTCCTTTGGCCGAGATAACTGCTCACACCTGTCTTGGAATTGATTCCGTTAGACTATGGAAGGCGTACTGAAGTATTTTGAACCAACTAAACAAAATATCATTCTTGAAGGCAGCGACCGAGCGAAATACTGGCAGCGACTGGCTGATGTGCATTCCACATGATCTCATAAATATTCGATGGAATTCAAATTAGGAGAAATAGACGGATATATGAGCACACAAAATGCTTGGATATGTCCTTCGAACTATGCTTGTGACATGAGGCGTTATCTTGCTGGACAAGTCCAGATCCATCGGACCACAGTTACTATGTAGGAGCTTGGTCTAAAATAATCCTTAGGCAAGTATAATTAGCGATCAAGGTATGTTCAACGGATATGAAACCATTGTAATATATCAGGATACTGCCACCACTGGCCAGTTAGAGGCCAATTGTTTTTGGACGGAAACAGATTGGATAGTCAGTGTTTTAGCTCATGAGTGTGTGTGTGTGTATACACAGCGTAGATGCTGGAACAGCAGAAAATATTCCGAACATAATAGGATGCCATGTTGCAGGACTATCTGTTTGGCAAATTGTTGACAACTTGGGCCATCCGTTCAACAATCAATGATTACATACTGATATGGAAGTGCATGTAGTCAACTGCAAGTACTACCCGCAATGGACGATCCGCCACACTCACCGAACGTGACCGTAGGTTGCTGCGACGGATAATATGTAAAATCCGCCATTCGTCTGCCGACACATTGAATGCAGAGTACCGGGCATCGACTAGAATACATCTGCACAAACACATTCAGACCTGATGCTCAACATCAGTTTCTATGGTATAACCGCAATATGCAAACCCCACATTACCCGAACCAACGTGCATGTGCAAAGAGGATATATACAGTGGGACGTGGAAGCTTGGAAAACTGTGTTATGGAGCGACGAATCATGCTATACTCTAACGAGCAGATTGAAGGGTGTGGCGGATGCCCGGTGAACGTGTTTTACCAGAGTGCGTAACCCCAGCTAGGAAATTCGGAGGTGGTGGTATGATGGTATAGTCCCATTTTTCTTGGTTTGGTCTAGGAGCTGTGTTTGTGATGCCACGAACATTGAACTCCGAGCGGTATCTGAACATTCTGGACAATGCGATGCTTCCTACTTTGTGGAGTTTCCACAGAACGTAATATTATCTCTATCAGCAAGAGAATGCACCATGTCATAAGTCTGCTGCTGTAACTGCGTGGTTTGTGGACATGAACGTCACTACACACTTGACTGGCCACCACAGAGCCTTGATGTCAACCCTATTGAACATCTGTAGGATGAACTGGAGCGTCGGGGTGGGAATTTTGGACAATTCTTCCTGCAGGCATGTAATGAGATCTTGGGCTGTTGTAGGGTGGATATCCCTTGAACTCTACAACAGCCCAAGATCTCATTACATGCCTGCAGGAAGAATTGTCCAAAATTCCCATTGATCACTATCGTACACTTGTGGAAAAGTATGCCCCGTACGATTGATGCATTCATTACAGTGAAAGGAGGTCTTACATGTTATTAAGGTGGTCCCCCCCCCCACGGCTGTTTGATTCTCACACTATGGTGTCCGTTGACTTCTTCCCATGCAGTGTGTGTGTGTATATATATATATATACAGGGTGTTCGGGATAAATTTGACATATTTATAATTAATTATAATTTTCCATAAGTTACATGTATTAACACACACTTCTCTTCATTTAAAAGTTTGGACCCTTCTTCATTCATATACAAGATGTCAGAAAGGATGGATAGCTGGAACCCACCTGAATCATGGAAGAGAATAACTTGTATCATGATGATTCGTGCCCGCCATCAAAATAAGGATATTACGACTGCTGCCCAATGCTCCCTGAATACAGTAAAAACAATCAGGCATGAACTAGAGACTTGCAATGGTGACTACGAGGATGTAGCAAGAAGAAAGATCCCTAGCAGACGATCTGATTGCGTTCGTACAGCAGAATTCCTCGCAAATCTGCAGGAACAGGTGTTGAAGAACCCTGGCATTGGAATTCGGGCTTTGTTCGTGGAGTTGCTAACTGTAGTCAAGCCCTGGATAACAAGGGTAGCCAATGGTAGGCGTATGTATGGCAGCAGGATTCGGCCCCTTGCCACACCTCTGGGAAAAGTCAAAAATGGTTGTCTGAAAATTTCTACGACTTCACCAGTCCAAATGTTTGGCCTCCAAACTCCCCAGACCTTAACCCCATGGATTATTTTGTATGGGGCGCAGTTGAAAAAGACACCAATCGCACTTCCAGTAATACAAAAGCCCAGTTAATGGATAAAATTAAAACAGTTTTTGCGGCCCTTCCCAGGGAGACTGTAGCATCAGCTTGTTCGAGGTTCCGAAGCAGAATTGAAGCTGTGATCGATGCTAATGGTGGTTATTTTGAGTAAATCTTGTTGATAGTATTGTAATTAACTCTGCCTGTAATGTTTTTTTGTCAATTCATTAAATTTAATAGATACAAAGAAGATTTTCTTTTTCCTTACGAAACTGTCAAATTTATCCCGAACACCCTGTATATATATATATCAACATTAATCAACACATATATATATATATATATAAATTAATGTTGATTAATCTCGAACTGAATATTTTCGTTGTATTGACTTATTCTGCTTTCATAGCAAATTATCTTTTTTTTCCCTTTTTTTTATCAACATAATTCTTTGTTTTAATTCTTCTGACACTTGTATAAGTTTTCTAGATTGCTCTCGATCTTGTCCTGCTTAAGTTTTTCTTGTTTAAAATTCTTTAACTTGTTAACATCTGTCCGATGCTTGTTTATTTTTGATTCTGAGCGTAATTTCCATTTTAGGTGCATCTTTTTGGTTTATCCGTATTGTATTTTATATCCAAGTTTGTTTAACTACAGCTGCCACACATGTACAGCAGTAGCTGATTTGTTTCTCTAAATGTTTTTGTAGAAATCGCTTCTATTACCATATTGGTGTTGATTAATACTGCAGCTAGATCTTGTCTTCGGCTTTGTTCAGTTTCAGTAGTTTGTTCACTGCCTTTCTCAGGTGTTCTGCATTTACTCCACACTCACATCTCAGGTCTTAATGTCTAGCATTTAAGTAATCCTGTTGGTTATAATTTGGATTATCTGTATTCAAGAAATTTTCTTGAACTGTTTCATCATGAGCCTTTCAACTGCCTCGAGTTCTTGCTGGGATTCTGTGGCAATTTTTCTTTGCAATTCTTTAAGTTCGACATCAGTGAGATATTTTTTTTTTTACAGTAAATCTTCGTTTGTCCATCAATCGCTGCTCAGTGACTGCAGTATCAGGGAATTTTTGTTTCTAAATATCATACATGTGCTTTTATATCTTCTTGATACTGGATTCGATTCATAATAAGCTTCCATAATCATCTTGTATCCAGAAAAAGTCAATGTCTTTTTTGTTTTGATTACTCTTCTTCCAGTCGCATCGCAGTTCTTTAGTTCCTGAGCAAGAGAGTCTGAGTCCTGTAGCCCATTTATCTTCTTATGCCCAGGATCTATAGCACCAAATGCGGTCCTTGTTGCCTCGGGAAATGCCCGATTCGGTATGGACAATTTGTTTGTTTGTTTCTTTCTTCCTTCTATTCATCAATTAAAATATGGGAGGGTGAGGTACACTTAGTCTGGATTGTCTTCTAAGACCTATCTGGCTTGGGGAGCCCTTCCGATAGCTAGTATCCTCAGAGTGTGCAAGCCTCTCCATTACATCATACAATCCACACCAAAAATATTTTGTCTGTTAACTGCGTCTTTAGGATTAAACGGTTTCATACGAAGGTAGCAGAGTTTTTTTCTTTTTAGATACTTGGGTTTTTCATCACACAGGATAAGAAACTCTCCAGAAAGAGCACATAAAATTAATCATAATACACTGGCTTCGAACCAAACAACAAAAGTGTGAAATGATGAGTCATTTCACATCAGTCACCTAAACTGAATGCATTCATGTCGACACGGAATATGTGAATAGTACGTTTTCAGAAAGTAAAGGTGAGGTAATATTATGGGTAACACTAAGGCAATATTACGTATTAGTGCATGTTACTTGTGCATGAAATCCTTAACAAATCCCATTCTACAGAATTCTATACTGATAAAACTTTCTGCTACGGACCTCCGCCTGTATCAGCACGACATGGATTGTTATATCAAGCTCATGGTATTAAGTGTTAAGGACAATAATTTGGAAATTCTTCTTCTGTTTGCCCAAGGCTTAGTCCCAAACCAGTTGACAACTCTGGCTGTTTTGTACCAGCAAATGAAATCTAGCTATGTTTTAGTTAATAAAATCAGTTTGAGCGAGTTACACGAGCTGCTATTTCAAGTATGATATCTTGCTAAGAATGCAGTACAGAATTGTAGCAATCGTTAACACTTCCGTTTGTGCATAATGGTCATCTTTTGCTAGTCGCAAATCCTATCCGTAATGTCTTATGCCTAAATCGATATTTCTGTGTGTAAATGGCATGCTTTCTCTTGGTTTGCCTTGTTGCAATATAAAAAATCCGAGTTTCCGAATGGAAACCTATCTCCGCATGACGCCGTATTACTCACCTTCAGTTGGAACACCCTAATAAAGATTTTGTTTTGAGTTCTAGAAGGGATTTGTCCCGCGAACTTTCCAATCAAAGGACTTTGTCGAAACCAACTGAGCTACGGACGCTCTGGGACGAAGATAATCAAGTATATTTCATTGCTTTCAATCTATAATCTCATCTTATTTCTCGAAAAAATATTTCGAAGATACTCAGATCGTTTCCTTAGTTCCCTCTTCTTTGGTTGATTTACGCATCTAGCCTTTCCTGTCACCAACAGATCACATGCATGGCATATTTAGTCTCTAAAAACTTTGGACATGTTCTTTCGTTCAGTGTATTATTTCTTGCGTGTATACAACACTATTGTTTTTCCAAAGTCAATGACCTCCGTTGTACAAGAAATACATCAACAGTCCTTTTTCTCCTTAATTATTTGCTCACAAAGTCACTGTTTTGCCACCCCTGACTGATAGAGTTGGAGAGAGAGAGAGAGAGAGAGATTGATAAAGAAATTAAAACGAAAACTATATTTATAGATTTATTTCTTTACACTGTGTCTTGCTCAGTCGAAATATATGAATCAGAAATGAAACGAAACTAACAGAAAATTTACACAATTTATAAATAGCACTGGGAAAGTCGCTTGCCAACAATGAAAATAATGACTAAAACTGAAAAGATAATGATTAACTACATCATTATTATTATTATTATTCTTATTATTATTATAAAAACCTCCATGGAGTCAAAGACTCATCGTGGGAGGTCCACTATTATACGCACAGTTTATCATACCATGCCTGCCTTAAATATATTCACTGTATCTGCGCTCATGAAACTCTCGGGCAATGCATTCCAATCACTCACCACTCTCCATGCAAAAAACCTGCTCCTCACTCCCTTGCTCATACATCTTCCAAGGGATCACCTCTTGTTCTCTTCCTATCTTCACCCATTCTGTGCAAAACCTCCCCGACATTAATCTGGAAATAACCTCTTAACAGCTTATATGTCTCGACCATATCCCCCTCTCCTCCTTCTATTCACCAATTTCTGCAAATTGCATTTTGTCAATCTGTCTTCATACTCAACATTCCAGAGACCAGAAACCACCTTAGTCAACCGTCTCTGAACCTTTTCCAATACATCTTCATCTTTTTGAAAACCAGGTGACCAAATTTGTGCATACTAATCCACATGTGGCTTGATCAAAGCCTTATACAAGAGAACCATAACATCCTTACTTCTACAAGTCAGTTCCCTCCAGATCATTCCCATTAGCGGCTGTGTTGTCCTCACAATTTTAGTAATGTCCCCAAAATTTTAGGCCATTGGCTACGATCACTCCCAGATCTCTCATCTCCTCTGTCATTTCCAAAATACTTCCACCGATTGTGTAATCTACATCCCATTTCCTCTTCCAAATTTCAAAACCTTACACTCTGCAACATTGAATTCACATCCCCACGTATTTACCCATTCAGCCAGTGTATTCAAGTCCTCTTACAAAACTACAGCATCCGCTCTGCTCCTGATATCTCTCCCTAACTTTGCATCATCTGCAAACAACTGCATATCACCATTCAGACCTCTCTCAATATCATTTGTATACAAATTAAACACCAATGGACCTAAAACAGACCCTTGAGGTACACCAGTAGTAGCTTTCCTCTTTTGGGATCTCGCTCCTCCATAGACAACTCGCTCATACCTATCAGGCAGCCAGTCTCCAATCCAGCGAACTAATCTACAGTTCAACATCATCCGTTCCAATTTAATTACCAGCTTGTCATGTGGACATTTATCAAACGCCTTTCCAAAATCTAAATATACCACTGTATATGGAACACCCTTTTTCAACGCACTTGTCTCTTTATTATAAAAAGTAAGAAGATTGCTAAAGCATGATCTTCCTTTAGTAAACCCATGCTGGCCACCAAAGAATATTTTTCTGTTCTCAACCCAATTCTGAATCTTGGTCCTAACTAATCCTCTAATACCTTAGTCACAACCCCCAGACACACAGACTGGTCTATAACTCAAAATCCTACTCTTATCACCTCCCTTATGAATTGGAACGATTTATCCTCTTTCCATTCCTTTGGAACTTGACCCAGTCAAAGACTCATGTTGAAAAGATATCTAAAAGCTGTTAACTCTCAGGCTCATTCCCTCAAAACATGTGGTGAAATAGCATCAAGTCCTGTAGCCTTATTTACATCATGTGAATTTTAATTAATCATTACACTTATCAGTAAAAAAAATAGTGATTAAGCATGTAAAGTGGGATAAAAAAAGTTAAGGATACGTCATTATTTTATTTTATTTAGTTATTTGCATTATGATGATGATGTCATCAATTCTTTTTCCCTTTATCATCAACTTGAATTTTTGGGGAAAAAAAAAATCGAAAGAGGAAGAGTGTTGTGGTTTCAGGGACATTCCGTGCTAAAAATCTGCGACCATGTGTGGTCATAATTTCTTACATAGACAGAGCAGAACAGGGCGGAGACGGCTCATAGGCACTGCAGAACTGCAGCACCCCCAATTTTTTCGTTATTATTATTATTATTACGGGCAACTCCAAGGAGTCGTTAGACTCAACGAGAGAGGCCCTCATGTCAAGAACAACTATTCAACATCCACACAGTAACTATCATACTTTACCTTGAGCTGATTCACATTAAATTAACTTGCTAACCACACTCTTGCCCAGTTTCCATGGATGGCCCCTAGTCCTCCCACCACCACCACTGTTCTGAAAAATATCCTCTGAATTAATCTTATAGAAACCCTTCAGTAACTTGAATGTCTCAATCATATCACCCCTTTTCCGTCTATCAACTAATTTCTGCAACCCACAAATCTTTAACCTGTTCTCATAAAGTTCATTCCATTGACCTGCTATCATCTTGGTCACTCGCCTCTGGATCCTCTCCACCTTCTCCCCATCCAGATGAAACCCTGGAGCCCAGATGTCAAGATGGAGTCTTATCAAGGCTCGATACAGAGGAACAATAACTTGCTTGTCTCTGCTCGTCAAAGTATTCTTCAGTAACCAAGTGATTTGATGAGCTGATTTAGCCACTTTTGCAATGTGCCCCAAAACTTCAGCTCCCCATCCACCAACACTCCCAAATCCCTGGCCTCGTCAATCTCCTGGAGTACAGTTCCACCAATGTGATATACTGCTGCTAATCTTTTCACCCCAAAATGCATAACCGTACATTTTGCCACATTAAATTGACATCCATTCTCCTTAACCCAGACCCCCAATCTATCCAAATCATCCTGCAATATTTTGACATCATGTGCATTCACTATTGCTCTACCCAACTTTGTATTATCAGCAAACAAATGAACAGTTCCTGTCAGATCCTTTCCTATATCGTTGATGAACAAATAAATAGTAGTGGTCCAAGAACAGAACCCTGCAGCAAACCACTAGTCACAGGCCGTCTTTTGGACTCTACGCTTGAATAAACTACCCTCTGATATCTCTCCATCAACCACCCTCCTATCCATCTCACCAACTCTATATCCATCCCAATATGCTGCAGTGTATTGATTAGAATTCCATGTGGTATCCTGTCAAAGACTTTAGCAAGGTCCAGCAGTACCACTGTAAACCCATTACCCTTATCCAGTTCAGCCATCACTATGTTATGAAACGTGAGAAAGTCCGAGGCATGATCTACCCTTCACAAAACCATGCTGTCCCCTATACAGTATTCCATTTTCATCTATCCATTCCTGTATTTTTCTCTTGACTACTTTCTTCAAAACCTTGACAACGACTCCTGATATGTTGATCGATCGGTAATTTGCAACAGCAATCTTGGAACCTGCTTTATATAGTGGAACTATTTTCCCCTCTTTCAACCCCTCGGGACTAACCCAGACCCATGACTCAAATTAAACAAAATGGTCAAGGGCACTGACAATTATTTAGCTGCTTCACGTAAGACCCAAGCTGGTATATCATCCAATCCCACAGATGTATCCACATTAAGGTTTTGTAATTTACTATTCGCTTCCATTTCATTCACATCAATTACCGTATAGGCTATTAGTTCCTTTATTCGTGCAATATCATCACCTGGATGATATACTCCTGCAAAGTGCTCGCTCAGTAATTCCACTATTACAACTGATTCAGTTACCTCCCTACCACTGGCATTCCTTAAAATCATTCTGCCATATACATTTTTTCTTTTACTTGCAGCATATCGAAAATCTGTTTGGGATTCTCTTTAGCCTGCATGGCTAATGTTCTTTCATAATCTGTTTTTGCTTTTCTTACCACACTCGTTGCCCTTGTGGCCTGCGCTTTATACTGTTCATGGGCTTGCAAGTCACCTTTCTCCTTAAATTCTCTCCACAGTTGTTTCTTTTTTTTAGAGCTCAAGCTTAATGGTGTTATTCGTCCATTTAATCCCTACTTGATTTACTAGCCGGACTCTAGGTGTACAGTCAGCCATTACCTCCTTCAAACGCTCCTTTACTACTTCCCATGCACTATCAACCTCAAGCCCTTGCAGTTTTACATGCCATGGCACTGAACCAAGCAATCTCCTAAGCTCGTCATACTTTCCAGCCCGGTAATTCCACATGTACCATTTTTTAATTGAAATTTCCACAAACTTAGCCAACTCCCAGGTCTAGACCTTATGATCACTCTCTCCAATTGGTGGCAACGTGGTCATATTCATTATAGTCAAATCCTCAGATGCAATTACTAGGTCAAGCACTATTGAACCCCTAGCATATTCCATTACATGCTGTCTAAGGTAGTTATCTGTTAATAACTGCATAAAATCCAATTCCTTCCTCCGATGTGTCCTCTCTTCCTTCCATTCAATATTACCATAGTTGAAATCGCCATGATAATTATTCCCCTTCTTCCATTCATTGCATCTATTTGTCTATACATACTATCTCCACCATCTCTTCCATCACCTGGAATAGTTGGTGGAGATAGTTGTTCCACTAGTCTCAATCTCACACCAAATACCCTCAAATGTGCTCTCTTCACTATCCTGCAGTTAAACTTCAATTCTCCTTGGCTGCAGTTCATCAGCTATCATCAACAACACTTCTCCCCCATTCTTTTCTTTCGTCTCTCCTAAACACCCTATGCCCTTCACATTCTATCCCACTAACTATATCATCTTCTGTCAGCCATGTCTCACTAATGCCAATAACCTATGGCCACGAAGAGCAATAAATAAATAAATAAATATATATATATATATATATATTATTATTATTATTATTATTATTATTATTATTATTATTATTATTATTATATGGGGAAAGTTTTTTACCTTGGGGATAATATATATTAAGGATACCAAGTAATTTTATAAACTTGATTTTTTTACTCCTTCTCCCAAGTAAGCAAAACAGTTAAGTTTGCGCCTGAACGTAGTTTAAGTCTAAAGGTAATGCAACACCAGGGCAACTCGTTGAAAAGGTGGAAAGCTCTGATCACTATTCTTAGTATTTCCCATAATGTAAAACACATCTCACTAAGAGATGTATACTGTTATACATTATGGGTGGAGGGTCACTATTCAAATTTTCTTATTCAAAGTAAAAGCACCTTGTAGCAACTTGTATAGGTAAAGTTGATAAGGCTCTGTATTACTAAAAATCTTGGTATTTCAGGGTCTAGCTACTCACTGAAGAGACCTCAAAAAAGGTTGAAACCGGTCTGGGTAGTGACCCCCCCCCAACCATAATGTACAATAGTATACATGTCTTAGTGAGATGTGTTTTACATTATGGGAAATACTAAGAATATTGATCAGAGCTTTACTCACCTTTACAACGAGTTGCCCTGGTGTTGCACTACCTTTAGACTTGAACTACGTTCAGGCGCAAACTTAACTGTTTTGCTTACTTGGGATTAGGAGTAAAAAAACCAGGTTTATAAAATTACTTGGTATCCTTAATATATATATATATATATGGAAGAATGATCATTAACTCGGTTAACATACATATTTTTATAAAGAATTGAATGACTAGAACCGAGATTTAAGTAAAAAGGTTTTAATATAAATACAAGACTAGTTTTGGCTTAACAGCCTTCATCAGGTGACATTATAAAAGAAAGAAAAAAGAAAAAACACTAAAACACTGAAGCTTAAATAAACTATGAACATCATAGAGAGAGTCTCTATACATAATTTACACTAAATCGTTGTGGTTGTATTTAAAGCTGTTCTTTCGTTAGTTGTATTGTTGGGAAAGTGCGTGCTAGTAGCATCTCGTGAACGCCAGTACATGATTACAGCTGAATGACTATATGGGAGGCTGTAGCTCACGTTATTATTTAGATGAACAGGATTGAAGATGATTTCTCTAGATTCCACGATTTTCTCTCTAGTTCATCATTGCAACGGAAGATGTTAGTAGATTTTTCCCAGCAGACTTTGTGACTTTGGTTTTCCTCATTAGGATTAGCCTAGAAAAGGATATGACTAGATAATGCATTGGCTCGCTATCTCTTGTAAGTAATGTCCCTCATGTGTTCTTCCATACGCAATTCGACAGATTTGTCTGTCTGTCCAAAATAAGGAATATCACAATCACACAATATTTTATATACACCAGGGGATTTGAGTCGATGATGACAAGGTGTTGGGTGGCTTATTAAGAAACGGATCTTTAGAAGTGGAGTGAACAAGGTTCTGATATTGTATTTTCTTAGAACTTTTGCTAATTTATGTGAAACTGTACTTATGTAAGGAATAGATATATTGTCTTTGAATCTATTTGTTTCTTCTGAGTGACTAGGAGGATTAAGAAGGAATTTTTCAATGATTCTCATGGAATATCCATTAACTTCGAAAGAAGTTTTCAGATAGTTTATTTCTGTAAGTTTATTTCTTATTTTGGGCAGACAGACAAATCTGTTGAATTGCGTATGGAAGAACAGATGAGGGACATTACTTACAAGAGACAGCGAGCCAGTGCATTATCTAGTCATATCCTTTTCTAGGCTAATCCTAATGAGGAAAACCAAAGTCACAAAGTCTGCTGGGAAAAATCTACTAACATCTTCCGTTGCAATGATGAACTAGAGAGAAAAATCGTGGAATCTAGAGAAATCATCTTCAATCCTGTTCATCTAAATAATAACTTGAGCTACAGCCTCCCAGATAGTTATTCAGCTGTAATCATGTACTGGCGTTCACGAGATGCTACTAGCATGCACTTTCCCAACAATACAACTAACGAAAGAACAGCTTATATATATATATATATATATATATATATATATATATATATATATATATATATATATATATATATATATATATATATATATATATATATATATATATATATATATATATATATATATATTCTTTATATATATATATATATATATACTGATAATCGGCTTTTACTCGGTTGTTGTAAAATTCAATATTCAATATTGGCTTTCACGTGAGCCTGCACGCACACTTGTAATAAACAATGGCACGCCTGTTAGAGCAACTTGAAAAAATACAACGTTTTTTATGTATCAATTATGTGTGGCAATTTTTACGTGTAATTTCCAATTTGTTTTGATACTTCAAAATTTTTATTACTATTCTTGTCCTTTAAGAATACCTGAGGAAGGCTGTTTTATATATATATATATATATATATTAATTTATTTGCATATGCTTGTTATATTTAATTTTATCATCAATTCAATGTAATTCTCTTATTTCGTATAAAAAATAATAAACATCCATCTTGTATAGCATTATAGGAGGACGAAGAACGTAGCAGTACTGTGTATGTATTTACCAAAAAAAAAAAAAAAAAATCAGCTAACGCCTTTTTATTCCCGTATACGGGAGTAGGCGAGGCCATTTAGCCCTATCTAACTTTTTGGAGACTGAGTGGGCAGTTCAATCTCCACTGGTACCCAATCAGAGACAGATGGCCCAAGGCTATCACTAATTAAGCGGTCCGCAGTGAAGAGAGACGGCTCAAATGTGCCGCCATCTCGTGGTCCCTAACACAATATATTTAATGTCTGAAATAATGTGGGTTCTACGGTCGATTTTCTTGAGTTTACAGGACGAAAAACCCGAGTTTCCGGGAGGAAAAACCTGCTTGCCCGTGCCAGAGATCGACTAACTGTATTTACCAGTGTCATATTGCTACACGCTTGCGCGTGTACACGTCATAGTGAGATGCGAGCTATTAAGCGTAATGCGGCGCTGTTCGACTGTTGTTTATATGCAGTTTGCGGCAGTAGTAGTGCTTATCGTGTTTACTCCATCTCTTTAAATGGACATTACAATTAAAGGATTAATTGTAATGTCCAAAAATTGTAAACCATTCCTTTAATTACAATTCAATGAATGGATTTTATTTGTAAGTAATTTTGAATTATACTAAACTGTATAATTTTATCGATAATAAACAATATTTTTTCATGAAACAAAACAAGAGGAATATATTTTATTTTTAAGTAATTTTGAATTATACCAAACTGTATAATTTTATCGATAATAAACAATGTTTTCACGTTTCATTTTTTTAAAAAATGTTTACTATAATTTTGATATTTTATCCAAACACGTATACACTGTACTTACAGTGTGTATGTGTATTTCGTAAAGTTGCAGCACCCCCACGATTTCAAGCCATGAGCCTCTACTGGTGCAGAGTGAACTGAAATAGCATGCGCAACAGATGTCACTCCACTTTGGAAATGGAAATCCATTCGAATATTTCTGTTCTGGTCATTGTGCATGTTATCTAAAACTACTTTCCTCAGAAAGTAGTTTTAGATAACATTTCGATAATTTTACTGGCAGTTATTTTTAGTTTATTGTTAGAAATTTATTGAAGTGTGCCGTTTTTATAATGGAGGAAATTTTCAAAGACAAAGAACATCATCACAGTTTACAATGATTACTTTTCAATAACGTAGCTATTACTTTTATATAAATGGTTAATAATCCAACCGATTTCAATTTACCTAAAATTTAGTAGAAAGGCGATTTCATGTAATCTTATTCGACTGGAAATTATTCTATAACGTTCATGCATTACGTATACATAGAAAATAAACAAATTAATAAATAACATAAAATATGATACGACGGTGAATGGCCACTCGAAATTTTTAGTGTTGTCTACGGGACATTTTTCAATGTCTCTTTTTTTCTCGCTGCGTTCTAAGTCATTGTCGCAGGCCTCTCTCTCTCTCTCTCTCTCTCTCTCTCTCTTTCTCTCTCTCTCTCTGGAAACACAATTTCACACAACACAATAATTTACGGTAACCTTGTAAACTTTCGTCCATTTAAGGTTAAAGGATGGTGCTACCAACTCCCTTTGGAGAATAATAGTCATAAAAGATTTAAATAGTCATTGAGGATTTCTCTCTACTTATTATATTTGCAAAAGTATTCAACTTGTTTGATAACTGATTTTTTATAATTTTTTCCGGAATTACAATAATTATTTAAATAATTAAATTATTATACTTTAATATTTAAAACTAATGTTAAATCAAAATTATTAAATTAAAATTTTAAAATTAAATTTTAGTTTTATTAAAGCGTTGGGCTCAGTGGCAATCTCCACCTAGACTGCTATGTCTATGTTTAATAATAATAATCAAAAAGTGCATTTTCTGGCCGATTTTTACCTTTTATTCATGATGAAAAACTCGTTTCGGGAAGTAAAATCCCACACACACCGTACGAGACTGGGTAACTCACAATCAGTTGAAAAGTCCTTGTTCTACACGTCCTTAGCGGGATTCTACGTGTATGTCTTTCCAATCAATGGGTAATTTTAAAAATTATATGCTGCTTAAAATAACAATATTTAACACCTATCATAATTTACATTATGCGCGATAAATAATGATGATGATAATAATAATAATAATAATAATAATAATAATAATAATAATAATAATAATAATAATAGCTAAAATGTTGTTTAGCTATTTAATTTCAGGATAATTTGATGGTAAAATAATAAAGAAACAGATGTAGAAATATAAACGTTACCTGTAGCGATGGTGTAGTGATCTGGAAATGTTTTCGTCAGGAAAGCTGTTTTGACACCCGTCTCGGCATGCACACCCCTTGATAACAAAATATCGAAGTTTGGAGTTGGAAACATTTCCAAGTAATCCCAGCGAAATCCATCAAAGGAGAGAAGTAATACTTGACGACCTCCATTTTTTCCTGTGCTTTCCGAACAGGGAAATAAAAAAGTGGCGAGAAGTGTTAGGACGAACGTAGAGCGCGCGACTTCCATTGCTCTTTAGCGAGTTTGCGAACTGCTGCGCTGTCGGCGACGGAATCTTTTTATCCGGAAATAATTGACGAAATATATGAATGGTGTTATCGCTCTGTAATCAAATGCAGTTCTTTGGTCTAGTATAACGCCGCTTTTTTTTTCTCTCTTTTTCTTCGGCAGGCAATTAATGAGTGTAATTACTTAACTATCACTATGCATATATATATAGAGAGATACAGAAATAAAAAACATTAAAATGCTATTATAAAGCGAACTCCTTAGTTTGCCGTATAATCACACCGAGTTATATTTAGCATAAAGGAAATTGTTGCAACTAGTGATGAATCGGGGAAAATTCCGATTTTATTTCGAAACAAAGGCTTTCATAACTGTATTTTTGATGTATCTTCGTAAAGTTAAATAGGGATTGAATACAATTTCAATTTTCATCTAATCCTCTTTAAGCTTTGTATCGTTTTCGTAGATAATAATGAATTTTAATTTCATTTTCAGCTTATTCGGCTTAGTGAGATATCAACGTTTTATCACAAAATAATGCAGAAAGTTGACAACGATACAGTGCAGATTATGCGAACTTTGTGAACTGTCTCACGAAGGATATATCAAGTGATAAGAGATATAGATACTTTACAATACTACAATGTAGAATATGTGCCGAACAGCAGTGCCGTAACGAGGGTGTGGAGAAAGGGGCGCCCGCCACGAGCGCAACTAGGTTTGGGACGCAAAATGTAAAAAAATGTAAAAAATAAAAATAAATAAATAGATATAAAAGTCCGCTATTTTATATTGTATTTTTAAATTTCGACAATACGCCGCTTTAGACACACAAATTCTGCAACACACTGCAACTCATTTTGATGCGGTTAATATAATAGTAAGTATTTAACATATTGCATTTAGTAAAATTTAACTTGTTACATTTAAATTTTTCAAAATTTTTGTCATTTTTGGTTAGGGGGCACAAGTTAGACACTTGCCACAGGCGCTTCATACCCTCGTTACTGTACTGCCGAACAGTGCGATATTTTTGCTTGCTTTCAAAGATATAAACACTTAATGCAACTGACAGTTTGATAATAAGAAATCAATCCTAAATAATATCTGACATGCTGATAAGATAAATCCATGTCACTACACTGTTATGTTACAGAATAACTAAGATAATAAAACCACATACCAAGATAATAAAACACCAGTCAACAAACTATTTCACATTATAAATACCATAGTCATTGAGGAAATGTCACCTCTATTTTTCTGCAATATTCCGAACCAGATTAACAAACTACCATTCAATAAGATTAACCTTGAGGCACACATAGAAAGAACTGAGAAAAGGTTACTATCGATTTTACCGGGAAAAATCAGCCGTAGATTTTCTAACGCTAGCATTGATAAAAACAAGCTGTTCAATGCAACATGTCATCATCCAATAAACGTGTGTGTTCTTTCCTGTGCTCAAAACCAGAAGTACAATTATATATGCAATTAAACAGATGCCTAAAGTGTGTGGATGCTAAATCCAAACACTAAATCGTAGCTAAAATCGTGCTTAAATAAACTTCACACAGGTTTCGAGAATGTTTGTAGAAACATAACCAGATACAAGTGTAGCCCAACTGTGAAACTTCAAGAACAATGCATCTTATGCAAGCACGCACACTTGGAGATATATATATATACTTATATGTAAGCAATCTACTTCTTTGTACAAGAAAACGTCAATTACTTGAAGATATTGGCTGCATTCATCTTGCGTCATGATTTGAGCAGCATTTACTACTTCATTGATCTTCATCTTTAGAAGAAGAAGATATCGATCCCGCGGAGTATCTGAACATTGCAAACGTGGTTAATTTTACAACTGCACGAAAGAAATCTGGAATCCCAATGCATTCTTTAGCAAGATGGTACAATGGTATATATGCTCTTGCACCTCGAGGAATTCTTAGAAGCATTCACTGGACGATCGTTTGGAATAGTAACATAACATTTAATAAAGTAATTTATTTTTGGAGATATTATGAAGTTGAACATTTTCATTGTAGATGAAAATGTTCAACTTCATAACTTGCACTGAAGATCTCGAAACAGCTCGCAGAAGAACATTATTCAGCCTTCAACTGGGAAGAAAATATCTGTTGTTGTTTTTTTTGGATCAGGACAAAGCAACTTAGCAACAAATACACCATAAAGCAGGTATAATTACTGTGTATGCTAAATAAATAAATAATAAGCTAACGCCTTTTTATTTCCCTATAGGGAATAGGCAAGGCCTTTTAAACCATATATAGCTTTTGGAGACTGAGTGGGCAGTTCAATCTCCACTGGTAGCCAATCACAGATAGCTGGCCCATGTCTATCACTAATTATAGGCCGCCACCGACTAAGAGACCGGAAAAGAAGTGTTGCCATATCTTTGTACCTAACCCTGACAGGATATGATACTGTCTGAAATAATGTAGATTCTATGGTCGATTTTCTTGAGTTTACGGGATGAACAACTCGCTTGCCTGTGGAGATCGACTAACTCGGGAATCAGTCGAAGAAAGCAAGCGCCACTTCCACTGAGTTACACAGGCCTTTTCTGCATATGTTCTTAGGAAAATATTCTGTCGGTGACAAACCTGAAGTTTCTAGTAGGTAAACCAGGTCTTGTAGGAGGCCACTTCTGTTATATTTAACTGCCAGTTCCCTAGTTGGGTTACAATCCTGTTAAAGAAGCAAAGGTACAGGATTTTCCTTCACAAAAACGTTTGATTTTCATCTTCAAAACAGAAAAATCTATTAAAAGAACACACACACACACACACACACACACACACACATGCATAAAAAGCAACTAGGACTATATGAGGATAGTGTTAGTTGCTTCGACCATAATTCAAAACAGTCATAACCAAACCACATTGCAGTAATGAGGGCGTGGCGAAAGAGACGCCGGCCAGGAGTGCAACTAGGTTTGGGACGCAAAACATAAAAAATAACGCCGCTTTAGACACACAAATTCTGCAACACACTGGAACTCATTTTGATGGGGTTAATAGTAAATATTTAACATATTGCATTTAGTAAAATTTATCCTGTTACATTTAAAATTTTCAAAATTTTTGTCGTTTTTGGGTTAGGGGGGGCGCACGTTAGACACTTGCCACAGGCGCTTCATACCCTCGTTACTGTACTGCCAAACCATTTCCCTACAAATATTTCTCATATCCTAAACAGATTTAGAATAAACACAGGGGCAGAAATAGAGGGCAGGAAAACCACTACTGTCTGCCGTTCCCTTTCTCTAATGAAACAGGAAGCCTTCTTTCTCAACCGTTTGCCGGTCCCAGGCCAATTGAGTATTCCTAATAATTCCACACCATGGCGTACATTAAAAGAAATACAAAAGCAATGGCTTTTTATTTTTTAAATTTTAAATATCTGAGTTGTCCGCTCTACAACAAAACAAACATTCTCCAAAAACGTGATCGCAAGCTTCGTATCTTTTCATGTGAATCCCACCTGCGAAAACTTGCAAACCTTTAGTTCATTAGCAGCAATAGTGTAGTGTAGTGAGTTAAAGAGCCAAATAATGAAAGAAAGAAATCCTGCTCTACAGATGAAACGCAGAACTCATTCATCCAACACTTAAGTGAAGCACCCTTTTTACTGATTCATTCAATGTTTATTAATTAATACAAAACGACAATCTGCGTGGTTTCATGCTAGGCTCAATTTCCCGTGTTATTGTTGATTTTGAAATTGTGAATTTATTTATTTCCTGTGATATTTTATGCCCTTTTTTAATTTTTTTTAGAGTGCATTTGATAAAATACTTTTTTTTTTTTTTTTTTTTTTGTTACGGCAATCGTTATTCATGGATAACCGAGGCAGTTGTCATTCCAGTTTAAAATGATATTACTTCCAAATTTTTAACTTAAAAAAAGGCGCAAGAATATTTATTATTTTTTTATTTATTTATTTTTTTCCAGTGCAGAAAAATTTAGGATGGGCTTGAATCCAGTTTTTGCAATTAATTTTGTGTTCTAATTGTAAACTATTTCAAAGTTTTTCATTCTAAAAATACCACAAAATTTTCAAATGAAATATTTACCAATTTTACTGATTTATCGGTACAAAGTTGCACAGAATATGAAAATTCAGTTTTATTTCGGAGGATTCTATTTATGCTGAACAAACAAAGCTGCCTTTAAAAAAAAAAAAAAATTTTAAAAATCTCTGCTGTTAACAGACAGACCGTTTTCGTGTCAAGTGTTGCATATCATAGTAATTATCATCAATCACTATCTGGACGCATTTAGACAGAAGAAAAAAAAAAAAAACAGGAAAGGGATTTCCCCTCTTTCTTTCTCTTAAGTAGCTCTAAACTAAAACCAAAACCAAAACTGAACTGCTCTGGTCATTAGTTAATGTTGTTGGTTACAGTAATGCAATCTGAAAAAAAAAAAAAAAAAACACTTGCATTAATCATTTGCTCTTGACAACAAGAAAAAAGGACTTTTGTAATATATACTAGAGTTCTTGTAGAGTTTAAGGGAATGGAAAGAGGGGGGAAATAATTTCATTGCATAAAGGAGGCTCTAATACTGCAGTAGCAAATTATAGACCAATCGGTATCTCAGGCGTGGTGGTAAAAGAATTTGAAAAAAATGTCAAAAAGAGAATTCAAGAATGAGTGGATAAAAATATGATACTGTGTGAGGGTTAACATGGCTCTGTGAAAGGTCAAGCGTGCCTTAGTAATTTACTATCTTTTTCATAATAAAGTAACAGGTGAGTGGGATAAGGGGAATGGCTACACAGTGACACTGTTGGATTTTACTAAGCCTTTTGGCAGGATACTCCGTGGAATATTGTTACGTAAATTGGAACAAATGAGGATGGATATAACACTGATTAAGTGGATAAGAGGGTGGCTACTTTATATATAGAGTAGTATATGGAGGGGCGGAATTGAGGTCAAAACAGGTGACTAGTGGTGTGCCGCAATATTCAGTGCTGGGACCACTACTATTTAATTTGTACATAAATATTATAGGAAATAATCCGAAAGAAAATATTCAGTTGTGAAATTAGGCAGAGCAATAGTTAATCAAGGCGATGTGGAGAGCTTGCAGAATGATTTAAATAGGCTGCTAGTATGGTAAGAGCATTGGATGTCCGTTTAATGTGGAGAAATGTAAAGATATGCATTTTGGGATAAATAGATTACAAGTCGTGTATCATATTGATGGCACTGTACTCAGGAAATAGATGAAGCCAGAGATTTAGGGGTAGTGGTAGACAGAGAGTTAAAGTTTGGAGGACATATTACTAAGGTTGCCCATAAGATTATTTGGCTATTGAAGAACACATCAAGTAGAGATAAGGAAGTTGTAATTCCTCTTTATAAGGAGGACTGCCAGCTCAAGTCTGGTCCCCTGGGTTTCTTGGGGATGAGGAAGTGGTGGGGAGAGGATTCAGAGGCGAGTGACCAAGATGGTGAGTGGCCTGTGGAATGTTCTCTTATGAGGATAGACTGAGAGTGTGTGGATTGCAGAAGTGGATTGATAGGAGAAAAAGAGGGAATATGATAGAAACATTTAAGTTGCTTAAAGGATTTTTATAGGATAGATGCAGGGGAAATGTTTCAGCAGTTGGCTAGAGGGACCAGAACAAGAGGTCATCCCTGGAAGTTGAATTAAGGTGTGATTAGTAGGGGTGTGAGCACTATATATATATTTTTTTTCTTGGAGGGTTGTGAATGAGCGGAATGGTTTGCCAGAATCAGTTGTGAGTTCTTTGTCTGTTAATGGGTTCAAGGAGAGTGATAGACTGGGTCTCGGGCGATGAGCCCTCACTCCACGGAGATGTCCGTATAATAATAATAATAAAATACTATGAGAGAATATAAAACTGTACAGTTTTTTTTTCATTGGAAGTACAGTCATAATAAAAAAAAAACTTAAATTGTATGAAATTTATTGGAAACATTTAAATGACTTAGATAGCGTGAAAGATTAAACAAATTGTGAAAGGCAGAAAAAGAAAATATAATTAAAAAAATCAGGATAACGAAGTAATTAAAACTGTATTTATAAGTGGATAAATATCTGAGGTGAGGGAAATTTTTAATTTACCAGAATAATAAAAAATCTGCAATTAAGCATGGTAATTACAATGGAGATCTGTTGAGAGAAAAAAAAAAGTTTAAACATATTTAACATAACCTAAAAGGTTTATATATATGTTCATTTTTTTATTTTTTTAAATATGAATTTCACGTATACGAGAGGCCACAAAAACGTACAGCACATCACTGCAGTGTGTGGGTAGATCATTTTTTTTTCATTTTTATTTATATTTAATTTTACATTTTTATTTATGTTTAATAACATTAAATATATATACTGTAATTGATAATAATCTGCTTAGCTTTGTAACCTTTAACATGTTGTACTGCATTTATATAATGTTGTAAGCATTGTTATTATTGATAAACACAAACAAAATTTAAATTTTTCATTTTTTCTTTGGGGGTGCTGCAGTGTCGCAGTGTTTATGCGAGATTCAGTTACGGGCATAGCTTTCCCATTACCCTATTTGCTTTCGAGCAGACATGATCCATATGAATTGTAAAACGAAGCCCTTTATCTAGTTGTACCCTTAAATATCTGGCTACCGGTTGCAATGGAATAGGGTGCCAAACATGAAAACTTTGTCCTTCGGGGACATTCTTCTTCTTCTTGAATAGCACTGCAGTGCTGTTGTCTGCATTAACACCAATTCGCCATTTTTTGAACCATTGTTTTAATACTGAGACTGCGTTTTTGCAGTTTGTCGGTTGGCAATGTAGGTTGCGAAGAGCGACAACTATTGCAGTATCATCTGTGTGCGTGTGATGCCAGTAACATAGATAGCGAAGAGCAGAGGTGATAGTGGAGAGCCCTGGGGGGACGCCTGCAATCACGTTGATTTTGTCGAATGTTTTGGCAATGTCCAGGAAGATCGTCCCTGTATGCTGCTGCTTCCAGCTGAACCCTAAACTGGCGTTTTACACGACTCTGAGGATTGTTATTCTGTGGACTAGTGTTCGCCCGGAATCCAAATTGCTCATCGGGATGAGATTTAATTCTTTAGTGACTTTCTGCAGTAGTACCCTCTCAGCTACTTTTCCTTCTCAAGGAAAACAGGCTGATTGGACGATAGTTTTGGGAAATGTGTGCTGCTTTTTTCTGCTTTTGGGATTAAAATCACATCTACTACTTTCTATCTTGCAGTAAAGGTGATATCTTACTACTGCATTAATAATAGAAAAAATATGCATTACGGATTTATGTGGCACTTGATGATTTTGTTAGAAATTCCATCTGGGCCTTGTGTTTCCCTATTCTTAAATTTGGTGATGATTTCATCTACCTCAGCAAGTGATGTCATTTGGATGGGATTATGTATTCTGTGCATTTTAACGTACAACGTGTGAATGGGTGTAGTTTGGACTCCATTGCTTCTGTAGGCTGTCGTCAAAGGCTTCAACTTTGTCTACCTCACAATAAACCAGACCAAGTTCACCATGGATTAGTGGGAGAGGTTTGAAGTCTGTGCTTAGAACTTTGGTTATTTTCCAAAGAGTGTAAGGAGTGAAGTTTTGTCTCCCACTGTTGATTTCTATAGTTTTCAAGCGCATATAGAACTTTCTTTCTAGCCCTGTTGAGTGCTTGTCGCGGTTCTGGGGTATTGGCACCTGGCCACATACTTTTCAGGAATCAGGTTTCTAATCTCATCCCGAAGTCTGTCGGAGTTTGTGCGTGGCACATCCGCTGTGGCAGCTGTTAATGTAGTTGTTACTTGCTTTTCCAGGCGCGAAATTGAGCCATAGATGTTTTCCTTTGAATCGATGGCTGGAACTGAGTCAACGATTCGTGTAGAGGGGCTTAGTTTTGTCCAGTTGAGTTGGTATCTGATCTGGGTTATTTTTATATTGTAAGCTCAGTTGGAGCAAAACTGTGTCGTGCAGAACTGAGGTCTTCTATCACAGTTATTTGAATTGATGCGTAATATTTTGTAGTATCGCTATATCAAGGACATCAGGAAGTCCTGTCACATTGTAGTACATGGGTTTTGGAGGTCCTAAATCAGTGTTCCTGGCGGAAGTAAAATCATTGAGGGTTCTATCGTTTCCATTTGTAGTTTTGCTCTTACAGACTGTGTGTTTAGCGTTTAGGTCTCTTGATACTAACACTGCTTCGTTTCTGTGCAGAATTTCTGTTTATTTGGAGAGTTATATACAGAGTATATTTTCAGCTGACCCATATTTGCAGTTTGGATCTCCACTCCCGTGATATCTATGTTGATAAGTAGCAGCATTTACAATTTCATGGTGTTCTATACTATGTTCACAAAATATTTCACCACCTAATTGTAGTCAAAAAAATGCATTTTAATTCATTTCAAGTATCGAGTGGGAATACCTTTGGCCTCAATGACAGCAATGACATGGGGGGTGGAGTTACAGTTTCATTTGCTGTTGGTTCCTTGCGTCGTTTTTCTCCTTCTGCCTTCGCAAAACCCGTCTTGTTCCTCAGTTGTTTCTTAGAATAAATATGAGGACTCTGTTCTGTTATCGATGATCGGAGTGATTGTGGGCTTCTCAAGCTCAACCTGGGATCGATCGAGGTATTTCGTTTGCAAGACTCCTGAATTGTGCTTAAAAATGTTTGAAAGAAGTGTTTAGAAACTCCTGCTCAAACTCTAGGCTTTCCCACTAGAGATCGCCCATTTCAAGTTCGTAGAGTAATCCTAAATTCTAAGTTAAGAGAAGAGATTTAAAAAAAAAAAAAAAACAGTGAAAGAAGAGAGAAATAATGAATCTAGCAACTAGCTGGTACTTACTTCCGGAAAAGCCTCGAACCCAAAGTCACTAAAGATAGGGTGAATAAATATTAATGAGTCACCTAATAGCGAATTACCTTGATGATACATGAGGACCATATCATATCCTAAATGAATAACGCATGCTAGTCTTTTAAATAATTTTTTTATTTAAAAAATGATTGCCATGGACAAATTGATTATAATTTTTAAATAATAGCAAGGGAAATTAAAATTACTTATCCTTACTTCCATTATCCAGTTACGTTATGTTATAGAGTGATGAAGGGAAAGATCAAACCTAATTTATTTACTGGTTGTACAAGAATTGGATTCGAAGTTAACGCTGATTTTTTTTTTTTTTTTTTTTTTTTTGTCCTAGAATCTAAGTATTTTTCATCAAGCAGAACAAAAAGAAATCTGCTCATTTCTTTGTTGTTAATTTTATATTTCGCAATTGCTTTCTGGTTGTAGTACTAAATGAGGCGACTATGTCTCTGTTAACTGTAACTTTTGACAGATTTCTGTGCTGTTTTTTTTTTTTTTCCTCTAAAGGAAAAATATACCGGTGTTTTAGAGAGGAGAAAAACCATTCGAGGCACTTAACTCACTTTCAGTTTAAAAGAAGGTGAGGCATCAGATATCTAAAATTAGAAAATCTGCAGTTGAAGAAGGTGAAGGACAAATTTACTTCAACATCCTGCTTCGTCGGTAGAAATGGAAAAAGAAACCAGTTAGTTACAGACATTCGATATACAACTGGGGAAAAAAAACAAACAAACGAACAAAAAAAGCAATAAATAGTCACGTAGTACCTCAACCATTAAATACACCTGACACTACGTGGCAGGTATATCCGGATATACCCAACAGGATATTCTGTTTGTAAGAAAACTGAGACCGCATGATGACTAAATAAAAATTCCTTTTAGTAAGCATGCTTAATTTTGCGTATACAAATGTATGCAATCACATGATGACATCGTCAAAAGGACAATGTAACGTCAACAAGCAGGAAATATATTAAGCGCAATTAAACAGACAGAGAAAAATGAACTGCTTGTAATGTCCTCATCAGTCTGTTGCTTCTAGGTAGTTCATTATCCCAAAAATACCACAAAAAAAAAAAGTTTTTGGAAGCAAAGATCGACAGAAAACGGGAACTGAAACAACTGGACTAAATTGAAAAAGAAAAAAGCGTATTTTGTAAAACCAGAACAACTACCAGTAAACTAGAAATCGAACAATACAGTTCCTAGATCTGTCAGTGAGCCTATAAAACCATCCTGAACTCTCGATTTTAAAATATCATTAAGAAAAGAAAACATGACTTTATTATTATTGTGTGGGCACCTCCATGGAGTTCATTGCGTGAAACCCAAACTATCCGCAAAACTTTAATCCTGAAAAGAAATAGTTTCATCACATATTTTCTGGATTCTGTCTATTTAAACTACTCGTCTTGTAACACATTAAGACTTCGTTATGTGCTCGTGCGATTTTAGCTTTGTGGTTGCCTAACTCGGTGAATAAAATGGAAGGAGCGGATTTAACTTATACGAGATTTAATTTAATTTTTTAAAGATTAATTTTAGATGGTACAGTAGCATTTTAATCATCGCCTTCTCTTCAAATACCTTCTTTAATCAGGTAGTTATATTTTGCAATATGTGATAATCAAATATTGTTAATAAATCAACATATTTTTATTTCCTACTAGTAAACCTGGTCTGCTAAGGCGCATGTTTGACAATGATAGACTCATGGATACTTCGAAAGTAGAATTGTAGAGAGACTAATGGTTGGAACGAAATTGCTGGATTTATTGTTTGATGTTTAGTTTAAAAGTCGACTTCATCTGGTACCACTTCCTTCATTTTACATTCAGTAAGAAAGAAATGCTGACTCTACGGATGTGTTTCTATCATTATACATTCATAATAGGAGTTCTGTGGAAATTTTCCAATTCCAATTTTTCATTTTGAACTGAATGTTCTTGGAAAACTATACATTTAATATAAAAAATAATATTTCGTAAAGTAAGCACGATTTCTTAAAGGCCTACACAATGTAAAAAGTGTCATTCCGGACTAATTTTCAAGTTAAATTGAAACAAGAAATCTATTTTATTCCTGGGATTTTTCTCGTCGGTTGCAGCACATTAGAAACTCTCTTCAAGTAAAAATTCCAGCCTCGGTGGAAGTCGGTAAACATCATTTTGATGTATCAAAGTTCACTTACGATTATATTAAACTTAGTAATCCAAATTATTCCAAACACCTTTTGCTTATAATATATTGCGTTAAGGTTAGGGAGATGGCGATATTTGTCTGCATCTCTTCACCGGATACCGTTTAAAAATTAGTGCTCGTGTGGTCAGCTATCTCTTTATAATCCCCCATAGAAATTAGCCAGGTTTATTTAAAATAAAGCCGTCTGCTGTTTATGGACAATAAAAGGTGTTAGTCGATTTATTTAATATATTGACTTTTCTATTAAAAAAAAATGGAATATTGTATACGACTTTGTAGAAATAATTTTCTACAAAGTTTTCTACATCACACAGTTTTATTCTGCTTTTATCCTCATCCTGACTACAGTTGACATGGCATTTGATTGACTTTTTCTTTAATTTGGAAATAAAAAGAAAGTTTGAAAATGAGAGAAATAAGAATCAATGTTTGCAAAACGATGCGTTATCTAGACCTTATGTTCCTTAATGGGATCAAGCCAGGAGACTGTTAATAATAACCAGCATCCATCAACATCACGAGGCAATTATCCGTAGAATTGTGTAAATAGCTTTGCATAGCGAGTTTTATTTCTTCATTCACGTTAGTGTTTGGGGATCACTTTTCTTAAGGTATGTTATTGACTTAATTATATGTAATATTTGTGTTTAGAGCTGTGGACTTTAACCACAGCCAAGTCACATAACACCACAAAAAGAACTCATTTAATTTTTGTAAAATCGTTGCCTTTTGAATCTGCGCAATGAAGTAATCAACATTCAAACATTAGCACGTAGCGGGTGCTTAAGATCCCTCTAAGCGTCTTTATGACATCTCACACTCCGGTGTATCCATTACATGTCCAAAGATCGCTGGCGTGCATGTATTAAACACAGATTTACAACATCAACATTAACTGAGAATTATCTTTTAAAATTGGGATATTTGTAGTTATGGTAACTATCGCCTTTTTTACATTAACTTTATCCCATAAAATTTCTGTAAATGTTTTCGTAGAGTTACAATTTTGTAAGCGCAATTTCAACAAGTTTTCTACTGGTAGAGCATATTCCCGTACGCACTGTATCGAAGTTTCTGGTTGTAGTGGGTTTCACTTGAGTGCATGAATGGAAGGCATGACACGCTCCCAGTTACTGAATACGTGACAACAGACATAAACCAGCTGTCAACTATTAGTTACCCTAAAAGAGATTAATAGTTTATAAGTGAGATATGATACATTCAACGCAGTTGTTAGTAGTTGCAGTTTCCAAGTCTAAAAGCAGGTGTTCGATTGCTTTATGGGATAATTAACTACTTATTAATAATGAATACTTACATAATGAATAGTAATCACTAATTTTAGAGATTAAAAGTGACTGTCGGTATCTATCTTTCTTGAGAAATTCTCTGTAAACTCCTGGAATTCAAAATCACTTCCTAGGGCGTCAACAACCAACCTTCAACGCGTTATATGCTTTTCGGTGAAATTTCAGATTCCCTTCTTTCTAGAAATTGGTAGAATTTCTCGAAAATTTGAAAGTGAAAATTGTCTTTAGCATTTCCCTGTTTTACAATAAGTTTCGCATGAAGGGAGAGGACAGACTTAAGCGTAAGAAGGAAATAAAAATTACAGGTCATATTATTACTAATTACATAAAAATAAATAAATAATGAACAATTTCTTCCTCTGGAAATGTACTTAAACTTATAAAATAAAACTAAATTTTCTATAATTTTGTTTTGTTTTACACTACTCACCCAAAGCTTTGTAACACTAGACACGGCTGTGAGTTTCCTTGCTTGAAAGAAAGTATTGTGGATCTCCAATGAGCGGAAAAAAACTCAAAGGATATTTGAAAGTCTCCACATTAGGAAAATCATCGGGAGCTCCATTCTTATGATTACTTTGAAGGTGAGTAACCTCTGCAGAGTTCAATTTTCAAAACTTTTCACCAGAAACTTCAATATCAAGAATTAATTTATTCATAGAAGAGCTTTGCAATTCCTACAGAGTCATAAGATGAAAAGCGAAAATTCATTTTCTGGACATTTTCTCAGGTGCTGTTATTGAAAATAGCATCGTGGAACGCAACGTTCATTGAGACACATCCACGAGGATGTGTCTCAGTGCGTCTTCAGAAAAGTTGGAAAAGTCTGCAATTTGGATGCTTCTGATGACTCTGAGGAAGGTTGCGGAGATTAAATACAATGTAAATCATCACTCGTTTAAATTCAGATTTGTTAAATAAATATAAGTTCTAATTTAATATTGTTATTAAATCTTTAAACAAGTCTTTTAGAGTCGATCCATTCATTTGATGATCTATTGTTTTCGTCATCCCGATGTTATTTCAATAGGAGTTCACTCATATCATCTTTAGTTTTATAATTGTCATAAAATAAGAAATGTCTCTATTATTCCTGAATCTATAACAAAAATAAAGATTTTATAATGGAAATCTCATGATATCGCATAAAATATTAGAAACAGGAAGTACATTTAATCTAATATTTTATGTGATTAGATACAGTGAGTGCATCTATTATCAATAAAATAGTAGGATTATGAAATCGAAAATAAATTAATCTTGTAATGCATTTTTTATTTCCTAAATTAAGTAGGCTGAATTCGTTTTATCCTTTTTTTGGAAACCGCACGCAGCCGGACTCCACTTTATCATAGAGTGCATTAAGGCTTGCGAGATTGGTCGAAGCATGACACGACAGTATGTCAGACAACTGCTGCATCCGATGTTGTTTGCCCTATTATTGCCGTGTGTGATTATACGTTCTGCCGATTTTTCTAACTTGTGTTCCCCCCCCGTTAAATAAAATTAAATAAATAAAAATATCTCTGTGATTGTGTTTGTTTTTATTTTATTTTATTTTCTTCCTACTTGAGACTAAAGTCAGAAAACTGTAGGCTTTATCGGACATTTTCATCTTTCAGAAATCTTTCTTAGAGAGGTTATTGACAAGTTTTTCAGATTAGGCTAAAATAACGGCCATTAAATTACATGTTATTCGAAGTTTCCTGCATAGCCTTCAAAACACTGTGCCTGCAGAAGAAACATTTGATATTTTCCATTCTGGTTACTAAATAAAATATATTCGGCATGATACTTTTATAGTTTCTGTATTGGGCCTTGAAATAATGTTGGATTTAATATCCACTTAATTTATATAATTTTGCATCGCCGAAGTGAAGCCTTTTGGCTCTTTATTTTAGTATAAATTTTCTGTTTTAAATTTTAGTCAGTGACTAGATCGAATATCTAAAATATTTGATGCTTTCCTTTCTAGTCACTGAGTATAGGAACTTTAAGTATTTTCTCAGCATGTTCAGAGAGAGAGAGAGAGAGAGAGAGAGAGAGAGAGAGAGCAGGTAGATCAAAAGAAGGATTATTTCATATTAGTACTGTAAGAAGGGAGGAAATATTGACTTGATTGCATCGCATTATTAGCTAACCTCAAAAAAAAAATAATAATAATAAAATTAAATAAAAATAATAAATAAAAATACAATTACAATACATTGAGATAAATATTACGACAGCAATATATTTCAGAGAAACCTAAGTTGAACATACTTACATAAATTGCGAATCCTTCTCTGTCCATATTTAATTTTTTTTTTTTTTTTTATTCTTCTAGATATACTCTCCGCTAGTTTGCTATGATATGAGACACATATTTTAAAACATCCTTGCTTCTGTAATTCTTCCTCCAATATACACACTCATTCCTTTCAGAAATTATTTTAGAACGTTCTACAAACTTCAAGTATCATCTGAACATCCTTTTCTATCAAGAATATTGACGTGTATATCACCATATTGACATATGTCTATAAATAAACTTTAATTAATATATATATTAAAATTAGTAACTTTGTTAGCCTTCAAAATGACAATGTTGGGGATAGCTTAGCTCCATTTTATTAAGCATAGCTAACAACATTATTTTAAAAATAACAGCATTATTTTTAAAAACAATTTATCTGAACACAGTTTCAGAAACGCTAAATTACAAAAAGAAAAAAACAAAAAACTATCAGACCTTTTTGGTTTTAGTTTTATTCATTCTCCAATAGATCTATTTCTGTAACGTTAGACTTTGTTTTACAATAAAACACTTTTATTCATTGTTATACGAAAATTGAACTTTGCATTCATTTCATTAATTGTAGGAGCTTCTGGTGACGTCACAATGTCAACAAGTGTTATTTGCTATCCACACTACGAGCATTTTTATTCTGTAGCCCAGAAGCGTTTCTTATTGACAGATGCAAACTTCCGGTGTATTTTATCGAGCTTATTTTTCAGTCTCAATTCGTATCCGTCTACAAGATGTCAATGATGGAAACGAAGAAATATTTAATCAAAGGAAGCGTATTTGGATAACTAACAGACTATGCATGAAGAAATTGTTATTTTAATTTTCGAGTTGGTGTCACGTAAGTATTTTAAGAATAGCGTGATGAGCGAATGAGTTCGGTTCTAAGTGAGCAGCACTTGTCATTTTATAATCATAATGGATGATACATTTTTCATCCTTTAGAACAGACCCGGTGAAGACGTACATATCTTCATTCCTGTTTTTCGTTTATGCGTGGAACAAGCAGGCTTTCGAAGCCAGATAGAGTGGTTAATCCTTATTCCTTTAGTAATCAATGTCTGTAAATTGCGTGTGTCTCTTCTTAAACCGTCTATTACAAAGGAACTGTCAAGGTAATTTTTTTTTGTCTCAGGCATCTGAAAAGATCCCGACCTGAGGCGAGCGTTAGGATTATGAAAACAAGATGGCAGCACTTGTATGTCGGGTTCTGATGTCGTCTTTCTTCTAATGATGAGGAGTGCAGGTTCTCTGCTTCACTGATTTTCGTAAGTTTGTGGTAAAAGGACGAGGTCTAACTTAGATTGAGGAATAAAAGGGGGTTGCGGATTATATAATTATTCAGAGGTTATTTTCTTTTCTTTATATGTTTTTTTTTAAGTTAAACGCTATGAAAGTATAACTTATACATCATTGATGTATCGTGGGTTTTCAGAGGCTCAATCATTAATACTAAAATATCTCTCAGCATCTTTCCATAGTAATAATCGTAAACAATCCATGTAATGTTTTCTTAAACGAGGGCAATACATTGCATACAGTAAACGCTTATATTGGGAGTATATATTCAAGATATTCAAGAAGTTTAAGGAAAACCAATCACTGGAAAAAATAAATAAATAAACGATTACAATTAATGGCATTTACGATAGTTGAAGATAATTTCCATATATGTCATTACGTGTTACTACGAGCGCCCGATAGATGGTACCACGAGTTAATTATGTGGCGTAATTATTCTTGATAACGTTGAAAAATTGTTTCTCTCCTTTATATCTGCCTCTGTCTCCAAAATTTAGATAGGGCTAAAAACTGGGAAAAATTTTCATTGAAACAAACTCTGATTACAAGCAATGGCAGCTCCATGCAGCATTTAAGATTTTATAATATTGAGAATGTACAATCCTGTACATCCTTATTTCAAACTGTTACTTTTTAAAACTGCTTTCCAAGTATTAAATTTTCTGCTCCCAACACTGTTTTTACGTATTCCTTCTGAAGTAGAAGAATTTTTCATAGTCTAATCAATTTCAACTATTCCTTTAAGAACTGAAACCAAATGATGCGCTGTTCATTTACACTAATATTTCTCCATCAATTGAACTAAGCGAAGTCATTCATTCTATTATATATTTTAATAATCCTTCTACCTATAAAACATTCGCGCTATCTGAAACCTAGCAACTTTTTGAATTCAGATTATATAACTGAAAAATTCACTTCAAGTGTGATATTATGTTTCTAAAAAATCGCGACATCTATACGGACATTGAGATCACCCGTGTATTCCTTACACGCCCAAATTTTGCTAGTGTTCTCCTTATTTCTCTCTTTACGTTACTTTTGCCAGTTCAGGGAAATGTAAAATGCTTTTCTAGATATTCTTCTGACCAGTGGCGGTTCGTGGCTTGAAATCGTGGGGGTGCTGCAACTTTCGAAATATCCATACACACACTGTAAGTGCAGCGTATACGTGTTTGGATAAAATATCAAAATTATGATAAAAAATTAAAAAAAAATAAACATGAAAAAATATTGTTTATTATCAATAAAATTACACAGTTTAATTCAAAATGACTTAAATATGAAATCCATTATCATAACCCCAATAATATTCTAAAATAAAAACTATAACAAATGTTATGCCTTCAATTGTAATGTCCAAATATTTAAAGAGACGGAGTAAACACGATAAGCACTACGAACACTCTACTGTCGGCGCAAATTGCATAAAAGTGCTACAAGATGAATTTTTATTATTTTTTATACAAAATAAGAGAATTGTGTAGGATTGTTGATGATAAAATTAAATATTACGATCAAATATAAATAAATAAATAAATATATTTATATATCGAAAAAATTAGGGGTTGCTGCAGTTCTGCAGTTCCGCAACTCATAAATTCGTAGAAACATATTCAGTCCTACCAGTCTTGAAGATTTGTGGTGGTTCTGTTGACTGCTTTACTCGATCCTATTTCCTAGTCTTTGCTGAACGGCTTTTGGCGGGCGTCTTGGTTTAGTCCTCTTCCGGGATTTGTAGTATAGCTTACTTTTGGCGCCGCATATCTGGTCGCACGTGCCACGTTACTCTACTGAAAATACATCTCAATAGAATGGTCTGCTTCCCTTGGTTTTCCCCGTGCCTAGGGGTCACGATCTTGCGACGAAATACGGAGGTCCGAGCGAGACAAACGGACTGCAACAAGACGAAAAAAACAACTCCTCTTTTCTCTATAATGTATAACGTTCCTGGCTGGATGAGTGAAGCAAAACTGCTTTTCTTGTTCCCCTTTATCTGTGTAAGTGATACAATGGATGAGATATTATTGAGTTATCTGCTCGCTCTATTGAGGGCTGAAGTTAGCTATGTTCGGTTTGCAGTAGAATTGATTTTGGTCTTTTATATTTGCAGTGTATTGCTTCGCTGTAGTTAGCTTGATCAGTGGATTTGGGTGCAGGTTTGCCTTGGAGAAGAATTTTTCAGCTAAGTCACGGAGATGAGAAGGGATGTAAGGGACATTTACTTCTCGATGGATCTGAGAGTTTCTTACGTACCATGGAGCATCCAGGATCATTCTTAGACACTTATTCTGGATTCTTTGTAGTTTTTGTATGTTGGTTTCTGAGGTATGACTCCATGCTGGAGAAGCGTAGGTGATAACTGGGCAAATTACAGTTTTGCACAGAGGTAGATTGTTTCGTAGATCTAATTTGCTTTTGCGGTTGATCAGGGGTAGGGTTGTGCAATTACTCTGGATGTCTTCACTCCTGTTAGTTTAATGTGATTTCAAAATGAGAGTTTGTTATCTAGTTTCACTCCGAGGTATTTAACTTCTGTCTCCCATGGGATCTTGACTCCGTGGAGCTGAATGTCGTCCTTGCTGGTGATTTTTCTTCTGGAGAATAGTACTGCCACTTTTTAGGGGGTTTACCTGGATCATCCAATCTGTCAGCCAAGTTTCTAGTGCCCTGATATTGCCTTGCAGCCTTCTAATTGCCAGTTGAGGGCTGAGAGATCTTGATAGTATTGCAGTGTCATCCGCATATAGTGCTGTAATGATGTTTCTCAGGTTTGGGGAGGGGGGGGGATACCAGCTGCGTAGATCGAGAACAGTAGAGGAACTAAGAGTGGGCCTTGTGGCACGCCTGCACGGATCTTGCGTCTGGTTGACACTGTTCCGTTTAATTTGATTTGCATGTGTCTGTCATTTAGGTGTGCTTTAATTAATTTACCTAATTTTATTGGAAACTTTAAATTTTATAAGTTTGTAGAGAAGACCCTGATGCCATACCTTATCAAAGGCCTTCGCTATATCGATGAAGACCGCACCTGTGTGGAGGTTCCAGTTAAAGCCTCCTGCTATATATTCTACCAATCGATGTATATGTTGTTCTGTGGAGTGTTCTTTGCGGAATCCGAATTGCTCGTCTGGAATAATTGCTTGTAGCCTTGTGAGGATAACCTTTTCGGTGAGTTTTCCAAGATTTGATAGGAGGCTAATGGGTCTGTAGCTTTCTGGAGGTTGGGGGTTTTTTCCTGGCTTTTTTTATTGGTATGATATCTGCTGTTTTCCAGGTTGTCGGGAAGTGCTGAAATCTGATGGTTGCATTTGTTATGTTAATAATGTGTATTATTACTTTTCTTAGTAGCAACTTCGGTATTCTGTTAGTGATGCCATCTGGGCCTGAAGCCTTTTGGTTGTTCAATTGTGCTATGATTATAGTTATTTCTCCTGGGGTAGTGGGAGAGATGGGTTCTGAGGTATCAGTGAGATGGCTTAATGCTTTCTTGACCTGGCGATGAATTTTGTAGATGAAGTTAATGTTTAGGTTTTTGTACGAAGGGCTGCACTGCTCCTACAGGTTGTCTATAACGGTGCTTCCCAAACTTATGGATGTAAAGGACCTCTTTGAAAAATTAAAATATTTCACTACCCCATCGAAAAAAAATCATAATGCAGACATATATTATTATAATATTTAATGCAAATATTACATTTTTAGCATCTTACATACACATGGCACACTTAGTCTTAAAACATTTTAAATTTGTTTTCATTATTTCACTTCCCCCTCAACAGAACTAACGACCCCCAGTTTGGGAAACGTGGTCTATAAGGGCTTCCGCCTTATAGACCACGTATGGAAATTACCCCATATGGAAATTCCTTAGGAATTTCCATATGGGGTAATCTTCCGAGTTGATTGTGGCTAATTTGGTTTCCCATTCATGATTTCTGTGGTTTTGTAGAGCTTCTCTGACTTTTCTGTTGAGATTATTTAGTGTTGTTTTGTCCTGTGGGGACTTTAGTATTGTGATATCTCTTTCTTGCTTTGATCTTGGTTCTAATTAGGTCCATGATTTCTTCTGGAACCCTATTGGTCGAGTGGTGGACAGTGGTTAGCGTTACTGAGGCTACTGCTTTTAGCGTTTGGTTTGTTCGCTTGTTTATGGCTATATCTATCTCTTCTTTTTTTGTGTATGATAGGCGGTGGACTGATGTATTCTGGTAGAATTTTTGTGAGTTTGTCACATGCTGTTAACGAGCACTGAGATGACAGTTGTTCTTGATTGCCTAGCCTGAGCTGAATGGGGTTGTGGTCTGATGAATGTTTTTCTATTGTTTCTAATTAGTATTGGTATGGGATGTTTTTGAGTATTCGATGTCCAGAATATTATCTTCTATTTTTCTGTTTTTAACGCCGCAGGTTTGGGATTCTGATATTATTTTTTGTATGTGTATTTGAATTTTTGTTGTGATATGATTTTGGATAAGATTTTGTAGTCTGTGTTGAGAAGTGTAATGCCTCTCCATTGTGAGTTTGCGTTGTTTGTGGTGTCTTTATTTTTTGGTATGAGTGTTATGTAACCGAGGTTGAAAATTTCTGGGATGCTTTCCGAATTCTGTATTTCGTTCAGCATTTTCACAAATAGTGTCTCAAACAGGGGGTAGTAAGCTTTATAAAATTCCGCAGTGAGACCGTCGGGTCCTGGAGATTTGTGTAGTGACAGGGACTTTATAGTATTTTTGCATTCAGTTTTTGTAATGGGGGAATCTATAATTTCAGCTTCTGACTTTGATAATCTCGGTAAGGTTTTTAATAAATTTTGTGTTCCTGTTTTATCACTTTGCTTTTGGGAGAAGGTAGTTGTGTATTGTGAGTGGAAGAATCGCAGGAGATTTGCATCTCCCTCCACCTCTGTCCCCTCATGTTTTATTTTATGAATGGTGTTTTTTTTTGTTTTCTCTGCTCTTCAAAGAGCCAAGCTGCTTTGGACTTCCCTTCATCATGTTCCATTGTTCTGATTTTTGCACGTATCCAGGCCCCTTCAGTCTCTTTTATTTCTATTTGTTTCAATTTTGCTTTAAGAGCGTTGATAGCTATTTTATTTTCTGGGAGGGTTCTGTCTGTGTTGTATTGTCGTGTTAGTTCTTTGATTATGCTTCTTTTTTCTTGGTTTGTTGTATATTTCTTATGTTTTCCTATTTTTATAGCAGCCTGTTTTAAATGTATTTTGAATTGGTTCCAGGCATACACTGGATTTTCTATTTCTGTTATGTTGTCTAATATTCTTTTTATTTCTGTTGTAAATGTGTCTGTGTTGATTATACTGTTGTTTAGCTTCCAGAGTGGGTAGTTTCTGTTGGTGTATATATTTCTGTCGTTAGCCTCATGGGAAAGTTTGCCCTTAACCATGTTGTGGTCACTAAAAGTCAATGGCAAGTGACAAACCTCCTTAACGGTTAATCCCATATATCGGCTTATGTAGATTCTGTCTAGCCGTGAGGCATTGGTGGGGGAATAATGAGTATAAGCTTTACATGTTGGATGTAATTCTCGGAATATGTCTTTGAGTTGACATCGCTGTATAATGTGTGAAAAATTGTTTTTTTGTTATAGCATTTTTTATCTCTATGTCTAATATATTGTTTTCTACAAAATTCATGCCTCCGGCCGCAATTATATTTCTTGTGTTTGCCAGTTTGGTTTCTAGGGCCTCCCGAAAGTGTTTTTTGTTATTGTGGTCAGCTGGGCCGTATTCGTTAATTAACGATACTATTTGATCTTCCCAGACTATTTCAACCTCTAGCACTCTGTGTTCTATTAGGGTAGAATGTGATAATAATTGTATGCTGCTTCTCTTACTTATCAAAGTCATTAAACCTGCAATGCCATTACTTTGGGCTTGTTCGCCTAGAAGGTAGTAGTAGCACTGCAGATTTCTGTGTAGTTTTTGTTCTGCTTCTGAATTTTGTTTTAATCTGGTGTCTTGTAGCATTACTATATCTACTTGGGTCTGGTATATTGTGTTTGTTAGCAATTTTTGTGAAACCTGGTTATTTAATCCATTACAATTCATCGTAATTATCTTAATTGGCTTATTCTTCATTTTTTGTATATATATTAGCAGGCTTTATTTTTTTCTGTTTTTCCTTTTTCTCTTTTTGCTTTTACATTAGGTACGAACTGGATTTTTTTACGTCTCCCTGTGGTAAAAGCGCTGCCGTTTGCTTCATGTTTTCCTCTTTCGTCAGGTGTCATATTCTTTTCTCCCTCTTTTCTCATAGATACCTGATTTTTATCTGTTTCTAAGCCAGTACTATTCCTTTCTCTTTCTTCCGTTGTTTTTTCTCCTTCTGGATCCACTGGTTGTGATGGCACAATTGATGTATTTTGAGAACCACCCCGCTCCGATTCCTCCTCGTTAGTGCCTATTTAGTTTTCTTCTTCTAGATGATGTACAGTATTATTATTTTCTTGTACATCATCTACTGACTCTAGCTCTTCTTCTTGGTTTGGTTGGTTTACTGCTGGTCGTTTAACCAACATTGATGCATATGTTTGCCCTTTACAGTCTTCCGTATCATGTCCGATTCTTTTGCATTTATCACACTTAGGTGCCGTACACTGCTTTCGCAAATGTCCAATTTTCCTGCATCTGAAACATGCCGGAGGTCGTCCTGGAATTATGACTATTCCGGTCATTTTTTGAACCTTAATTACGTACGGTATATCTTCTACTTTTGTATCTTTGTTCAGAGTTATAGTTAATTTTTTCTTATTAGAGAGAACATGGGCCCACTCTTTATCTTTACAACTGGCGATATTTTCTAAAATTTCAATTTTCCCGAATTTTTCAAAGCGCATAGCTACCAATCTGTTTGATATTTGGGGGGGGGGGGGTAACCAGTGTATAACAATGTCAATTTTACGCATTTACTAATGGGTATTATTTCACATTTTAAATTACGAACAATAATTTCTCTTAGTTTAACAAAATTGTCTTTCACAGATAGGTGTTTAAAAGATATTAGAAATACGTAATTATATTTTAACGCACCTAGGTGCCACACATCAGAAACTCTTACCTTTGCTTTTAAACCTTCTATTATATCCTCTTCGGTATAAGGTGCCCCGATTGGATCACACTGGAGGATGCAGGCTTTTGTCCAGTCAAGTTCTTCAGGTAGGTTTAGCGAGTTCAAGACGTCCATTCCGATATCCTTAGAATTATTCGGCGACGTTTCTGGAGATTTCATTGTAGAATCCTTTACTTTATTTTCTTGGTTAGAATTACCGTTTACGTTGGCCATACTGGATACTGTAGACTTGCAGGGTTGAGTTACAGATTTAACTGTGGTCGATATTCCTACAGCAATTACTTGCGGGAACACGGGCAGTCACACTGGTGATCGGCTTAAGCCGAACTAATCCACTTACAATGGGAAAATAGCTTAGACACGGAGCACAAGAAAATACGTCTGCACTGGTCGCTATCCAAACAACATATACCACTATACTACCGAGGAACTTGTCATGTAACAAAAAACGAAGCAATTCCGCCAAGTTCAAAGTATGCTGCAAAGAAAAAAGTTGTTGAAATGATCGGAGCTTTTAGTAAAAAAGAAAACTTTCCCCGGCGGGGAATCGAACCCCGGTCTCCCGCATGACAGACGGGGATACTATCCACTATACTTTTTTTTTTTTTTTTTTTTTTTTTTTTTTTCAGTTTAAACAACTTTATTATAAACTTTTGCAATTATTTACATCATAATGAATTCTATATACAATATATACATTTGTTATACCATTATTTCAATCGAAGTTTCATTTTATATTATATCATCATGTTATAATGTAGTTGTTACATTACTGTTCTCTTAAAATGCCTTAACTTCATTTGCTTATAAACAGGGAATCTCATCTGTTAGTTACAGACACATTATTTTCTCTATTACATCAATTAAGGTGTAATTCAGCTTTTTTTTAAATATACAGTTAATTCTATTTACATACCATATATATAATTATATATCACACTTATTATATATTTAACAATCTATATATTCTACAAGATAAATCATATATACATCTGTACAGCGAAATAACATTCGCATGCAATGAAGTAGGAGAGCACTTTTTTTTCTGCGGTAGGAGATCTGTTCCAAGTGACTCAGGTGCTGTTTCCTCTGGTGGAGGTGGAGAGTTAGTATCCTTCCGAATTTACTTCTGATTTGCCCCATTTCCACTAGGAGTGATGAAGGTGTCGTTCTGTTGTTGGTTGGAGGGTTCGTCTGATGTAAGGTTGGAGGTTAAGTGTGTCCATTCTTCTGTAGTCATTCTTCTGGACTGAACCGAATTGGTGATCTCCTCCTGGATGTAGTGATGTAATTTCGATATTGTTCCGGGACTGTCTTCCCTTCCATACGCTTGGTCGCATCTGTGAGCCCAAATTGCGTACATCGTTAGGATTAGAACAATTGTTTGCACCCTGTTTATATGTTTTCCTTTTAGCCAGAATAACATTTCTTCATTGATTACTTTGATTTCTGGAAGCCATCTTTTAACGGCTTTCCAAGTTACTTCTGCTTCCTTGCAATATAACATTAGGTGGTATAGTGTCTCCGGTTCCTGGCAAAACTGGCATGTTGCATGCCCTTCAAGGGGTATACCTTTAGCCACTATCCACATCTTGGTTGGTAGGCAGGCATGGTGTACTTTAAAGAAGAAGGTTTTATACTTTGGATGTATTGGGAGCTTGAAGATATTGTTTAATACCGGGCTGAGTGTGATTTGTCCTCTTCTTAATTCTCTATGTTGTGGTATGGGAATGGTTGTTCTGCTTAGTTTGTAGTATGTTGCTTTTGTTTTTTGGCTTATTAAGGTTTCAGTGTTGATGCGCTCTGTTACAAATACGTATCCCTCCGCCATCTCTGTAAACATTCTGGGAACTCTTCCGTGAATCTTTGGCATTGTGCTGATTATTCTGTGTGGAAGGCATTTCTGTAGGAATGCTATTGCATATCCGTGGTATGACTTGATGTTTGCTGTTTCTGCCGTCTTCGCTCTGTTGATAACTGTTTTTAAGCGGATATTAATTAGACCTAGACCTTCTGCTTCTAATTCGTGAAAGAGTGTTGTTCTCCTCATCGGTTCGTACCGAGAGCCCCAGATGTAGGTGGCGCACAGCCTGTGGATCTTGTCTGCCCATTGCCCATGGTACGGGATGTTGTTCACTTTGTACCAGATGCGAGAGGATAAATATATATTGCATATTCGCGCTTTTCCTCTTACAGATAGTTGTCTTGGGCGCATAGTATTTATTTTCCACACAACAGCTGCGTGGAGTTCTTTCCACTGTTTTTCATACGTTTCTGGGCCGCCTATTTTAACTCCCAGAACCGGTAAGTATTCCTGAGTTCTTATGCCTTGAGGAATCTTAGGGTTCTTTTTCCATTTTCCTATTAGCATGCAATGAGATTTATTTAGGTTTACTTTCAGGGTAGAAGCTCTTGCAAGGCGTCTAGTAATTTCATTGACTCTTCAATGGATGTTTCCGTCTCTAGGGTTAATGTGATGTCGTCAGCATATGCCAATATTTTTGCTTGGCTCTCCCCATGAATGTTTGTTCCCTTGATTTCTTTGTTGGAGTTGATCGCTCTGATGACTGGTTCTAGTGCAAGGACGAAGAGGGCCATAGAGAGGGGGTCTCCTTGTCTCACTGAGCATTTCATTTTAAAAGATGCGGATAGCTTCCTGTTCACGATTACTCGACTTTCTTCATTCTCGTAGAAAGTTTGCAGCCAGTTCCTAAATTTTGGGCCAAATCCCATTTCCTCTACAACTTTGAATATATATACGTGGCTTATGGTATCAAACACCTTTTCTATATCCAAGCCTAGTAGGACACAGGGTTTGTTAGTCAGACTGTAGTACTCGTATACTGATCTTAAATGAGTAATTTTGTCTGCTATATTTCTGCCCTTAATTGCACAAGTCTGTGCGGGAGATATTAATTTCTGTAGGTACTTCTGGATTCTATTGGATAGGATTTTTGAGATGATCTTGTAATCGGTGTTTAAAAGTGTTATTCCTCTCCATTGCTTTATGTCTTTTAATTTTTCTGTGTCTGAAGTTTTCGGGATAAGTGTGATGTACCCTGTGCTGAATCTGTCTGGTTTTATTTGTGTTTGGTATATTTCTTGGGTCATTCTCATAAGTAATACTAAATCACTACTTCCTTAGGTATGAAGGGGAGGAATTTGTTTCTGTCCCGTTCCTCGCTTTGTTTTTCCGAAAACAGTGTTGCGAAGTATTCGTGAATAGCATGCAGTAGTTCTGCATCTTCTTGAATGATTTTCCCATCGTAGTGTAAACATTCTATTCTCTTTCTTTCATAATTCCTTTTTTCGAAAATCCAAGCTGTGGATGTTTTGCCCTCATCATTTTCTATGGTTCTTAACCGGGAGCGGAGCCATGCTCCTTCTATTTCCTGAAGCTGTTGCGCCTTAATTTTTTCTCTAATTAGATTTATTTCTTGTTTAACTTCTGGTTTGGTCCGATCCATGTAGTACAGGCTGCATAGTTTCTTTAGATCTGTCTCTCTTTCTTGGTTTTGCTGGTGTTTTCTTTTAGTGCTAATTTTTATGGCTGCGTTTTTAATTTTTCTTTTGAAAGTTTCCCAGGCTATTATTGGATTGACTATTTTTTCTACGTCTGATATTATATTTTGTACTTCTTTGTTGAATTCTTCATCTTTCGTTAAGTTCTGATTAAATTTATACAGTGGGAAATTTCTGTTGACGAATTTTGTTCTTTTTTCCTTGTGAGGGGGTTGAAATTCTGCTATTACCATGTAGTAGTCGCTGAAAGTTACAGGGATATGTTCAACACTGCTAGCAGTGAAGCCTCTGTATTGGGACATGTAAACCCTGTCGATTCTTGAGGCGTTCCCAGGAGCGAAATGTGTGAACTCCTTTTTTTTTGGATGCAAGAATCTGAAGGCATCTGTTAGCCCGCAATCTACAAAGGTCTTGATGTGTCCTTTCTGTGGCGCTTGTGACACTTTCTCCTGATCAATGAAGGGCTGTTCCACGAAATTCATGTCACCTGCAATTACTGTTATGTTCTTCTGTTGCAGATTTTCTTTGATTATCTGCCAAAATGTTGTTTTTTCTTCACGTTTTGTTGGACCGTACACATTCATTAAGGTTATTATTTGATTGTCGAGATGTATGTCAACTTCTAGGGTCCTGTGCCTGACAGAGACTTCGTGGGACAGCAGTTGCATGTGTGGTGCCTTTTTGATAAGGATAGCTACTCCACCGCTAGAACTACTGCTGGCAGGTTCATTGATTAGGATGTAGTGATGGGCTAGTCTTTTTTTTATCGTATTATTGGCTCTGGCGCGAGAATTCTTGTTTCCTGCAGCATTACGATGTCTGGCAATTTTTTGTGAATTTCATTGATCATCAGGTTTTGGCATTCTTTGGTATTTATCCCGTTACAATTTAGGCTCATTAACTTCATTTTGGTTCTGATTTGTTCTGTTACAATTATTCGGGTAGTTTTATGTTTTGCTTCTGGCTCTGGTGGTATTTGGCGTGACCTTAATTTTTGTTCTTCGCTGTGTTTTAGGAGCTACGTTTTGTGTTGCTGGCGACTTGCTACTTGTTTGCCCTTGGGATTTCGGATTACAGGTTATTAGTGACTCATTTGAGATTTCCTGCTTGTCACCTGTACAGTTCGTTCCACTAATCTCTTCCCTTGGTAATGGCTCAGGGCGACTTTCTGGAATTTCACTTTCTCTGCCTTCCCCCCTCTTATCGTCTGATATAGACATTTCTGGAACAGTGGTTTTGTTGTCGTTTTGTAACGTGAAGTTTTTTTTTTCTTCCTTGTCAGTTGATGAGTTGTTGCTTCCTTTGTTATTCTCCCTATTTTCTTCTTTACCTTTGTTATTCTCCCTATTTTCTTCTTTACCTTTGTTATGCCCATCTGTGTCTTGCACATCCTCTTCTCCGCCTTCTATGTCTGGGGACTCTTCGTTTTGCCTCAGTATGGAAGCGTACGTGCTACCCTTGCATTGATCTGCTGTATGACCTATGCGGTTGCACTTTTCACATTTCGGATCATTGCAGTGTCTGCGTAGATGTCCGATTTTTTTAAAGCGGAAGCAGGATGGCGGTCTTCCTGGGACCACGACTATTCCCGTAACCTTTTTCACTCTTATAGTATATGGGATGTCGTCAATTTTTGCACCTTCGTTGAGTTCTATGACTAATTTTTTTTGTTGCTTAGGACATGAGACCAGTCATCATTCTTAATTGTTGATATATTTTCCAAAAATTCTATTTTTCCGAATCTTTCAAAGTGGAGAGCAACCAAGTGATTTGGTATGTGGGGTGGCATCCAGTGTATTAAAATTTCTAATTTTCTACATGCATTTATATTAATAATTTCAGAGGTGCCATTCCTTACTTGGATGTTCCCCATGCTGGCAAATCGTTCTTTAACGGTCAGTTGTTTGAACGACAATAGAAAAACATAATTGTATTTTAGATGACCTAAATGCCACACATCACTTCCTTTAACTTTGTTTTCCGTAAGGGTTTTAATTATGTCCTCCTCGGTGTAAGGACCGCATTTTGTGTCACATTTAAGAATAACAGTTTTAGACCAGTCTATTTCGGGTGGTAAGTTTAAAGATTTTAATAGGTCCTGCGAGTTAAAGCCTTCAGACCGATTTTCTTGTTCACTATCTACTTTAGGTTCAAAATTGTTATTTCTATTCATTATGCTATTCATATCACGAAACGGTTGAAACCAAGAGGTACTTACAGTTCCTTCTAACCTTCGCATTAGCCTGCGAAGCTACGGTTGTCTTCGGTCTTCCTCTGCGGCCTGCAGCTTGGGGGTCGGGGCAAGGGTCGCGCGGATTACTAACAACAGGGAGCACAAGAAAACACGTCTGAAATCTTCCACTGCGCCACTCTGCTTTATCCACTATACTACCGAGGAACTTGTCATGTAACAAAAAACGAAGCAATTCCGCCAAGTTCAAAGTATGCTGGAAAGAAAAAAGTTGTTGAAATGATCGGAGTTTTTAGTAAAAAAGAAATCTCTCCCCGGAGGGGAATCGAACCCCGGTCTCCCGCGTGACAGGCGGGGATACTATCCACTATACTACCGAGGAACTTGTCATGTAACAAAAAACGAAGCAATTCCGCCAAGTTCAAACTATGCTGCAAAGAAAAAAGTTGTTGAAATGATCGGAGTTTTTAGTAAAAAAGAAATCTCTCCCCGGCGAGGAATCGAACCCCGGTCTCCCGCATGACAGGTGGGGATACTATCCACTATACTACCAAGGAACTTGTCATGTAACAAAAAACGAAGCAATTCCGCCAAGTTCAAAGTATGCTGCAAAGTAAAAAAGTTGTTGAAATGATCGGAGTTTTTAGTAAAAAAGAAATCTCTCCCCGGCGGGGAATCGAACCCCGTTCTCCCGCGTGACAGGCGGGGATACTATCCACTATACTACCGAGGAACTTGTCATGTAACAAAAAACGAAGCAATTCCGCCAAGTTCAAAGTATGCTGCAAAGAAAAAAGTTGTTGAAATGATCGGAGTTTTTAGTAAAAAAGAAATCTCTCCCCGGCGGGGAATCGTACCCCGGTCTCCCGCGTGACAGGCGGGGATACTATCCACTATACTACCGAGGAACTTGTCATGTAACAAAAAACGAAGCAATTCCGCCAAGTTCAAAGTATGCTGCAAAGAAAAAAGTTGTTGAAATGATCGGAGTTTTTAGTAAAAAAGAAATCTCTCCCCGGCGGGGAATCGAACCCCGGTCTCCCGCGTGACAGGCGGGGATACTATCCACTATACTACCGAGGAACTTGTCATGTAACAATAAACGAAGCAATTCCGCCAAGTTCAAAGTATGCTGCAAAGAAAAAAGTTGTTGAAATGATCGGAGTTTTTAGTAAAAAAGAAATCTCTCCCCGGCGGGGAATCGAACCCCGGTCTCCCGCGTGACAGGCGGGGATACTATCCACTATACTACCGAGGAACTTGTCATGTAACAAAAAACGAAGCAATTCCGCCAAGTTCAAAGTATGCTGCAAAAAAAAAAGTTGTTGAAATGATTGGAGTTTTTAGTAAAAAAGAAATCTCTCCCCGGCGGGGAATCGAATCCATGTCTCCCGCGTGACAGGCGGGGATACTATCCACTATTCTACCGAGGAACTTGTCATGTAACAAAAAACGAAGCAATTCCGCCAAGTTCAAAGTATGCTGCAAAAAAAAAAGTTGTTGAAATGATCGGAGTTTTTAGTAAAAAAGAAATCTCTCCCCGGCGGGGAATCGAATCCATGTCTCCCGCGTGACAGGCGGGGATACTATCCACTATACTACCGAGGAACTTGTCATGTAACAAAAAACGAAGCAATTCCGCCAAGTTCAAAGTATGCTGCAAAGAAAAAAGTTGTTGAAATGATCGGAGTTTTTAGTAAAAAATAAATCTCTCCCCGGCGGGGAATCGAACCCCGGTCTCCCGCGTGACAGGCGGGGATACTATCCACTATACTTTTTTTTTTTTTTTCAGTTTATACAACTTTATTATAAACTTTTGCAATTATTTACATCATAATGAATTCTATATACAATATATACATTTGTTATACCATTATTTCAATCGAAGTTTCATTTTATATTATATCATCATGTTATAATGTAGTTGTTACATTACTGTTCTCTTAAAATGCCTTAACTTCATTTGCTTATAAACAGGGAATCTCATCTGTTAGTTACAGACACATTATTTTCTCTATTACATCAATTAAGGTGTAATTCAGCTTTTTTTTAAATATACAGTTAATTCTATTTACATACCATATATATAATTATATATCACACTTATTATATATTTAACAATCTATATATTCTACAAGATAAATCATATATACATCTGTACAGCGAAATAACATTCGCATGCAATGAAGTAGGAGAGCACTTTTTTTTCTGCGGTAGGAGATCTGTTCCAAGTGACTCAGGTGCTGTTTCCTCTGGTGGAGGTGGAGAGTTAGTATCCTTCCGAATTTACTTCTGATTTGCCCCATTTCCACTAGGAGTGATGAAGGTGTCGTTCTGTTGTTGGTTGGAGGGTTCGTCTGATGTAAGGTTGGAGGTTAAGTGTGTCCATTCTTCTGTAGTCATTCTTCTGGACTGAACCGAATTGGTGATCTCCTCCTGGATGTAGTGATGTAATTTCGATATTGTTCCGGGACTGTCTTCCCTTCCATACGCTTGGTCGCATCTGTGAGCCCAAATTGCGTACATCGTTAGGATTAGAACAATTGTTTGCACCCTGTTTATATGTTTTCCTTTTAGCCAGAATAACATTTCTTCATTGATTACTTTGATTTCTGGAAGCCATCTTTTAACGGCTTTCCAAGTTACTTCTGCTTCCTTGCAATATAACATTAGGTGGTATAGTGTCTCCGGTTCCTGGCAAAACTGGCATGTTGCATGCCCTTCAAGGGGTATACCTTTAGCCACTATCCACATCTTGGTTGGTAGGCAGGCATGGTGTACTTTAAAGAAGAAGGTTTTATACTTTGGATGTATTGGGAGCTTGAAGATATTGTTTAATACCGGGCTGAGTGTGATTTGTCCTCTTCTTAATTCTCTATGTTGTGGTATGGGAATGGTTGTTCTGCTTAGTTTGTAGTATGTTGCTTTTGTTTTTTGGCTTATTAAGGTTTCAGTGTTGATGCGCTCTGTTACAAATACGTATCCCTCCGCCATCTCTGTAAACATTCTGGGAACTCTTCCGTGAATCTTTGGCATTGTGCTGATTATTCTGTGTGGAAGGCATTTCTGTAGGAATGCTATTGCATATCCGTGGTATGACTTGATGTTTGCTGTTTCTGCCGTCTTCGCTCTGTTGATAACTGTTTTTAAGCGGATATTAATTAGACCTAGACCTTCTGCTTCTAATTCGTGAAAGAGTGTTGTTCTCCTCATCGGTTCGTACCGAGAGCCCCAGATGTAGGTGGCGCACAGCCTGTGGATCTTGTCTGCCCATTGCCCATGGTACGGGATGTTGTTCACTTTGTACCAGATGCGAGAGGATAAATATATATTGCATATTCGCGCTTTTCCTCTTACAGATAGTTGTCTTGGGCGCATAGTATTTATTTTCCACACAACAGCTGCGTGGAGTTCTTTCCACTGTTTTTCATACGTTTCTGGGCCGCCTATTTTAACTCCCAGAACCGGTAAGTATTCCTGAGTTCTTATGCCTTGAGGAATCTTAGGGTTCTTTTTCCATTTTCCTATTAGCATGCAATGAGATTTATTTAGGTTTACTTTCAGGGTAGAAGCTCTTGCAAGGCGTCTAGTAATTTCATTGACTCTTCAATGGATGTTTCCGTCTCTAGGGTTAATGTGATGTCGTCAGCATATGCCAATATTTTTGCTTGGCTCTCCCCATGAATGTTTGTTCCCTTGATTTCTTTGTTGGAGTTGATCGCTCTGATGACTGGTTCTAGTGCAAGGACGAAGAGGGCCATAGAGAGGGGGTCTCCTTGTCTCACTGAGCATTTCATTTTAAAAGATGCGGATAGCTTCCTGTTCACGATTACTCGACTTTCTTCATTCTCGTAGAAAGTTTGCAGCCAGTTCCTAAATTTTGGGCCAAATCCCATTTCCTCTACAACTTTGAATATATATACGTGGCTTATGGTATCAAACACCTTTTCTATATCCAAGCCTAGTAGGACACAGGGTTTGTTAGTCAGACTGTAGTACTCGTATACTGATCTTAAATGAGTAATTTTGTCTGCTATATTTCTGCCCTTAATTGCACAAGTCTGTGCGGGAGATATTAATTTCTGTAGGTACTTCTGGATTCTATTGGATAGGATTTTTGAGATGATCTTGTAATCGGTGTTTAAAAGTGTTATTCCTCTCCATTGCTTTATGTCTTTTAATTTTTCTGTGTCTGAAGTTTTCGGGATAAGTGTGATGTACCCTGTGCTGAATCTGTCTGGTTTTATTTGTGTTTGGTATATTTCTTGGGTCATTCTCATAAGTAATACTAAATCACTACTTCCTTAGGTATGAAGGGGAGGAATTTGTTTCTGTCCCGTTCCTCGCTTTGTTTTTCCGAAAACAGTGTTGCGAAGTATTCGTGAATAGCATGCAGTAGTTCTGCATCTTCTTGAATGATTTTCCCATCGTAGTGTAAACATTCTATTCTCTTTCTTTCATAATTCCTTTTTTCGAAAATCCAAGCTGTGGATGTTTTGCCCTCATCATTTTCTATGGTTCTTAACCGGGAGCGGAGCCATGCTCCTTCTATTTCCTGAAGCTGTTGCGCCTTAATTTTTTCTCTAATTAGATTTATTTCTTGTTTAACTTCTGGTTTGGTCCGATCCATGTAGTACAGGCTGCATAGTTTCTTTAGATCTGTCTCTCTTTCTTGGTTTTGCTGGTGTTTTCTTTTAGTGCTAATTTTTATGGCTGCGTTTTTAATTTTTCTTTTGAAAGTTTCCCAGGCTATTATTGGATTGACTATTTTTTCTACGTCTGATATTATATTTTGTACTTCTTTGTTGAATTCTTCATCTTTCGTTAAGTTCTGATTAAATTTATACAGTGGGAAATTTCTGTTGACGAATTTTGTTCTTTTTTCCTTGTGAGGGGGTTGAAATTCTGCTATTACCATGTAGTAGTCGCTGAAAGTTACAGGGATATGTTCAACACTGCTAGCAGTGAAGCCTCTGTATTGGGACATGTAAACCCTGTCGATTCTTGAGGCGTTCCCAGGAGCGAAATGTGTGAACTCCTTTTTTTTTGGATGCAAGAATCTGAAGGCATCTGTTAGCCCGCAATCTACAAAGGTCTTGATGTGTCCTTTCTGTGGCGCTTGTGACACTTTCTCCTGATCAATGAAGGGCTGTTCCACGAAATTCATGTCACCTGCAATTACTGTTATGTTCTTCTGTTGCAGATTTTCTTTGATTATCTGCCAAAATGTTGTTTTTTCTTCACGTTTTGTTGGACCGTACACATTCATTAAGGTTATTATTTGATTGTCGAGATGTATGTCAACTTCTAGGGTCCTGTGCCTGACAGAGACTTCGTGGGACAGCAGTTGCATGTGTGGTGCCTTTTTGATAAGGATAGCTACTCCACCGCTAGAACTACTGCTGGCAGGTTCATTGATTAGGATGTAGTGATGGGCTAGTCTTTTTTCTAGTCGTATTATTGGCTCTGGCGCGAGAATTCTTGTTTCCTGCAGCATTACGATGTCTGGCAATTTTTTGTGAATTTCATTGATCATCAGGTTTTGGCATTCTTTGGTATTTATCCCGTTACAATTTAGGCTCATTAACTTCATTTTGGTTCTGATTTGTTCTGTTACAATTATTCGGGTAGTTTTATGTTTTGCTTCTGGCTCTGGTGGTATTTGGCGTGACCTTAATTTTTGTTCTTCGCTGTGTTTTAGGAGCTACGTTTTGTGTTGCTGGCGACTTGCTACTTGTTTGCCCTTGGGATTTCGGATTACAGGTTATTAGTGACTCATTTGAGATTTCCTGCTTGTCACCTGTACAGTTCGTTCCACTAATCTCTTCCCTTGGTAATGGCTCAGGGCGACTTTCTGGAATTTCACTTTCTCTGCCTTCCCCCCTCTTATCGTCTGATATAGACATTTCTGGAACAGTGGTTTTGTTGTCGTTTTGTAACGTGAAGTTTTTTTTTTCTTCCTTGTCAGTTGATGAGTTGTTGCTTCCTTTGTTATTCTCCCTATTTTCTTCTTTACCTTTGTTATTCTCCCTATTTTCTTCTTTACCTTTGTTATGCCCATCTGTGTCTTGCACATCCTCTTCTCCGCCTTCTATGTCTGGGGACTCTTCGTTTTGCCTCAGTATGGAAGCGTACGTGCTACCCTTGCATTGATCTGCTGTATGACCTATGCGGTTGCACTTTTCACATTTCGGATCATTGCAGTGTCTGCGTAGATGTCCGATTTTTTTAAAGCGGAAGCAGGATGGCGGTCTTCCTGGGACCACGACTATTCCCGTAACCTTTTTCACTCTTATAGTATATGGGATGTCGTCAATTTTTGCACCTTCGTTGAGTTCTATGACTAATTTTTTTTGTTGCTTAGGACATGAGACCAGTCATCATTCTTAATTGTTGATATATTTTCCAAAAATTCTATTTTTCCGAATCTTTCAAAGTGGAGAGCAACCAAGTGATTTGGTATGTGGGGTGGCATCCAGTGTATTAAAATTTCTAATTTTCTACATGCATTTATATTAATAATTTCAGAGGTGCCATTCCTTACTTGGATGTTCCCCATGCTGGCAAATCGTTCTTTAACGGTCAGTTGTTTGAACGACAATAGAAAAACATAATTGTATTTTAGATGACCTAAATGCCACACATCACTTCCTTTAACTTTGTTTTCCGTAAGGCTTTTAATTATGTCCTCCTCGGTGTAAGGACCGCATTTTGTGTCACATTTAAGAATAACAGTTTTAGACCAGTCTATTTCGGGTGGTAAGTTTAAAGATTTTAATAGGTCCTGCGAGTTAAAGCCTTCAGACCGATTTTCTTGTTCACTATCTAATTTAGGTTCAAAATTGTTATTTCTATTCATTATGCTATTCATATCACGAAACGGTTGAAACCAAGAGGTACTTACAGTTCCTTCTAACCTTCGCATTAGCCTGCGAAGCTACGGTTGATCTTCGGTCTTCCTCTGCGGCCTGCAGCTTGGAGGTCGGGGCAAGGGTCGCGCGGATTACTAACAACAGGGAGCACTAGAAAACACGTCTGCAATCTTCCACTGCGCCACTCTGCTTTATCCACTATACTACCGAGGAACTTGTCATGTAACAAAAAACGAAGCAATTCCGCCAAGTTCAAAGTATGCTGGAAAGAAAAAAGTTGTTGAAATGATCGGAGTTTTTAGTAAAAAAGAAATCTCTCCCCGGAGGGGAATCGAACCCCGGTCTCCCGCGTGACAGGCGGGGATACTATCCACTATACTACCGAGGAACTTGTCATGTAACAAAAAACGAAGCAATTCCGCCAAGTTCAAAGTATGCTGCAAAGAAAAAAGTTGTTGAAATGATCGGAGTTTTTAGTAAAAAAGAAATCTCTCCCCGGCGGGGAATCGAACCCCGGTCTCCCGCGTGACAGGCGGGGATACTATCCACTATACTACCGAGGAACTTGTCATGTAACAAAAAACGAAGCAATTCCGCCAAGTTCAAAGTATGCTGCAAAGAAAAAAGTTGTTGAAATGATCGGAGTTTTTAGTAAAAAAGAAATCTCTCCCCGGCGGGGAATCGAACCCCGGTCTCCGCGTGACAGGCGGGGATACTATCCACTATACTACCGAGGAACTTGTCATGTAACAAAAAACGAAGCAATTCCGCCAAGTTCAAAGTATGCTGCAAAGAAAAAAGTTGTTGAAATGATCGGAGTTTTTAGTAAAAAAGAAATCTCTCCCCGGCGGGGAATCGAACCCCGGTCTCCCGCGTGACAGGCGGGGATACTATCCACTATACTACCGAGGAACTTGTCATGTAACAAAAAACGAAGCAATTCCGCCAAGTTCAAAGTATGCTGCAAAGAAAAAAGTTGTTGAAATGATCGGAGTTTTTAGTAAAAAAGAAATCTCTCCCCGGCGGGGAATCGAACCCCGGTCTCCCGCGTGACAGGCGGGGATACTATCCACTATACTACCGAGGAACTTGTCATGTAACAAAAAACGAAGCAATTCCGCCAAGTTCAAAGTATGCTGCAAAGAAAAAAGTTGTTGAAATGATCGGAGTTTTTAGTAAAAAAGAAATCTCTCCCCGGCGGGGAATCGAACCCCGGTCTCCCGCGTGACAGGCGGGGATACTATCCACTATAATATTTTATTAACCATAAAGCATCTACATACATTCCAAATAAATATATATACATTTGTACATAGAATGCTTATTTTGATTGGCATTTTGATTTACATTCTTGGTCTTAATAATATATTATGTACAATTTATTTTTAACATCAGTAATCTGCTCAGTGTCTGCTTCTTCCTACAGTCCTTTTTACATGAGTTGAGCAGTATTTTTCTTTTAATGTAACATAACTTAGCCCTTTGTTATGTTTGACTTGACACTTTTACATTTGGCTGTGAACATTTTGGATTGTACATTATACATTTGGATTATACAGTTTGGATTATACAGATTATAGTTTGGATTATACAGTTTGGATTATACAGATTATAGTTTGGATTATACAGATATAGTTGGGATTATACAGATATAGTTGGGATTATACATTATTAATTTATCATGAAGTGTTAAGCGCTGTTTACATATACCTTATCACTTTCAGATTGCAAATGTCTATATACATATGTAGTATTTGTTTTAACATAGAAGGAGAGGGTTACATTTTGGCAGATATTTGAGTTACCCACCGGATCAGCAAAATGTCATCGACTTCTTCCACTATATAAACCGTCATTGACATTTTTTGATACATAAAACTAAACTACTACCTCTATAATTGTTCAAATATTATGCACAGAATTACAACTAATTATAGCATAAAGCAATTAATGTACAAGTGGTTATACAGCTTAATAAAGAAGTTTACAATATGCTTTTCTTTCGGTTATGTATATTTTATCGTGTATATGTTTTTTTTTTTTTATTTTTTTTTTATTTATTTTTTTTTTTAAATTTATGGTGGGTCCTTTATTTCTATGATTTGCAGTTGTTCTTCGAATTCTGAGATGAGACCTATTTGTCGCCATTGGTGTTTTGTTATTTTGTTTCTGTTTATGGTATCTGTGATTGTTTCTTTTAGTATGTTGTTTATTTTTCTGAGTATGTCTGGTCCTGTTTCCCTTCCGTAAATTTTGTCGCATCTGTATGTCCAAATCGAGTACATGGTTGTTATAATAATGATTGCTTTAGTTGTGCTAATTTTCCCTTCGTGTAACCAGTATAATGTGTGTTCTGTAAAGGGTTGTTTGTGTTTTATGAATGTTTGAACCGTGTTCCATATTCGGGAGGTGTGAGGGCAGTACATCATTAAGTGGTAAAGTGTTTCTGGTTGGGGGCAAAAATGACATCTGGCGGGGCCTTGAAGAGGGATTCCTTTCGCTGTGCACCACATTTTGGTGGGCAAACAAGCGTGGTGTACTTTGTAGTAGAAGGTTTTTAATTTGGGGTTTATGGGCAGATTGAAGGCTTTTTTAAGTGCCTTTGATAGTCTTAGTGTCCCTCTTTCAATCTCCCGGTGTTGTGGTGGTGGTATGACTGTGCGCGTGAGTTTGATATGTGCTGCTTTAGGTCTCATCTTCAAGAATTCGTTTATTCCTACGTATTTGTTAATGAAGTTGTAACCTTCCGCAATCTCGTGGAACATTCTGGGTGTTTTGCCACTCGAGCGCGGAAGGGAACATATTACTTTGTCGGGCATTATCTTCTGCATATAATATATTATATATGCGCTCCACGCTTTTTCCTCTGTGTAAGCTCTCTCTATGATTTTTGCTCTCGCACTTAGAGTTTTTAGGTGTACGTTTATTAAGCCGAGTCCTCCCGCCTCGATGTCATGGAATATTGTGGATCTTCTGATGGGTTCGTATTTGGAACCCCAGATAACTTTGCGCATTCTCTGTGTATTCTGTCTACTGCTTGACCGTTGTAGTTGGTATTGTTCATGAGGTACCATATCTTAGACAGTAGGTATTGATTGCATATTTTAGCTTTACTTGTTAGTGATAGTTGTCTGTGTCTCATCTGTGTAATTTTCTTGGTTATTTTTGTATGTGCAAGCTCCCATTGTGTGTTGTGTTGGATTTGTTCTCCTATGACGATCCCCAGTAGTGGTAGGTGTTTGTCTATTTTTATGTCGTTCGGCATGGTAGGCCTTTTTACCCACCTGCCGACGAACATCGCTTGGCACTTGTGAAGGTTTACTTTGAGTGCTGACGCTTTTTCAAATTTTTTGAGTATGTTGTATGCGAGTGTGAAGGACTCGGCTGTTGTTACGGTTAGTATTACATCGTCGGCATAGGCGAGCACTTTTGTTTTTCCTTCACCTCCTATGTGAGTGCCCGCTTTGCCGGGATGCTTAGATATTTCTCGTATCACCGGCTCTAAGGCGAGACCAAAGAGGATCATAGAAAGACTGTCTCCTTGTCTGACCGAGCATTTAATTTTGACCGGTGCAGACAGTTTCTTGTTTATGATTAGGCGAGACTCTGCTGTGGTGTAAATATTTGAAATCAGATTCTGAAATTTTTTCCCAAAACCTGCAGCTTTGATGACTTCATGTAGGTAATGATGACTCACTGAGTCAAAGGCCTTTTCAATGTCGAGACCTACCAGTAGACATGGTTGTTGTGTTGCCTGGTACTGCTCGTATATACATCGAATTTGAAGGATATTGTCCTCTATTTTTCGGCCTTTTATTCCGCAGGTTTGGGATTTGGATATGATCTGGTTTATGTGTCTCTGCACTCTTTCGGAAATAATTTTAGTTAAAATTTTTTGGTCTGTATTTAGAAGTGTAATTCCTCTCCATTGTGTCTCTTCGTTGTTTGCTGTGTCTTTCTTTTTGGGAATTAATGCTATGTAGCCGAGGTTGAATTGTTCTGGGATGCTCTCCGAATTGTGTATTTCGGATAGCATTTTCACAAATAGTGTCTCAAACATGGGGTAGTACGCTTTGTAAAACTCCGCAGTGAGGCCGTCGGGTCCTGGGGATTTGTGTAATGATAGGGATTTTATGATTTTTTTGCATTCTGTTGGCGTGATTGGTGAGTCTATGTGTTCTGCTTCCTTGTCTGTGAGTCTTGGTAGTTGTGTCAAGAAGTTTTGTGTTTCTCTTTCGTCATTTTCTTTTTCAGAGAATGTATTCGTGTATTGTGAGTGGAAGAATCGGAGGAGATTTGCATCTCCCTCGATTTCTACCCCCTCGTGTTTTATTTTATTAAATTGAGCTTTCTGCTTTTTTTGCTCTTCAAAGAGCCACGCAGCTTTGGTCCTTCCTTCATCTTGTTCCATTGTTTTTATTTTAGCGCGAACCCAGGCCCCTTCAGCCTCTTTTATTTCAATTTGTTTTAGTTTTGCTCTGAGTGCATTAATGGCTATTTTATTTTCTGGAAGGGTTTTGTCTGTGTTGTATTTCTGCATTAGTTCTTTAATTATGTTTATTTTTTCTTTGTTTGTGTTGTATTTTTTTTGTTTCCCTATCTTTATGGCGGCTTTTTTTACTTGTATTTTAAATTTGTTCCATGCCTCCGTTACATTTGTTATTTTTATTATATTGTCTAGTATTTGTTTAATTTCCAATGTAAATTGATCTGTGTTAATAATGCTGTTATTTAGTTTCCATAGTGGGTAATTTCTGTTAGTGTATATGTTGCTGTCTAAGGTCTCAAGGGACAGTTTAGCCTTGACCAAGTGGTGGTCACTAAAAGTTAGTGGTGCATGGCAAACTTCCTTAACAGTGGACTTTAGATGCTGGCTTATGTATATTCTGTCTAGCCGTGAGGCATTGGTGGGGGAAAAATGTGTGTACTCCCTCCGTGTAGGATATAGTATGCGAAATGTGTCCTTTATATTACATCGTTGTATTATGTGTGTGAAGTTGTTCTTTGTTGAAGTGTTTTTAATTTCCTTGTCTATATTGTTGTTTTCGGTAAAGTTCATGTCCCCGGCTGCTATGATGTTTTTTATGTTTAGCATTTTATTTCCAAGTGTTTCCCAGAAGTGTTTTTTCTTGTTATGATTAGTAGGGCCGTAGATGTTTATTAACGACACTATTTGATCTCCCCAGACCACTTCAACCTCGAGGGCTCTGTGTTCTATTATGGTGCTGTGGGATATGATTTGTATGTTGCTTTTTTTTCTTATGAGGGTTGATAATCCTGCAATGCCATTACCTTGTGCTGGCTCGCCAACGATGTAGTAATGACATTGCAGGCTTCTGTGAAATTTTTTTTCTGTTTCTGAGTCTGTGTTTAGTCTCGTGTCTTGTAGCATTACAATGTCTGTGTGGTTCTGATGTATCATGTTTCTTAATAATTTCTGTGACTGCTGACTGTTTAGACCATTGCAATTAATGCTCACTATATTAATTGGTTTCTTCATAATTTTTGAAATCAGCAGTTCTTTCCTCTCTGAGTTTTTACTTTATCTTTTTCTCTTTTTGCTTTTACATTAGGTGTAAATTTCATTTTGTTCCTTCTATGTGGGGTGAAAGCACTTGGACTTTTTCCATTTCCACCCAGATTTTCTGGACTTATAGTAAGCTCCTCTTTATCATTCTTCTTGACAAATTCTTTTTTTCCTGCCATGTCTTCTCTGCAGTTTTGTTTCTGAGAGGTTATGCAAGATGTTTCGGCTTCTTGCAGTTCATCTTTTCCGGCATTTTTTTTTTCTTCTGTAATGTCCTCTCTACATATATTTTCTTCAGAGGTTACACATGGTGTTCCCTCTTCTTGCTGCTTATTTGGGAGTATTTTTTTGCTAGTATCTTCGGATGTATTTTTTTCGTTTAGTTTCTTCAGTTGCATGTCTTCTAAGTTGTTCTCTTGAACATCGTCTGCTTTTTCCAGCTCATTTTGTGTGCTTGGCTGGTCTGCAGCCGTTCGTTTGGCTAACATCGATGCGTATGTCTGCCCAGGACATTCTTTCATGTTATGGCCTATTCGGTTACACTGCTCGCATTTCGGAGCACTGCATTCTTTCCTTAAGTGACCAATTTTCCTGCAGCGAAAGCATGCAGGGGGACGTCCTGGGATGATTACTATTCCCGTCATTTTTTGAACTTTAATGACATACGGTATTTCTTCAGTTTTGGCGCCTTCGTTCAAGGTGATGGTTACTTTTCTTTTGTTAGAAAGGACATGTGCCCACTCTTTGTCCCTGGTGTTACTGGTGACTTGTTCAATGCATTCGATTTTTCCAAATTTTTCGAAGTGCATTGACACCAGTCTGTTTGGGATTTGGGGGGGTAACCAGTGTATAATAATATCTACCTTACGATTTTTAGATATTGGCAGGATTTTGCATTTACGTTTACATACATCCAATTCTTTAAGATTTACAAACGTTTCTTTCACAGCAATGGACTTAAAGGAAATAAGGAAAATATAATTATATTTGAGGACACCGAGGTGCCAGACATCTGAACCTCTTACCTTGGATTTGAGGCTTTCGATGATGTCTTCCTCGGTGTACGGAGCTCCAGCTGGGTCGCACTGTAAGATGCAGGCCTTACTCCAGTCCAATTCCTCTGGCAGGTTTATTGAAGATATGATGTCTACATTGGTATCCATGGAAGAAACTGTAGCGTTTCCCGATAAATTATTTTTCGATCCGTTTACTTTGGTGGAGTTCTCTTGACGAACGGCCAGACTAGGGACGGTCGGATTACTTGACGATGTTCCCGAGACAGTAGCCATTTTCACGGAAAGCATTTAGCAATCGTAGGCGAGGGCACTGCTAATCGCCTTGCGACGCTCTTAATTCTTCAACAAAGCACTAAACACTATGGACGCGGAGCACAATAAAACACGTCTGTTCTGGTCAGAGTCCAAGCAAAAAGTCCTCACCACTATACTACCGAGGAACTTGTCATGTAACAAAAAACGAAGCAATTCCGCCAAGTTCAAAGTATGCTGCAAAGAAAAAAGTTGTTGAAATGATCGGAGTTTTTAGTAAAAAAGAAATCTCTCCACGGCGGGGAATCGAACCCCGTTCTCCCGCGTGACAGGCGGGGATACTATCCACTATACTACCGAGGAACTTATCATGTAACAAAAAACGAAGCAATTCCGCCAAGTTCAAAGTATGCTGCAAAGAAAAAAGTTGTTGAAATGATCGGAGTTTTTAGTAAAAAAGAAATCTCTCCCCGGCGGGGAATCGAACCCCGGTCTCCCGCGTGACAGGCGGGGATACTATCCACTATACTACCGAGGAACTTGTCATGTAACAAAAAACGAAGCAATTCCGCCAAGTTCAAAGTATGCTGCAAAGAAAAAAGTTGTTGAAATGATCGGAGTGTTTAGTAAAAAAAAATCTCTCCCCGGCGGGGAATCGAACCCTGGTCTCCCGCGTGACAGGCTTGGGATACTATCCACTATACTACCGAGGAACTTGTCATGTAACAAAAAACGAAGCAATTCCGCCAAGTTCAAAGTATGCTGCAAAGAAAAAAGTTGTCGAAATGATCGGAGTTTTTAGTAAAAAAGAAATCTCTCCCCGGCGGGGAATCGAACCCCGGTCTCACGCGTGACAGGCGAGGATACTATCCACTATACTACCGAGGAACTTGTCATGTAACAAAAAACGAAGCAATTCCGCCAAGTTCAAAGTATGCTGTAAAGAAAAAAGTTGTTGAAATGATCGGAGTTTTTAGTAAAAAAGAAATCTCTCCCCGGCGGGGAATCGAACCCCGGTCTCCGCATGACAGGCGGGGATACTATCCACTATACTACTGAGGAACTTGTCATGTAACAAAAAACGAAGCAATTCCGCCAAGTTCAAAGTATGCTGCAAAGAAAAAAGTTGTTGAAATGATCGGAGTTTTTAGTAAAAAAGAAATCTCTCCTCGGCGGGGAATCGAAACACGGTCTCCCGCGTGACAGGCGGGGATACTATCCACTATACTACCGAGGAACTTGTCATGTAACAAAAAACGAAGCAATTCCGCCAAGTTCAAAGTATGCTGCAAAGAAAAAAGTTGTTGAAATGATCGGAGTTTTTAGTAAAAAAGAAATCTCTCCCCGGCGGGGAATCGAACCCCGGTCTCACGCGTGACAGGCGGGGATACTATCCACTATACTACCGAGGAACTTGTCATGTAACAAAAAACGAAGCAATTCCGCCAAGTTCAAAGTATGCTGCAAAGAAAAAAGTTGTTGAAATGATCGGAGTTTTTAGTAAAAAAGAAATCTCTCCCCGGCGGGGAATCGAAACCCGGTCTCCCGCGTAACAGGAGGGGATACTATCCACTATACTACCGAGGAACTTGTCATGTAACAAAAAACGAAGCAATTCTGCCAAGTTCAAAGTATGCTGCATAGAAAAAAGTTGTTGAAATGATCGGAGTTTTTAGTAAAAAAGAAATCTCTCCCCGGCGGGGAATCGAACCCCGGTCTCCCGCGTGACAGGCAGGGATACTATCCACTATACTACCGAGGAACTTGTCATGTAACAAAAAACGAAGCAATTCCGCCAAGTTCAAAGTATGCTGCAAAGAAATAAGTTGTTGAAATGATCGGAGTTTTTAGTAAAAAAGAAATCTCTCCCCGGCGGGGAATCGAACCCCGGTCTCACGCGTGACAGGCGGGGATACTATCCACTATACTACCTAGGAACTTGTCATGTAACAAAAAACGAAGCAATTCCGCCAAGTTCAAAGTATGCTGCAAAGAAAAAAGTTGTTGAAATGATCGGAGTTTTTAGTAAAAAAGAAATCTCTCCCCGGCGGGGAATCGAACCCCGGTCTCCCGCGTGACAGGCGGGGATACTATCCACTATACTACCAAGGAACTTGTCATGTAACAAAAAACGAAGCAATTCCGCCAAGTTCAAAGTATGCTGCAAAGAAAAAAGTTGTTGAAATGATCGGAGTTTTTAGTAAAAAAGAAATCTCTCCCCGGCGGGGAAACGAACCCCGGTCTCCCGCGTGACAGGCGGGGATACTATCCACTATACTACCGAGGAACTTGTCATGTAACAAAAAACGAAGCAATTCCGCCAAGTTCAAAGTATGCTGCAAAGAAAAAAGTTGTTGAAATGATCGGAGTTTTTAGTAAAAAAGAAATCTCTCCCCGGCGGGGAATCGAACCCCGGTCTCCCGCGTGACAGGCGGGGATACTATCCACTATACTACCGAGGAACTTGTCATGTAACAAAAAACGAAGCAATTCCGCCAAGTTCAAAGTATGCTGCAAAGAAAAAAGTTGTTGAAATGATCGGAGTTTTTAGTAAAAAAGAAATCTCTCCCCGGCGGGGAATCGAACCCCGGTCTCCCGCGTGACAGGCGGGGATACTATCCACTATACTACCGAGGAACTTGTCATGTAACAAAAAATGAAGCAATTCCGCCAAGTTCAAAGTATGCTGCAAAGAAAAAAGTTGTTGAAATGATCGGAGTTTTTAGTAAAAAAGAAATCTCTCCCCGGCGGGGAATCGAACCCCGGTCTCCGGCGTGACAGGCGGGGATACTATCCACTATACTACCGAGGAACTTGTCATCTAACAAAAAACGAAGCAATTCCGCCAAGTTCAAAGTATGCTGCAAAGAAAAAAGTTGTTGAAATGATCGGAGTTTTTAGTAAAAAAGAAATCTCTCCCCGGCGGGGAATCGAAACCCGGTTTCCCGCGTGACAGGAGGGGATACTATCCACTATACTACCGAGGAACTTGTCATGTAACAAAAAACGAAGCAATTCTGCCAAGTTCAAAGTATGCTGCATAGAAAAAAGTTGTTGAAATGATCGGAGTTTTTAGTAAAAATGAAATCTCTCCCCGGCGGGGAATCGAACCCCGGTCTCCCGCGTGACAGGCAGGGATACTATCCACTATACTACCGAGGAACTTGTCATGTAACAAAAAACGAAGCAATTCCGCCAAGTTCAAAGTATGCTGCAAAGAAATAAGTTGTTGAAATGATCGGAGTTTTTAGTAAAAAAGAAATCTCTCCCCGGCGGGGAATCGAACCCCGGTCTCACGCGTGACAGGCGGGGATACTATCCACTATACTACCGAGGAACTTGTCATGTAACAAAAAACGAAGCAATTCCGCCAAGTTCAAAGTATGCTGCAAAGAAAAAAGTTGTTGAAATGATCGGAGTTTTTAGTAAAAAAGAAATCTCTCCCCGGCGGGGAATCGAACCCCGGTCTCCCTCCTGACAGGCGGGGATACTATCCACTATACTACCGAGGAACTTGTCATGTAACAAAAAACGAAGCAATTCCGCCAAGTTCAAAGTATGCTGCAAAGAAAAAAGTTGTTGAAATGATCGGAGTTTTTAGTAAAAAAGAAATCTCTCCCCGGCGGGGAATCGAACCCCGGTCTCCCGCGTGACAGGCGGGGATACTATCCACTATACTACCGAGGAACTTGTCATGTAACAAAAAACGAAGCAATTCCGCCAAGTTCAAAGTATGCTGCAAAGAAAAAAGTTGTTGAAATGATCGGAGTTTTTAGTAAAAAAGAAATCTCTCCCCGGCGGGGAATCGAACCTCGGTCTCCCGCGTGACAGGCGGGGATACTATCCACTATACTACCGAGGAACTTGTCATGTAACAAAAAACGAAGCAATTCCGCCAAGTTCAAAGTATGCTGGAAAGAAAAAAGTTGTTGAAATGATCGGAGTTTTTAGTAAAAAAGAAATCTCTCCCCGGCGGGGAATCGAACCCCGGTCTCCCGCGTGACAGGCGGGGATACTATCCACTATACTACCGAGGAACTTGTCATGTAACAAAAAACGAAGGAATTCCGCCAAGTTCAAAGTATGCTGCAAAGAAAAAAGTTGTTGAAATGATCGGAGTGTTTAGTAAAAAAGAAATCTCTCCCCGGCGGGGAATCGAACCCCGGTCTCCCGCGTGACAGGCGGGGATACTATCCAGTATACTTCCGAGGAACTTGTCATGTAACAAAAAACGAAACAATTCCACCAAGTTCAAAGTATGCTGCAAAGAAAAAAGTTGTTGAAATGATCGGAGTTTTTAGTAAAATAGAAATCTCTCCCCGGCGGGGAATCGAACCCCGGTCTCCCGCGTGACAGGCGGGGATACTATCCACTATACTACCGAGGAACTTGTCATGTAACAAAAAACGAAGCAATTCCGCCAAGTTCAAAGTATGCTGGAAAGAAAAAAGTTGTTGAAATGATCGGAGTTTTTAGTAAAAAAGAAATCTCTCCCCGGCGGGGAATCGAACCCCGGTCTCCCGCGTGACAGGCGGGGATACTATCCACTATACTACCGAGGAACTTGTCATGTAACAAAAAACGAAGCAATTCCGCCAAGTTCAAAGTATGCTGGAAAGAAAAAAGTTGTTGAAATGATCGGAGATTTTAGTAAAAAAGAAATCTCTCCCCGGCGGGGAATCGAACCCCGGTCTCCCGCGTGACAGGCGGGGATACTATCCACTATACTACCGAGGAACTTGTCATGTAACAAAAAACGAAGCAATTCTGCCAAGTTCAAAGTATGCTGGAAAGAAAAAAGTTGTTGAAATGATCGGAGTTTTTAGTAAAAAAGAAATCTCTCCCCGGCGGGGAATCGAACCCCGGTCTCCCGCGTGACAGGCGGGGATACTATCCACTATACTACCGAGGAACTTGTCATGTAACAAAAAACGAAGCAATTCCGCCAAGTTCAAAGTATGCTGGAAAGAAAAAAGTTGTTGAAATGATCGGAGTTTTTAGTAAAAAAGTAATCTCTCCCCGGCGGGGAATCGAACCCCGGTCTCCCGCGTGACAGGCGGGGATACTATCCACTATACTACCGAGGAACTTGTCATGTAACAAAAAACGAAGCAATTCCGCCAAGTTCAAAGTATGCTGGAAAGAAAAAAGTTGTTGAAATGATCGGAGTTTTTAGTAAAAAAGAAATCTCTCCCCGGCGGGGAATCGAACCCCGGTCTCCCGCGTGACAGGCGGGGATACTATCCACTATACTACCGAGGAACTTGTCATGTAACAAAAAACGAAGCAATTCCGCCAAGTTCAAAGTATGCTGCAAAGAAAAAAGTTGTTGAAATGATCGGAGTTTTTAGTAATTTCTGTCATGCTGATTTTTCAAAAGACTGATATGTTAACAGAACTTAACGGTATATGTTAACATATGTACATGGATTTTGTCTACATATATATAAAAATATACATATATACTATCATTTATAGATATATTTTCATCCTATATCATAGTTTGCAATTTGGTTAATATACTATTAGTTCAACTATACATATATACAGTCAGATATAGATATATTTTCATACTATATCATAGTTTGCAATTTGCTTAATGTACTATTAGTTCAATTTAATTCAAATACACAGCTTATTTTGGACACAAACAGTGGTTGTTTTTGGAGATACATTTAGAATTACATATATTTTGTTATCATCTCTCTCGCTATACATCGATTGGTCTAACATATGCTGTAGATTTTATAGAACATATTACATTGTAATAATTTGCAATTGACATATATACTTTGGTTTATATACAAGAAAACACACATGTATCTTGGCAATATATGTCTTAAACTACCCATATACAGTATCTGTTGAATGCAATATCTTATAAATATAGTCATCTAATCATTCTTATGTTGCTATTTACTTATTCATGTACTTATATGTATTTACATACAATTAAGTTGCTATTTACATATTCACAATATTTTTATTACATATATACATTTAGGTGTACGTTTATACCCTTATATTTGCTTGGTATCTTTAACATAATTATACCCAATTTAAAAGTACTTTCTACACACACATATATACACACACACACACACACATATATATATATATATATATATATATATATATATATATACACATACACACATATACATATATATATGTATGTTTATTTACCTAGTTTGTAGCTTTGAAATTTTTTTTTTTTTCACAGAAATTATTAAGAAACATGATACATCAGAACCACACAGACATTGTAATGCTACAAGACACGAGACTAAACACAGACTCAGAAACAGAAAAAAAAATTTCACAGAAGCCTGCAATGTCATTACTACATCGTTGGCGAGCCAGCACAAGGTAACGGCATTGCAGGATTATCAACCCTCATAAGAAAAAAAAGCAACATACAAATCATATCCCACAGCACCATAATAGAACACAGAGCCCTCGAGGTTGAAGTGGTCTGGGGAGATCAAATAGTGTCGTTAATAAACATCTACGGCCCTACCAATCATAACAACAAAAAACACTTCTGGGAAACACTTGGAAATAAAATGCTAAACATAAAAAACATCATAGCAGCCGGGGACATGAACTTTACTGAAAACAACAATATAGACAAGGAAATTAAAAACACTTCAACAAAGAACAACTTCACACACATAATACAACGATGTAATATAAAGGACACATTTCGAATACTATATCCTACACGGAGGGAGTACACAAATTTTTCCCCCACCAATGCCTCACGGCTAGACAGAATATACATAAGCCAGCATCTAAAGTCCACTGTTAAGGAAGTTTGTCATGCACCACTAACTTTTAGTGACCACCACTTGGTCAAGGCTAAACTGTCCCTTGAGACCTTAGACAGCAACATATACACTAACAGAACCTACCCACTATGGAAACTAAATAACAGCATTATTAACACAGATCAATTTACATCGGAAATTAAACAAATACTAGACAACATAAAAAAAATAACAAATGTAACGGAGGCATGGAACAAATTTAAAATACAAGTAAAAAAAGCCGCCATAAAGATAGGGAAACAAAAAAAATACAACACAAACAAAGAAAAAATAAACATAATTAAAGAACTAATGCAGAAATACAACACAGACAGAACCCTTCCAGAAAATAAAATAGCCATTAATGCACTCAAAGCAAAACTAAAACAAATTGAAATAAAAGAGGCTGAAGGGGCCTGGGTTCGCGCTAAAATAAAAACAATGGAACAAGATGAAATAAGGACCAAAGCTGCATGGCTCTTTGAAGAGCAAAAAAAAGCAGAAAGCTCAATTTAATAAAATAAAGCACGAAGGGATAGAAATCGAGGGAGATGCAAATCTCCTCCGATTCTTCCACTCAAAATACACGAATACATTCTCTGGAAAAGAAAATGACGAAACAGAAACACAAAACTTCTTGACACAACTACCAAGACTCACAGACATGGAAGCAGAACACATAGACTCACCAATCACGCCAACAGAATGCAAGAAAATCATAAAATCCCTATCATTACACAAATCCCCAGGACCCGACGGCCTCACTGCGGAGTTTTACAAAGCGTACTACCCCATGTTTGAGACACTATTTGTGAAAATGCTATCCGAAATACATAATTCGGAGAGCATCCCAGAACAGTTCAACCTCGGCTACATAGCATTAATTCCCAAAAAGAAAGACACGGCAAACAACGAAGAGACACAATGGAGAGGAATTACACTTCTCAATACAGACCAAAAAATTTTAACTAAAATTATTTCCGAAAGAGTGCAGAGACACATAAACCAGATCATATCCAAATCCCAAACCTGCGGAATAAAAGGCCGAAAAATAGAGGACAACATCCTTCAAATTCGATGTATATACGAGCACTACCAGGCAACACAACAACCATGTCTACTGGTAGGTCTCGACATTGAAAAGGCCTTTGACTCAGTGAGTCATCATTACCTACATGAAGTCATCAAAGCTGCAGGTTTGGGGAAAAAATTTCAGAATCTGATTTCAAATATTTACACCAAAGCAGAGTCTCGCCTAATCATAAACAAGAAACTGTCTGCACCGGTCAAAATTAAATGCTCGGTCAGACAAGGAGACAGTCTCTCTATGATCCTCTTTGGTCTCGCCTTAGAGCCGGTGATACGAGAAATATCTAAGCATCCCGGCATAGCGGGCACTCACATAGGAGGTGAAGGAAAAACAAAAGTGCTCGCCTATGCCGACGATGTAATACTAACCGTAACTACAGCCGAGTCCTTCACACTCGCATACAACATACTCAAAAAATGTGAAAAAGCGTCAGCACTCAAAGTAAACCTTCACAAGTGCCAAGCGATGTTCGTCGGCAGGTGGGTAAAAAGGCCTACCATGCCGAACGACATAAAATTAGACAAACACCTACCACTACTGGGGATCGTCATAGGAGAACAAATCCAACACAACACACAATGGGAGCTTGCACATACAAAAATAACCAAGAAAATTACACAGATAAGACACAGACAACTATCACTAACAAGTAAAGCTAAAATATGCAATCAATACCTACTGTCTAAGATATGGTACCTCATGAACAATACCAACTACAACGGTCAAGCAGTAGACAGAATACACAGAGAATGCGCAAAGTTCATCTGGGGTTCCAAATACGAACCCATCAGAAGATCCACAATATTCCATGACATCGAGGCGGGAGGACTCGGCTTAATAAACGTACACCTAAAAACTCTAAGTGCGAGAGCAAAAATCATAGAGAGAGCTTACACAGAGGAAAAAGCATGGAGCGCATATATAATATATTATATGCAGAAGATAATGCCCGACAAAGTAATATGTTCCCTTCCGCGCTCGAGTGGCAAAACACTCAGAATGTTCCACGAGATTGCGGAAGGTTACAACTTCATTAACAAATACATAGGAATAAACGAATTCTTGAAGATGAGACCTAAAGCAGCACATATCAAACTCACGCGCACAGTTATACCACCACCACAACACCGGGAGATTGAAAGATGGACACTAAGACTATCAAAGGCACTTAAAAAAGCTTTCAATCTGCCCATAAACCCCAAATTAAAAACCTTCTACTAGAAAGTACACCACGCTTGTTTGCCCACCAAAATGTGGTGCACAGCGAAAGGAATCCCTCTTCAAGGCCCCGCCAGATGTCATTTTTGCCCCCAACCAGAAACACTTTACCACTTAATGATGTACTGCCCTCCCACCTCCCGAATATGGAACATAGTTCAAACATTCATAAAACACAAACAACCCTTTACAGAACACACGTTATACTGGTTAAACGAAGGGAAAATTAACACAACTAAAACAATCATTATTATAACAACCATGTACTCGATTTGGACATACAGATGCGACAAAATTTACGGAAGGGAAACAGGACCAGACATACTGAAGAAAATAAACAACATATTAAAAGAAACAATCACAGATACCATAAACAGAAACAAAATAACAAAACACCAATGGCGACAAATAGGTCTCATCTCAGAATTCGAAGAACAACTGCAAATCATAGAAATAAAGGACCCACCATAATTAAAAAAAAAAAAAAAAAAAAAAAAAACCATATACACGATAAAATATATATAAGCGAAAGAAAAGCATATTGTAAACTTCTTCATTAAGCTGTATAACCACTTGTACATTAATTGCTTTATGCTATAATTAGTTGTAATTCTATGCATAATATATGTCAATTATAGAGGTAGTAGTTTAGTTTTATGTATCAAAAAATGTCAATGACAGTTTATATAGTGGAAGAACTTGATGACATTTTGCTGATCCGGTGGGTAACTCAAATATCTGGCAAAATGTAACCCTCTCCTTCTATGTTAAAACTAACCACTATACTACCGAGGAACTTGTCATGTAACAAAAAACGAAGCAATTCCGCCAAGTTCAAAGTGTGCTGCAAGGAAAAAGTTGTTGATATATATCTATGGTTTAAGTAAAAAAGAAAGTACTCCCGGCGGGTATTCGAACCGTTCTCCTCCGTAACAAGGGGTAGATACTTACCACTATACTACCGGGGAACTTCTCAAATAACCAAAAATGATGCAATCCCGCTAAGTACAAAGCATGATGCAAAGAAAAGATGTTTCTGTTGCTATCACCCAGGTAAGGGGGGGGGGTAATGAATGCAATTCTGTAGCCCATGAAGTTATCTGAGGTGAGTGTTGCTCTCACCCCCAAGATGAAATATGAGGGCTCTGCTCGGTGGTAGGGTGATCCAGCCACTGGGTAGGGCAAACGTTAGAGTTCTTCTCAGTGGCAGGGTGAGCCTGTTACTGCGGAGAAGAACGCCGAGTTTTTGATTCTGCGGTTCGCTAATTGTTGGGTGATCCAGGGGATCTCACGAGTTTTTGGAGAGGTAACCCCACACTTAAACAGGGAAACCGGTCTGGGTAGTGGCCCTTCCCTTAATGCATAGCATTATACATGTCCGCAAGAAGATGTATTTGCATTAATGGAGATCCTAAGACAAGTGATGAGAGCTTGGTCTTCCTTTACTATGAGTTGCCTCTGCCCTGAAGATACTTCAGGTGCAAACTTTGTTTGATTACATTTGGATAAAGGAATCTTACACTTGGGTAATTATAATAAACTAAATTTATTATAATTACTTGATGTTTGATAATAAGTACTGATTGCATATTTTTGCTTTGCTTGTTATTGATAGTTCTCTGTTTTTCATTTGTGTGACTTTTTGTGTTACTTTCCATTGTTTGTTGTGTTGATTTTGGTCTCCTATGGTGATCCCCAAAAGTGGAGGATGTTCGTCTATTTTCATTTCGCTTGGCAAGGTTGGCTTCTTTTCCCACCTGCTGACGAACATCTCATGACATTTCTGCAATGTTAACTTTTAGTGCGGATGAATTTTCAAAATCTTTTAGTACCTTACAAGCTAGTGCGAATGGCTCAGCTGTGGTCAGGGTTAGTGTTACATCGTCAACATATGCGAGTACTTTTGTACTTCATTCCCCTTCTATGCCAGGGTGTTCAGATATAACTCTTATTAATGCCTCTAAGGTAAGGGCAAAGAGGGTCATAGAAAAGCTGTCTCCCTGTCTGATCGAGCACTCAATTCTTACTGGTGGAGACAGTTTTCTGTTGACTATTAAGTGGGATTGTGCTGTGTTGTATAGGTTTGATATTAGGGTTTGGAATTTCTTCCCGAATCCTGCGGCTTTGATAACTTCGTTCAGCTAGTGGTGACTAACTGAATCAAAAGCTTTTTCTATATCTAGACCAGGACTGGATTAACCATTAAGCAAATAAGCACGTGCTTAGGGCATCATGGAAAAGGGTGCACCACACAATTTCTGCTTTAGTTAGATGACGAATTTAATTTAAATTAACTTTTAATTAGTTTTTCATTGTTTTTATCTTTTCTTACTGTTACCTACTTTGTTTCAATAAATAATGACGTGTATAAGGCCGAATAAAACTCTAAGCACGTGCATGACGGTTCGTTTACACCGTATTATCGCTCACGACACTTTCTGGCACTACCATTGCGTCAAATGAGGTAATTTTTTATACTTAACGTAACCATTTTATTTTTTATTTTCCTGCCTGTTTTAGGTCTTGTTTTACTAAATTATGTCTTATAAAAGGCTATAGAAGCAAATATAGAACAAATCAAATCAAATCTCAGAAACGCGCCTCCGTTAAAAGGCCTAGCTGTCGCAGAAGTGCGACTCCGGTAAAATAAGAGTTAATTAAAGCACGAAAGGACAAGATTCAGCTGTAAGCCGAAAATTAAATTGTTCGTATGATTTTGCCTGTGATATATGTGTAACTGTGTTGATTGCCACCTAATATTCAACAAAATAATCTTTTTATTTCTGGATTTAACAGATTCCAAGAACCAAGATGAAACGTGTTCAGTTAAGTGATGCACAAAAGCGAAAACTAAAAAAGAAAACAAGAGGAGACTTTGGAATTAGATTCCAAGACTGCAAAGCTGACTGATTTCTTCACACAATTTCCACAACATTATATACCAATTCCTGATCAGAGCCAATCTCCGTCATCAGAAATGGATACAAATACCACTTTGATCACTTCTAAATCAAAATATGATGATGTGGAATCATCAAGGTGTCACAAGTAGGTTCATCTAGCACATGTCTCACTACTGACCTCACTTTGTCTCTAAATTCTCTTGATATCTCTACTGCAAATATTGATGCAAGTTGCTTTACAAAACATTCTGAGGTTGAAATAATTGCTGAAAATGAAAGTTTAGTGGGCCATGATGATGGTGTAGAAATGATTCAGTCTGCAAAAGATCCAGGGTTGTAGCTTGATTTTTCTGCTGATGACGTGGATTATTGGACTGCTTGTGGACCCAGTGACTATCAACACCACAATGGGCCATTTGACAAGTCTTACCGATATTTCAGTAGTGGCAAACCAGTAAGATACTGTTCGCAGAAACTTTTTGTTGGGACAAAAGCCAATGGTCAGGAATACAAGAGAGTGGTTATTATATTCACCATCAACGGGATCAGGTTATTGTTTTGTTTGTAAACTGTTTGCTCCTAAAAATTTCTCACATTTTGTTACAAGAGAAGGGTTCAGTGACTGGCGAAATACTATTGTAATATTATCAATATTAACATATTGACATGAAAAAAGCACTACTCACCGAGACTCTATGCTAACATACTTAACTCGCAGACAAGGTATAGTTGGAAAAACAAATTCAGGAAGAGTGTGATTACTGGGAACATGTCCTGAGGCCTGTCATAGCTGTTATTCGTACGTTAGCTGAACGTGGCTTGGCTTTTCGAGGAACAGAAGAAAGATTTGGATCATTGTAAAATGGGAACTTTTTAGGGCTGCTTAAGCTCATAAGTCAGTTTAATCGATTTTTAGCAGGTCACATTGCGAAATATGGAAATTGTGGCAAAGGAAATCCTTCTTATCTGTCCAAAGCCACCTGTGAGGAACTCATTCAACTGATGGCTCAAAAGGTCCACGTGCTTATTGTTGATGAAGTAAAATCTTCTGGTTATTTTAGTTTTTTAGTTGATTCAAGACCAGATCTGTCACATATCGACCAGTTAAATGTTGTGCTTAGGTACTTAAAAGATGAACAGCCTATTGAACGCTTTTTAAGCTTTCTGGAAATGAAAAGCCATACCGGTGAGGAAATGGCAAATTAGCTGTTGCAGTACTTATGTAAAGTTTGTCAGCTAAACTTTTCAAAATATAGGGGTCAGTCTTATGACAACGCTGCTAACATGTCTGGGCGTTATAAGGTGATGCAGCAAAAATTTTTAGAAACAAACAAGTTTGCTATATATGTGCCCTGTGCAGCTCATTCACTAAATTTGTTAGGCTGAAGTGTTGTTGACTGCTGTCAAGAGGCGGTTAATTTCTTCTCTACAGTGCGGTTGCTCTCTATTTTTTTTTTCAGCCTCAACCAACCGGTGGACAATTCTTAAAGGTTGTATTGGAAATGAAAATATCTTAAAATCCCTCTCTGATACCAGTGGGAGGCACATGCTATGGCAACAGCAGCAATTTCGAAATCTTTCCTTCAAATGTTAGAAGCGTTAGACTGTATAGCCGAAGACCAGTCACAAAAGGGAGACACTAGAAGAGAAGCAGATAATATTGCAAATAAGATGCAAGAGCTAGAATTCGTTTTAATGTTCAATTTTTGGGATGAGATTTTGCAATATTTTCATTGAGTAAGCCAAGTACTACAGAATGAGGATGTGAACTTAAAAACATGTGCAGATCTGTATGGATCATTAGCAGACCAATCGTGTACTTCACGAAATGAATTTGAAAGATATGAAGCAGCTACAAAGAAGTGCTACCAGATGTTGATTACAAGGCAGCTCAAACTCGCAAACGTATCAGAAAGAAGGTACCCAATGAAGGAGATGCTCCAGAAGTATATCTGAATGCCAGAGATAAATTTCGTATCACCACCTTTTACACAATTGTTGACAAACTTGAAGCTGAGATGAGAAGAAGAGGAGAGATATACAAAAAAATATCAGAGAGATTTTCTTTTCTAAGTGATGTGCCACATAATGCTACTTCAGTGACTTCATCATCTACTGAAATCGAAAGGTATTCTCAGTGTTGTCAAAAGCTGATTGATGCTTACTCAGCGGACTTGAACACTAATTTCTCAGCTGAGCTTCAGCAGTTTCACTCATATGTGCGCCATAAGTCCAGAGCAAACAAAAATGTAAAAACAAGATTCAGTCATGCTGAACTTTATAAAATAATTGTAGAAGACAATATTGAGTGTGCCTTTCCAAATGTAGACATTGCTTTTCGTATATTTTTAACATTAATGGTCACAAATTGCTCAACTGAACGTTCATTTTCTCAGGTGAAGTATATTAAAAATCCCATCAGAACAACTATGCAACAAAGCAAGTTGAATGCCTTATCTCTACTAAGCATAGAAGCAGATGTGTTACGTAAGATTAATTTCGGGGATCTGATCAAAGAGTTTGCAATTAAAAAAAGAGGAGAAAAACTTTTTCAAATCTAAATAAAGTTGAAGTATACAAAAATAAACATTATTTTCCATCTTACTATAAGTTTTGTTTCATTTTGAAAAATAAAAATTTATTTTATGGTTTATTATTGTTTATATTTTGAATTACATATGTATGGGCACCAAAATCTTTTAAGTGCCTAAGGTCTCTATGGGTCTTAATCCGGCCCTGACACAGTAACCATGTTTACTTATCAGTAAACATGGTTACTGTGTTGTCTTATAATGCTTGTAAAGGTTTCTCGCTTGGAGAATATTGCCTTCGATTTTCTTGTTTTTTATGCCGCAGGTTTGGGATTCTGATATTATTTTGTTTATGTGTTTTTGAATTCTTGATGCTATTCTTTTGGATAAAATTTTGAAATGTGTTTGAGGAGTGTAATGCTCTCCATTGTGGGTTTTCTTTGTTTGTTGTGTCTTTGTGTTTGGTTATTCGTGTTATGTAGCCGAGGTTGAAATATTCTGGGATGCTTTCCGATTTCTGAATTTAGGTTAGCATTTTCACAAATAGTGTTTCGAACAAGGGGTAATATGCTTTGTAGAATTCGACCGTTAGGCCGTCTGATCCTGGAGATTTGTGTGACGAAGGCGTTTTTATGGTTGTCTTGCATTCGGATAACGTAACTGACAAGTCTGTTTCTTCTGCTTCTCTCTGTATAAGTCTTGGAAGGCTTTTTAAGTAGGTCTGAGTTTGTATTGTGTCGTTACCTTTTTTTTGGCGAATGTTTTTGTGTATTCCGAGTGGAAGAAACGAAGGAGGTTTGCATCTCCCTCGACCTCTGTCCCCTCGTGTTTTATTTTATTAATGGTGGTTTTCTGTTTTCTATGTTCTTGAAAGAGCCAAGCAGCTTTGGTCTTCCCTTCATCGTGCTCCATTGTTTTAATTTTTAGCTCGTATCCAGGTCTCTTCAGTCTCGTTTATTTTTATTTGTTTTAATTTTCCTTCGAGCGCATTAATGGCTATTTTATCTTCTATGAGGGTTCTGCCTGTTGTATTTTCGTGTTAGTTCTTTAATTACACTTATTTTTTCTTTGTTTGTGGAGTATTTTCTGTTTCCCTATTTTTAAAGCAGCCTTTTTGACTTGTATTTTGAATTTGTTCCAGACATGCACTGGATTTTCTGTTTCTGTTATATTGTCTAATATTCGTTTTATTTCTGTTGTAAATTTATGTGTGGATAATGCTATTCTTTAACTTCCATAGAGGGTACTTTCTGTTGGTGTACACGTTAGGGAAAGGCTTGCCCTTCACTAAGTAGTGGTCACTAAAAGTCAATGACAGGTGGATTCCACATTTCTCGTGTAGTTTTACCAAATTAACAGCTGTGCCTTGACAGCATTGCGAAAGTTCAGAACATTAAAGGGATTAAAAACGGGTATTATGACTGCAAATGGTTTACAAAATAATTCGAAAATTTGAAGAGACAGATTCCTTAAATGTCAAACATAGCATAGGATGGAAGCCTATCGAACGGCAGAAAGCCGAGGAAGTAGTTAGAGGAAAAAAGGATGTCAAAGGTGGTAGGAAGCAGCAGCGCACAGCGCATTGCACTGTCTTTGGATAAACCCGTAAGCACGGTTTGCAAAGTCGTAAGGCAAATTCTACGCTTTTATTCTTACAAGGTTTCCCATCTTCAGCAACTGTTTAATCCTGAAGGGTGGGGTGCAAGGGATTGCCCATTGACTGGCCATGGAACATCTCCTGGACTAACGAAGCCCATCTGGATGGTGCTGTGAAAACGCACAACTGTAGAATTTGGGCAACCGCAAACGCACACGTCGTGCAACAGATTCCGCTTCATTCCCCGCAGGTCACCGTTTGGCGTGGTTTTACAGTGGAATTCATCATCGGACCTTCCTTTTTCGCGGAGGTCGGTCCTGCTGGTCTCGTTTACCTGCACTGTTAATGGCCAGGGATATGCATCTCTTTTGCATCAGTGCCTGCATTGAACAGTTTATGCATGACGGTGCTCCTCCTCACATTGCCACCCCCCTGTCCAGCAGTTGATTCAGACACATTTTACTGAGGAGAGAATCATCAGCCGCCATTTTCGTACAATGTGGCCAGCACACTCGCCGGATTTGAATCCTTCCGACTTTTGGTTGTAGGGTCATCTCAAAGACGTTGTCTATCGCAGAAACATAGCCAACTTAGTGGAACTCAAGCCAGCATCGCACACCATAATCTACAACATTTCGAGAGAAACTCTACGTTCTGTTGTTGAGCACGATTTTGCGATTTTAGCACGTTACTGACAACGGAGGACAGCATATCGAACATGTTCTTGTTGTGTAACCACACAACGAGTGAGATTTTTTGAATTACCCACACGCCATGTATCTCCTTAGTGGCAACTTTTAGAACTAACGTTGTTTTTTGTGCAGAATAAAATTCCATTGCCGCACACATCATCGTGTTAATTAATAAATCGTTCAGCTGAGTTACTCAGTTGCAGCCTTTGCAAATGTGAACTTTAATTATAATCACCCTGTAAAATAATAATAATAATAATAAAATCTACTCACTTCTCCTTATCTCCTAGGGAAGTAAACATAATCCAGAACCCTTGATCTTCGTGTTGTTGCTACCACATGCTGCCTCAGAGAGTTGTGCTTCAATGAATTCAAAAATTCAAAGCCTATTTTTTTTTTTAAATCAGTTAGTAACTGTTTGTGTAACAGACTAATAACAAATCATGTTATCGATGATTTGTAAGACCTTTGGAAGATAGTCTAGGAGACTAAACTAGATTAGAACCTAAACTGACAATTTCTTCTTGAGGTCTTTCATCATCGGAAGTACGTCATGATGAAAGACCTTATGACTTTATGATGAAACACTCAAGAGGTCTTTCATCATAAAACACGAGACGCTTCCACAAGATCAAACAAGCCTGCGGAATAACAAAACAAAGTGAAGGCGAGTTCGCGATCTCATACAGAGGCGAACAGTTTCTCTCCCCGGAAAATCTTGCTTCTGATTCTACATGCAAATCGGCCAAATACACGCAATTCATAGACATAATACAGTTTGACGTACTTCCGCTGTAGTTCCAACTAAACTGTCTAAAACTAGCAGGCGGAAACTTCTAGTTTATATATCGTATGAAATAATTCAGATCGAAACATTTACCTAGTCAGTATCTTATCACGGTAATAATCATGATAACATCCTGTAAGTTTCAAAAAGAGAATATCATATTGCAACGTTTACGCGTATTTATGATATCACATATTCAGTGCTAATGCTAATGGAATTCCAGATTTTTTAAATAACTTCCTTACACTGCGTTTGATAACCTGGTGTTATGATGATTCGATAGATGGCGCTAGACGTTAACTTTGGCTGGTTTCTTAAGCCAACGTACAGGTAACGTGAGCACATGAGATGGCCTGTCAGCTAAATTTCCACCATAACAAACGTTGCTTAATACAATATTTATTCCGCATATTAGTACCGTTTATCATTCTTCCCCTCCTCCACGTTATATTCACATGAAATGCATACTATGAATAACGTTATTATTCGTGCTGTTGCCACTTTCATAAAATATGTGCTTTTATAAACCCCCTCCCAAACAAACAAATAAACAAACCAAAAAAAATAAAGAAGTAAAACTAAAAAAATCCGTATCTGCGGTGTAGATATTTGTATTTTTTTTTCTATATGGCTTCGACAGTTCGTCTTGGTTAGAACACACACACACACACACATACACACACACACAATGATTAATCCAAGGAATTGCATGTTTTTGATATTTCCCACATACGTAGCTGGAAAAGTACTCTACAATATTTACCAGGTATACTCGTTTTAAAAAGTACCTTGAGTACTTTTTTATTTCCAATTTCTTTTATTTTATTTTTCATTTTTATTTTATTTATTTATTTGTCTTGTTCGCTTTCTTATAATTGTGAATTCCTTGCGAGGCGTTTCCTTTCAGACTAGAGTCGTATGAATAACGAAACTCTTCAATTCTCCAAATAATCAGATGAAAATTAAAGTTCATATTTATGAACACATCTTGTAATATAGCAAAGTTAACTTACCTTTACATAAAAAACACGCTTATAAAGTTTCTTCTCCTCGTCCTGGACGAAATTCGAATCCAGGTCTTTTTCCAACCAAATTTTCAGCCATGGAAAATCAACCCCAGTCATTTTCTTCAAAATCACGCACTTGATATTTATGAAGTGCGTGATTAAGATAATCTGTGAATTTCTTGCATGTCTTAATTTTGCAATTGGTTCTTAATTTTTATTTTTTTTTTATATTTATTTACTCTTGAAAATGCGAAAAAAAAAAAAAAAAAATATATATATATATATATATATATATATTTATCGAGCGAATAATTCTGGAATCAGCTGAAAGAAGTCGTACAAAAAGGTTCCTTTACTAAATGACAACAGAATCGAACTCGTATAATTATTTCTACTTCATAAAATTTATTAAGAGCCTACTCGCATTAATACTTATTAATGTAATGTCATTTCCCCCCCGATCTCTTTCCTTTTACCTGAATCATTGATAAAGATCAATGACTCATCCCGTGATATATCTTTTCGTGTTTCTTAATATCTTGTAAAAATCAAAGGGAGATTTTTTAATATTATTTTTCATTTATTATTCTTTTAAAGTTTTTTTTTTTTTGATAGTGCAGCATAATAAGACTGGAATTGAAGGGTGAATTATTATTGGAATGGCTATTCTAATAATACTAATTCACATCACTCTATTCCTCAGATTATCAGATAAAGAAGCTTCTGGGAAGGTTTTTCACACTCAGAATTAAAAGAATGGATTACGAATACAAAAAGCGAAGATAACTGTTCGGATCTAGTATATAAAAATCCTTGAAGTTTTTATATACTAGTGAGGTAAGATTGATTTTTAACTGTAGTTGTTGTACTACAGCACGTACAGAAGAATTCTTTGCACTCATATTAGTTTGTTAAATCAAAAGTTTAATTGCTGCTTTTATTAATGTAAATGTGGGTTTTGCAATTTAGTTTCGAATAGTTGATTCTCGTAATATTATTGTCGCTTTAATAATTTAGAAGACGACCTTGTCAATAATCGGAAATTCTTTGAATGATCATGTTTATCCATTTACGTACAGGTCGATCCGACGAGATGAGTAAGGCCATAAAAGTTGTCGAAATTTTTAAGACTTGAAACGACACTGAAGGAAATTTATAGAAACTGACTGAAAGTAGATAGGAATTACGACTAATAAGGGAAGTGAGAACTCTAAAGTGGAATTTCAAGAAAGAAAGCTAACATTAGAAAAGGATTAGACATTGACGAGGTATTCAAGGAAGACGTTTCTTTGTTTTTTTATTAGAGAAATGTGAACTGTAAACACGAGATAAGATGCATCGTGTCTGAAAAATTATTAAGAGGGAAACAATGAAAGGAAAGGAATAAAGAAAAAGAAAAGAAGAAGAAAAGAATATTTCGAAAAAACATAAAATTTAACTTGACGACTTCCAAGGTGAAACACCAGAGGCGAGTGAATGGAGATGCAGTTTAAGGTATTGCCAGATATGCAGAAATCAATGCAACAAGATCTAACCACAGAGCTTCAAGCAGAAGAAGGACACCTGTCTTTCGTTTTGAGAGATCTGGGCCCAAGAGAAGGAGAACATTTAGAAGGACTTTTCAATTGAAGGTGAATTAGTCAGTGCTGATCCAAAAGTGGCAAAAGCAGTTTTTTTCCTGGAAACTCTCTTTCAGTCAAACGCCATTTCAATCATATAGCGAGTTAACCATTCTCTTACAGAAGTGGAGGGTTTTTCCTTTTGGAAATTCGGTTTTTCTTCTCTAAAAACAGGCAAATCGTCCAAATGAACTCATGCAATCTACCGACAGGAAACTACGTGAACAAGGATTGACCACTCTAATTCCGTCTGATTTTAGTTCGAATACCTGCGCGATAAAGTACGGACCTATGCATAAAACGTAAATCAGGAAGTTTGAGATAATTAAATTGTGGATAACGAGAATAATTTTCAAGTAAAATTCCTGCGTTGTATCAATCACCCGGAAGATCCAGGCTCACCTTAGACGAAATGAACTTAAAGTTGAGTTTCTTTGTATTAACGCCAAATCACCCCCTATGAACATCTGGGAGGCGCGTGCGTATCATTATTATCCATCAATTTTTTTTTCCCCAAAAAACATCCAGCATCTACCAGAAATAATAATTATTCAATGAATAATACATTGCACATAACAAATACTTATATATATATAGATAGAATGACTGAAGAAAATAAAAATAACGAAAAATTATGGAATTCGTAATACTGTATTTTAAGATAATTCTCATATTTCATGGCGTGTTGTTATGCTTCTTCGGTAGATGGAGCCACCCGTTGATTACGAGACGAGTTTTTTCTTGAAAACCTTGAGCGAAAAGAGATAGAGAGAGAGCTCCCCAAAGAGATAAACTATGGTAAAAGAAATGCTTCTTTTTTACATCGGTAACAAACGCAGAATTTCTTCTAAGTATCAATGCAATTCCCCAACCTCCCGCAATACTCACACATAGCGAGTACGCATAACAACACATAATACACTTATTTCTATTATGTTGCTGTTGTCGCTGTAATAAAATTTACTATTGTTATTATTATTATTTTTATATGACACCTCCAGGGAGTCCAAAGACTCATCGAGGGAGAGTGTGCCAACAGCATCGAACGATTAGTTCCCCTTCCAAATACTAACCGCGCTCAAACCTTACTTAACTGAGCCATTAGTAGCAGAGGCTCTACCAATCGACCAACCTTTGCCGGCACTTTCATATATTTCATAGAACACACACACACACACACACACACACACACACACACACACACACACACACACACACACACACACACACACACACACACACACACACACACACACACACACACACACACACACACACACACACACACACACACACACACACGTGTATGTGTGTGTGTCTGTGTGTGTTGTAAAGAACTACATGAGGCACTGAACAATTTTTAGCACACTTATTAGTTTACGAAATCCAAACATTTAAAGTAAATTCTGTTAATGTAATGTCTGATGCATGGTCAGAGCAACAGCAGCTAACTGGATGCCAAGTAGGTTATGCTCTGCATATGATCGTGGCTTTATGAATTTCTCGGATCGGTTTGTTAATAATAGGAAAAGGTTTAGTAGGCGATGGTTTCATCTACGTACTGGTACCTGAGGTGAGGTGAATAAGTCCATGAAGTCCTCAACGTGTTTAAGCGATCTAGAAAAGACACCGAAGGAAATTTATGCAAAAGGAGTGAAAGCAAAAGGGGAATTACAACCAATGAGAAGACTGATAATTGGAAAGCATGGGATGTGATGGAATTTTTAAAAGGCTAACTATTCTGAAATACTTACAATCGGATAATTCTTTAATTATTTCACATTGGTAAAATGATTAAAGAATTACGAGATGCGAAAAGTCATGGCTTCTTGTTTATCGCAGAAGTCTGAACTCGTGAATGCAAAATAATCATGTCTGAATTATTATTAAGAGGGAAAATTAAACGAAAGTAACAAGAAAGAAGTGTGATGCGAGAAATATAAAACTTATTTTTAACTGTGAAGAATGAAAACAGAAATATCACTCGAAAATCACTTGATCTCAGTGTAGCATTTCTTTTCATGACAACTTCCAAAGCGAAACCTCAAACTATCGCTGTGGTTAGACGCGCAGTTTATCGCATGAAAGATTCAATAAAATAGGGCGTCTCTGTAGTTTAATTTGAAGAATGACACCTGTCTTTTGTTTGAGAGAACCGAGAATACACGGAAAATATTTAGGACTTTTCAGTTGAAAGTGAGTTAGCCAGCACTTATCCAGAAGTGACTCTGATTTTTTATCTCAGAAATTCTCTTTTTTGACCCCACCCCGAAAAGAGTGAAGTGTACTTATAATTGATTGGCATTACATACTGAACTCGGCTTTTCCTGTCTTGGCAAGCTGTTAAACGAGAAAATTTAAAAAAAAAGTAGTCTAAATAACAAAAGAATCTTTTGTTTGTTATGAGTTTTCATTTCGACATTCAAATATCAAATTTGATATTTTAATTCAAAATGTAATGAGCTTAACAAGGAAATGACACACCTGCAATTAAATTATTTTAAAAACATTCATTGCAATTTCTCCATCTTACATAAAAATGTGTGGAAATGTGATGTGTAGCTCTACACTCCAATATTATCACGTATTTTTTAACTTAATGGATTAAACTCAAAAGGCGAGACGGTTTGCCTTAGCTTTAGTAGATGAATAGTATCAGCATGTTGAAGAATATAAAGAAATTGAAGAACATGATGATTACTTATTTTTTTTTAAGTAAGAATTTTATCAGTACGAATTCATGGATAGAAAAATAAAAGGAAGGAATATTAACGAAGTGATGGCACAAAAATCTTGAAGAAGGTACTTTTCGCAATAGCATTCCAACACTAGTGATGACATTCATTGTGATAACAGTAGGATTTACCGCCATTTTTTGTGGTAAATGAACAGCATAATATAATAATAATTTTTTTTTGCCTTATCTGTTTTTAAAAGTGATTCAGTATGAATTAATTTAGATGGAGACTATGGGAAAATATAAAAAACATAATATACTAAGAAAAGGATGAGCCAAAAAAAAATTTTTTTTCGCAAGTGATCGAACCCCGGTCTCTCGTGTGATATTAACCACTACATTACTGACTCGTCAATTTAGCACAACCTTTAAACTACCGGAAATTTGATAGAGAATAAGCGAACAGGTGAAACACAGTTTAATTATTTGGGTTGCATAATAACATTTAAAACAGAAAGATATTGATGAGAAATATAAATCAATTGCAGAAAATCTCTGGAATTATTAAAAGGACACTGAATTAAAATAATAAATAAAAACACTACAAACTCAGCTTAAATTTTACCTCGTGATAGCCACTCCCAGTCTATTATATGGTTCAGATATATATGGACTGTTTAAAAGGACAATTAGTAGCAAGACAGAGACAGCAGAAATGAGATTTTTAAGGATTATTAAAAGAAGAACGAAATTAAATCTCTTAAAACTTAAAGATATTAGAAGAGTGTTAGATATTTGTAGTGTAAATAAAAATAGAAAGCCAGATAGAAAGAAATCAAAAGAGTATTTATATAGGATTGTAAGATATCGGCTATGAAAAGAAGTGGATACATATAGACAAGAGAGAAAGAGAGAGAGAGGAAGAAGAAGCAGAAGACCAGCTGCAAGATGGAAAGACAACTGAACACGTATGCATGTGCCCAATCCTTGATGAGAAAAACTTCGATAAGCTCTTAGATTTTTATTTAGTTCTTTATTTTTATGTGCATCCTTCCCCGAATGGTGTCTCCACCTTGTCGTGGTAGGGGGGGGGTTGCCATTCCAATGATCCAGTGAACTATACCGACTGTGGCATTGCTTTCAACAGGGCCTTCCAAGCCAGCAAGGTTAAAGGTAAGGGGTCAGACAAAGAGAATCACCCTGTCTTCCAAAGCATTGGGCCGACAACTTCATCTCATAAAAAATCGAGGTCACAAAACATGTACCAAGGAATCTTCGCGTCTCGGATTTAGATGGATATTGATCCGAGCCTTGGAATAAAAATAACGGTTTTCGAATAGGTTCTTGATATGTGAGAAGCTTATACAGAGTTGGGACCTTTCAAAAAATCATGCAATAAATAAAGATGAAATGAATTTAGTAATAGTAGCAATACAAAAGAGACAGGGGAAGATAATTTGAAGAAAGAGAATCTTCTATTACTTTCCGGTGGAAACAACTCTGTAAACAAAATGGATTTGGAAGGTTTCTTCATTGGGAAAAATTGTGATAATCGCTGATCGAATTTGAAGCTGTCATGAAAAAAGAAGCAAACTAAAAGTAGAAAAACAAAATTGTTCGAGATAACCTTTATTAATACACACGCACCTACAGAAGCTGAAGAGGGGAAAACCAAAGATGAATTCTATGAAAAACTGGAACTAATCCTTGAAAAAATTCCACGATAGGATATAATCATTTTATTAGCAGTTCAAAAATTGGAAAAGAAGAATTGGGATTGAGTGTATGACTGATGGTCATACACTCCATCAAATAGACTCTCATAATCAGTAAAAGACATAGGAATGCATTCAGAACATCCGGAGCCTCAGAGGAACCGAGCGTGATTGGGACCATTTTTTAACTGATGCTCTTCTCAAGGTTAAAATGAAAAGTAAAATAAATACTATTTTTCAGCACATGCAAATCAACGAAGACAGAATATTAACTACAATAATCCCCTTTGGGAGGAATTAAAAATGAAAGTGAATTAGCAGGTCTCATACGTGACTGGCATTTTTTTTTTTTTTTTTTTTTTTGCTCTGAGAAACTTTCTGGTCTTCATCTGACAAAGCAAGCAAAGGGATTGAAAGCAAGATTTAAATTGTCACTTTCTCCATCCTTCGTTTATTCTCCCTCACTTGTAACAAAGCATCTTTCAGATTCAGCCTTAGATGACGTACAATATGTGTTTACTGCATTTGATTTAGCAGAAAAAGGTAGCAAAACATTTAAGACAATGATCGACAATAATGAATTTCGAACTATTTTAGAGTACTTTCGTGCGAATGTGCATGAAAATTCTAATTTTAACTAATTTTTCATGTTTTGTTTTGTTATTTTATGTTGAGCGTTTCATATTGCACACAGATTAAGTTTTTAGTGCCAAGAATTATATAAACACAAGAATAAAAGATTAATTAAAAGAGCATTTTTGGGCAAGTAGAATTTATTTTGCAGCTGATTTAAAAAAAATTTCTATAATTAAATCTAATCCATTGTTTTTTTATTTATAAGTTAATAATCCTTTCTGTTTATTTGTACTTAAAATATATATATAAAATCTGCATTGTTTCAACACTGATATACCTTTAGACCCGGGTCTAGTACTCAGTCCCTTCAATGATCGAATCTACTTTGGGTATTTTCTAACTTCGGTATAAGTAACCACAAAGAAGCACGTGTGCAGAAGTTAATCCCGAACATTATGTGACTACTTGCCATATTATTAAGCAAACATCGAAGGAATAAATCTGTTATCTCTAAAATCCAAACAATTGTACACAAAAATATTCAAATTTCACGATCATCTTGCACCGAACTTGAAAAGGATCCAGGAATTTTTGCAAGCAGCCTCTACAAACTTTGTTACTACACATCGAGGCAAAACTTGTTCTGGCACACGGAATTTTCCAGTGAAATGGATAGAATGCAGTAAATTTCAGACCGACAATTGAACTTGCTCCGTATGTGGACAAAAACAGTTAAAAGACAAAAGACAGAAACAGTTAATCATTTATTTTATTGCTGTCCTCTTAATAAGATGTAACTGGTTTCGCCTTAGTACTCTGCATGTTCCTATGTTAATAGTAGAAGAGGTCGTAGTTCTGCAGTTTCTTCCACCAATCACTACCAAAGCCAAAATCATCATCTTTTTAATTACAGAATACAAGTACCCTTTATGAAGAATTCAGAAACAGGATGCACAAAATTCAGCAAGCAATCCAGTTATACTCCAAGTTATATTGGCGCAAACTACCAATGCTATGCAAGCTAAGCAATGACAGCTTTCAACTTTGTCTAACACTTCAATTTATTTTCTTTTAGTAACTTCAGAAGAACCAGCAAGTAATTCAATGTATAACGTAATATCTTTAGAGTAGGGTGGTCGTATGAAACCATGGGCAGAGTAGGCCAGCTCAAGGTAGCTAGCCTCGAGGTGGGAGGGGGGGAGGACGCCCTCTTGTCCCTTTCTTTCAGGTTTCAGGAGCAGCATGCAGACAATGGCTCAGATATTAAGAGGTTGTAACGAACCTATAATTGATACTTTGTAACAGAGGTCTTTGTGACTGAATTGCCTGCTGGGATGGCCCTCATCCCAGCAGGCAATTCAATGCTATCGACATTAAAAATAGCATTGAATTGCTATTTTTAATGTCGCCTCATCCTCTCACGGAACATACAGGTACAGTAACCGACTTTAAGTGTTTTATAAGTTTTTGAACGTTCGAATCTTTCATCGCATAAATTCATTTATTTATAAATCATTACGCACTAAGGTGCGTATACTTGCAAGCCGGGATGGCCGAGAGGATAGACTTTGGCGCTCTGTAATCAAGAGGCTATCATTTGAATCCCACTTAAGTCATGGCCGTTTGTGAATGTTATTAGGCAGTAAATGATTTTCATTCTTCATGGTGAGGCGACCCACTTAAAGAAACCATGAAATGGGCTTGGGAAAACTATGTTTGGTCCTTAAAGCTAGTAAGCTGGAACATCTAACCTTAGGTCAACCCACTGCACCTGTAATACTGTACTGCAAGCTATGGGCCTTTCGTGGGTACATCATACAAAATAAAAGGAAATAAAATTCTTCGAGTTTTTGACTAGAAATGAATGCTCCATGTTGTTTAGCTTTGTTGAACAGCATTAACGGTCCTCAGTAGACCTGGGGTAAGGTAATACTGGTGACTGCACAGGCTGCTTAATAATAATAATAATAATAACTCTTATAATACAGCATACTCAACATTTCCATACACCCGAAATTTCTGTTTATTACACATTCTGTATAAGACTATTATGTACATTTCTGAAAATTACAAAAAAAATATATTAAAAAAATGGAATGCTCTGACGTAGGGCCTTGGTATTTACTGAACCGTACCTGAAATAGAGACCGACTAGATTGAAACCGAAACAAGATGAAATGAAAGCTTTCGATAGTTTCAAGAAAAGATTTTTGAGTGTGGTTGTGTGTGTGTAGGGGATGGGGACACTAGTCGTAGTCTCTATTAGCAACAAGTGATGAAAGGACATGCAGTCGCCCTTTTTATCAATTGAGGCTTCCCTCCTCATGCATGTCATATTTTTGTGTGTTATTTGTGCAAAGAGCAGCATTATATAGGGATAGATTGTAGTTCACCGGAAAGAATGCCTTTTTTCAATATCCCTCAAATATAAAACTAGTACAAGCATATTGCATTTTAACAATAATGGAATTTAATGTCTGAATTTTTCAATATTTCTGTGTGTAATGAAACTATTTCATACACGCCTTAATACACACAAAGGGTAACAAATATTTTCGTAAAAATCACCAGAACTTGATTGAAAATATAGACGTGATAAATTGGACTAGAATGAAATGAACAGGCTTTCAATTTTTGTTTTTAATGATAAGTGGCTTTTTTCTTTTTTTTTTTTTTTTTCAGTTAGAATAATTGTCTATGTTACTTCCTTATATGATTTGTTTACAAGAGTTTTTTTTTTTTTCCCCAGCACGTTCGATCATACTGCACTCAAAATCTTTATCAGGACAAGTCTGCAGAATTTGTTCTGTCTTTAGTTAACTGCAATTATACTCAAAATATTCTTGATGCCAAACCACAGTCTTATATCAATTAATAGATATTCTCACGTAAGTAAATCCTTTTTTCTAGATTTTTAACATGCGTTTACTTTATATTGAGTACGTAGTTGTACTTTACCTTATGCTCCGACAAAAGGATTATTATTATTATTATTATTATTATTATTATTATTATTATTACAATTTCTCAATCAAAGATTTCGTAGCTTCCCAACACAGCAAAAAAAAAAAAAAAAAAAAAAAAACCAATACCTAATACCCAACTGGTGTCATCCTCAGATAAGCTTACATATAAGCTTCGAGGATGAAAGTAAAGAAATTAGTTCTCATCCAAGATGTATCATATGTAACCAAATGCATGTAATGTACGTATCACATGGAAACCAATGTATGTAACGTATATATTATATGTAAACCAATGAACGTAATGTAAATATCACATGTAAACAAATGTAAGTAATGTATATAATAACTGTAACAAATGTATGTAATGTAAAAAAAAAAAAAAAAAATTATTATTATAAATACTTCGGGTATGTTTTATCGCCATATATAAAGGTTCATCTCCTGAACTAGCATTTATTGAGAAAAACAATGCAGTCATGTGACTGCACCGAAGCACAGGAATATACAGAAAGCCATCGATTTCTTTCAAGCATTGAAATATAACATTAAAACAAAACTAAATAACTGTTTTCGATTAAGGTATCTTTTGACGGAAATAGTTATTCTTTTAAATTATCAGCAGCAAAAATAAAAAATAAAACGAGAGAAATTCAACAGGATTGCACTGCTAGAAGTCAACCGGAACTTGCTTTGTGAAGTTCCTGTTTGATATCACACAGGAAGAAACGATGCGGAAGAATAGACAGAAAATAAATGCCGAAGGAAATGTGTCACCTTCGATAATTTAGGAATAATAACGATTCGCGATTAGAAACGTGTGATATGTACGGCAGTTGATTACAAATAATAATGATAAAATAAAGATCAATTTTTTAAATTTTTTTTTTTTTTTTTTTTTACATGTAATTTTGGTCAACGGCTTAAAACAACGATAAATGAATTTCAGTAGACTGAAAAGTAATGGCATTCCAAGTCTCGTCCAGTGAATGAAATTATTTGACATGCTAATCACAAATCTGTAAAGAACGCGATCGTACCTGCCATCTGCCGAGTATTCCAAAACTACAATGATTTTTATATCGTTTACAGTGAAACTATCCATTCAACCAATTCTCGTCCGTGTCTCAGACGGGTTGAGTCTTAATTACTGGTTTTTATTCAATTTAGTGCAACCGGCTTGCCATTCCTCTGCTGCGTCACTCTAAAAGTATTTTATATCTCTACAACTGTGTGTGTGTGTGTGTTCACGGGGCGGGTTTGCATATTTTGAAGGAGGAGAAAAACCAGAGTTTCGGAAGAAAAAATCCTGCCACCTCCATTTGAAACCGGCTAACTTACCTTTACCTCTATAAAGGCTTCATAGACTGTATTCGAATCCCATTCTTTTTAAGCAGAATGCTTCGTCAAAACCGACTAAGTTACGAAGGCTCTTCACACTGAAACAGTCTCTTAAACATAATCTTGTAACTTGATTAACATCTTTGAGGTAAAAAAAAAAAAAAGCATACATAAGGATAGTTTTGTTTCTTATTTGAACAATTACGACACTAACCTATTACGCTTCTTCTTCGCCTTCTTTTTTTTTTTTTTTTTTTGAGAAGTTTGCTTGCATAGATGTCTCTAAGAATTTTTTTTTCCGCTAACGCCTTTTATTCCTCAGTGGGAATAAGTAAGGCCATTTAGCCCTGACTAACTTTCTGAATAATAGTGGACATACTTCCCCTTAGCCAATCACACAGTAGCTAGCCAAGGAGTATTAGTGATTTTAATTGGTAGCAGAAAGGAGAGTACGACACCAACCTGCCGCTCTCGTGGTTCGCTAATACTATATGTTATTGTCTGTGTGAGCACGGCGTTCCATTTTCTTGAATTTACGGGATGAAAATCTGGAGTTTTCGGGAAGAAAAATATCCCAGTGGCAGAGAACGACTTATTCGGAAACCAGTCGAAGAAAAGCTTAGAAAACGTCTACTTAGAAACCAGAATCGAACTTAGAATGGTCTTTCTTTCGGAGACCTATGCTATGAATGCAAACACCATTTCCATAGAGCTACACAAGCATCTTGTCTTAATAAAATAAGATAATCACAATTATATTTCGTTACAGATAATTTTAATTTGGGTATATCATTTGCCCAATCTTTCCAAAATCTTAGTGCAGATGAAATCTGCACTAATAATATTTACAATATTACACAAATATTATATACCGCTGAAGTCTTTTCCTTGTTCAAAGTTCGCATTGGTAAGATAAGACGTTAAAATTCTAAATAAGAATGACATGTTGAATCCCATTTCTTTTTCAATGCAATTTCTATGCAATGTGAATAGAAATTCAAAAAACATTTGCATAGAAATGTGAATTTCTATGAATTCTATGAACGATACCATCTAGTAATTAAATCCATATTCTTCTTCTTTGAGTGCCATCTCCTATCGGAGGTCGGCGACCACCTTGGCAAATTTTGAGCGATTCTCAGCTACTCTGAGCAGTCTCTCAGAGTTCATACCAGTCCACTGTCTGATGTCTGCCAGCCAAGATTTTCTTCGTCTTCCTTGTCCTCTTCTTCCATTTATCTTCCCTTTTATAATCAGTTGAAGTATCTTATATTTTTTATTACGAAGTAGGTGACCAAGATATGCAGTTTTCCTTCTTTTTATGGTATCTAAAAGTTCACGTGATTTCCCCATTTGTTCCAGTACTTCCTGATTGGACGCTTTTGCTGTCCATGGTATTTTTAACATTCGTCTGTATAGCCACATCTCGAAGCCTTTGAGATGAGCCTTTTTATTGATGTTGTTTTTAAGGTCCAAGTTTCTGCACTGTACAGCAATACAGACCATACATTGCATTTAACAATGCGTACTCTAAGCTCTAAGTTTAAACTGCGGTTACACAGTGTTGATTTCATCAAGAGAAAATTTTTTCTTGCCATTTCAATTCTAATTTTTATTTCTATTTCAGGATTGCAATCTTCATTTAACCAGCATCCGAGATATTTAAACTTTGCCACTCTTTCTATTTGTTTTCTATTTAAAGAAAATGCTAAATTAAGAATTGGTTTCTTACTTATGACTATGAATTTAGTTTTGGTGATATTTATTTTTAATCCCATTTTTTCACTCTCTTCATTTATTAGTTCCAAAAGATTTTGAAGATCCTGAATATTGTCAGTATCTGACAATATTCAGGATATTCAGGATCTTCTATCGGATGTTACTGATGATTTCACCATTTACACTAATCCCTTCCTTTCTTCCTTCCAAGACTTTTTGTAATATGGCTTTTGAGTAGATGTTAAAAAGAAGAGATGACAGCACACATCCTTGCCTTACTCCTTGTTTGATGTTAATGGAGTCTGTAATAATGTCATCAACTTGAACAGATGCCTTTTGGTTCCAATATAAGTTTTCAATGATCCTGATGTCTTTACCATCTAATCCAATTCTTTTTAACAGTACAATCATTTTAGCATATTGGACTTTGTCAAATGCTTTCTCGAAGTCGATGAAGCAAATGAATATTACCTTGTTTTGGTCAATACATTTTTGAAATAAGATCTGAGAACAGAAAAGGGCCTCTCTTGTTCCCAAGCCGTTTCTAAAGCCGAATTGGATATCACTGATGGTGTCTTCACATTTTCTGTATATTCTTTTTTGAATTATTTTCAGAAACATTTTGAGAACGTGACTCATTAGGCTGATCATTCTATAGTCATTACAAGTTTTCGCATTTACTTTTTTAGGTAGCATGATGAAGGTCGACTGTAACCAGTCTTGAGGGATTATGCCTGTATCGTAGATCTTATTAAATAGCTTTACTAATATGTTAATGTTGTCACCTTCTAATAGCTTTACTATTTCTGCTGGTATTCCATCTGGTCCTAGGCTTTACCATTTTTAGCTGAGTTTAGTGCACATTCTACCTCTGATCTTAGAATGCATGGACCTTCCATATGTGCACAAGTATTTTGAGTTCTGTCTGTTATCAGTAAAGAGTTCTTCTACATATTTCACCCATTCTTGCATTTTGTCATCCTTTTTGGATATAATTTCCCCCTTTTTGTTTCGAAGGATACAGAATTGTTTTTTCTTACATATACCTGAGGTCTCTTTCATCTTTTTGTGTAGATTAAAATTGTCATGCTTTTCCTGTAGAATTTCTATTTCTTTACATTTTTCATTCATCCAGATTTCTTTTGCTTCTTTGATCTTGTGTTTAATAATTTTCTGAACCTCTGTATATTTTGTTGGATTATGATTTTTATATGATCTGCGTTGATCCATGAGAGAAAGAATTTCATCAGTCATCCAATCTTTCTCTTTTACTTCTCTATTAGGACATAAGGTATTGGTACATTTCTCTATGAAGACAGATTTCAATTTGTCCCACGATTCATCAACCCTCATGATGTCATCATTCTTGATAATTGCTAGCTCTTGATTCAGATCTTGACTCAATTTGCTTCTTATCTCTGTGTTAAATCCATATTAGGAGCCAATAATTAAAGTTTGTTTCCTGACTTCCTGCGTGGTCTGATTATTATTATTATTATTATTATTATTATTATTATTATTATTATTATTATTATTATTATTATTATTATTATTATTATAAGTGAGAACCTCCAGGGAGTCAGGGACTACACGCACCGGCTATCATACTTATTCTTGAATTCATTCACACTGCTTGCATCTCACAACATCCAATGGCAACCCATTCCAATCACGCACCACCATCTGAGAGAAAAATATACCCCTCGCCCCTTTTTAGCAGCATTCATTCTCAGCTTCCAAGGATGCCCTCTCGTCCTTTCCCCACCCTCCATAAATTGAAAAATTCCATCAATTGAAATCCTGTATGATTCTTTCAGAAGTTCGTAAGTCTCAATCATACCCCCCCCCCACCTTTCTCCTGTTTGCTAGTGTCTGCAGTCTACAAATTCTCAATCTGTCTTCATAATCAGTATTCCGCAATCCTGATATCATTTTTAACACTTTGCTTTGTACTTTCCAGTCCTAACTCTCTCTAATATATCAGAATCACAACAGAAACCAGGAGACCAGACCTCCGCATAATAGTCCGAGGGAGGTCTTATCAAGACCTTGTTAAGAGGCAAAATGACACTTATCTTTACATGTGAACGTTCGTTTCAGCATTGGAATTATCTTTTGAGTTGTATTTGCAATATTTGCTACATGGCCCCCTGAACTTCAACTTCCTATCTGCTAACACTCCAAGATCTCCAGTCTCATCAGTTTCTTCTAGCATAATCCCACCAATATAATACGACATCGGATCACGCCAAAGTGGATGACTTTACATTTACTGACATTGAACTGACATCCGATATCCATTTTCCCATGCCTACAATTCCAGCCTATTCAAATCATTCTGCAAGTACTGCATATGAGAGGCATTCCTGATTACCCTACCTATCTTTGCATCATCAGTAAATAGCTGTATGTCACTTGTCATGTCCTTCTCAATATCATTAATGTACAGATTGAATAACAGTGGACCAAGGACTGATCCTTGTGGTACATCACTGGTTACCTTAAATCTCGCGGACTCATATCCCCCATATAGCACTTTTTGATATCTGTCAGTCAGCTATCCTTTTATCCATACTAATATTGTATAACCCAAACCCATTTTCTCCAATTTATGCAACAGTCTATCATGCTGTATTCTGTCAAAAGCCTTAGCAATATCCAAAAGTATCATGGTATCCATTTCCCTTGTCTAGTTCAATGGTAACACTGTAATAGAATGTGAGCAAGTTGCTAAAACATGACCCTCCCTTCGTAAACCCATGTTGCTCATTGCAAATTAGAGATTCACCGTCACCCCATTTCTGAATACGAGCACTAAACAATTTTTCCAAAATCTTAACCACCACTCCTGAGATACTAATTGGTCGATAGTTGGATACATCGGTCTTTGCACCACCCTTGTGCAATGGAATTACCATGCATTCTTTGCATTCCAGAGGAATCGTCTCTGTGCTTAGACTCATATTAAACAGCCTGGTCAAAGGAATGCTCAATTCATCTGAACATCATCTGAATGTTCAGATGATCTTTTAGCACACGTGCTGATATCTCATCACCTACTTACTTTTGCTTTTTTCATCAAGTATAATAAATGTTTGCATTTAAGTTCCGATGATACGAACTTAAATGCAAATCTCGCTGTGTGTTCTAATCCCATTATGGCATGGGCATTTGTGCAAGTCTTCGCAAGTCTTTATGTGGTACACCATTTTCGTCAAACAGTGTGGGGCACCTTATTTTATGGCGTCTTGAAGTAGCTCTCCCAAAGGCACAATAACAGTTCCGTGATCGGTCTCTAGTTCAGAAAGAAAAAAATGGATTACCCAGTCCTTAGACCACTCACGGTGTTTCATTCGTGAGTAGATTTTTAAAAATGCAGAAACTTTTTATATGAATCTCACTTCGTGGAGAGAGGGCATCACCCATGCAAGGTGTTATAAACTTCTCTTAAATTCATTCACGATAGATGCACTCACTCACTCACTACTTCAACAGGTAAACTTCCACTCACTCACTCACGTTACTCTGAGAGAAAAATCTAGCTCTCAGCCCTTTCTTAACCGCACACAAACTTAACTTCCACGAGCATCCCCTTCTCCTCTCTCAACTTTTCATGTGCAAATAAAATGTTATTGAAAAATTTCATCAACTTATCCTTTACCCAGTGTTAGCGCCTGCGTGCCCATATTGTTCTGCGTTCTCTGATGATGGTCATTTAACTTTTTCGTAATATTGTAAGTATTAATTAAAGTTATTATAATTAATATTCAGTTCAGCATACGTTGTAATTTTCTCAAAATGATAATTATAAGTTATAGTTAAAGCCCTAAATTATTTTTATTTATTTTTTTAATTTGCAGAATCGTAAAATTTTACAGCTTAAACATAAGCTTTACTTCATTGATGCTTTAAATTATGAGAATCCAGTTATAATAATTACTTTCTTTTGATGAGGAGGTTTGAATGCAGCAAAGTTCACAATTCATGTACGGAACGATTGAGGTCACATCGATTGAGATTAAACGATATTCAGGTCAGTAACTTTTATTTCGTCTACTTAAATAATGCTGATTGATCGGTACGGAGTTCAACACAGAGAAGATCACAAAAGGTTAAATCTTGTGTATTGCAGAGAGGAAAGTACACGGTTACGACGGCGAGTGCTGATGGTGGTATGAAGAGCATCAAGAGGATAATTTGGAGCAGTTTATTACTTCAAGTAGGTATTCATAAAACTAATGTAGGAATAGTTTAAGTTCTTGTGCATTGTCCCATCCCATTAGAAACTCTTATATATTTTTAAAAAATATATAAATATCGGGCTATCTCTATCGGAATATCTTAAACAGGATGGCTTGCAAATAAAGATAATTTTATTCTTGGAATTGTAGCGGTGTTTGGGAAACACACCTGATTTAGGTGTTGACTATCTTACTTCCGTTTTTTTTTTACCTGCTGCTTGTTTGACGAACTACAATATGTTTCGATTTCTTGGTAAATGAACCGAGCATGCGCCTTTCTTGTTTTGCAAGTTTTTGTATATAATAATAATTTTCGTATATAAGCATATACAGCATTCTGAGAGGAACAGGCCGAAAACATTTTCAACGACTGCTTAGTTTGGTACAGGTGAGCTTTATTTATTTATTTTTCTGTTAAATCACCACAAGAAAGATTGCATCTCAATATCATCACGTGTTTCTATTTAGTGTCGAAAGAAAACTGAGAAAATAATGGAAACAGTTAATTTTTATAAATTATTATTCAAATTATGTCAACGAACCTGATAGAGAAACAAGTCGTTCATATTAACACTTTAAAAGTTACGTATGAAATCTTTTAAAATAGTATTATGAAATGTAGGTAGATTAAATAAACACAAAAGGGTAAATATGCTTTTAAAATGTAGCAGTCAGCTTCATTAGATTAAAGATCAAAAGCCCTCAATATTGATTTTTTTTCTTACTTTATTTTTTAAGATTAATGATGCTACTGTTTTGTCTTTAGCAAAAGTTTTAATCTATGGTTGGTCGACATCATCCGCATAACCATATTGATAAGCTGTAAGTCATCATCATATTGTTTGATCTTCCTTTCATATCTCTCTGAGATCAGTGGTGAACAGATCCAATCAGTTTACTTTCAGTGCTGTATGAACAGCAGATGGCAAGTCCATTTTTACTACGAATCACTGAAATGAAGGTTTTTAAAATTCAACAGTTTATTTCTTTGTTATGACAATTAAAGCTATGTTTTAACGTATTTGCTACAGCCACGATACTGAAAAATAAAGATATACGAAAGGCGTGTAATTTAATTTTTTAAATTTCTCTTCAGCTAAATAAATTTGTATTTTGCGAAAGCGTTGCTTGGATCCACAATTCGTTTTTATTATTATTATTATTATTATTATTATTATTATTATTATTATTATTATTATTATTAAAGCGTTTTTCACTTCCTTTTAAAAATTCTGGAGAATACATGTGAACTGTCTCATATTAAGATTTTCTTATTTAGTATATATAATAAGTCTGTTTTATAAAGATAAATTTTCCCTTCGAGATCAGGTTAATACTTATATAGTACACCTAAACCTCTTTTTATTCGAATTTTTTTTACGCGAATTGGAATATCAAAAATAATTTTTTTTACGCGATTTTCATTCACTTTTACCCGCCCAACCTAAAGTCTAAGGTAGGAAAAAATCCGTAGAAAATTCTGAGAATTTTGTTGAATTGCATTCTCGTTTCTATTAAGAAAATTATAAATTCTTACGAATTTTATTTGTTGGGAATTCCTCGAATTACATAACTGACTGCGCATAAAAAAGCAGTTCTTAGCAGTTTGAATTATTTAGTGTTTGAGTAGACAACGCAGTTACCGCATTTTTTGCATTTGCATTTTTTAAGTGAAATCAAAATAAAAATTGCATTATAAAATTAATCATTTTGCCAAGAAATAATAAATGGTAAGCTATATGTAATTTTCAAATTTTCATTTCATTAACCGAAGATTTTAATCCAGCCCTCACATGATGTTGCCGATTGAAAAAAAAAAAAAAAAAAAAAAAGGAAAGCCGTTTCCTTGGATATAAAAATTCAAATTTTAGATCGTCTTCAAACTGGGGAAGGTGCAACGGCTGTGGGTAAGCATTTCGGAGTCCGTGAATCAATTGTCAGATCAATAAAGAAAAATGAAGAGTCTATTAGAAATGCGGTATGTTCTGGTACAAAATCGAGTGCAAAATTATCATCATACACAAGAGATGTTGTTCTAGAAAAGGCCGAAAAAGCTTTAGTGATGTGGATAGAAGATAATGTACAAAAAAGAATATCAGTTGACGGAAATTCCATCAAGCAATCAGTGAGATTTTATGAACAGATTAAAAAAACTGCAGCCAGATACGTCATCTCAATCGAGGAAAAAATTTCCTGCAAGCAATGGTTGGCTGGCTAAGTTTATTAAAAGACATGCTCTTCATAATATAAAAATTAAAGGTGAAACGGCTTCTGCTGATGACACAGCTGCTAAAGTATTTCCACAAAAACTTGCTAAAATAATTGAAGATGGAGGTTACACTCGTGAACAAGTTTGGAATATGAATGAAACCGGCCTTTTCTGGGAAAAAAATGCCAAACAGAACTTACGTATCAAAAATGAAAAAAAAAACTGTTGGTGGGTTCAAAGGATCGCATAACACTCCTATTTTGTTCGAACGCTTTAGGAGATCGGATGTTAAAATCGATCATTAAGACACGGCCAATGAAAGGCGTAGATTTTCAAAAATTGCCAGTTCATTGGATGGCTAACAAAAAGGCTTGGGTGACCATTGATATTTTCACTGAGTGGTTCCACAAACAATTTGTGCCAGAAATTAGACGCAATTTGAATGACAAGGACCTCGAATTTAAGGTCTTTTGATTCTTGATAATGCACCCGGTCATCCTACCATAGAACACTCAAATGTGCAATTTTTTTTTCTACCGCCCAATACCACATCATTGCTACAACCTCTAGATCAGGATATAATTGCGACTTTTAAAACATATTACGTCAGACGAACATTTCAATACGTTTTGAACAAGCTAAATGATGATGAAACACTGTCAGTGTGGAAAAAATTTTTCAATTATGGATTGTATTGATCAGGTTCGGTTATCGTTATCTGAATTGAGACCGGAAACTATGAATGCATGCTGGAAATCTATTTGGCCCGCATGCGTTAAAGAGAATGCTCCTGTTCCCTTCAATCATACTGCAGAATTCCCCAATATAAAAAGTTTGGCGTGTGAAATTGGCGGAGAAGGATTCGATGATCTTACTTCGGCAGATATCGAAGAATTGTTAATTGATAAACCTCTTAGCGAAGACGAAATAGTGGAGATTGTTTCTGTGACTCCTGAAAGCGAAGACGTTAATGATGATGATCAAGATAATCCTACTTTTACTGCTGATATAATTAAAGAAGGTCTTAAACTGGCCAGTAATTTAGGCAATTATTTTGCCCGACATGATCCAAATGAAGAACATGCTGGGAAGTTTTCACGTGAGCTTAAGTTGTTAATGTCTTCATACAGAGAATTATATCGCGACTTATCCAAAGCATCAACACAGCGATTAATAACCGAGTTCATGCCTAAAACTACTGAAACAACCAGTGGTACTTTTTCTCAAGATATGACAAGAAGAATTCCACAAGTTGAAGCAGAAGTCGATGAGATAATACCATTTCTAGTAGTTCTAGTGATATTACAGTCTCACGAAAACGAAAGCTTTCGCGTTTATTGTCAGAAACTGATAGCGAATAACGTAATTTTTTATATAATCCTTAGAATTGAAACGTATATATTTTTTTTAAGTTATTAAAACTCATTATATGTATGTGTGTTCTTCATGAAATGTAAATAAAAATCTTATGATCCTAACGAATTTGATGTTTTTTTCCCCCCATTATTTTGCTTATATTTCAGGTTTGGAACCAATCTTCACTCTTTCTATGGAGTCAGTAGTTCTTTTTACGCGAATTCTATTTACGCGTAATTTTTAGGAACGTATCTATCGCGTAAAAAGAGGTTTAGGTGTATTTCCATTAACTAGTTGACTAGTGAAATCAAAGCAGCTCGCTGCACTAAAAGTTAATGTAAACGAACGGCAATAATGGAAGTCATATTTCTTGTATATAAATATCGAAATGGCATATTCTCCTATATTATTATACTTTAAAGAAGTGATGTTTCAGAGTGTTTATTTTACAAAGTTAGATATATTTGCCAAGAAATTATATTCTTATTTTCGTTGATCTTTTATTTTAGTGCAAGAAAACCATAAACGAAAGGTTTGAATTAGACGTAATAAATTCTGAAACTGATGTGGGAAGCAAATTTTTCCATATTATAGCATATAATACTAGTCCTACAAAGCGCGCTGTGCATTATGGGATACTGTCATTCTCCAGACAAACTTCAGTATTGATTGTTTCGTCCGTGGGAAGCTTCAACAGTGGAGATGCTGAATTAATTTGAGAGGAAAAGTCGAATTTCTTATAAGAAAGTACCAAACCTTCGCCTACGGTAGGGCAAACTATGAATATGAACAAAAACAAGATGATTCTTTTGTATGGAAAGAATCATCTTGTGTTTATAAAGAAATACACCATTTTGCTCTTTGTATAATGAAAATAGAAATTTTATGCTCGCTGAACAGACCTGAATAAAGAGGCGTTCGCATATTTTTCCACTTCTAATGAGAGCAATCGTAACAGGTATAAATCTTAGAATCCTGGATGTGTTCTGTGTATTACATAGGTCACCTAAGGCGACTTATAATAAAATATACTTTCCTTAAGCTTTTAAAATAGCGCATTTCGTTATAAATGCTCTGATTTACAAAACGCTAGTTTATAAAATACGTCAAAGAATTTACAGCTAATCACGAAAAAGGTTCAAACACTGTGTAAACAAGGGTAGTAAAATACAGATGTAGACAAGAATATAATTTTGTGTCAAATATAATGCAGTTAGTGAACAGATGAAAGTGATAAAAGGATATGGCAAAAAACTGCTACCATCTCGTGTTCCTAATCCTAACTAGTATAATATTTATACTTATATAGCGCATATTCTATAGTCTATATATACATATTAAAAATAACCTAGATATAAAATTATTCATGCATATATTTTTTTTATAGATTACAAACAAAGGCAAGCATAATCATGAGAGGTTGGATATCCTTGGTATTTTGCTTTGTGCTGCTGCTGGTGGAGATCAACGGTAAGAACATTATTTGAATTCGGTATTTTGCACTTTCTTCAATTTGGCATAACTGATGAGGAATAAAAATGACATTTATATTTCCTTTATCTACATGTTATAAGTGTGTTAAAACAAATTCAAAAACCTTTTTCAAGATCTTCTCAAATTCCATCGTTCGTGATGATGAGATTAACTTGGAGCATTTTTCTAACAAGCGAGAGATACTTTTCGTAATATAATCAAACAAATCTGTCAATTCGTGGCGATACTTGTATTGGCAGAATGCAGCAGTGAACTTCAAGTTACGATATATTTCAGTCTGACTTGTATTTTTGAAAACTTGTGTAGTGCGGAGGAAAAGGGAGCTAAGAATCAAGTCTGCAGATAATGAATCATTTTTTATCGTGCGTTTTAAATGAAAAAAGAAATGATGAGGTATACTAGAACTATTTTAACCCTTATCTCTATGTACGCAAATGAAGAATATTATTGGGTCTTATCAAGAAAGCGATTGTTGTTGTTGTTGTTATTCTCATGATTTTGAATGAGGTATTAGCTTCCTTATGCTATAATGTGCCAATTGTTTACGGTTAAATATATTAAAATATGACCATAAAGAAATATATCAAGTACAGCATAGTGTAAAACTGAAATATAAACGATCGAATCAATATAATATTTCTGAATTAAAAGACCTCATATACAAATATATCTTAGATTTATTGATAAATCTAAGATTACAAGAACATCTACCTGTCTGTATAAGGCCCGATCTTAGAGCAGCATAGAACAATAGAATGTTTTATGTTGCTTTGATCTTTTGGATCTGCTCGTTCTTTCGCCTTACTCAGGTCTTAGCTGGCTGTTTTCACCCATTTTAGTATTTTGCGTGTAATTATTTTCATTTCCTGCTCTTTATTACCTCATTGGGTGCAGATATTAAAGCTACGAGGGGCAGTTTCTTGCATTTGAAGCATCTCCAAGTGATTCCGAATGCAAATCCTGAAAACAATTGAGGTAGCTTGCTTTCGCTGATATTCAAAGTCTAGGGAGTGTTAAATATAAGAATAATTTTTCTAATTGGTAGAAGATCACCATCCCTGCATATCAGAATTCGTCTTATAATTGTCACCCCTTCATTTTGCAATTTGGAACATCGAGGAAGAAGTGAAATCTTAATAGTTCTCCTCTAAAGTAGTTTATTTTGTGAAGGATACCATAATTGGTACTCCCTCAACTGATATTGCACGGAGGAGTTGGTCTGAATGTTTCTTAAATGTGTTGAACTAGAACATCACCTGAATGGAATTTATCACTGATTTTATGGAACTCCTAGTCATTTCAAACCTTTCTGGATAAAAAAAAAGATAACATTTTCCCAATATGATGTTCATCTGTTGTGTGTACGATTGAACACCATTTTGTTAGTACATGTTTCTATTTTGTGTTTCTTATTTTCATGTTATTTACTGTTTTTCGGTATCTGAATCTTTATCTCCTTTGGATATGAATCCTTTATTCTCTTTGAGGATAAATGATCTTCTGTCAGAGCCCTCGCAAGGTCCCAACAAGTTCTGATAGCTCTCCCTCTCCCATCTATTACGGAGATGCACACGGACATCCCTTATCCTACAAACAGTGACAGCAAGGCTACCTGAAACCATACCAGAACCAAAGCAAACCTTCAGCCCTTCCCCTGAATCATGGAGAAAGATACTAACTGAGATGCCGTTCACCTCTGTATACCACCAACAGACTGATCCTGGGAGAACCATTCAGGACCACTCATCTTGCTGAAGCGGGGAGGAGGGGGGGACAAAGAAATGCATGTCTACCATCAGATTCCTCTTTCCAGATGTCCACAGATCGGACCGCAAGGTAATAACAACGGCAGGGTATTGAATCCTAGTGATGGTATGAATAAAGTGAAAGTTATAAAAGATTCAGGAGAAGGGGAGCGAAGAATACGAGAAGAAAAATAAGGAAAGAAGAAGAAGAAGAATGAAAACTACTATCACTATCACAAAGGGGTCCCTTCTACCACGATTTGGAACCCCACATGAAGGGGCTAAGAAGGAAAGCACATAATACCTTCTCAACTACAGTTATATTGGAGGTTTTTAATATAACATATTATTTTACGAGGTTATGACCTGCAAAGCTTTATCAATGGCTTTTTTTTTAAATCAATAATACATACTGTGGGTCAGATGCAATACTAAACACAGAACTGTGTTCGTGCACTTTCCAAACCATCTTTCTGCAGATTTATATCAGACATAGCAAGAAAAAAAAAGCTAATGCATTCTTGCAACAACATTATCGTCTTAGTATTAAAGCGCGTATTTCTGATGATTAAAAAAATGTGCAGGTTCATGAAAGTAATACACATGTAGTATGGATAACATTTCCCTATGTGGATATTACTTGAATTAGGATAACTTCGTATCAGTATTGCTTAAACTATTAGAAGCAACTCCCGAGATTTCGATATACTTTTCAATAAAAACATTTAATTGGTCAGGTCCCGAATGGCTATTGTTCACTTCGGCCTAGAAGTTCTATAAGAGAATGGCAAATCATTCTTCACAAAATGGACTATTCTCTTCACGATGATCATACCCAGTCATTTATTCACGGTACTTAAACATGCACTGCATGATTAAACTTAGTGAAACAGGCGAGCATTGAGAATAGTATACATATTTCTAATGAAAATTATTATTGAATCATTAGAGTATGTACGTATCAAGAGATTATCGGTGCTGTTTCGATAAAAGTTAAGCTGTGGTCTTGAAAACCAGAGCTTAAATTTCATTTTCGACCCAAAACAGATCGGCAACGATAAAACTACAGTAGCATAGTGCTATACCTAAAGAGAACGGACTATATAATGCCGGCTAACTACACCATCGGTCCATCTGAAGAAACCAATTCAATGAAATATATCAGTGAACTATATTGCTTAAGATAATTTATATTAGTAACTTTTTTAGATTCCATTTTGGTAATCGCATTCTACTTTCCAGGTTCGAGAACTAAACGACAAGCCTTTCCTTTTGGCGAATGCGACGACAGCTTGAAAGTTAATGAAGAGATCGATAGCTTCATCGAACGAGAACGCCAGACCATACCGGATCCATTGAAACTCCCAGACAAACAAAACAGAATTACTTTGCACGATGGATACATCAGGGGATTATCCACAATCAGTCGAAGTGGAGAAGCATCTGTGGAATGTACGACTTCGTCAGCTAAACTTTCGTCGCTGATCAAATTCCGTTACTTAAACGTCACGTATCAATGGGAAGTGAAGGTGTTCAATGTAGGATGGCACGGCACTTTCGAAATAAGCACGAAAAATCCGGAATTCTTGGTTACAATAGAAGCATTTAAGCCTTCTAATATAGTCAAGGTGCGTACTTTGAGGATTTCCGATTTGAACGACATCGAAAGAAAAGTAACAGGATTCGGACCGTTTAACTGGATAGCCACTCACTTAAGCAGATTAATCAGCATACAGATATTGCTTAATGAGACAAAAGATGCGATTAACAGCAAAAGCGGTGATCCCTGAAATCTTCCTTAAATAACCGTTTCAATTTTCTGCTGTATTAAGTTAATGAGAACACAACCTCGTGCATTTCTATACACTCGTATGTATTCCTTCCTGTATAACAAACAGGTCATGTAGTTTTGTTGTCTTCTTTGTTGTTTTCAATTTTGTAATTTAAAGTAGAATATAAACAAAAGTTTTATCAGTAATTAATTTATTATTTTATTCTTCCTTTCTTTCTTTCTTTTTTTTTTTTTTCAATTCTACACTTTAGTATTTTTGAGTGTGTATCTTTTTGTAGAATCAGAGGATATATTTACCATCAGTGCATTATTCACGGATACTTTATTATTACTGTAAGACATCTCCAATGATTTCAAGGACTCACCGCAGGAGGGCACTTCACTCTACTTTAAACCTTCATCAATACAACGTTGCTATCTACACAGTGTTCCGCCATCCATCACATAACACAAGCAACCAACACTATTTTTTTTTGTCTGTAAACTAGGGTCAGTTTGCCTGTATACGGGATTTACAAACCCGAGTTTCCAGAAGGAAAAAACCCTGTAACTTCTGCAGGTGACCGGCTAACTCACCTTCAATTGAAAACGCTAACGCCATACATTTGACAATCGAACGCAAGTCTTTTCCAACCAAAGGCCCTTTGTTCCCTTCCAATTTAGCTACGCGACCGATAATGCTTCAAGTTTCAGCCTTCTATATTTTTATTTTTACTCATGTACTATTTATGGGCTAAAAGTGAAATACTCACTCTTTCTTAATTCTATATGTTTGGGGAAAAAAAAAAGTTCGCCATGCTTGTTTAAAAGTTATGCAAATTATTATGACCACATGCTACTCCGCACTTATAAAAATCGCACTTCTGTATGAATTATTTATAAAATGTAAAAATAAATTCAGCTACTTTCTTACGAGATATTAGATTTATATTCAAATCAACAAATGAAGGATAATTTAAATCGAAAGGCTCCAGCATATTTGATAACAACACGAGAGTAGTCAGAACATGACACATTACGTACAGTTAGTCATTTAATCTACGTGTAATTAACGAACAAATGATAATGCGAATGCACGTGTAAATGCACTTAAAAAGTAACGAATGAAATTGTTATAAAATGTTGTCCAACTTGGTGTGAGTTTATTAGTAGTAGTACTACCACGCGCCACTTCCATGGCGTCAAACGATTCAGGCTACTTTACAGCAGTCCATGCCTACACTACCTAATTTACCATCTAAACATTACATTGTCCACAATCCACACTGAGTTTTCGAACAACTCAACTATAGTGGAGCAGCTGATCGAGTGCATCACGAGAATGAATCATAATACTTTATGTATTATGATTCATTCTCGTGATGAATGCACACATTTGACAAATACTTTTTTCTCTCAATTGACACTGAATTACAAAGCAGTGAATTACATAACAATTCCATTGGCAATATTTTATACCATATGAAAGGAAATTAACAGAGGCTTTGGGGCACTAAGGAAATAATAACAAAGGTTTAAAGCACTTAGGCTTAGAAATGTTTCTAACATGTATCATCTTTACAAGATTATATATGTTTTCCCCAGATAAACAGTATTGAGTTCATCTGTTCCCATGACGGTGTGAAATTTTGAAAATTTTATGAAGTAGACTTGCTATTATTACTATAATTATACAGTACTTTGATAGATATGGGATTAACAGCTCTTTGAACTGTAGTAGAGGCCAGTGTTATTGTATTTGATTTAAGAACGAACAGCAATGATCAGAAACTTCAAGTGAGCGTTGAAAAGGCTGACATTAATCATCAAAAGATGCATGCTAAAGAGGCAAAATATTGAAATTTGCAGTTGTTGATTGAAAAAGTATGAATGAAAACTTCAAAATAGTATCAAACTAAATGCAAAATCGGAATAAACTATTAAATAGCTTAAGTTCTGATTTCCGAAGGATAAAACCATCTTCTTCCATCGGCAAATGCAAAAATACAACTGCTCAAACTGTTCATTATATTATAGTTGGAATGATGACCAAGGTTGGTTGGTTAGTTGATTTATGGTGACACTGCTCCGAACATTAAACTTAAGGGTCTTCATTTTGTACAGCAGGCGTAATACCTCACACATTATTAGATGTGGATTATACACAGGAGAAGCGATAGCCTGTAAATAACCCAATGAGTCTGTATAAAATTACTCGTACATGCTTTTACCAGCGGTTTCCTTTTATATGCACAAGTACAAGCTGAATGGCATGCAACTCTCCTGTATAATTATTGTACTGAAGCGGATCTGGTTGGATATAATAATATCTGGAAACCCAGCTGTACAGTCAACACAGGTATCAGTTCCTGAGCCATCAGCATAGGTGGGCAAGAAATCAGAGTGGGTTGCTGTGTGGACATTGAACAATTGCAGGTAGATAGAAAAGAGTATGAGACTTCTGTAACTGACAAAGTGAGGGATTGTGAGATGGAGTACAAAACCTGCATGGAAGAATGCTTTTATAGTGTGGTGAGGTAATTTTGTCAACATTCATACGAACAGCTTGCTTGGGTCTCTTTTAACATGCATTCAATAATGACGTATGGCAGCTTGACGTGTGTGATATTGAGTTTATGAACGCAGAAAAACGATACTAGTCCACATAGGATACTATGGAATAGATTTTATATTTTAGGGCAGAGTTAAGAGGCAACTGTTTCCATCTAAAGTGATAGAATCAGTTCATTTGCTTCAACATAAAGAATTTGAGTGGATCGTGTAAGAAAGGAATCAGTAGCTATTCATATATCCTGATGATGATAGGTGATAGGATCTAACCATTGTAAGCTATTCTGCCATGCAAAACCGTAGACTACAGACACATAATCCAGCTTGGAACGTATAATCGCGGGATAAAGGCGAAGCAATGAAGATCGATCTGCGCCCTATTCGGTAGAAGATTCTTGGAAGACTCTGTCTTCCAAGAAGGTCCTAGCCGTCTTTTAATATGCTATATCTCCAAGCTATGTCATAAGCTTTTTTCCATGTCAAAGAAGATGTTAAATCAGATGTTCTCGTTTGAAGAAAGCGTCTCTTATACTTGTTCTTAAATGGACAAGATGGTCCAAGGTTGATTGGTGTCTACGAAAGCCACATTGTGCGTTGAAAAGAAGTTTGTTGCTGTTTGAGTACCAGAGAAATCTAGTATTTACCCTTTCTCCTAAGATCTTACCAAGACAGCTGATCACAGTAAGAGGACGATAACTGTTTGCTTGTGCTGGATCCTTTCCAGGTTTTGGAATGGCAATGACAATCGACTTAAGCCAAGAATTCGGAAACTCTTCCTCTAAGTATTCTGTTGTAAGAGAAGAGAACCTCCGCAGCTCGGTCGGTATAACCGAAACCCTTTGGTCGGAAAGAACTGGTTTCGATTCCCGTCTATGAGGTGAGGAACCTTTATCCAGTCTCTTTCGACGAAAGATGAGTTAGCCGGTCTCATACGGTGATAGGGAGTTTTTTTCACCCCCAAAACATGTTTTTTTTGTCCCTCGAAACAGGCAAACCGGCCCCGTGAACACACGAATTTACAGCCCTGAATACTTACGACAATATGTGCAAGAGATAGGGACTTCACCACATGTCGTTATGCCCTAGGTTAGCCATGAGTCACATCATGGTAGTTAACCTCCTGGATAGGAGACGGCACATGAATGGGATGAGAGTAAGAGAAGGAGATCGATGGAAAGTGTGTTTATCATCTCATAATGGATGTCGCCAGGACTTATTTCATTGGCATGATAGAGCAGAAGAGTCTTTTTAATTCCTCCTCAACCAAAGACTGATGATATGGCTCTAGAGCAAAGTAGAAAAGTTTGCTTCCTGTTTCTCGTTTTGATATTAAATACTTAGGACGACATCAATCTGTTGCTCAGATTCTAGCAAAATGATCTCCCAAAGTTTCGGCAATGGCTTTAGGATCAGCAACATATCCATTATATTTAAAGGCAGACACACAGTTTGTATCTACCTTTCATTTCTGGATTTTATCCCATACAATTTTTTACACTGGATGTTTGATTAATCGATTTTGTAAATGGAATCTAAGACTGTCTTTGACTCGAATGTCTCATATAAGACGCTTTCCCCAGCACGTTTAAAAGCCACCCAGTTTCAACTGGATGGCTTTTAAACATGAAACCCACAATTAATTCAACATTACCATTCTATTTGCGACTAATTCCCTGATTTCTTTGTATTAATGCTTTGTGGTTATAACCCCTAATATGTTTTTTTTTTTTTAGAAATTATCATGACTTCGGTTTTTGATTCGTTTATTTTCTACTACATTCGTTGATTTCTGAAGATCCGTGTGTTCATGGGAGCGTTCTGGGGGGACGAAAAACCCTTACATCCGTATGAGTCTAGCTAACTCACCTTTAGTCGAAAGAGACCAGATGAAGGTTCCTCACGTCATGGACGGGAATCGAACTCAGATCTTTCCGACCAAAGGGCTTCGTCTATACTGATTGAACTAAGGAGGATTTGCATCGTATTAGCGCTGCTGAAATATCTAATGTTTTCATAATTTACTTAATATTATATAACTCATTGTAGTTTTTGTTTTATACTGATATGTAATTTAGTGCTGAGAAGAGAAAGAAGCAGATGGTTCGAGGTAAGAATCGAGATCACATGAACAAAAGAGAAAACAAGGTAAGGAGAATATTATGTACAGAGACTAATCAGAGGACTACTTAATGAAATTATAACAATCTAGTTTTATTGGCGTAAAAAATAATTAGTCGTGCTATCCTAATGCAAAACGATAAGGCGAAAGAACTAACAGTCTTGGTTGGCAATAATGGTCCGAGAGAAGTATTCGATGAGAGAGGACGTGAAGGAGTTGGACGAAGCAAAAATGAAGAGCAAGAAGGTGAAGATTGCAAGTCTTCTGCCATTCTATGATCGAGTCGAACTGAGGAGGCGTACGTTGATAGGAAATGAATCGATAAGCAGGTTGTGCAGGAATAATGTAGGATTTGCGGACCTGTGGTTTGTCTGATGGAAAGAAGTATTTGTATAATGCTCCTGGACTGCTCCTAAATGGTTTTGGCGTTTGATGTCTAGAGAGAGAGCTTTGTGACCACACATGCTGAAGGCAAATTCAGGAAAATTTAAGAAATTTGGATGGATGCAGGTGTGTCATTCACCCATTAGGTGAATGAGAATGACCAACAAGTGCAGAATCTAGTCTCTCAAGTGAAAATATTGAATAGCGTAGTCATTTCAGGAAGTAAAGGTGTTTGGGGACTAAAGGGATGATACTGGCATTAGCAAGACTTGGCTAACAGCAGATGATGTAGTTACAGGGATTGAATGTGAAGGGTTTGGTATTTTCAAAGAAGATAGAGAAAATAGGATTAGGGAAGGGGGGGGGGGATACTGCTGATGATAGTGGATGAACTGCAGCCAAAAAGAATAGGAGACAGGCTGTTCATTTGAAGAAGTCTGGAGCGAGAGTAAGGCCAGTAAGACAAAATATACAGTTGGTTGTTGCTATAGGCAAAGGAGTTCCACGGATGATCTGGAGACATGCATCGCCAATTTAGTACAATGAGTACAGGTCGAGTATATGGGTATATGGGGCTTCAACTATGGAGATTTAGACAAGGAAGAAAGATCACATGGCAGGAAGGAAATAGAATTTATATACCTAAGAGATAATACTTGAGGCAGCATGTGATCGAGGAGACTGTGTGCAAGAGTATTAGACCTAGTCATAGTATCTGCTATCCATAACTAAGGTGTTGACATTGCCTCCGATTGGGTTTTCGACATGGTTCTCGTCTTCAGTATCAGACGTAGCATCAAACTGCTTGCTTTCCACCTGACAAGGCTGATAAACAGAACAGTATTGAAGAGGTATACATGGAACTACACAGCAGGCGATTATGACAAGTTTAGGAGGAACCTTAAATCTGTGACACAGCATAAAACACTGCAAGGGGAGGATGTCAGTAGTGCATGGATATAGTGAATGGTCATCTAGTTCTAGAGGAAGATACATTGTATACCAAAGGTCAGGAGGATTAATAATTAGGTAGGAGTTAGGATGAAGTAATATCATTAAGCGTGAGCTGCAGAAAAAGAAAATGGTATGGAGGGTATATAAGGTTACCAGCAAATTCATGTACTGTCCAAGGGTCAACTGACCTTGAATATGAAAAACCATATCTCCGACTTTACCAACGGTAGTGATAAAAATAAATAAATTTATCATTAATTGCGATTTACATTCGTTAAATGGTAAAAGTGTGTGCACAGTAAATTTTAGTTGTGCATTTGAACAATTCATATCTCACGGATGCACATGAAATTTAAGGTTTTTCGTTTTATTCGCAATCAAATGTACACTATAATACACAACACATCGTTTTCGTTTTTATTAAAAAGTGACATTAACAACGAACAAACAAACAACATCACATATGTGTACACAATAGAAAGAGATCGTCAAGCAATATTTGTATCATTTCTCCTGCTTTTGGAAGGAGAATCTTTAGACAAAGGAGTTGTTTCTGGTGTGTGTTTTGTATCATCGCTTTCTCCTTCTTTAGCTGACAAAGGCATTTTCACCGCAACCTCCTCCTCGTCGTTTCCATATGGTTTGTTTTCGACCTGTTTCTCGTCTTCAGTATCCGACGTAGCATCGAATGGCTTGCTTTCTACCTGACAAGGCTGATAAACCGAATCAGTTGGGGGTCCTACAAAAAACGGTCTTGGAGTTTGTCCTTTTTTCACCCATCCAACTCCAGTTTCGGACAAGGCGGCATTTTGTCTGTCTGCTCTGCGACGAGCAATTAGGATCACAATTCCAACAGCTATCAATGCTGCAAGACTAATGCCTACCACTAGACCGACAATTAACGATATATTTTTTCGATTGTTGACCTCTTCAGGGCCCCTTGAGCCATAATGTACACCCCTGAGACGTTGTTGATACTGGCCTAAAATGCCGGCCAAGCCATCTGCGTATTTTCCTGTAGAAAAATAAGCTTTATTTGTCATATATATTTCGTCAGCCATCTCCTGCGTTACAAGGGTCGATGCAGCTCTACCAATAGCGACATAGGCCTATAGGAGAAAAAAATATCTTAGCTCAGATTGTTTTAAATAAACTTACTCATCTAAGTCAATATAAATCATATTAGTCAAATGTGAGTAAACTAAAAAAAACCTTAAGTGTTCATTTACTGCCAGTAAGTAAGCGGATATCGGTGAAAATACACGCAATTTTATGACGTCAATTTTTACACAAATACTTATTTCTGTAACTGCTACTTCATATACTTACAGGTGCAATTATTTCTCTTCTATTTATAAACTACTGCTTATGCTTATTTCCCTTCATCCATTCCTCGTTCGTCTGAGAGGGATGGAGTTCCCTAAGGATTTTAAGCAATTATAATGCAGCCGGCTTGCCACTCCCGTGCTGCATCCACTAAAGGCGAGTATTTTTATGTCTGTAGATGTGTGTTCAAGGGGAAGGTTTGCCTGTTTTGAGGGACCAAGAACCCGAATTTTCAAAAGAAAATCCTGCCACTACCGTATGAGATCAGATAACTCACTTTTAATCGTAAAACCTTGATAAAGGTTTCTAGCGTCATAAATCGGATTCGAACCGACATCTTTCCAACCCACTGAACTACGAAAGCTCTATTCTTATTTTACAGCTTATTTATATTAAGAATAAATAGTTAGAAATAATAATTGCTAATAAATGGGTCAGGTATGACTTGATTTAATGAAAAACACGTGACAGTCAAATATCTACGCGCTTCGTCCCTAGTTCTGTATCTTAAATTTTTTTTGAAATATGAGAGAAACAGATATACATAATCAAATATCAAAAAACAAATCACAAGCACTTTTTTCATTTCAGCTGAAGGTGAGTTTACCTATCTCACATAAGTTCGCTCTCTCTCTCTCCGAGCTTTTTTCTCTTTCAAAGTAGCGAACAAGAATGAAAACACACGCAATTAACAGCCCAAAACTGGATGGATGGTGAGGCAGAATACCCTTCCACAGTGGAACTAATTTCATCGCAAACGTACCGAGTAATAATCATAACTGTTTCTCCAATTCACAACATCACGAAAACAGAAGAATCACGAAATTTTTTCACATACTATAAAGGTTATAAACATTTTCAACTTCTCCCGTTTTTTTATTTATTTAGGAAATATTTGATTTCGGCTTGGCATCTATATTTTCATTACAAGGACGCCCTTTTAATCAAGAATACAAGCGGGTCCTTGTTTAATTTATTAAGAATATAACTGAATATGATAGTTAAGACCAATTTAAATTTTAAAAATACAAATGGAAAGGATCGTTCATTTTGAAGAACTTTTTTTAAACTTCGTATTGTAAGCAGAGTGAAGGTCACGTTAAACTGTGCACGTATTATAACTACTGAAGGACAATTTTATTAGATTTGATTTAGCTAAAAAACAAAGGAACGAAAGAGTTAACATTTAGTGCTTCTCTGTGAGCTACAAGATTGGTTGATCTGACTCATCTCTGAACATCTTCACGTGGCTGATCAATTTCAATCCCCGATATAAGATCATCTTGCTTACTAGAGGCCCGAGGAGCCCTTCCACAACTAAGCAGGGTGCAACCAAAGTTAGCTTCTGAAAATCACCCAAAGGTTTCATTTCATTGCTTAAACAGGATTTCGGATTGTGATTTAGTTCATCCTACAGTGGTAATCTATTTTTCCCTTTCTATTGGCTTCAATCAATCTCTATGGAAGACAATTATAGTAACCGAAATTCCCCCACTTAGGAATGAAAAGTAGTGCTGTCCTAACCATAAACTCAGCACGTATTGTGAAGCTGGTTTGAAAAGAGAATGAAAATACGTCCCATACTTCTGGTTATTAAAATACTAACATTCCCCCCCCCCACACACACACAGTTCTAACTCTCCGTCCCCTTCAGATGACTTCTTTCAAGCGTTACAAGCCGAAGTATCTCAAAGAAAATGTAAATATGCTTACAATTTATTCTTCAAAAATTTAGAAATAAAAGGTCCTTTTCGTTTATTAATTATAGTTTGAAGAAATATAGAATTTCACTCGTAAGGTACTATACTAAACTTTTAAAGACTATCATATGATGTAATTTCTGAAGATATGAATAATCATAATAGTTAATTTGTGCCGAAAAGTAAACAGATGATGGTGACAGTATTTCATCTGCATTCCTTCCACCAGTGCTAAATATTCGAAGATAATAATTTATATTAAACTAATAAACAAATGAAACACTGTGTACCCGTAAGGGAAGGAAAAGAAGCAGATGCATAAATTATTTAAAATTCAAAAATTACAATTACTCCTACTCTAGCACCGACCTGCATGTTATTTGCAGCAACAAAAATTAAGATGTCGTCTCCACAAGGGCCTAATCTCCAGTCACGACGAAGTTGTTCGGCAAACTTTTTCACTGTATTTGCTAAAGATTCCCTGAAAAAAAATAAAAAATAAAAAATAATTGTGAATATTCTTAAAATATGCAAGGACATTTATAACAAAAAAGATAGTGTATTTATAAAAATATCTCTGTAGAATACAACAAGAACGAAGAATGGATTTAATCAACTTCTAGAGGAGTTCACAAATGTCGTAAATTGTAATTAAATTCTAATCACGTGATTAAATGTCAACAGTTAATATACTATCGTAAGAAAGTTGCCTACCTGTAAGGCTGATATACATTTTTTACAATGGCAATTCCAATTTTCAGGCCTCCATCGCATATATCGCATAGGCATGTAGAACTGTTCACAATGCTTTTCGAAATGTTGTCCAATATATCCGCTAATGAACAAAAGAAAAAAAAACATCTGGTGTTGATTTTTCACTTTTTATTGTACAATTTGTAAATATAATTAGCATCCTTCACGTAATATTCAGTGTCTCACTCAGGAACGTATTTAAAAGATACTTTAGGTGTACCACTACTCTTCAGATTCTTAAAAGAACATTATTAGTATCTTACAGCAGAATGTTTAAGAACCATATGGATAGATATGAGTTTCGATTTCAATCTATTAATACTGTATTTAACGACTCGATTTCTCTGCGTTTATTTATTTAATTTAGTTTAATTTATTTATTTAATTTTTGAATTTCATCTTGCACTTACCCTCTTCATGAGTGAGGAGACCATCTGGATTGCAGACGTAGGAGCTGCTATAACGTCCACACCTCTGTGGATCTTCTACAGGATTTGCTATATCAGAGATGTTCCATTGCATTCCAGGAGGACTGAGAGGACTAGGGTTAGGGGCAAGGACTACGGAGGTAGTGAGGATTACACAAAATACGGTGACAATATGTTGAAGGGTGACCATTCTTGCTGTCTTTGTTTTAGAGTTATTCTGAAAGAGAAGTATTTTGAAATTTAGAGAAATATGTTACAAAGATGAAGAACTTGGATACGTATTTTCCTAATGCCCATGAATAAAGGTTTGAAAAAGTGCAAGAACAGCCATCAAATTAATTCACCGCGTAGAATTCAAATCCTGTCTAAGAACATGAAAAAAAACTACTTTTTAATTCAGGGTGTTGGTAAAGTTTTCGTCTCAAAAATTCAGTTTTTACTTTTTTTCATCCTGCAAGACAAGCAAAGTGGTCAAACTAAACCCACAGAATTAATAAAATACATCAGCTTCATTACAATAAAATAACCCAATCCGAACTTCCTTGGTAAAATTGATTATCTCAATACTGGAATGGTTTGTAATACTAATGTATTACAAACCATTGAGCATTTAGTAGTTTTAATTAACATGTGATGATATAACGACCGTGAGGTCATTATTAGCAGGTACAGCAACATCTTATTAAACTAAGATAATGTTACTGGTTGCTATGTAATTTTTTTCTATGAATTGAGCTTTCTTCTGGCCCGTTTGTGTGTTGATAATTCCAAGTTTTTCCAGATAGAGAAACTCTACCACCTTCGTATAAGACAATCTAACTTACATTCAGCTGAAAAGCCCTTACGAAGATTTTTCACGACCTGGACGGGATTCGAACCCAGGTCTTTTTTAAAAATTACTGTCGTTACTGACTGCTACTACGGAGGTTCTGTTGAGTAACATCAAGGCCACCGAAGTCACAGGACGAGATTGTTAGTTGAAAGAGTTCCCCGGAAGTTGGTCTGCTTTAAGGAAACCATAAAGGTTTCTGGGAAAGCCATCTTTTCCGTCTGAGACTTGTTAATTCAAGTTTGACTGGAAAAATCACAGACAAGAACTGATTTTTTTTTCAAGTGTTTGAAATTGTTTTTTTGCATCCGACGAACACGTTTTATTCGATCCTCCCCATTAAAGTAATCATGTCTAGTTAATCATTAAAAAAAAAAGAGAAAAACAACCCACGAGACAAGACATTAATCATCCTAAGTGGTATCAGAAGACTGCAGAACAGGATGCAAAAAGATAGTTGTAAAATACTCACGTAATATGTTAATATAATTGAGAACTTGAAACACAATTTATCTATTGCAGCTCTCCCTTTCCCAATTTCAGAAAAGCCTTGTTTTTCAAGATATATCTTATCAATAGGTTCTCTGCAATGAAACTAATAAGACATACTTTCGGTTACGCATGCCTGATGTCCCAAAAATAGATAGCTGAATAACATTTGTTGTTCAGGTGTATTGATAAATAACAACAACCGAGGAAACTATGCAGACAGATTATTATAAAGAGAAGTAATGTTTTCTACATTCTTTGCTGATACAGATTAAACTATGAGTAAGCTAATTATCTTATCTAAAAAAACGATGTCGCCATTATTGGTAACTGGCAGATCACGAGCTGTTCTTTCGAAGTATAATATTAATAGTACAAGGATGTTTAAAAAAATAAACATCCTTGTACTAAAAATATAAAAAAAATAATAATAAAATAATATCGACATTTTGTAGCTGGATGTTATTTCCAAGGACCACAGATTAATGAATCAACTATATTTCGAATACTAAAATGTATATGTAGTTTTGAAGTAATTAGTTCAAATAATGTTTCGGATCAGTTTTTAGTCCCGTGGGTTTATACCTGTAGACGAACTAAGGGCAGCATCTACCGAAGTCTTCAAAACAGCATGCTTACGTTGCTTTAGAATCGAAACCGACAGTTCATCATAATTATATATGAATTAGGAAGAGTAAGCATTAAAATCTTACCTTAGCAATTAGTATCTAGAAAAGAAGCCAAATTCCTTTAAATAAACAGACATTTAAGACGTCAGAAATATGACAGACAGAAAAAGGAACTAGTTTTGCACTGGCGTGTGTCTTATCAGAATTATTGTTTGTTGGAGTGTTTTTTAATCATGCAACTGACATTTCTAATGTTTTTATCAATACACCGGTAACTACTTGAGAGACTGCTTTATTGGTCGAAGCCTTTTATCGGAGTTCGCTTATCACACAACCAAAGATCGTCCACAGTTTCATCTATTTGTAAAAGACAGATAACAATAATAAAAAAAGAGGTTTTTATGGATTCTGTCGCTAAAATTAAATCAAAATGTCGTCGTTTCTTCTTACCCACGGTCGATCCCGGTCTGAAAATATTATTATTATTACGGGCAACTCCAGGGAGTCCTTAGGCTCATCGAGGGAGGCCCCAAATTATATTCATCACAACTATTCGACATTCATACAGTATCTATCATACCTCGCCTTAAACTCATTCAGTGTCACAGCATCCACCACAGACTCTGGCAGCCCATTCCACTCATTCACCACTCTAAAAGTAAAGAACCCAGCTCTAACACCCTTACAAACCACACTTTTGCCCATTTTCCATGGATGTCCCCTAGTCCTCCCACAACCAGCCCTGTTCTCAAAAATATCTTCTGAATTAATTTTATAGAAACCCTTCAGTAATTTGAATGTCTCAATCATATTTCCCCTCCTCCGCCTATCAACCAATTTTTGCAACCCAAAAATCCTCAACCTGTTCTCATAAGGTTCATTCCACAGACCCGCTATCATTTTGGTCACTCGCCTCTGGATCCTCTCAACCTCCTCCACATCAAGAAGAAACCTAGGTGACCAAATCTGGGCACAGTAGTCGAGATGAGGTCTTATCAAGGATCGATACAGAGGAACAATAACCTGCTTGTCAACATATTCTTCAGCAATCAAGTGATTTGATGAGCTGATTTGGCCACTTTTGCAATGTGCCTTCTAAACTTCAACTCCTTATCCACCAACACTCCTAAATCTCGTGCCGCATCAATTTCCTGGAGTACAGTTCCACCAATATAATAAACTGCTGCTAATCTTTTCACCCCAAAATGTATAACCTTACATTTTGACACATTAAATTGACATCCATTCTCCTTAGCCCAGACCTCCAATCTATCCAAATCATCTTGCAAAATTTTGACATCGTCTGCATTCACTATTGCCCTACCCAACTTTGCATCATCCGCAAACAAATGAACCGTTCCTCTCAGATCCTTTCCTATATCATTAATGAACAAATTAAACAGCAGTGGTCCAAGAACAGATCCTTGTGGCACACCACTAGTCACAGGCCGTCTTGTGGACTCTACTCCTGAATAAACCACTCTCTGATATCTCTCCGTCAACCACCCTCCTATCCATCTCACCAACCCTATATCCATCCCCCATATGCTGCAGTTTACTGATTAGAATTCCATGTGGTATCCTGTCAAAGGTCTTAGCAAGGTCCAATAAAATCACTGTTAACCCATTACCCTTATCCAGTTCAGCCGTCACTGTGTTATAATACGTGAACAAGTTACTAAGGCATGACCTACCCTTCACAAAACCATGCTGTTCCCGACACAGTATCCCATTTTCATCTATCCAATCTTGTATTTTCCTCTTGACTATTTTCTCCACGACCTTGATAATGATTCCTGTTATGCTGATTGGCCGGTAATTTTCAACAGCAGCCTTGAAACCACCTTTATGCAGCGGAACTATTTTCCCCTCTTTCCACCCCCTTGGGACTGAACATGACCCGAGGCTCAAATTAAACAAAATGTTCAAGGGCACTGACAATTCTTTAGCCGCTTCACGTATGACACGAGATGGTATACCATCCAATCCCACAGATGTATTGACATTGAGGTTCTGTAATAGACTAGTTACCTCTACTTCATTCATCACAATTCCAGTATAAGCTGTTGGTTCTTCCATTCCTGCAAAGTCACCACCTGGATGATATACTCTTGCAAAGTGCTCGCTCAGTAATTCCACTATATCGACTGATTCGGTTACCTCCCTACCCTCAGCATTTTTTAAAATCATTCTGCCATGAACATTTTTCCTTTTACTTGCAACATATTGAAAAAACTGTTTGGGATTCTCTTTAGCCTGCATGGCCAATTTTTTTCGTAATCCGCTTTTGCTTTTCTTACCACCTTTGTTACCATCCTGGCCTGAGCTTTATACTCTTCCTGCGCCTGCTGATCACCTTTCTCCTTAAATTCCCTCCACAATTGTTTCTTTTTTTGCAGCTCAAGCTTAATAGTGTTATTCATCCATTTAACCCCTACTTGATTTATTATTCGGACTTTTGGTATACAGTCAACCATTGCCTCCTGCAAACACTTCTTAACCACCTCCCATGCACTATCAACATCCAGCCCTTGCAGTTTTACATGCCATGGCACTGAGCCAAGCACACTCCTAAGCTTGTCATACTTATCAGCCCGGTAATTCCACACGTACCCTGTCTTAATTGTAAATTCCACTCCTTTAGCCACCTGCCAAGTCAAGACCTTATGATCACTCTCACCAATTGATGGCAACATGGTCAAGTTCGTTACAGCCACATTCTGAGATGCAATTACTAGGTCAAGCACTCTCTGCCCCCCTGGTATTTTCTACTACATGCTGTCGCAGATAGTTGTCCCTTAATAACCGCAAAAAAAATCCAATTCCTTCCTCCCATGTGTCCTCTCCTCTTTCCAGTCAATGTTACCATAATTGAAATCACCCATAATAATTACCCTCCTTCCATTCATTTCTTCTATTTGCATATGCATACTAACCCCACCATCTATTCCATCACCTGGTCTATAGCAGCACCCAATTGTATATTTTGTTCTGCGAGACTCTATCTCACACCAAACAGCCTCAAATGTGCTATTTTGTCTATCCTGCAGTTCAACTTCTATACTCCTTGGCTGCAACTCATCAGCTATCATCAATAACACTGCCCCCACTTTTTATTCTCCCTGTCACTCCTGAACACGCTATACCCGTCGCATTCAATCCCACTAGCTTTATCATCTTCTGTCAGCTATGTTTCACTAAAACCGACAACCTGTGGCCTGGAAGTGCCAACCAAGGCCAAAAATTCTTCCTTCTTGTTCCTAATACTCCTGGCATTAATGTATGCCAGGAGTATTAGATATTAAATGAAAATGAAAAATTAGATATTAAATGAAAAATTCCAGAAATAAACAATTCATAATTACATCGGCAAAGTGGATCTTAGATCCAACATTATTTCAAAGCCGAATGTTTGTAGAAACTATGAAAGTTTCGTAAGTTGACCTGAGAGATTACGAGAATACAATTCTCGGCATCCCCGAGTTGCCTTAACTTGCTATTTGACTTTAGTAGCTAAGGCAACTCAGGGATGCCTATGTAATTTTACTTCGCCGAAATGAAGCCTTATGGTTCTTTTTTTTTTTTTTAGTAATAGACAACTCATAAGTTTTTAAATTGCGCGTTGTTCTGAGCAGTTTCTCGGTTAGGAGATCGACAGTTGATATCGCAGTGCTTGTTTCAAGTAACCCTTATTTTACTTAATAATGGCCGCAAAGTGATGCTGGCAATTCGAATACCCCAAAGAGAAGGCGTAAAGTGCTTCCTTTCATGTGAAAAGGTGAAAGTTCTTGACTTCATAAAATAATAATAAAAAACGTATGCCGAGGTTGCTAAGATTCCATTCACATTCAGTGAACTTTTATTACAGTGTGTTGTTATAATTGTTCTATTTTATTAGTTATTGTTGTTAATCTCTTACTATGCAAAATTTATAAATTAAATTTTATCTTAGGTATGTAGGTATATATAGGAAAAAACATAGTATATATAGGGTTGGGTACTATCCGTGGGATGTTTTGCAACGTATCCCCCATGGATAAGGAGGGGGGAGGGTAGCTAATGTAAATAATTTCAAGCTAAACCTCCATTAAAACCAAATTTAAGGCCATTCTTTCAGAAAATGAAAATAATTTTCCTTTCCAGTATGTCTTACTGACTTATTAAGGTCAATTTGGCCTTAATAAGTCAGTAAGACCTATTAAGTCAGTAAGACCTACATAAGTATTGCAGAAGAAAAATCCACGTTGCCAGGAGGCAAAAAGACTCGACACATAAATGTATGTATTTATGTACAGATAGATAACAAGTCATATTTCAAACAGAAGTTTTAAAAAATAAGGGAGGGGTAATGACAGCGGGTGACTAGGATAAGAAAAGTCACATTTATACGTTGAATACAATACTTTTAATAAAATTGTTTTTAATCATAAGATGGGTCAGTATTTTAATAATTCACATGAAGGTTGGTCGATTGGAAGAGCCTCTGCTACTAATGGCTCACGCAAAAAGTTAAGCAAGTTTGAGCGCGGTTAGTAGTTGGAAGGGAAACAATTGTTCGATGCTGTTGGCATACTCTCCCTCGATGAGGCTGTGGACTCCCTGGAGATGTCACATAATAATAATAAATAGTTTGTTACATATGACACACACACGCGCATTTTACCCTCTTTATGGCTAGAATAAAAAGATATATTCTATAATCTGCAAATGGTTTAGTCAAATTTTTTTCTTCGATATTTCTGTGGAGTTCATATAATAGACAGGTAGCTAAGAATGAAAAATATAAGCGATTGCAATTCAGAGTGGTATAAATATAACCAATTCTGCAGATAATTTTGAAACACTATTATTATATCTTGATAGTTATACGAACCCACTTGTCATTTGCTATCAGTCAGATATTTTCATTATCAGGCAGATAAAGAAACATCAGTTACGGAAATGAAGGGCTTTTGATAAAAACACGGACAGTGCATAGAGATTAGTATGGAACTGCTGGATTACTGAGGTCTTGTCAGGTGTCATCTCCTTCCAGGAGGTTGACCACCATGAACTTCCACCATGTGCGGTTTTGTGCTTCTCTCTTACATTCTTCATAAGTCAAAAAGGTCCAGTCCTTGATATTTCCAATCTGTTTTTGGCTTCCTCTTCTTCTTTTTCCTTGTATCATTTCTTCTGAAAGGTTTTTTTTTTTTTTTGTAGGAATTCATGCCTTAGTGTGTGACCAAAGTAGGTGGCTTTCCCTTTCTTAATGGTTTTCAACAGAGTCCTTTCTTCTCCAATCACCACTAATATCTCTAAATTAGTTTTTTTTTTTTTATGGTAAGTCCTTGGGACTTTAAGGATTCTTCTGAGGATCCACATTTCAAAGGCTTTTAGTTTATTTTTACAATGTTTTGATTCGAACCCAAAGCCTTTTGGCTGGAGAGCGGTACGCTAACCACTCGGCCAACAAGGCCGGCATTATGATTAAGTATATACAGTAGCGAACAAGTTAAATCGAACACTCACATTTTAAAGAAAAATTTTAATTTCGCATGAAAATAAGTACAAAAATTAAACTTCAAATTTGCCTAATAATTAATGTGTTCCTCTGTTCGTAATAAGTTCATTAATTCGCCTAGGCGTGGATTCTACCAACGCAGAACACGCTTTTCTTATTTCTGCATTTCGAAACCGTACTTTTATAATGGATTATATTACGTTATCCTTTGTATCACAATTTAATTTTCCAAGTCTTTTTTACACTATAGCCCACAAATTTTCTATTTGGTTAATGTCAGGAGAGTTACCTGGTCACTGAAGCAATTGATGTTTCGATTTTTGAGGAACTCTTTCACTTTGTTGAAGTGTGGCGTGGAGCGAGATTCTGTTGGAAGTTGAGTTCTTTGTCTTTCTGGATCTGTGGGATCACTCTTTTCTCCAATTTTTTTTTTTTTTTATGTATTGGGCACTTTTCATCCTACTGACAACAAGCATAAGTAATTCTGGGCCGTTATGCGCAAAACACCCCCAGAGCATCTTTTTAACTGGGTGTTTAGGAGCTTGCTGAAGGTGGGCGGGGAAGTCTTCTCAGCCGCTGATTTGCGAACATACGATACTCGCTCTCCTTGGACAAAAAAATGGCTCTTGTTTGAGAACATGATCTTCTTCCACTTCAAAAGTCCAATCTTTGTGCACTTTTGCCCACTGGAGCCTCTTTTTCTGCATAGCCTTCATCAACTGTTTCTTTTTTGGTCTGCAGGCAGTCCTCCCTGCTTTCAACAATCTTCGACGGACTGTCATGTCAGAATCATTAAACCCACTAGCCGCCAAGTCTCTAAGTCTGCAGCATACAACGTTGGGTTCATTTTGCTTTTCCTAACTAGTAAATGATCTTAAGTGCAGTTTTCTTTTTTAGCCCACAATTTTCTTTTCTGTTAGGAGAAAATGTACCTGTCTTCCTAAATCGCATTAACAGTATCCAAACCATCACCACACTCATTTGCAATTTGGTTTTGAACGTTTTCTTGGAGATGCATCAATTTTATAGCTACACAGAATGAATAAAACACTCTACGAATGTAATGTCAACTTGTTTACACTACTAAAAAGGCACAACACTATTAATTAACATCATAGAGACAGTTAAAACACTCAGCGCTCGACCAAATAGTGAACCAAAACCGAAAATAGTAAACCAAATTTAAAATTATTGTGAACTGAAACATAATCCAAACCAAAACCAAAAGCTTGACGAAACTTTGGCTTGTTCAGATTAATCTGTTAGCTACTGTACTATGTTACGTGAATCCTCATAGATACAGTCATTTGATTTGTAGTGACTGTCGCCTAAATTTAAATTTTCTAGTAACCAGTATGGCTAAGGCCCTTGGTAACACAAATTGTACAGTTCCTTATATTTCCTTTTCATCTTTTCCTTAACATATCAGTCTCTGCATTGCTGTTCCAGTAGTTATATTTTAATATAATAGTTTTTCTCTATTCAATTACCACTTGTATTACTACTGTAAACAAGCATCGCTATTAAAATACGTTATCATGTGTACCACTTCTTCAGTCTTAATAATAAATTTCGATTTCAAATAAAATTTTAAATTCCTTAATTTTGGCTTGTTAACATCCCATATGTACAGTAATTATAAAATCAGGATAAAATATAAGTACTTGAATGCGTCTTTTCATTTCTCCAAAATGAATTGCATATACTTGAATGATCTGTGGTCGATTTTGTCGAGTTGCGAAATTCGAAACCGGAAATAGGAAAATAGTTTCTCTAGTCAGCGGCCGGAATCGAACCTATAGAAAGATCTTATCTTTTTCTAGGTGAGCATATGTTTACAGGTGTTATACGAAAGCACGGAGATTTTTCCTTTCTCAAAACAGTTGTACCACTGAACTATGTTGCTAATAACCGCAGTCAGTGTAGCTAAAACTGCAGGCATCACAAGAAGGTGTTGACCCAACACTGTCCATTTTCCTTATGAGTTGCAAAAGTTCAACTACATTGAAATTCTGACGTCAAACCCGTCTTCCCTATATCATTTAAGTGAATGTTAGCATGAATACCTGAATGTCTAATCAGGCTAAAGACATTGGGAGTTAACATAATACATACGGACTATTTTAAATAATGAATTGATATCTTCCATTCTATAGCTCAGCGTTTCCTAAACTTTTCCTACGACGGAACACTTCACAAATCCTGAAATTTTCACGGAACACCTTGCTTATTTTGTAATGTATTAATTAATAATTAATTAAACATCATTAAATTAATTTGTGCTCATTTTCATTGACATATCCCATTCTAATCACCAAAAATGTATAATATTATTATAAGTACTTACGAGTGAATGCAGACTCTTTCTCCTGTGTGCTGGTAGTTTCCCCCTCCTTTTGTACATCCTGGAGATCGCTTTGTAGGCTGGCTGGATGACTCACTATCTGTTGCGTCACAAAAACCGTCAATAAGAGATTTCTTAATACCAAAATCACTTGTCTCTTATTCATATTAAAATTGAAATCTGCAGGCCTATTACTTTTAAAAAGTCACGGCACTACGGTTTCGAAACTTTCACCCTACAATACGAACTTGCGAAGAAAGTAATCAGTATTACTAAATTTGAGAACCAATACAAACTACCTTGATCTTCAATTTTAATGGAAAATTTTTCTTTATACTTCCTTGCTGATTGGTCACTAACATTTGCAACACAGATGTTATTTCTTTCAGTTTTGAGAACAGAAAATACGCCGCCCATTGTTGTAATCGGCTTGCAGGCAATTTTTATGATCGGTCATAAACAGCGGTATTCTCTCTCTCCCGATTGTTGAAAGATTTCGATGTGTCAAAATTAACGATAATTCATGAATATTTCCATGTTTAAAAATATGCCGCTTGGTCACTGACATCTGCTACACAGATGTCATTTCCTTCAGTTTGAGAACAGAGGATACGCCGCCCATTGTTATAATCCGCTTGCAGGCAATTTTTATGACCGGTCATAAACAGCGGTATTCCTCTTTCCCAAATGTTGAAAGGCTTCGATGTGTGAAAATTAACGATAATTCATGAATACTTCCACGTTTAAAAATACATGGCTTGGTCATTAACATTTGCTAAACGTTAATAGGCGTTCTGGGTATGAGCTTTTCGACATATTCAATAATATTATTCTCCTCAGAATATTTCCACTATAAAATATTTATTCATGAAAAATGCTTAGAAAACTAAAATGACAAATTCCAGGAGAACTTCTCGCAGAAGACTTATTCACCTTCCACGGAACACAGTTCGGGAAACCCCTGCATTATAGCTTTAACATCTCCATAGTACAGCCTAGTACGTGGACGGTCTAATGCTTTGGTCGCAAATTTTCGTGCTTATATATGGACACCGGTTTTCGAAGCATATTATTTATAATAAACGATACTTCGACCTGACAGCCCTTTAATTTTTTTTTGTTTTATGTAAATTTATAATAATTAAAATGTCAAAATATCTAAAACTATGGTAATTAAAACTAATATAATAGAATGACACTAAAAGAAACCTGGGTGCCTATCTAAAAATACAACACCATGCATAAAGCGACTATATCAATGAACATTGAGATACATACAATAAGCAAATTTCAATACTTACCCGAAGAGGTTAAGAAGGTGGCGGTGAATTTGCGATTGAAGAGGATGGTTGAAGTAAATTGCCATTAGATATAGAAGCGAGTAACTAATTACGTCATTATATCAGGCGGGCCGGTCGCAGCGAGTACGATAAGGAAAAAAATTAACTGAAGCAATAATGGAATTTGACTGAACTGTGCAAGCATAGTTCAAATCAGGTTAGCGACAGATTTGAACTGGTCTTTGAACTGATAAAGTTTTGCTTTCCGATAAACATTATTGGAAATCTATATTCTAGATACGTCAATGAAACAAATCTAGAATTTTTCCTAAAAATCCGAGTTTGGTTACTTACGAGGAAAGAACGAAAGTATGTATACTAGCTGAGCTGTTGTATATTATCTGAATCACGTCCACAGTCATTCGGCAAGAAATATCGACATATCACTCAAGTCACTGGACCAGAATATTGACAAGAAGTGAGATGAAAGCTGACAGAATGTCTCAGGAAAATTAAAGAACAAAAATTTAGAGAAAACGCGAGAATATTTTTGAATTGTGATAGGAAGATAAACATGGGTCAGTAATTAGAATCTAAAATAAGCAGAACTCAATGTATGAAACAGAAGCATTTACAGAAATAATTCAAAAATATTTAGTCTCCAGCTCTCCATGGGAAAACGTGGACTGCTGAGACGGCGTGTGCGAGTTCTCTAAGTTCATATCACGACTTGCATTGTTTCGATGAGCAGGATTTTTCACACCAGGACGCATATAATTTAAATGTCTCACAAACTTTAGCGGTTAAGATAGAATGCAGGTCGGATGAATTGAATATCCATCTGTCCATCCATGTAAGTGATTTTTACTTGGAGTCCTAGTATCAAACTTATCTGGCATAAATTTAAAGAATGCGTTCATTGAGTTACATCAGAGGGCGGAACTATAATATCTTGATGAAATATAGAACGAAGCAAAATATTGGTTATTTATACTTAATCAAACTTTAAAAGAAAGTAAGAAAGAAAACAAAAAACAAAACAAAAAAAAAAACAAGATGCCCCATCTTGTCTTTAAATCCACTACTTTTCAGATTTTTTTTTTTTTTTTTTTTTCAAAACAAAAAAAAAACTTTCATGAAAATTCGGATCTCTTGCAGAGCCTGTGTAGCTCAGTGGATGTGGCGTTTGCACACCACCGCGCTAGGCCGCACGAAGGAAGTCTTGGTTTCGAGTCTAGTCGGCGACTAGAGGAAATTTTTCTAAGCCTTTTTTCGACCGGTTCCCGAGTTAGTCGATCTCTGGCACGGGCAAGCAGGTTTTTCCTCCCGGAAACTCGGGTTTTTCGTCCTGTAAACTCAAGAAAATCGACCGTAGAACCCACATTATTTCAGACATTAAATATATTGTGTTAGGGTTAGAGACCACGAGATGGCGGCACATTTGAGCCGTCTCTCTTCACTGCGTACCGCTTAATTAGTGATAGCCTTGGGCCATCTGTCTCTGATTGGGTACCAGTGGAGATTGAACTGCCCACTCAGTCTCCAAAAAGTTAGATAGGGCTAAATGGCCTCGCCTACTCCCGTATATACGGGAATAAAAAGGCGTTAGCTGATTTTTTTTTTTTTCGGATCTCTTGCATAGAACAGTTTTGCTTGTATGTATTGTACTTACATTAAAACCAGTCGTATGTTGGGAAAGAAAAAAAAAAATCTAGAATATCAAAACTGTTTTAGTTTGTAAGGCTATATTTCCTGTGTTATCAAAAAGGCATATCCTACACTGTATTCTTTAGAGAAGTGTGCAAAACTCCTGGAAAGTATCAAGGTAGCAAGTTTCGCTCCTCCTTCCCCAACAACTACCATTGAGGATTAGGTACCACTGATTCATATTAAGTTAAGTAAACTTTCTAGTTTTCATAAAAAGAAGACGTAAAAGAGTCCAGGAAAATTAACACGTGAAGTGCTCCCTGAAATTTAGAAGAAGACAACTTTAATAAGTTCCATTTCTCTCAACTGACATATCGCGCCCTGATTAGGTTTGGGTGTGATTGCGAAGCATCTCGGTCTATGAGGGCAGCGCATTATGTCTATTAACTAGATGTGGTCTGTACTCGGTATGTTTGTTTTTTGGAATGAGAAGCTTGAACATGCGGTAGGAGAATTCCTACCACTTTGAGAACGAATAAACTCCCTGAGAGTTGAAAACTTCCTTCTAATGTCTTAAACGGAATTCGAGCTCCAGCCTCAGGAATAAATGCCGCTATAACAGGCGTTTACAGCCAACAAGTAGCATCAAAAGTTTCTGGTAGTGTGGAAAGTGCTTTCTTGGCCCACTCACATATTAGGTCTCCTAATACTGGGGGAGAAATATATGAATTCCACGGCCCACAAGAACATTATTGCGATCATCAGTGTAATTTCAAATGGATAAAAGGTTACTTCCACTAGGAAAATGCATCCTGTGAAACGGTACAGGTTACTCGTAATGGTCCAGAAGCACGAGTTTAACATGCATATCGGCCGGCTCGGTTACCAGCGCGTAGTTCAAATGAGCATCTGTAGGATAAGATGAGACCAGCTGTATGCTATAGTTGGTGTCCAATCCCAGTCAAATACGAGATTTGATCTGCACCGAGCAATATTCCTGCTGAACAATACACTTCCAGTGCCTCTCAGAATTCATGTCCTGTTTATCCAGTTTACTAACAGGATAGTTGGCATCCATCGTCCTACCAAAGGTCTTGGATCACCCCTTCTATTTTAGGAAAATGGATAGAACTGCACAATATTTCATGGTTGATCAAAGAAAATATCGTTTGCTCTGAAGTCATTTCGATCCTGTATGCCGAGTATCAATGATAGTCAAATATCATTTAAGGAAAGTGAGTAATACTGACCAGAAAATTACTATTTCCAAGTTCACATTTGACACATTACTGAAGAAAAAGAAGTCCACATTCGACACAGAACAGGAGATAATCAATTGGAACAAAATCTTGACAAGATCCGAGCGTAAAAAGAAAACAAATTGCTCCGGAAGAATTTTCTGAAGTACCTGCAGAAAACTGAGCATTTATTAACCACAAAGAATGCACACAGATTGATAGGTGAAGAGACACGGAACCGTAAAACAATAAAAATCGAAACAGTGGAATGACAGGTTGCCCTGCACTTTTTTCCGGTCTGATAGCGAATGGACAATGCCTGAAGAACATTTTTCACCTGACTGTTATCCCAACTAAGAAAGTTGGAGGTAGCAGTATGATAGTACGAGGTAACTTCTGGAGGTGCGGGGTGATTCTACTGCTCGTAGCTCATGAAATAATGACTTCTAGACTCTACGCTGTTCTTGATATTTGTGAGTCTTACATCCTAACAACTTTGCTATTAACCAATGCCCCTTATAAAGGGATAACACCATCTTATTAAACAATATATACATAAGAAAATAACAGCGGAATACTGCCGTTACCAGCATCCTGTTTATCCCATAGATGAACAAACATCTATGGGATAAACAGGAACACAGCCAACGCTACCCTCTTCATCAATGGAACATATTGATGCTTTAAAGGATAAAGATATCATATTAACTCTCAACAAGAAATTCTTCCACATAGATAATAACTACGGAAGTAATTATTATTATGACCTTCAGATTCAAGGACTCATCGACTGACGCTGTACGTCACCCAATGCAATTGTCATACTTTCTCTTAAATTCATTCACACTAGATACACTCACTATTGCTAAAGGCAAACTGCTCAGTAGAAGAAAAACCTATCTTATCCATTTCTTAAAATGGGTAAGATAGGTTAAAGGCGAACAAACTTAGCTTTCATGGATGCCCCCCATGTTCTCTCCCACCTTCCATATAACGAAAAATTTCATCAGATGATATCCTATAACACCCATTCAGAAGACCTCTATCTTATCACCGCTCTTTCTCCTGTTAACTAGAGTCTGTAATCCACATACTTGCAATCTGTCCTCATAATCTAAATCCCATAATCCGGATATAATCTTTGTAACTCTTCTTTGCATCCTTTCCACAGCTTCTTTATCCCCTTGGAAGCCGGGAGACCTAATCTGCGCACAATAATTCAGATGTCTTATCAAGACCTTATAAAGGCAAAATGACTTTCTTATCCTCACATGTCAAAGTTCGCTTCAACAACAATTATCCTCTGAGTTGCATTTGTAACTTTTCCTATGTGACCTTTGAACTCATTCCTATTCACCATTACGCCAAGATCCCTAGCCTAATTAGTTTCTTGTAAAATAACTCCGCTAATATTATATGCCGCTGGAAATCTCCTCACGCCAAAGTGATAAGATTTCAGTCGTTAAACTAACATTAAACATTACTAACATTAAAATAATAGCCATTTTCGTTTGCCCAAATTTCCAGTCTATTCAAATCATTTTGTAAGCGTTACATATCAGTAGCATCCATTGTTGCACTGCCTATCTTCGCATCATCGGTACACAATTGCACATCTTCTATTAGATCTTTCTTAATATCATTAATGTATAGATTGAACAACAACGGTCCAAGGACTGAGCCCTGAGGTACACCACTGCTCACCTTAAATCTGGCAGATTCCCACCCGCTGTATACCACTTTTTGATATCGGTCTGTCAACCATCCAATGATCCAAATCAAGAGTTTATATTCCATTTCTATATTCTGAAGTTTATTAAACAGCTTTCGTGTGGTATCCTATCAAACCTTAACAAAATCCAACATTATCATAGTGTATCCATTCCCTTTATCGAACTCTGCCGTAACACTGATATAAAATATGAGCAGTTATCTTCCTTTAGTAAACCCATGCAGCTCCTTGCAGAGTATAGCTTGTTTGTCTACTACCCATTTCTGTATGCGAGTTCTTACCAACTTCTCTAAAATCTTCACTACCACACCAGAGATACTGATAGGTGGGTAGTTAGACACATCAGTTCTTGCGTACAATAGAACTATCATACATTCTTCCCATTCCTGTGGTATCATTCCTGAACTGAAACTCAAGTTATACAAACATGTGAAAGGCCTAGCTAATTTGGTTGAACATTCCTTTAGCAAATGTGCTGATATTCCATCTATCCCTATTGACAAATTCTTATCCAGGTTATACAAGAATTCTTCACCCTCATTCTCATGCATCTCGAACTCCTCATCCAATGTTGTTGATATATCTTAGCGAAGTGGAGCACTTATTAATTGAACAATTCATTAGCATCTGACAGTAGAGTACCATCTGAATTCAATAAAGTTATTCTTCCGCATTCATTCATTCATTCTTTTGCTTGCACCATAATGATAAAATTCTTCTGGAATGCCTTTGGCTTGCCTGGTCAATTTCTTTTCATACTCCGATTTAGCTTTCCTCACAATACTCGTTACTTTCTGCCTGAGCTTTATATATTTTAGAACTCCTCTCAGTTATTCTCACGATATTCTTTCCACATCATCTCTTCTTGTGGTCTTGCTTAATAAGGTTGCACAACCTTTTCACTCCCAACCTATTTAATCTTCGAACACTAGGGATACATTCAGACACCGCCTCATTCAAGCACTTTTTCAATGATTTCCATGCATTGCTGACATTTTCCCATTCGGTAACTAATACCACATTACGTAAGAGAATATTATCTTGTAGAATTAATAACATGCGCAACCTCTGGTTGCTCATGTTATTAAAGTCTAGCAAAAATGACTGCACTTCTCCCAGGACTTCCAATAGGATAACATCTCTATAATAAGAAAACTCAGGTCGATCTGAAAGGATTCAGCATAATGAATACAAAAATGCGTCTCAAAAAGATATTCAAAAATACTTTTAGCTGGAGATGAACAGCTAGAAATCAATTTCGGAAAATTTGCGACCTTCTCTCATCTGTGACAGTCGCTGCCTCCCATGGATGAAATTAACACATTTCAAGTGAGACTGCTTCATGTTTGAAAATGGAGGGAGACATTCTTCTTCCTTTCTCTCCCCAAGACGGGTTGAGTCCCTCATGGATAACAGCCTTCCACCCTTCTCTGTCCAAAGCAAGCTTTTTAATATGCCAACAGCGTTGAATTGGCCAAACCAAATAAGTTGATACTTTTGTTGAATTAGGGATATTGAAATCATGTGGCACTTGTACATTAGTCTTATGTCCTATCCAATAAGGTTGAATTTATTTTCTCCATTTAATTTCCTAAAACATTTCATTTCAAAATCGAACGGCTTCCTTTCTGCTTTTTATTTATTTAGAGTTGTAGGAATTTTGTTTTTCAAAATTTCATTAAATTTATTCATCATTGACCATGCTATAGAGAGAACTGAAGGGGAATTCGGTACGGAATATTCAAAAATTTATCACCGTATTTGACCAGGTGGGATGAATAATCTGTACTACGGAAATAACCAGTCACATGACGCAAAGTATTTATCTCTTCCTTTGGATGATAATTTCCTGAACATTACAACACACTTTTGTACATTTTTTTTTTGGGGGGGGGGAGGATTCAATGGATTGTGACGTCTAATGATCATATGTTTTTTTGTTTTTGTTTTGGAGTGACTCAAGAAACATTCGAGTAACTAAAGAAGGGAAAAAAGTACCTTCCGTTTATTAAGATCAAACATCAAAGAGTGGGATGACTATTTATGCCACCACAGAAAAAAAAAAGTTACGAAAAGAGTATTAGGGTCAGTCAGATGCATGTGATCACTGGCGGATGTGCATGTGAGATGAAAAAAAAAAAAAAAACGACATAAGATGCTGCTGCCATATATATATATATATATATATATTTTTTTTTTTTTTTTTTCTTTTACATAACTACTAAAACTGCCTTCCGTTGGAAAAATATTTGGTACAACAGAAATCCAACCTAGGTGTTTAAAACGGAGGACGTCGTCACCATTGACTACGATAAGAAGCCTCTTAGTGGTAAAAAACCTGAACTTTCTGACGTCCTTGCACGCGATTCAGATTTTAGTTAGGATCATTATTAGAATGGCAGGGTTCGATTTTGATATTTGGACTTCAAAAAGTACCGTACTCGATAACCGGTGACATTAATGACTTTTTCGAAGTATCATTCATTAAAAAATAACCAATAAAACAAGAGTCAGGCTGATGTAAGTTTAATAGATTGGATACTAAAAAGTTTGATCATGCAAGTTTATTTAGGAGTCTAAAGTTTCTTTCACCAGTTCACATTTGGAGAGAGAGACCACACGACAACAGATGAAGTGTCAATTAAAAGTTTTCATCTACCGACGCTGCTAATCGGCTGATTAAATAACATTAAAATTATAAATCTTGCTATGATTTAATTTTATTAGCAATCGTCCGTTTGTTGGTAATCAAAGGTAAAAAAAAAAAAGATCCCAATTATACAATGGCAACATATAATTCATTTCTGTCGTCACTGTATTAAAGAAGTCAAAAATCATATTTTGCCCACAACATTTTATATACTCGGCTATACTTACAGAACGATAGAAGACAGTTCACTTCACTCCCCTTTTTTATTGTTCGGCAACCTGCCACGGCTACTCCATTTAACTCCTCTGATAAGAGAACGCCTCTTTTGTTCTTTCACAATTCAGAAATCACCTTCACATCTTTTAAAAACAATCGACTTTAATTAATGTACTAAAAATCACGAACTGTGATTTTTACCTTCTAAATATTAGCTCCACTCGAAATAAAGACGACAAAGGAACGAATCACATACTAAGTTACCTATTTGCTAATTTTCTAAATAAGCAACAACTTACCTGTATTTCTGTGTTGTCGATGCTTGCTACTTATGAAGCGACGCTTGAACTTCAGCCCTCGATAAGATAGCTAACGATGTAGTACAAGTAAAATCAAAAACGAACTGATATTGCTCTCCTCAAGTCTGAATACACAGATGGCACGCTCGGCCACACCTATGCAATTTACAAGATTTCTAAATTCTTTCAAGAATTGCAAGTACACGAATAAAAATTAATCAACAAACAATCGTCAAAAGTAGGTTAATTTAGTTAATTCGCTTTATTTATACTTCATCGGATTATTTTAAATCTAAAAGGTAACCTATCTATCGTTTTGTTACTAACCCTGACACAGAACAATATTCAGCGTCCTGTCACATTTTCTGTCTGTTTCTAAAACGCATATTAGTCATAAACACATATATTAAAACAGTCAATTGCGTAATATATGGATAGCCACTTCTTTCAAACACCTGCTATAACACCTGTCTGCCTTCCTCCTCCCCTCTCCTGGCATGAAATTATTCATCAGAGTTCAAGAAACCTGTAATATTTATTAAACATGAATATTCTATTTACCTTTTTTAAGCAATTGCGATAATATTCAAGTCAAATGCAATAATAATCGCTTTGCTAGGAATTTTCGGACAAATATTATTTAAGTTTTATAAGAAATTAGTATAAAATACAGTTGCTAGAGGGAGTACCTGTTACCATTTATAACAATCTACTGTCGATTACACTCTTAAAGAAAAAAAAAATACGCGATTGCTAAATAATAATTTCTGGGGAGGAATTTTTTTAATAGATCTATTTTCGTAGATTGTTACTCATGATTAACCTTTGTAACAGAGTTCGCTATATCAGAGCATGAAATTGCAGCACGTGTTCACTAAGACAGGTGTGATCACTTGGAACTAAGCTTTTTTTTTTAAATATTTTATTTTTTTCTTTGATAAGCGAAGTGAATTATTAATCTTGTTGTTAGCTACAGACCGCATATCTCTTGACGTCATCTTATCGCTATAAAAATACGATTGTACACGATAATAAGAACGCAGTTGCATTCGATGGGCGTATGCAGAAGATACGCAGGCTTCTTTTGTAATAGAAAGTTAGGTCTGCTGTTAATTGCATGTGTGTTCTCTAGTTGGTACTGCGAGATATCTGATTTTCTGGCAGGAAAAATTCGAGGCAGAATCCCCAAGGAAAATATTTATTAAATAGTTTACGAAAATGAGAACAACTGTGAACCACCGGAGTATTCGCTTACTAATCTTTTGCAAGAGAAGATATATTACCTCGGTACAATAGCAGAAATTAAATCTGAAATGGTTGTGGCGAGTTGATTTTTTTATTTTATTTTTAAAGGTCCCGAATATAGTTGATATCAGTGAGCTGATATTTCACAGTATCAGTGAGCTGATACTGTGAAACATTTTGTGGAACTGCAAAATTCTTTCAAATCTGCAACCACCAAGAAGCTTTTGAAGAGGGCCAAACAGGTTGTTGGGTAATGGTCATGTTAGGACAAGAAGATTGCAAGGGATGTTCGCAATTCCTTCGTGAAAATTCTCCGGCTGCATCAGAAGACTAATAGAGGGTTTAAAGGACAAGAAGTTAGACTGCTTTTGAACTTTATTGATTTCACTAAAGCATTTGATTCTGTTCACAGATAACGACTATGGGAAACACTGAAACTTTATAGCATTCCAACTAAAATTATCAGAATAGTCAAGGCATCCTACCAGGGATATCAAGTCACAGTGCTAGTTAATGGAGACAAAACAGACAGTTTTTCCATCAACACAGGAGTCCTATAGGGAGATACTCTGGCCCCATATCTATTAATTATTGTGATTGACTATATTTTTAAATTGATTCAAGTTAAATCTGGAATCCTTATCAAAGATCCATATATACAGATGCCCCTTGAAGACCTGAGCTCCAATATTACAGATGCCCAAAACCACTTCAACAGCCTTAGGAGTAAACCGCAGAAATATTTGGACTAAAAATAAACTCCCAAAAAACAAAGTTATTAAAAAAAAATCAGATAGATGGGCACATCGCTATAAATCAAAATGATCACCTTTACGAAGTAGAGGATTTTGTATACTTAATGTCTGTTAACAGACATTAAGACAAGAAAACAGAAAACACTCCAGTTCCACAGGAGTTTTAATAAAGCATGGAAGTCGAGCCTCATCTCAAAGGAGTCGAAAATTCGTCTTTATAAGTGCGCCAGTCAGTCTATCTTTCAATACGGCTTCCAAACGTGGAATATCTCAACAAAAGCAGCAACCAATATTAAAAATAGCTTTGGAACTACTCGTCTAAGAAATATCCTGGATTGCTCCTGGCAAGACCACATTCCCACTATATTAGATGAAACCCAGCAAGATCTCTAGTCAACGCTGTTCAAAGAAACCAAATAAAATGGCTCAGACGCCCACCCTCTGCACATTTTGATGCCCTGGTCTTCTACGCCCATACAGATGGAAAAAAGAAAAAGAAGCAGACCTCGCACTCAATATTGGAAATACATCAGCAATATTCTCCCCGTTTTCCCCAACTCTCCGCACCAGAGATCATTGAATTAGCATATGACAGAGAAGCTTCGTTTTCCTTCACTTCATAAGAGCCTCCAGTCCTATTTTAGCGTACAGGCTATTATTTGTTTTGATTGGTTTCCCTATTTATAATTGTAAAATAATAAATAAACGATGATGATGATGAAGTATTCTGGAAATATGGCAGTTTAACGATTTTTTATATTGGAAAGTTTTCTGTGGTTATAGGATTGGTTAGAGGAGTTTTCAGTTTTTAGTCCGATTATTTTTAATTTTCCGCATTTTTAATTTCCATATATTTTTATTGCTTTTTACATACCTCCCTTCTTTCTGTTATTTTTTGAAAAAAAAGTTCTAATATATTTATTCAAATGATAGTCCTAGATGATTTATAGTTCATTATTCATAGTTCATTTTAATGGGTTAAATTCAGTTATACGTACTCTTTTTTTTAATCAACATATTACTAATTCCCTTCCATAAAAAGTTAATTTGAGGATTCTATAATGATATGTCACAAATCATTCCTTTTATATTACTTTTCTGTTAATCTATTGTTTTAGAATACACTTCACCAATTTTTTAAATTTAATTGGATTAATTAATCCAATTAAATCCAATATAACAGGCACGAATGTCTAGAAAAATGAGTTATCAGTAGTAAGCCGACTTTTAGGGCCGCACCACATGCATCCGATCCGATTAAAATTAGGATACGGCCATTACACGGAATTCATCAATTAATCATAAGTTGATTTATGATACATCAAAAAAAATAAAGAACTATTTTAGGTATATTTTAATCAAAAATTACAGTGATCTAATCGGATTCAGGATATAATTTCAGAATTTATTTGTTCGTTTCCGGGAAGATCTGAAGGGATACGAACGGAAGACGACGTACATTCATAATTATATGTACCATTCTGTACTATTCGTTTTTCGTTTAAACTCTTATCTCATATTTTTTGATATCTTTTAGGTGCCTTTTCTTCTGCAGCGCCTGTGTATATTGCACACTTCGCACACATTATATATATATATATATATAAAAAACTGAGAATTACAGGCAAAAAATGCAATACATAATTGAAACAAAAACGTTGTATTTTTCAAGTCGTTCTATCTAACGCGCTATTGTTTGTTGCATGGGTGCTTGCAGGTTCTCGTGAACTCCAGTATTGAACAACTGCAGCATGGCTATCAGGGATGTTATAACTCAAATTGCTGTTCAAATGCCCAGGATTAAGAAGGATTTCCCTGGACTCCACGATTTTCCTTTCAAACTCACCACTACAGCGAAAAATGTTTTCGGATTTATTCCAGCACACTGAGTGACTCTGTAGATTATCATGACGATTGTTAGAGAAAAGAGCATGACTGGATAGCGCAGATGCATGTGACCTTTTATAGGAGATGTCTCTCTTATGCTCCTCAATAGGCAGTTCAACAGATTTGTTAGTGTGTCCAAAATAAGGAATATTACAGTCGCACCATAACTTGTAAACACCTGGATATTTCAGGTTATGATGAAAGGCTTCGGATGGCTTACAAGAGAACGGACTTTAGGGAGTGTAGTGAAAAACGTCCTGATGTTGTATTTGTAAGGACTTTAGCCAATTTATTCGAAACTGAACTACATTTGAACTTCCTCATAATATTCGCCTATCTTTATGTTCTCTTCACCCTCTTATACCACGCATTTATGGAGTTCCGAAGATCCACAAAGTAAACACCCCTCTTTGCCCAGTTGTGGAATTGATGGTCCTACTTATAAGCTTTCGAAACATCTTGCAGAATACCTCAAGTGTTTCTCCAATAAATCTTCATCGTTCATCAAAAACACCACAGACTTGGTTTCTTGTATCAAAAGTATTTCAATCAGTGAAAATGATATCATTGGAAGTTTTGACATTATCTCATTATTTACTAACGTTCCTACTGAGGAGGTATTAACATTACTTAAGGACAAATTGTCTAAAAAGATATTTGCTTTTTTAAAGCATTGTATTCAATCTGGCTACTTCAGATATAGGGACTCCATGTATAAACAAAACCAAGGTCTAGCAATGGGCAACCCTTTATCCCTGGTTCTAGCAAACATTTTCCTGGAAGATTTTGAAACGAAAGCCATATCGTCCTTCTCACTTAAGCCGAAACTTTGGAAACGTTATGTTGACGACATTTTCATTATATGGAGTTGCGGACACACGTCTCTCATGGATTTTCTTCACCATCTTAACAACGAGCATTCTAATATAAAATTCACTGCTGAACTAGAACGTAATAACTGCTTTCCTTTCCTGGATATAATTCTTACTTGATGCTCTGATAGATTTAAAATCTCTACATACCGAAAACCAACTCATACAAACAGATATCTGCAATGTCAATCTCATCACTTTCCACCACAAAAGCTCGGTACTATTTCTACCTTAGGACACAGAGCACGATCTCTTTTAAATGAACCAGATGAACTCCAAAAAAGAAATCGAACAACTTTCTCTTATCTTTAAACAAAATGGATATTCTAAAAAAACAATTAAAAAATTTCTTCTGGATCCTCCTAGTCAACGTACTACGGAAAATATTGATTTTAAAGGTATCATCTCAATACCTTACATTAGTTCAGTCTCAAATAAATTGGCTAAAGTCCTTAACAAATACAACATCAGGACGTTTTTCACTACACTCCCTAAAGTCCGTTCTCTTGTAAGCCATCCGAAGCCTATTCATCATATCCTGAAATATCCAGGTGTTTACAAGTTATGGCGTGATTGTAATATTCCTTATTTTGGACAGACTAACAAATCTGTTGAACTGCATATTGAGGAGCATAAGAGAGACATCGCCTAAAAAAGGTCATATGCATCTCTGCTATCCAGTCATGTTCTTTTCTCTAACAATCGTCATGATAATCTACAGAGTCACTCAGTGTGCTGGAATAAATCCGAAAACATTTTTCTCTGTAGTGATGAGTTTGAAAGGAAAATCGTGGAGTCCAGGGAAATCCTCCTAAATCCTGAACATTTGCACAGCAATTTAAGTTACAATATCCCTGATAGCCATGCTGCAGTTGTTCGATACTGGAGTTCACGAGAACCTGCAAGCACCCATGCAACAAACAATAGCGCATTAGATAGAACGACTTGAAAAGTACAACGTGTTTACTTCAATTGTGTGTTGCATTTTTTGCCTGTAATTCTCAGTTTTTTATATCTTCAATTTTTATTACTGTGTTCTACCTTTAGTGGATACCTGAAGACGGCTGTAAAAGGCTGTAACAAGTATCATTATCATTAAATTTAATATTTTATCTTGGTTTAAAGTTCATTTAAAATTTACTCTTCAAAATGTATCATTACAACCGAGTAGAAGCTGAAGAATACATACATACACACACACATATATATATGTAATAAATTTTGTAAGTTGGGGATATTGTATATTAGGATAACCAAGTAATTTTATAAACTTGGTTATTTTAACTCCTAATCCCAAGTATGCAAACAATTAAGTTTGCGCCTGAAACAAAGTCCAAGTCTAAAGATGGTACAACACCAGGGCAACTCATTGTAAAGGTGGGTAAAGCTCTGATCACTATTCTTAGTATTTTCCCATAATATAAAGCACATCTCACTAGAAGATGTATATTGCAATGCATTATGGGTAGGGTCACTACCCAGACCGGTTTCAACCTTTTTGAGGTCTCCTCAGTGAGTAGCTAGATCCTAAATACCAAGGTTTTAGTAATACGGAGCCTTTTCACCTTTACCTATACAAGTTGCAACAAGATGCTTTTATTTTTAATAAAAATCTCTGGAGGAGTATAGATATAGATATACTTGGGATTAAGAGTTAAAATAACCAAGTTTATAAAATTACTATATATATATATATATATAGTAATTTACTGATCAAGCGATGTTTACTGATCACGCTTAAATCCCTCCCCCTTTTTTCTCCATTCTTTTTTTTAAGTACGTCTTTTCTTTTGTTACATTTACAGCTAAGTAAAATTTTGAAACTCCATGGTAAAAAAAAAAGAACTAGATTCAGTTCATATTCAGAATTATTTTTAAACGTTAATGCAGTGCATTAACGTTTAAAAATAATTTTGAAGCAGTAGCTTCTTGTCTGTTACTTTTTAGGCTATTATTTATTATTATTATTATTATTATTATTATTATTATTATTATTATTATTATTATTATTATTATTTAACGGTGTCTCCATGGAGTCAAAAGACTCATCGCGGGAGACCCGACATTGACACACTAACCATTATTTACACAATACCTGTCATACCTCTCCTTAAATTCATTCACAGTTAAAGCATTCACAACCAGTTCTGGCAAAGCATTCCACCCATTCACAACCCTCCAAGTAAAAAATCTAGTCCTAACACCCTTGTTAACCACACTCTTACACAATCTCCAGGGATGGCCCCTCGTTCTCTCACATCCTGCATTGGTCTTAAGAATATCATCAGTATCAATCCTGTAAAATCCCTTTAACAATTTAAATACCTCTATCATAGCTCCTCTCCTACGTCTATCAGCTAGTTTTTGGAGCCCACAGATCATCAATCTATCCTCAAAGGGAACATCCCACAGACCTGCAACAATCTTTGTAACCCGCCTCTGAATCCTCTCTACCACTTCCGCATCACCAAGAAATCCTGGCGACCAGATCTGTGCACAATAGTCCAAATGCGGCCTTATTAATGCCTTATAGAGTGGAATAATAACTTCCCTATCCCTGCTAGTTAGTGTGTTCCTCAACAACCATGTAATTTGATGTGATGTTTTGGCAATCTTAGCAATATGCCCTTTAAACTTAAGTTCTCTGTCCACAATAACTCCCAAGTCTCTTGTCTCATCAACTTCCTGCAGTTCAGTTCAGTTAATATAGTAAACAGCATGCGATGTCATCCTCCCGAAGTGCATCACCTTACACTTAGCCACGTTGAACTGACAGCCATTTACCTCAGTCCATAGCGTCAGCCTATTTAAGTCATCCTGTAAAATATCCACATCATTTGAATTGATTATCGCTCTTCCCAATTTTGCATCATCAGCAAACAAGTGGATATTTCCATTCAAGGTATTTCCAATATCATTGATGTACAAATTAAACAATAGAGGACCAAGAACTGGGCCCTGAGGTACACCACTAGTCACTTGCCTTTTCCTGGACTCAGCTCCTCCGTAAACCACTCTTTGATATCTGTCCGCCAGCCATCCTTTAATCCAAATCACCATCTTCGGATCCAAACCCATTTGCTCTAATTTATATAACAGAGTTCCATGTGGAATCTTGTCAAAAGCCTTTGCAAAGTCAAGCAGTATCACTGAGTAAGGATTTCCTTTATCCAACTCCACTGTTACTTTATTATAGAACGTAAGCAAATTACTTAGGCAAGACCTACCTTTCACAAAACCATGTTGCCCCTTATAAAGTATCATATTGCTGTCCACCCAGTCCTGAATTCTAATTTTAACTAATTTCTCCAAAATCTTAACCACCACTCCAGATATATTGATTGGTCTATAATTTGCAACATTAGTCTTAGAGCCTCCCTTGTGCAATGGAACTATTTTCCCCTCTTTCCACTCTATTGATTGTTTTATTTAATTATTTTATTATGAAGCTCCAAAAATTATATGCTTTTCTACATATAAACTTTAAGTTAAAAATAATTTGTCCTTCGCATTTTTTTTTCCTTTGTGCTAATCCCGTAAATAAAATTTGTTTTGAATTTTTCTGTTAACTCATTGCAAGAAACGATTAAATTATTACGTCTTTAATAATTAGTTTGTATATTTATTTTCATATTAATGTAGAGGGAGTATCTGTACATAGGTTTATGGTGACTCTTCGTTACTTACCAGGCGTAATTTCTTTTGAGGTCATCTCACTATTTTCTTTCCATCATGCCACTTATAAGGTAATTTATTCACTGCTTTATACGATGATATAGCCTAATTATTTTATTAGTTGATCGTTTTGTCTCCCAGTTTAAATTGTTGGAAGAGATATGTCCTCGCTATTAATTCAAAGAATATATAACGTAATTAAAGGTCGTTAAATATTATTTAAAGCAAGCAAAATTGCTACCATTAGATTCTAACATGTGAGAGTAGGAATTTCTTACTACTCACAGGCTTGCCACTCTACCAGTAGTTAATAGTAATTCACAATACCGAAATACAATTCTTTAAATTTATATCAATTGAGAAGAGAGTGGTATTAATATACCAGAAAGTGACTAAATTTTCACTTTCTGAATAAAGTCCATTATTATCGCTCAAATTTATTGACATAGTAGTAACTGTAGTGTGCTAATTTGATCTCAGATGGCGCCACAATACGCCCTATTCCTTTGCTATGTTTGAAAAGTTTCTACAATCTACACATATTTAGAGGGATTAAAAATGTCATGCTCAGAAGATTACATACAGTTCTTCACTTCATTTAAAGAAAAAGAATAAAAAAGTTTAGAAGGAAGCAAATGCGCAGAATTATGTTTTCGGTAGAAGTCTTTTATCAGTGCAATTTTTGAATTTCGCTGTTTGGCTTATTATTATTATTATTATTATTATTATTATTGTTATTATAGAAACAAACATAAGCGTACATCAGAAGTGTTTAGATCACTTCCGAATTCATAGAATATCCATTGCTAATAAATTGTGAATAAAAATATTATATAATCTTATCCAAACGAATATCGTGTCGTTGGGAAGAAGTATTACGACATGTAAAGACGGGATTCGAATCTATTGTGACGTGTATAATCTTTATTTTGGATTTTCAGGAGTGAAGCGGGTTAATCGATCTTATACGTAGGGATAGACCCTCCCCTTTCCCAAAAATGACAAACCAATCGGAAAACATACATTTAACAGACAAAATGTATTTAATGGGAGCGAAGTAGAGTTTGGTATATGCGAGAGTAACATATTGCATGAGTCTTGGGACTCCATGGCATTACCAAATAATAATGATAATATATATATATATATATATATATATATATATATATATATATATATATATATATATATATATATATATATATATATATATTCATAATTCATTTTTACTCGGTTGGAATATTATTAAAAAGCTTTAATGACTGATACCGAGAGATAAAAAGATTACATGATATATTTGAAAAGATACTACTAGTTTACTAGTTTCGTTGAATTGAAGATGTTGATCAATTCAACGAAACTAGTAAACTAGTAGTATCTTTTCAAATTCAAATATACCATGTTATCTTTTTATCTCTCGGGATCAGTCATTAAATCTTTTTAATATATATATATATATTATATTACCTTACCTTACTGTCCTCTTCGCTCCCTGCTGAGCATAGGGTCTCAACCATTGACTTCCATCTGACTCTATTCAATGCTTCTTTTTTGATCTCTTTCCAGGAACGTCCCAGCCGTCTTGCCTCTATTTCTAGTTCTCTTCTCCATGTTATCCTGGGTCTGCCTCTTTTCCTCTTGCCTTGGAGATTCCATTCTAGTGCAATTTTTGCTATTTCTTTATCTCGGTTCCTGTTTGTGTGATGACCTATCCAGTTCCATTTTCTTTTAGTGATTTCATTTCTGATGCTGGTTTGACCTGTTCTCTCCCAAAGTTTCATGTTTGTTATTTTATTTAGCCAGTATATTCCTAGTATCTTCTTTAAGCATTTGTTTATGTAGACCTGTATTTTATTTATGTTTTCCTTTGTTAGTGACCATGTTTCAGCTCCGCATAGTAAAACTGCTTTAGCATTAGTGTTGAAGAGCCTAATTTTGGTTTTAATTTTATTTCTTTGGATCCCCAAATTTTCTTCATCATATTGAATGAAATTTGTGCTTTCTGGATTCTGTTTTGTATATCATGTTTGGTTCCTCCTTGTGTGCTGATCACTTATCCCAGGTAGATAAAGTTATCTACCTGTTCTAGTGTTTTCCCTAGAATTTCAAAGACTAATTCTTGTTTGGCGTTTATCTTCATTACTTTGGTCTTGTTATGATTTATTTTCAGTCCACATTTATTTGCGTCCTGGTTTAAATTATCTATTTTCTTTTGGAGGTGTTGAGTTTTTGTGCCAAAAGGCATATATCGTCTGCAAAATCCAGGTCACTGGTTTTATTTGACCATCCCCATTTAATGCCAATTCTTTCTTCAGATGTTTTCCTCATCACCCAGTCAATGACAATCAGAAAGATGGTCGGGGAGAATATACATCCTTGTCTTCTCCTGAATTTGTTGCAAATGGTTCTGATAGTTTACCATTATTTATTATTTGGATTTTGTATTTTTCATGAGTTTTCTTTGTTATATTTAGGATTTTCTGAGGAATCCCTTAGTGTTTCATTAACTTCCATATAGTCTTTCTGTCTACACTATCAAATGTACGTTCGAAGTCGATGAATCCCAAATATAGGCTACTCTGCCCACTCTATTGACTGTTCAATAATTATTCTTAATATTATTATCTGATCAATACAAGATCTGTTTGGCCTGGACCCAGCCTGTTCTTTCCTCAGTTTAGTTTCAATTTCTTGTTTCATTCTTTCTAGCAAAATTCTAGTAAATACTTTACTTACAACATTTAGAAGTGAAATTCCTCTCCAATTTTTACAAAGTGTTATATCTTCCTTTTTTGGCAGTTTAACCAGTAGTCCTGTATTCCAGTCTTCTGGCTATTTCTTCTTTTCCCATATTTGATTAAATAGATGGTGTAGCATTTCAACAGTTGTGTTTATATCTGCTTTAAGTAGTTCAGCCTGTATATTGTCACTCCCAGCTGCTTTATCGTTTTTTTGTTTTCTTTACTACATGAGTTATTTCTAGTTTAGTTATAGTTCCTGTATTTATTTTAAGTATTTCTTCTTCTGGTATTTCTTGATCTAGGTTTTCTATTTCTCCATTTAAAATTTCTTGGAAATGTTCTACCCATCTTTTTTCTATGTCTACTTAATTTATGAATAACTTTCCGTGTTTATTTTTTACAGGCCCTTCTCTTTTAAAACTCTTCCAAGCTAACTTTCTTGTTATCTCAAACAACCTCTTTGGGTCAAATTTACTTGCTACTTCTTCAGCCTCTTAACATATTTCCTCCAGGAAAACTCTTATCTTTCCTTGCACTTTTCTTACCTGTCCGTTTTAAAGCCTGTATCTTTCATTTATCCTATTTCTTTTGTTTTCTTCTGTACTTTGCAGAAGTGAATTCCATAAAGCTTTCCTTTCTTCACATAATTTGATGGTTTCTTCAGGTATCCATTGTTTGTCATTCCTACTCTGCCTTCCCAGAACTTCTTTGGCAGTACTATTAAATATATTCTTTATTTCTTCCCAGTTCTCTTCAATGTCTATTTCCTTATGTTGTTCTACAATGCTTCCATATTTATTCCTTAATGTTACTTTATATTTGTCTTTGGTATCCTTGTTTTTCAGTTTGGATATATATTGTATTTAATTTTTTGGTTCTTGTTTTTAAATATTTTTCTTAGTTTCATATGTTGTTCTACAATGCTTCCATATTTATTCCTTAATGTTACTTTATATTTGTCTTTGGTATCCTTGTTTTTCAGTTTGGATATATATTGTATTTAATTTTTTGGTTCTTGTTTTTAAATATTTTTCTTAGTTTCATTTTTATTTTTGCGATCAATCATAAGTGGTCTGTAAAGGCATCTGCACCTCTCCAAACTCTTACATCAAAGAGGTTCTCCAAGGTCTGTTTATTAAAATATGGTCTATTTGGTTTTTGGATTTCTTATCAGGTGATATCCAAGTCTGTTTATGGATGCTTTATGTTTAAATACGGTTCCTCCTATGATCATATCATTGAAAGTAAAAAATTTCCCCATTTTCGCTACAGTTTCCTAAACCTTCTTTTCCCATTATTCGTTCATATCCCACGTTATTATTTCCTACTTTTGCATTCATGCCACCTATAATTAAAAGCATATCTTTACTTTTGACTTCATCTACTTCTTTTTTTTCTTTCTCTTCTGTTTTTGCAAAAACAGAAGAGAAAGAAGACTTCTTTGACATGTAATATATATGTGATGGTCCATATATGTTTATTATATTATAGTCACATTTCTGTATTTAGTTTTAAATTTAGCTTTGATGATTCGTTCAGAACCTGGTTTCCATTCAATTAGTGCTTGTCTAGCATCTGTTGTTAGCATGAAAGCTACACCTTTGCTGTGTGATCTTCATTCTGGTTTCCAGAATATAAATCGTATTTGTTTGTTGTTAGTTGGATTTTTTGCTACCATTCCATTTTGTCTCGTTTAGACTTAGTATTTCTATTTTGTATCTTTCCATTTCTGTGGTCAGTAAGTTAGCTTTTCCACTTTCGTCCAAAGTCCTAATATTCCAGCATTCAATTTTGGTTAAAAGTTTTGGGCTAAAGAGGTTTTTTCTTGGATTTTTCTGCCTGTCAGCTTCCCCAATGGGGCTTTCACTGGCTTGCTTCATTTTCCCCAGCACTTCTCCCTCTTGGTTTTTGTGTCGGTTTTCCAACAATGGTTGAGGGTTCTGTAGCAATATGTTTTTTCCATATCATGGTTGCTAGCCACAAGTACAACCTTCCTCCTTTCTCATCCGGGCTTATGACTGGCAATGGTGGAGTTATATATATCTATCTATCTATATATATATATATATATAGCAGCTATGTCTCCATATCATTACATTGTAGGAGAGAAGTGATGACTGCTCCTAAAATTTCAGAATATTCAAGTGGCCCTCTCTATTTCTGGAAGGTCAATTTTTACTTTTAAAAGTAATGTATAGCGTTTAAACGCATGTATATATATATATTGTCATCTGTATTTCAGAACGCGAACACAAAAGAGTTTGTATAAATACAAGATTTGTTCATTTTCTGAAATAAAGATATACACTATCTACCAATAATTATTCAGCCACCTCTGTTTTTGAAGTTATGGAACACTCCAGGTTTGTTAATAAAATAAAAACCGGTGTATAGATAGTCATCATCATCATCAGCCATTGTCGATCCACTGCTGGATGACGGCCTTTCCAAGATTACTCCAAAACTGTCTGTCCATGGCTCTCCTTTCCTGCAAATTTGTCACTCCTGCAAATTTGATACTATCATCAATCCACCGTGATTTAGGTCGGCGTCGTGGTCGTTTTTCCTCTCGTGGAATCCAGTCCAGTACTCCTTTTGTCCATCGTTGATCTTGTCTTCGAGCAACATACCCAGCCCATTGTCACTCCAGATGTTTCACTTTTCCTATGATGTCAGAGACTTGGTTTGATTTCTTATCCACGTATTCCTTTTGTGATTCCAAACATACTATATTGTGTTCCTTTCCATACTATATTGTGTTTTTAATGAATTTCCTTTGCATTTAGGGTCCATGTTACACATCCATATGTCAATATATGAAGAACACATTGGTTAAAAGCTTTTCAGGCATAATGGTAGTTGGCTTTTGAATATTGAATGTAATTTTCCAAATGCTTTCCACTCAAGCAGCATGCGTCTTTTGATTTAGTGCATGATATTTTGTTCCATTGATATCTGTTGTCCAAAGTATATGTAATGGTCTACTTGTTTAATTTCATCATTGATTTTTATTATTTCTAGTTAAACATAGCTATTGAACATAACTTGGGTCTTTAGGTTTGCCTTTAATCCAGCTGTTTTGCTAGCAATTTGGAGTTCTTGGATACGAGTCTGCAATTCATGTGCAGTTAAAGAGTAAAGATAACTGTCATCTGTAAAGCGTAAATGACAAATATCTTCCATTTATCTTCAGACCTTTCCTTTCCCAATTAAGATGTTTGAATATTTCTTCTAGGCATTCTGTGAATCATTTCGGAGATATTGCATCACCCGGTCTTATAAACCTCTCTGTATTTCCACATCAACGTATCAATTGTCGTTTGAAATATGGTCACCTATAATACTGGACTCTACAAATTATGGAAAATCCTACTCACCATGCAAAAAATGTACTCTTCCAAGATTCCCCCCACCTTCCTTTTTTTTTTTTTTTAATGATATCTCAAATGAGGGGGGGGGGGCATGCTACTAATGCTATTGGATGACTTGAATCCAATTAGTTGACCAATGATTGAATATTCCAATTTTACTACAGAGGCTGTAGTACAATTGGAAGAACATCGGAACATTGCGCCCTCAATTGAAAAAAAAAAAACCTGTGTTCGCTTCTCGTCGTGACGAGGGCATCCTTATATATATATATATATGGACTGTTCAATAAGTAGTATGACTAATTTTACTGTGGCGAAACCACTCATCACAATATTAATTTCTGTGGAATAAAGAAGTGTTGCTGTCTGTATTAACAAAAGAGGTTGATAGATGGCGTATACAGGCTGATGTGCCAGTGTCACGATGACGCAAACGCAAGCTTGTTTCGACGCGACCAGTCTTCGAAATGGAAGCGCCCTTGGAACAGCGTTATGCGAATTAAATTTTGTGTGCGTTTGCAAAAATCGGCATCAGACACTTTTAACATGATACGCGAAGCTTTCCACGATGAAGCAATGTACGCGAAGCTTTCCACGATGAAGCAATGTACGCGAAGCTTTCCACGATGAAGCAATGTCGAGGGCAAGTTTTTTCGCTGGCATAAAACTTTTAAGGCAAAATGTGGAAGATCTTGAACGTGAGGGAAGACCTTCAACGTCCATCACAGAGACAATGTTCAACACAGCACCGATTATCATCAAGCACGTCCATTGCTGAAGAATGGCTTCTTATTGCACCACGATAATGCAAGGCCACATATTGCTGGTTGTGTAGTGGACGTTTTGCAGAACAGATATCCTACCACACCCTCCATACAGTCCTGATCTCGCCCCGTACGATTTCTGGCTGTTTCCTCAGCTCAAGAAACCACTAAGAGGCCGCCATTTCGAAAGCGACAAAGCATGTGTAAAAGCTGCAGAGCCTGTTTTTGAAAGAACTCTCAAAAAACGGACTTTCACATGTGTTTAAGAAGTTGACGCAACGTTGGGACAAATGCATCGCGTCTCACGGTAGTTACTTCGATAAAGACCATGTAAATGATGACGAGTAAAGGTAATCTGTTTTCTGTATAAATATAGTCTTATTACTTATTGAACAGCCTACGTGTGTATATATATATATATGTGGTTTTTTTTCCAACTGAAGGTGAGTTAGCAGATCTCATCAAAAACCTTGATCACAATGGTTTTTTCATCCCGCTACAAACAAATCGGCCGTCAGAGCACAGGAAATTTATAGACAAAAATTACTGTAATGGAGAGAGCGAGGTGTATTTAGCAAAGTAGAGTACCCTCCCACGATGAGTCCTTGGACTCCCTGGAGGTGTCACGTAATAATAATAGTAAGTTTTTCATGTGGCAGTGAGTCTGAAGCCATGTGGTGTGAGGTGGAGGATAACAAGATCACACACATAGTGGGGGGGGGGTATTGTTATGGACTTAATGGATCGATTGTGCTAGTGATAAAGAAATGCGTTCACCAAACAAAGACGATGGTGGCAAAAGGAGTAATGAGGGTCTTTAATTATCCAAACACTGATTGCATAGCAGTAAAATCTCATGAGAATGAAACTGAATTTATTAAGCTGATGAGAGAACTTTCTCAATCAGCATGTAACAAAAGGAACTCAAGGTCAGAGTGTTAGATTTGATTGTCAGAAAGGATTTCATTTAAATACATAACTATTTGGTGACAGTAACCGTTCGGTACTCAGTCAGAAAAGATTACGTGCTGCACTACAAAGCAGAAAATTATGTCCAACTGAGTATGGTGGATTCTGTGCCATGGTATTCATTGTTGGATGGGAAGGATATTGACAGTGCAGGGGAAGTGTTTAAAAAATACTTAAATGATGCAATATCTAAATATATACCTAGAGTTCAAACAAAATGGATGTGTAAGCTTATCAAGCAAGATTCGTAAGAAAAGGATGATGTGGAAGTTATTCTTTCAATAGTCATTCTTTCTTTTCCTGTGTGCATAAGGATGATATCCATTATGAAAATTATAAGCAACAGGTTAGAAGAATCAACTGTTGTATAAAAAGCTGTCTGAACATGAAAAGACAACCATAAAGAATTCTATCTTTATGCTGCAAGGAAAAGAAAGAATGAATATTGAAAGAATAACTAGACTGAATGCAAGTGATTCAAAGGTGACAGATGCAGAAGAGGTTGTTCAACTAATGAGTGCCCATTTTGTTAAAAGCTCTCGACCTGGCACATTCAACATTGTGCTTACTGCTATGTCTTCACTGGGTGAAGAAACTCAGGTGTATGAGGTGGGAGTATTAGAACTGTTGCACAAACTGAATAAGAATTCAGCAGTAGGGACTGATGGGATATGAACACTGAAGCTAAAAGTGTGTTCAGCTGAACTAGCTATTCGTTCACATCCTCCTGTGGATATCCTTGATCTATGTACGTATGAACTACATACATAGTGTTTGGAAAGAAGCCAACAGACACCACAGTGCAAGGAACAAATAGTTGTGGCACCCACCTTAATAAGATGTAGGACCTCCTTTCACTGCAGTGACTGCTGGAATCCTATGGGGCCTACTTTTTACAAGCGTTATGACAGCAATCAATGGGAATTTTGGACTTTTTCCTGTAGGCATGCAATGATGTCCTGGACTGTTGTAGGGAGGACATCCCTTGACTCACCTGACACTCCAATTCATCCCACAGTTATTCACAATAGGATTGAGATCAGGGCTCTGCAGAGGCCAGTTATGTCTGGTGACATTCATATCCACAAATCACAGTTACAGCAGCAGCTTTATAACAGTGTATTGTCTTCCTGAAAGAGACAATAGTCAGTTCCCTAGAAATCCCACAAAGCATTGCATTGTCCAGGTACTTCTCAGAGTTCAATGTTCGTGGCACTACAAACAGTGTTCCAGGCCAAACTGCAAAAAATAGGACTATATAATCAGACCACCTCTGAATTTCATCATAGTTGTGATGATGCATTTTGGTAAAATGTTCACTGGGCACCCAGCCCACCAACACCTGTCCATCTGCTCGGTAGAGGGTGTAGTGCGATTCATCAGTCCATAACACAGCTTTCCAAGCTTCCATGTTTCACTGTACATGCTCTTTGCACTACTGAAGACAATGCTGCATGTTGGTTTGGGTAACATGGGAGTCTTCATATTGCAGTCCCAGCATAAAAACCCCATGTTGTGAGCCTTGGTTCAAATCTGTTTGTGCAGATTTGTGTTCCAGTCAATACCAGGAACTCTTCAGTGTCAGCCAACAAATGGCAGTTTTTACATATCATCCTGTGCAGCACCCTACAGTCATGTTCAGTAGTGTGGTAAGTCATCCACTGACTTAGCATTTGCAGTTGACTACCTGTGCTTCCATCTCAGTATGGTATCATTGATTGACCTGGGAGGGTCCAATTTGTGAACCATTTACCAAACAGATAAGCCTGTAACATGGCATCCTATGACAACACCTCTTCCAAACTCCATTAGTTCCCTTCTCTCAGTCCTTTCACCTGCACAGTGACTTGGGAGCATCACATTCCTCCAATTTATACTGGCTACAAACATGCGATTTGTTATATTATATGATGTACCTTGTCTGTGGAGGTGTGTCTGTTGTCTTCTTCCCAAGCAGTGTATATGTTTACTTCTTACATAGTTCAGAAAACCTTATCTGGAGACCAAATATGGAACTATATTTAGCCCCTAGCATGGCAATGATCTCACACGAGGTAGCAAAATTCATCTTTCAACTAGACAATAACATCCACACCCATGATAAGACTCAAACAATGCAGCTGTTGGTTTGAGAGTGGATACAATAACCACTCAGTCATCTAGGCAAGTTTAGGAAACATTTAAACTGAGAAATAACAGACAATGTACTTAAGCATTATAGCTAATACAAAATCCTTGCCAATATTGTTTTTATTACATTTGGTTTGATATCTCATGAGCAAGAATTCAACAATTTCCCAGTTGCCATATCTCATCACAATTATGCATTTTTAAGTTTAAACAAACCAAAAAAAGTGTCACAACCACCACACTCCAATCTGCAAACAGAAGAATGGATAAAGCAATATTCCTTGAGCATGTTTCAAAATCACATTATATCAACAGCTATAAATGAAGACAAAAGGGAATCACATGCCTGTAGTCCCTCAAGATTTCATATTGCTATACTGAAAATATAAATTAACCTTTTTCTTTAATTAAACAATTTTGTGGTCTAACCTTAACATACTGCTGAAACTAAGTTTTATTTTTCCTATGTTAAGTTATCAGTTTGTTCATAGATATTGTAATAGTGAAATGGACACCTTATGACTAAGCCTGCTTCTTTTAATTAGTGGAAACTAGTGTGCAAGAACTCTCTCTCACTCAATAGTTTGGAGGTGGAGGAGAAAGCAGAAGTAAAAGATTAAGAACCAATCTAGATAACTGATATGTATATTAGGAAATAACTCATGGTCTAGCTTAGATATTATTTGATCCGAAACACAATAATGATATATTAAATAATTAAAATAAATTGAAACTAAAAAAATAATACTGGACAGAGTATACAATCAAACCTAATGATTAATACATGATAGCTTAAATTAATATTATAAACCAAAAGGAAAAGTACTGGGCAAACAACCAAAATGGTTTCAGATTTTATTTCTTGTCAGTCAGAAAAAAGCCTTCCATAAATATGATTTAACTGCTATCTACTTCTTTAGTTTAAAGAAGATAATACTGAATGTAGTGTGCTGTCGTTTCTGTTTATATTTTCAAAAACTATATAATTTACTGAAGATAAATAATGACAATCCACAAAGGACTACCATATTTCACAAATTATTTTTAAACTGCAATCATATATATATTCTTGTTTTCTAAGTTAAAAATATTAAAGCTATTAGTTCAATGCTACCAAGCCTGATTTATTATTTTAATCTAACAACTGATTTATACACAAGACAAACTTATAGTAATAAAAAATCAAAATATAACAGTAGGCTAAACATAGCTGCAGTTCTTTAATACTTTGTAATTATATTGCTCTTAAGACTATTTTTAAATACATATGCAAATTACACTATATATATTTGGTCTTTATGCAGCTGATATGCACATTTTACTTGATTGTATTTAAAAAGGATTTATGCAGATCCAATTTTTTTTTTTTTTTTTTATACAATCCAGTTTGTAATAGCAAAAATCTTTCATAACAATCAATGAGTGGTTCTAGACATTATCAGCTGGAAAAATAAAAAATAAAAAAATATATATATATTAACTGCCATTATCGCAAGATGAATAATTAAATTTACTTCATAGAACACATGAGCACCAATGAGTATTATATCTAGAAATATTTAAAATGAAAGTTATTAAAATGATGAGTCATTATCACAAAGAATAAAAAAAAATAAATAGAAAATTTCAAATTTAGCAAAGATAAGAAATTTAAATATAATAAAACAGTGTCATTATCTAAAATAATATATTCAGCATATCAAAATTGTTCATAAAAAATATTTTCAGAAAACTGCAAGATAAGTTTTGCTTTAAAAATGCAAAAGCATTTTCATGTTATTTCTATATATAACCATTGTTACTTTTGAAACAAAAGAATATAGGACAATTAAAATCTCTACAATAAATATATATCAGCAAAAAAGCTTTTTCTTATGACTAAGGATGGAATGCATTTCCTATAACATGCTACTTACTGTACTTTACAGCTTTGTCTGTACAGAGTAATGACAGTAGCAGCCATCACTAACAATATCAAATGTGAGAACATTCCTTATAACTAATGATAAAATATGCAAATGTACAAATTTTATATACAAATGCCAAACATTTAATCATAGAAAAAAATAGAATTTACAGTTAATAACAAATGCTATATGACTACTATATCATGCACACAATCTGAATTTACAACTGCATAAACATTTCTCTAGTATTATTGTCATGGTTTAATTATTACAATCGAGTAGGCTCCTCAAGATCTACTTTATGACTATGGTCCAGGATTATAGAAAATACTTTATCTCAGTAAAAATAAAGAATCTAAATTTATAAAGTACTATTCTAGTACTATTCCTATCTGCATTACTGAATGTTTTTGATTTGGCAAAGTTTTTAAGGCACAATTAAATGAGGCACAAATACTATTGTAACATTAACTGGTTGATATTCCTCTGAAGAATTGTATCTCTGACAGCACTAAATACAACTTTAATATTTTCTGTATCAACAGCAGTAGTAAAATGATAATAGAAAGGTTTAGAATGGTCTCTTCTTACACCATCAAACATGTGTACAATAAACATTTGAACATCCTCCAAATTATGAGGATTACCTTTAAACTCTGGAAAATAAGTTGATATATCTGTGTCCTGATTTTGAAGTTTTTCCTGTAGGAGATCAGTTTTGTTAAGGAAAAGAATTACAGAAACATCTGTAAAACAATGGTAATTTACAATAGTCTCAAATATGTTTCTAGATTCAACAATGCGGTTTGTCTGACGATCTTCCAACAATACCTGATCAAATTCACTAGATGACACAAGGAAAAGAATGGAAGTTACACTTTCAAAACACATAAACCATTTTTGTCGTTGTGAACGCTGGCCCCCAACATCAACAAATCGGAAAGGAATGCTGTTGATATGTACCAAATATTCATTAATGGTCTTTGAAGCTGCTCTTGCATGGAGTATATCTTGGTTTGTAGGTATATAGTTCTGGAATAAAAGAAAATTATGAATAAATAAAAACTTCTTTCCCCATTTAACAAAATATATTAGTGCTAAAATAAAAGTGGAAAACTTTCCAATCAAGTGATAACAAGGTTCAGAAGTTTTTTTTTAGTTATTTATTCAAAACTGTAAACTTTTAGGATATTAAAATCCAGGATGACTAAATACTAATAAATCGGTAATAAATTATTATTATTATTATTATTCAGGCCTCCACAGAGTCAAAAGACTCATCATCGTGGGAGGTCCTTCCTAAGAAACACAAAGTCTATCAAGATTCATCGAGGGGAGGTCCCCCCCCCCCCCCCCCAAGAAACACAAGTCTATCATACCACTCCTTAAACTCATTGACCGTTCTCGCTCTCACCACTCCATCAGGCAATGCATTCCATTGTTCAGCCACCCTCCATGTAAAAAAAACCCACTCCTCACCCTCTTGCTCACAGATTCCTTTCGTAACTTCCAGGGATGGCCTCTTGTCATCACTCCTTCCTGCTGTTCAACCAAGTGAAAGAACTCCCCCAGTGTCAACCCTGTAACCACCTCTCAACAGTTTAAAAGTCTCAATCATATCATCTCTCCTTCTATCCACCAAACTCTGCAGTCTGCATTCCCTAAGCCGATCCTCATAACTATCATTGTAAAGTCCTGAAGCCATCTTTGTTATCTGCCTTTGTAACCTTTCCACAGTTAATTTATCCCCTTCAAATCCTGGGGACTAAATCTGAGAACAATATTCTAAGTGTGGTCTGATCAGGGTCTTATACAATGGAATGGATAACGGTTTTATTTCTGCAGGTCTGCATCCTTCTCATTATCGCAGCAATCCTCTGTGTTACCTTCACCACCTTTGCAATATGTTCCCTAAATTTCAGGTTCCTATCAATCATCAACCCCAGATCTCTTGTCTCCCCTACTTCCTCCAGTATAACTCCTCCCATAGAGTACGCAGTGTCCCATCGATGCTTCCCAAACTTCAAGACCTTACATTTTGCTGCATTAAACCGACACCCCCATCCATTTGCTCATCTATCTAGCTTATTCAAATCATCTTGCAGGGCTGCTGCATCTGCACTATTACTAATAATCCTTCCCAGCTTTGCATCATCTGCAAACAACTGAATATCCCCTTGCAATCCACTGACAATGTCATTGATATAAAGGTTAAACAATATAGGTCCCAGTACTGAGCACTGTGGGACCCCACGTGGCACCCTCTGCTTCCTCAAAACTGCCTCACCATACACAACTCTCTGATACCTATCGGTCAACCAATCCTGAATCCAGTTGACTAATCTGACATCCAGACCCATGTGCTGCAACTTAAATATCAGCTTATCATGTGGCACCCAGTCAAATGTCTTCGCTAAGTCTAAGAAAATGGCAGTATATGCCTTTCCCTCATCTAATGCTCTTGTAACATTAGATGAGGGAAAGCATATTGCCAAACAAGAGCACCCCCTTCACAAATCCATGTTGACTCTCACAGATAACATTACCCTATCTGCCAAATTCTGTATACGGTCCTTCACTGCTTTCTCCAAGATCTTACTAACTACCGATGACACACAAACTGGCCTATAATTAGACACTTCCAGTCTGCTACCGCCCTTATGCAATGGCACTATCTTACCTTTCTTCCATTCCATGGGCACCTTTCCCACAGCCAGACTTTCACTGAAAAGCTAAGTCAAAGGCACTGTCAGTTTCCTAGCACTTTCTCTCAAAACTCGTGGTGAAATACCATCCAGTCCCACAGCTTTACTGACATCCAGAGTACTCAGTATTTGAAACAGACTCTACTCCTGTACTCTAAATCTCGAACCTGCCCAATCCCTCTAGCATTAAAACTGACTCCTCCAGGATGAAATACTCCAATAAAGTACTCATTGAACAATTCCACTACGTCCTCTGCATCAGTCACTCTATTCCCATTTTTATCCCACAATATCATTCTTCCATAGTCGTTTCTCCTCCTACTGGCCACATATCTAAAAAATTCCCTAGGGTTTTCTTTGGATCTTAGGGCCAATCTCCTCTCATATTCCAGTTTCATCTTCCTTACCATACTAGTCACTCTTCTGGCCTGTGTCTTATACTCTTCACCTGTCTCCTTATATCTCTTCCATAGCCTCTTTTTTGCATGCAATTCCTGTTTAATATTGTTTGTCATCCACTTTACTCCAAATTGTGTCCTCTTGTTCACTTGTGGTATACAACTTACCATTGCTGCTAACATAGTAATAAATAAATAAAGTAATAAATTATACAGAACAAAATAAATAAAATTGGCTTTTGACAAACATTTAGGCTTGTATGTTGACTGCTACTCATAATGGTAAATTTATGAAATGAGATAATATACATGACAATTAAAATTATTTCCCATATTTTGCCAAAATCAAACTAGGATCATTAGAGGACAATACACAAATACAGATATGTGCAAACAGGTACACACCAATAAGAAAACATGAAGAAACATTGGATTAGGCAGTATTTTCTATATTTGAGGCAGTTTTATGTATCCAAAGTTATTCAGGAGTTTTTTTTTTTTTTTTAGGGAAGAAGTAGATTCAACGAAGCCTTTCATGCATGCAAGCATGTTTCTGTGAATTAAGTGATCTTCAAGAGATTCTGCAGTAGGAATTCAGGGAATGATATGCAAGTCTATGAGAAAAACATATTGGTGATACTAGATGTAGTTTTGTGTTCAGAGATTCTGGCATTGGCTGTCCATGTGTGGACATGGATGTCCAACTTGACTTTGGTAAAATATTGTAAATAAATTATTTTAATTATACAATACCATTATGTTGTCATTTCATTCCTAAAATTGTCATTATGAGTAATAATTAACATAAGACTAAATTAGGTCCTTAGATTTGCCTGTCTAGTGTTGTAGCTATAAGCTGCCCTACTATGGGCAAAACAGCCATCATCAGAAATCAGTAAACACAAATACATCCAGTATTACGACTGGCTGCTCAGGACTTGTAGAAGAATCACCTGTGCTTTTGACTGTGGGGTGATGGGATGAAAATGCCACCTTATTTCACAGAAGCAAATACAATATGACAAAATGGTCTTGCTTCTTCATATTAATTTTTCTCAGTCATACTTACATATATGTACAGTTACTGGGATTTTGTTCCCTAGTATTAATCTGACTGGCAAAACATCAGAATTTTAGTTATTATACCATCTATGTTATCTCATTCCAAAAATTACCATTATGGATTTTTTTGAAAATGGAGTCTAAGGTTTGTTATTTTTTTATTTTTAGCAAAGAGGCAATATATTTCAGATGTTAGCTGAAAGAGAAGTTGCCATTATAGTTTTAAAATTAGCTTTCTTGGCTCTAATATAGGATTCCACAAAAGAATGGTGATATTTTAAATATTTTTTGAGCCAAATTTTCAGTTACATAAAGTAACTGTTCAGTTTGCTGAAAAGTTGTGCACATACATGTCCATCTTATTTTAATAAATACATTTCAAGATGGACACACAGTTCAACAAAAAATGTCAGCATGTTTAATAATATACAAAAGTTGACATTTTGCATACCATATAAATCACTTGGTGAAAGTCCCCCCCCCCTCACTTGGTTATACCATAAATTGAAGATGCCAAAAATTATATTCAGATATTCGCTCAGGTATGTGATACAGAATTTTGTATATATACAGACATATATATATTCAAATAAAATTATACAGTATTTGAATATAATTTCTTGGCATCTTCAATTTACAGTATAACTAAGTGAAAAAAAAACTTTCAACATCTCTAATCCAGAGTATTTTAGTAATAAGATGTGACACCTTTTGACTACTTGTATATGGAAATTAGCTTCTGCATTACTTCAACCTTGGTATCACTTCTGGGTCTAGGTATCGGTCATCTTTGCCCTTTTGTTTCAATTGGTCTTTTGATTGTTCATCTATATGAGATTGGTGAAAAAGGAAATATAACCAAAGCCTATTATGATGATATAAAACAGCTTTTTCTCTATCTCTTTCTCCTAATACTATCAGGCTCTCCTGCACCCCTATACTAAGTACTCTAGGCCTATGATGAGCACCCGTTTACTTTTTCACATCAATAAAGGTTGAAACTGGTCTGGGTAGTGGCCCTTCCCATAATGCAATAACATTATACTTGTCTATAAGGATATGTGCTTTGCATTATGGGATACTAAGGCACTTGATGTGAAATCATTAGCCTCCATATACAAGTAGCCCAGATGTGAAGTTACTTCACACAAACTTTGTTTGCTTACACTTGGATAAAAAGGATGAAACCAGGAATATAATTTCTTGGCATCTTCAGTTTAACATAAAAATTACTGCCATGCACAACGCATTCTTGATCAACAATTCAAGTTGATTTTGATAATAAGGGAGGAGTATTTAAACAACTTAAAGTGGCAATATTGAGAAATATAAATCTACAAAAGGTCAGAACAGAACTTTGGATGACACCATTAAATACAGTTAATTTTCACTAGAGCAAACTCATCAGGATCTCAAGAGTAGTTGACTATTAGTGAACAGTTTGCTATAACAAATTTCTTTCAGAATAGCAACGTGCCTATAGAACTTTGTTAGCAACTTTTTTGGTGATTTCGTACAGTGAGCAAATGTTTTGGTTTCAACAGTGAGAATTGCTATAGATGAACTGGTAGAAGGGACTAATTTGATGACCACACAGCAACATTAGCTTTATATACATTTTTTTTTTTTTTGCGGTGTTTTTAAAGAATAAATTATACACATCATTATGTGACTTCATTACAAGAGTAAAGAAAAGAAAAAAAAAGCATTGCCTACAGTTACTCAACAAATATTGTAGTGTAGAAAAGTTCAGTTACAGGTTAGATGGAATGTCAAGCTACATGAGGGGCTCAAACATGTTCACCCCAAAACTAAACTACATTCCTAACTGTCATCAGAATATTTGTTATTACTGCATTTTAAACTTCAATAAATACTTACATTTAAAATACTGACATACTTTTTGTAGAAATAGTGTATAAGCAATTCTGTGCACAGTAATATACAATACAGTATTTGAATTTTAATATCTAAAACATATTTCACTGAATCTATTCAATTATATCAATCAAAGCTTTTTAAATACTCTACTGGAAACAGTTAATGCCATCTAAATGATGTCACATGATCAGGATATTTCAATCCCAGCCTGTTAATGCTACTAGGACTCTGCACTTTCCTTTTTAAGCATGTATATTAAAAAAAAAGTGCATTTTACAGAACAGCTATTAATATACTACATATAATTTTTATTATTATACATAGTGTAGCAGTTGGAAACTTAGAGTGGTGCAGTAAAAAGACACGCAATATTCAATGTAGCTACTTCTCCAAAAATATATATATATATATATATATTAAGCCATGCAGCAACCAGAACAATTTGTAATAAATCTATTTTTGATTCTGATCACAGATCTTTGAATAGTATCAAAATAGTAGCCTTTAAAGCAATGCCTTGAGTTTTATGAACAAAAAAAAGTGACACAGGAACAAGTCAGAAAAGCATATAGATGCAATAACATGCAGGGTTTTCATTTTTCTTGACTAAAAACTAAAAAAGCATTCAGTGGTTTGGAGCATTGTCACACAAGTGGAACTAACTGTTTTCTTTTTGGCTTAGACTACATGCCAGCAATTCTCTATAGCAAGCTTTTCACAGAATGCATGAATATGCACAGCCAGACTGGCTGTGCATATTCCTTTCATTAATGTAGAATGTGATCAGCACTATTTTGATTTTTAACCTTTCTTGGCATTTTTATTTCTATTTTTTTTTTTGCACTTCGGGAAAATTTTGATTGTCACTTTGCATGCCATCACATTTTTCAGCAGCTTCATCGAGTTCTCTGCAGTGTCCAATATACTTTTCTCTTCGATCATCATTTAGCATATTCTTCTGATTTTTTTTTAGATAACAAAAAATTGACAATTACACAAATCCTGTATTAATTATCTTTCCAATCATTTCCTGATTAAATGAACACAAACATTGGAATCATTCTGGGGAATGTACATTGGTCATTATTTTCAAACTTCTTTAAATGTAAAATTGATGGCACAGGAGGTTTGTATTTTAGTGATTCTCTGCCAAGGCAGAAATATTCATGCCACTCAAAAAAACACAAGCAAGTGATAAGACAGTTGTCATAATCTTGCTTCAACATATTCAATATTTCTGAAATATGGTTATCTAGCTTAACACAACTTAACATCGAATGAGAACTGAAGAAAATTACAAATCCCATTTAACAAACAGCAACTGCTTAAGATATTATCAATTCAAAATGTTACTATACTATTACAATCACTTTGTAAAAACATGAAAGTAAATAATACAGTGATATGTTATAAATGTATAAAAACCTTCATATACAGTCAGTTTCAACTTAATTATATCCATTTTTCTATTTTCCATTTGGCAAAATGAGCATGCCAACTTCTCGTAACAAAACTGTTTTTTTGATTGCTACTTATTTAAATTTTCCTAACAACACATATATACCCTCAACTGTCTCCAAAGGGGAAAATTTTATATATTTACTCTGATATCCAAGATCAGTGTGTATTCACATTAAAATTTTCTCTCTCTTTTTTTTTTTTTTTGCTAAAAGTCTATATGTCATTCTATAAGATTTATCAACTACTCTCCTAATAGTCCAAAATTTTAAACTTTAATTATCTTTGTTTTCGAGACCAACTTTCTATACTGTGAGATCATTTCCTCAGTTTTTAAAAGTTCCAACTTCAACACTTTCATGAATGATATCAACAAACCATTCACAATGCAAATGAAAGAGTATATGGTGAATGTTTGTCCTCCAGGTAATTTAAACCACTCAAATGTAGATTTCTTCCTAAATGGAATAAAACTCGCATAGCATTTCACAACTTTATGTTGGGTGGTATGAAAAGAACATCAACTGTGATGATCCTCAGGATGTGCATTTTTCATCTGCTGGACTGGATTATTTTCTTCCAGTGTTCCAAATGAAACCTTCAACGAAATCAATGAAACAACTGATGGGTGTGGGAAGTTTTCAGAATTGAGAAACACACTATGATTTAAAGGTCGAATAGTTCAATTCTGGACTCAATAATTTCTTACTAAAGCTACTGTCTTAAAACCATCTTCTTTCTGTTCTAAAACAGCAGCAATGCAGTCATTTGAAACATCAGCAGAAAGATAAAAATTTTCACCAAATTTAGGATAAACGAGAACTGGAGCTTTAGTTAATGCCAATTTTAGATTGTCAAATGCTTCTTGTCGAGCTTTACCTCTCAAATGCTAACACCTTTCCTTGTCAAGTACACTACTATGTGTCTCATAGCTACAAACAATTAGGAATAAATTTTCTATAGAAATTTAACATACCAATGAATCTAAGAACTTGCCTGTTTTTGGAGATTTGGCTGATAATATGCCTTCTACATTTGACTGAGTTGGCATAATTCCTTTGTTGCTGATTTTATGAACTAAATACTCAATTTCATACAAAAATATTTTGGGAAAATTTGGAGAAAAGAGCAAAGTTAATAATAATGGGAGATACCTATTGGATTTCTGGTCAGGAAATGGACTGGTTATTACTAACACCGTGTTCCAACATAAAAATATGCACAAATTCACATGGAGAGAAGAGGCAAGGAAAAAGAAAAGTCTCATTGACTATGTTATTGTTGATAGTGATGTTTTCTCCCTGGTGCAAGACACCAGAGTGTACAGAGGATTTGAAATTGGAAGTGATAACTATTTAGTCTTGAGCAGGATAAAATTGAATTTCATATTGAAAAGAATAACATGCAAGAAAGTTTTAAAGCGAATAAAAGTTGAGCAGCTCTCATATTTGAACTGTAGACTAAAATACACAAAGATTATTGAAGAAAAAATGAAAGAGTTTGAGAACAGGAACCAAACCTTGGAGATTCAGTGGCAAGCCTTGAAGAAAATCCTGAGTGATTCAGCCAGAGAGGCATGTGGTGAGGTCGTCTGCAAGGATAGAAAAATCAGAACTCCATGGTGGACACAGGAAGTTAAAGAGGCAGTGAAGGAAAAGAAGAAAGCATATCAAAAGTTCCTGACAAATAAGTCAGCTAGTGCTCTTAGAGAATACAGAGACAAATGTAAGAAAGCTAAACACCGTATAAAACTAGCTAACAAAAGTCATGGAAGACTTTGGTAAGAACATAGAAAATAAATATCAAGAAGGTAGCAATATATTCTGGAGGTTGTTGAAGAAGCTCAGAAATGGAGGAAAGAGTGCTATAAAAGGAATTAGAGATGATAAAGATGAACATGAAAACTGGAGAAAAAGATATTATTGAAGTATGGAGTAATTACTTTGAAAAATTGCTAAATAAAACAAGAGCGATAGTCAATGATAAAAAACACTCAACAGGCATACAGTCAAGAATACATATCCATACTTGAAGTAGAAAAAGCCATCAAAGGCTTGAAATGTGGAAAGGCAGCAGGAGTAGATGATATTCGACCAGAAATGCTGAAGTATGGAGGTATAAAAGTCTTACAGTGACTGCATCATTGCATAGGTCAGAAGACCTGGACAGAGGGACGAATTCCAGATGATTAGAGTAGAGCTCTCATAGTACCCATATATAAAAATGGAAATAAAACCGAATGCGAGAATTAGAGGTATTTCCCTACTGAATGTTTCTGGTAAGATTTATGCAAGTATATTTGAGAAATGGTTGAGAAGGATTGTGGAAGAGAAGCTGGATTCAGGCCAAATAGAGGCTGTCAAGATCAGATTGCACTTTATAACTCATGATTCTCATAAGAATATAACAAAGATCTGTATTTAAAAAAATTTTTAAAAAAAATTCTTCGAGTTACACAGAAGATTCAATGTTTGGACAATGCTTAAGATAAAGCACACTTCAAACCAAGAACAAAACATGTTCTATTCAACATCAAAGAAGAAGAAATCCAATCAGAAGTCTGAAAGTGTGCAATTTAAAATTATTCATTTAAATTTGATTATCATTCATATTCAAAACCTGTTGCAATTTCTGAAAAAGTCCCAATTTTTGAAAATATAAATTTATGAACATAAAGAATATATTTTTTATGAGAAATATTTTCAAAATGGAAAAAAAAATTAAATAAAACAAAATAAATTCTTAAAGGATGTGCAGAAAAAAAATTCATAAGACACGAGTCAAATTTTGACTATGTATTCTACTAAAAAAGAATCAAAGCACTTAAGTTCACAAAGCTGCAATATATCTTGATGCTTTGTGAACTGAGAAGTGTTTTAGATTCTTTTACAGTAGAATTTTAAAAATAACTGCATAACATGACAACATCTGTCTGTAGAAAGAAAAAAAAAAGAAGTGACCTGAAAGCAGGAAACTGTGAAAAAGGTGCAATAATTTAAACACAGTTCTATCAGAATGAAAAACAGGGGAACTAAAAGCCTTATACTAGTTACTGAACTAAGTTTATTAAAGCAGAATCAAACTTTGAACTAGCTGAATGCCTCATAAGAGGAAGTGAAAAGAATGTGTAACAATTAAACTACAAGGTCATCACTTAAGACCAGACTTCATATGTTTCAAAAATTTAGTATTAACATTAATTCTAACAGTGAAAGACTAAGGTTTCTGAGACAGAGGAAAAACTCTCTGTTCATTCTTTAAGGGAGAAAGGATAATGGAATGATTTAAGAGTTCGTAAGGAAGCAAATAGTTAATTTGTTTATAAAATTCAAAGTATGCAAGTGTTGATCATATTATTGTGATTGGCACATTCATCATTTGAAAGCACCTACTTGGTGTGTGTGTGTGTGTGTGTGTGTGTGTGTGTGGTTCAGGATTCTGGTATATCTTTAATAGAATAATTTGCTGAGAAATACAGAATTCAACTGGAAGGAATTTATGTAATCAATTAGTTTGCTAATTTTAAATTAAAATTTCTACATGACATATGATAAAATCTAACAACTATATATTGGTATAGAATAGCTAGTGGTTAGAGTAGAAGAAAGTTATTTTTTTATTTTTTTTATGTTGAGCCCATAACTGAAAAGAAAAATATACTTACAGGAGATTTAATCCGTTCGAGATTATCAAAAAAGTAGCGAACATTGTCACCCTAAAAGAAAAACAAAATATCAAATTCTGAAAGAAAGAATAGTATTACAATTTGTAGTTTTCTATAAATTAACATCATAAATAATGCTGAAATACTGTAAAATGCAATATGTGGTATTTATTATATTATTATTATTATTATTTTGGTTATGGATATGTATACAAATCACTGATTGTGAAAAAACTATTACTCACAGCAAATTCAGATTACTAAACCTGCTTTTTTCTTTTCATTCATCCCTTTTACTTTGATTTCTGGAATTATCTTCTTTCATATGCATTTCTTAAAAATTAAAATTTGTATGCAAATATTTGAGTTCAATATCAACAAATTGTTTTCTTTTTAACTATAATGCATATTGTCCCAACAAGGTCTCAAAATCTAGAATGTTTGGTTTTTAAGTATTATCCCCCCCCCCCAACACACACACACACACACACACAAAATAAAATAAATATAAAAATTTCTATGCTTTCTTTGGCATACTGTCAAAGAGGAACTGTTGATAGTAATGAAATTATGATGCATTAGCAGTATTTTTTTTTTAAAGTATTATATTTTTAACTGATAGTTTTTCAAAGTAGTTTCTGGACTTTTTAACTGTATCACAATATGGAAAATATGACTTCTGTATTAATTCAACCCTGGTATCTCTTCTAGGTCCCACTGATGACACCTCAAAGGTCAGAGCTGGTCTGTGTAGTGGCCCTTCCCATAATACTTAGCATTACACACATCTAAAAGGATGTGTTTTGCATTATGGTGGGATACTAAGGCAACTGATGTGAAGTCACCAGCCTTTACATAAGTAGTCTAGCTGTGAGGATACCTCACGTGCAAAATTTGTTTGCTTACATTTAGATAAAGGATTAAACAAGAATATAATTTCTTAGCAAGTTTAATTTAATTTTCTGGTTCAAAATTTTGGGAAATAAAAATAAAACATGATCATCTATGTAATATTTAAAATATAATTTTCAAACAGATTTCATGGATTGTCTTTGGGGTAAACATGCCTCTCTTTATATTAATCCCATACATACAAGGTTGCAGAACTATAGTACATCAGTGCCACATGTGAGCAAGTGCTCAAGAAGAAACTTTTTTGAACAAATGGAAGTCAATCATTAGGGAAAGCAATGTGAAGAAGACAGTTTTTAAGCACATAGGTATATGGAACAGGATGGCAACAAAATTTGACCAGCAGCTGCTCATATGCATGCTTAAAGGAAAGTGGTTTTGTCAGATCAAAGCCTGTAGGAAAAGAAAAAAAAAAGCTGTAAAATATTATTATTATACGACACCTCCATGGAGTCCAAAGACTCATCGAGGGAGAGCGTGCCAACACTATCGAATGATTGATCCCTTCAAACTACTAACTGCGCTCAAACTTGATTAAGTTTTTGCGAGCGATTAATAGCAGAGGCTCTACCAATCGACCAACTTTGCTGGCTATGCATGAGGTGAAAACAGCATGTCTATGAGATAGCAACTGGCTGACTTTGTGAGAAATCACCAGATCTCTCTCACAGAATTCCATCATTATGTTGAAAGTAAAAGAAAGAATGAACGTGAAAGAATAACTTCTGAATGTGGATGGCAAATGCAGAAGAAACTGTTCAACTAAGGACTGGTTTCTGTTAAAAGGTATTAATCTGGTATATGTAACATAGTTCAATGCTACCTCTACAATGAATAAAGAAACTATGTATGAGAAGGTACAAGAACTTGCATAAACTAAATAAGAATTTGGCAATAGGGATTGATGGGATGTCATCATGGATGCTAAAAGTGTTCAGCAGAACTGACAGTATAATTTTAGTCTTGGCACAGGAAGACTCCACAGGAATCCCAATGCACAAGGGTGTTGAAAAGCTAGTATGAGATAACATACAGATATTGGTTGACAGAGAATCTATAATTTACAATGAAGAGCATAAATTTAATGGAAGGTCATGTCTGAGGACTTGCTCACATTTTATATAATATCATGTTTGAGTTAGACCAGGAGAATGGATACAATGCTTTCAGACTTTGTTAAAGTTTCTGACAGGATACAGGCATGGAATACTCTTACATAAATAGGTTATAAGACTGAATTATAAACTGTCTGGATAAGAGAACAGCTGACTGGTATGTCAAAATGTGGCATATGGGGGATGCAAGTCTGCAAAACTTACAGTGGCCAGTAGTGTACCATACAGATCAGTCCTTGGTCCACTGTTATTCAATCTTTACATTAATGACATTGGGAAGGATTTGACAGGTGACAAATGTTTGCTGATGATGCAAAGAGGCCAGATAATTTAAGAATGCAGCACTAACAAAATGATTCAAATATACTGGAATTGTGGGTATGTTAAAAAATATGGATGTCAGTTCAATGTTAATGAAATGTTACTGCATGTACTTTGGTGTAATGAAATATCTAATGCCATATTATATTGCCAGGATAATGCTAGATCTTGGAGTTTCAGTAGATAGGAAGTTCAAGGGCTATATAGCAAAGATTATAAATACAACTCAGAGGATAACTGAAAATGCTAAAAAAAATTGTTAAAGCTTCTGACATGTTCTGACATTGTTAAAACTTGCCATGCAGGGAAGTCTTTTTGCCTCTAAGGCTTTGATAAATCATATTGACCACTGTGCAGAGGTCTGGTCTCGTTGGTGGCTTGTTTCACTATTCTTTGTTATTTCTTTCCATCCATTACCAGGTAACATATCCTACAAGCTCTTTCCATAGCACATCTATCCTCTTTCACCTCGGATGTCCTCTATTTATACATTCCATTGTATTAAGCAAATGATTTTGATCTTTCTGCTGTCATCAATTCTGCACTGTACATATGTCAAAAAAAAACACAAAAAAAAAAACAGATAGTGTGAATGAATTCAAGAGAAAAGTTATAACAGTGCAAGTGTGGCCTTCATCAATGAATTCCCAAATCTCTTGAGATCTCATGTAATATCCATGAAAAGTATGGATAAACAAAATTTTCATTTTGAAAATTTAGAAGTTTAAAAAGTAATTGATGGCTTATAAGAACATAGTCACCTTGGTGTAAGTTATTTAAAAGATACAAGCTATCAGGCAGTCTGTATATTTGGCTTTTAATACCACTCATGGGAGGGTATGATTAGCCCGAGGGCTCTAAAAACATAATACCGAGGTTTGTAAACCATGTTAGCCTATTTGAGTATAAAATAATGACGTCCTTTCTCTTCATAATTCCCAGTACCAAGCTAAAGCATTTGAGGCTTTTCTTTGCAACTAATCAAGTTTTCATTTGAAAAATACACCTTTTCAAGCATGAAAAGACTTGATATTCTGGGTTTCCATCTGGAATTCATTTTATACACTAGTCTCCAATGAGAACAAATAGTTCAAATTATCAGCCTCGTAAAACTTGCAATCAAAAGTACTAAACAGTGAAGATCATATATTCTTGTAAACTCTCTAACTTTTGAACAGACTGTTTCTACCCAGCTATAAAATGACTAAATTATCAACATCAAGTTGAAGCCTTCCCCTTTGAATTATCTTCTGTAATGATTATTCTCATCTTCATTCTTTATATCTTGCATTTATGCACTGACTTTCTGTAGACTCCACTTCTGAAACGTTTTAATATCTTCATTGTATTATTACGTGATACCTTCATGGTGTCCCACAGCTCATGAGATCACTACAATGTTATTATTTTGTGACACCTCCAAGGGGTCCAATGACTCGTCGAGGGAGGACACCTACTCTACAACTCTGTCTCCATCATATACACCAACACCATCTACTGCCCTCCACCACCACTAATGTTTTTTTGGTCTGAAAATTGCATGTGTCCTGAAGGCTGATTTGTCTGTATGCGGGATGAAAAACGAGTTTCCAGGATAAAACCTTGCTACCTCTGTGTGAGGTCGGCTAATTCACCTTCAATTGAAAAAAAAAAAAAACATAAAGATTCCTCCTGTCATAATAAGAATCAAATTTAGGCTTTTCCAATCGAAGGGCGTAATGTACCATCATTTTTTCCAATTGCACTATATTATTCCCAAACTTTACTAATGATTGTGCAGCTATTTTCTAAACAATTACTTTTTTTTTGTAGACTTCTTTCCCTTCTATGCCTACCTGAGTTACTACTATTCTTCAGATATTACATGCTTCCCAGCCAGTTGCGTTTATCAACACTACAATACACTACATGATCCAGTGACCATGCTAACATGATCTGCCATCTACCACTACCACAATATAGTATTTTTTGTTTAATAAACATACATGTTCTATAGCCAGATTTGCCTGTCATGTAGAACAAACTTGAGTCTAGGAATAAAAACCCACACCACACATTCTGTTGTTCTTATAACAGTACTGTAGGTTTGTTTACTTTCTATATTATTCCCAAAATTTACCAATGATTGTGCAGCTATTTTCTAAACAATTACTTTTTTTTGTAGCCTTCTTTCACTTGTATGCTACCTGAGTTACTACTCTATTCTTCAGATATTGCAGGCTTTCCAGTTTAGTTTATTACAAGATGCTTCTTGGTTCTTGCTTTCAAACCACTTTTTTCAAACAACATATATTATGTCCGAATCTCATATCTCAAAGCTGTTGAACTTTATTTCAAACTTTCCATATATATACATTTTATTTTTAATGTGATAAGCATTATTTTGTTCAAACAGAATGGTAATTACTTCCTTAATGTAAATCCCCCTATATATACTTGTCTTTTAAGACAGTCAGATATTCACTGACAAAAGAGAAAAAAAATGTAATCAATAAGATGACTTATGTTCTCATCGTTTTGTTGGGCTGGGTTGTAATAAGAGTATCCCAAGAAGATGGCTAGTAAGCACTTACCAGCATTATTCCTTTTATCAAAAAATTTTCTGAAATGTTTCTGTAGGTATGGGATTCATTTTATACGCTGCTATTCAAATTTTGGAGAGATGGAGGGAGAGAACAAAAACTATTTTATATGACTCAAATTTCTCTAATTCTACTGGCACCTTTCAGGGGAAAATAGTAATCAAGTCAGTTTCATTATTTTATTTTTCATTTTGCTATTTGAATTTATCACCATCTTTCATGTTTATTATAAAATACTAAACATGACTTCCATCTCTCATTCTAACTTTTGAATATTTATCACAATTATTGTTTTTTTCTTTTTTTCAGTTATATTAGTTAACGTATTTCTGTAACTCCTTTGAGTGGTTAGTGTATCTGCTCTCAAGCCAAAAGTCTGCGGGTTCGAATCCTGCCATGGGTATGGATGTTTGTGATTGTGAAAATACTAGTGGCAGTAGTGGGCAATAGATGGCATTGGTGTAGATGATGAGGTTCGCTGTAGTTGTGGACGAGTGGTGGAGACGGAGAGTTGTAGCGTAGGTACCCTCCCTCGATGAGTCTTTGGACTCCCTGGAGGTGTACGTAATAAGAATATTTTTCCATTAAAAAAAATGTTATATATATATAATATATATATAGTTATATAATTTTTTCCTTCACCTACTTTATTGGTAATGATTACTGTTGGCATAAAAAAAAAAAATCTCAAAGATTAATAAAAACAGGATCTTTCCCAGAATAAGCTGCATAACAGTCATTTAAGATTGTGAGCATCAAATTTTTGCATGGAGAGCAGAGAATAAGTGGAATATATTACTAGAGTGGTGGGGAGTCTATCAAGAAACAATGCTAACTGTGTTCGGGCAAAGTATGAAACTGTGGTGTGTACAGAGTTTGATGACCTTGGGTAATGAAATCTTGTGACTGGAAATAGAAGACATGAAATTAATATCAGAATTTATAAATATAATAATGCAACAAGAATTAGATTTCATAATTTTTTTTAATTTATAAATTATATAAAAACTGTTAGCTGCTGTGTGTATAGTATACATCTGAAAACAGGTAGCACATGATGTCACTGCCTAAGTCTTGAATAGTACACAAATGTTGCTGTCCAGTATGAGACATCACCATGTCTTGAAGGCCTGAAATAGTTCAAAAAATTGACAATGTCTGTTCCCTAGAGTAGTGTTTTCATGGATTATCTAACCCTTAGCACACTCAGTTCTAATGTACAACAGGTTTGCAACCTTTCATGGATGAGATTCACATAAATAAAATAATTCTGTATTTTGAAATAGCATTGGTAGCAAATCTTTGAGAAAGTGGAAATTGACCATTGTGTGTGTGTGTGTGTGTGTGTGTGTGTGTATATTTTTTTCACCAGCTAAGACAGTTCAATAATTCATGCAACTGGTGAGAAAACAACAAGGAAGTAAAAATCAAAATATTTATATCAAACAATTAAGGCCTTTTCTATTAAGAGCAGTTACCTTAAGTTTAGAAAGATTTAATTTTTCACGTGTTATAGTAAAAGCAAAAAATCAAACAAATAAGCATGGATGCACATTTTAAAACTTGTGAAAATAGTGAAGCAACTTGCAGTACAGAACTATATCTTACAATACTTACTCCAGTACTATGGAAGAGAAGAATATCAGTTTAAATTAGATAATTTTAGAAAGTACTGCTTTGTTGCTGAAATGTCAAGATTATATACACTTCAGTTCATTCTTTTTCTCTAGTAAAAATATCATGAAAGAACAAATTCTATTCACTATATAATCTTATTATAAAGTCAGCAAAATTAAATTCTGGTTCATCTCAAGATTTAGGGTAGCCTATTTTTTCCTTTCTCAAAATGGCCGCAAGTATCAACTATTTCTCAAGTGTAACTAGTTGAAAGACTGAAAAATCAAAGGATAATTCCTGGCAGCAGATATTTCGAAATAGGTCATGAAGCAGATCAGGTCTTGAACGTAATAAGTTCACTACTTACCGCATTGGCGAGATTCATCACTTTGCATAAGACCACCATCCTGCTTAGGGAAGGCAGGAAGTAGCTTGAGAAAGACCATGTCTAGTATCTGAAGTAGGGTGCTGGAATTATTTAATCCTGTGCCTACTGACAATATAAGTATGCAATAGACTCAACCCTTATGGTAGAGAATACCATAAAAAAGTAGTGCTTTGGGAAACAACAAAAATTTTACACATGCAGTTCTTGTCAGATGTATAACATGCATAAATAGTAAAAATGATTTGGCTACTAGGTCTTTCCTTGAATAATTTCATAAATTTTCAAAATTGCCAAAAATTTCAACATGCAATTCTTACATATTGTGATGATTATCCTAAAATAGAGCCTCTGTAGCTCAGTCAGTATAGACTAAGCCCTTTGGTCAGAAAAACCTGGGTTAGATTCCCATCAGTGACGTGAGAAACCTTTATCTGATGTCTTTCAACTAAAGTGAGAACTGATCCCATATGGAGATGCAGGGTTTATTCTCAGGTAACTCTGGTTTTTCATCCCTCAAAACAGGAAAACCAGTTCCATGAGCACACTTGGCTACAATCATAAAATATATTACAGCAAGGAAGGCAACAGGAAACCACCTTGCTCATAATCATCTCACTAGTATGGTAACATAAAGCTACCCCCACCAGTTATATGGCTGAGGATTTTAAATTTCATTAATTAATTCATAAATTAATGAAATTTTTTTTGGAATTTATACATATTTAAGGAAAAATTATTTCCTCATGGGATTGCTTTCATGCTATCATAGCCAGTGGCGCACTCAGGATTTAATCTTGGAGGGGGCCGAGCGCTCAAGATTTAACCTTTGGGGGGGGGCGAGTTGAGTAGACCATTTGCGAATACACACTACGCATCGCATACGACCTATGACTGATCATCTGCAGTGATCGCTAATTCATAAGTATTATAGAAATAAAAGACACGACACAACATAAATAAAAAAAAAAAGAATTTTAATTAGGAAAAGATTTTTGGAAATTTTTCTAGTGTTTTTTCCTTTTCTTTGGGGGGTGCCCATGCCCCTTGGCCCCCCCTCTGTTCATAGCAATCCACATGAAGTCCAAAACTGATGCCTATGCAGTTTAAGTCTTCAGTTGCTCTTAACAAGCCACCAACAGTATATGCACATTAATGCATTTCTAATGCCAATGATAGTTTTTTTTTTTTTTTTTTTTTCTTTATGAAATAGTATATAAAATAAAATAAATGAGAAATGCATGATATATTCACCAGCTTTAACAAGTTCTTTTTTTTTTCATTACCACAGAAGAAGAATGCCATGAAAATACCTTGTCTGGTTTTAGAGAGACTTCACGTTTAGAACTGCTAACACAGAAACTACAACATGATTGACATTTTCAAAAAGAGAAAGCAATGGTGTACTAAGATAAAAGCAGCCCTATCAGAAGAAAGATTTTGAGATTAAGAAAACAGCAAGAATTTGATTTCTTCAAGTATATGTACTGTGAGAACTAATAGCTGAATATATTTTTTTTTCTCCCAGAAAGATCGTGGAAAGTGGGTGGGGGAGAAATGCCAAATTATTATAGCAGATACCATTTAATGCTTTCTGTCCCCCCACCTCTCAGCAAAATAACAGCTCTTGACAAATAAATTAATGGATAATTTCAATTAAGTGCAAACCAATTTTGTTGGAGGTAGGAAATAAGAGATCTGGGGTGATAGTGGATAAGGATCTAAAATTTAGGGGACACATCACCAAAATTGTGAAGACAACACAAAGGCTTCTGGGAATGATGTGGAGGACACTGACGTGTAGAAGTAGGGGGATTCTTGTTCTGTTGTATAAAGCTTTGATTAGGCCACACATGGACTATTGTGCCCAGATTTGGTCACTGGGTTTTCAGAAGGATGAAGAGATGTTGGAAAGGGTCCAAAGGAGACTGACTAAAGTAGTTTCTGACCTCTGGAATGTCGAGTATGAGGAAAGATTGAGAAGATGTAATTTGCAGTCTGGTAGACAGGAGGAAGAGGGGAGATATGATAGAGACCTACAAGTTGGTAAGGAGTTGTTATAGGATCAATGTTGAAGAAGTTTTACAGAGAATAGTGGGAGATCAGGGGAGAACCAGAGGTCATCGCTGGAAACTGTATAAAGAGGGTGCGAGTAGGGGAGTGAGAGGCAGATTTTTTTTCATGCAGAGTTGTGAATGATTGGAATGCCTTGCCTGAGAATGTGGTGTCTGCAAAGAGTTTGAATGTGTTTAAAACACTGTATGATGAGCTGTGTGTGTGATAAAAGGACCTCCCAGATGAGTCTTTGACTCCATGAGGTCTTGAGGTGGTAATAATTCAGATACAAACAAGAAAATCCCATTAAACTCAGCATGTTGTTGAATAACAATTTTTGTTTCTCAGTATTATTCAGGAGGTGTGCTCAGGGTCAAAGCAGGATAATTGGAAAGAGACCTCAATATAACCTTTTAAAGAAATGCAGAGAAAAGACCAGGGCTTCTGACTGAATGAGCTGGCAATTTGGTATTTAGCTAACCAAGTTGTATTATTATGGACTTAAACCATGATGCAAATAATGGTATACATGATAGATTTCATACCAGCAGAGCATCACCTGGTTAAACAAACTGGGTTTGTTTAAACTGCTTCTCATGCCATTGACACCAGAAAGAGTTTACTGGAATGATACCAAGATACTACAAATTTCATAATCTATTTTCTGAATCATGTGAAGTCATTGTACTAATCTTAATCAGACAGACTATGTGCCTATCTCTAAGTTTTGGGAAGTGATTGCTGTCAGTTGTTTACATTTTACACATTTTTAAATTAATTATAAAATTATATCCAAGTCTCTGAACTCTAATAGTGTTTTCCTCTACTGTACAGCTGTGACCAAATCACATGATATTATATGCATACTGTATGACTCGTTCTTATAATCAGAATTTAAATGCCACTAGTTCATGTGCCTTCTCCATGAATAAAGCCCATGACATATTGAGCAAAATGTATGAGTAATAAATTCTATTTAGTTCTCTTATGTGTGAATCCATTATTAAAACATTATACTGTCCAACAAGCATGTTCCACTAAGGAAGAAGTGGAGGAATTTTTCAAGGCATTAGAGAAGGCAGCTGATACAACAAAAATCAAAAAGTTGATCCCTGGAGATATAAACAATAGAGCAAGAAATGATTAGACAAGTTTTGGGAAAATTTGGAGAAAAGAACAAAACTAATAATGGTAAGTACCAGCTTAATTTCTGTTCAGAACATTAGCTAGTTACTACTAACACTATGTTCCAACATAAATAATATGCAAAAATTTACATGGAGAGTGTGTATGAAAGAATAGGAAGTCTCACTGACTATATTATTGTTGATAGTAATGTTTTCCCACTAATTAAGAAAGAGGAGTATACAGAGAATTTGAAATTGGAAGTGATCACCAGTTAGTGTTCCGCAGGATGAAGCTGAAGAAAGTTTTAAAACAAATCAAAGTTGTGCAGCTTTTGGAGGTGAACTGCAGACAGAAATATACAAACATTATTCAAGAAAAAAAAATGAAAGTTTAAAACAAGAACCATACCTTGCAGATTCAGTGGAAACTCTGAAGAAAATATTGATTCAGCCAAAGAGGCATGTGGTGAAGTAATCTAAGGATAGAAAAAAAAATCAGAACTCCATGGTGGATTCAGGAAGTTAAAGAAGCAGTCAAAGAAAAGAAGAACATGAATCAAAAGTCCTTGATAAGTAACTCAGTTTATGCTCTTAGGGATTATAGAATAAAAACGTGAGAAAGCAAAGCATTGTGTAAAACTAGCTAAACAAATAGGAAGAGCTTGGTAAGAACAGAAAATAAATATAAGGAAGGTGGCAAAACATTCTAGAGGTTAGTGAAAAAGTTTAAGAATCAAGGGAAGACCACTGTAAAAGGAATCGGTGATGATACAGATGACATGAAAACTGAAGATAAAAATATTCTAGATGTCTGCAGTAACTGCTTAGAAAGATAGCTAAATGAAAAAAAAAAGCAGTGACAGCATGGTAGAAAACACTCAACTGATTGAGCTGTTCAATCTGGAATATATAACAATACTTGAAGTAGAAAAGCCATCTAAAACCTGAAATGTGAAAAAGCAGCTGGAGTAAATGATATTTGACCAGAAATGCTCAACTACGGAGGTATAAAAGTTTTACAGTGGCTATACTGTATAATTCAAAGGCCTGGTCAGAGGATCAAATTCTAAATGATAGGAATTGAGCTCTCATAATATACCTAATATAAAATGAGAAATAAAACAATGCGAGAACTACAGAAGAATTTCTTTAGTGAGCATTACTGATAAGATTTATGCAAGTATCTTTCTTATCTGAGAAACAGCTAAAGACTGGGGAAAGGATGTTTGAGAAGAACAAGCTGAGTTCAGGCCAAATAAAGATTGGCAGGATCAGATTTTCACTTTCATTAGACAAATAGTTGAGAAGATACAGGAAAGTATATAATATGTATTTAAGTTTTGTAGATCTGGAAAAGGCATATGAGTGCCAAGAGAAAAGCTGTTCAAAATGCTAGTTATATGGTGTAAGAAGGACATTATATCCAGCAATACTCATCTATATTTGAGTTGGAAATCAGCAGTTAGAATTAAAGGAGGTACAGAGAGATGGTTTGATGTTAAATTGGGTGTGAGAAAAGGGTGTACCTTATCTTCACTATTATATTCAACATCTATATGAATCACATTATGAAGGAAAGATTAAACCTGATATCAGCATTGGAGCTCTCTACTTTATGCAGATGTACTGGATTTATTTAGAAGTATAACAAGTCTGCAGGAGTCCCTGACTAAGTAACTGCTGTAATAAATTTGGTATGAAAACATCAATAAAAAGACAATGAAAATAGGCAGAAACACTGAAAACATGAACATCCTGAATGAAAAACACTTTAGAACAAGTAATATGGCACAATTTTTAATGAAGATGGCAAATTAAATATCGAAACAGACAACAGAATTAGCAAAGCTGGTAACATAGGAAATATTATTCATCAAAATGATTTCTGATAAATCCTTTGCAATAACTTTTTTGATAAAATCAAAAACCAAGGTTTTCATAATCTGTACATATTTGCAGGTAAGGGACAAGTAAATCTCAAAGTGTAATAAGGGATAGGGGAAAGGAAGAAGAAAAAAAAAAACATTACAGGCAGGAGTAAAGTTGAATGAAAAGTTTTAAGTCTTTCAGGGCATGCTAAGAATAACAGATGAAACAAAGTAGTTAAACCGGTTGAGTGAAGGCCATAAGTACTTTTCTCATACTTGAAGAAATTTATCCTAAGCAAAATTATAAAATATACTAATATGCGAAATTTAGTATTTCAAGAAACATGCCTGAATATATTTACATAAATAAATATCTTACCAACTGAAATTCTCGTCGTCGATTAAAAGCAGTCCTTACTGCTCCGTCCTTCCAGAGTTCCTGAACTGAAGAGCAAAACTCTAAGAAGTATTTCTGGTCTAACTCAACGAATGGCTGATACATTAATATGCGATTTGCATGTTCACAGCTACTTGGATTTTCCCAAGGAATCCTTAGTTTCATTCGTGCGTCTACAATGACTTTCATTCCTCTAACAATATTTTGATACACTGTTGTCCTAAATTCCATTAGTGTACTCATATCAAAGTGATCCCCATGAATAATTTTCATCTGTTTCAGGAATGTACTCTTTCCACTCTCTCCCGCACCAAGTAACAGCACTTTGACTTGCCTACGTATAAGATACTTATCTTTTTTCAGCAGTGCATCAATTTTTCTACTCTGTTGACGCTTTTCCAATTCATCGGTCCCATATCGTAAACGACAGAAGCACGAACACAACCTCTCTAGCACAGCCATTTTCATGCTGTTACCACACCCATGACGTCACTCCATATATAACTTCCTGTTCATCACACCCACTACTCACCTTTTATTCGCATACAGAGGAAGACAGTTGACGCTGCTTGAGTCACGTTCCAGCAATATCATTTAATGAAAAACGAGTATAGAGCATTCAAGTAAGATAACAAACCTTCCAAAGTATCAGCCTCCTAAACAAGAAGAGAAGGAAATGACTTAAAAGTATTCAAACAGCGAAATTTATAGCGCAGACATCATACACCAGTGAATCATGCTCAACGATCATTCCCCTACAACTACTATGACCGAAAGTTACCTAACCCTAAGGCTCTTCGAATACCAATGGCGACATCTAGCGCAGTTAGCTATCTTGTTGACTACGAATTCTACATTTGGTAATTATTTGAGGTATCTTAAGTGGGACATATTTCCTATTACGTACGAAGTGTCATAGTGTCATTTCCAACAACATTATTATTTGTCTTAAGAGGACATTATTTACTACTCATTCACCTGAAAGATGAATGAGTAGTAAATAATATCCTCTTAAGACAAATAATAACGATGAAAGAAAGATGAAAGAAAAAGAGGTTCTATAAAAAAAAAAAAAAGCAGAATTAGTAAAAATTCAACTGGAAAGCATGAAATTAGTTTCCATATTTTTTTTATAGTTGCATTTTTGTTTTCTAAATCCATTTTCATATCTCTTTGTCGAAACATACAGAAAAAACTTACATGTTTTCTAATCCAGTTTTTTTTAAATGTTCTTCCACATTCCCTTGTAAAATAATACGGAAACTGATTTCGTGTTTTCTAATTTTAGTTTTTACTAATTCTGCACGTTAGATAAAATCTTATAGAATTTGCTTTCTACTTGTAAATGAGTAGTAAATAATTCCGAATTAATGCATTAAAATGACTAATTCTAGGACATTCGACCTCATATAATGCTAAAAGAAATTAGCATTTCTCACTTACTAAATGCCAAAGTAAATATATCATGAACAATATAGTAAGGATATTAAACTTGAACAGATGGGGTTGGACAGTAGTTAGTGCGTTGGATTGGAGATTGACTATTTGATAGGTATCAGCAGGTTGTGAATGGGGAAAGTGATATCTCAGAAGAGGAACGTCACTAATAATGTGCCCAGGAGTCTGTTTTGGGGCAGTTATTGCATGTAAATAACATTGAATGGGGCTTAAATAGTGATGTACAGGTGTTTGCAGATGATGCGAAGTTGGGGAGAGTTAGGAGAAGTAGGGCAAGTATTGTAAACTTGCAAGAGGACTTGAATAGACTGTCTGAATGGGCAAGTGCGTGGGGATGCCAGTTTAGTTTAGCAAAGTCTAAAGTTTAAAATATAGGAAGCATAGGGGAAATTCGGAGTATATGATTAATGGGTGTCTTGGAAGAGGTGGAGGAGATCAAAGATCTGGGGGTATGGTAGATAGGGACTTGACATTTCGTGGAGATTTTGTTAAACTTGTGAGGATAACACAATTGATTATAGGAATGATGCAGAGAATGCTAACACATAGAGGTAAGGATGCTATGATTGCATTGTACAAGACTTTGATCAGATGCATCTGGGTCACTGTGCACAGATTTGGTCGCCTTGTTTTCAAAAGGATGATGTTGGAGACGATTCATTAAATCTGTTAAATCTGTTAAATATGAGGACAGATTGAGAGAATGCAAACTACAGACCCTAGTGGATAGAAGGAAGAGAGGGGGAATGATCAAGACATATAAGTTGGCAAGGGACAATTACCAGATTAATGTAGATGAGATTTTTCATAGGTCAAGAGACAAGGGAGAACAAGACGCTATCTCTGAAAGCTGAATCAGAACAGTGAGTGAAGATTTTTTTCATGGAGAGTGGTACATGATTGTGATACATTACCTGAAAGTTTGTGGTGAGTGCAGAGACAGCGAATGACTTCTCCATTATTTATACCTTAGTTGTCACCACCTTTGGGTCTGGTTCTCACTGATGAGACCTCAATAAAGGTCGAAACCGGTCTGGGTAATGGCCTTTCCCTTAATCCATAGCATTATACATGTCTGCAAGGAGATGTGCTTTGCATTATGGAAGATACTAAGGCAAGTAATGATGAGAGCTTGGTCCACCTTTACTATGAGTTGCCTCAGTCTTGAAGATACTTCAGGCACAAACTTTGTTTGCTTACACTTGGATAAAGGATTAAACTAAATGTATTATAAGTCAAGCTACAATGAGCTGTGCATGTGAAAGTGGGACCTCCAGCGATGAGTCTCTTCACTCCATGGAGGTTTGATAACAATAACAATAATAATTATTATTATACTTGACAAAAAATATATTTTTATTTTAATCCTTTACCTAAGCATGAGCAAAAAATGGTTTGTACTTGAAATATCTTCACGATGAGGCTCTTTCTATATACAGGCTGTTGACTTTACATCATTGCCTCAGTTTTCTATAATGAACAGCAAGCCTCTTTCAAACGAGTATACTGCAAAGCATAATGTGAAGGGTAACTGCCCAGGCGGTTTAAATCTTCACTGAGATCTCGAACCAGTGGGAGGATAGGCCAGTGGCGTTAGCGATAGTTAAAGCAGTGCAGAATACTTTGTGAAAAATCTTATAAAAAAATTACTACTGCAATATGGTATTGACAGATAAAATAATGGTGCTTCCATAGTTTAGCCGGTATTTATGATACCCTTTGATTCTTTCTACAATACGGATCATAAGCTTTTACAACTGAAAAGGAGTTAACTAGTCTCATGTGGAGGTTTGTTTCTCCCAAGGAAACTGAGTTTGATACTGCAAAACAGGTGTGAACTGGCAAAAAGAATACACACAAGCGACATCCATAGCAGACTATATAGACAGGATTGACTGCCCAATCACAGCATCACTTGGGTTTTTGAGAACCAAGCAAAAGATCTTTGAGCCTAATATTTAAAGGATAACGATATATATATATACTAGCAGAAACTCTAACTTCAATACAAATTGAAGCATATACTTTCTCTACAAAAAATGAGCAAATGATGAAATGAATATTCGAAATGTGTTATGGGATATGCCTTTAACGTTTTATTAAAAATCTTTATTAAAAGAGTTGGCATATCTAATCTAACCCTCTTTGCCAAAAGCGTTTTACTAATGCTCTTTTTTATTTCCTAAAGGAAATAGGTAAATCTTACCCGATCTAATTTTTGGAGATTGAGTGGAAGTCAAACAAATCAGAAATATCTGGCCCAAGCTATCAATTGACTTTAAACGGTATCCAGTGAAAAGACTGCAGGAGACAAGTGCCGTCATCTTGCGCCCATGACCCTAGCGCATTATATTAATATCTGTAATAATGTGGGCTCTACATTCTATTTTCTTGAGTTTCCGGTAGAAATGACCCATTTGCACGTGCCAGAGATCGACTAAAACGGGAATCGGTCGAAGAAAGGCTTAGTAAACCCTCTAGGTGGCTACTAGAATCGAACTTACAAAGGTCTTTTGTTTTTTTGCTTGGGGTGGCCTAGCGCCATAAATGTAAATACTATTTCCAGAGATACACAGGCCTTGGCAAAAGCGTTGAATGGTTTAATTTGGGATATATTTTTCTCCTTAGAGATTTCTTGGAAATATTTGGCCTGATAAACCAATAAATCAATAGATTTTTTTTTAAATAATCCATTTTACTATCTCCCCCTTGTGTTCTTAATTCTCTCCATAACTCTGTATTATTAGCATACTTCGTTTGGTATAGAGATAAACAGCAGTGAGTTGGATTTGGGAGCTGAGTTTCTGTCTTTTCATACAGTTTTTAATAATGGCCAGTTCCACATCAATTGAATCAGTCATCTTAAAAAAATGAAAAGACATAAAAAATAATCCTCATCCCATTAAGTGATTTGTGTCCAGGTGGAATCATGTTAGGTATATGATTGCTTTCCAACCGAAGGATCCATGTGACTTTTAAGAATGTATTTCAGTAACGTCAAGACTTAAGTAATAGAAGAGTGAGATATCAACATTTTGTCATACATATTTTGTTTTATTATTAGCATTTATTAACGGAGTTATACTTTTTGCTTCAATATGAGCTATCTGAAAAAAAATTGATTATGCCTATTTGGGGAAACTGAAATACAAAATACTCTGAATTTATTTAACAAAAAAAAATCAGCTAACGTCTTTTTATTCCCGTATATAGGGAGTAGGCAAGGCCGTTTTAGCCTTATCTAACTTTTGGAGACTGAGTAGGCAGTTCAATCTCCACTGGCAGCCAATGAGAGATAGCTTGCCCAAGGCTATCACTAATTAAGCGGCACACAGTAAAGAGAGACGGCTCAACAAGTGCTGCCATCTCGTGGTCCCTAACCCTAACATTCGTATTTAATGTCTGAAATAATGTGGGTTCTACGGACGATTTTCTTGAGTTTACGGGACAAAAATCCTAGTTTCCAGGGGAAAAAAACCCCCTTGCCCGTGCCAGAGATCGACTAACTCGGGAACCGGTCGAAAAAAGGCTTAGAAAAATTTCTTCTAGTCGCCGACTAGATTCGAAACCAAGAAGTCTTCCTTCGTGCGATCAAGCGCCATGGTGTGCAAACGCCACATCCACTGAGCATCACATCTTTACTACAAATCTCTTTTCCATTTTTATGTACTTACATATTATGCTTTCAGTATCATTATTATTTATCTGTATCTTTTACTACATTCACGATATATTGATCTCCACACCCAATATGTTTCATTTGAGTAAAAATGAATGTTCCTCTGAAGTTGTTGGATTTAGTTAGAAATAAAAGTCAAAAGGATTCGTGTCATGGGACAATATCCAATCTTTACTCTTTCCCTTGGTTTTAATTAATTTTCCCATTTGCCCCTGATTTTGATTAGCTTGATTCTGACCTTCTGATTTTGCCATTTACTTCATAAACTGCCATGCAAAGTAAGATTACTTTGGATAGATTTCATTCATTGTGCAACGGTGTTAATCTATGCATTTATTCGGTAGAATACTCAAAGATTAAGGTTGATGTGTAATCTCAGTGTTGGTCGCAAGATTTAGTTTTGTTGACATGTCCTGTACACTGAATCATCAATCTGCAATTATCATGCTCATGAAAGTTTATTCAATGTATGACTGATGACTTGTGTTATCCGTATGTCATATGTACTTTTTTCACTATTGGCGATTGAGAGTAGTGCAAAGTTTCTTTTCCATGAACAGTGGTATTATTTTAAGAAGTAACACATGAAATCCTTTCATTTAGAATGTTTTGCATGCAAAAAATAGCACGTTATTGATAAAGGGTCAATTTCTAGAAACGTGAGTACTAACACGTGCAAATTATTTCTAGAATATTAGAATCGTAATGATAAACCATTATTGATCCACTATGGTATAATGACCTTTCCATGATGACATCAAGATTGTTTTTCAACGGCTTTTCTTCTCCATGTCGCTACTGCAAAACTGATGATTTCATTGATCCATCGTTGTAGTGGTATTTACCTCCTGTCGTCTAATCTAGTGATTATTCATCAATTGTTGTTCTTGTCTTCATGCAATATCCCCAACACGTTATCACTTTAGATATTTCCCTCTATCTAGTCGGAGACTTTGCTTTGGTTTCTTATATAAATCATTCTTTTTTTCTGCTCCAGTCTTGTGATAGCAAATATACATCTTTCCGTACTCAGTTGTGTTATTCTTAGCCATACTCGCCACTGAATTAAAAACCTTTCAGCAGATGTACGTAAACATCACTTACGCAGCGTGTATGAAAATTTCTTGGGTAAATGCGTCGCGATGTGTTCTAGACGACTATTTAAGAATTCTTCTGGTCAGTCTTAGTCAACAGTGTTGATCACAATGGGAAGTTGGATAAAGACTTATTGTGGGTGTCGTCTGGCTGGAGCCACGATATTGAACACAGCAGAGCTGACTGGTTTCTCAAAAAGAGAGAAAGAGATCCCGGGTGTTTAATCAGTGGAATAATAATCGGATTTTGTTGTCTAAGAGGCATAAGTGTAGTCCTGAGATAAATTTTCAGGAACAAGATCACTGTCATCTGAGAAGGCTTGTATGGGCCACCAGAACTTCCTGTGTGCAGCTAGCTTTACATTAGAAACACCCGCCTAATAACGCGCTGGTCCACTCTCTCTGCAATCAAAGCTTGCAGAGGCCTAGGAACAGATTCCACAAGGTGTTGAATATCTTACATATCCATGTCCACTGCAGCAACTCCATCAGTTCACGCTCGTTCCGTGGAGGAGGAGGATCAGTAGTTCTCATACCTCATTCTAGTATATCCCACACATGTTCAGTTGTGTTACAGTGAGGGGAGTTTGGGGACAAAGGCAATGTGGTGAATTCATTGTTGTATTCCTCCAGCCACTCAGTAGTTGTACGAGCCCGGTGACAGGATGCGTTGTCTTGTTGAAAGATGAAACTATGGTCGAGTAGACATCCTGAGGATATGGATGGAAATGGTCGACTGACAGGTCCCTGTAGCTTTCACCATTCGGTATTTGTGGGATAATAACCGATGGACCTAAGGCGTGCCAGGATAAAGCTGCCCAGACCATAACATCACATCCACTGGCCTGTTGAATTCCAACTGTGCAACCTGGGGATAAGACTTCATGCTGTTTATGCCAAATGCAAACTAGGCCATCAACATGGTACAGCAAGAAATAGGTCTCATCACTCCAGACAACCTTCTTCAATCTGTTGAGGGTCCATTGCCGACGTTCGTGGTGTATGTGGAAATGAGTAGGACTGCCCTACTGTTCTGGTGGGTCAGTTGTGTGACTGTTGCACGTCGTGGCTGATATCAGTCATGACACCAGATGCTTCCCTCTAGGATCAGACATTCAGAAGTACTCACCAATATGAATCCTCCTGGATATCTGTTCATGGTTAATCCAGTCCTGGGTACACCCTTCATATAGTAGTACAAGAGCAACCAACAAGTGCTGCTGTTTCTCAAATGCTGCCACCTGCCCTCTGGGCCATATTATCGAGTCGAATATGTAAATTGAGGGTGTTCCTAATGCAAAGATAACTCGTTCTGGAGAAAACGCATTGATTAAATATTTTCATTTTTTAAGCATTGGAGATATAAGCTTTTGAATATCGACTGCAATTTCCCAAATGCTTTCCAGCTAAGAATAATTCATCCTTTGATTTCGTCAGCGTATTTCAATCCATTTATTTCCATTGTCTGATGTAACTGACTTGCGAAGGTCATTATAAATGATTTTTCTTATTTCTAGTTGCACATAGCCATTGAATATAACATGTATCTTCTTTAAGTTTATCTATAAGCTGGCTAGTTTGCTGGAATTTGAAATTCACATAATTGAACCTATTGTTCCTTTGGATTTTAAGTAAAAGATAAATGTGTCATGTGCAAAGCGTAACTCACTTAAATGCCTCCAGTTTATCGTCAGACCTTTTTTTTGTTTGTTTATTTCCAATTAAGTAGTTCTAATATATTTTTTGTCCATAAGGGAAACAACATGGGGATATTGTATCGCCTTCTCTTATTCCTCTCCGTATTTCTATAGTGGAGAAGATTTCATTAAAATGGATGTTGCTGCTGTAGCTTCAGTGCATGCTGATTGCTTGTTCTTTACATATTTCGATTTCTTAGTGCCTCAAGTATTGTGAAAGATTTTACCGAATCAGAGTCTTTCTTGTAATCAATATAAAATTTCATGGGAATTGGTATTCATTGCACAGTTCAGTAATCGGTTGTGCAATATGAATATGGCCCATTGTGCTAAGGCACTTATTGCCTATCTTTTGATGGTGCAAGGTCTATGATCGTCCAAACTATGGATTCAATTTTTTTCAAACTCTTGGTATATAACTGATAGTACACAAAAAAGTCGATGATTCCTCACGTTTTTCACTCCCTTTTTGTACATCAGAATAAAAAAAATCAGCTAATGTCTTTCATTCCCATATATATTTTATCTCCAAATTTCACAGTAGTGATTTTTTTACATTTACGTTTTCTTGAATTATGATCTATTATGATCTGTGTTAATGATTCTGCTTAAAGATTTCTTTGTCACCGATTTTTACCCATATGGTCTTTGTATAGTTGTAATTTTCTAGATCTTTAAAGTTCATTATTTTTTCCTAAAGAAATATAAACAGAATTGCATTAAGGTATGAACTTACGAATTTATATATCAACTTCTAAACAGAATAACTGAGTAAAAAATTCACTGGAAAACATACTAACAACACAAAACATTTGTTCCTTTAAGTTTACAAATGCATATTTTATTTTGCTGAAATATTATTTACAAGTATATTCACAGAGAAAATTCGAACATGTAATTATCTAGAAATATTTCACAAGATTTAGTTTACAGTCTTAACATTTTTCAGTGAGTTCATTAAAGAAAAGGTTCGTTACTCACTGTTTCTTGGTTACATTACATCAAAATAACTGGTCGCATAAAAGAGCCTTAAAATCGGACACCATAGGAAGCATAGCTCCATACATTTGATATGGCATTAGTCTGGAAATGTCACCATGCCTGTTTATCGATTCCTCATATTCTTTTGTCACCAGATATACACAAGCAGTCTTCGTATGGTGTTTATAAATGTTCCAAAATAATGAATGTTTATCGAATTTAATAAAGTCTTGAGGGTCTAATTTAATCATCAATGAATTTAAATGGTTAGCAATAATTCTTCCCATTATACGAACAGGTGGTAATTTAGTTTCCAAAAATAGTAAATGATTATCAATGTTGTATATTTTTGGCGAAAAAAGTTCACCAAAAATATAATAAACTCTGGTGATCAGTTCACCCAGAGTTTAGTGATGTCACCCAAACTGAAAACCTTTGGTTATCAGTTTGGGTGAAATCACTAACAGATATCTGCAAATGGGGAGGTCACTCATGTCCCATTATTGAGTGGATACCTTCTGGAGGAGAGGGAGGTGAGGGGGTCATTGGGACATTGTCTGGAGGAGAGGAGTGATGGGGGTCATTGTTAGGAAGACTGAAGTCACCTTCTTGACTGCCCTGTGACCTTCCATCACCTAATGATATATTTTTTTCATCTCCCAACAAATTTGGACATATGAGTGACAGAACTAGTCACTTGTTCTTACATCAAAAACACCGTTTGAGCAAGTAATATTAGTAACTCTCGATGGTATTTTCAAAAATAAAGAGAAGGTACATTTTCTTTCTTTTCACACAGTTGTACATGATAAAAGTTTAAAATCATGTGACTGACACTCAAAACTTATTTCAAAATTTACGACCTTCTATTCCACAAGTAGATCAAAGACAGAGCTAGGAAATCATGTGATTGTGAGTTTTTAATGGATAAAGTACAAAATTAATGAAATAGTGACAAGTTTGTTACTATATTAGATGTATCCAACAGATTGGAATAGGAACAACAATTAGAAATTTGTGAGTTTGCAGACAAATCTTGTGAAATTTCTTGCTGCAAACTAATCAGAGACTTTTTTGAAAATCCACTAAGTGAATTATTAGTCTTATTTGTTCATGCCAATTTGTACATTCATGCCAACCTTCAAATATTTCAAGAAACTTTGTCAACTTTGGGGGAAAAAAATTCAGCTACATAAGTAGCTGAATGTTAAATTAATAACCAGAATTTTTAGTGGAGAAGATTTAACATGAAAAGTATAGTATCAGATCTAATGTTCAGTTGAAATTGTTATTATTAAAAATAATAATTAATTACTTTATTTGTGTTGGAAAAAAATACTTAACATAATAAGGATAAATAATATAGAAAACCATTCGAGCCACAGATATAAACTTTGTCCTATATGTCACAAAGTAACATAAAATCACATTAACATCATATCCACCAGCATGCGAAAACATGTCTATGAGTCATCTGCGTAAATGTTCCATTTTGAGGAAACGGTCAGTACTCTAAGGAATAACACTCTAGTGTATTTTCAGTTTATTGCAATTTGTACATTCATTGCAGCTATCGTATTCTGTTGTGCTGTTTTGTATCCAGTAAAGAAAAATAATGGGTGAACCCCAAAAGTCTTTGAAATTTTCTTTCTTCAGGAAAATAGCACGAGACAAAACAATTCACATAGCTCTAAAAGGATGGGAACCAATTATTATTTTAGAAGATACATATGTTGTGCTGTGGTTATCGAGAAGCATAGGAGAAGCTGTGCCACCAGTGGAGTGATATCCTAGGATACTTGAAAAAAGATAGTGTACGAATTGGACATTGGAGACTATTACATTCCAATCCATGATGGTGAAATAATGATAAACGAAACAGGAAATGGTATAAATAAACTTTTCTCTATTACCCTGTGAAGAAGCTGAATGATTTTCACCAAACTATGACATTAATAATCATTTACAATTTTTTTGTCAACTGAATTATCACCTATTCGTATCATGGGAAGAATTAACGCAAACCATTCAAATTCATTGATGATTAAATTACACCATCAATACTCTATTCAATTCGATAAATATTCGTTATTTGGACATTACGAAGACTGGTTGTGTATATCTGGCGACAAAAGAATATGAGGAATAGAAAAACAGGCATGGTGTCATTTCCATACTAATGTCATTTCAAATGTATGGAGCTGTGATCTTAAGACTCTTAAGATCACAGTCCGATCTTAAGACTCTTTTATGTGACCAGTTATTTTGATGTAATGTAACCAAGAAACAGTGAGTAATGAACCTTTTCTTTATTGAACTCACTGAAAAATGTTAAGAGTGTAAACGAAATCTTGTAAAATATTTCTAGGTAATTACACGTTCGAATTTTCTCTGTGAATATACTTGTAAATAATATTTCAGCAAAATGAAATATGCATTTGTAAACTTAAATGAACAAAAGATTTGTGTTGTTAGTATGTTTTCCACAGTGAAATTTTTATTCAGTTATTCTGTTTAGAAGTTGATATATAAAACCATAACTTTATACCTTAATGCAATTCTGTTTAATTATTGTAAAAAAGTTAACATTTTTTTACAATAAAGTAATGAACTCTTAAGATCTAGAAAATTACATCTATACAAAGACCATATGTGTAAAAATCCGTGACAAAGAAATCTTAAGCAGAATCATTAACACAGATCATAATACATCATAATACACGAAATCGCAAATGTAAAAAAAAAATATATCACCACTGTGAAATTAATGTCAGGAACAGAAAAATGTGGGGAAAACTGATATCCTGTAATTAATTATTTTAGAAAATTGTGCCTTTTCTAAAATAATGCTACCTATTGACATTGAGTTATCTGTAAACATTTTGTCCATGTATTCGAAAAGCAGAACTGATAATCTCAATTAGAATGTTGGTGTCATTAGCATCACAGAAGGACCACACATAAACATCAAAAGGGAGAATATGAGTCATAATTAGACACCATTGACTTTATACTCACATAAACATAACACTATAGGCTAAAGTTTTTAAATGTTTGGAACTTTGTAACATAGAAATTAACAAAGTATACTACAGAGCTCATATTCATTTGAAATAACAAAAAATTACTATTTATTTGTGCTGGCAAAAGACATTTCTAATAAGAGATTGCTAATTCAGAGTCCAAACCTTGTTTGAGACAAAAAAGGTTTGTCTTGGCCAGGTGCATGGTTAAAGGGAAGATGTCTATAGTCGTCGAAGTTATCATGGATGCGAAGTGCATATTAAAAGCAATACCACTGATATTACATTGAAATATATGATGGATATGAAGCATATGAGGATGCATATTTGATCCATAATAGCCGGTAAGGTGGTTAAACTTCCTAATGCTAAAAAAAAATACGACATTTTGAAAAAAAAAATTAAAATTTCAACTCCAGAAGTAGCTTTGAAGCATAAAGAATTGAAGATAAAATTAATAGCCAGAAGGGACAACAAGTTCATCCCACATTTTTGCAAGCATAAGCAGTTTCTGTATACCAATAAAGGAGACATAAAAAGTACATTTCGAAAAGTATATTTTGAATTTTTAAAGTAAAATAAAGAAAAACAACCAATCAGATTAAAAAAATAAATATAGAAGCATATCAAAAGCCCACATCATGTGATGTGAATTTTTGGGTTGTGGTATTCCAAATTATGAAAACAATATAGATGTGAATGTCAAAACTTTGAAAAAGGTGATGAATTTATTTTTTGCTGTGATCATAAATATTTATTTGAAGGTAAACATTTTATTTTTATTTACAATTTAAAAAAAAAATTATGGTCGACATTGATGGCGCATATTGTTTTCAAGAAATAGAGTAAACCCTAGTTTCAAACACTTGTTAAGTTTAAAATCTTAATTTCTGTTTTGTTATGAATGCGAAAAAAAATTACGAGTGCAAATTATCAAGTCTTAGTGCAATCGGTAACACTACAGTGTGAAAATTAACAGAAGAGAATAGCGGTGACTTTACTTCCAATCCTTGTTTGTCTCATTTCCTTTCAGTGAACACTTACTAAAGCAAAAGAAAAATATGGGAGTCTAAAGTATAATCTTCGGAAGTTGTAACAGAGGAATTAAGTAGGGAATTATAGTACCAGACCTAATATTCAGTTGAAATAAGAATAAATAATTATTTATTTGTGTTAGAAAAAATACATAACATAATGAATGAGTTTAAAAAAATATCACTAGTGTGAAATTAATGCAGGGAACGAAAAAAAACATGCCACACGCGAACAAAAAAAAAAAAAAACTCATCTTACTTGTCAGAATTCCATACTCTAACCATCACACCAGAATTCCACACATACCCAAAACAGTAACGTCCATTTCCACTTCAACTCAATGACATCACATTGGACAGAAACCTATAGGAAGAATAATCGAGTGCATTTTCAGTTTATTTACTGCAATTTGTTATTTTTGGTCACAGATCATCTTTGTGTGTGTGTGTGTGTGTGTGTGTGTGTGTGTGTGTGTGTGTGTGTGTGTGTGTGTGTGTGTGTGTGTGTGTGTGTGTGTGTGTGTGTGTGTGTGTGTGTGTGTGTGTGTGTGTGTGTGTGTGTGTGTGTGTGTGTGTGTGTGTGTGTGTGTGTGTTTTGTGTTGTGTTGTGTTGTGTTGTGTTGTGTTGTGTTGTACTGTTTTGTGTCCCATAAAGTAAAAAATAAAATGAGCGAACCCAAAACCCTTTTGAATTTTTCTTTCTTCAGGAAAATAGCAAGAGAGACAAATCTTGTGAAATATTTCTAGTTAATTACATGTTTTAATTTTCATTGTGAATATACTTGTAAATAATATTTCAGTCAAATAAATGTGTATTTGTAAACTTAAATGAACAATTAAGGTATCGTTGATGTGTTCTCCATATGTAAGAATATTTATTCTGCTTAGAACTTGTAATAAAGGTAACATTTAATTAGTTTTAGATATGTGAACATCAAAGAAATCAAAAAGTGTGTGTGTTTATGTGTTTGAGGGGGGCGCGGGGAACACCACTGATAGCCTGTAATTAATTATTTCAGAAAATGTCTAACTACAACCTATTGACAAGAAAATCATGAAAGAAAAAAAAGCAGTAAAACTGAACTTCCAGTAATTAATTATTTTAGAAAATGTGAATATGAAAGAAAAAATTTGTGTGTGTGTGTGTGTGTGTGTGTGTGTGTGTGTGTGTGTGTGTGTGTGTGTGTGTGTGTGTGTGTGTGTGTGTGTGTGTGTGTGTGTGTGTGTGTGTGTGTGTGTGTGTGTGTGTGTGTGTGTGTTTGATGGGGGGGGTAAGGGGAACATCACTGATATCCAGTTATTATTTTAGAAAATGTGAACATGAAAGAAAAAAAATTGTGTGTGTGAATTTGATGGGCAGGATAAGGGGGGGGATATCATTGATATCCTCCCTAATTATTTTAGAAAATGTCTACTGGTATATTAATAAATATTTTCCCATAGTTGCACAGTCGAGCCAAAGATCCCAATACTTGACCAAATATCCTCCCAGAATTTTAATCTCTAATCATTACCCATAATGCCACATACTGACAAAAAATTTCATCTCATGTCAATGACAAACACAACCACATCCCAGAATTCCATGCTCTGACCATTAACCATAAGTCCACACTAGAACCAAACACATGTGACATCACTTCTCTAATTCTTATCTTATCTACAAATGCACTGTGATCTAAGGTAGTGTCAGATTATCACTTTCTGTCATGCTGGACTTGCCGATATTCATTTGCATTTGTCACTGCAAGTAACAAGTGAATCTGACACTGCTCGTTGAGCAGTGTCGCTACAGATAAATTGTATGCATGCACGCATTATTTCTGTGAGATACGAAACTTTTATTATTGGTGTGTGTGTTCATGGTGAGGGTGAAATATTTTTGGTTAATTTTATTTTATTCTGTTAAAATAACATATCTAGGGACACTGCTCGATGAGCAGTGTCAGATTCACTTGTTACATGCAGTGAAAAGTGCAAACGAATATCGGCGAGTCTAGTCAGAACTGACCAAACGTGATAATTCTGACACTGCGTTAGATCGCAGTGCATTTGTTTGGTGTACGTTAATTGAGAAAATATAATTCTTTTCATATTTTCAACAGCGTCATAATTCAGCTTTGTATTGTCAGAATTCCATACTCTAACCATCACCCAGAATTCCATACTCAAACAATTACCCAGAATTTCGTATGTGAACATAAACACACAATGTGATGTTACAGACAGATGGGTCCCCCAGGGAAATTTCAAGCATTCCATACTCGATCTTATCTCTAACCATCACCCACGATTCCATACATGAACAATTACCCAGAATTCCATATGCAAATCAAAACACACAATGTGATGTCACAAACAGATGCGTTCCCCAGGGAAATTCCAAGGATTCCATACTCGATCTTATCTCTAACCATCACCTACAATTCCATATGTGAACCATTACCCAGAATGCCATATGCGAACAATTACCCACAATTCCATACACGAACCAAAACACATAACATAGCATCACTAATAGATGTTCCCCCAGGGAAATTCCAAACATTCCATACTCATGACGTCACGATTCTTTATCTTATCTTGATCTGGATCATAGTGCCTCCCATACTACTGGCCAATATTAGTGACACACACACACACACACACACACACACACACACACACACACACACACACACACACACACACACACACACACACACACAAAGGACAAGACCAAGACTACAATATAGGTTTCATTCAGGCTGTTTAAGAAGAGACTTTACAATCCAATGTAATTAAAGCAAAAATTCAGAACATGGCTAATGAGTCAATGCAGTGCACAACATCTAATAATTGCCTGTTTGCAGAAAAATTGCTACAGGCACTGATCACAAATACCTCTATGATCATTTGATGTGGCTAAGATAATTCATTGGTATTTAAGATAATTCATTGCAAAAAGAAATACTGTTTTATTACCTGGTAGCAACATGAAATCTCTGAAGAAGTTGAAAAAAAACCAACAATATATATATATATATATATATATATCTGTCAGATCACAATCAGTGACCCAAAGGATCATTAAACTCAGCGGCGGTTCACACTCAGCGATAGACCCCCCTTCCACAGAGAAAAATCCTCATTGGTGGCTCTGACTAATGGCAGACACCCTACCACTGAGAACCACTTCAGCTTCTTCCCACATTTTGTTTTATGTGGTAGTGAATCAGTGATGGCCCATACATAAGCACTGCGACACTGCAGCACCCACAAGGAAAAAAATGAAAAAATTAAATTTTGTTCGTGTTTATAAATAATAACAATGCTTACAACATCATATAAATGCAGTACAACATGTTAAAGGCTACAGCTTATGTTTCGACAGTGATTGAATAGTTAATAATAGGAATTATTCGATTAACGCTTTAGATTACGAAACAAATGAATTTTAGTGTCGGAATTATCACGTTCCGTCACGCTAGACTCGCCGATATTCGTTTACACTTGTTACTGCACGTAACAAGTGAATCTGACACTGCTCGTTGAGCAGTGTTGCTACAGATAAATTGTATGCTTACGCGCCTTATTTCTGTGAGATACGAAACTTTTATTATTGGTGTTTGTTCGTAGTGAAGGCGAAATATTTTTGGCAAATCTTATTTTATTCTGTTAAACATAACATATGATTATTTAGTATAGATATACAAAGCTGAATTATGACGAGTGTCACTGTTGAAAATATGAAAGGAATTATATTTTCTCAATGATCGTTACAAGAAACAAATGCACTGCGATCTAATGCAGTGTCGGAATGTCGAAACCGACACTGGTCATTGAGGAGTGTCGCTACAGATATATTGTAGCTTGCGCACGTTATTTCTGTGTACGAAACTTTTATTATTGGTGTGTATTCATAGTGAGAGTGAAATATTTTTAATAAAGCAATTTTTGTAAATATGTAAATTTACTTATTAATAAATTGGTTACTGATTAGGTAAAAATGAATTATTTTTCTTATTCTGTGGCCTCACGCAGAGACAGGCAGAAATCTTCCCCCAAGCAGAGCCGCTCATATCTCAGCACGGTGACCACTTCAACGCTAAAGAGTATCAGTGGGAACCAGACCCAGAAGCGATATGCAGCATCTCCCCCCCCCCAGACTTAAAACTTTCACCGGCCACCACTGGAAAGAGTATCTCCAAAAACTTGTGCAATCCCCAAGATCATAAATGAGTGACCTGAAGGATCATTCAACTCATTAGTGGGTTCTACTCAGCGACAGGCTCACCCTGTCACCGAGCAGAGCCCTCACAATGGTGGTTCTGCACAATGGCAGGCTCATCCTACCACCCAGAAGAGTTGCTCATAATCCCAGGGAAAAGCATTCACAAGACCACTTCAGTAGACTTCCCACTATATAACTAAAAGGGAATTGTCTAAATACTCAGGCAATCCTCTAGATCACTCTTATATCACCGAGTGACTGAAAGGATAATTTAACTCAGAGGCTTCCACTCAGTGACGGGCTATTACCCGTCACTGACAGGAATCCTCAGTGGTGGTTCTGCCCAATGGCAGGCTCACCCACCACAAAGCAGAGCCATAAACTGAACGGTGGCTCCACTCAGAGACAGGCATAAACCCGCCACTGAGCAGAGCCGTTCATATCTCAGTGGAAGCAACCACTTCAGTGCACTGTATAAGTAAAGTGCTTACTCTAAACTCAGCAAGTGTGAGCGACCCCAAGGATCATTTTACATAGCGGCAGTTCCACTCAGTGTCAGGCCCACTCTCCCACAGAGAGGGAACCCTCAGCGGTGGCTTGGCCTAATGGCCGGACTCACCTCAACCACCGAACAGAGCCATAATCTCAGCTGTGGCCTCACGCAGAGACAGGCAGAAATCTTCCCCCAAGCAGAGCCGCTCATATCTCAGCACGGCGACCACTTCAACGCTAAAGCGTATCAGTGGGAGCCAGACCCAGAAGTGATATCAAGATTGAGGTAATGCAAAAGTCGTATTACCCATATACAAGTAGTCAAAAGGTCACATCTGATTATTAAAATAATTCGGATAAGAGATAGATGTTGAATGTTTTTTTTTTGTATTTTTTATTTGGTTATACTATAAATTAAAGATGCCAAGAAATTATATTCTTGTATATGCTTATATGTTTATAGTATAAGCAAATAAAAACTTCATAACATATATATATATATATACAGTATATATATGTTAGATACCAAGAAATTTTATAAACTTGGTTTTAATCCTTTCATCCCAAGTATGCAAACAAGCAAGTAAGCTAAGTATGCGCCTGGAGGCCAGTTATGGATTAAACAAACAGATAGATTACTATAAAGGGGACTGGAAAGTAATCAATTATTTTTAATAGGTCATTTTTAGCCGATTATTTTTTTTCTTAAATAACGCATAAATTATTAAATTTCATTTTTATTTAAATATTAGCATTACTTTTCTATTTACAAAATCTTTTTTTTTTTAATTTTAGATTACTTTTTTTAATATGGCGGACTTTACAGTTAAAGAGCATCATTTACCTCATTGTGTGGTGTTTTTGTTTCACCAAGGAAAGAATGCTACCGAGGCTACCAAAATCACTTGATCAACTTATGGAGACGTACTGAAGGTTAACAAACGTCAGCGATGGTTTAGGAGATTTGCAGAAAAAAAATTTGGATCTCTCTGATCGTCCTCGATCTGGAAGACCTCCTACTCTAGATGACGATGCTCTTAAGACGCTCGTAAATCAGATCCAAAACAAACCATACAAGAATTAGCAGAGAAACTTAATTCATCATGGTCAATTGTCCAAGAACACTTACATAAGAGTGGAAAGGTTCTTAAACAGGGTGTATGGGTACCGCACACACTCTGTATGCGGTACCCATACACCCTGTCAGAAAACAATAAAGCACAGAGACGGGCGATTTGCAATTCATTGTTGACCAGACAACAAAATTACCCTTTTTTGGAACGAGTCGTAACTGGTGACGAAAAATGGGTGCTGTATAAGAATAATAAACTCAAAAAACAGTGGCTTTCTCCAAATCAAACTCCAATTCCAATACCTAAAGATGGACTTCATCCACAAAAGGTTCTGTTGTGGTTTGGTGGGATATTCATGAAATTATTCATTACGAACTCATGGAACAAGGTAAGACTGTCACAGCAGCCATCTACTGTGAACAATTAGAGCGACTACATCAAGGATTGTTAATCAAACGTCTTGAGTTTGTCAATCGAAAAGGGGTAATTTTGCAGCAAGATAATGCAAAACCACATTCTGCAAGAATGACTCAGAAAAAATTAGGCAGTTAGGACGAGAACTTCTACCACATCCTCCATATTCGCTGGATATTGCCCCTAGTGACTATCACTTATTCAGGTCCTTAGAACACAGCATAAGAAATGAAACCTTCCGTTCGCAAGATGATGTCCAAAGGAGTTTGATATAATTTTTTGCCTCCAGAGAAAAAACTTTTTTCAAAAAAGGAATTCTAAACTTGGTAGATCGTTGGAATAAGGTTATAATTGACGATGGCGATTATAGAAATGAATAATGTTAATTTGTTCTTTAATAAAATTTATATTAAAAATGTAGTTCAAAAAATTGATTACTTTCCGGTCCCTCTTATACTAATACAATTTTATACTATTAATAATAATGAATCTATCTATTCTGGAAAGACAAACTAGAAATAGTATATGGACGCACGTTTTGAAAAAAAAAAGTTAATAATTTATATTCTTTTATTAATATGTTTGTTTTGTGTATTATGTTTTAGACATCATTTTGATAAAGCAATAATATTTTAACTTTGTTTCAAAATAAATATATAAAATAAAACCAACAGATAAAGTAAAAATATATGAAACAAATTAAAAAAAAAAATGATATTTTAACAATTCTCAAGAGAACTGAGTTATAGACTATAGCAAACAAGAAAGTTTTGGGACCACCACCATTGGGAATCTGAGCAGTTGTTTTCTGTTCCACCCTTTTCAATTTGAAATAAAATCGTTTCCATTGTATAACAAGACTGTCCTCCTACACCACAGTTATTATTCTTAACCGTAAGCTAATGATTCAGCAAAACTAAAATAGTAATAAAATTCATTGACAACACACACGTGCTGTTACACAATAAACCGGATATCCTCCCTGTGACAAAGCGGGAAGGTCAGAATTTCCACTCTATAAATGACATCCTACAGCATCCACCATATCAACAAATCTTCAATTAATATCGAAAGTTCTTAAAGCAATAAAAATGTAATAGAAAAATGCTGTAATGACAAAGAAGTAGAATCCTCCTTCATTGTCATTACAGCAACAAGTTTTAGACAAGAAATATGTAAATACATATGTTGTTCGTAATTGTAACTTATAATGAGATCGACATTAAGTTATTTTTGCATGAATAATATTGAACTTAGCCATCGGCAGAACACTCAAAATATCTACCTTTAAATTACAACAGTTTTATCTTTGCGATGAAATGTTAAATTGATATTAGGAAAACAATAAATGTATTTAATTATATCGAAACTTCGCTGTCGGTTATTGTCTTCTGTTATCTGAACCGAGAGGATAAAAAAAAAAAAAAAAAAAGAGTTTTGAAATCTAATTGTTTACAAATATAAATTTTATCACTTTATTTATATGAATAATTACATTGGAAGTTTATTATTAGTACTTGACACCTCCAAGGAGTACAAGGATTCATCGCGGGAGGGCGCTACATAGAATTTCTACTGGTAAATTCCACAGTAGTAATTTTTATAACAAAGAATATGAATAAAACACACTTGTCTTTGTGTAGAAAACTGCAAAGAATACTCAGTATCCATTTTTCGTACATTTACTGATAACAACAGAATAATATTCTAAGTTCAAATTACCAAACAGTTGCTGAAACATTAAAAAAAAAATTAGACTTTAATCAGACTTTAAATCATTTGAATCCAGTTGCATTTCATACGTTTCAGTAAAGTATCTCGTTCCACTGCTGCAAAATGTTATCCATACTAATAAGCACTTCGTCATCCTACTTTTAATCACTGCTATTTCGATTTCCGCTTCCTGTTATGCCTTCAAATCATTTTATACTCTCCATTACGTGTCCCTATATCTTTACATCGGTCTTCTAAACCATTTCGTCTCATCCACTTACTCGTTTCAGATCCTAATCCTAACTAATATTATTGTGTGAGTTCTTCGGTCTGAGTTGTAAAATTTAAAACCCGAGTTTCTTCCGGAAGGGGGGGGGGAAACCCTATTTGCCTTTGTCAGAGAACGATAAACTCTTAAATTGTTTATTTTTGAACTTAAGTATATTTCTTTTCATTATTTAGTGTCAAGAACGCTTCTTCGAGGCTATGCAAGTGTCTCTTTATAAGAATTTATAAAGATAAAAGCATTTAGCTTTTCATTTACTGAAGACACCAAACTGTCTATGATTGCTTCTCTTATTATCCTTCACTCCAAACAGGAATGAAAACATTCAACTTTAATGAACAGACAAGCCGACAAACGTTAGAGTAAAGTAGCGTAGAGCTGTCATGTGCGTCAGCTGGGTGTTGCCTAACAAATTTCAAGAAAACAGTTTCCTGGTAACGAATTAATTAAAACGAGGTTCAGGCGCGCGCGCACGCACGCACACACACACACACACACACACACACACACACACACACACACACACACACACACACACACACACACACACACACACACACACACACACAAGGATGAGCAAGTTAGTTGACACAAGCGGTGCATTGTTTAGACATGTTTTGGAAGTCAGAATCTCCAGAAGCATTCAAAGGAAAACATAAAAGAATTGATTTCAATCCAAATAAAAGTAGAACATTTCAGTGTTGTTGTTGTTTTTTAATATTAATACATTGCAAAATATCATTTGCAATATAATAATAAATTATACTACAGAATCATTATTAGTCAGTTTGCAGCTTTTACAATCCCTCGAATCACAGCGCATCCCTCTCTTCAAATTCTAAAAGATCTTACTGCCTGTGTGTGTGTGTGTGTGTGGATGGGTGGGTGGTAACAACATAACATCCGGTATAAGCAAAAATATTGCTTGCTTCTGTACTCCTAGTTTAATCGGGGCCTTTTAACTGGAATATCGTTTCATTTTCATCCTTTTACTGCGAGGGATTTTAATTTCAGTGGGCTCTTCTTTCATTTACTGATGAATGTAGCCAATGGATGTCATTTTAAGTGGATTTATTCTTCTTTTCATTGCTTATACATCGAAGATCAGAAATCTCCAAAGAGAGAAATTGTGGTGATTATTTTTCTTTTTCCCTTTTTTATTTTAATTTTATTCTCTTATTTTTTGAGTCCTACAAACTTAAATATTTTCTTTTTCCTTTTTTTTTTTTTTTGTAAAGTATATTGCAATGAGAATTTATTCTTTTAATCTCCCCGCTCTCTCTCTCTCTCTCTCTCTTTCTGACTTCCTATTTCTTCTGCTCATTTGCTACGTTACCGTGAACGACTAAGGCAGACTGGGATAAGCATTGATGCTAAACATTAACTTTATGCATTTCGCTTTTTTTTTTTTTTTTTTGGCATTTTTTGCTCACGATGTTTGTATGATGCTTGTTCGTTATCCATCAGTATAATGTATATCTGTTGTTTCTGAAAAATCAGAATGTATATCGTTTGTATATTATGCACATGATTAATAAACATCCTCGTGAACGCGGTGAAAGAAATCGGGGTTACTACCGAAAGGTCAGCAATAATTTCCGAAAAGGACAGTTTATCGTTAAAAATCCTTGGGGGGGGGGCGCTAGATTTCAGTTAAATATGCTGCTATGTATATAACTTTTTAAATTGAAAATAAAAATTAAGCGTTTGAAAAAACATCATTGAAATGATATGCGTTTCCACAATCACCTCCCCACTTAGTATTCATCTCATTAGTATATTATTCATTATTTTGTTGCATCAGTTACTTCTCCTTGATTCTAATTCTGCTGGCTCTTGCTACAGCGGAAAAAAATAATCTACTATACTCGATTCTTTTAAGCACCTTATCTCTTTAGAAGTATTAAAAATTAACCTATATGCCTAGTAAATTAAGGTGCATGTCGGGAAATAGTGTTTGTGCATCCTTGTAATTTCGTTTCTGGTATCATAATGCTAGACCACTAGAAGAATAACTCTTACAGATTCGATGCTGGCGTCGACTGATTTTTTCCCCCGAGGTCTTTTCACTTGGTTGTTTCAAAGATAGATAAACAGAGTTCATCCCGGACAATCTGTTTTTTAACCTTATATCTGAAGGATAAATAATGCTAAGAATTCACACTGGTTTACGATCACGAAATGGCTGCAGTTACCTTCCTTACTCTCTCCCCGATGAATTGAAAATCATTGATAATCATGAGTTCAACTACTGGTGACAGCCAACTGTGCCAACCAAATGCCTTCCAGTTTCGAAGTGTCAGTTAGAGCTAAAAGATTCGCCAACTCTCTTTAGGAAATAAAAAAGGATTTGGATGATTTATTTACGCCTGTTTACCCCTCCCCTTAAAAGTCATGAAAGAAATTAAAACAAATTAACGTAATTTGTTTTTAATTTCTTTCATGACTTTTAAGCTATCAGTCTTCAAGCATTCGGAATAGATATTTTGTTGTATAGATATTCTTTATTAAGTTGTAGCTGAAGAAATAAACCTTCAGATTATTTATAAGAAAATGAAACATCTTTATATTTTCAACATTAAAAGAAATTTTGTCGATGCAAAGGCTTTTGTCTCCAAAATCTTTGGACAATCCATCTGTGGTTTGCAAAGATTTTTGCTAAGTTTGATCATTCTCATATATTAAGTAATATTATTTTAACAGAACTTATATTTTTCTGGAAGAAAATCAAATTACAAGAATTACCATTTTTATCATTCCAATGCATGAAGAGCACTAGAGGCATCTTTTACTATTATTATGTGGAAACAAGCCTCAGTGTTCTTACGGAATGAACAATTTCATTGAAAGTAAGAAGAATGTCCAGTAGATGGCGCCACATATTAGCACATTCAGAATATACCGAAAATTTTATCATGACAATTATTATACTTGAAGTATCATAATAACTATTTCAAGAATTAATTTTCGTTTCTAAGAAAGTAAACTGTATATATTTTTCACACATTGCACATTTGCAAAAAAATCATTTAAAAAGTAAGGACACAATTGTAGACATTCATCAAAAAATAATCAAGTTTCCTAACAACATTCATATGTAGTCACACATTGTTTAATTTTCAAAACAATTGAATACAAAACTTGTTTCTTGTACTGCCGATAATTTTGCTTAGCCTAATTTTGAATTTAAACAGCTACAGTGAAACTAAATGGAAAAGGGTCGACAAATTCTAATAGGGAATCTAAATAACTAAATTTCACATTACGTGAAGTATATCACAAATACCAAACTTTATTATTAAATTATATATATATATAATTTAATAATAAAGTTTGGTATAATTTAATAATAAAATTTAATAATATAATAATATTATATTATTATATTATATATTATATTATATATTTTGAATGAGGAAAATGCAAAGACTCACAGAGAAGATGAGGGGATGGTGCAGAACATCAGTAGAATGGAAGTGACGGAGGCCATGAAGAGGATGAGGAATGGAAAAGCGGTGGGCCCCGACAGAATTCCAGTGGAGGCATGGAAGGCACTGGGGGAAGAGGGAATTGACCTGCTGTGGGACCTGTTCATGAAAGTTTGCCAACAGGAAAATATACCCGAGGAATGGAGGGAGAGTACTCTTGTTCCCATCTACAAGGGTAAAGGGGATGCACAAGACTGTAAAAATTACAGAGGAATAAAGTTGATGTCCCACACAATGAAGATCCTAGAAAGGGTTCTTGATGGTAGATTGAGGGAGGAGGTGGAGATTGCAAAGGAACAATTTGGCTTCATGCCTGGTAGATCAACAACAGATGCTATCTTTGGGTTACGACAGATGATGGAAAAATATCGAGAGAAACAAAGGGAGCTACATCTGGTATTTATTGATCTGGAGAAAGCATACGATAGAGTGCCAAGGCAAGAAGTCTGGAGGTGTCTGAGGGAGAAGAAGGTGCCGGAGAAATATGTCAGGTTGGTGCGAGAAATGTACAGAAATGTGAAGACAAGTGTTCGGACCTGTTTGGGACAGATAGAAAGTTTTCAAGTAACAGTTGGCTTGCATCAAGGGTCAGCATTAAGTCCGTTTCTGTTTAATATTGTGATGGAGGTGGTAACAGAGGAGGTGAGAGAAGATGCACCTTGGACAATGTTGTATGCAGATGACATCTTGCTGGTGTAGATTCAAGAGAAGAAGCGGAAACTAAACTGGAAAGATGGAGAAAAGTACTGGAAGAGAGAGGTATGAGACTGAGCAGAAGTAAGACAGAGTATATGTGTTGCGCAGTGGGAGGTGGCCAGGAGACAGATCCTGAGCTGGAAGGAAATGTCATCAGGAAGGTGAGAGACTTTAGATACTTAGGTTCAACAGTGGAAGAAGATGGAGGAGCTGAGAAGGAAGTGGGATGCAGGATACAAGCGGGTTGGAGGTACTGGAGGGAGATGGCTGGAGTGTTATGCGATAAGAGGGTGCCGATCAATCTGAAAGGCAAAATTTATAGGACAGTAGTGAGGTCAGCTATGACATATGCTATAGAAACTGTGGCCCTGAGGAAAAATAACATTAGCAGGATGGAAGTAGCAGAGATGAGAATGCTTAGGTAGATGTGCGGTGTGACCAGAAAGGATCATCTGAGAAATGACTATGTCAGGGGAACAGTGAAAGTTACGAACTTAGGAGCGAAAATACAGGAGGCAAGGTTGAGATGGTTTGGTCATGTGATGAGGAGGGAGGACGAATATGTGGGAAGAAGGATCATGCAGATGAATGTGCAAGCAAGGCGGAAGCGTGGGCGGCCAAAGAGGAGATGGAGGTAGCTGGTAAAAGAAGACTTGAAGATGAAGAACTTGGATGTGGTGACAGCCCAAGACAGGAAGGTGTGGAGGAGACACATAACAAACAGTGACCCCACTTAAGTGGGAGAAGCTGCAGAAGAAGAAGAAGATATATTATATTATATTATATATATATATATATATATATAATAATTTTCTTCTTCAAATGGAGCATTTTTTTCTTCTTCTAATGCGTATAATACAGTATTTTACGCATTAGGCCCAACTAACTCGAAAATACACACACACACACACACACACACACACACACGCGTGTGTGTTAATCAGGACCGTCGCCAGATTAGATCACGCCCCGAGGCAAACAATTAAATATCACCCCTGATGGATTATAAGACAAAAATATAAGAAAATCTCCAGTTGCTATTTTGTTTTTATTACAAGAGAAACATTAATGCAAAACGATTACATACTAATATTAATTAAATGTTTGCTCTACGGGAATATCGCACAATAAAACTGTTTATAAGCTCTTCTTAATTTAAATTATGAGCTATGTCCGCCTCTGTCGATATAGTTTCTAAACCAACCAATCTTTCTTGGGTCATTGCTGTTCGCAAATAATTTTTAATTAGTTTAAGCTTGGAAAATCGTTTTTCTGCACTTGCTACCTTGTTAGCGTAGCGACGGCGCCTACCGCAATATGGCTGAACGAGCGCCCTTATTAAGCAGCGCCATGAGGAAAGCTGCCTCTATGCCAGGGATCGGCAACAGGCGACCCAAACGTGCATTTATGGCGGCCCATGAAAGGTTGATCCTGCTTACATGGCATGTGGTCCGTGTGTTGAATTATTTAAATAATACATTCTATAATATGAATAATAAATTAAAAATAATTTTACACCTATACTTCGTGATATCGTCCTGCAACTTGGCGAAAGTCATTTTGAAATTTTTTTTTTTTTTTGATGAAAGTTTATTTTTCACTTGGTTAGAGTATAATAAATTTAGTTTAATCCTTTATCCAAGTGTGAGCAAACAAAGTTTGCGCCTGAAAGTATCTTCAGGACTGGGGTAAGGTGGTACAACACCAGGACAACTCGTTGCAAAGGTGGCTCCCACTGAAGAGACCTCAATAAAGGTCGAAACTAGTCTGGGTAGTGGCCCTTCCCTTAATGCATAACATTAGACATATCCGCAAGGAGATGTGCTTTGCATTATGGGAGATACTGAGATAGGAATGTTGGTAGCTTGCTCCACCTTTGCAACGAGTTGTCCTGGTGTTGTACCACCTTACCCCAGTCCTGAAGATACTTTCAGGCGCAAACTTTGTTTGCTCACACTTGGATAAAGGACTAAACTAAATTTATTATTGGCGGAAGTCAACCGTGTGAGCCATCATGAATGGGAATAACAATGGCGACTACATCCGAGGACAATAGAGATTATTTTTGAACCCTTTTAATGTCGACATTGATGACCTACCAAACCGACCACTGATGGAAGTTTTGGAATTGCAACACAATGAAACATTAAAGAACGCATTTTCGTTAGAAAATATCCAAAAAATGTATCGATGCTTACCAAAAAATTTGAAGGATTAATCAGTTTAGCAAAGAAGATGACAGTCGCATTTGGAAGCACAGACATTTGCAAACAAGCATTTTCTGCCATGAGTTTTAGAAAAAATAAAATTTCTTCTCGACCTGACTGATGAACTTTGCATGCTTCGATTCGAATTTGCACCTCAGGTTGTAAAGCGGATCTAGATAGTTTGGCTAAGGGAAAACAATCACAAAAGTCACATTAAGCAGGGAGACACAGAGATATTGTGATGCATAAACTATATTACTGTGTTTTTACGTGGTAAAAGATCCTTTGAAACCTTTAGAATTTTTGGACATCCTTAGAGAGCCTCCAGTAACTTAAGTAGTCAGTCCCTACATTATGGTATTTTTGCAAGAAAGTATATATATATATATATATATATATATATATATATATTATTGCGTATTTTATTGCGTAATACTTAACTGTCACTTTCATATTCTTCGAATCTGTTCCTCACTCTACTCACTGATGTCAATCAGAAAGTCTTCTCCTTTATCATACCTCAAGTTTATTATTTTTTCACTAAAATGATTTATGTAGCAATTTGTAATGCAATAGTCCAGTGTTTCTCAATTTGTGGTCCACGACGATGGGACAGGTGGTCCGCAGGCAGGCTAATTAATTAAATAAATATATTTTTTACTTATCCAAACAAAACAAATTAAAATTGAATAAGTAAGTAAAAATTATTCAAATGAAATGGAGACTTAAAAAAAAATCCAACAAATAGCGTCAGAATGTTCAAAGTCAGAAGCAAAAAACTAAATCTTGTTCACTTCACCCCCTCTTTTATTATTCGTCATTCTTCACCCCGTCTTTTATTATTCGACAAAATGACGAATAATGAAATAGGAGTGAAGTGACCAACAATATAGTTTGATTGCCATAGACAGCACGGCAAGATTTCTTAAACGCCAAAAAAGTGCCGTCCGGAGCGACCCCCCCCCCCCCCAGCTACGCCTCTGAAACTTAGTGGCCCGTAGAATTATTTACCGGTCCTTGGGCTTAGAAAGGTTGAGAAACGCTGCAATAGTATATCAAGAAATAAAATCTTGTTGTTCGTCTCCTTAAACGAACTATCCGTTTGTTTATTTTATTTTTTCTTTTGTTTTTCTTTTTTAATGATTAGGCTACTTATACGAAATATATCCCTAAACAAAATCCGTGTTCCCTTGAATTAGTGAAGTCATTTATCCTTCCATCGCGAGATGAATTACTTCAGTAATTCATCGCGAACGGTTTTGGATTGGATAACCGTGGATGTTTTCGAAATCTCATAGGTCGATTACCTACGATTTCGAGGATGTTCGGAAGCCTCACGTCAGTTGGCCATGCTATTCGGCAGATATCTTTCATAAACTGAATCATTAGCGTACTTACGTTGACATTTTGCAAGAGTTTAATGCATTTCCTCATCTACTGTGTCTCCAGAATGAAGTGTTATATCATTTCGTCCAAACAAGAGATACTCATGGAGTTGAAGAATTCATCTACCGCTTCTGAAGTGAATTTACTGATATCTGCATTTGCCGAAACTGTTCTTCGACGATAAAAAAATTGGCGTAATTTAATGTAATCACAAGTTGAATGTACTTTCATGTGTATTTATGCTTATTGATTTTATATAAATATTGCGTGTCATTTCACCATATAAATTATATTATTGGATATGAATAATTTTAAAGGAAATAACGAATGATAAATGGTGTTCGAACTGTTTTAAATCTTTAGGCTCACGTCACAGTACGTACTAACAATTCACGTGGAATACTTTTTAATTTAAAAATTGTTATTTCAGTGTTAATCGCAGAATTGTTCTGGTATTAAAACTATTCTTAAAATACAGATAATAATTTTGATTAAGTGTACATTTTAAGAAATGTTTTCTCATTTAGCGCATCGGTTCCCAACCGGTGGTACGCGTACCCTCGGAGGTACGTACTGGGCCGTTCAGGAGTACACGACAATTGATCAGCAATGGCGGAAAAACAAGTCAAGTAAACAAAATGCAAAACATTAGTTATGCAACCATAAATGTTAAGTTTGAATCACCGCTAATGGAGACACTTCAAAACTAGCTCACATCAGCGATCTCACCAACAATGTTTCAATCGGCTCGTGATCTGTATACCAATTATCACCGACGTTTCAGATAACACAAATAAATATTATTAATAATAAATCAAAAGTTTGTTAAATACTTGATCATCATTATCAATAACAGCTTTTTTAAAAACAAAAGGTACAATTTATAGAAATGGTTTAAAAGGGATACACAAGTGTAAAAAGATTGGGAACCACTGATTTAGACGAATATTGTTTGACCGCTATTAATGTCATATGTTATCGAGAGATGGCGCCTTGGTACCAAAAGCTAAAACTCGTAATTTGTCAAGTTAGGTTTGCGTATTCTTAATAAACGATGTTATTTAATTATTTCGAGGGAAATTTGAGACATCTTTGCCAGGTATTCGTAAGAAAGTATTCATCTTGTAGAAAAAATTGTATTCGACTCCAGGCAGTGTTACTGGACTTTTATCAAAAGATGATGAATTTCGAGTTCGGTGGCGCAATAGCAGGACGCATTTCTCCAGAGAGTAAGGGTCCCCCAAGCATTCAGGGCCAGGGTGAAGCTCTGAAGGGACTCATTGACAATTTGTTGAGAGAGGAGTAAGAAAAACGATATTTTCATCTCCTGGGGAATTCCCATGGCTTCATTCTATTCAACACACTTATTGTTCGTTTTTTTTTTTTTTTTCAGCGTTTTTTTTTCAGCATGCAGTGGGTAGATGAGTAGATGAAGACAATCATTAAGAGTCACCGGGTAATTCAGGTAACCCATTCTTCTATTCCTGAATACAAGAAATTCTAATTGAAACAAAAATGTCGAATTAGGTGGGGTTGTTTAGAATTACAGAAGCAGTTTAAGGCTACGAGACTTTTATATTTGGTTGGTTAACTACGTATGTTCTTCTGACCAGTTTACTTATGAAGATGAAAAACTCAAGTTTCTGGAAAAAAAAAACAAAAAAACTTCTAAATCCGCATGAGAATGGAATTTCAGAAGTCTAGATTTTGTAATGATTCTACTCGTCCTAGAAGAAATCGGAAAATGTCCTCCATTCCAAAGGCATCGTCGTTTGCCAACGGAGCTATAAAGGCTTCAAAGTCGTAGAAGCACCGAAATGTGTACCACAATTATTTAATTCCTGTTTACAATTTCCCTCTAATATATCCCGTTATGTGTTGGGACACCAATATTGTCGGATCACAAATAAATAATATTTCACTCTTCTAAGGCACTTCCAACCGCATCAGTCCACTTACATCTTGGTCTTCTTGTGGGTGTCTTCCTGTCATCCTAACACACTCGTGTTTTTAAACTTTCCTCTCCCATTTTTTTTCTTCTTCTATGGTCTAGACTTTTGTCAACCGTTTTATTTCTAACCCAGCTTTCCGAACCATAAGGTAAAATCGATTTCAACACGGTCTTGTATACTTTAGTGCTTTGACTAATTTCTTTCTTATTTCGTATAAATTGATTTGCTATCTTTAGTCAAAACTAAAGAGTTCAAATGTTTTTATAATCGAAACGGTTTCCTATTAAATACGCAGCTAATGTTTTCAGTGTTCCTCCTATTTTCATATTCTTTATCTGTTTATTGTTAATTTTCATACAAAATTTCTTTTAGCTGTTTTTCAGTTTAATAGAGAAATCGTTCAGATTCGTGTCGCATTAAAATAAATAGTTGAGATTAGTATCTCCAATTTTGATATCGAGTTTAATGCCACTTTCTTTCATTACGCGATCCATGCTGATAATGAATAACAGTGGAGAGTGTTGGTATCCTTCTCTTACACCTGCTTTTACAAGTCTTCCTGTATCTCCTTCAATCCAAACTGCTAACTTCCATCCCAAATATTAGACAATGCATTGCTCGATGTAATGTCCCATTTACTCCATATAATTTATAACATTTTGAACAGCTTTTCTATTGGCCTTGTCACATGCCCATTTTCGATCCACAAGACTTAAATATCCTTGTTATATTTCATGATTTCTCAAATGTTATTCAAGTGAAAATTTCTTTCTGACAATCTCGATTTGGGCTAACCTTAGCTTCTTTAAATTTCTCTTCGACAATTTTTCTTTATCTTCTTCTCAAGTATCCTCACATAAATATTTCTTCGAATACTCAGAAAGGAAATTCTCTTAATTCTCATATTTGATGAGATATTTGATGAGAGCGTTACTTCAATTATTTGGAATTCTACTTTCAAATCTTTCCTTCTGAATTCTGCCACTGTAAAAACTCCACACCTCCACGTTTGAGCATTTCTGGTCGAATACCATCTACTCTAGCAGCTTTTTTTTTTCACATTTTCAACATTTGAACATTTGATAGCTTTTTTCTACCACAAGTATTGGTAATATTTTTAATAAAATTTCCCTATACAATTCACGATGCTCATTATGTACTACCTTTTCTGTTACTGTCTAGTTTGACCTATGACCATTGTTCGAATATCGGAAGAGCGGTGGTCTGACTTTCTTGGTTCACAGAAAAGGTCAGTAGGATGGTTTATACTCACTGAATATAAACGTGCATAAATTGGATAAGAAAAACGCCAACACTATCAACTGTTCACTTAGGAAGTGTAGAAATTGTTTAATTTAGAAATCTTTAAAAATGATTACTTCAGACATCTAAATTATCTTCAGTTTCGTGTCACCTTTATCATCTCCGATTGCTTTTACAGCACTTTTCCTCCATTTGTGAGATTTTTCAATAGCCTCCAGAATATTTTTCCACCTTCCTGATATTTATTTGCAATGTTCTTACCAAAGTCTTTCCATGACTTTCCATAGTTAATTTTACACAATACTTTGTTTTCTTACATTTTTCTCTGTATTCTCTCTGAACTCCTGTTAAAAGCTATTCATATTCATATTAGTTAGAAACTTTTCATAAATTTTGTTTTCCTTGATTGTCTTTTAACTTCCTGGGTACACCCTGGAGTTCTGATTTTCCCATTCTTGCAGATAACTTTACGACATGCCTCAGTGGCCGAATGAATCATTGTTTTCTTCAGTGTGTCTGACATTGAATCTCCAAGGTTTACTTCTTGTTTTCAAACTTTCATTTTTTCTTCAATGATGTTTGTGTATTTCAGGATCTACAGTTCACCTCTGAAAGCTGTTCAACCTTGACTCATGTCAACACTTTCTTGCACACCCTTCTTTTCGATATGAAATTCAATTTTATCCTACTCGTAACTAGATAGTGATCGCTTCCTGTTTCAAATCCTCTTTACCCTCTGGTGTCCTGCACCAAGGAGAAAACATCACTATCAACGATAACACAGTCAATGAGACTTTTTCTTATTCTTTGCTTCCTTCCACGTGAATTTGTGCCCATTTTTATGTTGGAACATGGTGTTAATAAGAACTATTTCATGTCCTGAGTAAAAATCTAGTAGGTGCTTACCATTATTAAGTTTGTTCTCTTCTCCAAATTTTTCCCAAACTTTTCTATATGTTTAGAATTTATTTTGTAGTCTACTGTATGTCCAGCATTTCTTTTTTCTTTATGCGAGCCTTTTCTGATGATTCGGAAAATTCATCCACTTCTTGCTTAGTACTTTCTGTGAGACCATGGGCACAAATAAGTCTAATTTTTCAGTTCGCCATTTTGATTATTCTCAACATTACTCTTCTTGATATTGTGTGTAATTCAAGATTATTCTCGTGTTTAGTGTTAAGTACTACATCTACTCCTTCCCTTCCAGATCGTTATTGTCTAAATGTAACAATTGTGTTTGCTATTTCAAAGAATTTCGTTCGTTTTTTTCTTCTTTTATGGTGACACGAATTATGTCGGCCTGGTACTTCTCTAATTCTGCAAGTCTCGTTTCTTTTCCATCGGTACGTCCATGGAAGCCAATCTTGCATTCTTCTAATGTGTTCGCTGGGTGAAAACGTTCAGAGCCGTATATAACCGGGCGAAACCTCAGCCAGAATGAATTCCATCATGTGTATTTCTAGTTTAACCTGATAGAGAGTACAGTTTGGTTGGCTAAGTCCCAAACTGCCAGCCCATCCTCGCGGAGCAGCCTGCTAATATTAAGGTCATCACAAGAAGGGGATGATTGACATTCTGTCAGAAGTCTTTGAAGGAATGCAGTCATATTAGCGCCTCCGTAGTGCAATTGGAAGAACGACGGTACATTGAGCCCCCTTCGATTGGGAAAGGCCTAAGTTCGATTCTCGTCGCGACGGGAGGAATCTTTATCTGGACAATTTCAATCGAAGGTCAGTTAGCAGATCTCATACGGAGGTAGCAGGGTTTTTTCTCCAGGAAACTCGGGTTTTTCATCCCGCATACAGACAAATCGGCCCTTCAGAACACACGCAATTCACAGACAAAAAACACTAGTTGTGGTGGTGGTAGTGGAGGTAGATGGTGTTGATGGAGATGATTCGTAGTAGAGGCCCGGTGTAGTGGTTGAGACAGTTGCAGGTGTCCTCCCGCGATGAGTCTTCGGACTCCTTGGAGGTGTCACGAATAATAATAATCTCCTCTATCCTTAAAAGATTATGTGAACATCTCATTTGAGTTAGATAGGTCTGAACCTTAAGCAACATTATTATTATTATTATTACTATACAATTCACAATGCTCATTATGTACTACCTTTTCTGTTACTGTCTAGTTTGACATGTGACCGTTGTTCGAATATCGGAAGAGCGGTGGTCTGACTTTCTTTGTTCACAGAAAAGGTCAGTAGGATGGTTTATACCCACCGAATATAAAGCTGCATAAATTGGATAAGAAAAACGCCAACACCATCAACTGTTCGCTTAGGAAGTGCAGAAATTCCAAATTAATATTTCAATATATTGGCTTGTTTCCTGATGGCAACGTTTCTTGTGCAATAATGCTGAATGATCAGCAGAACGACCATTATAGGTTTACCTGTAGTCGCCAACTATACAGTCATTTTTCGGAACATTTTTCAACAGGTTTGCCCATTTAGTCGGTGTTTGGTGAAGGTAAGTAAGTTTTTCTTTCCGAAAAATGCGATTTTTAAGCAGGAACTAAGAACAATTGACGTAGAACCGTGCTGAACTATAGGATTACAAATGAACAATAAATGTGTGTCATATTCTCTCTCTCATCTATTTTAAAATCGTAGCTAGCCATGAACTTAATTATAGTTGACTAATGGTAGAGACCGTGTGCCAACGAATTCCAAGAAGGGTGTTCTTTAGCAGAAGGTATTCTTCCTACTCCGATTGGCGAATGAAAAGAATGATAAAGCGTTTAGGATCGATTATTAGTATTTGAGAGCGATCGGACATGCAAAAATAAAATAATAAATAAATAAATAAAAGTTGAGTATCGCAAGGATGAATAATTGTTCTGACCGACAACTGCGCGCGCGCGCGTGTGTGTGAAAACAGGCGAAGTTACACACCAGGCACTCTTTTGATCGGATCATTTGCGTGTTTGCTAATTTTCTCAACACCATGGATCCAGAAAAGAAAATGCGATGCAGGTGAATCCAGTAATGTTCAAAAGCAGCTTATGAAAATCAGAGCTATACCAGGCAGCCTTTAAGCAAATGATGATATCGATCAAGGGGCCCCGAAATCAAAAAATTACCTTTTAATTAGTTGAGAGAGAGACGGACTCGATAGTGTACGCGTATAAATCCAACATGACTTCTCAGTGTCTTTATTATTATTATTAGTTTAGAAGTGTGCACACACACACACACTCACCCCAAATACTCGAACACCAAAGTAAAAGCACGGATAAAATAGGATAACATGAATAAATTTCACTATCTTGTAGGAAAAGGGGAACAAAAGGCAAAACAAAACTGTGGTTAGCTTGATGGGCTGCATCTTCCTTTGGCACTTGCCATTTCAAAGACGTTAGGCAAAGTAAATACAAAGTAACACTGCAGGCGAGCTTACGATACTAACTTCTGTGATAACAGCATTGCTTAATAAATCGAATGCAATAGAATTAGTCCAAGATTACGTTCAAGGTGTGATTAATATTCCAAGAGAATTTTTAAACTCACCAAAACAATTCTACTGCAACTATTGCTTAGCAGCGAAAATACTTGAGATTGTGACGTCAAGTGATAATAATTATTTGTACATTTTTAATGAGATATAAATTCGTTGGTACTTTTACGATAGACGCGAAGTTAACAAGTGGCTGTGATCTTGTGAACACGCGCTAGAAACAACAGATTTTTCATGTAATTGATTCTCTGGAGGTTTGGATTATTGGCTCCTAGTACAAACGTGGCGATCAAGAGTTTCATTTCCTTTCTACTCCCCATTCAAAATTCGAAGGGGGGGGGGTGGTTAGACTTCAATTTCGGAAGAGTGATTGACAAAGATCAGGAAGCTGATCAAAATACATAAAGAGGATTGGGCAATAATTATTTGTCTATTCTTTAACACATTTCTTGTATTTATATAACTCGAAAAAGCATATAGGTTTTTTTTTCTATTTATTTGAAATATCGTTATTTTACTTAGATTTTTTTTTAGTGTAAGAGCGATCGTCCTCCTCTCTACAGAACCGTCACGGACCTTCCCTAACATTATCTTTAAAAGTATGATTTAATTTTGAGGTAATATTAGCATAACCTCAGAAATCAAACTTCTGTCGCCTTATAAAGATCGAGTTACACGCATTCCCATTGCTGACAGAATGATTCAAACTAAATAAGTATTTGAAGTTCATTTCTCTGCTAGAGGGGAGGGGTGGGGTCACTCTCTCTTCGTACAGAATAGATTTCAATCCACATGAGGGGAAAAAAAACAACTAAGGACCATACCATTGACGATAGAGAAATGTAACTGTACATGATGTAGACAAGCTAAACACGGTGTTTGGAATGTGCACACCTCTTTTTTTTTTTTTTTTCTACACACACTGGAACATTTCTCCTTCCAAGACTTAATGGCAGGCTTCAACCGCATAATTACACACTCCAATTGTGTACACACATCCCCACTCGAACTGTGCCTTCGAGTGACCGGGTGAAGGTATGTAATACCTCCATCTACTAACCACAAACAGCTTCATGACTCAACCCCCCCCCCCTTATTCTACCGCTCCCCTTTCCTTCTTTTTGCGAACTCAGTGGTTCTGATGTTGTAGTGTAGCACTCAATGCAAGCTGAATTACTGCTCTATCAAGAACTGATCCGTATTTATTACCAGAAAGTAATCTTCGAGAGGCGGGCCATTTGTCAAAGTTCAATTTGCGTTCCCTCAAAGCAGCTTTCAGATGGCTGTAAGGAGTCTCCACCCATTCGGTCCAGGAACGCTGTATATTTCAAGGGCAAGCTCCACGTCACGTTCTCATCTGTGTGTGTGTGTGTGTGCTCGCGCGCGTAATCTCTAATTAATTCATCAGGCAGATGGCTCAGTTAATGCTGTTGGTAAAGGTGTGGGAGAGTGTGAATGAGTTAGTCCGAAGTTCCATTATTGTCGTCACCTCCCCGTCCAGTCACTATTAGCCGGATAGCGCGGCACGAGGTGAATAATGACTTAATAGATTATTTCATCTGTCAGGATGGAGACGTCCCAGGGATTTGCTTCGATAAGGCATCTTGGACCGACTCTTACCGAGATAGCTGGGTGGAGTTTAAAGCAGGGGTCGGGAAGGGGGGGGGAAGAGCTGCGATGAGGATTTTTGTGGGGTGGGACGGGGAAGAGAAGGAAAGGCAGTAATGGGAATGCTCCGGTGAAGTTTGGGGTGAATACGCCTTAGGGGTATGTTAGTGCAACTCCGGCACTGATGAATATTTTAGTTTTAGAAAAATGAAAGACTTTCGAAGGAGAAGTTATTGATGGCGAGAATTAATTAATTAGGAACAAAAGGCGGGGTCCCTTTCGTGATGCCCGGGAGAGGATCGGGTCTGGTACTACACGGTAACCAACCCAACAGCTATGCAAACGCATTTTCATTAAAATAGAGGATGAACGTAACGTAACCAGGTTACAGTTCTTGAATATCCTTTTACCTGTGCACGCACGCACGCACGCACATACACGCGCGTCTATAATATTGATCGAGACGTTTTAATATAATAAGAATCTTGCGTTCATTTACACAAACTAAAGAAATAACTCTGCGTCATCGTGTGTTCTGGATGTATTGTTTTGCTGCGTGACAGTAGGTGGCGCCATCACCACCACCACCACTAATCGACTTGTTACGAATAGTGACGAGGGATCACGTGTCATGTATTTGGAACATTACAGCAACTTATGTTATTATAATAAAACCATCGCCAATGGTTTTTCTTACCCTGCAAGTCTCCCAAATTTTTAATTTTAGATTGACGTAGCAACTCTAAAAATATATGAAAATCTATAAAAGTATTTCAGGTGTGTTTGAAAGAGGTAAGCTTGGTTTTAATAAAATCTTTAAAATATACACACGAGACAGAGATTAGTTAATAAACTGGGCATAACTGTAGCTTACTCCTGGTGTTACAATGTATGTATCGGCAGCACTTTCCATATAACCTTGCATATAACCTCATTGTCTCCACTTCCGAAGCCTAGTTCGAATGCTTTTTGTACTATGGCCGATAGAGCCCAAAGTTATCGGAAATTTTCACTGATCTCCTAAATGCGGGACGTACCATCCTTACCTTGAGACATATTGAAACGCTTTTTTTTTGCTGCCGTCCAAAATAGTGAGACACCCACCCACTATGTATTGGAATGCCGTTATAGCCGGCAAAGTGTCGCCACCTGCCGGTAGAAATATATTGTGGAATATTTATCATAATAAATATCAAATAAAATGCTGGCACAGGCTCTCGATTGACCGTTGTAGATTCTTCAAACTCCAGTGTTCTGAAACGGTCTACTTGTATTTTGAGGATGGATAACTTCGGAATTTGACAGTAGAAGCTTTTCACTCTTGAGTTTTGATATGTTTTATTAAGATAAACAGATTTCTTGAAAGACACTGACAATGCCACGAAGGCTACATAACTAAGAGACTGCGGACTGTATCTTAGGGCATTGAGCTTCATCATGATCGACCGAGTAAGCTGTCATTCGAAGAGATAACTTTCATAATCAAATAGGTCAATCTATTATAAAGCTAATCCTTTAAACAGGTTCCTGACAGAGTGTGGATAACGTTATGTGTAATATTGTGTGTAATGATTGCGCAACGCTATTGCGCAATATTAATTGACGGTCGCGATTGCTATTCGAGAAAGGGTGAGATTAATTTGGTTACCACTCGGTAATGTTTGTATCCAGTTTAGCGGACTGGAATCTCCAATCTCGAGTGCAGTGCTAGCATATTTAGAATCTGATCCATTATTTCAACGCGGTATCTCCATGAGAGGAATTCCACATTTAATATAATTAATATCAAAATTTTGTAAGTAGATTCTTGATTCTTGGCGGGTTTGTCAGTAACGAATAAAAAAATTAAATAAAAAATTACCTTCGCATTAGGTTAAAGGAACGAAGTTAGTATGAAGTAGAATACGACCCAGTAATGGCTGTTTTCATTAATATATTTTTTCGTGCTACAGAAATTTAAATAATGAAGAAATTAGTGGCAATCCTTTTTGTTTGATAGACATGATTAAGTCTATTGGGAATGACGTTTTTATATCGACTTCATAACAAATGAATCTTTGCAGTTTCCACAACATTACTTCGCAAAATTGCTTCAAATATTCATTTTTTAAAAAAACCGGCATAATAAATATTTAAAAAGACTACTTAAATATTTAATGTCGTGTAGATAATTATGTACTGAACAGAAGAAAGGTAATCTATAGGATTTATTGTGAGATCCGAATTTATAATTGGTTATCAAGTACTTCGCCAGCACATCGGAATGCTCATCCAATTGATAGATCCAACTCACTTTTACGTAAATTCGATTTGTTTGTGTGTGTGTCGATCAAGAAAATTATATTATTGTTTTAATAGAGATATTGAATACAATTCAACAATTATTTAATCCAGAGAAATGCTATTTTTTTAAAAAAAAAATTCTTTCTAAGTTAATTTATGACAATAGAGTCAAATCTTACTAGTTATTACATTAGTTCAAGTTTTATTAATTATGAAAATTACTTATTACAGTTTTACAATTAATTATTAAAACGTACTAGCTTTAATAAAAGACGAATGCATTGATTATTAATTTTAATTAATTATAAAATGACAATGATTTACATTTACTAGTTTTAGTAATTAACCGACTTTTGTGATTAGGAAGGGAAGACAGAAATAAACAAACAAAAAATGGCGAAACTTGAGTTGCTGACAATAGATGGCAGCACGAGTGCTTACAATTTGTGTTGTGTTTACCAAGAATTAAAATACAAGTTCGATTAATCTGTGCTATTGTCAAAAAATGATTATTTTATTATGTAATTTGATTTTCAAAAAAAAAAACAAAAAAAAACCTGATTAATTAACATAAAATTTGATAACTAATAAGCAACACAACAAGAATACTTAAAGATTGCAATAACATGTCTTGACATAATAATTGTTATTATATAACACTTCTAGGGAGGGAGGCCAAAGACTAATCGAAGGAGGGCACCTGCTCTATAACTCTCTGCCTCCACCACTGAATCCAACTACAACGAACCGTAACTATTATCATCTCCAACAACGCCATCTACCTCCCAACATCACCACTGGTGATGTTGGGAGGTAGATCATCACACACAATCACACACACACATGCCCATGACGGGATTCGAACCCGCAGCCTTTTGGCTGGAGAGCGGATACGCTGACCACTCTGCCAACCTGGCCGGCCATTTTTAATACTATGATCTTCATTAATAAGACTACAAAGCCATCATCAGTTTACCACTTGAACGAATGTTGGCTACCGTTCCGCTGTTGACTTTGAGGGCATAGTTAAAAGACGAGTTTCGTTGAAGTATAGATTTTGTGAAGTCATCAGGCAGCCTCATAATGTCGAGTGGTTTGGTAAAATGTTAATCATTTTAGGTTGTAAATGCTCTTATAAAATCCACATATTGTATGTCGCACCTTTCACCCTCTTTGATCATGATAGATAAGAAGGCCTATATTAATAACTCCTACTTTCATTTGATGTGTTAGAAATTCTCTCTCTCTGTGTGTGATCTATTATGCTGCTTAGCCAACTCGGAGACTCATTCTGTCTTGTAATATTAGTATGATGCCAATACGTAAACATTTGTGGTAGAAAATTGTCGAAAAATAAACAAAAAAGACATCTGATTTTTTTTAAAAAACATTCCTTTACTACATTCATTTGTTTATATATCACCTTCTCTACTATTTGAAAATTAATGAAATGAGCAAATTTTAATCCACACGCGAGAACCAATTCCTTTTCATTTCTTCTTGAAGTAAACGAGGAAGCCAATAGCACTCAATGTCTACGCTACCTTGAAGCCTCTCAACTAATGTACGATCAGCAGTATGGATTATAAGCTGCTGTTGATCAACATATGATCTTCTTGGTGATGCATGTCGCTCACCTTTGGACAAATGCCATGAAAAAAAAAATCTTAGTTTTTGGATCGGGTTTGGCCTAAAGACCTATTTAGTAAAACCCATCATACTGTCGATCTTATGATTTCTGTAGATGGGTCGCCTGCTTTTTTATCTGACCACACATGATGGATGAATCTTTATCATCAAACTCTGCAATTAATGCTGTGCTTCCACAAACCTTCGTTCTTTACTTTTTCTCTCTCTTCCTTCTATATATCAGAACGATTTCCAGTTGACTTGAAATCCAATCCACCGTTTTATTGAGGATAGCACTGTTGACGGCAGCACAATGCCCTGCTGTTTCTCATTTGCCAAAACTTGCACCACACAAAAATCCATAGCATTTTAAACACTTCAACAACGTTAAATCTGACCTTCAAACCATTCTTCAATGAGGGTGTTCTGATAAACTTGTTAGTTTTAATGCTAGCAAAACTCGGTCTTAATTTATTTGTGTCTTACCGTCTCTTATCAATCTAGCTCTTGCCTTCACTAATAGCCACATCCCTAGAAAAAGACGGAGCACATCTTAATACATGTTTAGCATCCAGGAAATGGAGGTTTCCATTGGCTCCAAAAATTACTTTATTTGTGAACAAATGCCGCATGCAAATTCCAAATATCTCCATTGACTGAATAATATTCTGCTATTAAATACGTCTTATTGTTCAAATTTTTCGACTGCTTTGAAATATTTTTTCAAGATATTATTAAAACATTTCGTCTGCAAATGAACAACATTTTGCTGTCGACCAATCTGTAGATTAACCAAAACTCCACTCTCTCATCGAATAGTCCAGATAAGATTTCTGTCTCCGAGTAAACGCAATCTAGCGGAAAACTTGGAGCCAGTGAACCAAGAGTTTGCCGTACATTATCACAGACGTTCAATGTCTAATCTACTGACCTCCAGGAACATGATAAGGAAAAGTAGCTACCATCCAAAGCATTCTAAAAGGAGATGAGACGAGACCGTAATTAGGGAGCCACCAAGGAACTAAGTCAGCATATTGCATCGTTAGAAATCAACTACGAGATTCAAAGAATGCCAAGAAAGTAAGAAAGGGGCCCGCAAAGTAGCAAACTCCCAGTGCATCTGGACATATAGAGTGGTGACGTAATTAAAACAGATGATTCCAAATTATAGAGCCACACGGACGAATCAAATGCTGATTGCAGTGAGCGCGTTTGCAGTGCCCCCGGGAGATGTCTTTGTGTTAGCATTGGAGAAGTGAAGGTTACTGGAATTGAGGACGGTATGATAGATACAGTCAGAGAAGATTTTTCTAATTATCCAGTATAATAAGGTTTGGGGACTTGTGTTTTAACCGCAGCCACACCCCTAGTACACCCTCCGGGATATGCACTACTTGTTGCCCCCACAGGTGGAACATCTTATCATGTAGACAAATCGTTAAGAGTTAATATATTTGCTTTTCGGTTCCCCTGTAATTATAGAGTGGGGTGAAATTAGGGGTAATAATTGTTCGTCAGTGTAGAAGCATCTATCCAAAGGCCACTAAAGGAAAGTTAATATGGTTATGCAGCTGCTCCGTTGTGACCTTTCTACTCAATGTTTCTTCTGCTATTAAATGAAGACATTCTGCCATCTCCAAGACGATTACATGCACTCTACAAGGCAAAATGTTTTTTTTTCTTGTTTTTTTTTTATTTCTGTATATTTATAATTTCTTTGATTAATTATTGTTCTTAAATATCTGATGAAATTATAGATGAAAATTGATAAGGGAAGTTGAGTTATTTCATTACTATGCAGTTCAATAACATTGTTGAAAGGTTTAACGTCTGTGTGAATTTCAACAATGTGTTTTTTTTACAGACGGGATGCTTATTGGTTGATGCTAACAATGTAGTGAATTTGTAAACTGTTGAAACTGACATTGTTTGCATTTGATTGTTTAGTAGGTAACAAAGCGGGTTTTCTTTTAAGCATTTCAAAAATATATTTTACAGATGGAATATTATTGGTTAGTACTAACAATGTAATGAATTTATAGCTGTTGAAAAGGACATTGTTTTGTATTTTATTCCTTAGTTGGTAACAAAACAAATCATTCTTCAATTAGCCGTTTCAGACAGTAATTTCATTCCGGAAATTCTGATAGCAAATCATCCTACATGAATTATTTTAATGCATGAATGCTCAAAGAATGATCTAAAGAAAATGATACGATGTCAAAACTAAAAAAAAATATAATAAAATAAATAAAATGAAAAATGGGAAACACCAGAAGAGAATATAAACAAGAAACTGTACAAAAATGCAGGTGAAAATTTTAATGAAAGACTTCCGAAATTCTTTAACATGGTCTAGATTTCTGGGAAAAAAAAACAAAAAAAAAACAAAGTTTGGGAAAAAGTACTGGTTTTCCCAATTTATAAAAAAGGAAATAAAGATGTCTGCAATAAGTATAGGGAAATTAGTCTGCTAACGCAGGGTAAAAATATATATAAGGAAAAATAAAAGAGAAACTAAACAGTATTGTAGTGGACAGACTACTAGAACAGAATGGATTTCGAAAAGGTCGATCTTGCATGGACTCAATTTTCACTCTAAAATTATTAATCAAAAAAAAAAAAAAAGCGAAGAGAATTTTAAAAAGAAACACGCGTGGCCTTCATTGATTATAAAAAAAGCCTTTAATTAAGTTAATAGACAAAAGTTATTTAAAATATTAACCGATCGAAAAATATCAAACTCGCTGTTACAGTTACATTCAAGAAATATATTCAAGGAATAAAATAGCAGTTAAATTAGAACTCATCTCAGAACGGAAAGATATATCAAGAGGAGTACAACAAGGATGTACCCTCTCATCTCTGCTTTTCAATATATACATAAATAAAATTATAACAATTTGGAAACACATAACTCATTTGGTATACAAATAAAGCAAATAAAAATACTCGGTTATTTGCAGATGAACACATTGTATTTCAGATTATCTATATTTAGCTGCATCAAAAGGTGATCTATAGAGATCAGTAAAATCATTAAATCAAATTTCAGAACAATATAATATGAGAATATGAAAAGTAAAGGCAAAAATAATGGCTTTCAAAGGAGAAAACCCAATAAGAAGTAAAATAGTGATAGATAATAAAATATTATAACAAGTAAATACTGTACAGTACTCTCAAATACCTGGAAGGCGACTTGTTAAAGTAAACAGCATAATAAATAATATATTTAAGCCATTCCTGGTCCAAAAACCCATCAGAATCAGTCTATATAACGTCTCCAGTTTAAACAAACCAGCTTTATTACATGGAAGTGAAATATTGAAATATGGACCATAAAAAAGAAGAATGAAGAAACGGATTCAAACAGCAGAAATGACATCAGAAAAACAGCTGGAAATACCAAGTAGGACCATAAAACAAATGAAGAAGTTTTACAATCTCTGAATAAGAAACCAATTAACTACTTATTGTATAAGTAAATATAAAAAAAATGGTTAGAACATCTAAATCGAATGGACAAAAGCAGACTGCCAAAAATACTATACGTATAATAAATGGAAAAAGAACTGGAAGACCAAGAAAGTGATGGCATGAGACCGAACAGGCCACTTGGTCAATAATCCATGATAAGAAGAAGAAGTGGACATTAATGCTCTTCTAATCAAACTCCTTTGGAGAGACCACACTCCTACCAGGCGCGTCCCCCTGGTAGCGGATGGGGGAAACCCATTTGGGTTGCTCTGAATAAAGAATAAACAGCCATGGACCAAAGGATGTAGCAGATGCATGGCAAGTTGGCTACATTATTATGCCAGTAACTTCCATGAGCCGGAGAAAGTCTACAAACCGAGATAGTGCTACTGTGTACGGGACAGCCGACGCGCCTACTCGAAGACCACATAGAGTCGGTGAGAAATCAGCAATGTGGTCAGTCAAGGACGTGAAACACGTAGCCACCCTCAACATAAGATCATTTACCCGCTTAGAAAATTGCAATTAGTCCAGGAAAATTTAAATAGACTGAAATGGAGTATTTTAAGTTTATTATTATTATTGTTATTATTATTATTATTATTATTTTGTCATGTTGTACCATCATTTTCTATTATGAAAAAAAGTGGTATTAAACATGATATCAAAATTGGAGATGTTAATGTCAGCTCTTTGCTTTATGCGGATGATGTTATACTTCTAAATAAATCTGCTACAAGTCTGCAAGATTCTCTGACTAAATTGAATAGCTGTTGTAATAGATATGGTATGAAGGTCAGCAATAAAAAGACAAAGACAATGAAAATAGGCAGAATCATTGAAAATGTCAACTGTGTTGTGAATGGAGAACCTATGGAACAAGTAAAACATTTCAGCTACTTAGGCATGATTTTTAGTGAAGATGGTAAATTAAATATAGAAATAGACAACAGAATCAGCAAAGCTGGTATGGTAGGAAGTCAATTGAATAATTCATATGGAATAAGAGAGAAATTAGTCAGAACACTAAATTAGCTGTAGACAAGACAAGACCCAGCTCTCAGATCCATAAGTTAAAACTGGTTTGAACTTATGGATCTGAGAGCTGGGTCAGAAGTAAAACACTTGATCAAAGACTAGAGACCACAGATATGAGAGTCCTGAGAAAGATTATAGGTGTGAACAGATGGCATCAATGGCAATATCATATTAAAAACGAGGATATTAGGAAAGAACTTGACATTATCAGCATCCAAGAATGCTTTAACAGAGCTAATCTCAGGTGGTATGGTCACGTAAACAGAATGGGTGAGGAAAGATTAGTAAAACAAGTGTTCTCTGCCAGATTGGCAGGAAAATGACCCAGAGGAAGACCAAGATATAGATGGATTGATAGTACAAAGTGCCTTAGATGATAGAAATATAAGATCTGATAATGTTGGAGTCTTGACAAGTAACAGACTGATTTGGAGGAAAATTGTAGATAGGAAGTTAGTAATGATGTAATTTTTTCATGTAGTACTGTCATATCCTGTACACCCCTTGAGGGTACATGGCAGGAATTTGATGATGATGATGATTATTATCATTATTATTACGGGCAACTCCAAGGCGTCCTTAGACTCATCGAGGGAGGCTCTAAACATCATATCATGAACAACTATTCAGCTTCCACACAGTATCTATCATACTTTGCCTTGAACTCATTCCCAGTCATTGCACCCACAACAGACTCTGGTGGCCCACTCCAGTCTCCATGGATGGCCCCTAGTCCTCCCACCACCAGACCTGTTCTGAAAAATATCCTGCAATGTGCCCCCCCTAAACTTCAACTCCCTATCCACCAACACTCCCAAATAATTTATCAGAGACACATTGGTGCGGAGACGGATTCATGGATTTACCAGAAGGAAGACTATACTTCTCAGGAAGAAAAGATAACATACACAGAGAAGGAGTTGCATTACTAATTGAAAAGAAACTTACACACTGAGTAATTGAAATAAACCCAGTGTCTCCTAGAATAATAACAGCCAAACTTCAAGCAAAAGAAAAAGGTCAAACAATTAAAATAATCCAAATATATGCACCAGACAGTAACCATTCAGAGGAAGAAATAGAAAATTTCTATGCAGTACTACAACAGGAAATAGATAATTCCAAAAATAGAGAACTTATGATAGTGATGAGAGATTTTGACGCTAAAATAGGACAGTTCACAGCAGACAAAAAAGATGTGATGGGGAAATTTGGATACGGAGAGCTTAACGATAGAGGAGAACAATTACTTCACTTCTCTAAAGCGAACGATCTAATGATTGCAAACACATTGTTCTTTCAACGCCCTAATAATAAATATACATGGACATCCCCAGATGGTAATATAAAGAACTGCATAGACTATATCATCACAAACAAACAATGGAAAAGATCAGTAAATAATGAACGAACATTAAGAAGTTTTGATTTCGACACTGACCACGAAATATTAACTGCCAAAGTGAAGATTAAATTCAACAGGAAAAACAATATCAGAAAAGAAGAAAACATCAACCTATCAAAACTAAAAGATAGCTCAAGCAGAAGTCGATTTTAAGAACAGATGTGCTTGATAAAACCCTCCATCTTCCAGAACAGCGGAAAATACTTGGAAGAAGTAAAAGAAACAGTGTTATCAATTGCAAAAGACACTCTAGGTACCAAACCCAAAATAAACAAACAGGGGATAACCCAAGAAATCGTAGCTACAATAGAAGAGAAAAGAGAGGCCAAGATACTTGTAAACCAACAAAACAATGAAGAGAATAGAGAAAAATACAGAGCACTAAAAAATAAAGTTGATAACCTCTGCAAAAAAAGCCAAAGAAAAATGGTTAGAAGAAAAAGCAAAGAAATGCCAAGAAGCATACCAACAAAACAACCTAAAAGTCTTCCACGATATTGTAAGAGAAATTACAAAGGAATTCTCAGCAAAAGCAAACAATGATAAACAACAAGATGACTGAAACCGGGAATATTGAAGATATAAGAAAAATCTGGTCAAACCATTTTAAGACTATCTTTCACCAAGGAAACAAAACTGCAATGCCAACAATAGAAGAAAATAATGACCACCCGAAAATTTTACAAGAAGAAGTTAGATACGCAATAAAACAGATGAAAAACAATAAAGCACCAGGCATTGATACTATCCCTTCTGAACTGTGGTCATATGGAGGCAGCACATCAATAGAATATTTAACAACCCTATTCAATAAAATACTACAAACAGGAGAGATCCCAGATGACTGGAGAACTGGAAAGATCATCCCAATATACAAGAAACGAGACAAAAAAGACTTCAGAAATTACAGACCAATCAATTTACTCTCTCACAGTAAACGAATACAAAATATTCGTAAGAATTATACAAAATAGATTAAAAAACAGTTATGAAGAACTGATAGGCATAAAACAAGCTGGTTTCCGAGGAAACTATTCAACAATAAACCCGATTTTCACTTTGTACCAACCATTAGAGCTCAGCTGGGAAGACCATAAAGAAATACATTGTTGTTTTGTGGACTTTACACAAGCTTTCGATAGAGAAATCCTTCTTAAAGTTCTACTAGAAAAAGCAATAGACAAATATATAATACGGTTTCTGATAAAATATTGCTCTAAGACAAATGCAATAATTAAAAAGGACACACTCACAACAGAACCCATAGAGATCCAAAAAGGAGTAATGCAAGGATGCCCATTATCTCCATGCCTATTCAACATATATCTAGAAGAAGTTGTAAAGAAGGCAATAGACAACGAGGCTGGAATCAATGTCAATGATTTAAACATAAATAATATCAAATATGCGGATGATCTCGTCCTTATTGCAAGAACCCCAAATGAACTACAAAAGTTGACAAACAAGCTAAACGAAACCTGTAAAACATATGACATGACAATAAATATACAAAAGAAAAAAGTGATGAAAATAGGAAAAACGGAACTATCATCTCAGCCACCCTAAACGGAGAACAAATAGACATCTTCATATATCTTGGATCAAAACTAACAGAAACAATAGATGAACTCAAAACAATCAAACACAGAATAGTGGTAGGATGGACCACCATAGGAAAATTACAGAAAATCTGGAAAACAAACAAGATATCTAAACAAGCCAAAATCAAATTATATGAAGCAATAATTATACCAACAGTCACCTGTGGAGCAGAAGCGTGGACAGTTAAGAAAAGAGAGGAGAAAAAACTGCTGGCATTTGAAATGAAGTGCTTAAGAAAAATAAATAGAGCAAGTTGGATAGAAAAGAAAACAAACATCACAGTCAGACAAGAACTATTTTATAAAAACACAATAATAGAAAAAATTAGAAAACAACAACTGAGATGGTTTGGCCACACTGTACGCATGGACGCAGACAGACTTCCTAACGTCCTAATCAATACTTTTCCAACTGAAAAAAGAAGAACCGGAAGACCAAGAATTACCTGGCTGAAATTAATAAAGAACATCTCGGGATGCAGAACATATAAGGAACTTTTTCGAACTGCAAGGAATAGAGAAGACTGGAAGATCCTGCTCAAGAGAACACTCAACCCGTCTTAGACCGAAGAGAAGAAGAATGGGAAACTCACGTATTTTGAAAGTTACAATTTGACTAACGCAGCATGACTTGAAAATAATTTCCTTTCTTTCCCTTTTTGGACACCTTGGTAAGGTTTATTTATATATCAACGAAATGAGTGTGCTCATGGATAGCCTTGTTATTAGAGATACACGCTAAAAAAAGGCACAACATTCCTAACCCTTGAAGGACGTCTTTAAATGGTGACACTTAAGAACTGTTTCGTCCAATAGCACATAAACATATGCAGAGCAATAACTGTTTTTATTATCACGGTTTTGATGGTTTGTGTTGGATGAAGTTTTCTAGATAAAAATATATTTATCATTGACGGTTTTCCAACAATGTAAGATAAAGCCAGGCCGAACACCTTAAACTAGTCGCATACAACCTCATGGAATTTTTTTTTAATTAATTTATTTTTTATTTTTTTATTTTTTAGAATTAATCGATTTAGGCAGTTGCCCGATGGATTGGATTCGCGGCTACTGCCTTCTTACATTTCCTCTTGCATTCAGCCATTACACTGTGATTAATTGAAGGTGTAGGGAAAAAAAATACATCTTTTGTGAATCATGTATGTGGTTTCTCTACTCTCTTAATCGTTTTTCGTCTACTAATTTGGATTTCGAACTGTATTTCTAAAATTGTATGGCGTCGCATCCATTGTATTTATCCAACGTTAATTTTGCTAAAATTTTTGAATTTAAAGTTTAGAATTCAACTTTGAATACTTTTTAATTAGCAGCTAAGCAGTCTTATGCGAACTTCCCCCACTTGTAGCTCTTTCCCAAATGCAACGAACCACGTAGATCATTTCCCGTCACATGATTCGCGTATGCATATATGGGATCGTAACATGGCTAATATTTAACCAGCTTGAAATCCTTTCAAAATTTTTTTGAAATGAAATTTGATGAAGAAGCTAATGTACGAGGGAAGAAAGTTGTAGATATCTTAGCAGAAGTTAAGAAATAAAATGACTAGGCATTTCAGTGATAAATCATTAGACAGAGACCTTGTTATTTGATCTACGTGTTAATAGAGCAGTTGGAGCTGTGAACGTAACTACGTTAAATAAAATAAGGTTTAAGTGAACAAATTCTGACTAATTACTCCACACAGTAAGCAGAAAAAGAGATTCAAAATAATCCGGTTGGATTGTCAGAATGGGACAAACCATCCTTAGAACACACACTGTTATTTGACGACTAGCACATGTCGATCGAATGGTGGTGCTCCTTAGAGTTTCTTCTAACCACTGTCTACGAGAAAATTAAAAATAATTCTTCATGGTGGTGCTCCTTAGAGTTTCTTCTAACCACTGTCTACGAGAAAATTAAAAATAATTCTTCACGCCTGAAGTGCAGAGAAGATTTGCGTGCCAAACCGTTGATCAAATAGATATTCGGTCTGTCACTTGAGAAGTGCGAATTTAATATTCCCTGGTTAAGTCACGAATGTTTTAAAAATGTTCGTCGACAAATCCATTCCCATATCAACCATTCTTAACAATGGCAGCATGAACAACTTAAGAAATTGAAAATTAGGGTGTCGGCACGGTCACTGACCTGGAAGTAATTACGTGACAAATCCGAAGTTTGTATTCGCTAAGCGTGACTTCGGCAAACGAGGCGACTATAAATCTCGGAAAGGTGTGTCTGAAACATGTCGAAAGATTTGATATTAAATAAAGAAGATTTGCTTTTAATGCGACTGCATTTAATTGTGACCAACTGCTCGGCTTCGAGAAGCCTGCAGAGAGAGAGAGAAAAGGAATCGAATGCGCATTAAATTTATTGTGACGTCACAATGGTTCTAATTGTACGTAGCTGTATAATAGTAAATGCAGATTAGTTGGTTGGTGAAGGAAATTTTTTGTGACATCATAAAAGACTCTGACGTCACAATGCTTGGTGGGGATTACGTGCTAGACTTAAATACGGATTCACGTTGAATTCCTACATTTGAAATTCAATCCGAATTGATACAAGTCAATAAAGTATTCTGTTTAGTAACGGGGAAAAAAATGTGCTTGGCCTGCCACCTGCGTAATTTTTATCATTTAGTTTGCGAGTAGGAAAGTAAACAGCAGATGGTGTGTGTGTGTGTGTGTGTGAGGAGGGTTGACAATACCCTTAATATATCGTACTATCGGATATTCGTGGTCATTAAGATAACTTTTATTATCTCGCAATGATGATAGTCTAATTAAATGTTATCCTCGTCTATTGCAGGTTTATCGTTGTGCCCTCAGGACTTCCATATTTCCGTTTTCTCCGAAATCTTCCCCTTGTGTAAAATTCCCTTAATGAGGGATTTGAAGTAGATATTTTCTAAGAATCCCGCTAATTAACGTTATCCTAGTTTTCAAGACTTCGAGCTCATTAGCAATTGAATTCATAACTGGTTTTCGATGCAAACTCCTAATAGATTGATTTTGTCTCTCAGACCACCCGTACGTAGGTCATTCCTCGTTCCTCGGCATTTGCTGGACGAATTGTATTCAAATTCAGCATTTTTCAATCTTTTCCTCAAAAATGCGTCGAGTCATCTCCCTTTACGTTTCATTTAGAAATGCAAAACTTTAACGATACATTTAAAATGATACAAAGTAAGAACCCCATTTGGCTTTGGAGGGAAAATGACAAAATTTAGAATTAAAATGGTTTCAATTTAAGTTTGAATTGAGTTATTTTTAGTGGCAAAATTAGGCCAAACAGAATTCTGTTTCTACAGTATACATGCCAACAAACGACTCTGCTTCAATCATGATAAAGAATGACGTAATAATATAATGATACTATTACCAAACACGCGTTAATGTTAATGATTGTCTACATCAGGGGATCGCAAACTGTCGGCCAGCGAGCTTAATGATTTCTTTTCTAAAAAATCAATGTTTTTAACATTCTGCGGGGATTAAAACAGAAAAAATTCAACTTCTAAATGTTTTATGACAGCTTTAAACAAAAGTAAAACTTATTACTACAATTGTTTGACCATGTCTCGATCATCAACTGGATTCACAATACGGCAGTTTGCTATAGTATGCGGAGGTTAGGTGGCTTAGTGGTGGCGTCGTTTTTAAAAAAAAAATTGAACTCTTAAAATAAATTGCCATGTTTACTTCATCCAAAGTAAAATTGATTTCTCAGCTCACCGATGAAGATTGGTGCAAAGACTTGGCCTTTTTAGTTGATATAAAGCCACTTAAACACTTTGAATACTGCTCTGCAAGGACGTGAACAGTTGATATGTCATATGTATGATTCAGTTAAGTCATTTGTGGTAAAATTATATCTTTGGCAAACCCAGTTGACAAAGAATAATTTAGCCCACTTTCCACACTTAAATCGATTTCTCGAAATAATAAAGATGCTGAAAAGTACATTCCTCAAATTGAAGAATTGAAAATTGAATTGGAAAAACGATTTTCTGATTTCAACCAGTTTGAAAATGAATTATTATTATCAGTTCACCTTTTTTTTTTAAATTAATATTGAAAATGTTGACGAAGAATTATAAATGGAAGTAATTGAACTCCAGTGCAATACTGAACTAAAAAATAAACATAACGAAGTTGGCCTACCAAATTTTTATAAATACCTCGGAGTAAATATCCCAAATATAAAATTTATAGTGCAAAAATGTTGTCAATCTTTGGAAGCACCTATGTATGTGAGCAATTATTTTCAATTATGAAACTTAATAAGTCAAAGTTCAGCTCACGGATAAACGATTCTAGATTAAGTATAATTTCTGGGAAATTTAATTCTAGATTAAACGCAATACTTCATATTGCAACATGAAACGAAAAAGCAGATACTGACATGTTAGTACAGAGAAAAAGATGTCAGGTTTCAGGATCAACATCAAATTAAAAAAAGGACTCGTAGATAAAAAAATCATTATTTTTGTAAGTCAAAATTATTTATTTAAATAATTTTCTTAAAGTATGAATAAAATGTAATTGAATTATATTTTCTAAACTTGTTATATTTTTAAAATTTTAAATTAAAAATGTAAAAATTTTAAATTAAAAATTATAAATTTAAAATATAAATGGTGGTGTAACTGTTTACGTAAGTCGTAAAGGCCCGGCAACAAAAGGGCCTTTGTTAGAGCCTTTCTTTTTTTAGTTTATGTTTTGGTTCACAGAATTATATTGAATACGTCCCGCGTCAGATATACATCTAATTGACTGGCGCTTTGCTGCGTTTGAGTTTGAGACCCCCTGTCTGCATCATTCCCTTGTTTATTTATAAACAAGTTGTTCCCACATTTAATCCGAGTGTTTTACACTCTTAAGGAGAATAATTGCTATACAGTACACCTCCGGAGTTCTCTAATTAACTTATATTTGTGATATTCTTCATATTCAAACATGAATTTGAAGGTTCGTTAAAAGCAAATATCATCATCATCATCATCATCATCATACGTATCAAGGATTTAGGCCTAGCATGGCCTGTTCCGGCCTTAGAAGTCATCGTTGAATCGTTTAAGAGGACGTCCTGGTTTTATTTTTCCTAATGGCTTGTACTTTAAGGCTTGTTTTGGTAATCTTTCTGTTTTCATTCTTTGAACGTGTTCCATCCATTTATGTTTATATTTTTTAATTTTTTTCAATTACTGGTATTGAAATAATAAAGAATTAAACAAATTCTTGTTTAATTCTTTCATAATATCTTCGTTTCTTTTGTGATCAAATAGGGTATACTTTGCAGTTTTTCTCATAAACTTCATTTCTGCTGTTGTTAATCTTTGTTTGTCTTTTTGTTTTATTGTCCAGATTTCGCTTCCATACATTAAGACCGGTAAGGCTAATGCATTGTATACTTTTAGCCTGGTTTGTTTTTGAACTAGGTTTGGTTTAAATATAGAGTTAATTACACCTGTTATTTTTAAATATTTTGCAATTTTTATGTTTATATCTTTTTTCATTTTCATAAGTGATCATACATCCTAGGTAGTTGAATGAATTCACCTGTTCTAAGATCTTGTTATCTAATACTATTTTAGTTCATGCTGGATCTTGTCCTTTAAAGGCCATAGTTTTTGATTTTTCCGTTGATATTATCATACCATAATCTTTGGATATCTCATTTAGATTTAAAATAGCTTTCTGTAAGTTATCTTCAGAATTTATAATTATTATTTGGTCGTCTGCAAAGAGGAGAGTGTTTAAGTTAACTGTAGGTGAAAGTTTAATTCCTTGATGTAAATTTTTACTCCATTTTATTATTATTTCATTTAAGTAGATATTAAAAAGAGTTGCTGAGAGGGGACATCCCTGTCGGACCCCTTGGTTTATCTCTCTTGTATATGATAGCTCATGATTTAATCTTATTTGTATTTGATTATTTTCATATATACTTGTGATAGCTTTTAGGATATTATTTGGTATTTGTCTTTCTTTTAATATGTTTCTTTTAACTTTGTCAAATGCTTTTTCAAAGTCAATAAATGCAATATGTTTCTAAATTATATTCTCTTCTTTTCTCTATTATTAATTTTAGGCAGAAGGCTGGGTCTATACATGATCGTCCTTTTCTAAATCTATTTTGTACCTCTAGAATAAAGTTTTCGGAATATTTTATTAGTTTGTTATTTAAGATTCTGCTGTATATTTTGTAACATGAATTTAGTATACTGATACCTCTGTAGTTTTTAGGGTCATCTCTATTACCATTTTTAAAGATAGGAATCACAATTGCTTTTTTCCATTCTATTGGGGGGGATACCAGTTGAGTAAATTTTATTTAAAAATAATAAGATTCTTCCTTTTAATCTTGTTCCTGCGTATATATATAGTTCTGAACCTAGTTTATCTTCTCCAGGTGATTTTCCGTTTCTTGTTTCTTTCAGGCTGATTTCTAATTCTTCTTCAGTTATTTCCTTTTCATTTTCGTTAATTGTTTGCCAGTTGTCTTTTTTAAAATATTTGTCTGTCCACAGTTCTGTGTAGTAATTTAGAAATTCTTCTAATTTCAATTCAGTGTTTAATTTTATGTTTTCTTTGGTATCTGCATTTAAGTGTTTCAAAATCTTATATACATTGGGTCTTATTTTATATAAATCATGTTCTAAATTAGAAACAAATTTATTCCATGATTCTCTATGTATTTTTCTGACTTCTCTTTTAGCTATGGCTCTTATTCTTTTATATTCTATTTCATCTTCTAATCTTTTACTGTTTAACCGTTTGTGATAGGCTTCTTTTTTCTTTTTGATTATTTCTTTGATTGTATCATCCCAGATCTTTAGTTTTTTTCTTTTATTGAATTTTTTGGTCTTTCCTAAGCTTTCATTTGCTGCTGCATTTAGTATCGTTTTTATATTAAGCCATTCTATTTCTATTTCTTCATTTTGTTTTATTTTATCTAGATACTGGTTAATTCTTTGTTCATATAGCCATTGTACATTTGTGTCATTCAATAGTCTAGTTTTATAAACAGTCTAGTTCGTTAAAGCAAATATGATTCTGTAAATTAGCGATCGATTTTATTAAAATTTTTCATCTATTTTTTTTTCCCTTCCAGACCAGAGGAAGTTTTTGTTTTAAAAAGAAATCTGAACACAACGCTGAAAAAAAAAAAAAGAAAGAAAGAAAGAAAGAAAGAAAAAAAAAAGAAAACGAAAGATAAAAGACCACAGTTTTCTTGAGGGAAAACGTCTTGCTTCTTCCTCAGTAGACCAACAATGCCGACTTCATTTGAAACACTGTTAGGAACATTCCTTTCTAGTTACAGTGGATTCGAACCAACTGCGTCTCACCGAAATAGACACATCCTTTAGACTGCCCTAAGAAAAGCGTTGCTAACCTCGGTAGAACTGCCAGAGTGCAGGTTCCACAGACTTTTCCAAAATGTCTACACATATACTAAGGGTTTCCAGCTGCAAAACAACTCTCCCCCCCCCCCCCCCAAACACGGTCTTTCGAATATCATTGTTATGATAGTGCAATGAATGACCGCAAACTCACAGTTGACCATCAGAATCAAACATTGTCCTTAATTCCATACCAGTATGAAATCAGCCTTTCATTACTTTTGGGAGGACATCCTAATCGTTTGAGAATTCTTCAGAATGTTATCTTCGATTATTTTAAGGGAATGAAATCTTTTTTTTCTCCAGAGGTAAATATGTTTTGCACTCGTGTTAAACTGATTAAGACGAGGTTAAAAACGCGTACAAAATTCCGCCCAGAAGTCCTCCTGGTAATGTATAACGATAGACTGTACTGTATTTTACAGATAAAACATTTGGGGAAGGGTTCGGGAAGAGAACAATAGGTTTGCCGCAAGTACAAAAACACAGGGGGAAAGAAGAAGAAGAAATTAAGAAAGAAAGGGTAGATTAAGGCATCTTACTTCCGTTTTACTTAACCGATTTCTTAATTCTAGATTGCTCTTATCATTAAGGTACTCTGGCGTTTTTGTTTCTTTTTTGGCCCATAGAAATAGATACGTTAAATGCTAGAAACGTGTGGATAGTGCATCTAACACACACACACACACACAGAGAGAGAGAGAGAGAGAGAGAGAGAGAGAGAGAGAGAGAGAGAGAGAGAGAGAGAGAGAGACTGTTTATTTCTTTTTCTAGACATCCATTAAATAAAATAAAATAAAAAAAAAAACAGCGATTACCCAATAGTGGCTCTGTTACTTATATTACAAAAATGAATTCCTTTTCAAAGCCATTTAAAGGGTGGGGGGATAGTCTGACACCTTCCATGTTCACAAAACACTTTTGTTGGTGTGATCTCAGCGGTCTTACAAAGTGAAATCATTTGCCAGATCTCGGTCATTTTTTCTTTTTTTTTTTTTTAGCTTGTTGTCTGTTTCTTTTTTTTTTTCCCCTAAGAGTATCAAGAGAAAGCAGATATCAGCTAAGTAAGAAAAGAAAAAAAAAAAACTGGATTGCGTTTTCTTTATTACTTCCCCCCGCTCCTACTTTCCGTTGAGTGTACACCACGAAATTGGCGTTTTTATCAAGATGGCGCTTTGCAGACTTAAGCATTGTGACGTCACAAGCTAAGATAAATTCTGATGATTGTTGGTAGTTACCAATGACATTTTCGTGTCAAGAAATAAAAGCATTGTTGTAACACTCCCATTAGAATTTATTTTCTCTGTTAATACATTTAATTTAATGCTCGTAGTTTTTTTTTTTTTTTTCAATGGGTACACCCGGAAGGAGATCTAATTAATCTTATCAACTTTCCCCTTCTCCCTCCCCTCCCCCGTACGCAGTGACCCTCTAGTTTTATTTCTTTTGTAATTTTCAGACATTCTCGAATGGAGTTTTGCGATAAAAGAAACCGGATTACAGCAAGATGGTGGTTTAGACAAACTCGCAAACAGGTTTTTTTTTATCTGGCACGCCAAGTAACGCCGTTTGGATTAAACGATCTTACCGGCAAGCCTTCTCGGGTTTTATTGTGCAGATTTCAGATTACGAACATCACATGCAAGGTTATCTTTCCATTTCATTGAATAACCATCTTATCAACATCACAAAGTTGTATTTAGACGAAATACGTGGGTGGCCTTGGTTCCACTTCCACTCCATCTTGTCGGGCGATGTTTCCTCATACAAGCACAGCGCGCAGTATAATATAACCATTTATCCCATCAGTTTATTTATTTAAGTCGTTTTGGTTTGTGAATGTCTAATGCATTTGAAATTTTTCCAGGATTTAATTCTTTATAAGTAAACAACATTTCAATGTGAGGACCAGTGGCGGCCGGTGAAAATGTTAAGTGAGGCTGTTGCATATAAAAATAAAAAATAATAAAAAATAATAAAAAATAATTATTTTTTCCTAATTAGTAATGAATTTATTAATAAATAAATTTAGATATTAAAAATTGTTTTATTAAAAATATTTCATCCTCACCACGAACGAACAAACACCAATAATAAAAGTTTCGTATCTCACAAAAATAACGCGCATGCCTACCGATACACTGCCCAAACAAGCAGTGTCGGAATGACTTGTAACGTGCAATCGCAAGCGCAAACGAACATCGGCGAGTTAGCTGCAATTGGTCGAACGTGATAATTCTGACACTGCGTTAGGTCGCAGTGCATTTATTTCGTGCAACGATAATTGAAAAAAGATAATTCTTTTCATATTTTCAACGGTGACACTCGTCATAATTCAGCCTTGTATCTATAATAGATAAATAATTGTTATTTTAACTAAATAAAATAAGATTTACAAAAAATAGTTCCTCTCACCAAGAACACACACACCAATAATAAAAGTTTCGTATCTCACAGAAATAACGCGCGCAAACATACGATACACTGTCCAAACGAGCAGTGTCGGAATCCCTTGTAGCGTGCAATGAGAAGCGCAAACGAATATCCGCGAGGCTAGCTGCAATTGGCCTAACGATGATTCTGATAGCGTTAGATCGCAGTGCATTTGTTTGGTAATCTAAAGCGTTAATCGAACAATTCCAATTATTAACTATTCAGTCAATGTCAAAACATAAGCTGTAGACTTTAACATGTTGTATTGCATTTATATAATGTTGTAAGCATTGTTATTATTTATAAACACGAACAAAATTTAATTTTTTCATTTTTTCCTTGGGGGTGCTACAGTGTCGCAGTGCTTATGTACGGACCGCCACTGGTGAGGACGCTCCCGATATTTTAAGACCAATATTTCATCTACCTTCTTGTTTACCTCCGGGCACTGTGGTTTTATTCCCGGTCGTAACCAAAGTAAAATAACGATAAAGTTTCAAAACGTGTCCAGATTAAAAAAAAAAAAAAAGAGAGAGAAAGAAAAAAAAAGCGCGAGTTTGTTGTATAGGGGACAATATATCAAAGGTAAGACATACCTGATAATTTAGTATCAGAAATTCCCCCCCCCTACCACTCGTTCTCTTTACTTTAATTAATCTTATAAGTCCACTAGGTATAAATCGGCGAATGCTTCAATAAATTTTAATCCTCCGGACACTCCGGTTTTTATTCGCTGTCATAACCAAAGTGAAATAAAAGTTTGAATACCAGTGGTTGTGTGGAATTAAACCAGTCTCAATTAAAGCTATGAAGCCAGTTAAATGATTAGCTGCGTGTGTTCTTGTGTCTGGTTTGCGGGAAATAAAACCGATGTTTCTACGGGGAGACGTCCTTTCACTTCCACAATCAATAACATTGTTACATCATGCCCGGTTTTTCCTTTCAGTCGTTTCCGACCGTAGGTGACTTTGTAGACATTGCCCATAAAGTATTCTTGGTGAGATTTTTACAGGATAGTTCACCCTTACTTTCCGCAATCTCATCCGGAATTGGGACCGGCACATGGCTGGAACGTATTCATGACTATAATCCATGTGTATTCACGGGGAAGGTCTGCCTGTTCTGGGGGACGAAAAACCCGAGTTTCCAGGTGGAAAAAAAAAACCCACATCCGTATGAGACTGGCCAACTCACCTTTAATCGAAAGAGACCAGATAAAGGTTCCTGGCGTCACTGACAGGAATCGAACCCAGGTCTTTCCGACCAAAGGCCTTCGTATATACTGACTGAGCTGCGGAGGCTCATTGTTATGTCATAACGTCATTCATTATCACAACAAATGAAACCAGAGCCTTTTTTTGAAAAAAAATCTTATGTAGTCTCAATAGTTTATTTATTTATTTATTGTCGTTTTAACATATAATAATTTAGCACTGTTTTCGTTAAACAGGGGACTATAAACGATCCTATTCGAACAAAGACAGAAATAAGTCGATATTTAATGACAATCCAAACACCAAATTTCATCAAAATTCGTCTGATCCGACAGGAGTTATTACGTGACTAAATACACCTCAAAGGTACCTCCTAAACATAACCAGAAGCTGTGTCGTAATGGCGTTTTGAAATTCCTTGAGATCAACAAAGGAATCTCGGCTGCTCGCTTTGTTTCTACGCTCGGCGAATGGTAACAACGTGTTTGGTTTTCTAAGCAAGGGCTGAACTCATTTATAATACAAATATGTTGTGTGTGTGTGTGTGTGTGTAAAGACCTGTACGACATAATCAATCAACATGAAGTCAGATGCCAGCAGTGGGGGGTAAATTGAGTGGGATATATCAAAGATGAACATCTCATTTTGTTCTGCTTATTTGCAGCTTGCATGACTCTCTCTCTCTCTCTCTGTAGTGCGATGACTTCGCTTTTCACAATGCAGTAGGTTTGACGATGATCAGTTCAGTCCAGATTGGCGGGATCATAAACTGACACGGCGGATAGAACTGTCACTCCATTTATAACACATGCACTTCATACGTGTTGACAGTGTTTGTAAGGTGGTGATTGTAACCTGTGCTTAGCACTTAAACAGTCATAAATCTCTGCACAGCGTCTATCAATTCTGTTACCGCGTTCAAAAAAAAAAAAAAAAAAAAAAGGAAAAAAAAAATAACAGCGAAGAATGTATTTATATCGCGTTGAACACGACATGTAGATTTTTGATTGTTGTCTCACATGACACGTGCTATAGCACGCTATTTAAGCATTGTTTCAAATATTTTCCTAGAGATGTCGCTTGCGAAGAAAATAATATATTTTATTTCAATGGATTTTAACATTCAGGAGAGGAATTTTAATGGCTTAGAACTATCACAATACGACATTGCTTGAAAGTTATAACAGATGTAAATCACAGTGATTACAATCGGAATATTATCGTAACTTCATGCGTTTTTTCATATTCCAATTTTAAATTATTTGCTGGATTTATGACGTAATAAATCATTGTGGTAGGTGTGTGATATTTCATTGTTTCGTAGCAATTGTTAACGTTATACTATTATGAGGTGGAGGAGAAAAAAGTAATAACAGAGATGTAGTCACGTGAGATATCTCTCCGATTATCAAATGTCATTCGGTTTGAATTTATCATTGTATTTCATTATTTGTCATCAATATATAAAGATACTTTGCTCGTTAGAAGATAGATATGACGTCATGTTTCTATGACGTCACACTTCGTTTATAGCGATTGCAGAGCTTTACATTCTGCCCATGAACAGAGATTCGACGTACTATAATTACGAATTGATAACCTTAATTAAATTAGATTATTGTAATCAATGTTTCAGCTTATGGAATGAGCACTTACCTTCTTCCAGATGTTGAGAGGTAATGCCAAAGGAATGGGACAGGTTGGCATCATCACTTATCCGTTCGGTTCTTCCGATTATTGGAAAATTTTTATTTAATTAATTAATTAATTTTTTTTTTTTTTTTCATGCGCCAGTTTAGTAAACGACAACTTCACCTTAAAGTTTTCCTCTGGATGTTCCGGATTGTTTGCAAAAGTTAGTCGCTCGAGGTTCATCTTAAGGGGCCGTTTACAAAGTAAATAAGCATCCTAATACAGAAATGGAACAGTATAATTATGAAGTAAATAGAGAAGAAACATCACTGAAAATCCGTGTTAATAGCCAAAATTCTAAACCTCTATTAAGTTAATCCGATTTTTTTTTTTTTTTTGTGAAAAATTGAAGAAAATTATGAGAAGAAGCGCATTAAGTGGAGTTACTTCATAACAGAATCAACTAATTGTCTTATCTCCCCCCCCCTGATAGAAAAACAATACTTTTAAATATATGCGAACAAAAAAAGAAGGGGGGGAGGGAGTGAATCTTAAATCACAGCAAACAAATCTGCGCACCAAACGCAATTTCGATCCACCCAATAGGGAAGGAAAATTGTAAAGAGTGTGAGATATATAGATATGCACCACGAAAGGAAATAAGTAAGAAAAAGGAATTAAGGGTATGGCTCAATAAAGTACATTGAGAGCTATCTTATTAACGCACCGTGTACCATTCTCTCCCTTAAGATATCCACAAATCTCCCTCTGTCACCCCAGCAGCACCGAAACAGCGCTAACAAATTGGTCACACTTATCTAAAAGGCGAATCTTGGATATAAATTTAACCTAAATCTTCTCATTCGTAGCCGCTATCATCAACACTTAATTCAGCGCTCCCTTGTGGGGGCCAGCAGTAACTAAAATGCTTCAGAAAACGCTGAACATTGAGCAAAAACCATCTATTCCGTCCAATCTTTTGTCGAATCAGCGGCCGAGCCAGAAATAATTACTCGATAAGATCTCCCTAATGTGTGCATCAACAGTCGGACTTGCGTCCTGTGCACCGTGAATCAAGGTTAAACCTTCTCTTCAACTGGGTTTCCATTAACAGAGAAGTCACAGTGGTCACATTAGCGGAATGCACGAGCGAGGTCTGCACCCCGCTCAGGAGTGATCCAGTGGTAACGTTTATTGCTCTTCTAGCCTAGCAGATTGCCTCATCTTCTTACCGTGTGTGTGTGTGTGTGCGTGCGCGAGAGAGAGACGGAGGCGTTATGTATTCATATAGTCTGGTACAATGTGTTTCAATGACGTCACAATAAATTTTTGAATTTCATTGTTTAATGCAATCTACTACAAGATAATACATTAATGAAACATGTAGCATCTAAAAGAATGCATAAACAGTCAATATGCCGGAGTCATCTGATCCATCTGTTTTTTAAAAAGATAAATACATAAAGATAAGTTTGCATCAGAATAAAATGAATAGGGAATCATCCTGTCTATTATAGAAAGACGTGACAAAGACATTCGCGTTGTTGTCTGTTACCATAGTGACTTTTAATTCGATGGAACTGAAAATTAAAGTTTTACTTATGACAGCTTTGACATCTGCAGGAGATTTCAGCTGTCTCTTAAACGACTCTAATATTCTACGCACGTTCCCTTTTAACAATTGAACAAGCGTGCTTCTCTAATATGACATGCTGCTGTCTTGTATATTGTTGTAGGTTTCATGACATTACTATTTTCATAACTTGTTCATTGTTTTTTTTTTTTTTTTTTTTTTTTTTTGTGAGATGCATTCACGTGCAATAAACAGCAGAATCACTGATTGGATTTCGTTCTATCAAACAAGGCAATTTCATTCCATTGTGACGTATTGCTGATGTTTATGCCAATTTCTTTACATTGTTGTTGAAAATGTAAAAACTAACAATAGTCAGGATGCGTCACAATTATGGCTTCATTGTAAGCTCTTTTTTGTCTTTTTTTTTTCTATGTGGATGACGTTACTAACACGCTCCTTTCTTTTTTCTTCGCTTGTTAGTTAACAGGAATTCCGGATGTCATCTCTTCCAAGTGCATTAAGCTACTTTACCACGTTACACATTATTACATGTTACTGCTTGGAAACTTTCTCGAAGTCAGTGGTCCTTTTGGACGACTGTTTTCACCTTAGGTCATGGTTGCGTGGGATACTTACTTATTAAACACACTTCGGAGGAACGTTCTAAGTATCGCACAGACGAAGAACAAAGGAATAGCTAAAGCGCTCGTGCCTTTTGTTCTGTTAGACACACCATTAGTCTGCCTTTTTAGCGAGGCAAGTCATAGAGCTCCGTGGAGATTTAAGGTATGTGCCATCACTTAGGCACGGGGACGGACAGGAATGGAGGGGGAGGCATTTGCACGTGGTGCTACCAGTTTGAAAGTAGACAGATGGCTTCGCGAGCGGGAAAGGTGCGGGCTAGCACGATTCGTGACGTTCGGTGTTGTCTGGTTGGTTAGCAAGGGCGTCGCTGCTCATGGATCTATGAGGCGCACGTGAAAGTAGTTTGACGTCTTCATACTTTTCCGACACTCAGACGGAATAACAGGGGCCTGGCCTGGTTGTTAATGGCCTGCTGGGTAATCGTGGGGAGTTGACCTTCGACCCCACAACATTACTTTGACTAATCAAACTTGGAAATGCTTGGTCAAGGGGTACGCAGTGTTCGTTCGTCAGCGTCGGCGGAAACAAATCTAACAGAAAAATTTTTTCGTAGCCTTAACACGAAGACGTTTTCAGGGGTTTCATAAGAACGGGGATGACCTTTAACTCGCTGAGAACTCTTTCATTCGATGACGGGTTTACTTCGATGTTTTACATCCGCACTCACCTGGTGTGTGACTTTTCGTGGTGCTAATGTGGTGGTAGTCCAACGTCTGAATCTTCAACGAGAGGTTGCACTGCCACCTGGTGGGAAAATCGCAAGGGTCTAAAAATAAGTCAAAGAGATAGCTATATATTTGACTGATGATCACCTTCCGATATACTTATAAAAATAGTAATAATAATAATAATAATAATAATAATAATAATAATAATAATAAAACTCTAGCTAGCCAAGAACTGGCTAGCTAGAGTTTTATGCCTTTTCTTATACATTATCCTGACCCCTCCGATAGCGATTCTCATCTGGTGATTAGTAGAATATTCTCAAGAAAATCTTGTCTTATTCTCCAGACTGGTCTAAATATATGCTGTAATAACAATTATAACTAGAGTTATCGCAGTTGCCTTCTTGTCATAATAAGAATGCTTATATAATCTTAAACAATACTTAAGGGGAGGGGGAAGAAAGAGATTCAGAGCTCTGTATTACTACCAGGAGTTTTTTTTTTTTTTTTTTGAGTCCTCTATTAGTTTTCGTGTGATTTATACCAAAGTATTCATAAACCACGTGAAGAGAACTCATATGTTATATGTTGAAGGAGAGAACACTGAGTTATATGAGTTAGGGATAATTTCTACATAATGCGAAAAGTTCCAAATAATCCTGAAGGAAAATATAAACCATCACAACTTGGAACCAACTAACTCAGTACTGAGAGAAAAACCCTATTTTTTCCCCCCAGAACATTATTATAGTATTAAAGAAATACATTCTTTTTGTTGGATACGGTAATCTGCATTGATCATGCATATTTCATATTACTTTTGTGTTGTGGAGGGGGATGAAACCAAAATTAAGACTCTTCTGATGTATAGCTTGGAATATTATAACTTTGCTTTTCATCAGCCGCTAAGACTTTTTGGCACATTGCTGCCTCCTTCTTTTTAGCGTGAATATCAACAAAGCTTTTTGTGCACTCATCTCTTTTTGGGTCAAAAGCATTGTAGTTAATAACATTGAGAGGGTCGGAGAGAAGGTTAATTAACAATCTTATTTAGTTGTTATTTACTCAACATTTACAAAATAAAAGTTATGATTTTTTTTAATCTTCATATTAATTTTTTGAATATGATTTTTGAATACAAATACGCATTTGTATTCAAAAATTGTATTCAGTCTTTTTTCTATCACCATTTTTATTCTTTTCACGTAATGTTCTTGCTTTTCAAGTTTTATTATTGCTTCGATCATTGTTACATTTCGATTTCGTCTGCTCTGTAATGATTATCTATCTGTAATAATGGATCAGCTGCACAAAGTAATTATTGCTGTCTCGATATCCAATTAAAGCTATTGTCGAGTCGGCTTTCTTTTCATTGCAATCTATTATTATTGTCGTGCACGACAAATACATTAGTGTTTAGTAGTACTGGTATCACTGAAGGCGAAATAGTCATTATTCTTATTGAATATATCGTACTCTGCTATTTATCGAAAACTTTGATTCATCTTGCTTGACTTCAAAGACATCCCATAATTTTTAGTACTTGTTTTTAAGTTCCCTTTGATTGCCTGTAGGCAATCAAGGAATTAATTTGACCTAATCTATGTGTAGATCAAGGCTGTGCAACCTACAGACCCTAACATAAATTTCTGTGTCCGATCTCGGCCTTGGACGAAAAAAAAAAAAAAAAATGAAAGCAAATGAAAAAGAAGATTAGATAGTAATTTAAAAAACGTATGTCTCCCCCCCCCCAATTCAAGCATCTTTGCTTGTAGCTAATTCCTCTCCATTTCACACACATTATAAAGACGTAAGTATAATTATGATGTGGTCTTTATTACAAGGAACGAAATAAGTAAAAAAAAAAGTAATAAATATATTTATTACTTTTTTAGGAATGCATTTAAATTCATTACAGTATACGAGAACAGTCATATCACTTTATATTATATAAAGCGCCCTCTTTTAATGCTACTTTCATTATAGGTGTTTGGATAGATTAATACTGCAAGGGACCTGCCAAATATACATAAAGTTTGCACTCCTGACTATCGCAGTGTATTAAGGCGTGTCGACCAGATATATTTAATACGTTTGTTCCTCCCCCCCAGTATTCTTTGGCTACCTGAATAACTATATTTTCATTTCTTTCTGAACTCGGTCGGTTAAATGTTTGTTCATTCCTGAATTTGGTTGTTTCCATTTTTGTAGAGGGAAAAAATAAATAAAATAAATTCTTTTAAAATATTTTATTTACATTTTACAAATGTTTTTATTTCGGTCTTACGAAAAATTTCATGTATGGACTGCCTAAGATTTTTTTTTTTTTTTTTACCAGCGTGCTTGAATCGAAGTAATGGGCCACTAATGGACAAATGATGCATGAGCAATATACATTCATTTCCTATACTACATACTCTGCCAATTCGTCCTGGAGAAGTCTGAGTTGTGGTATGTGGGAGACAAGGTTAAGGCCAGTCTCTTTGCCACGTTATGGTAAAGAGACTGGTCCCTCTCTCTATATGAGTGTTATGTTCAAGAATCTGTCTTCCCCCCGCATGTCCGTACGCTATCCCTTCATCCAACTCTGAACCAATGATGAACAAAAAAAGTGGCATTGTCACTGCGATTATTATAAATGTCCCAATTTCAACGTAAATTGGGACATTTATAATTTATAAACAAAATTTATAAATTATAAATTATAATTTATAAATTTTGTAATTTATAAATTATATAAATTTATAAATTTATAAACAAAATACATAAAAAATACTAGAATCTCTACAAAAAAAATCACTTTTATATCCATCATGGTAAAAACACCAACATAAATGGCGTACATCATCTTTACAAACATCTAGACCAGACCATATCTCCTTATGTTGAGCGACACCCGAATTGCAGCGACATCAACCACTATTCGCCTCCACTTTCCAATACACACCGCATTATTCTTTATACCACCTGTTGCTTTATGAGATCCGACATTACTTTCCAAAAGTTCCTAATGTAGAAACTGGCTTAAGGTTTCCTTGAGACAACACGATGGTTCAAGGAAACCTTAAGCAGTTCATCAGCAAATCAAAATCTGACATCGTAGGGGGCCAATAGCAGCAAACTCGTCCACATGGAAACCTTGCTCTGTGATTGTTCCTTGCGAAAACCATCAGGCGCAACTCATGCTCGCCTTCGACTCCTCCCCTCCCTCTCATCCAGATGGCACTACCCCGCTCGTTACGGAGTCCAAAGGTAAAGCCAACCTCCTGGCACTACTCTTTTCCTCGACCTCCTGCTTAGATAACCGAGGCAAATCGGCTCCTACCTCACCAAGATCTGAGCACCGTTTGTCTAGTGTAGTTTTTCGACAAAAAAGACATCAGAAAATTACGAAATAATTTGAACACTTAAAAGTCTTCTAGTCCCATTTGGACTGGAAGACTCTCAATCACTACCAATCCTGTTCACATCTTTGTGATGACAGTACTCTCAATTTATCCAACTCATTATGCAAATCATGAAACTCTTTCAGACATCCCAAACCTCGGGATCACGTGCAACTACAGAACTCCACAGTATTCTTCGATCCAGCCAGAATAACCTGGTCATCTTCAATGCTATCAAAACGCAGTCTTACTTTTTTTTTTTTTTACCCCTGACTGAGGGGTAAAAGACTGAGGAATTACCCCCAGCAATTCCTCAGTCTCCTAAACTCTAGACATTATTTTCTAATCGAGCCGCTATTTTCACTCATTCTGTTGCTAATTGTGTAGAAATTCCAAATCCACCCATCTTTAGACTGCTGTCCACATGTTCTTGATGGTGCACTCCAAAGCTTCTTAAAATTTTTCGATGTTGTCTGGAGAAGACCAATTAGGCTCATAGATGATCCCTCTCTCTCGCAGACTCAACCTCTATCTCACACACGCGCAGTGTTTCAGCACCGTGTCTATTTTACAGGTACTTCCATGGTCACTGCTCTACTCTACTGGCAACCATAATTCTTCCACTTTCTGTTGCACCTATTAATACAAGAGCAGCAGCTGTCCAACTCCCTTTTTAGTAAAACTACAAACACATCGAACCTGCTTTTCCTCTTCTTCGTTATTCAATCTACCTCCGTCCTCTGGAACAGCCTTCCTCGTGATGTGTTTTCCACATGATGAGGAAGGCTGGAGGTTGAAGTTGTCGCAATGAAAATTACCACTTCAAACTGCAGCTCTTTAAGTGAATAGTTCTTCTTTTTCATTCCTCACAAGCACATCACATGCTACGCTGATGTGCTTATAGGTTCTTCTACGTCCCGTGCGTATTTCTTCTGAGTACTCCAGTTTTTTTTTGTTTTTTTTTGTGCACTCAGCTAAAAATCTAGAGCCAGTCACTAATCCAATTTTACAATGAGATTACAGATGAGAAAAGTAATTTTATAAAAGTGAAAACGGACATATTATTATTGTTTAAATTACTTATTGTTTTCTTAAGTCGTATGATTTTCTAAGTGGAAAAAAATCCTTAAATAATCCCGAAAATACACACTTCTTATTCATTTAAATATGATATTTGCTATGTTACAATATAATGGTCCTTTCATAAATTTTATTTAGAAGAGCAATACATAAAAAATATAAAAAAATCGATTTGGTTATATCATTGACGCTTTTATAGATTTAAACTTTGCTAAAAGTAGATATATATATATACAGAATTCTCGTAGTTTCAGTTGCTTTTATGTTAGCTATAAATTACCACACGCATCTGTTTATAATCACTCGTAATTTGCATTGTAAAAAATATAAATAAAAATAAAAGATTTTTATCGGAAATATTCTATACATCCTTTAAATAATTGATTAAAAAAAGTACATGAAATCACTGAGAAAAAAAATTAAAATTTCAGAAATATCAGAAATACACCACAAGCTTAAAATGATAATGAAATTAGAAGAGAATGTACAGTTTATGCATTGCCAATTTCTATACGTAAGCCAGGCAAGGACCCACATCTACCGCAAAGCTATCGTCGAATCAGTCTCATCTCCAATCTGGGTAAGGTTGCGGAAGAGGTCATCCTCTCACGACTCCAAACCTCAGTAAATGACCTAAACATCCTCCCTAAAGAACAGTTTGGTTTTCGGCAACACCATAGTACTACCCAGCAAATCCACAGAATTGTGGAATACATCACCACCAGCTATAACTGGCGCCAGTGCACAGGAGCTGTTTTCCTAGACTTATCCAAAGCATTTGACAAAATCTAGCATTTCGGACTCTTACACAAACTTATCTCAGCCGGTATTTCACTAAAAATGGTTCATCTAATCCATTCATATCTTCAGAATAGATCAATACAAGTCAAAATCAACGGTTCTACCTCATCCCAGCGCCATATCTTTGCCGGAATGCCGCAGGGATCCCTACTAGCTCCATTGCTGTTTTCTATATACATGTCGGACATCCCGCACAATCCGATGTCTTCCATTTTGGCCCTGTATGCAGACGATACAGCAATATTAAAGCTGGAGGGGTTGGTTCTCCAAATGAAGATTGGAAGTCAAACCCCCAAAAAGCTCAGCCGTTCTTTTCTCAAAAAGGCCAATGTCTCCTGTAGGAGATGTGTTACTATTCAATACTAAAATTCCCTGGCAGACAGAAACAAAATACCTGGGTGGAATTCTCGACAAAAAGCTATCTTTCAACCAACACATCAAGTCTACGTGCACAAAGGCATCTAAAGCCATAGCTCAGATCTATCCGCTAATTAATAGAAATAGCAAGCTCAGCAACAGAATCAAATTGCAACTATACCAGGTGACGATTCGTCCTATAATCACCTATGCCTCTCCGGCCTGGAGCCACACTTCTAATGCTAACATTATCAAAATACAACGAGTGCAGAACACGTGCTTGAGAATGATTCTGAACGCCCCGTGGTATGTTAGAAACAATCAACTCCACAGAGATACAAATATTCCCTATATTTTCTCTTTCCTACAATCCTTAGCATCCAAGTTTTTCCTAAAGACGTCCACACATCCCAACGATTTGGTTCAGCAAGCTGCAGCATACGAGGCAACGGACATATTCAAACATAGAATACCAAAAGCTATATTAACCTCCTATAGCGATGCACCTCCATGCCCATTCAGGGCGAGCAAACTGCTCATAAATTTTACCTTCACTGTAACCACAACAAATAGCGGGGAATATGAAAATCATCTTTCTTCACCCCTAAAGACATAAATGTCAATTGTCATTGCCAATTTCTTTAATTTAGAAGGAAAAAAAAACAGCTTTTCCATTATATGTCGTATTCAAAAGGGGGAAAAAAAAGCTGCACTATTTGCATCACAATCTATAAACCGTGAAACCCGCCTTTACTATTTTTTAAAAACATCCTTTATTTGATCCTCCGGCTGAAACACACGCAACAATGAAAAAAAAACTTAGTTTGACAACAATGGATCCCACAAAGCACAACTGCGCATGCATTCACAGCCCAACTTAGCACTTTTCACTGCAGATGTGTGTAATACTATCGGCCTGACAAATACGAACGCAGTATCCTGTAATAATTGACAAATGCTGTCTTGTGTCTGTCAGTTCGTTCACCACAAGTGTATGTCACGCGTGTCACAGCAAAACACATGACGATAGTTCATCAATAGTGTGACAAGCGAGTGGCTCTATATCTTTGTCAATTCGCTAACCGCAGGAGTACGCATCACATAGCAGGTGTGCGTGCCACTTCATCAGTACTGTGAACACGTACTTTACTTGCTCTTTCGACAGTATTTTATGTTCAGATAAAATGTGGTTACAGAAAATCACTGACTAAATTAATAGTCACAGAACAGGTCAAAGGCCAGCTCATTTTTCTCCTGCATGGGGAAAATAATTACTTCCATCAACAGACTGGTCCTGTAGATGAGATTTCTTCTTGATTAGGAAAAATTAGCAGGAAAATCAGAAAACGATGTTCGGGCTAATTTCTCTAATCAGTAAAGAATAATAAGAATCAGTAAAGAATAAATAATCGATATGGATGATCAGGAGTAGAATTAAAAGAGAATAAGATTCAGAACTACAATTCTAAGGAATCAAAACAAGAAAAAACTCAGAAGGGTAATCGGGAGGAATCAGAAAGAGAATAATTAAGAAAATAATAAGGAGGAATCAAATAAGAATAACCAAGGACAATCAGGAGGAATTAAAAAGAGAATAATTAAGACGATAATAAGGAGAAATCAAAAAGATAATATTCAAGGACAATCAGAAGGAATGAAAACAAGAAAAATCCCGAACACTCAGGAGGAATCAAAACTAAAAATCTGGACAATTATGAGGAATCAAAACAAGAAAAATCCAGGACAATAAGAAAGAATAAAAAGCATAAGACAAGAAAAATCAGAAGGAATAAAAAATGAATCATCTAGAAGGACTATTGGGAGGAATCAAAAATGAATTCAGAACCAAAATCTAGAGATGTTGATTATTCTTGTCGGTTCAGTCAATTTCCTAAATTATTGCTATAGTTTTGTCCCTGTTGATCATTCTTTCTGATTATTCCTAACATGGAATAATCAGGAAGAATGATCAATAGGGACAATAAAAAGAATCATGAAGATAAGTAAAAGTATAATAGGACGAATCAGGAAAGTTAATCAGGAGGAATCATGTTTAGTTTGATGAATTACAGCAGAAGCAACTAAAGATATCTGAGACTAATATAATATAGCTGTTAATTTCGTGAGTTCTTAGGAGTGGATAAGAACAGCCGTGTTCAAGAGGAAAAACGCTGCCACCGCAGGATGAGATGGACTAACTCGCTTGCTAACTAACGCAGGTTTTTCTCACAAGATCATCACAGGCACAGACAGCTACGGAGTCTCCTGAAGAATCAGGAGGAACCTCAACCAAGAAAGAATAAATAGTAGAACTTGGATCAGAAAAAAACTTCTGATCTAGAATAATCAGGAAAGGATAATCGGGAAGAACTTAAATCAGGTAATCCTACTGAGATTTCTTTATCTTGATTGATCCTTTAGGTTTTACTCAACGAGGAAACTTATCACACAGTTCGCGTAATTTGTAGAGGGAAGAACGCGGTAAGTTTCTCATTGGCTTTCGATGCACGGCAGGGAAATCTCGGTGAAAACCTAGCGAATAGTTCATCTCGTGTCTACTGACGTTGGCTCACTCATTGCACGAAGACCATCCCACCCACCTACACGTACCTTGCATTGATAATCTGGCAATAGAGAGAGAGAGAGAGAGAGAGAGAGAGAGAGAGAGAGAGAGAGAGAGAGAGAGAGAGAGAGTAAAACATCTACTAATCTAACCATAAACTTAATTTCATTACTTTCAATTTGGACGCGTACAGGACCTAATAAGGCAGGACAAGGGCCTAAAGTAACGCACCGTATATTCCCATTACGCAAGCCTTTGCCACATTATGTAAACAGCCTTGTCAAGCTGTATGATCGATGAAGATGAAGAGATTTTTTTTTTTTTTTTTCCTGCCCTGAAACATCGCTGAAAAGAGATGGTACCGGACATGGCGGCAGAAGTCGTTAATTGAGCTGGAGAATGTGGTGGCGCTGGCGACCGCTATTGTTGCTCGTTGTTGAAGAAGACGGCAAATTAGCACCGGCCAATTGTTCTGTTGTCGTGACGTCACGTGCGTTCGGAATGCCGCTTCCACTTTACGGACAACGCGATTGCTTATCCACACCCTGATATTAAATGAAATCATCGTTATTACTACCCCTTAATGTGTTTTTCCCCTCACTGGAGAATCTGGAATTAGGGGACTAGAGGGGAGGGGAAAAGAGAGGTTAATCATATTTTCATTAATTATCCTCACATGTTGAATGTTATCAACTTTTTTTTTTTTTTTTTTTTTTTACTCTCTAGAAAGGCAAAGGAAATTAGCTTTAAAATCCAGTTTTTGAAGTGTTCTTCATTGGATTTCCTGTTGTTTGGGTCAGCTACTTGCAAAGGTTGTAACTTTTATTCTAACGGTCCGGCATATACAAGCGTTTTCTGCCACCTTCAACAAGAAGATATTAAAATGAACTTAATGAGCTTAATATGTTGCACTCCTCATATGAGAGCTTTGTCGTAGGGAAAATACTCCTAACCTGATCTGATATGAAGCATCGAGTTAAGCCTAACATCTGGAGATTTTAACTAAACCTTGGATGCGCATAAAGCGCTAAAAATCCACTTTCCAAATATTCAGGGGTGTGAGTTGGATGCAGAACTTGAGAAAGACAGGAGTGTACTCCCTCTGACTACTGATGAGCTTCTCTTTAGCACTTGACGACACGAAATACCGTGATATATGTAGGTATAACCAATTATTGCCATGGAAACAGGAGAATGTAACGACATCTGTCTTTTCGGTGGTTATATCGTTATTACTACCCCTTAATGTGTTTTTCTCCTCACTGGAGAATCTGAAATTAGGGGACTAGAGGAGAGGGGGGGGGAGATCAAATGTTTTTGATTGTAGTAATCGGTCAGGTGACCAGTTCGGAGTTTCATATGTATGAAAATAAGGAGAAAGATAGCAAAATTTTATTCTGATGTCTTCTAATATCATTAATAAGAAAATAGTTCCTTTAGTATTAAATAAGAAAACAAAAAGCTAGTACTTCATGAAGATTGAGCGAATGTACAAAAAAAAAAAAAAAAGCTTTGATTCAAGAATGAAGCACCGAAAAGAAAATGAGAAAAATTCCCGAAGAAGGAATAAATAATGATAATAATAATAGTAATAATAATAATAAAGCTAGACTAGGTTATTTTGTAGCTATGATTGAAGCAACTAAGCGATGTCATCAATAAATAAATACATAAAAAGAAGCCATTAGATTAGCATTTCAAAAACATCAACGTAAGCAATAATTGACACAAAGACAAACTTAAAAGATGAGCTCGTAGAGTGTGATGAATTTGCATATAGAAGGTACAACGGACTCAAAAATGAAAGAAACACTGCAAATTGAATAAACCTGACCACACTGTGAACGAATTAAAAAAAAAGGACTAAGTATCAAGGGAAAAAAAAAATGTTTTTGATTGTAGTGATCGGTCAGGTGACCAGTTTGGAGGAAAGATGTCATAGAACAACAATGAATCCCACACTGAATTGCTCAAACGCTCTCTGGAGGCTATGACTATATTTACGATACTGATTGGTTCATATCAATAAGCCATCATAACCCATGAATAAAATTAAGAGAAAAATAATTAAGGTTTTAAATACGTAGACTTTTTATGAGAGTGGAGGATACTTCTTAACAATATAAGATTGTGATGATCTGGTCATGTGCGCTTTTATAATGTATACGATCAAACACTTTAGCAAAATACCGTCTCTCCCTCTCTCTCTCTCTCTCTTTCTCTGTCAGTGTGTGTGTGGTTCTTAAGAAGAAGGATAAAGTCCAAGAAGTTCCTGCCTTGGCTGCTCTTGACTATTTGAGGAAAGAAATCACTGCGAATGATGCAACCCGAGACTGACCAACTAGTAAATTGAAAACACTCGGAGATAAACAAACAAATAAAATAAATTATACAGTATTGCCATTCGGGTTTCTTATCCTCACTGAGGGTCAAAATATGCTGACGATAATATAATGCCTCATGAAGATATGCTGCTGGTTTTATAAGTACAGGTGGCATAGCTGGTACATTATGTTGAGGTTACGCGGTGCGAATCCTCGTCCCATTATTAGGACTGTTTATATTTTGAACAGTTTAAACTGACCAATGACGCCCTCTGATGACAAAAGTGGTAACTAACCATGGCCGCTGCAATCGTTGATCAGTTATAAGGGCATTTTGTAATGGGAGTTCGGCAATATTACTTGTGGGCCTGCTCAGGAACGGAGAGACGCAATGCTTGGGGGTTAACGGTTTCCAATCGGCTTGGGAAGAAAATGTCTTCGATTCTCATTGACTTCTGGATCACGAACTTGTGTGTTGTGATCAGCAGGACACGTCGGCAACAGACTCAATTTGCTTCTGTACAGAAACTCGGTAATTCCTCTCAACAGAAGTGTTATTAACAACTCCATCCCGACGAGATACGATCTCTCGTGTTTGAAGACATTTTTAGTTGCCTCTTCGGCGAGTAAACAAGTTTTCCCGTCGACCTTTCTCCCCCTGGAGACGGCTAGTCGAGCAAACCCCCACAGCTACCTGTCACTAGGAACGAGACAGCAACTCCTATTCACCCCGGCTCGTCCCCCTTTAAAAACGTGTGCCCTGTAACCTTCACCGTGAAAAGCGCCGCCCCTCCGTTTCTCCATCTGCCACGTGAACGGGCGGCGGAGGTCATTTGCCGAATTCCCACACCAGCTGCCGAAACCTTCGGAGTGAGTGCATCTGGCGCGTGAAAACTCCTTTGCTACCAACCGGAAAATATATGCACACAACATCCCTTTCGATTTGGTGTCTTGCGACTGCGTTAATGGACGCCAAACTAATGTTCGAACGAACGCCGGGAGGCACTCACGGTGGCCCTCCTCTGTGCTATGAAGCCACCGTGCTCAATGAATCCGGGGAAAGATCGGTGCTTAATGCGATAGCTGACAACTAATGGAGAAATAAAAGACAGCGTTCGTTACCGTGAGAAGGGATGCAGTGCAAGGAAGGAGACTTTTCCGGGGGTGGGGAGGTAAGGGAGAGGAGAGGATAACAGCCACGTACGCTGCAACGGTAGGTGGAATATTAAGTAGGTGGTGTTTAGCGCCAGAGAATTTTACCTTTCGCTTTTTCTAATTTACTTCTTTTTTGATGCGATGTGCTCTTTCAAGAGCCCTGCATATGTTTTTTTTTTTTTTTTTTTTTTTCCTTCGAAAGCGATCGTGCAGACAACCCCTTTCACGTATCTTTTGCCCGAGTGCACAGGTGATGGATAGGAGAAACGGACTGATTAATCATCGTACATGTCTAAATTCCCGAGGGTAATGGAATTTAGGTGAAGATTCAAAGATCTCTCGGTTAAAATCCGGCCTACTGCAAGTATAATTATATCTACGAAGTGTGTGAATACCACAGCAGTGTGCGTGCCTGTGTGTGACGCTAGCCTACTCGTGTATTTGTCTTATGTTTTCTTTATATCACCTGGCCCTATTCAAGTTACCAAGCGGTGATGTTGCTAAACTTGACTCTTAAGACTATCAACCTTAAGGCCTGAGAATCGTAAGAAGACAATTTTTATTTTTTTTTTGTATATTAAGGTTGCAGGATCCCCCATGGTGCGACCTTGATATGTTGCAGGCCAATTTTAAGTGCCTGTTGCTTTGTATCTGATGGGCTGAATCTCGAAATCCTTTGAAAAAAAAAAAACCCTTAAAAAATGCTTTCCGGGGTGGACAAGCTTATTCCTCATGATCATCTGTACCATGTTGTAATTATTACTAAGTGACTGTTCCTACAGTTACTTCAGCTACTTGCTAGACCTCTAAACAATGAGACACAACCGTTAGAGCTAGACGAAAATAGTCATTATTTTTAATTTGTAAAAAAGGAAAAAATCTAACAGTAAAATATAAAGCCAAAACGTTTCGCATTGGAAAGTTAAGTAACAACTAAAGAGAAATGTTAAAGATCCATTGTCTTTTTATAGACAAATGATATTAAACTTGAACAATTTCAAATTTTACTACATAAGTATAAAATCTCTGGTAAAATTTAAAAAAAAATTTAAGAATCATTTAATTCATCTATAAAAAAATGATGGATCTTTAATATTGTCATTATAAAAGAAGTCTTTTTTGGAAAAATTTTGGGAACACAATAGTTGAGCGGTCTCTTTGTTTCATTATTCTTTGTGATGATCAGAATCATGCTGTGATTATTTCTAAGTGGCAATGCTTCCCGCAGTTACTTTAGCTTCTTTCCGAACGTCTAAATCAGTGGTTCTTAACCGGTGTTCCGCGAGAAGATCTGGAATTTGTCATTTTTAAATTAATTTGTCAGCACAAATTAATTTAATGATGGTTTAATCGATGTTAATTAATTATTAATTAGTAATTAATTATCAATTATTGATTAATAAAATCAACTAAATTACCAATTAATTATTAATTTATACATTACAAAATAACCAAATTGTTCCGTGAAAATTTCAGGATTTGTGAAGTGTTCCGTAGTCGAAAAAAAGTTTCAGAAACACTGGTCTAAATAATGAGCCACAACTGATACAACTGTTGGAAGAAATGCATTCCCTCCCCTTTTGAAATCTCTCTTAATATCAGCATATTAATAAAATAAAAATTAGCAAGAATTTATTAATATTTACTAATAAAACAAACTTTAGTAATTAAGAATCTTCGTAATAATAAATCCCCTGGGTGTGATAATATTCCGGCTGAGCTGCTGAAAGCTTTAAATGGCAATAATAAGAACTATTTAGTGGAATCCATTCAGAGGACATCTAAAAAATAATACGTTACCCGAATTTTTTACAACATCTATCTGCATACCAATTCCAAAGAAACATAATGCACAAAATTGCGAGGATTACAGAACTGTGAGCCTAATATCCCATGCATCTAAAATTATTTAACCATCGTTAACAAATAAACTGAAAGAGCCATAAGCGGTGAATTGAGTGAACAATAGAAAGGCTTCAGAAGAGGAATGGAAACCAGTAATGCTATCCTGGAATTAAAAATACTAATAGAAAGATCAATTGAAAGAAACAGGAACATTTACATATGCTTCATAGACTTTCAGAAGGCTTTTGACAGTGTAAAACATAATAAAATGTTCAATATATTAGATATATTAGACATAGAAGGTCATGTACTTAAGATTATAAAAATGATTTACACCAAACAGAAAATGCAGCTGTTTAACTCTGAGACTTCTGAAGTGAAAATAAAAAGAGGAGTTAGACAAGATTGTATCCTTTCACCAAATCTATTTAATATCTATAGTGAGACAGTGATGAAAAGGATTGAAAAACAAAAAACAGGAATTAGTATCAATGGTATAAAATACAACAATCTTAGATGTGCTGATGATACCATTCTAATAGCAGAAAACAGAAACAAATCAATCGAATTACTGCAGCTACTAACTGAAGAAGGTAAAGAATTTGAATTAGATATTAATGCAAAAAAAAAAAAAACAAATTTATGAGAATCTCAAAAGAAAGCAGATCCGAGCCGAAAATATTCATTAACAATATGAAAATTGAACATACAGCAGAATACAAATATTTAGGCACCTACTTTACTGCAGATGGAAAGCAAGATAAAGAAATAAAAATAAGAACAGCTATAGCTAAAGATGCATTCTGGAAAAATAAAGATCTGCTCAGAGTTCTGTGTGTATCGAGACAAAGAAAAGAATGATAAGAACATTAGTGTGGTCAATTTTCACATATGGAAGTGAGACCTCGATATTCAAGAAGAGAGTAAGGCAACAGATAATGGCCTTTGAAATGTGGTGCTATAGGAGAGCTCTGAAAATCCCATGGACAGAACATGTGACAAACACAGATGTCCTACAGAGAATGAGAACACAGAAAAAGATGAGATTGGCAGACATGTACTGAGAGGTTCAGAGGATACTAGCAGTTTTAGAAGGAAAAATTATGGGAAAAGGATGAAAAGACAAAAACGAAGGACATGGCTTGAAGATATAAGATCATGGACAGGATCACATGGCTATGCAGAAACAAAAAGGAAAGCCATCAACAGAGAGAAGTGGAAGGACATGGTGCTGCACCCTCTCACCGAGGAAGCTACATGAAGAAGAAGAGAATAAAGCAAAATTTACAAAATAATTAAAAATTAACTTCATAATCTTAAAAATCCAATCAAGTAATTAAACTTGATTTAATGAACAGCATAAAGAAAATAAAAATATAATTAATAAAGTTTTTTTTTTCTCTCAGTAAGAGAAATAGTTTCAATTACACAAACATCGAACTATATTTTTAAAAATATGGTTCTATTAAAGTTGTGCGCAACGCCACCTAATGTTTGTTATGAAATGCACTAATTGATAAAATATGAATGTATCGCGATATCAGCGTGTTATTAATAAAATAAAAAGAAGTAATAATTTATTAATAATTACTAAAAATAAAATAAAACCTAATTAAAAATAAATTAATAAAATAAAATAACTAAACTTGACTTAATATACCGCAAAAAAACGTTTAATTTTAATTAGAAATATTTGAAAATAAATAATGACAATTTTTATTTTATCGTAATATAGTTCAGTTGCGCGCAGCGCCACCTAAAGTTTGTTATTCAATGCACTAACTGATAAAAATAATGGATGAATAATATTCATCCTTGGTTTTCTCTCTTTTTTTTTGTTTCTTCGCTTGGACCATTGAGGGTGATATCTTTCATGTTTTATTGGATACTTTAGAGGGCTTTCTTAAAGTATTGTCCTTGAAAGTGCATTTTACATCACGAAGAGAAAACGCTAAACAACGGACGTGTGCGTGCTAAAACACGGTAGAGCCTTAATGACGGGTTAGACTGCATTCAGGCCAACACAGCATTGCTTAATCGGAGAAGAGCTTTTCTGCCCCGGTTTCGAGACCACTTAGCTGCCACAGCGTTTTGATTTGCAGAAACAATTAATCACAGTCTAACTTACCGAAGCACGCGGATGCATTGCACGTGACGGCGTTCATCTGTTTGTTTCCACGGAAACTGTTTGCTTGTCTTTGTTTCAGAAAGTTTAAATTGTTCCCCGAAAACTCCCTGGAAATGTGCTCCTGGTGGAAGAATAATGGCGAAGGATTAAGCAACAAATAGTGCAGCATTAATATCGTAAAATACACTCGCACACAATACTAGCAGATGGTAGTGTGGAGTGAGCATTTTGATAGAAAGTTCATTAAAATCACGTGATTCTATAACGGTGTTTTCCTTGGCCATTATTTGATTTTATCTTTTGGTTGTCAGCCAGTTAAACTGGGTTCTTAGTTCCATCTGAATCAGTCTATTGTTGATTTTTAATTGTTGGAATTCGAGAAATGTAAAACGAAAATAGATTTTGTAGACCAATTTTGTCGACGACAATTAATGTAAATATTTACATGAATTTAAAATCTCATACATTATTAAGTTTAATACTGTACTTTAATCTCGTTAACTGGTTCCATTAACTTTTAGATGTCTTCAAATGCCCTACGGAGCATTTTAAAAGATTTCCTGCTATACAGTCATTTTAAAAATATCTTTATATATATAAAAAAGAGAGAGCGAAGATGTGCGTGCTGGACTATTCCATCTTCACTCACGCCATTTGCTCTGATACCGTTTAAATAAACCATCTTCGTTCGTTCTTTTTTATTTTTTATCCAGAATTAGATTTCTGTCTGATCTGATTGAGATAGCGCCGTTTACACATCCTGAATATTAACCTCCCCCGATTTCCTCCTCAATTTGATGGCATTTGTCTTCCAACACCGCACATATTTCTCCTCTCGTTTTCTCTTTCTACATAGGAGCACGTGACCGACATTTCAATACTGTTTGTGAACCAAAGTAAGCAAAGGTTTTTATCAGATTGGGTTAAATTGTTTGATCAGTACCATCCAGTAGGAGGAGTGGCGTGTTGTATTATTGGGGGGGGGGGGGAAGAACCTTGAGGAGGAGAAAGAGAATTTACATAATCACCTTGTCTCGCAATGGGCATTAAAATAATAACAATCCTAATAAACATCTTTTTTTTCCCCCACTGAACACGCGGACCTTAGTATTTAGAAGTTCCCAAATCTTACACCCCCTTTAAACCAACCATCCTTCCATTATTCATGCAGCAGGAATACAAATGTTACCCAATGTCATCAAAAAAGTTTTTTTTTCAAACTCCTATTTGATTTCCCGTCACGCTCTCACGTGCAAATGCGAGTCTAAAGTGCTGGAGCCATCTATCATAGCGGCCAGGTCAACACAAACCTGTGATTTTCGTTGGTCCAGACCTGGGAGCTAAACACGAAGTAAGAATCGCATTCGAATGATTATTTCTCCGGCTAAAAAGGAAGAAGAAGACAAGGTGGGGGAAAAGGGAAAATGTACCCTCTAGCTATTAGGTTGTGGTGTTTAAAGTCTCTGTTAGGTACGAAACCCAACTAACAGACGCAGAGGATAGAGGGGGGGGGGTTGCAAATATCTTATTACTGTTTCTCCCAGTAATGCCGAGCTAATCGCTATTTCAAGGGAGGATTCCGTTATCTGATAGTGTCTGCACTTCCAATGAATGATGTTGTCATTCACAAGGGGGCGCGTTTGTCGACCGAGGGAATTATGGAGGTCGTAAATCTTTTGCCATCAATGACATGTGTTTATTAACTTAGCAAACGTAATTTGACCCATAAAAAGTAAACAACCACTGGTATTAACAGCTACTCGCTACATTTCCATAGGTAATATTTATCCTGCACTCCAAGCTATTACCCTCCCTCTCTTACAGCGCCATCTAATGACCGTAATTTGAACAGAGAAAGAATTTGATAATGGCTATCATCAGACAGTTGTTATCCACAGAAATACTTGGAAGGTATAGAGTACATATTCGGGCTTCCCCTGAAAGCAGTAATGCCTTTTTTACCCAAATTCCCACGATATTTCTTGCCCTGTTTACGGAAAAAAAAACGGGGGGGGGTTGAACAATTTCCGCAACTGATATTAAAGAAAAAAACAAACATGGAGGGGGGGGGGGGTGTGCACTGCCATTGTTTCTCAGTAGGATAGAGCACAGATGTCAACCATGAGCGATAATGTACCCTATCTAACTATTGATCCCCCTACATTAACATCCCCTGAAGCTGAAGCCTTCATTTTCTGAAGTTACTGAGTCTAATTGTTCCGTAGATTGGTTGTTGCTTTCATAATGTGACGGAACAAATTGGTCGCTAACAGACCCCCCGCATTAAGGCTTGTTGGGGGTGGACTTCTTATGACTGTCGCTGAATGTTACATCAAAGATACGCCTGGAGGACATCTAATGGAAGTTAAATAGGCTTTCATTTCCGTAAGTTCCTCCCAACAGGTGGTCCACCATTTTCTTTGGCTATCGAGCCACGAAAATTATATTAAAAGGTGATGAGGTAGCAGATAGTGCTGAATGAGATGGCGATCGTTTTCAAGGGTTCACTGAATTCCAGTAGTCAGGTGGGGGTTTAGTGAGATTGTCCCGATTTTTTTTCTTTCTTTCTTTATTCGTGTGTGTGTTGATTTCCGGGAAATAGTCTCAAGTGGAGTCTGATGTTCTTATTTGATAATGTTGTCGTCCAATCCATCTTTCAGCATGTGTTTATGTGAATTCTGTAAAGATAGTGGGTGGCACAGAACCACGTGATATTTTTGGGTTGTGCAATTACACGAACAAACGAAATACTTAAGGCTTAATTGCAGTGATGTCATCGAAAAAGAATTCACAGTCTTTGATTGTAGTTTGATGTCGAAATTCTGTTGGGAAATAAGAAAAATAATTCATTTTAGATATGTCTACATCTTCAAAGAAATTGTCAACGGCGTATTTTGGTGTGTGATTAATATGTTAGTGACGTCATGACTTGATTGATGGAGTCTGCTGTAGAGTTTCTTAACCACCAAGAAAACAGAAGAAAAAGACAGAAAATGGTAACGATCCCAAATTAATTTCAAAATCTGTGACGCATATAGAGATAGCAACTCAACTAACTGAAAAATATATCATAAAAGTCACCAGCGATCTTCGTTATGAAATTAAAGACTGGCTAATAACATTGTTGTTACAAATGACACACACATAGATAGATAGATGGAAGAAAAAACGGAATAATCTATTATCCTTCATATACTGAACAAGAAGTAGTAGTAGTACGTGTTTGTGGGCCACAAAACAAGACAAGAATGCATAATTGAGGAGGCAATAGACAGAACCTACTACTCGAGACACCCCTCTAGGAGAGTCTGAGGTAGTAAAAGTAGTGGAAAGACAGAGCAGTGCAAACAATTTGTGGTAAACACATCAACAGTGAGAGTATGTGGAGATAGGTTTTGCTGTGAGCAGACTTCATTGCATACTCACAATCGATCATCACTGTGTCAGCGGTATAAAAACACTGTCTCAGACAACTAATTCATAACAAGACAAGGTCGATGATTAGAGGGTAGGGTAGTTTGGATGCACAAGGCTCCGTTGTGGTCAAATATAACGGATGACCACCGCGTTTCCCTATAATTTCGGCCTCACATGAACACTGGTGTGCTCATTGGAAACCCGATTTGCATAGGTGTTGGCTCGGTTGTTTAGAATCTGAAATTAAAGCCGAATTAATATAATTGTGTGTGGAAAATGACTGTCATCCATTAGCTACGTGGAGAGATTTGTATCTGATCGTTTGTTTTGGGAATCTCTTCTAGGAACTCCTATGTTGTGTAAGTGTCTTTCCCTACTTCTTCCCCCATGACACACACACACGCACACACATACACACGCACGCACGCACGCTGTAAAAAAAAAATCATAATTGTGCGTTTCTTTGCGAATTGTTTGAATTTAATTTTCAATTGTCAGTCTTTCAGCTATTTTCGCTTGAATTATCATATCTGTGACATATTTACGACATTCAAAGAAACTTTTGTAAATATTCAAAGAGTGTCAAAAGTTGTAATATGTATATGACACATTGACTCTTAGGTTCTGCACTCTCCGTATACTTTTCCATTGTCTATTTTGCTAATAAAACTGATCTAATTCACATCAAAACTAAAAGCAGAAAGAATATCATTTGAATACACCCGAAATCCCAAAATTAATCAAGTTTCACACCCAGCCAGAGCGAAGTTATTTCAACTTAAAATTTCAATAAGTTTTGTCCATTTGAATCCTTCCATAAAACTTTTTTTTTCAAAATTCCAAATACAAATTTAGAATAAAATGTATCCAGCCACAATTCATTGATAACTTGCGTCTGTTAGATGGACAAATTTGCCAACAAAATGCACTTAATAGCGCTTATACAGTTTACAAAACTGACCTAATTATTAGAGCACTGGCTACAGTACATAAACATTTATCAAATATCAGAGATGGTTTCTAAAGCCTCGATATATTTTAACCGCAAAGGCTGTGAACTGGAGGCCTTCCGCCAATAATAAGAAATAGAATATTGACCCCAAAATTATAATCAATGAACAAATTTCTCCGAAAAATAGTATTCAAGTCTTTATGGTCGTTCTGAAAGATGTTTTTAAACTACTCTGTTTTTTTTTTTTTTTCTCCTTCTTAGCTAGTCGTGTACTAACTTCAAAATCATTTATTCCATCTTTTCACGACTGTGCTTATATCTCACTGCCATGTGTGTGTGTGGGGGGGGGGGAGATCTTGTTGAATCCGAAAGGAGAACAAATCAAAAGTAATGAAAGAAATACTAAGATGCCTCGAACTTTCATTTCAGTAATAGAGCTGTAAAGCAGTTGCTAAAATCTGTCAGCACCCCCTCAATAGGAAAAGAAAGAAGTTTAAAAGCTTTGAGATGACCATCCCACTACCAGGTATCATATCAGTATCATCATTTATTATTATACACCGCACTGACATATACATTGCAATAATTTGCAGTCTATGATTATGAGGATTAGTTGAATGAGGCCGGCTAATCCCACCTTCTTCTAAGCTAAGGTTAGCTTTTATGAAGAGAGTGGGATTAGCCTTTACTATTTATGTTGTTTGATACTGTATATGGATGGAATGTAGGCGATGGATGCTGGTGATTTGTGATGTGTATATAACATTTCTGTTCTATGCGTTTTAAATTTCTTGGTAGGGTGTTGAGAAGCGTGGGTATCAGATGCGATCTCATAAAAGAACTGCGTGAGTTGTTGAAGGATCTAGGGATGTAAAGAGTTGTTGAAGGATCTAGGGATGTAAAGAGTTGTTGAAGGATCTAGGGATGTAAAGAGTTGTTGAAGGATCTAGGGATGTAAAGCGTTGTTGTGGGACGTGTAATATGCATTTTTTTTTTTATAATTTATTGCTAAAATATTTATACATACAATAAACATCTTGTGTGACATTGCACCTTATAATTTTAAGTTCTGCACTAAGTGCTGTATTTTCTACATTGGATTTCAATTAAAAATTTTAATAATACTTTTTTGCCTTTATATTGTGTATTTACAACACATGTTCTTCTAATATTAACAACGAAGATTATACAGAATTCTTTGTATAATAATTATTATTTTTTTTTTCAAGGTTTCAGAAAGAGTGATTATACAAACAAATTTCTGTATTTGTTTATAAGGATTACTTGTACATGAGTGAGGCAAGTTAATCCCACCTACTTCGAAGCTTGGGTTAGCTTTTATGAAGAGAGTGGGATTTAGCCGTCACTATTTGTGTTGTTGCTACTGTTTATGTATGGGATGTAGGCATTGGATGCTGGTGATTTGTGATCTGTATATTAGTGTTAATGGTTTCTTAACTTTGTTGGTATATTTTCCAGAGTTGGTTTTTTAATGTGCTGTAGTTATCTATGTGTTTTAACTTTCTTGGTAGGTTGTTGAGTTGCGTGGGTATCTGATGTGATCTCACAAAAGAACCATATGAGTTATTGAAGGGTGTGGGGATGTAGAGAGTTGTTGTAGGTCTTGTTATACGATATGTGTCTCTGTTGTTTCGATAGGTGATGTTGAAGTAATTCCTTGTTAATATCATGTAGTGTTTCAGGTTTTTAATGCTCAGAATTCTGTGTATCGCCATGTGCTTGTCGAATATTGGTTGTTGCGTGTAAGGTGTCCAGATTTTCCAATATTAATAATAATAATAATAATAAGAAGAAGAATGAGAATAAATAAATTAATTAATTGGAGGAAGACGTATAGAAGTTATAAAGTGGAAAAATTATTAAAACAAATTGAGAAATTAATATTTTGAGAATTTTCATATCCCCTGGATAATAATTTTTTATCTTTTCCCGAAAAAAACACACAACTACAAGAAAGACATATTTATTCGTTACATGCTCAAATTCCAACTAACGTAAAGGGAGTGAATGAATGAGAGAGAGAGAGAGAAAGAGAGTGAGTGAACGTAAGGCAAATAATTAAAAATAGAATTAATGTGGTCTCAGCCTTGAATCAGAAATTTTATTTTCTTTTCTTTCTCCCGTACTTAACAGAAAATTATATTTTTGCTTCAACCGAGTCCAAGTCCAATTAAATATCTAATTAATTTCTGTAAAACGGCAGTCGAGCCTTCTCGTATCATATCAAGACTACCGAATTCAACTTTGTAATTCATCTTTCTATCCCTTTTCGCAATATTTAGATAGTACCTTCCTAACATTACCCAAAGATAAGGTTTTGCTTCCTATTCTTCTCTTTCAAGTCTTCTATGCAAAAACAAGACAGTCTAGCTCTCGCTGTTCCAGGATAGCGAGGGGGGGCTCACTGCATATCTGCCGGATACTGATATGTTATCTTCTGACCTGGTGATATTCCTGAACTTGTGGTCAAAATATGTACTCCCGAATTAAATTCGTTTTGTATGGTCGTTACATTCTTTTCGGAATAGCATGGATTCAAGCATGGATTCAGCCCATTCCAGAGAGAGAGAGAGAGAGAGAGAGAGAGAGAGAGATCATCAAATATTATCGTCTCAGTGTCCTCATTTCAACTGAGTCTCGAAAACTATGCAGAAAATCACGAATGGCGCACTTCACTAATTAGAGACGTCAATTAATTAGGAATCAGCAATGTGGATTCTACCACTCTCCCTCTACAGCGGATCTTCTACCCAACCTTACTCACATTCCATAGAAAAGCTTGCAGGAAACTCTTGACATATCCGGGACATCTCTACAAAACTACAATCGCATGGGCTATCACCGGCCTTTACAACTGAGTCGGGAGTTTCTTCTTTTCAGACGTCCCTCTCAATGCTGGAATACCCTCATGGCTCTGTGAGCTTTTGTCTGTTCCTCCTCTTCCTCCTCTACATCAATGATGTTCTCCAGCTAACTTCAAATTCTCTCCACAGCTTCGCTGATGAGAGTAATTCGTCTTCTTCATTTAACAAAATTCCCATAACCAATGCCTTAAACACTAAACTTTGCCCTATCGTTAATAAAAGTTGAATCATGTAAGATTGTTGGGTCGCATTTAGTATATTTTAACCTTTTTACTAGCATAAGGCTTTCGTCCTAGTAGGAAGAGGCGAACTACTTCTCAGAAAATTTCTTCTTTCCGTCTTAGATGCCTTTTCTGCGACTCGTATTAGAATTTTCAGGGAGGGTGTTGTCGTTGTGCTGAAACGGTTCCCATCATTCGTCCACTTTCCTCTCAGCCTCTAGTGAACAAACCTTTTCTCCTCTTCTATCTTTCCATAATATTTCTTTCTGCTAGAACAGTTTGTATCCTACTGTTTATTCCAAGGGCTATGACGATTAGCTGTTCACACAAATACATTCTTTCTCTCTTTTTAACCCCTTAATCATAAATGGCGTTCAAGTGCTTAAACTTCTGCAATTCTGGAACCAAACCACCAATCAGTTTATTATAATATTTTGACTCCTGTTAGTTCTGTAGATAACGCATACCATTTGTGTTCTGAGCCATTCGTTTTAGATCAACCCCCGATACATGAGAGGTTGAAAGAACTATAGGAGTATATTGCCATGCATAGAAAAGTGGTCAAAGAGAGACAAGGAGCCTGTTTCTTAAACATTTGTAGATTGCATTTGTTGAGGCGAACGGTATGAAGAAGGCTTTTCCAAAGAACAGAGATGAGGGAAGGAAGAAGGAGGAGCGGGAAAGAGAAGTTGGTTCAGCAGGCTTGAAGCAGAACTCTGTATGGATATTGGCTAACATCTATCCGTCTTTGTATTAACATGAATCGCATCTATCGTGCTTAGAAGAGAAAGATGAGGAATTGTGGTGGCCATTTCATTGCTCCATCGTTCCCTTCACGAGAATGCGTTCCCCCCCCCCCCCTTTCAGGGAGAATTTGCATGCACCATCTCAAATATGAGGTAAGTATTCTAAGGTTGGATGGATTTGAGGATTTGTAGAGAAAGTGTCTTGAATGGAAAAGGCATCAAGTTTATTGGAGGCTGAAGAGGCTACAGAATATTCATGACAGGATAAGTTAGATGTGAAAGTCAATCGAAGAAGAGAAAACTGATCTTAATTAAGAGATCTGGATCTAAGATAAGAAGGAAGCGCGATGAGATATTTCTACCAAGAAATAAGATAGGACAGAAACAGATAGGGTTGGCATCGAAGTCCAAAAGTCTGTCTTCACGTTGCTGGAGAATGCCAAGGAGTTGCAGTTTAAAGAATTGGTTATGGATCTCGAAAATGCTTCTGGGTTTGTCAAATGAAGAAGAGAAGAAGACAGAGAAATGAAGAAGTATTTTCATCAGCCAAATCAATAACATGAAGAAGTACTATCATCAGCCAAACTGTTAATAGTATCTGTGGTTATTAAAAAAAAAACATGATTAATCTATAAGAGTAAGAGCATGGATAAAAACACAGAGCGTTGCGACTTTGGTGTGTGCAGGGATATCTGAAAAGAAGCCATCTATCATAGTATGCAGTAATCGATCCGAGAGAGAGAGAGAGAGAGAGAGAGAGAGAGAGAGAGAGAGAGAGAGAGAGAGAGAGAGAGAGAGACCTGACTATTCAGTTATATTGGGGAGAAAGGCAGATCAAAGGATGGCTGTTTCTTAAGAAGATCTCAATGACTTATCGGATCCAATGCCCAGGAAATATCAAGAGTGACTTCATCATCAGTTTCTTGAAATCTTCCTGAGGTATGCATTCAGAGGTGGATGATTTGGCGCATTGACAGATGACGCCTCCACTCCATGTGGTAAAGAAGTTGCACAATTGATAACTCTATTAATGACATTCTGCATTATTTTAGAGAAGAATGAAGCCAATGTGATGGGTGTCGAAAATATGAAGGTTGACGTTTCTTAGAATGGGCTGAATGAGACTTACTATGGAATAGGATACCGGCTGAGTATGAAGGAGTTATCTACAAAGTATATTCTGAAAGAGATACCGAAGAAGAAATATTATGTTATTATTACAATGAAAACAATGAACTGATTTTAACAAAATTAAAAAAAAGAAAAAGAAATCGATGTTATAGAAATATTTCTAAAACCAGTTTGTTAATACCAATCTAAGATAGCTCACCTATTGAAGCTCTTCTGGGCATGCTCGATCATTTTCATTTTAATCGTTAGGTATCAATACGACGAATTTTCAACACACACACACACACACACACACACACACACACACACACACACACACACACACACACACACACACACACACACACACACACACACACACACACACACGTGATTATATTTTAGGATATGAAAAATTTGAATCAGTAATTTGTGTGCAACGAGAATTTAGGAGCATCTCTTGGACTCATCTACTACTACTGCTATCTTCACTAGGCATCTACAGATGCCGTATGGTGACTCCGATGGTCGGTGATGTACCACATCAGGCCTCGCCATGTAGTCCTGTTGTTTGCTTTTCTGGCGGTCTCAACTCTATCGGACTCATCTAGTTCATGATAAATGCGTCAAGCAATTAGCGTAACGAAATTTTCTAAACCACACATTTCCCGAATGTATGGCTTAGTAGAAAGGGACCGATTTCCTGACGATTTAGTAATATTATTATATCACACCTCCAGGGAGTCCAAGGACTCATCGAGGGAGGGCATCTACTCTACTACTACACAACCTTCGTCACCTAACACCAACGCCATCTACCGCCCACCACCACCACTACTAGTATTTTCACAGACAATCACAAACATCCATGCCCACGGCGGGATTCAAACCCGCAGCCTTTTGGCTGGAGAGCGGATACGCTAACCACATCTCACATATAAATATCAATATTTATATATGAGATTTACTTCGACTCCTGATATTTGAATAAGATCACATTACCCTTCACCCTTAAAAAAAAAACATTTTTTTACATTTTCACATTTTCATTACAGATAATCACATTTCATTGTCATTTGCATGTGATGAAGATCGTAACCAAAAGTTTTTTTTTATTATTTATTTTGATGGAGAGAATGACAGTACACGAACTGTACAAGATTAATTGCCAATGAATTTTAAAAGCAACACGGCGAGAAAGAAAGATGACAGAAAAGATGAGGTAGCAGAATTGAAAATTTTTAAAAACACTGGTTATGTATAAATGATCAGATAAAAAAAAAGGATAATAAAAATGGAATATTAGGAAATAAATGAAAATAAAGAATCTTAGAGAAGAAAAATGTTCGCTACAGACAGAAATGGAAGGAACGTATACAGCTCGTATTATAGAGAGCATAGGATGATGGCTAAATAATTTTTATTATTTATTTATTTATATATTTTCTTTTAGTGTTTTCTCTTTGTGGTTCACACCGGAAATAACACTAGAAACTATTATTTTTTCCAGCAGCTGTATTTTATCTCTGTTCTTATAGACTTAATCTTTTTTGTATGTGTACCAAAAAATAAATGAATAATTTATTTATTAAGCATGTTGCATTGTTTTTAAGGTGAATCTTTAAAACACTAACATAGTTTATATGTATTTAGCTTGCAAGTCTAAATAAACCAAAGATAAGTTTAGTGCATTCGACATAAGTACATTATTTTCAACGGAAAACATAGATTATAGGTAAAACTTAAACACGCGCATGCGCATAATGGATAGCAGTTTGAGTTAGTGTTGGAAATAGATTTCTATTAACTGGCATTGAACTCTTCTCGGAGAAAAAAACAAAACAAAAAAAAAAACCGAAATAAATAAAATCCTAATTAAAGTGTGCCATTAGATCAAACTTGTTACACACACATGCACACACTCAGTAAGGTGTAAGTAAGGTGTTGCCTTAACGTGTGTGGGCTCTCTGTATGCTTAAACAAAAATCTTACAATTCGCTGTAAACACCTTTCTCGTTTATCTTCCTGTTGGTGAAGTTTTCTGCCTGACAGAATCCCAAATATTTGAAACGTGTCTAATCAACGCTTTGCTATCTTTTCACGTCTTTACTTTTGAAATGCTCGTGCAATGTGATATTTATTTGCTACATTAAAATGTGAGTCGTATTTATTTGTGTGAAACTAGTATTGAAATAAAAATGAAAAAGCGGACAGATCTGTTGTGAATCCAACTTCGGGATCGTTGACGGACTGTCGTGTTTATCCAAATTCCTGATCTTGACAGATTTCCAAATTTGTCTTTTTTTTTTTTTTTTTTTAATTCTCAAGCTTCTGTATACTTTGGTTACTTTTGTAGCTGCACAATTAACCGAACTTCCATGCCTAAATGACAATGTATAGTTTTGCCGTGAATACTATTTCTCACAGGTTTAATAAATCGTCAGTCTGAACACAAAAATATGCATGAAATTGACCGAACTAACGAAAACTACCATGCTTAAAGTTAGTACTGCATGAGTGCCTTGATAATGCCGATTAAAGTTTTAGCGAAACGTCAGTTTTATCTTGCATGTAGGTTTGTTGCTTTAAACTGTCTGACGTAAATGTATTTTTGAAACTGAGTGTGCGGAGCTTCTGTTGACTGACTCGCAACACTTTATTTTTATTATTTCTTTTTCCAAATGGCTTTTACAAAACGCATTAGTGATATCAATTACCTTTTCGTGTGTTTTGGGAGATGAGATAGGATCAAATGACTTGTGAAGAAAAACTTAAAAGTCCAAGAAGTGTTACTATTGCTTAGCAAACATCTTCGAAATGCGACCTACTATTTCAGAGCGTCCGACTGTTTCCATGGCAACAAAGCAGTTAATTAAGACCTCAGTGTCCGTTTTGTACTAATACTGACATTTCACGGTCGGGGGTCAAATGATGAGAACGTGGTCTTTCTGCACGATCGGTGACGGCTGTCGGAAGGAGGTGACAGGGAAAGGAATCAATTAACCCCCCTGCGAAAAAACAGACACATTCCAGGGCCTCTGTAGGGAATTAATTTGTTGGCGTGAGGGAATTAATTACTCCGTGGCATCCGTATGGACGGTACGTGCCTGTTGCGGCACCTTGGCGAACCCCCTATCTACCTGCAGACATCTCTACGAGTCGGCCCTGGACCCAGGTCTAAGTGGGAGTTATCTCCGCGAGCCGTTTTCTCCGTTGGCAGACTCCATTACCGGGCTGACGGGTGAACCGGGAACAATACATCATTAGGTCGGGGCATCATTCATCTTCCCTCCGTACAAAGGCCGAGCCGGGGAGCAAATGAGTTTGGGCGAGAACCACTCCGTCCGACCGCCCCGTTAGAGCCAAAAAAGGGCGGGTCACTTTCACGCAAGGGGGTGGAGAAGGAAAGATGAAGTTTAAATGAAGACATCAAGGGAACGGACTGGCGAGGCATGGCCGCCGCTGCACTGAAGTTGTTTATTGGCATTGGCGAACGGACAACATTCCGACCTGAGGTCGATGTGGCGATTCTCTCTCTCTCTCTCTCTCTCTCTATCTATCTCTCGGTTGCAAGGAAGAGAAACCAGAATATTTGCTTTACGGCACTTTTCAGCGACCTTTGTGCACAGAGGTCAAGGTGAAGCAAAAGGTGATAAAACATCCGGCGTTTGCAAAGACAAGACCTTCTCAGTATGAACCATACGAGACATGTGGATCTCTAACAGACCCCAAACTAGGGCTCGATTTTAGCATCGCAGCAGTTCCTGTAGTTTCAAGTACTTTCCGCTTTTCCCCAACTCTCTACTACTGTTCTGAATGTAAGTGCCCTTTACGGATGAATTCATCAATTGCAAGTTGGGGGGGGGGGTATAAGTGGCGCCGATCTTCTTAAAAGCGAGGCGTTTTTTACTGCATGTTTTGTCACCTGAGGCGACAAAATGTCTAGCTTCATTCCCAGTTGCAGTATTTCCACTGATTGGCAATTAACAGAGAGAGAATGCATTCACGCATGCGCACTAACACATCAAACATTTCTTCACGTAAACGCACAACTCAGAGAAACATGCTCCTTTATGTTACTAATGTGATCTCCTTTAACTGGATACAAGTAAAGTAAACGTTTCAGTGAAAAGATAACTTCGTTGGATACCCATTTATGAATTCACTTTAGTTGACTGCATGTAACTTACAACAATAAAGAAATTCACAACACACTCTTTCTTATGTTGATTTAATAATGAAATTGTGTAGCATGACGTCACAGAGAAATGTCTTATTATTCATGATTAACTATATAATTTTACTCTCACTACCAGACGGCCTACATACCATAATTATTGGCAAATTTATATTCGAATCGTTCAAAAATGATAACAACCACTATTTCCGTTATCATTTATTGCTCTTCGAAAGCGTGATGCGTCTTTAAAAATGGCGCTGGATGCCGTAATTGTTGCGTCATTCATCGCGAAAGAATAACATTCTAATTATTTTAATGCTATTCAACGATATGAATCATTCATTTGAGCGATACTGTCAAACACAGTTCGTGACGCAATGCGTGTTCTTAACAATACCCGCAACAAATTCTCCTTCAAGTCTCGTGCCACGAGCTGTGGGATATGGAAGAAATGACCAATTGGAGAAATGCATTGTGGGAAAAAATAATGCAAACAGTATCATTAATTCTACTGTCAAACGGCTCGTTATTGGAGCTTCTAAACAAACAGCATGAGCGCGTGCTGTTAAAAGTGCCGCTGGTGTGCCAACCAGTGAAATTATAGTTCTCGGCTATTGTGAGTGACTTGCTTTATTAGGTGTAGTCATGATTCCTTAAGACGTTTACCCGATTTTTTTTTTTTGGTTCGAAAGTTGGTGTTGATAAATGAAGTGTCTGGTCAGAAACCCGCCTCAATGCTCCATCCGTTTTGCTCATAATAGCACTGGGTTCCTGCTCGGTTGTTATGGCGATGAGCAGTTGACCAACGTGACCTTTCGATGTGCTCTTTTCTGACACCCGGACATGACCTGTTTTCTTCTGACGGTGGGAAAAAGGCTGTCATTTTCAATGCGTTGCTTCGGAAGGGTTATCCAAACAGGTAACACAAAATGCTCCTGTGAGTGAGAGGAAAGGTTCGTGTAAGTTGGGTTGCTGATTTTTATCTGGGGTTGAATTTGTTGAACCCCACGCACAGGGAGAGTTTGCTGCATAAAGAAATTGAAATGAAGACATCGATTGAAACTCAGCAATAACGAAGCTACCAGTTCGAAATCTTTGTTTTTTTTTTTTAAATTTTTTTTAAGATCCTCTGAATGGGAATATAAAAACACCGAAGCTTGCCCTCATTGGTAACTTCTGCTTGATATTAAAAATTAGGTTTATGGGTTGATTTCTTCCCTCCTTGTAAATGGACCGCTGTCACTACAGTTTTGATTATTATGGAAGCTGTGTGATCAATATAGAAACAAGGCAGATGGACAAATAAGGAGATATTTCTGTCTAGAAGTTATCTTTGGTATTCGTTTGTTAGTATATAGAGAACTTTATGGAGTCAACTGGGGTCGAGGCTAAGTTGGTGACAAAGAATTCACAACACTGTTACGTTAATAAATGTAAACAATGCAATGGAGTTTATGCATGAGCATGAATTGAAGAAGAGGGGAATTACGAAAAGGATCACTGTGTGTGTGTGTGTGTGTGTGTGTGTGTGTGTGTGTGTGTGTGTGTGTGTGCGTGCGTGTGTGTGTGTCTTTCCCGCTTATAATAAACTGATGTCAGTTTATTATGACCAAGAAAAAGTACTAAACATAAATGGCAAAATTTCTTTTCTCTACGAATGTATACGTCAAACATTAATTAACCTTGGTCCTTAATGTTCGTAACAGCCGGTTGCCATGACTACATCAAGAGACAGTAAACAGTGTCGGTAGTCGTTTCGTAACTCGGACGCCTTCTTGGTCATTAAACTCCTCTTGTGTAAATTTGCATTGGACGGAGGGGGAACCCTTTAGTAAATTTGCTTCCCGATTATATCCGTGCTGATTCAAGAGCAAGGGGTCAATGCAATCCTCCTTTACCACCCACAAGTTCATTAGTTCGAAATTATTCGGGAAATGGTAAGGCCATGTATATTTTGTTTCCAATAATTTGTCAGGTGCATATATTCCTTTAGCGTCATGTAATGTGTGTGTGTGTGTGCGCGCGTGCGTGTTTAAAATGCAGCGCGCATAACACTAATAGGGAATAAGCGACACATGTATGAAAGGTCCATCACTTATCCAACCCACCAACAACCTCGCATACAATTTCGCAAGCAGAGAAAATGAAAACACGTGGCATAAATCTAAAGCCTTTTTCTTTCTTGCTATGTCTAAAAGATGCCAAACCGAAGTAGGCAGAGGCCTCTGACGGCAGGAAACCTATCACCTTCAGCACCAAGTTTGTTACTTGGGCTAAATAAGTTACGGTCTGTGAATACTGAAGAGGGCGCCATCAGCGAGAGAAGGCGGGGTGTCGAGAGTTTTCAATTATGTAGTCGTGCCCTGGGTGCATGTTTGACAGTGGAGGACCGATTCATCTTCTTCAGAGACAACAGACACACAGTGCTTGCGCTTCCCTGCCCCGTCGGGCAACGTCCGACTTCCTTTTGTCTTGCTTTATTTACAAGGCTCGGGAAATTCATAAAGAAACACGATTTCGAAGATTTTTTTTTTTTTTTTTTTTTTCGGAACTGGCACAATTGATGAAGAATGAGACATGTTGAATGCCTCCACAAAAGGAGGGAGATGGAAGGCGGACCCTCGTGCCCGCAAGCATTTCTTTCTTTCTTTTTTTTTTTTTAAAGAAAACACTGGATTGGTGGGATGTTGAGTTTTTGAGTTTGACATGCCACGTTTCTTTTTTTTTTTTTGGCAAGAAAATAGGCACAATGGGACTGGGAAATTATTTTTCTTTTCATTTATAAACACCTCCGTGGAAAGAGATCATCCGTGGCCGCATTCGCCACACAGTGAGAACGCATCGAACTGAGCCAATACAAGTCGCTAGTTAGCGATTGTTTGCTGTGGTCAATTTAGACTACACACGGACTGTAGAAGCGTCCCCCAACCATGACTTAATTATCTGATCTTCCGTCTACTCAAGTCCCTTTTAAGATCAGAACTTGTATCAATTTCCTTATATTGCTTTGTTTATCTGTTTCGGGTATGGTTGATGTCTTTATTATCCAGTATTTTTCCCCCTCCATTCAGAAAACTCAATTTCAAACTCCCCGCCAACCCATTCTCGACAAGAGAACAAACGCAATAGAGGACACTCGCTTTGTAATCTTAAACAACAACATCATTCAAACTCTCAACACCGAAATCAACTTCCCCATTATTTATTGGCTAATATAACTAACACTTGTATAATAACAGAAATTCATTATTTCTGTTCAACAAAACATTGTTGAACAGAAATAATGAATGTTCTTAGTATTGCGAAATAGAAAAGGAAGCTTTACGTGTTATTCTAAGTCAGTGGTTCTTAACCGGTGTTCCGCGAACTGGTTACAAGTATTCCGCCAGTGACCGTTGTCACATGACAGAGTTCTGAGTGTAATTGGCTACTCTGAATAAAAATGTCGAGCGAATTGTTTCCGTTATAACAGAACAATTAACAATATTGGAAGAAAAGATTTCAAGTTACTTTCCTTCCTTCCTTAAATACACACAATTATGACTGGATACGAAATTCATTTGCACAGTTAATACATCGAGTTGTGAATTTTCGTTACAAGAAGAAGAACAATTAGTTACCTTGTCAACGGATCGTACTCTGAAAATGAAATTCCCTGAAATAACTCTTGAGGAATTTTGGATTTTTATCCAAGCCGAACACCCAGCTCTCTCCACAAGAGCACTGAAAATTTTGTTACAGCGTCCAACATCATATTTGTGTGACCTCGGTTTCTCAATATTCACTCATATAAAAAAACAGTGAATGACTTACTAATTAGACAAAGAGATGAGAGTAGCGATATCACATATCAGACCTGATATTGTTGCTGAAACCTGTAAAAGCGGACAAGCTCAAGTATCGCATTAAAATAAGGTCCATTTTTATAAAAGGCAAGTCCGTGCATATGTTTATTGTCAGTTTTATGACCCTAATGCTTTTGGTGTTCCCCAAAATTTTCTTATAATCAAAAGTGTTCCGTGACTTTGAAAAGGTTAAGAACCACTGTTCTAAGTGGATAACATGAAAGTTCTTCCTGTGGGAATGAATTAAATGATATCACTGCAGTTGCTAGCAAATTAAATTTCATTTTAAAATATACATAAAATGACTGAACACGTCTTCTCAAAGGAACTTCTTAAAATCTCGCGTGTTTGTGTGGTAGTCATGACGGCTTTGAATGAGATAGACGTGTGATTTTGTTATTATTTTACGACTAAAAAATGTCTGATTTATTCTTTTCGCTTGGGGGAAAAATAAAGCATATTCTGGACATCGTTCCTCACGAGTAAAGGTTATTAATCTAACTGATAAGCTTAGGCGTTGCTGGTTATTCATGACTAATTTTTTCACGGTATTAACAACACCACAAACACTTTTATTAACAAGGATGTTTTATTAACGCTAATATTTCGCTGATTTTCAAATCAGCATCATCAGAGCACAACACACATGTAAACGCGACAGTGAGTGAAACAATATAATTGCAGAAAGACAAAAGATCTAAAGTCCTATTTTTGGCGCCCTCTAACGAAAAAAAAAAAAAAAGCAGCAGTTATCCAGGAGTTTTTCTTAGGATAACCGTCTCCCAAATTTTTGGCAAATTAATGCCACCATATTTGTTAAGGTTGGGAGAATTCTTCAAAGCCATTGCTAACTCAAAAAATAGTCTTTCAGATCTATAACGACTTCTAAATAGCACATTCGTTTTTCTCCATCTAATCCTGTGTGAAGGAGTGTCCAAAGCGTGGTCTGCCAGTCCCGACTTGCCATAGTAATAGTAGCGAATGTATCTTTCATGTTCTTCCAGGCGGATGTTCACTGATCTTCCTGTTTGCCCATAATAGGCTAAGTCACAGTCACATGGAACTTCATACACTCCTGGGTGTGCTAAAGGGTGAAGTTTATCCTTTGATGAGCGGATCAGAGTTGCCAGCTTGACATGAGGCTTGAAGGTGGTGCGAAGGCCATGTTTCACCAATACTTTGGCTATCTTTTCCGATGTACCTCTGATATAGGGAATGGAAATGGTCATGTTGTATTCTTGTGTATTAGGGGGGGGCAAAGTAATGGGCCTATGTAGTATTTTTTCTATTTTGTAGGGATTGTAGCCGTTGGCTAAGAACGTATGGCGCAGGTACTGGAGTTCAGTGGTCAGAGCTGTATCGTTAGAACAAATGGCTCTGGCTCTGTGTGTCAGTGTTTTTAAAATGCCGTACTGTTGGACTGGATGATGATGTGATTGTTTATGTAGGTATCTTCCTGTGTGTGTAGGCTTCCTGTAAATAGAAAAAGATAGTGATCCATCTGAAAGGCGGGTGACTAATGTGTCAAGAAATGGTAAACAGTTATTTGATTCTTTTTCTACTGTGAAGTGAATTTTGGGGTGTTGGCTGTTTAGGTAGGTGACAAAAGCATCCAAAGTGTCTTGTCCATGGGGCCAGATGGCAAACACATCATCTACATAGCGCAACCACACTAGGTGGCTTGTATGTAGCTGTGGTAAGTACTTTGTTTTCAAAGTGTTCCATGTAAAAATTTGCTAACAGGGGGGGGAGAGGGGAGAACCCATAGCAGTACCATTAATCTGTTTGTAGAATTTCCCCCCCCCCCATGTAAAGTAACCTGCATTCATGGTAAATTGAAATAATTCGAAAATATCTGGGGGAAATTTAGACTTGATTAATTCAAGAGTGTCTATAAGTGGTACATTGATAAATAGGGAGGTGACATCGAAACTAACCATTATGTCTGAATTTTTTAGGATTAGATTTTTAACCAGTGTTTTGAAATGGATAGAATTTTTTACAAAAGTAGAGGAGTTGCCAGTAAGAGGGGCAAGCGACTTAGCTAAATGCCGGGCCAGTTTATATGCCAAGAACGCCCTCAGTTTAGGACATAACTTTGCCGTCGCGCCCAAACAAATTCCTAAACTCGAAATTATGATGAAAGTAGAACGGGGTATCCACGATCTTCCGCCAGCAATGGCTAACAACGTGCGACTAGACATAGCAAGTATTATAAACAAAGCTAAGCCTCCAAAAAGTAATATACCACATAAGCAAATAACTGCCCTAAAAAAGTTATACAATAATAAAAATATTATTATTACAAAAGCCGATAAAGGAAATGCAACAGTTATCATGAATAAAGAAGAGTATAACAAAAAAATGCAAGATCTCATATGTGACAGTTCTACGTATCAAAGTATACATCGAGACCCTACAATGGCGCAAAAGAAAAAAGTCCGAAAATTACTAAAAAAAGTGACATCATGGCCCAAAGAAATCATCAGGAAAATAAAACCAATTCATGTTAAAACACCTCGTATGTATGGATTACCAAAAATCCACAAAACTAATGTTCCCCTACGCCCCATAGTTGATAGCATAGATAGTCCCACATATAAACTGGCCCGGCATTTAGCTAAGTCGCTTGCCCCTCTTACTGGCAACTCCTCTACTTTTGTAAAAAATTCTATCCATTTCAAAACACTGGTTAAAAATCTAATCCTAAAAAATTCAGACATAATGGTTAGTTTCGATGTCACCTCCCTATTTACCAATGTACCACTTATAGACACTCTTGAATTAATCAAGTCTAAATTTCCCCCAGATATTTTCGAATTATTTCAATTTACCATGAATGCAGGTTACTTTACATGGGGGGGGGGAAATTCTACAAACAGATTAATGGTACTGCTATGGGTTCTCCCCTCTCCCCCCCCGTTAGCAAATTTTTACATGGAATACTTTGAAAACAAAGTACTTACCACAGCTACATACAAGCCACAAGTGTGGTTGCACTATGTAGATGATGTGTTTGCTATCTGGCCCCATGGACAAGACACTTTGGATGCTTTTGTCACCTACCTAAACAGCCAACACCCCAAAATTCACTTCACAGTAGAAAAAGAATCAAATAACTGTTTACCATTTCTTGACACATTAGTCACCCGCCTTTCAGATGGATCACTATCTTTTTCTATTTACAGGAAGCCTACACACACAGGAAGATACCTACATAAACAATCACATCATCATCCAGTCCAACAGTACGGCATTTTAAAAACACTGACACACAGAGCCAGGGCCATTTGTTCTAACGATACAGCTCTGACCACTGAACTCCAGTACCTGCGCCATACGTTCTTAGCCAACGGCTACAATCCCTACAAAATAGAAAAAATACTACATAGGCCCATTACTTTGCCCCCCCCCTAATACACAAGAATACAACATGACCATTTCCATTCCCTATATCAGAGGTACATCGGAAAAGATAGCCAAAGTATTGGTGAAACATGGCCTTCGCACCACCTTCAAGCCTCATGTCAAGCTGGCAACTCTGATCCGCTCATCAAAGGATAAACTTCACCCTTTAGCACACCCAGGAGTGTATGAAGTTCCATGTGACTGTGACTTAGCCTATTATGGGCAAACAGGAAGATCAGTGAACATCCGCCTGGAAGAACATGAAAGATACATTCGCTACTATTACTATGGCAAGTCGGGACTGGCAGACCACGCTTTGGACACTCCTTCACACAGGATTAGATGGAGAAAAACGAATGTGCTATTTAGAAGTCGTTATAGATCTGAAAGACTATTTTTTGAGTCAGCAATGGCTTTGAAGAATTCTCCCAACCTTAACAAATATGGTTGCATTAATTTGCCAAAAATTTGGGAGACGGTTATCCTAAGAAAAACTCCTGGATAACTGCTGCTTTTTTTTTTTTTTTTTCGTTAGAGGGCGCCAAAAATAGGACTTTAGATCTTTTGTCTTTCTGCAATTATATTGTTTCACTCACTGTCGCGTTTACATGTGTGTTGTGCTCTGATGATGCTGATTTGAAAATCAGCGAAATATTAGCGTTAATAAAACATCCTTGTTAATAAAAGTGTTTGTGGTGTTGTTAATACCGTGAAAAAATTAGTCATGAAAGGTTATTAAGTTAAGCTTTTCTTAAGGGAACTATTTAGAAACGGTCCCTAACAGGTGGAATAGTAGTGGTAGAGCATCGCGAGGAGGGGGGGGGGGGCTTTGTGAACGAGTATGACACGAACGCAGCATAGCAGATGTTTCCTAATAGAAGATTCAATAGTGCTGTGTGTGGATGATGCACGTGTTTAACCTGCGATTCTTTCAAGTACACTTTCGCAGTGCGCATGCGTATTTCTTGAAGAGTGATTTTTGCGATTGGTTTGCAGGACGAGACCAACTGAGCCCCGCAAAGGAATCATCCTTCGCCTCATTCAGACGCGTTTTCGAAAAGGATTTCACGCGCTCGCCGAAGAGAAATGCAATGCGAGATGATTTGGTGCACGTTCGTTTCTTTTTTGCGAGGCAGATCACCCAAAGTGGCGATCCCCGTACGATATGATTTCCGACAGTCGGACGGACGACTTCGTTATTCGCTGTGAACCGTCGTAAAAAGTGTTTATCTCTCATAAACTGTCGGTGCGCCTTGCAAACGACCTTCGTAAGCGGGGATCATTCCGCTGTTATTTACGAATGCAACCTGTCAGCTGATGTGATTCCGCTGACGTCATGCTAAGCAAGACATCATTGCGAAGTTCTTTCGCCCGGCATCATCGCGGTGGCGAATCGCTGACACACCGACTGTTTGTATGTACGTGCGTGCGTAAGCACATACGTTGACCCCCCCCCCCCGCACTACCCCCGTAACATTTGTTCCATTCACGGGAAAAAAAAAAAAAAAAAAACAGCGGCAGGCGGGCGTCCACGACCGTAACGCACCATCACACTTTCCAAAATGGCACAAAATTTTATTCATGAGCTTTCCGCATCTCCGTGCTCACTGATAAGAGCAGAAACGAGGGGTCAAACGTCATTTGTTTTGCGGGATGTCAAAAGACGCCACGGATTTCGTAATCGTGGGGGTCATACGGCTGTGTCTGCGAAGGGGAGGGAGAGAAACGACGGTCCACAGACGACTGACCTGACAAGATAGCTCCGAGATCATACATAAAACAGAAGAATGGAGCGCCCGTAGAGCCAGGAGATCGGGGAGGTTCTCCGATGTTCCGTAGCGGAGAGCGAGGCTTAACTCTAAATTCCACCGGGGATCGTGGCGGTTGTGTCTCTCCGTCAATCGATAGCATCCTAATCAGACGGGGAATTAATACGGGGTAGAAACGCCGCTACGGACAAGAAGCTAATCACATCAAATCAAAGCTCGAGCGCCGACAATATGCCCCGAATGTCGATGGTTTTCCAAACAAATTATCCCTCTCCGCGTAAACGGGATTATTTTATTACTTGGCCATCCCTGGCATTTCCGTAGGCTTGCCCGCTGCATACGTATTGGCGATAAACACCAGTCAAACACCCTGCTTCTAACGCCGACAGGGGGCGTGAGGGATTAAGGAAGCGCAAACGACGTGGCCTAGCGCGCGGTTTCGTGGCCACTGCATAATCCCGCCTCCCTGTCCACCATTTATAACGAGCTTAGGGAGAAAGCGCGTGAGGCCGGGGGATCTCAACGTTCTTCAAAGTAAACGCTGCTTGGTATTCTGGGTCAGACACAATCGCCTCAACACGTCTGCGGCAGAAGGAGGAGGAGGAGGAGAATTCTGCGCCAAATCTGACCATTAGAAAGGCGGGAATTTAATAAGCTCATCACTTTGACACGTGACACACACACACACACACGGGGGGGGAGCATTAGGAAGGGGAAAGCGCAATTAAAAGTCGATGAAAGCGTTGCAGCTGTGGACGACTGCTGATAATAGAAACGATAAGCAGAACGCAATTAGATGAACTCGCAGATACACTTCGGGAATCCTTTGACCCTAACATTCAACTGCGACTTTTCGGAAATGATGTACTTCGCGGCTCGCCATGAAACTGAAAAGAGCACTCAAAGATGGCCTCTGCACTATAGACTGCCCTTGCTCTTTCTCCCCTTATTGTGTTACCGCATTTTCCCTTCCATCCAAGAATTACTCTAGCATCGAGTTAGCCAACCTACAGGACTCTCAACAGGAACAACACATCAACCGCTAGATGGGGCTACTAGCGATCTTTCGAGTTCGTTGTTTATTCATGCATCTCGATATTAAATCGACTGTGTTATCGAAAATGCTAAAAGCAATTTTAGAGCATTAATTATACTTCTGAAGAAACATAAGCGCACACTGTGGCTATTTAAAACAGCTCTTCCCGACACACACGAGGGAGGAGCTCTTAGAAATACAAAGAAGAACGCTTGAATTCGCATCGACGGAGCATGTCTTCTGCTCAATAAACGAGACTGGTACTCGCCCAGTGGAGCTGAGTCCGCTGCCCATGCATGCACATCTTGGAGTAGTAAACAAGCCCTTCACCAAGTAGAAGGTTATCCCATCCCAATTCCTCACGGATAGTTTGACGCGCAGTGTGCCGCATCGTCGCATACATGCATCGGTACTTAAGGTCAACAAGCATTTATCTCTCTCTCTCTTTGATTTACCAATTTGCAGATGATCTCGTTTAGTGTGTTTTGTGAATGATTGCAAATTGCATCGTTCGCCTCTTCAAGTCACGAATTATTTCTTGCCTTGGGAGTTTTTAATTTTATATACTCGCAAACGCCTCTGTAGCGCAGAATGCTACAGAGGCTACAAAATAAAATAAAAAATAAAAAAAAAAGTCGGAGTTCAGATTCGTCCTAACGAAGATTTTCTTCTCCTTATTCTTTGCACATTTACAATATCATGCATCTTAGTGATAAATGGATACACGTTTATTCAATAATATATTAATAATCACTGTAACAAAAATAAAAGGAAAGAGATCAATGTTGCAAATCCTGAAACAATGAAAAACGTAGTTCTTTCTAGAACAGAGAGTTGAAAAACCATTGTTGTGTTTCCCAGTGTAAAAGACAATTACACACTGTTGTATGTTTCCCAATGTAGTCGTAATAGACAATTGAAAACATTGTTGTGTGTTAACAATATAATAATTACAGACAATTGAAAACATTGTTGTATGTTCCCAATAATAATGAAAAACTGTTGTATGTTTCCCAGTGTAACAGCTAACTGAGAAATTTGGTGTAAATTTATTACCGAATCTTGTTAGTTACTAAAACAGGATTCCTAATAATAGCTTAGGAACAGTAAAAACGTACCTATTTCCTCCTACGTGCTCTGAATAAATTGTTCCGAACAAAAGTACCTGTGAGGTCAAATCCATGTTAATTTTCTTGTCTCTTAAAGCATCTTGTGGTTTGTTAATTACGAACACTAAGTGTTGCGGTTTTTGAGGTCAAATGTGTCCTTCGGTTGCAATATGAAACTTGTATCAAAGGCAGCAAACTTCCTGTGTCAGAGCCGAGGGTTTAATGCTTTACCCTGAGGAGTGTGTGTAGTGACAATTAATCTCCGCCGAATGTGGTCAGGTGTGGCAAGACTGTCTTGACCAAAATGACGTTTGAAAGGAAAGATAGTGTAGAATTAATGACGGTTTTTTTTTTCTGAAAATTACAGGCCACAGTTCATTTTATGCCATAATTGAAACATTCTACGTTTCACGTGATCATAGCATCCCCCCCCCCCCGTCCTTTAAGGCATGCTTTAATAAAGGTATGATTAATAGATTTAATTGATTATCAAAGCAGTATTTTGATGTTTAAAAGAAGTTACACCGTCACGAAAAGCACACAAAAATATGGGTGGTCTGGCTTTGCACTCTTGGCTATTTACATAATACGCAGTTCCATGTAATAGCAGAATCCTTTAGATCTATTGGATAGTTCCGGTCGCTTGAAGACCGCTTTAATGCCTCCTCTCGAACTCTGCCAACAAACTTATTATCTAAAGAGCGTATCCAAAGTGATGGATGACAGTCAACAACTTTATTACAAGAAGTGTTGGAGTTCGTTTTTGGTCATATGTAAGGCGGATGCTCATCTTATTCTAATCATTTCTCGCGACTGCGATCGTATAGTGATTCTATCATACACGCCTCAGATAAACACGAGGAGCATTCAAAAATTTACAATTTTTATAATAATTACCAACACATTTTTAAAATTATAAATTTAGACTTTATAAAAAATTATGTAATAAATATTGTAACATTAATTAGAAAATTGGAATTAAATCAGTCATTGAAGTGTTGTAAAAAGAAAAACCAGAATAAGTCCTATGACTAAAAATTGTATGGGGATGTGAAAGGTTTCGGAGCTGCTGCATACGGGAATGAAAAAGGGAAACTCTTATATCTCCTTTATTGATGTTAAACTAGAAGAACTGAAGAAGAGAGAGACAGATCATATTTACCCTTATTTTATTATTATTATTTTTTTTACATATACTAAGATTAACATATACATAAGGGAGATTCTCAATCGGTATAGACGCCCTTTGATTGGAAAGACCTGGGTTCGAATCGCGTCTAGGATACGAAGAACCTCTTTCAAGGATTTTCAACTGAAGGTGAGTTGATCAGTCCCATACGGTGGTGGTAAGGTTCTTCCTCCTGGTAACACGGATTTTCCATCCAGCAAAACAGGCAGATCGGCCAGAGGAACACACGCAATTTACAGACAGTAGGGGAATAAGGATTAACCGCCCAATTCAATCGGATCTAGCTTCGAAAGTGTGCATAATTTACGCCTAAGCTTAAAGAGGATGGAAGGACCCTTAAAGAAAATAGGGATGGGCGAGATCGGACGGACTGTTGCCCAATGATTGTCCCGCTCTTTCTCAATCTGCTTCTCTCCGAAATTTTCATCTGCGAGGTCTTTTAGTAAGGAAAAGTGGAAGAGTATTTCTTCCCGTTTAAATGACATCCAGTCCTTTATTTATTTATTTATTTTTAAAATTAGAAACAGTAATAAAATATCAAGATGTACGACAGCACTTTCGGCAAAGAAGAAAGAATTACTAAGTTAACCGAGCACTCAATTTCCGTGATTGTCGTATTCAATTACTGCATGGAGAACTCCACTTTGGCGGACGCCCTTCCTCCATTATATAACACTGAAAAAGCGCATTCATGGCTAAAAGTAACTTCGAACATAAAATGTTCGTTAACTTTTTTTTTTTTTGAGAGGAACTCGAGGCAAAAACTGTAATGGACTTCTTTTAGATCCTTCACGTGATTTCTTTGGAACTCTGAAATAAAAATCGTTCGCTTTAAAAAAAAAAATTTTTTTTGCAGGCGGCTCTTTCTATAACCCATCTCTTTCTCCCCCTCCCCAGACTTTGTGAAGTCACATCATATGAATATTTTCATCTGGAATGTCATTTTGAAAATTGACAGAGTGTAGCACTACAGACGGCAGCATTGGGAACTATCTTTATATTATATTATAGCTCACCACATGTGATTTGTTTTTGCTTCATTGTTACAATCATACTTCCACTTGTTAGTATTTGTAATCGCAAAAGTGACCGAAATGTCGCTAAGCAAACAATTAAGAAAATAAATAAAAAAAACTTGAAAATATAATTTTTTTTAGTTTAATTAGCACGTCACTGGATGGCGTGCTAATTAAACTAAACGATATTGAAATGCGTGTGTTCTTCTGTCCGGTTTGTCTGTTTGTTAAACATATTGTGATGTTTATTCACTAAATATATTTCTAACTGTAAAAATGGTTAGAAATACCATCAGATAAACTGAATTCGTGTATGAATCGCAAAATGAGACAGCTTCACAGATCTTCGAAACTACAAAATCCTTACGTACCCCCCCCCCCCCCCACTAAGGTTTCACGTTATTGCTGCAATAGCGGCCAGTGTGATTTGGTTGGAGCAGACATAATTGTTTTTAAAAGAAAGCGAGAAATGCAATTTGTTTTTTTGGAACATTACCAGCTATAAAAATTCATTCGCGAATCAAAACACATCTGAGGATTTCTATGGAATAATATCACGCGGTGTATTAAAATGAATAATGAAAGCCAACGAACCATTTTTCTATTTTAAATAATGTTTGCAAAGCATCCTGTGTTAGTTCTCGCAAATATTTTGTCTTCTACTGTACAGGTTGCTCTGAAAACGGTTCTGGATGGAGGCAACTGAGTTAGAATCTCACCTAGAACGCAAGGAATCTTTATAGCCGACCTCGTACGATGTGGGAAGGGTTTTAAATCGCAAAAATATCTGGTTACCTCCACCCCGTTCTGAACACCGACTAAACAACAGGACACATCCTATTGGTAAATGTAATACATCCTTCTGACAGTATTAAGGAGATATTAAACAGTCTCAGTCCCTTTGCGATGACGCTGCCGTCGCGAAAGCATTCTGAGGTTTAATTTTATGCTGATTTTGATCACATCAGAAGACCAACACTTCGAGGGTAGCCCAAACTTCAAAGCCATCTTTAATCCGCAAAATTCTGCATACCATCCTTGTTCAGAAAAACCAGCTTCTCATCAAATATTAAGTGTCTGTAAAACGAACTGTTTTTCAAGTACTTATGCGAACATATTCTTCTGTTTCGTTAGTCTTAGCGCAGTGAGATATTATCCCATTTCTTTATCAGTATGCAAATTTTGTCTTAAACCGAGATGGATAAATCTCCACTCCTGTGTTTAATGTACAGTGAAAAGTGCTGTCGATCGTTGGTGTGATTCTGAGCTGTCTGTCATCACGTGCATTTGTGGCTGTCAGAGCGCCTGCCTGCAGATATATTCAGATCACGGCTCGAGGGAAATGGGGAAATATTCAACAGCCGGACAACACTGGGTATCCCCAAGTGCCTTTCTCTGATCCCTCTCTTAGTCATCATTGTGCAATCTGCTTTTTTTTTTTTTTTCCTTTCTTCATTTCCTACACTTTTTAATGAGTTAACTACTAATTAAGCGAAATAACTATGTATTAATACTGATTTTTCTTTATTTTTATTTTTAACTTTTCTGATTTATTTTAGAGTCTGAAAAAGAAGGAGACATTGTTTGGTTTCTAGTTATTCTGGCATTCATTTTATCTTTGTTGATTTAATTTTTAGCTGATCGCACTTTGTGAACTTCGCCACTTTTTATCATCGGTGTTTTTAACAATACGATAATCTTGTTGCCACTTTTATCTGTATGTGTGCATGCGTGTATGAGAGAGAGAGAGAGAGAGAGAGAGAGCTGCCTACGTTAGCCACATTCCAGACCATTCGCAAGAGGGAAATTCATCTCTTGCGTTAGTTTGCATTGCTGCATCTGTATCATGCAAACTTAGGGAACGAACGCACACACACACACACAGTGTTTTCTAACTACTTCCGACTGCCGTAATTGCGGCGGCGGCTTCGTATAACTGAAACATTAATGACGTCTCCGGAGGATTTTGCTCTTTTAATTTCTGTTTTCTCCGTCAGCGAGGACTCTCAATCGCACTTTCATGTACTCAGAGAGCTGGTAAGTAGTACCTTCTGTGTGTGTGTGTGTGTGTGTGTGTGTATGATGCATTAAGATATCGCTCGCGCACACACACGCACGCACGAGTCCCCCAGTGGGAATAACAGAGTACTCTTTGGCTGAAACCAGAGCGACACATCCCGCAGCCCTGCTGACGCATAGTATTTCGCGTGTTTCGATGAGCGTGACACAGACATCACCTACAGCGCTAATGGACGCTAGTGGAAGCGATAGCTACAGAAAAGTTGACGCGATTTGCCCCTCTGTCTCTCTCTCTCTCTCTCTCTCTCTCTCTCGCGCGCGCGCCAGCGCTACGACCCGCCATGAAAATCTGATTGTCTAGAGCGGTCAGTGGTTACCGAACCGTGCATCTTGTTGCTCACGCCGAAAAAGAACGAGAGAGAGAGAGAGAGAGAGAGAGAGAGAGAGAAAGAAGGGGGTCATTTAACAAATCACGCGCCTTTTCTAGGCCCGCCGGCACGGAATGACACAAGCTCATTCTCGTAAAGCCCGAAAGGCGCGCTATCAAGCAGTATTATCGGACGAGGAGTAAGGAGAACGATGATAAGGTTGTCTGCCTCTGAAGCCTCCTATCTTTCTCTACAATACCTCCTTTCAGCAGGAACCCCGAGCGCGTGCTCTCGGCACAAAGAACAAATGACCTGTCGATAGATGGGTGCAACAGATAAAACCTGCGATTGAGTCCCCGCCTAGTCGCTGTTCCGACTGAACTATTCTTGCCATTTCGTTTGCCTTCCATCTCGACCGTGTGTGTGTGTGTGTGTTGTTAAATGCGTTTTCTTCCTGCTAGGATTAGGTTTCAATGTAAGGACAATTTACCGAGTCTCGTCTGTCGTATCCTGTTTTATGATGTATAGTGTGCCCTCCCCCGGAACTGATCCCTGTGATCCCCCATTGAATACAGCAGAAATATTAAATTATTATCTGTTCGAAAACCAACTTGCGGAATGAGTGAACGCCGTAATAAACATAAAACCTCCTCTAGGAAATGAGTTATTTGTTTCAAGCCTATCCAAGCGCAAACCTGGATTGGTTTTTATTAAACTTAACGGGCGCACCCTTTAATTATAAATGAAATTTATTATTTCAGCTGTCTCACTCCCCTCTTCTCTGTGATTATGTCCCGAAGAGCCATCGCTAGTTGAATTCGGATATATCGTAATATAAACTATTACATTCTGTTGTTTAGTATAATTTTGTAGGGAAAAAATCATGACCAAAGAATTAAAAATAACCGCTGAGTACAAAAATCTCACAAAACATATTTAATTTTAATTTTTTTAAATTAAATTTTTATAAGGTTCTTTGTGTATTTGCATGTTTTATATCTATAAATATCCAGAATAATACCTTGAAAGTAGGGCAAAAATTAATTAACAAATAATTGAGTTTTTGAAATAATTAACGACGTTGCGTTACTTTCTGTTTACATTCTAAAAACAAGGTATACATTGTTTTAAATGTAAATATCCTTAAAATTAATTATTTTCATTAAAAATGCTAATTGTGTTGATTGTTATGTATTAACACAGTGTCATTTATTAATAAATTTCATTTTTATCTAATCCTGTTAAATGTTTCATTGTGGACAGACTAAGTATTACTTCATTCTTTTCATTAGTTATCTTTCACATATATTTCTCTATGTATATGATAAAATTAATCTAAATTTATCCGTGTTTTTCTGCTTAACAATTTGACGGAAATGACGTCATGTACACAACTACACGCAAGTTATACAGTTTTTTGCTGTAATCTGTTTTATTTTTATTAGAAATAATAATGTAATTTATACATTTATTTTAAAACAGTATTTTATATTAGAAAAGTTTGAGGTTTTTAAAAATAAATTGAAAATATTGCTCAAACCTTAAAATATTTTTCATAGAAGTATTATAATAATTAAATTAAAGAAATATAATATTTATCTCTTTTCTACGATCCTTAGTCACCAAGTTTTTCCTAAAGACGTCCACACATCCCAACGATTTGGTTCAACAAGCTACAGCATACGATCCAACGGACATATTCAAATATAGAAGACCAAAAGCTATATTGGCCTCCTTTAGTGATGCATAATCTCCATGCCCAATCAGGGCGAGCATTCTGCTCATAAATTTTACCTTCACTGTAACCACAATAGATAGCGGGGAATATGAAAAGCATCTTGCTTCACCCCTAAAGTCATAAATGTCAATTGTCAATAATATTTATTGAGAGAGAGGCGGATATGCGGTGATTAATACCCTTGGAGGGTAATGGATGGCAATGCTGTAGCCAATGAAGTCCAAACTGAGGCTCGGCAATTGCTGTTACCCTCCTGCCATGATCAGAGCTTTAATAGCTCAATAACACCTTATTCCTACACTGTCCTCTACAGTTAACGGGGAAGATGAAAAGCATTCTTGCTTCCCCCTTTAAGCCAGTCCTTATAAGGACTATAAGATATAAGATATATAAGGACTATAAGATATAAGATATATTTAAGTATTACATTGTAATCTGTTAGTACTGACTTCAATTAAAAAAAAAAAAATCAATGTTGGATTGTTCTGTCCTTCATCCAAAAATATATATTGTAAGGCGCACTACTTCTTATTACATCTTTGCTTTATGGAATTAAGTTTCGTTAAGTAAGTCAAAACTTTGATGGATATTTATAAAAAAAAATCGGTTACACCTGCCAGGATAAGGAATAAGGTAATCTCAGACTTTTTATGGCGATAAATATAACTTGAACGAGCTTATATATCTACCCTAGCGATAATAAATATTGAATCAAAGGAGATGAACGATTTTTGCGACAGAGGAGCCCATGAAACTTGGAGTACTTCTAGACCGCTCACCATTGGATGAGGACCTCCTTCTTAAAAATATGGAACTTTATCTCGGACACACCAGATTTCAATTTTAACTGGTATTCTGATTGGCTGCATGTCGTCACGCAAGTCGCCCGTCAAATTCCTTGATGTAGCGGTCTCCTAGCAACGCGAACAGGCCAAGGGGGAAATGAATACCTAAGAACAGCATCATCTGTAGAATCTACGTGCAAGAAGCCTTTTATCTATGCATTTTTCGTGATGAAGTATTTACATAAGTGGTTTGGAGTTCCCAAAAGGAAGTTTAGGGGGTTCATTTTAGCATAGGTCACTTTGGCAGCTTTCTCAAGGTAGTTTTGTATCTTAACATGTAAGGAAAACAAAGTATGCTAATAAACTACATGGTAGAAGTTTTTTTTCCTTCTTTTTTTATGACTAGAACAACAACTACGCAAAGGTCGGTCACAGACGACCCGTTTTATGTTCCTTACCGTGAGGAGATTTATGGACATACGTGTAATAATAGCCACCCTTGCAAACTGTGAGAAAGAACACGATTCAACCTCCTTCTTCTTCTTACCCCTATGCACGCAACTCTGATTTTTGGATGGTGTGTGAATTTCTACATATGTCACCGCAGTGTTTGTTGCATTCCTCTTTTAAAAATGTGCTGGAGAAGCTTCCACCTCATCGTCCACTCTCTTTTATAATATTCGATATTAGTAATCCCAAGTTCGTTTAATATCGATCTAGTGAAGAGCAATCACTATCATTACTGCTGTGCACAAACTACATGTTTGTTTCACTTCAGTTAACACTGCGCATGTTCCCAATTTGTTTTAATTTTTCTATTCGTTTGCCTTTGCCTAATCAAATGCAATATATAATAATAAAAATAAAACATATAATATATTAAAAAAATACTTTGCTAATTATTTCCAATTACTACGGATAAGTTTATCTAAATTCACGATTGAATATTTGTGTCAAGAGGTAACTTGAAATGAAAAACTACTGTGGAAATAGTGAATCAGCCTTTAGTTATATTTTATCAACACTGCAGATCGTTGCTCTGATGACTGGCAGACAGATGTTCGGTCAATGTTATAAATATTGTTATTCCACATCATATTGCTTTTATGCAGTCATTTCAGATACGGGAATAGAATGTATCCCTCAGTTCTAGTGACGAAAATTAAAACTCTCTCTGTCACGCACGCACACACGGACAGAGTACAAAATATTGATGCATTATAAGCTGTCAAAAGACCACCCATAGATAATGTTGTTGCCAACAGAGCCTTGCCTGAGCGCACATCTAATTCATGAGGACGGGTAGAGCTTGGGCGTCTCCTGAGGCTAAGGTACAGAAATGTTGGGCAAGTAATAAACACTTCACACGTTCCTAATTAACTGTCCGTCACAAGGGGGAGCTGCGTGTCATTCCAACGTTTCAACCGTCACTAACATGTCGGTGGTGTCTTGCTCCTGAGGACACTTTCTCTGAGAGCTTGTCACAAGCGTTGACTGGCCGACAACCGTACGCTTAACGACGGAAAGGAAGTGGCAGAGCGAGAGAGAGAGAGGAAGCGCGCGCGGGGGGGGGTTCTGAATTAGACTCTCGCAAGCGGGGCTAGGGCCTGTGGTGACGGCGTTTCCATGTAGTTCATTAATAAATAAGGACTTGTGCCGGTGACGAACAGACGACTTCTCCATCCTTCGTTACGAGTAGAACTGTTTCAATAAGCCCGAACCAACCGCATTCGAGTGTCGGCGGTGCCCAGGCGGCCCGTCGACTGCTCGCTCAGGGATTACTGCGCTTGTGTGCGTGTGTGTCTAATAATTATATAGCTACGATTGCTGGGTTCGGGTATTTCGCACTGGCATCGCCCGGCCGCATTGGGATATTATGAAATTTTTAGTTCTGGTAATAGAATCGGAACCGCGCTGATACGGAGACAGAAATTGAAAGATCGTGTAGCGCTTCGCCTTAGCCGTGTTGATTTCGTTTACTGCTAGCGGGCGAGCCTACCTTAACCACCTCGACTGAAGCGAAAGATAGACTGCCAACTTGCGCGTTCGATTCCCGTGAGTATTGCGTCTCTTCCTCCCCCTAAGCACGCGACGATATGCGGTGGCCAACTTACGCTTTCTCTCCCCCCCCCCCCCCCCCCCCAGCCTTCCATTTGATCCCGAAATATTTGTAAGGCGCATTTTTGCGTCTTATATATTTTGATAAGACGTTTTCTACACCTGCAGCTGCTAGTGGGTGATGAGTTACTTTCTTCGCTTGAATTCCGTAATAACAGAAGTGAAAAACCACCACCACATGATTTGATACTCGCTACGTAATGATGCAAACGGTGGCTTTTAGTGAGTGTCGACATTATGATGGCAGGCGGATCTGGTTTACGAAAAATTATTGGCGTTTCGTCAAGCTCTAAATAAATGAGAAAAGGAAAAAAAAAAAAAAAGATGACGTTGCCTCGACTGGGTTCACTGTGGGAAATGAATACGAGGTGTAATGTGTGTGTGTGTCACATTTTTAAGGAATATGGAATATGTTCAGTTAGGATGACACGAGTGGTTTGTTAGTATTAGTTTCTGCTATTATTACTTGACTTTTGTTACGCGTACAACACACACACACACACACACACACACACACACACACACACACACACACACACACACACACACACACACACACACACACACACACACACACAATAGATGAGAGAAAGAAATGAGTTGTTTTGCTCTTTAAGGTTTGTAGTGAAAGAAAGAGGCAAATAACACCGTGTTTAATTGTTATACTTGCTAGAATATTTTAAGTGCTTTTGCAATTGGATCCTTATCAAATCGGAATTTCTCTGATTCCTATTTTTTTTCTGCATCCTATGACCAAGAATTTTTACCCAGTTCATGTCGAAAAAAATCTGCAGAGCATTTATGTAGGACTAGTTCTAAGAGCATATAATTCGCCCGTGGCACCGAAGTTTGTTACGCATGTATAAATATCACCACCAAAAGTGAGCAATATACAGTTCTCCTGCCGTCATTCTCTTCCGTGGTGTGGTCAACTATGCTCTTCCACTCACTGTTGGCCTTTGATCATGACTCATGTACCTTTTTTTTTTCTTTTTTTTTAGTGTAATACGACATATAATATCTCATCACGCGTTAACTCCTGTAGTCTTCACCATGCAAGTGTTAGCCATGGTGAAGACTACAGGAGTTAACGTGTACCAACAATTATACCCTATTTCAAGTCAATGAAATCTCTTAGCAGTCATCATATATGTGAATATCACTCGGAGCAGCCTGCTTTTATGTATTCAAAGACTACAGAAAGATATCCAGTTGCTTGCCTATGTAAGCTACTAGATATCTTTCTCTTCATCTCTAAAAAAACACTGTTTTCGGGGAACACGTGACCTGATCAGACAAATAGCACACAGGAATGTAAAATATTACCAGCAGGTAATGAAAACGGGAGGAAACAGCGAAACAATAATCTATTACAAAAACTGTAATACGTAACTTTATTTTTAAGTTATTATATTAGGCAAGAGTTCCGAGAGGATCCAGGAGCTGTTAGAATTATTCTCCTATATATTGGAATATGTATTATCGGGAACCAAATTACAATAAATAATATAAATATTTTAAGATATCGGTTATGTTCAATTAGAGCATACGTCATTCGAATTATTGGATTCCGTCATTGGTTTTCCTGGATGTCTGAGTCTGCTGTGGATCATTTTGGCCAAATTTCAATTAAAATTACTAATTAATCCTTTTCAGATTTGTCTGAATTGTTTCAACAACAAAAAGACATTTAAGTAGTTTTATTTATCAAAACTACCTCAATGGGTAAACCATATTTAATTTGATTCTCGAAACTCGTTTTTCTAATCAAATTAAACTAACATTAAAAAAAAAAAATTGGGAAACAAATGACAGCAAATATAGCTTAATGACTTGCACCATACTACCGTATAAGTTCAGAGATCACATAATTATCTGAACATTTAAAGTGCCGTATGAGAGAGAAAGGTTGGGCTAGCACTACATAATCTTCAAATTTCGTGTAGTTTTTTTTTTTTTTTACTTTGAGGGCGGGTTTCTTCTGAATGGATTTTTTCAAACTTCCCTTATAATTGCCAACTACAAATTTAAAAATTAATGTAATGATCTTTTAGATTGACTTCAAAGGCATAATGTACATCACATAGTGTGCAACTTAGTAATTTAGGTACATACAGAGAATAATGATATTAATAACACGTTTAAATAATTAAGCAGAGCTCCCCAACGAACGAGAAATGTCTAATAATGAATCATTAAAAAAAAAACAACAACGGAGACCTTCACTTCCTACTGTTATAACTTTCAATTGTTGTATGAGGAAAAGAATTTTTTTTTTTTAAATGATCTAAGTGGTATCGTTTTAGTATGAACACAATTTTCATATGGGATAATGTCCGATTCAGATAATTCGAACAGTCTTGCTACTTTGACTTTGACATTGTTTTCCTTTGCAAGGATGGCTCAGTTCTTGAATAAATGACAGTCGAGGAAGTTGTAGACGTTTTTCATTCTAACAGATTAATGCTATATTTGTAAAAGTGGAAAGTTTATATCCCTCTACAGGATGAGATAAACCTACCGACGAACACAACGCTTCTTTGCCTGAGTTTCTATGACTTTAACTCTAAATAGTCTCCACGCGATCATTAAGCTAATAGATGCAAATGAAGTGAATATTGACAACAGTCAACTTAATTAAATCATGTGGATTTTTTTCTGTGTTTGCCGACATGGAATGTTCTTTGGAATGAAAGGTTTCAGTGCTGTGAAGGCGAATTTGTATTCCTCAATGCGTTGCATATACCTCTATGAGAGAGGATGGGCTGTTTAGCAACTTCGTAATTTCATCCGCTTTAAGAGCGTTATATTTAGGTAATTCAATCAAATACATGCTAGGTGGTCCACGTTACTAAACCAACGATCTACGCAACTCTATCGTGCTAAATGGAAACTGTGTTAGGAAAGGCTAGCATCTTCAAAATAGGAATGGATATCCCTTCCGTGAAGAAGTTTTCTTGCAGTTTCTCTTCCTTGTCCTCAATATAAGTGTGAAGAATGTCACGAAGAAGAACTCGATTCTTAATTCAGAAAGAGCAGATGCACCTGACGTAGAAATTCATGACTAAAACTCACATGCAAGCATTATTAGGAAGTTCAAAATACCATCAGAGGGCGCTAATCAATTGGTAATACTCTTGGTAATAATAAACTGTTGGCACAATTTAACTTCATTGTTGTTATCTATCCCAGTATGCTGGCCAGACGATTAGTTGATATTGTAGAAAACTAATTATTTATTTGTTTTTATTTTACTTTTCATGTCTTAATCTTGTTTTCATGCACAAAAAACCACGTGATATTCTAGGTGTTCATTTGCTGCGCAGAAAACAATGGAATTTTAAGTATAAAAGGGGGAAAATGTTAGTCTTTCAAAACAAAGTAACGAAAACAGGTAAGCTTAAAAGTATATTTTAATGCGATTTTAATTAAAATTCAGGGAAAAACTCCATAAAGATCAATAATTCTTATAATACTGTTAAAACATGGCTTCGCTTGTAATGATTTGACTTGTGTAATGGATAACATTTATACTTTAATCCGACCTCGCTAATCAGAAAATAACATCCCTTGCTTGAAAAAAAAACAAAAAAAAAAAAAACCCTACAATGAGCAAAATTGTGTGGAAAAATACATCAAATTAGGAACCTTCAACGAACCTAAGTTGCTTTAAAAATGTAAGAATCGGAGCAGACCATATTCCAATGTTCACCACAAGTCGTCAACATTCACACTAAGGAAGGGAAACAGTGACTGACCCTTTTTATACTAAAATAATCTGTTCAAATTTTCGTACGGATCTCAGACATCAAAGTTCAGTAAAATTTCCAACTAGAAGAACGAGATTATTATTTGTTTGTACGAATGATATCACGCATTTTTCAAAACTCACCTAGAGTCAATAGAATCCAAAGCGAAACATTATTAGTAAACATTTGAACATTATGAATGATTTAAAAAATGATAAAAAAAATTCCGAGAAATCTGAGTGGTTATAGTTCATCACGAAGTTCTATAAAGTAGAAAATGAAACTGGTTGAATGGATAAAGTACCAAGAAAATTTCATTCTGAAGAAGAAAGAAAAACTTTTACCCACTCTAGGACTACACGACTAAATCATCGTTAAGAAACATTCTAAAATCAATGGCTCCCAAGAAAGGTCGAGAAATGCGAAGGAACTTTGCTGCCCTACGGCGGTCAGCGAATTCCTGGAACGTAGTTAATGGATACTGTTTTATACATAACACACACACACACACACACACACACACACACACACGAAATCTACTCCACTAAAAACTAATTTCTAAAGGAAAAGATCTCCATTCCGATTGTACGCTAATGACTGACGATGGCAAGAATGCGCTGAGGTATTTTTAGCGTTGAAAATTGGGTTCACAAAATTCAAGAAAACATCGGGAAAATGGCCAGAAGAAAATATCACGAGGCACTTCTTAAGAGAAAGGAAGACAAATGAGCAATGACTTTTGGTTATTTTGATGTCGTCTGCAAATGGGTATTAAAAGTCGACCATTCTTCAGTAGAAGTATGAAGTGGTAATAAGTGCCTCGTAAGGATTTGTTTACACTTAGGAATAAAATTGTGGTTTAAGTCTGTGATGCAAGCGGCTATCCAAAGTTTTCTTTCTTTTTTTTCTTTTTTCTTTTTTTGATTTGATTTGTGAAGGAAATATGTGGAGAATTCTGAGGTGTATGCATTGAAGAAAACATACCATAAAATGTTTATAACGACTATTCAACCTATTTGTTAGTTTTTTAAACCATTTAAAATCTTTGTTTTTCACAGCTTAGAACCGAAAAAAAAGTATTATTAAAAAGTGAGGATAGTACTTCAATAAACATAACATAATAATTTTATGTTATTCAATATTTTGCATTTTTTTAAATGACAAAGCTGTCCACCAAATTATGATCTTTAATAAGTCGCGGCAACTTTACTAACTGCAATTAAGATTTGTGTATTTTAAAAAAAGGAACGGAAATCGATCTTTTTCTATTATAACGAGGTTCAAGTCGAAAAATCTTTGGCAACATTTTTTTATTTGATATATTACAGTGATTTATTAAAATTCAAAATATGTAAATAAAAAGTAAATATAATTAATGTTATCACGATTATACTCGGTAGGTGGCAACACTTGTGCCGTTGTTACCACGTTTCAAACGATGTTTTCCTCGAAGAAAGGAATACGTGTTGAGTGGGAAGATGAACTAGCCAATGAGCAGTTCGCATATGGACGGACCATAAAGGTCTGAGAGATAAGGAACTTCAGATCGACATGCAAATGCTTTTCTTGTATGTGCTGCAATCTAAGATTAACTTGTTTTATATCCCCGCCACACACAAGGTAGGTTTGTTTCAACAGCAGCAATAAGGATCATCAGTGACAAAAAATGTTTCCATTCGGGTTTGCCCGGATGGAGTTTATGGCCGTTTTCCTTAAAAAAAAAAAAAAAAAAAAAAAAAAAAAAAAACTAAGATGCAACCTTTCATTTGTATGTTCTGAAATGTTCATAAGTTCATAATATTAAAACACTTCAAATAAAATTATCGGCAAAGATTTTTCGATTTATCCAAATGTGTATAACGAATGTGTGGATGACAAAATCATAGGTCCTGAAATATTTCCTGAAATTAACAGTTACTGCTAAATGCTTGCTGAAATTCAATTTTGACACAGCAAATACTTGAATGACGCAAATGGTGTTTTGTTTCAGTAGGGCACCCTTCTAAAATAGTTAAATTTCCCAACATTAAGTTGTTGAGGCAAATAAAGAAACACCACACGAAACTCAATGTACAAAGTGGTATTCTCTTTTATTAATCGGGAAAGGCTACATTTACAGTTTGAGAGCACAATAGCTTCCATCGATTCCTGGTAATTATAAAGTATCCATTCTTGTCTTAACAAGATATAAAAATGTCTCAAAGCAGGAAACAACACCTTTCACAATACAACTTTCCATAACCGAGGATCGTCATCTTTTTTTTTTTTTTAACTCTCTTTCTTTCTCGTAATCAATAACAGTTGAAATAAAGTCCAAGAGAAAAAGATTTTCGAAGCAAGTAAAGGAAATACAAGTAAGACAACACATCTCAATGAGACGAATGCAGAGAAACAATCAATTTATTCCTCCGCATCTTGTTAACAAACTAGAATTTTTTTCTTGCAGTGATGAACACCAATCGCATTCCATTTAATATTTTTAAAACTTGAGAAACTCTAGGAGCCAGAATATCACGCGTGGGCACTGTTAAGGACCTCTTGTCTAGTGTCGATGATAAAATAAGAAGAATTGCAAATGCAATCTGTGAAAATTCGTCCAGTAGGAACACACAATGATGTGGATGTCTCTACCTCTAGAGTGCTGGAGCTGCAACTATCCCGCTGTAGATTATGTGTTGCTAAGGCATTGCGGAATAGGCTACTGTTGTTACGTCAACACTTTTCCTTTAAGTACAGACAGTACAATATCCTTCGGAAAGTAGTCGCAGGGGTGCACTGATGACACAACTCTTTTTTTAAACCGGATTATGAAAGATTATCATCACAGTGAATATCTTGCCTCATCACATGCTGCAAGTGAAAGATGAAGTCGCTCCAAGTAACTGTACATCGGAGAAGATCATGGTGAGTGTGTTTTTATAGATTTATCGCAAACTTTTAACTGTGAAAGACGTATAATAGGGAACTACATAATCTTTCCCACCCCAACTGCCATGAAAGAAAGAAACAACACACTTCCCTACAGTATAAGCGTTTAAATGTAGCACTAAACGACACAGCACATGCACACACGCACGCACACAAAAATGGGGAATATTTACATTGAATGACTTTTGGCGGTTGAAGTGGACTGCATTTTGCCACCAGAATCCTTCGAGTGCACATCTAAAGTTCTTCTCTCTTTCTGTCTTTGTGTGTTGTGTGTCTTATTTCTTTGTTTTGTAGGATGCAGGACACACAGTTAGTGATGGTCTGTACGAAGAACATCTGTGTCGCCAGCAATTTTTGCAGGGGGTGGGGGAGAATTGACGACCCCGAGTAATGACAGTTTATGATCGTCTTCGCTGATGCTGAGCTTTATCCCAAGAGGGAGGTTGCAGCAGTGGTCACTTTCTTTGCCTCCCTCGTCCCGCTCTTTGATCACGTGGTCTGGACTGCTCGGTAGACTGGGAGCACTACAGTCACTCGGGGTGAGGTCGCTGCTGCTCTGGTAAGAGGCCTCCAGCGGACTATCGACGCGGATCAGAAATCCCACGGGCTGAGTAACCGAATACTGGGGGGCGTCTCCTTCCCCTTGTTTGTTTCGCATTTCCTTGTCGGCCAAAATGTTTTCGATGCTGAATGGACTCAGCTTGTGTGCCGAAGCAGATTGCAGGAGACTCGCCGTGACTTTGCTCCGCTGGCTGAAAGAAGGAGTTTTAGACCTGTCAATGTTCCGGATCGACATCTCACTTTCCTGCCCCAGTTTGTTTACGTCATTAGGATTGATGGCGTGATGTTCGTCATCGTCGTGGATCGTTTGGTTTATTATGTCGATCACGTCGAATCCCATCGTTTCCAGCAATTCGAATATTTCGCTGCCGACTAGATCTTTGGGTTCCTTGTGAGGGTTCACTAATCGTAGTTCGGAGACCGTCTGACAGATGGCCTCCGTCAGGCTGGCGATGTTCACTCCTGGTTTGATCTTTGCTTGTTGTAACCTCCTCACCTGTCGTTCTAACTGTTTTCGAAGTTTCTTCTCTTTTCTGTCTTTTTCCCGCCGTTCGATTTCGTCGGGAGGGATGGGATCCCCGCTGCAGGTCTGAGGATGGGCATTGTGAGCTGGCCTGCCGGGTCCTTTCTTCGTGTTTTCTTTCTTCCTCCATTTTGCTCGCCGATTCTGGAACCACACCTGAAGAAAGAAAGAAAGAAAACACGATAGTTGAAACATGATTCCAATTAGCAAATACACAAACCCAATAATGATCTTTACAAGAGTTCGACATAATTCTACAAATCTACCGTAAAAAAAGAAAGAAGACAATTTTACTGGTTTTAATTTATAACTTTCAACCGATTTCGAATATTTAATACAAATATTTCAACCTAATACCGTAGATTCAGCGACAATTATTTATTTATTTAAACCTAAACGGGGAAAAAAATTAGAATTATAAATAAATCAAATCATGATAAAATGCTATCCCATATCACTATTCGCTGATGTTCGCATAGTCGCTCAAAGAGCAATTTATGCATTACAGTACATTTATAAGCATGAGGACCACAAAATATTAGTAAAAACTAAAACGGTGGTTATATCAATGGAAAATAATCCACACACAAAAAAAATGATCACACTCGTAATGCTTGACGCATCTTCCCGTTTCCCTTGATTTTCATATTTGATACTAGATGGAGACAAAAATCATCCGTTCTGCAAATAATTGCATAAAGGTAATTATTTGAAGGACAATTATGCAGACATTAAACAGTAAAACTAAAAATAACCATAATATATCTGGAATCACAGCGCCTTCGTAAAGAACTATTTGCAGAAACACATAAAAAGCAATTTCGCTGCGTGTAGATAGAGCGAGCATATAAATATGACATTAGTAGTGTTTATTGATGTTCAAAGATTTAAATTTGAATTTTTAATGATTGCATTCATAAAATATCAGTATGACACAGTAATCATTATTAGTATGATAACTTGCATACGAAACCAATTGATGAAATCTGGAGTCACGCACGATTCAGTGCTCGAACCTATCCTGTTTGTAATGCATATTAACGATGCGTGTTAGTACAACTTATTTAAGTAAAATGATACGGTTTGCTGACATTAATTTATACAACATGAACCTTGAAGCTTTAGAAAATCGCATTAAACATAATATCACGAAACTATTAAGTGGTTTAGCAATCATGGAATTAAAAGCATGCATTTCGGTTTATATGGAAAAGAGTCGTGTTGGTTATTCCAAGTGCAACAATTTCACTATCCAATTTCTGTTTCAGATTTGGTATTCTAATAAAAAGAAAACTAATAGAAGGAAACTGAATCACTTTAATGAGAATACATACCAACAAAATACCACGTGATTCAACTCCAAGATTGCCCTTGAGAAAAACAATCGTACATTCTCATGTCCCCTTTAGCATCCTCTTCCTCTAACAAAAGTTAATTATGTCATCACTTCCTTGTAATTCACCAATAACATCGTTAACTTTTTTTTTTTCATTTTTTTTTTACTGCCTCGTTTTTGAATAATATAAAATTGCATTGGATCCAAGGAAGTGATACTTTATAGATGGCGCTTATTGGCACTAATTATTACATTCCATTGACTGTATTAATAATTATATCTGCTGCGATATTTGATCAAATAATTGACCTATTTAGAATTTCAACCAGTCTTTAAACGAATCAGTCCAATATATTTCTGCAATTTTTTTTTAAAAAATTGAATTTGATTGTTTATAAATAGGACTTAAGTATTTAATGCTGAAATTCAACTTAAGCATCATGAAAAAATAAAAATAAATAAATAAAACGACGTTTTTCTTAGCTTCACCATTTCTGCCTTTAGCTTTTTATAAGCATTTCGATTTCTTAAAATGAGATAAGCACAGTATTACAGGACTTACTGAGCAAATAAATATTTGAAAAGCTGTAGTGAACTCAAAAATCTCCAGTGTTTACAAAGTGCTAACGGATATCTGTGGTGTTAAAAGGCAATTGCTGATAGATATTCCAAGTTTTTTACCCTGTTTTTTTTTTTTTTTTACAGGAATACTAAGTGCCTTTATCGTCTTGGGGTATCAAAACAAAATCAGGGCCAGTAGCTTCTCTTAATAAACTAATGTCAGAGTGTTTCTGAATGCTTTTACCGATATTTTAAAATAGAATATCTCTGGTATACACAGAGTCGTTTTTCTAAACCAAAACGCTTCGTGTACGTAGGCCTGTTTTCGCTATTTAGAATCTACCTTTTTATTTTAAACTATTACATTCTTCATCGCTATATATTTATTGAACTTAGATAAGTAGCTCTATTTCTAGTACTTAATCTAATGCTCTTTCTAAGTTTCAACCAAATTGTGTTATTTACTTTACAGCAAATTCCTTTTTAGCAACCTTCACTCCGGGATGAGATGCGTATTCCCATTTGTATTACCCGACAGTTATTCTACTGTAGGCATACTGTGATGTATAACATTAGTAATTCGTTCGCAATAGGCTGCTAATAGCAGAGAGGAGAGATGCAATCTCAGTAAATCTTGACTCAACTACTACTCTCTAATTTATCTAAACAAGTATGTTTTAAAAAGCTTTCAATGCTATGAAAAATAGTGCCATATTGAACTCAGCGACAGAAAAAATAAGGTTTGTGAGTTCAAATTTTGTCAAATATTATTTTAGTTTAAATGTGCAGTACTAAAGAAAGATGATGTAGTAGCTCTGGAGTTAACTAATATAAGCCACGCGATCGATTTGCTTACACTTTACAATAAGCAATGAAATAGAGAGATATATAATGCTCAAAGTAAATTAATATCTCCATTGGTTTCTGGATTTCATAGAATGTCGGATTTGTACGCAATGATTCGTGTTCAAGATTGCAAATCTTAGGTAGAAGACAGTTATAATTCAATATAGCGAAGTTTAAAATTATTTATGTGTGCTGAGTACAGTCAGAACCAACCGACAACAGTTGTACATCCATTGCCATGAGGGACTCATCATTGCGTGATAAGTGGAGTCCACTCAATACCAGTTTCGCTAACTTTCCCTACTTTCACACCACTCGCCACCTGTGCCACGTTGCTATTTATCTTTGGAGGGGTTTCCATGACAACCATCATGCTAACAAATACTCACAGAGCACGCACGAAATGTAAAGAAAGAATGCGTTTCGTTTTGGATGTGGTTGGTGGTGTTGTTGGTGGTGGTGGTGGTACAGACTTCGGAGAGAATATTTTTGGGAGGGAGGGGGGGAAGTAGGGTGGAAAGGGAACAGCGTAGATGAGAACATCCTGTGCTAGCACATATGATAGATAGACGGTGCGTGAGGAAGGGGGTGTCAAAGACCATGTTTACGCTGTCCCCACTTGATCAGCCACCTCTTCAGTAGGGACAGTGGAGGCAGTGGTGAACTCCAAGTAATTAACCAGGCCTAGGAAATTAATATGATTGATCACTCCAGCAGAAGGGGCGGGGACCCGCTACTCCGAATGGAGATGTCATGGGTAACGATGTCGATATTTTCGCGGGGAGCGAACGGCGAAGGCTGATGCTATCCCGCACGCAAGGTGAGAGTACTGCGTGTGAGTCGACACCTCAGTGTATGGGATGCACGCACTGTCTTCCCGACCCCTGTTTCATTCTCTTTACCTCTCTCTCCGCTTTACATCTCTTTGCTTCTCCTTATGTCTCTTGCAACACTGACAGATAACCGAATGGACAGAAGGATAAAAGAAAATTATTATCCGCATTGTAATAGCTTGTTCTCTTATAACTTAGTTGTCAATTAACTTTCAACATTTTTTTCAATCGGATGTTGTTTATCGAGTTTTATTGTCGACGGATGATTTCCACATAAGGAATTTTTGTGTTTTCTTATTCTGACTATCGGAGGTTCCTATTATTCTATTGTTCACCTGCTCATCTCGCAAACGAATTATTCTACTACATATGATGTCGATATCTGTTAATCTTGATGCAGAATCCGACACGGACCTTTAAAATCACACACATTTGAAACACTCACTACAGACTTAAAGGTAAAACCTCGCCCAGAAAACGAATGCACGCTGAAGATGTTGGATGAACAAATAAGTTTTCTAGAAAATAATGGTATCACGAGTTGACAGTTTTGGGTTAAAAAAAAAAGATCGTATGAATGAATGGTTCAAGCTTAAACAATTTTAGACAAATGGAACAGCGTAAATGATACGGCGTAAATTTAGAGGATGCTATTAAATGATAATTTGTTCAGAACTTCCTTTGCATTTAAAAATAAAAAAAGAAACGAAGTAAAGATGCCATTTTTAAATTGAAGAAAATCTCCCCCCCCCCTGGAATTCGTAATGCGGTGTGTCACCTTGAATATGTTTTCATATTCATTACTAGTGATGTTAAAAGAAACTGAACCCTTTATAGATCGGTCCCATCCGTTTTGTATTTCGTCCTTCTCTTAAAACAACTTGACGGATTTTGGTGAAATTTGTCACTGAGAGTTACTTAATATAAAATTCACTTTTGATTCAGACGAGGACAATGTGATCTCCATTTTACATCACAGGCCAGCCTATTCTATTTCCTTTTATTTGTATTTCATTTCAATTTGAAAAATGTCATTATATATTTATTTTGTTTAATTCCTTTATTATTTCTTTCCGAAACCTTTTTAATATTCACTTAGTAATAATCTGAGAACTGCTCTCGAAGTTGCAAACAGAAATATACGTTCTTAAAAAAATTAAATGGACATTAAATGTCAGAAAAATCAGAGCATTTGGAATGGTGTTTCACGGGAAAAAAATTACACGTATTAACAGTACAGGTTTTAAAATGCCAAACTATATTAATGTCCACAAAGTAACAAAAAAAATGTTATGACCTCCAGAGATGGTTTAAATGCTCTTCTTTTAAAACTAAAGTGGGATTCCTGTCAGCGATTCCTCCATCCTTCCAGTGATTGTGTTTTATTTCTTCAAACACAGTCAATGAAAGCATCGGTCGTGCCGAACAGCGAATGTGACATACAGAATCGAACTTTGTATTGTTCGATGCCAAATGTTTTTTTTTTAATTTATTTTTTATTTTCGTGCCGATATCACCATCAAGCCCAAAGCACCTAACTGTTTGCACAGAGGCAGACAGAAAAGATAATGTAATTCAAGATGGTCCATGATGAATAGTCTAATTAAAAATGCATCACATCCCTCCGGCCCATTTGGTTAACCTCACGCAACAAGTAATAAATAGGAAGTAAAAGAGCTTCATTTATTCCGGCACTCCGAGAGAGAGAGAGAGAGAGAGAGAGAGAGAGAGAGAGAGAGAGAGAGAGAGAGAGATGGTTGGATCGCTATTTCTGTAGCTGCACGAATTGTGAAGTATCCAGCTTAGCTAAGATCGGATGGATTAATCAAAGAAACAGCAAATAAACTAAGAAGAAAAGAAGGAATATTTAAAGAAATAGATAATGCGAGAGAGAGAGAGAGAGAGAGAACAGAAAAGGAAATGCTGCACATAATTATCAAGTTCACGGCAAATAGAAGAGAGCAGCTAAGACGAGCTCGTCTGAGAGTGAAATGGATGTTGATTGGATACTTTCCACAACGCCTTTTTTAGACGCTGCAGAAGCCAACTTTTTATTTGAAAATCTTATAAAAGAAGTAAGTTAGATTGCTAATATGTTATTAGACAGTCCATCACAAACAAATTTACAAAATGAAGCGAGGAAGATTCTGTTATTTTCTATTTTATTTTTTATAATCAGCTCAGTCCTCCCAGTGGTTTGCATATAAAGTATTCCATGCCATTATTCGCCTTTCTTTACCTATTAAACTGAGCAACTCGACAGCCAAGTAACCTGATTCTTATAAGCTTAATGTTTAGTAATGATAATCCTGGCAATGAGTGTTTTCTGGCTGGTTTGTCCGTTCTTTTGCTGAAGGAAATTGCAATTTGTTTTTCTTCCACTCACGTGAAAGTCAGTCCAAAAACTGGACTGACTTTCGCGTGAGTGGAAGAAAAAAAAATCTAAGACTCCACACACTAAACGAACACAAGAGCAAGGAAATTAAGAAAAGAAAAAGGGATAACAAAATTTATTTGGAATAATAATAATAATAATAATAATAAAATGTTTTATAAGATCAAGGATTAGTTGTTGTTTTTTCTGATCTTTTCAAATACCAAAGTAATCACAACCTTCCTAATAGAATATACACATTAGGATGACGAACTGTAGCAGAAAATGCATCATTTAAACCTTGAAATATCCCTTATAATCAGTATCGAGTTGCAATTAAATGTGTCTTTCAAAATAAAACTGAATGGCCGGAGTCCAACATTCTTTCTTTCCTAATGTTGCATTTTTTCGCGATTTACGAAACTCGATTTCCACAGATGCTAGACCGCGTATTCTGTCTCATTCAGTACTTGACCAGAATCATGAGCAATTTTGTTTTGCTAATCTTCTGTAGGCAGTGCTTTAGTTGAGAAAATATCCACAACCCCAAATTCAAATCACATTCTCCTGATGTGGATTAATGACATAATATTAATGAAAACATTTGATTCAAAGCCAGACAAATTTCTCAGTTTCTTCCAAATTATTATTATTTGAATGAAAGGAAATTGTAGACCAAAAGAAGTTGCAGGAAATTGAATCATTTGAACCATCAATTTTAGGAGCTGGAGACTATCGAAAGCCCTGCAGTAAAACTTATAATATACAGTAGATTCTGGGTGCTTCAAAACAGAGTCATAACTAGGAAAAATAGATTTTTTTAAACAGCTTATATAAAAATCTACAATATTTTTTCAGTTACTTGAGATTCATGAAATTGCATAGTATTGTTCTAAGAATGCAACGTTTCGAAAAGACTTTTGAGATTTTGACAAAAACAATACTCTTTCATTAGAAGAACCTGAAGATTCGAATCCTGTCTAGCTACGAGGACTTGAGGCTTTTCAAACCGAAGGTAGCAGCAGCTTTCATATGGACTTTTCCTTTATTCTTCTCTCTCTCTCTCTCCTAGCATAAATTACATTTAAAAAACCAAGTTACTTGGTCATAAAAGGCCATTGGGTTTATACTTCACAGCAGAAGACAGAATCACTAACCCCCTTATTTCTAGATACAAAACAGATAACCACAATGAGTTTCTAACTTCTCTAAAAAAATAAATTCTTTTGTTAGAATCTTTCATTTTCGACTTACACGAGCAGCATGCAGAAGAAAATCATTTTCAGTTCGATCTATTTTTCTATTAATGCGTTCTTTTCCCAATTTTATCAGCTACTTACAAGAATGAATGCCACAGATTGAGCTACGAACGTAGCCATGTTTATCAACGAGAATTCTATTACACTTCTGTCCAAAAAAGCACTTCAAAATTCTATTTTCTTACATAGCCATTTCGATCCATATGTGAATTCCGAAATTGGCCACTACCTGGGGTGGCCATGCTAAATAGAGTTGATCGATTTACTGTACACATCCTCTGCTGCTTACCATCGATTTCCATTAAACTGGAAAACCGTTTTGTAGCTAAAAGGCAAAGCTGCTTTGAGGAGGAAGATAAAATTTATTAAAAGCCGTTCGCCAGCACTGTATGGAAGCAGTAAATAAGGCTTGTCAAGTGCGCCTATAATAGAATATCCCAACGATAATAAATTAACGAAGTATACCGTTTCGAGTAACATATTCGATAATGCTAGTCAAATAACGTAGAACATAAAAGTCCTTAATGTTTTATTCTTTGTCACTCAATTCCCAAAGATAGATTGTGCGAGTAGAAAAAATTCATGAAGTTGAACTGGGAGTTGGCTACAAAGCAACAAATAAACAAACGATCACGGCAAGTGATGCGGCGAAAAGATTTCATTGATGACAATAACAACCTCCTACAGAAAATAAACTAAAATATTACACTACACTTAGACTCCATTAAAGTACGTTGAATTCCTTAACTACAGAACAAATGCATTTGAAACGTAAATAAATAGAAAGATTTAGTGAGAATTGTTTCACTAAATTCACGAAGTCTTGTTCATTAATAGCGCATGGGGCATTTTTATCCGTAACGTGCAATAGCAGATTAGGTTTGGACTAGCACAACTAGCATGACGTTGCATTAATATAATTATTATTATTATTATCAGATCATCATCATCACTGCTACTACATCACCTCAGCCACCCACCTATACCTAATCTTGATCTATAAAAAATTCCTTCCATACGCAATAAGAAAGTATAACCACCTTAACCTGGAATTATGGTTATGAAATCCAAGGATGGAAGATTGTATACGCTTAAGGCCTATTAGAATAACTGGTGATGAAGACTGATAAGATCGGAACCCGTCTTCATCGTTCCTTTGAATACACTTACGAAGTGTAGTGGGCTAAAGACAACCATTATTCAGCTGTAACGGAAGAAGCATATTTTCTCTCCAACAGAAGATTTTCTCTCTTGTTTTTGATCCCTAAAATGGAATAGGAAAAATATCAAGCGATTGTGTAATAAAAGAAACTACAGAATATGAAATAAAAAGACTACTCCTGCACCTCCTATAAACGAGATCCAACCATAAAATGTGCAGTTTTAGTCGTTGAAGGCATAACTCAAACAGAATATCCGTCAATGCTCAACAGAAGACGAGTATGAAACAGATGTTTCTTCATAGAAGCATTTCCGCCTTAAAATGAACCTGGGAATTTTCCTTAAATTTTCTGCTCGAACACCGACATAAGGGAAAGCCAGCACAAGGAAAAATTCTTATGTAAATACAATAATTATCTCATTTTCATTCATGATATCAGTATGATTTTTTGCGTCATTCAAACATAGAATTGATCAAAGCTAAAATGATGAAACACAAAAGCCATTTTAAAATAATTATAATTAATGTCTTTGCTATTTCCTTATGTGTATTTTGTTTACAATTCAGCAAAATTAAGGAATTTTTACGATGTATTGTTTAAACGTTCTTCAACTAATTGTATTTATAATAATAATAATTATTATAATTTTAATTTTTTGCTTCTGTTCCTTGAAGTTTTTACGTAGAACTAACTACAGATCATCACAACTTAAAACTGTTAAAATATAACAATTAATATTTTCAGATAATACAATAATATTTGTTCAAAGAGATATTTCACAAGTGTTTAGAAAAATGCAATGCTTTCAATCCAAAGTTTTGCTGTTTGACCAACTCGTCCAAAAAAAAAAGTCGTGTGTTAACTTTATCATTGCTTTTTGATGTCTTTTAGAAAGATCTCCAACAAAGCCGATGTAACTTGCTGGGAACGGAAGTCAGGTGATCATCAGTGAGATACCTGATAGTTCTGTGGGTTACTTAAAAGGGACGACACCAGAAGGCTAATGACAGAGCTGAGTGGATGATCATTATCGTTAGCCTTGATGACAGAGGGAGTAAGAAACTTCCTGCTGTTCACATCTAAGAGAGACCATTAGGGCAGCAACGGTGCGTCACGAATTGTCAAAATAATCTGTAAAGGTAAATTTTGGACTAAAACAACACTCCACTACCCCTCCCTGCAGTCAACTCATTATGATGGATTGGAAGTCGGAACCAAGCAAGTCCTGCAATGTCTTCTAAGTCGAGAAGTGTACAATATCCACGCAGTTGACCACAACTCGTATAGCATAGTATATAAGTTCTTTTCGCCATACCCTTTGGAATTAATTTGGTCCAGCTACTCACTGATGAAGCCTCAATAACGGCTGAAACCGGTGAGATTGCTAATATGAGTTCGCTCTCTTAAGGTTTTTGCCTTAAGGGAGCAATTTGAGTCTCCGGGGAAAGTGTTTTCCGGCACGGCCCGGTGAGGGGCTTTGTCGGTGAATGCTTTTCTTCGGAATATGAGCGGTTCTGCTCAGTGGTGGTGGTGGGTGGAAGGCCATCACTGAGTGGAGCCAACGCTGAGATGGACGGTCTTTCGCCCACTATTGAGTGGTCTAGGGAGAATTTTTAGAGCCGGCTTTACTTACACATAAGGCTGAAACCGGTCTCGGTAGTGACCTCCCACCATAATGTAATAACAATATACATTTCCTAGGAAATGTGTTTTTACATTATAGAAAATACCAAGAATATTGATCAGAACTTTGCCACCTTTGCTACGAGCTGCCCGAGTTTGTACTACGTACTAGGACTACGTGCATTTGCTCACGCTAGTAGTCGCCGATACTTTTATAGTTTATTATACTATATTCGGTATGAAACTCTCTGATTCCAATCTTTGAGTTTCTTATTCGGTTTTAAAACAATGTGGGATTTAATATCCCCTTAATTTAAATAATAATTGGGAAGTATTGCAGAAGTCAACATTTCACTTCCGATATGTTTTCATAAAGTGATTGCGGGTGTATGATTCATATGATTCACACAGATGGTTAATGAGCCAGATTAACGGGTTTCAGTTTCGAATTCATCATTCTCCAAGTGTAATTCTCTAAAATCCCCCTCCCCCATTTTGTATAGTGTTTGTTTGAATGCAAAGTATTCAGTATTTTTTTCTGAATACTTTTTTGAACAGATTGTTTTTAACGAAACAATCTCAATTAATGAAAATATTCAGACTGCAATGAATATTTTGCATGTCAGGTAAACATGCAAGAAAAAAAAACAGGGGGGGGGGCAGGATGAGAAGAAGATTAAGAACCTGATTATCCCATTTGCTTGCTTTATTTTGCCCATAGCAAGTTTCATGTTTTTTTTATTCATTTTTTTACACTTTTTTTAAAAGTGATCAATCATTTCTAGCACCTCACTCGATGCACCGCTGATCGGAATTGTTAAACAACTCAGCGATGATTGAATGGATACCGTAAACAGAGACACGAATATGAAAGCAAACAGAAGAGAAGAATGTGTCTGATACGGAAAAAAAAAGACACACAAAGGGTTCAGATGTGTATAATGAATATGAATTAGGGAAGATGTATGACCTTCATTCCAATGTCGATTTATTCGATGTCATCTGGATAAAGAAGTGCTTTAAAAAAGTGGAGGGGGGGGGAAGAGGGAGGATGAATGCCTTGCAAAATATAAATTACTTGTCAATTCATTTATTCATTACATTCACCATAACATTACAGGGGCATCTTTCACGAAGAATATAAAATCTGCAACATTGTATTATTATTCCAACCAAACTATTGGTTGGAATAATACGCGTGATAAAATTATCTTTTGACTTGTCTCCTCCCTCCTATGTGATTTTTTCTCAGGAAATGCAAATAACCTTAAATTCTAATTTAGAAAAGATGTCATCGACGTCAATTTCATTGTCAGCATCGCCACACTTCGATGCTTAAGCATTTTTTGTATCGCAAAGGACTCTCATTCTTTTACAGATAATTTTGAGGACTAAGCAATTCCTCTGAGATGCTTTTGGTGAGAAGAGATTTAAATAGGAGAGAAATTATTAGGTTTAGACACGTTATTTTAACCTAAGCGCAACTGAGAATAAAAGATGAACATTTAGCAAAAAAAAAAAGACATTAGAAAAGTCTAAAATAAATATTAGAGGGGAAAAAGAATAAAAATAAGGAATCAAAGCAGAAAGAAAAAAATCCAATCTTACGTAAGATGAAAATAAAGGAAAAAAAAAAGTCAATGCTAATCACAAGGAAAAAAATTATATCTTCGTAAACGAAGAGACGCAACCTTTTACAATGAAAAAATAAATGAATCGAAAAACGAAAGATTTGAGAAGGTTAATGAACACATTATTCGAAATTGTGTGGAATCTTAAAATTAAAGATAACTTATTTTCGTAACCAGTGGATTGAGTCGATCTACTATTGTTGAAAACATGTTATTCATTTCGTTATATAAGTCATGTCCACAAAAAATTGTGAACCTATAGCGTATTTTAGTACCATGGGTGGACTAAGGGTCAGATAATTCGGAAACCCTGGTCTAGAGACTAAAGATGGAACTCTTTCAAGCCACTTCAGGCCTCCAATAAGCAGGATGGTAATCTCACACCCTGCGATGAAATTCATCTCCCACCTATAAGTTAAAACTTACAGTTTGAGATTTGGATTGATAATAAGACAGGTGATCGCAGTAGAATTAATCGCATTTTTTTAATTAAAAGAAACTAAATATATTTTTACGGAAGAAACAACCAGTTCAAACCAACACGTCCGTCTTCACGCATATAACACAACCGTACCGTTATAATCAGGACCATCCTTCAATGAACTCGACATCTGGGATCTTTACTAGAACTTTCCCAGGTGTAAAGATTCATTTAACTTAAACAATAATTTACTGGAAGTACAATACAGAAGTCGTCCAACATAATTAAGATTTCGTTACAAATCTACTAATTGTCTTCCAAATTGGCGTATTTATTAGGTCTCAGATTTGATCATTTCTTACCTTTCGACCTTCTGAAGCTTTCCTAACTGCATCAACCTATTGATATGGTTAATTCGCGCCCCATTATTTATCACACAACTGGTCTTTTCGTATTTGGTTTCCAGTCTCTTGCTGGTTTAACTAATTTATTTTTGATCCATTCTATTAATATGTTAATTCCATTCTCATCTCTTTGTTTATCATTCGTTTACGGATTCTACTGACATTCTTTATGGATGTTTTTTTTTTCAAATTTTATTTTATTAACTATTTTTCCAGCGTTTTCATTTCAGTGTAATTCTGTTGCTTTTTTCAAGTTTCTATTCTTGTTTCACATAAATTAATATGAGGGTGGAATGCTGATTTTGTTCCTTTGCTTCACTCTGTGTTTTCACTAGTCTTCACAGTCATTGCAAAGTTACAATTTTTTTCATTTAGTTACAATTTATAATTTGCAATTACCCTTGTTTTTGATTTCTCTGTTGATATTTACATGTTAAACTGCTGCATATCTGTTGAATTTGAATAACAGCTTTTGGAGATCGTCATTTTCTGCAAGCAATGCTCCATACCAACCAAATTTAAATTTCATTTTTTAATTTTTATTCCATTTAATTTATACTAAATGGAATAAAATTCTTAAATTTTATTATTTTCTTTTCTTAAATTCTGTTCTTATTTCGTCCAAAAACACACTGCAAAAATTGCGACAGAAGAATTAAAATGATGAACAGCAACGATTCTGTAAGGAAAAGCATGTGCTGATGTTGTAAGCAAATAATAGGGAAACCAATAGAAATAACAAACCAATATTTATATTTCATTGACTTAGAATTGGATTTCGATAGAATCAGATTACACAAGAGACGTCCTGCATCAATAAAGATACCACTGCAAATAATCGAAACGATCAAAGATATACACTGAAAAAATGATTGAGTAATAAAAGATATCATAACACAAATACGCAGAAAATCTTCATAAGGAAAGCGATCACACAAGGCGATTCTTTACGTCTGTTTATTTAACACAATTATTTGTACGTATTTTTAAAGTAATGTAAAACAACAAAAATGTAATAATATAAATTGTCGGAAATGCTGAAGAAAGGAGGATATTGAAAAATATCTGGTGAATATTTCGAGAGAAGATTTCTTCACATGTTTATTTATTTATTTTTTTAGGCAATTGCTCAAATTATAACTTACGGCGTAAATCAAAACCAAACATGCGGTTAAGAAGCAGCTCAAAACCCACTTGTATAACCTTGAGGAATTATTACAAAAGGACTCGCAAATATTATTACGCGCATTTTTTCTTCCTGATGTTTGCAACACTGTCTAATTTCAAACATGTTGTTTTTCTATATCATTAATGATGCTCGTAAAAACTTAAATCAGCTAAAATTTGTTTCCATTCATTCGAAACAGACCCCATAATATGCTACACAAACCTCTGTAGCTAGCAACGAGGTCCATTGGTGGAAAAGACATGGGTTCGAATCTATCCAGAACACGAAGAACCTTTATAGGCGCCTTTCAAACGAAGCTGAATTATTTATTCACACGAAGGCAGAAGAGTATTTTCTGAGGAAGCTCCGGTTTTTCATCTGGCAAAACAGATAAATCAGCAAGAAGAAAACGCATGTAATACGCTGGCATCATCATGATCGTGATGATAAAAACAAATAAACAAAATTTATGCCTTTCAAACATGCAAATTAGTTTAAGAGAAGTTATTTCGAATCCGATCTACTCTTTCTCGACTCAATCGCGTGTGAACTTATCGAATGTTTATCCGAGCATGACTTGAAAGTCACTTGCAAGTTAAATGATAGCATGAGCTACAATTCGAAACCACAAAATGTTTAGGGAAAAAAAAAGACCGTGGAATGCGTGTGCTTCTTTCCCATTTTAACAAGACAAGAACCACACGGACAACTTTAAACCCAAGAAAGAAAAATTAAACACTGCGGGTTTTCATCTCTCCTTATCTAGCTTTTTCCGGAAACCAGTACGGTCTAGCTAATCAAGGCAAGCATTCCGTCAGATCTGTCATTCTGACGCTAAGCCACAATTAAGACAACGCCTCTCTTCAATCACTGCGGCCACTGATTTTTATCTCAGCTTAACGCGATGTGTATATCTGTGCGGTCCCCTGCTTTTCCATTTACTGCGCACGTGCTCATTATCAACCCCTTTGTTCCTGGTCGTCGTAGGAGGAGACACGTTCTATTTGTTAGACGCACTGCTTGACACCGAGGCTCGAGAAAAGTTTCGGCCCCTATCGCTAAGGTCACATTTTTCACCGGAGTGCTCTTCTCCCATCAAAGGGGCCGTCACACCCATACCGTAGTCATAAACACTTGCAGATCTGTTAAGAGCCTCGGGTTATATCCGAAGTTAACGCGCCGGGCGACCCACCCACTCACGCCATTATTACTCTCATGCACCTCGTTAGAACGAAATAATTTCTGGCGAAGAGGAATCCTGAAGAGTTTGCTTGACGCAAAAATGAAAAGCAGCTTTTATCGGAGAAAAAAATCTCGTGAAAACTTCCGGTATTGGCACGTTCCAAGATCCCTTTCCACCCCACTGGAAAAAAAAAAAAAAAAAAAAAAAGAACACTTCACAAACTCCACCTACATGAACTCCTTCATTTTTTTTTTTTTTTTTTTGAAGCTCTCTTTCCAGCCCGCACTGTGGCGCTGGTATTAACCTATCGAGGTAGATTGAGCCGTAACATGTGACGCTACAATTAAATCATTCCAGACGCTGATTTATAGTGCTGGGCGTCACACTGAGAGCGTGCAGGAGAGCAGGCAGGGAGGCGTCAGCAAACCGTTAGTTTAAAGGTTGCACTCCTGCCGGTTTAGCCGCTGATGGAACAGAGTGAATGACAAAGTAGATTTAAAAAAATTTTTTTTAATGTTTTCTTAGATGATTTGTTGACCTATAAAAGTAAGAAATTAAATAACACTTTTTTTTCCCCCTTTGTTGGTGTGGTGCGCACGATACGAAGATATGTTATGACAAACTACACGTAACTTACTTAAAAAACGAGCGCACTAACTGATATTTTGGGGCTATATATCTCGTACAAGAACCTCGAGAATTCTTTATGTTTATTTAGGGCCTGACGCAGTTACTGTCGGCTAAAATAGATTGGACTGGACCTCAACCATTCTTCCAAACCCACAAGTGCGTTACACATGCAGGATGTGTATTACAAACACTGAAAAAAAAAAAAAAAATTTTTTTTTTTCGAGAGAATGTAGTCGATGAGTGTATCGATCCATTTATTAGGATTCACACACGTGTAACACGTTCATTTAATATCCAATAGAAAACTAGACTTCTGTCTGCCCTCTTCAGTCAATTACTTTAAAATTTCTAATTTCTAAATTTACTTAACGGATAAGTTTACGTTCTTTTTTTCTAACACACACACACACACACACACACACACACATTCTTCTGAATTCCAAATTAGGCTAAACAAATATTTTATCATACAAGGCTACTAAACGATCTTTTCCTTGTTTTTTTTTTTTTTTTTTTTTTTTTTTTTTTTTAACTGGACGTATCTATCGGAAAGCCATCTTCCGCTTAAACCTAAAGAAGTGTTCAGAATAAAAATTCCATGAATGTGATAAGCAGTGCATTTATTTATTATTTTTTTGGGGGGGAATATGTTTGGAGAGACTAGCAGTAAAATAATGAGAGGAAAGGCCACAAAGACTGCTAATTTATTATACAGAGTTCGGACTATCTATTTTACATATCTTTCCATAACTCAAATGTTTGATTGATTGATGAGAATAATGTGGAGGAAGTGGATTTTCTAGATATTCATACTTGCTTGATCGGAGAGATTTTGACTGGTCTGAAATAATGGAATCAATCTCTTTTTTTAATCTGAGACTGCGAACTAATTCGCATTTTTAGAGACTGTTAGGGCATCAGAAATATTCTGAGATGATAACCAAATTCTCATTTGGTTATCAACTCAGACAAATTTCTTATTTATTTATTATTACAATATAATCAATTGTGAAGATTATCATTTTTTTTATTCCACTTTGAAATGAGGGATGTTGTATTTTAAATATTTACATCACAACGCCTGTTTCGATCCTAAAATGAAATTATTCTTATGTAAGCATTTCGAAAATAGCAAATGTAAGAAGAGGAATCAAAAACGAACTTTTTTGATTCCTTGTTGGAGTCACTGATCGCTTCAGTCGAACCTTTCTCTTTTCTGTTTTGAGCACAGTGCCTTCTAAATAGGTGCACGTTGGAAATACTTAATTATTCATATTTAATGTCATTGGTGACGTATCACGTACTTCATAGGATTTTGGAGGTGAAATGTCTACTAAAAGAAGTGCCAGGTATCAGATGTCCTTTCCACACAGAAACTAGTAAAGCAAACATCCATGACGGGATTCGAACCCGTAGCCTGGAAGAGTCGGTCCACTCACTCAGTACAGGCTGTCACTTGAATTAGTATGGTAAATCGTCTGTTACCAATTCAAACTCATGGACAGTACGGTCTTGTTGATTTCTGCCTCAGACTGAGATCAGAAACATCTGAAATAAAATTCAGATTTAATTTCAGAATTCTGCTACCAAGACATTTTCTGAGATGTTGACAGTACCAGTCAAAATCGGTAATTTGGTCTTAAGTCTTGTGCACCAAAATTAACAATTGCTTTGTATAGCCGGTTTTTAATCTATTATTCTAATCACCTTATATTCTTCTCTCCTAAACAAGAGAAATCTCTTTACCATTCCGTTATCTATCTAATAAGCCTTTCATTAATCACTAATGTTATATTTCGCCGAAATATTTCGGATATTTTTTGGAATGAATTTCACCCACTAGAGATTGTAAGCTTACGGTACATTAGTATTAGTAACGTTGGGCAAATCCGAAAACTCTGCTGTCATATTAAATTCGACACCATCACCTGATGTACAAAGAAGTTTCTTCATGATCATATTGGGCAAATCGCATAGGAAAGTTCCGAGAAAATCACAGACCTCACATTTCGCAGAAATTCGTCTGTCGATAATGCGCGAATCATGTCACACGACACGCTATGGTCTAGTAACTTGGTTTCTGAGACATCTAATTAATGCTATGATTGCTATGAATTCATTCGTAGTTTGTTATGTCTATCCATCTGCGTGTTTGTTTCCGTTTTGTCTGTCTGTCTGGCGGGTTCTTCTTCGCCTTCTATACAGGATTCAAACCTAGGTCTATCAATGCAAGTTCATTGTCCATTACCAACTGAGTCACGGAGATTTTTTTTTCTTTCTGACTTTTGCAATTTTCCTTTACAGACATATCATGATGGTGGTGATAAACAAATGTTTATCAAGCTTATCGACTAATTTTGATTATGTTCGTTCATTCACTCTAATTTCCATAATGCTGTGTCACTTACTCATGATCCTATTCGTGGTTTTGTTAAGGACAATACCTTCAATGTACTTTTTTGCAGCTTTACATATGACAAATATTACGAATATATTTGCAATCCTTCTTGCACGAGACTGAGCTATCTTAAAAAAAAAAAGAAGCCGAGTTCAAATGCAGTATTAATAAAGTCATTACTTTCCAACTGTCGATGCATTCGCAATATTAGAATATTATGGATTCGATGATTTTCAATGTTTACGAAACTATAACGGTTTCCATGAAAGGTCATTCAATGAGCTTATTCTATGCCGTTTAAGATCATTACATGTACTAGTCTCGAAATGGACAACACGAATTTAACCACTAACTTAAAAATGAGTCACTTTATGTATCTTCCTGCAAGTGGTGAATCACTTTAAAAGTTGAATATCAACAAGGAAGTTTCGCAAACTGTGAGACATAATTAGTAACAGTTTGTTGTATTTTTTTATGCCCATCCCAAAAATGAGAAATTGAGGAATCTCTAGCGCCATGAATGCTGAGTAGGCTTGGTGCAGTTAATGAGAAGTGTGGAAATGTCTTCGCTGTTTGTGGTTGTTTAATATTACGACCAGCCAATTAAGGCTACGAAGGATGCGTATTATTCATGAGAAGGCAAACAGTTGTTTTGAAGGAGGAAATTTACAGAAAAAAAAAAAAATCTTTGGCACGAGAAAGTAAGTTAAGATAAGACCGACTAACTTTCCATCCGATGAAAAGTAGTCATAACAGTTATTAGAGTCTTAGACATGTTTGAGATGTTTACTATCAATGGGCATCTTGGTGAATTAACCTTCTCTGGAAATCCACTTGGGAAATCATGGAGTTAAAACATTTCCCCCACACCATTACCAATAGATAATAAGAGGAAGTTTCTGCATTTCACTATTCGTACAGTATTTGAATTAATATGAATTGGGAAGAATTAACATAAACTTTATAATTCTTTGTCAAAAGAACTTGTATTGATCATATGAATGCACTGGTGACACAGCACAGCTCAATGTTAGGATAATGCATAGCATCGGGAATATTGCTAGCTTTGGAATGAATAACAGTTTTAATACTGATCAAAATCAAACAGCAATTTTAGTTGGATGGTAATTATGATATTGATATCTTAGCAGCATATATGTGTTATGAAATAAAAACCATAAAAGCAACCATAATACTAGTTTCAACATTTAAACACAAATCTACTAATAGACAGTCATTCGACTTGATAAGGATAAAGGTTACTTAAAAACAAAATTATTCCACTTAAATAAGTCAGACTAAAGGCAGTGCTTACGACATCTCACTAGCTGTTGTAAGAGTGTTCAAGCATGCCTTCAGTCTAAAGATAAAAGAGGTCATACTTCGTTTGAGTTTTAAAGATGGAATACTTATCTTCATTGTCTCAGAAGAGCATCCTTTTTTTTGGAAGGGTGGGGGGGGGCTGAGTGAGATCAGTTATGGAGAAATCGCATTCACGAGCTTCATAGCTTATCGAAACTACTCTAAGATGTAGAGTGTAAAACACACACACACACACACACACACACACACACACACACACACACACACACACACACACACACACACACACACACACACACACACACACACACACACACACACGAAAGGCCGCAAGACGTATAGCACACTAGTGCCGTGTGTGGGCAAGAGGAATAGAAGAAAGGAGGAACCTGTTCACACTTGAACAGCTGAGGATTGTAATCTTTGAGGAAAGGCAGAGTGTGTGTATGTGTGTGTGTGGGGGGGGGAGGCTGTTTCAAAGAGGACAGAAGTAGATGGAATAAAAGAGGAGGCAGTAAAGATGAGTTTTAAGATGGACTGCAAAAGAGTGTTGGTTAGCAATGGCTCTTGTTTTAATGATTTTGGAGGAGAGTGGAGGAATAATAGTGGCCAATTCAGCAGAGCACTCTCTATTAAAGTATCTGTAGAAGAGGTACAAGGCGGAAACTGAACATCTATGAGAGAGGGATTGAAGTGGGTCTTTCAGAGAGGGATCATTAATTAGCTGGATTGCTCTCTTCTGGATAGAATCGAGCAATCTTAGAGAGGATTTTGGTGCACCCCAAATATGGGAGTAAGATTCCATGGCTGGGCGGATTTGGACTTTGTACAGAGTTAGCAGCCTCGTGAAGGTGTGAAGTAATGTCTTGTGCGAAAAAAGTGCACCAAGTTTCTTGCCGGCTGCAGAAGCTATAGTTGAAATATGGTAGCCAGGAAAGATCACAGGTGCAAGAGAGTGAAAGAAGAGAAAGCTAACTGCGTTTGGATATCTCAGTATTACCGAAGGTAAGGGGGAGGGATGCGAGCTATTTCTTGCGACAGATCAGACAGAACTGAGTTTTGGTGGCATTGAAGTTTACAAGGTTGTCCTTGCCCCATTGGGATATAGCCAGGAGATCTGAGTTCAGGTTTCTGGTCGTGGTAGATCTTGAGGATTCTAATACTTGAGCATTAGAAGGTTTGTCGAATGAAAAGGAGGAATGGAGTGTGCTGTCGTCAGCGAAGCTATGGACAGGATTGGAAGTCTGTGAGAGCAGGTTCTTTATATATATAAGAGGGAGAGAGTGGGTGAACGAACAGAACCCTGGGGATGCGCCTGCATTGGTGGGGAAACCTGAGGAGAGTAAGCTGTCCACCATGACACGTAGAGAGCGACCGGTGGAAAGTTGGCGATCCAGTTACCGAGTGAGGAAAGCGGACCACAGGATGGCAGTTTGGTGAGTAGATTCCTGTTCCAAACCACGTGAAACTAGTTGCAAGATTTTACAAACTAAACTTTCCTAAACAGAGTTTCCTCCAAAGAATATCGCAGTTTTAAATGCAAACATTTTCTGAAACAAACTGTTAATAGTTTACCTCATCTAATTTATTTTTTTTTTCACTTATTCAAAGAGTTTATTTCTCGAGTACGCCTGTCCCATTTTATTAGTAGGTGTTGAGATTTAAAAAAAAATCTCGGTGTGTTTTATGGTAGGTAAAATTTGAGTCGGTGATTTGTGCCCAGAGAATTCAGGTGAAGTTATCAAGACAACCTACTTGATGAATAATTTACCGAGCGATAGAGTACAAATATTCTATGAGGTGCCTGAGAACTATGGATGCTCATTCCTTTCAAAATGAGTAACTGGTTAGAAAAGGCTTTCTTATTTCCTCCTCTTCCGCGATGATTCCAAGTCCAAGCGAACTTCATATAGTGATGCTAATTCTCTGTTTTGTTTTGTTTTTTTCGGGAAAATTCTCCGGGAAAACTTCCTGTGCTATTTTCAGGCTCCAAAGAGAAAATGGCATCTTCTGTTTACAAAGTGAACTTTCTTTTCATTTCTTTTCATTTCTTACATGTTTAGGAAAATAAGGTAATTCGGTAGATTATTTTACATAGCATAGGTCCCAATTTACGTTGCGCCTAATCACAATACACATCTCTGTTCTACAAACAGTTCCGTATTGTGGACAATAACCAATCGTTCTAAGAAGAAGAACGAATCTGTCGTGCGTCTAGTTTAACAAATGCATGTGGCCCCTTCTTAAGCAGGTGCCGTTTCAAACTGTTATAATATATACAATGCGATTAAAAAAATCGAAACCATATCATTATGAAATGAAACCCCTGTTATCTAAATTATTCTCTTTAAAAGCCAATTCCAAGAATTGCGACCATTAAATCCATCAATCAATTCGATAAATAGCTAATTTAGTTCAATAGAATCTAAACAATACGAAATTAATTTTAAAAATGTAAAGGAGAAAAACAAAACTATCGTAAGAACTAATCAGAGAAGTAAATCGCAAAGGAAACGAAATAAAAGTTGATGGCGCCTTGCAGCATACCACCAAATGCAAAATCGGGCTTTTCGGAGTTCGGGGTTCCAACAAAATATCCATGACCCCTGTGGCCCTAAGGGGGGGGGGCACAGTGGTCATGGATTGAAGATGGAGTGTATTTGTGGCATAATCTCGGACTCGGAGTAATATAGCGTATGACACCCCACGTTTGCGTAAGATCAGCGTTGGCTCTTCCAAAACATTAAAATTTCATTCTAGGATTACAGATCAATAATTGTATCCATCTGTAAGCTCCCCCCCCCACCCACGAGTATTATTCTCAGCTAAAAATCAAGGTAAAAAAACCTTGAATGAAGAGCTGTAGTCATAAGGGGAAAAAAAAGAAGCTAATATGCAGCGGTCGTAAAGAATCAAAGAAGAAATTGCAAATGTGATAATAAACTGATGGTTTTATACAGAAACAAATAGATAGCTATCCGATATGAATTTCTGACGGCTTCTAACACAATTAAGATTCTATGCATATGTACAAGTGGCGGCTTAAGGTTGGTCACTCTCTACTTTTTCGATTCGCTTTTTTTTTATTGTTGTTGTTCTTTTTCAGTAATTATACTCGTAAATAAACATAAGTCAAGCATTATGAGATGAACGTTTGTGCAGTTTCTCCCATAAGTCAGCGCATGCACTTATTATTCATATTAAAGGCCTAAGTATAAAGTTTACTTCGCTGGATATAACACAGACTCGGGTTAAAACTTATTTGAACACCGGGAAAAAAATTACCTGCTAGTTATTGTTATTGTTATTATTTAATTCTCACGAATAGAAAGGATGTGTATGCTTGTGCTGACTGTCAGAAAGATCTCACATTCTGTTTCTACAAATAAAAACAGAAAAAAAGCAATCATATTGGACAAAGAAATGCTCCTCAGCATTTCGACCACTGTGTAAACACGCCTGTCTAATAGTTAATCCGTGCTTACAGCAGCTTATTAGGAACAGATTGGGGATTCAGATTGTGTACAAATGACGGATCATTTGTTCATCTGAAAGGGCATATTGTCGACAACATTAAAATATTTTGCAAATTTTGACTGCCTACTCTTTTTCTTGAAAGTAAAACTTACGAATCACCATCAGTTCATTCAGACAGCTTTCTCAAATGGATGATTGACGTTTCTATCCTTTTCTTCCATCTTTTCAAAAGACCTTATTCTTCCTAAAGAATCCAGTGCTATTCAATTTTACTAAGACTCGCAGCTTTGATGTAGATCATCATGTAATGAAAAACAAATTGGATCCCTTCCAAGTAATTTTCACTTGGGTGCAGTCAATCGGCTTGGTTCTTAAATGCAGATATAAATCTGAGCAAAAAAAAAAAAAAAAACATGATTACCACCTCTCCTCATCCGCTTTGAGATATGGGATATCCAATAAATTTCAATGATTTACTGAATCCTTAGTGGCATCCGCCCTTTATTTATATTAATTATCGTAGCATGGAGACACGTTTGTCTGTTTGCCTGTGTCAAGTAAATTTATGAGTCGACAAAACCACAAAGTTGGCATGTACGGTGTATATTACCTCAGTCACGACATAAGAATACTCAATCCACGCTAAACAAAAAGAAAAAAAAGAACAGAATTTGAGCAGAATTACAATCTTGTTTATCGAGAAGGATTCGTCTCTTATTCTTATTTTTTACTATAAACAACTTCGGTGGATGTGTTTCGCTCACGCCCATCTCTCCTTGGACTTATATTTGTGAAGCAAAGCAAAACAGACATTCGTTCTGTCAACATCTCAGCGACTGGCATACTGAATAAGTTGGTATCAACACAGCTAACAAACACTGACGGAATCTTGTCAGTACGACATTAATATGCCACAAGTAATGAAGGGAACCCATTGGATTCTTAAGTAGGTGGGGTTGCGTTCATTTACATAATTGGATTATAATGAGCAGAGTGGTATCGATCGATGCTAATTTTGCCATGTCTGTCTAGGGTGTATCGCTTCCAAGTTATACAATGCCATCTACACTTAAATAAGGTCACTGCCCATAAAGTCACAACTAAAGATTACGCAGAATTACTACCAATGCTATGAGTTCTGCGCTAAATCGAAATACGAGTAAATAAGAAATATCTCAGCCTGATTTCAATAACTGAAAAGTTGCCCTTATAGCACAAAGAAGTGATCTGAAAACACGGGTTATTTTGGAGCATCAATTTCTATTCCGATGCAAAGTAGAGAGTTCTTCTGCACGCTGTTGTTTTTTCGCTTTTATTCTTTCCTCAAAGTGTTCAAACTGCAATATTTTTTATTTGAATTGTTAATTGCGTTTTTAATGATATCGAAAATAAGCATAGCAACATAACAGATGCCTACTTTTTTCTGTCAGATGGTTGATAATCACCGTAGAGTAATCCTGCGATATTCAGTCATGTTTTTTATGTGACTACCATATCTGAAAGATTGCAAATTTATCGAGCTTTAGTAAGTTAGTTTGGTAATTTTCAGATAACCTGGGTCTTCCTGTTCTAAAGACCAAATATGTAGCGTTCGAACCGCTTTAGGAATGTAATAAGAAGTCTTAAAGTCGATGACATTCGTCTACCACTTAAACATATAAAACAACATTCATGCCACAGTAAGAGAACAAGCGCTCCTGACTGGAAAGCAAGCAAATACACCATTTACTTGGCAAAATAGGTCAACAAGTAAAGGTTGTATATCACAGGATTACTCAGAAATTCGACTAATTCACGTATTACCTTACAATTCTTATTCGTAATTCTGCCATCGATCCTTGTCTAGTTTGGACGCTCATGAACATTGAGAGTTATGAAGTAGCGTTTTTATGGATATTATAGTTCCAAAAATTAAAACTAAAATGTAAAGTACTGGAAGTGAGAATAACAATGTAAAAAAAGTTATAAAAATCTACGCTGAAGTACAAAAGAAATGAGAGACAACACGAAGGTTATGGCGACTTATGTGAACCATTCCAAAGCAATAAACAGGGCCAGAGTAAACTAAGTTTGCTTTCCAATTTTAGTGGAGAGTAAGAGTTTATTTACTATTATAAATATAAGACACTCATATTTACAAGAGTTTCATAAATATCCATTTAAGTTTTAAATTGTACTGACGACTAAATAATGATATATCAACCCTGTTATTTTTTGATTAGTAAATATAGGATCCATGATATTATTTAAAAATTGATCCATGAGATTCATTGTTCTTACAGGAACACATCAAGGTCGATTCATGAGACTTGCGGCCATAAATGGCAAGCGTGTTACAAGCATTCAATGGCGAAAAATGGAATTACTCAAATAATTTTATTCGAGTAATTCCAATTTGTACAACCGAGTCTCAAGAATCAACCAGGATGTTATTTGTGAAAAAGACAATTGAAACCTGCAGATCAATAAAGATCTTCAACTATCTTTAGGGAATGGATGATACCCATTCTGCGAACCAGACTGACATTTTTTGGGGGGGGGGGGATGGGGGGTAATATAAGAGTACTACAGAGAACCAGTAGATGGATGCATAAAGTCAGAGAATAAACTTAGCTCAGTTAAATTTTCTATCCAGATGGCACTTTAAACCTATTAAATGATAAAAATATAGGTTAAAAGCGAATGGTTAATATTATTATTATTATTATTACCCAAGCCCTCATGGATTCAAAGACTCATCAATGAGGTTCAGAAGCTCCCACTTTGCATCGAAATGGAAATTGAGGCTCCAAAATAACCCGTGGTCTAATATTTCTAATATATTTATACATTGGTGTCAAAAGCTAAGGACGAACCACATTTTTACCTGTATACGAAAAAATATCTGTGACAACAGCCAAAGGTGGACATAAATTTATTGACAAATTATATTACACAAAAATGTGCTATAAATTTTGCACAAATTATATTACAATACGTTTTTGGCAAAAGTTACATATTTTCTAAGGACGCAGATAAGGAATTAATGTACAATGCTTACAGAAAACTATGCGGAGAGGCATGTCAATATGGAATATGTCCACCGCGAACTGCGATGCAACTCTCACAACGTCGCACCATGCTTAGCACCAAGTGATTCAGGAAGTCTTGAGGCAAACTGTCCCCCTACTCCTTCAGAGCAAGGATAAGACCTTGTTTGTTTTCTGGAAGGGAATTTCAAGCATCAATGCGTCTCCATATTGCGTCCCAAACATGTTCTATGCAGTTAAGATCCGGGGAGCGAGCTGGTCACTCGATTCAATTAATATTCTCGGTCTCCAGAAGTATCTCCACTGCTCGTGTACGATGTGGTGTGGCATTGTCATCCCTAAAAATAAATTCTTCGCCTACAGAACCACGGAACAATCAAACGTGACGTTGAACAACTTTGTTGCAACAGAGTTCACCAGTCATAGTCCCTTCTTCCAGCATTTGTAGTGGGTGCGTCCATTAAGCATGGTCCCTCCCCCACACCATAACACAAGCACCACCGTATCTATTCCTTTCAAGAATATCCTCGCGATAGTAAGCAGTACCAGTTTCACGCCAGATCAGGTGTCGTCTAGAATTGGAGGAAAGATGAAAACGACTCATCTGTAAACAAGACATTTGCCCATTGGTGTCTTCTCCAATTGTATGAATACATCACCACTGAAAACGTGCTAGATGTGGATAAAGATACTCAGAATACGGGCCTTCGGGATAACCCTATTTGTCGCCGACATTTTGCCACTGTTTGTCGAGATATCCGCGTACACGCGCTTTGACGGAGACAACAAACTTGCAAGCTGACCTGCCATGGTGCGTTCGATTAAGTTTTGCTGTTATAACCAAAAATCTGTCTTCATGGTCCATGGTAGAGTGAGGGCGACCTCTTAGTAAACGTCTGGTTTGAAACGCTGCCTAAATATAACGTTACGTGAGATTCCAAACTCTCTGGCAATATCAACAATTCTGCGGCCTTCTTCAAGCTTTAACATGTTTCCTCCCCACATCAAATCATCTAGATGACGTCTTTGAGACATTACAAGACACCCAAGTTTGCAACTTTATTTCTTCACGTAAAGAGCTTCCTTCAAACATAATTCGCTTAGCTCTTGCCTTTTTAGTTTCGTAATTTTCGTCTTTTATCCTGTTGAGTGCTACCTACTAGAAATTGTCAGTTTTATACAAATTGCCACAAGCTGATTCGTCTGAATTTGCAGTTGTAATCTTCAGAAATAGTAATGTTCGGCATTAGGTTTTTTTACACAAGTATATAATTTAAAAAGCTTAACTCCCCGTTAAGCTAACAACATTTTTGATCGTCTCTTGACTCTATCATAAAACCAATGATAAAACATAGGAGACTCGGAAATAGAAACGATTTAAAAACTGACTCCAAGTGAAAAAGCTGCATACCGCTCCACCTCTTCACTTGTTGCAGTGAAGCATCAATGCACTCTTCTTCTCCTTCATTACCATTGCTCAGATTACTTCATTATGTTTATTTTTCCTGTGGCACACCAGACAAGGTTACTATAAATATCCGATGACAAGAATTTTAGATCAAACCATGAAACTAATTTTATCAACAACCCATCAATACCATCTCAATGACTGCTAACAATTCTGCACGAGTAAGGTTATTACTGGTAAAAATGTTTTCGGCTGACGCCTTCTTTCTGACTATTTTGAACATTCAGTTATTTATGACTACGTTCCTCCTTTCAGATAAATTTTGAACTGTCTCCAAAGGTGCTTATTTGAGATAAATAATAAGAAATACCCTACTATTAAAAACGTACTGTATATATCTGATGGGCTATTTAAATCATTGAATTAAGTCGCCCTGCCTGTTTAGTATTCTTCGCATTTTTTGTTGCTTCTTCTTCTTCTTGTTGGGAAATAACGATCAGAGCAATACATCTATTTTCAATACAACATTGAGAAGGTATTTTGAAACAAACAATCTTATTGCTTTTACTCATATAAGGTTAATAAATTACAACTCCAATTTCTTCAATGATACGACCGCTTCCTCATATTCTCAATGTTTAACATTTAAACGATAAAAAAAAAAAACAACTAAAATGCAGCAGTACTAAATAGTTTTAATTACAGAGTTAAAGTTGATGTAAAAGTTCTTACTTCTTCCAGATTACACTTCATAATAATCCATCTTTCTCTCTCTCTCTCTCTCTCTTGAGAAACTTTCATCTAGGTGAATCAATCAATAAAAACTAACTCCAATTCTGGAGCGTCTTAAACTATAACACCATATTATTTTTTTCTTTTCTCTTTAAGAAAATTATAAAGAAAGACTATTTGAAGAAGCATTTTGTTGTTAATTCTTATTTTTTTTACATCCCCTTTTTGCTCAACCGTGTTCTCATTATTATAATTAAACTATAATTAATAACAACCGATACGATCGGGAAGAAACTCGAACTCTGTTATCAGTAACTTGTGAATAACATTCGATAATTCTTTTTTTTTTTTTTGAATATGTTTTTTCCCTCCTCAGCAAGCATATCGGTAGAACGCACGAAAAAAAAAAAACCTTATTTATGTTATTACCATAACAAATTGCTCCTGACCAGCCTCCAAGTCGGAGAAAAGAGATTTGGAAGTACAGAAGGGAGAAGGGTTGATTAGGCTTAACATTATCACGAACATTTAGTTTTATTCTCCACCAGACATAGATGTGATTACTCAATTAGGGGATTGGAGCTGGAAGAAAATACCATTACAACATCTCTACTGATTCAGTTCGCGAGCCATACGTACAGCTGTACTAAGTGACGCTTTTTCCCAGCCGAAGTACACTCTGGGGGAAGAGAAGCACACTGCCAATGCACGAGACGCATGCTAGCCAGTTATTATCTCTCGACTAGAGTGCTTATATACCTAGCAATTTACTCCACATGTAACTTTTGCGGTTTGATAAAGAAACCTTCATTATTCATTCCCGTATAAACCCCGCCCTTAACTACATATGCCTAATCTTTACACGGAGCTTTTCAAATCGGAGGTACTGTCTATGAATCTGTTTTCATCGGCATGAGCTGAGATAGCACTAAAATGGCATTTAAAAAAAAAAAAAAGAAATCTTGAAATCAGTTGTCAATTATTCTTATAGATATTTTTGGTGTCATCTTTTTCTCTTTCTATTATGATTTTCGTGTCTCTAACACCTGAAGGGCAGGAGCCTTTGGAAAAGATTATACAAATTCGACACCAGTTTATTAGTTTTATTTTATTTTTTTTTTGTGTCTTCTATTTACTTAAAGATCTTCCTGAATTATAAAGTGAAATAAAATACAACTACAATTATGGTAGCCTATTAATGTCATCGTGGTGTTCAAGAATAGCCTGCGGAAAACATAAGGAGAAAACGAAATCTTAATGCAATGCGATCATTCAAGTTGGCAAAATTGGAGTGAAAAAATCTATAGTGCAAATTGCTGTTCGAAATGGAAAAAGAAATTCGTATGGTGTTCTTCAAGAATATAGTTCGATTATTGGAAAAGAGAAAGAACAAAAATGTGCTTCAGTACACATTTAAGTATTTATTGTTTTTGTATAACAAAATAAACATTAAAGAAATAACAAATAGCAAATTGACACTACATAATTTTATATTTTCTCAAATAAAATTTCTAGTATTTCTAGCAATATCAGTTTTTTTATTATATTTCTATAATATATTGACACTAAGTGACACTGCATGCTTGATTTCAGTGATGCGCACGTTAATATTATTATATTTCAAATTATCGGATTGGAAATATCAACATTATATAATTTACCAAGAGGGCGCTCTGCAACCTAAAAGTAATATAAGTTGTTGAAGTAATATAATTGGCGCAACCATACTTTAGTCTGAGCGTTTGTTTTTAATCATCTACTCGTAATATACGCAGCATAAAATGTATGTATGAGGGAAGAGCATTTTTGGTGGAGAGGGGTGATTTACTGAAAATTAGGAAAATAGGAAAAGGATACCAAAATATATTAACTTCCAGGTTTCGAATTTAAGTTTTGTCCCTATGAATAAAATATTACATACTGGATTTTCATTTTTGTTAATTTGCATACAATAATTTTTACAGATTAGTTACTTCTTATCTTAAAGCAGCTTCTTCATTGTTCTTTAAACATAAGAATACTTAATTTGTTCAATTAAGATTGGTTGTGCGTAACTATTTGTATTGCAAAAAAAAGTTTATTTTAAATTAATTTAATTTTTTTAAAAATTTTTTACCCTAATTCTTAAGTTAAAATTTTAATGTCAACAGGGATATACGATGGCAAGCATCTCTCCGGCGCAGTCACCTAAACACGTGATTTTTATTATTCCATTTGAAAAGGACGAGAACAACTTTTATAAGGGTTTCAAACTGAAGATGAATTACTTGGTTTTATATGGAGGTGATAGGGTTTTTTCCCCTCCCAAAAACGAGTTTTTACTGAGAAAAACAAGCAAAGTAGCCTAAAAATTTGCCATTGACAAACATAAAAATACTTTCCTCAACCTCTGTGGCTTCGGCTGTAATTATAACAACACCAAGAACTTTCCTATTTCTCTTCGAAAACTGATTTCTAGGGGGGGGGGCAAAGGAGATTGTAATTAAAACGTTGTTAAAAATTGAATTCAGCAATTAGTAAAACGGAATCTGTAACGAAAGAGAAATAAATTGTACGAAGGAATTGATGACTGATGAAGGAATCCGTCAATTACTATTACTGTGTGGAACCAGGAGATATATCAGCAGCGATAAAATAGGCTGATACATAAAATAAGAACTTAATCAAATTCAAAAATTATGAATTGAAATCTGTTGGTCATAAATACTGAAATCATGATAATGTGGAATATTTTGGCTTTCGTTATATTACTGAAATTCACAAAACGAGACTGCAGTGTTTTTAATTTCTAGAATTCCTATCATCGTTCGTAAGTTATTACCGGACACGAACTGTAATAAAATCATTGTGTAATACACTAAAGTGGGCTACTTTTCAACTGTCCGGTTTATGACTGAAGCAGATTTTTTATTATTATTATTTTTTAAATAGCAATTTTATATGGGAACAATCTCGTTTTTTTTTTATCAACATTACATGCTTCGCAGATTTACAAATAAAATCTGAATCATTGTACAAATCAACACTTAATAAGTGTCTCTCAACACTTACTAAGTGTTGAGAGATCGCAATATTTTGTAAATTTCCAAGAATAATGCAATTTTGGTGAGTGTCGTTGTTTAGGATTAGGCCGAGGCAACTAAGTTATGAAGCCAGAGCATTGTGGTTTTAATTGTGAATGTTCTTAGGGGCTGTCTTATGGGATAAAAACTCTTCGTTTTTGGGAAGCAAACCTTGGAGACCAGCTACCTCATATTCAGTTGAAAAACGTTTATAAAGATTCTTCGCATCGCACACGGGATTCAACCCCAAGTCATTTCAAATAAAGGGCATCGTTGATACCGATTTTTGCTTGTTTCTTTATCGGGATTACGGCCGAAGTAGCCCCGACCATTATGTTATTATGAAAAGTGTATTATGTTTGTAAGTTGAGTGTGTTCTTATGGCGTTTTGCCTATTTTGCAGGGTGTAAAACACCTAACTCACCTTCAGTTGAAGAGGCCTTTATAAATGTTCTTAGCCTCAGGCCGGATTCGAATCTGTCTTTCTAACCAAAAGGTTTCATCGATACCGACTGAGTAACGGAAGCTTCGTGATGAGTGTGTGTATGCGCGTGTACAGGACGGTTGTTAATTTGAAAACAAATATGAAGTACGATGTATTGAATATTCTGACTCGGAATTATAAAAAACCAACGCGCATTAAACGTAAAAACAGGAATCATCGCCAAGGTTGTATAAAAGGTCCAAAAATCCAAATCGAGAAGGCAAGAATCAAATTAAAATCACGTCCAAATCAAATTAAAAAGAATCATCATTCAGACAGTAAATGACTTTTATTGTCTGAATGCAGTTTGAATTTTTTTCAATCGCCAAGTATACGCTTGATCTTTTAATTGACTATTTTAGTTTCATTGTCACAGGTTTGAGTAGACGTATCACGTGTTTTATCGTTTCCACATCGGAGATAAATGACACTGAAGACCTTTAAAAGATTCAACTTTATTGAAGTTTATTGTATACGCATCGCTAACGAACTGGCATCCAAAATTTAAATATATCCGCAAGGCAACACAGGTTACACTACCCTACTCCGGTTAACAGCTGATTACACAACCAGGAGAGAAGGCATCAACTAACAGACGCCATTACAGCTTTTGCTGTTTTTCAATCGAGTCGTTCACTGAGTAAACAATGCAAACTAAATGATACTAAACGATGTACAAGACACTTTCCAACACTCCCATAATGAACGACAAGTCTAACAAGAACTGCTACCCGTGTAAAGTAGACGGAGATACTACACAGTTCCAATTTATCTGCATTCAACCATAAGGGGGGGGGGGAGGTAACCTCTGTACATTGTGTGGCTGTTATGTGATGAAGACGTGAACAAAGTACCGTGCGAGCGACTTAACGCTAATGAAAAATAATATTTGCTCTTTCAGTTCTGCATTCGTCTTTAGCAGAACCAATTACAAATGAAAGATATTCAACGCAAGGCAGTCTAATGTAATGCCCCGTGCGATAACAACAGGCCTGACAAAGCCTCTAAGCATAGTGAGCTTGGCTGTCCATAGAGCTAATTATCACGCATCGGCCTTTGTTCATGTTAAAAATATATTTCTCTTCAGTAATTAGGCGTCTATTTTGCCAAGACATGCTCATTAATTATGAGTATTGCTTAATGAGTGTCTGAAGCCAGCCGCTGGTGTCGACTTCATAATCTGTGATTAATGTTGAGTGACTCAATTATGAGGCAGATTTGCCCTACACTGCCACACACTATTAGTTACTTGGTGCCGTTCCACCCCTGACTTCTACCATTAAGAATAGCGTCGTGCATTAAGATCTCGAAGGCTGAATTTAACAATCTTAACCCTTCACAGAATTCTCGATGCTCTTTTTCATTATTTGATAGCGAATTTCTACGTCGAGACAAATGCAGTTCAACAACCACAACGATCAACATCGAGTATTTAACGGATGAAGCAAAATACTTCATCTCCACAGGGCTGACTGACTGACTGCGGGCGCTAAACCTGTGAAATATTACGCGGCAAAGCAACATTTGCTATTCTTGAAGGAAAACAATCGGGTGATTGCCTCGCTAACGAAGTGGTTATGCAAATATTCTACTGTCCAAGAAACTTGGGAATAACTGCTTATGCTCCAAGTTTTGGAATGAACTCCAAAGAGGATAAAGTTATTCTGTGGAAATGGTTCAAAACAATTAGTATGCGCATTGAATCCTTACTGAAAAATTTTTCAATCTGAAAACTTCATTATCTTCCAAGAAAATCATCTTCCCCATCAAACGAAGGGGATCGAGGCTATCATGAACTACCAAAACTCTCCCGTCCAGTCTATCTACAGTCAAGTTATTTAAATTTCTGAAAGGGTTCATATTCTTCCTGTTTTCTATTCATTTCTCTCTAAGCTTTCCCCGAGGTATTTTAACTCTTACTCTTTTATTTTGGAGAACGAGGACATCTTCATACAGGCATTTCATACACGTGTCCGCATCACTATTGCTGTGTTTTTTTATTCTTGTATTATTGAAATATGGTAGTGTAATTCTTCTCTGATCTCCTAATTAGTTTTCATTTTAGTTCATGTTGTTTTATTTATTTTTCTCAAGCACTTATAAAGAGGAAGAGGTAGACCATCAGTGAGATGGATGGTGAGTGCGGAGTGACTGATCTTCAGAGACTTGAAGCCTCCAGAAAAGCATACAACAGGACTACATGGCGAGGCCTGATGTGGCGCATCACCGAGTGACCACACGGCATCTGTGGATGCCCAGTGAACATATAAATAGATAGATAGCACTTATAAGAAATATCATAAAACAAAAAACCTGTAGATAAAGCCAAAATTAAACCTCATTCTCTATTTTTTTTTAGCATTCTTCTTAAATGTTATTTTATCATTTTTATTGAATCTAACATCCTTCTATTATCTTCCTATTTATTCCTTTTGTAGTTCTACTTTCACATTATTTCACTACAATCTTATTCTTGTATATTTCCAATCACTTTTATGCGATTCTGTATTTGAAGAATAAAAAATGAATAATGCAAAGGGGGTTGGTTTTTGAGTTCCACTCCAGGCTCATGTCCACGTTTTCATATCCTAACCAATTACAAGCCTTGCATTGCCATTTATATTGACCTTCATCTTATACTACAGGAGATTTTGGTTTTATCATTTGTATCACGTGAAATTAGAATCAAACCACATTGATTATTTCACATCTTATTAAACAACAAAAGCAACAACAACAAAATCCTGGAATGGAAACAACTCGTGAAGAAGTATTTTGCTTCCAGGAATGCGAATGCCTCTGATGGAGCTCTTCGAGAGAGAGAGAGATCACACCTATCTTAATAAAAATCACTGCACTGAAACTCGTGACTGGGACTGGGCAGACAGAGGCTCATATCATACTGATCTATTAGTGCTATTTATTGATTTACGGTTTCAGCGAACAATTAATATTCTCTATCTACTCTAAGCACCACGATGGCCGTGTCAATGATTAAAAACAAAGTTTTCCTTAAAAGTTTCAGGAACTTGTATTAAAGATCGTGATTAGGGATAAATATTTACTCGTGTACTACGACACTGCGTTCAAATCGTCTCCATTATTTCCTGAAAACAGCATCGCAAAAAAAAAAAAAAAGAAGCGATATTATCCTAAAACAATAGTCCTCTGCATCCTGTCGTCCCAATAACCCCGCCCTCTACCGAGACACGCAGGAAATGGATTGGAATCTCGTTTCTAACTAGGCATTTAGGATGAAGCAAGTTTCCGGGAGAGCACGCGTAAGGTTATTATATGGTGCTTTGTTTACACGGCGGAAAGTGCGGAGGAAGAGACGGAAACACAAGCTATAACCACTACCCCTTCATTTTATGGTACTTAGCCCAACTTGATGATACAGGGTGGCAGGAGCGACCTGCGGTCTCTCTCTCCTTTTTTTTTTTTCTTTCCGTTTTTAACGTTGGTTGCGCATTGGCAGGAAAATTCGCTATTCCATGACAGATACTCTCCACACCATCTGTGGATATCGATCAAACGCCACCATAATTGAACAGAAACAAAAAACTAATACCGATGGAAACGCAGTCTCGGTAAGCAGAGATAGATCTTTATGCAGGAAGATGTGATATTTGTATAACTTGAACCAAATTTAATAAATACCAACGCTTCGCTTGTCTAAAATGCAACGGGGAGAGCGTCCGCTCAGCGTAAAATGTTCGTAGCAAAGGTTGCTGCAATCGGAAACAGCTCACGACTGAACTGCAGGTGGGGAGTTCTAAAGAAGTCTTCTTAGGCAGAATGATGAAAGAATTTATATTCTCCACAGTCATTCAGTCTGCAAATTATATCAGGAGACCAAAACGTCTACAATGTTTTGTAATTTTTTAAAATAAATTTAATGTAACAATATTATTATTTCTTTTTATGCCATGCAAAAGTAATGATTCTACTGCATCAGATTTTGAGATACAGAAGTCGTACAATGCTGTTAGAAAGCTGTTATTATTGGCTGTTTCCAGTCACCAAGTCGCGGCTCTGCCAATAATAACTCTTGTTTATGACAACAGAAATGCGAACAGTCTAAATCATTATCTATGCCGCAGTGGTTCTCAACCTTTTTCCACTTGTGTACCCCTTTTAAACCCATTTCTATAAATTGTACCCCTTGTTTTTAAAATAGCTGTTTTTAAATACTGACGCTTTTGTTCGGGTTAATTTTCGTGTACCCCTGAATGGCCCAGCACGTACCCCCGGGGGTACTCGTACCATCGGTTGGGAACCGATGATCTATGGGTAAGCCAAAGTGGATAAATAGGAACAGCAAGAAAGTTACATAAATAGCAAAGACTTGGGTTGGCTAGCTTCGACACGTAGGTGGGATACCTTTTAGTAATATATTGAAGTAACGTTATTCAATATTATTTTAAAATCATGGACCGAACACAATTTGCTGTTCTATATGCATTGAATCTTACAAAATCTTAAAAGTGTGATTTGTCTAATTTCTTTGATAATTCTTTGGAGCATACGTAATAACTAACGGTACGCTTTGTGAGGAAACGAAAAACGGACATGATAAAAGACATTTTGTAGATAAAAAGTAGATATTTTTGGGAAAAAAAATAAACACACTCTCAGGAACAGCGATTCAGGAGAATTAGAAAAGAGACGACTAAGATCATGAGCACGTGTAATTCTGTTTACTAATTTCATCTGTATATTGATCGATACAAGCACAATTAAGATTACAAGGCTAGCTTATTGTCAGTCGGACTTGTTTTGCGGGATGAAAAAAATCCAAGTTTCTGCGAAGAAAACCCTTTCACTTCCTATGAGTTTTTCTAACTCACTCGCAACATCCTTACAAAGATTTCCCAAGTCCCGGACAGGATTCGAACCCACTTGACGAAGGAAAAAAAATGCCATTTGTAAGGAAGAGAAAACTTGAGGTTCACCCAAGAGTCATAAAACACTGATTATTATTATTTTTTAAATGTCTTTTTTTTTTTCAGGTTTTTAATCTCTGGGAATCGTGCCATCTTCATGATGAGTGCTTCACACTTAAAATTATATTAATGAATGTTTTTCTGAAATATAGTTTGAATGATAAAATCTCTGCAACATATAAGGAAGAGAAATGATTAAAACGCGAATTATTAAAAATTACAGCACAACTACATTAGAAAATCAAACTGTTAGACCTCTCAAGAAAACAGTTGATGAAATAACAGAAATAAATTTGTGTACAGAGCGAAAGAAAATTCTACAATAGTTTTATGCATTGAAAAGAGAGGATCCAACCATCATCCATTGATTATATTAGGAGTTGTAGGCAATTTAATGCACTGGCTGCCAATCTCTGCTGCATCCCTCTAAGGGTATGTATTTTGTGTTAAACGTGTGTATTCACGGCGCCAGTGTCTTGTTTGCGGGATGAAAAATCGGAGTGTTTGGAAGAAAGAATCCTGCCACCTGCACGAGACACTTGAAAAGACCTGCTAAGGACTCTTCGCATCCTAGGCGGGTTTCGAACCAAATGGTTTCCTCTATACCAACTGAGCTAAGGAAGGTTTCGATAGGTTTCCCTGCTTGGCACACCGCGTAAAAACAAATCAAAAGAATTCTTAATCAAAAGAACAAATAAAAAAGGCAATTATAAACATTTTTGTAGATCCCTTTTAAGCAGTACGATACCAAGGTTACAAAAATTTCGCTATCTATATTATTTTACCTTACATTTTTGTTTTCGAAGTCACGGTTCGATATAGAAGTATTATATTATGCTTTGTCATTCCAGCATTAGGCTTGTCCATAAATGGAATTAGTATACCGACGATATTTATAAATGTAAAAATAAAATAAATTAGTGGGCTCAGGCATCTGACAAGACAACACGATAACCGATGGGTCAAAGTAATTACAGAGACGACCAACATGCAGCCGAAATCAACACTGTAGACATTTCATGCCATTCACCGCCTTCAGGAGGCACAGTGTATGGAAGTAGCCGCAGACAAAGACAGAGTGGAAATAATTTAGAAGTCAAATGGGTGTAATTTGGAAGTCAAATGCATTATCTGACATTTCACTTCAAATACCAGAAGGGCTGAATGATTCTAATCCGAGTCTTAAACACTCTAGACGTATGCCTCAAGGTGTAAAAGCTAAAACTCTTTTCCCTCATCCACCCCTTGCAATCTCTGAGCTAGCAGGAAGTCCTCGACATTTAAGGTGTGATAAACGAGCTCCTAGCAACATCACTAACAAGTGATCTTACTTGTACCGAGCAGATAAAATCTGCAGAATAGAAAACTAATTCTTTTTTTTTTTTTTTTTTAATGATCCAACTACATGCGATGCCTTTCAGCTTTTGCAGTGATCGAACATTTAGATTCCGATCACTGCAAAAGCTTGGTTAAGCAGCAATTTGTTTTCTCTTCGGTTACTTACAAATGTACTTTTGTAAGTAACCGAAGTGCAGTTGGTATGGATGATATCTCGTGGTTAGGAAGACCCGGATCGAGTGTAGTGTAGGATAGCAGCGACACTTATGGTAACTGTTAAGTCAAGGTGAGTTAGAGAGTCGCATACAACACAGGGAAGGTTATTATTTTATTTTAACTACCTCTACTGTCAGAAAATACGCGTAACACAGGCGTAGCAAACTATGCAAAGAGGATTAATTGCCATATCCTTAACAGAGGTTGGTTTTTTTTAAAAAAAGCCAAGTTACTTGGCCAATAATAAACCATTGAGTCTAAGATGTTAAAGGAAGGATACGTTAAAAATATAAAACCACTCAAGTACTAAATACAGAGTTATCTATTTATTGTATTGGTTGTATCGCCAGATGTATACGTCGTAGACATCTGATTTTAATATTGAAATGACAACAAAAATTTTTCGAATTAAAATAAATTTCCTATTTGGTTATTGGCAATGTACCATATGAATCAAGACTGAACAAATATGGTCGGATTAAATCGATATTCAATGTTAATTCATTGCGTTTGGTAAGGCAGGAAAGACAACTAGAAAAATTGCATCAAAAGTAATCTACGTCTACTATCATTATGTTATTTTAATCCTATATGACAAGATTAAAATATAATCTTGTCATATAGGATTATACGTAAACGTTCGTGTCTGATGAAATGTTTTTTACTCCACCCCAACATTGTTTGTTACACTATCGTTACTGTAATTCTTGTGAATTCAATGGCAAATATGGGGAAACTGCTATTACTTGCCCTATTAATAAATCTGGTGACTTCGACAAGCAAACGTCAACAATAAAATTAACGAATGGCACGGAGAAGAAATATCGGTCACCATGGAAACAATGACAACGTTTGTTATTATGCACGGTGTTTGAGGAAGGGCGGCGATGACAAACTAAATAAGTCACCCAGATGCATTTATCTGGGACACTAAACAAACTTAGAAACAAATGCTGTATAGTCGGATGAACAGACGGCGATTGTCTGCGAGTGGAACTATTAAAAGATTCGTGTTGTGTGCAGGAAAGGACAAACAGGTAATAAAGGGAGGAATAACATGCTTACATTTTAGGAGCAAGTCGTGAACATGTGTTCGACACAGTGCATAACACGAATCCTGATTTGAAAGTTAACCTTCTGCCATGCGTGCATCTGACGTTCTACTAATGGACCCCGACACACACAGAAGAAAAAAAATCACATTATTAAGCGATGTAAAAGCGATGAGTAATATCAGATCTAAAGGAAGCGGAAATAGAAATTAACTACGAAACTTATCGAGCAAGAATGACTTTTGATGGTCTCCGATACGTGAATATTCGTAGAAACAGAATAGACTTTTATTTATTTATTTTTTTTTAAAATATTGAAGTTTAGCATTTTCTTCATCATATTTGTAGATCGGAATTTTTACACCGACATCAGGGCAACGTCTATATTTTAATTACTGATCATAACAGTGCAGATTTTTATTTGCAAATTCGGTACAACTTCCAAACTAAAGGGTTTTCAAGTGAGTGCGAGTTAATGAGTCTCATACGGATTGTGGAAAGTTTTTTTCTCCCTCCCAAGCTTGGGCTTTCCTTTTCGCAACAAAATCAAGCAATTAATTTGAATTATCAGTTCATGCAAAAGAAAACAGAACACACACACACACACACACTGAAAGTTTTAACAATTGCTTTAATTCGCATTCCTTAATTAATTGAGAATTAGCTAGCAACCTCCTTAATTCTTTTTTTTTAATCTATTGTTTTTTTTCAAAACATTATTACCCTCTTTGCTCTTCTGGTTGCAAAGTCACTTAAATGTGATTGCTATAATTAAGCCACTTAATTATAGTTGTTATAATTAACAACATATGAGTCTGTTTTGCGATTGCACGAGGAAAAAAAACGAAAATAAAAAGAAAGAAAGAAAGGGTAAATGAAGTTATGCGGTCATAATTATATTCTTTTGTTGTTAGCAACAAAAAATAATTTGACAACTTCTGTGGATTATTCTGAGTTAATAATTTGGTCGACCGAAATTCAGATGTCACAAAAACAAAATTGACTAGCTAGCAAAATGCATAACAACTTTCTTTCTCTCTCTAAATGAGAGTAAATAACGATTATTCAATAGAACAAAAATGACTAAGTTTGTAGACTTTACGATTAGCAGCCAGAACACTGCAATTTTTGCAAAAAATAAAATAAAATAAATTAAAAATAAAAGAACAGGTGAAGAATATTTTCCACTCGAGTCGATTAACTACTGATTTTGTACAATAGCATTCTTCACATTCTGTTCCATGACAGTAATGATTACCACTATAAGTTAAAACGGTAACGGAGCTCGCTATGAAGCAGCGCATGCACATTACAGAATAATATTTTTAAACAGAACAAAACAATTATTAAGATCCTCGATAACCACCTAATCACACTGTCTACATTTTAGATAAAATTTAAGCAATGTTTCGCAAGAAAATAAGTATTTCGGCGAACTATGGACTAGATTTCTTTGAAAATTATCGGTGAACATTTTTTTTTCCCCATCAATTGCCTCTCGACGAATTGTTCGTTCGATCACTTGACATTTTGTTGAATTCGGTGAACTGCCTTTCGATAACTTTTAATGGAACCTTCTAGAGGAACAGAAAGTTTCCTAATCTCTTTTAGATGTCCATGATTTTTACTTGGAATAACTGCTGCCTAAGCGTGTTTTTTTTTTTTTAATTAGCCGACTGAAGGATGAAAAAGAAAAGTTCCATATTTTTTTCCTTGCGAAGCATTACACTTATTTCATTATACTTTTTATTATACTTATTTCACGATACTTATGTGACTTGATATGAGATTCGTTGGTATTGTAGTATTCAAAAGTGCGCACAATCTCCAAACGATGTGTATATTTGTTATTCACAGTTCGGGAAATTTTGTTTAAGGATTTCGTTGGACTGAAGTGAATTATCAGAGACCAGGTAAAAGCTCACATCTGTAAGTTATGTTTATAGCTTACAAATTACGTGATGAACGTATGATCGGTGCTGTAATCGAAATTTCTTAAATCTTCCTCGAGGCAAGATATTCAGTACAAGTTGAAGATTTGTGGGTCTTTTCCACTTTAATATGGGTTGACTTATCTTTTTAATTTTATTATGATATTTGGTAGTTATCAGCATGTGTAATTTAGTTCAATTACTGCCTCACATTTAGAGAATGATCAAAAATATTCCATTTGGTGATCAACCCCAACCAGACAGCAGATAGAGATGCTGAATGAAAGAGTGACTAAAAATGTCCGTTCATTCATAGCATATACAACAGTTTTTAAATGCTATTTTCTTTACTTACAACTGAATTTTGCTTCTTATCTCGATATTTTCTACTATATGGAGAAACTGAAGCTGCTATAAACTGTTAGATAAACATATAAGGCAACTGGATAATGTGCAAATAATGGAGTAAGATGAATGTGCTGGCGTAGCTTCTTATATTACACTCGCATATATTGCACTAATCAAAGCCTTGTTTGAACGAACTGTAGAATGAACACCGCCCTGTACTTGGTTATCAATTTCCCACTCTTCAGTCCAGCCCTTTTACACCCTCTTCAAGTATCTTGGGTGGAATCCCAAATGACAACAACTTCCCACTTTGATGCAAAATACTATACACACAGGTCTTCACTAAACATCTCGCCCTCCTCTGCTGTCCCCTCTACATACATCAGAAAGTGATTTCGGATGTCTGTTAGAAGAGATTAGAGGAGGGATAACAAACCAACTTTTAAAGTGACCTCCACTTTTAAATTTCCACTGTTTCAGCATGTGTCTTTTGTCATTTGGACGTATAAAACTCAGACGAAAGTTCTCAATGTTTTATCCAGCTGAAGGCACTAAACCAAATAATGAAGAGAGAAATCAGGGGCTAAAAATACATAAAGCGCCACATCATCCAATTACTTAAGAATGTTTTTATAATCAGACCATCAGAGAGGAATATTTTGCTATCGGAGAGTTTTATTTTAAATAATTTTTTGGATCGGCACACCGAAAGAGAATAAACTAAAGAAGTGATCTGATTGATCTCGAAGAGTAGAGAAATAATTCACGTGCCATAAATAGGAGCTCTCTTTCGTATAGAGCTGGCGTAATAGAAGATGTAGGAGAGTCAACGATGGACCGACCAGCAATATCTCCAAACCGTTCTACAAACATTTCATCGCAATGGACATCTTTTCAAGGGGAAGGGGGTTAAGGCGAAGAGATCACAGGTAAAAACAACTAATTAACTAAACAAAACCTTTTAAACTCACCTGGACCCTTGATTCCACCAGATCTAGTCTCATGGCCAGAGCTTCTCTCATGAACACATCTGGGTAATGACTGGCTTCGAATGCTTTTTCAAGTTCTTCCAACTGCCATCCATTGAAATTTGTCCGTGTTCTCCGTCGTTTTCCTTGACTGTCGCTAGTAGAACTTCGGTCATTTTCAATATCGGAATCTGCTGATTAAAAAATGAAATCAGAAATTATGAAAAAAAATTGCATTGATACGTATAAAGTTAAAACAATTGTTATTTGTTTTCGATTCAAGTAAGAAATGCCGTCAAATCCCAATTTATGATTTCTCGCTCCCTTCATCATATACAGAATCATATAAAGCGGAAATGTGAAGCCAATGAAGTGATGGTATTAAGTATAGTAACTAAATTTGATGAATATGTGCGTTTATTACTCTTCTTTTATTATCTATGATGTGGTAACAAATCTTTCAGTTGGAAGAAAGATGTGAAAAAAAATCATAAAAAATAACGTTAAAATTTGTGTTTTTCAAAACTGCAGTCGAAAAAATGGGTGAAACGAAAATGGTACGATGCATATGCTGTGCACATATTAAGTTATTATAATATTTGGAGACTTTTAAAGAGTATACAAAAAGAGAGAGCATAACTGAATAAATTCTTCTGGAGCGAATGCTAGATGAAGGTGTAACAACTTCAGCGAAAGGCTATGAAAGTTTCATGTTTCGGGAACACAGGACCAATCAGATGACAGTAATGATAATGTGTTCCCCCCCCCCCCCCCCCAGTGCGGTTTCTGTTATCCCTGAGCAACAGATAACTCACCGAACATTGTTTTGTTCACACTATGCCCGATTTCCTATACCATAAGCATATATAGAATTTTTTAAGAATTGTTATTCTACTATCCCTCCTTCCCTAGTATGCTTGAAATCTGCTCCACCCTCGATGTGAATCAGCGTTTTGATACTTATATTGGTAGAAAAGACATTTCCACAATTCTTGTTTCCACCACTCCTCTTCCACAAAAATCTCTAGACTACATTTTTTTTTTTTTTTAATGAACAAGATGCAAAAACCTCGACAGTGGTACACAGTGTTACGATTAACTATTCAGTTGTGGGAAATCAAAAGTAACGTGTGGCAGTTTGTCCCAATTTGAATGATTTTGGGGACAAACTTTATCAAAGATGTGACAGAAGTTTGGAATGAAATAATTACAAACTGTTTCATATTGACGGAAATAGACTGGAGGAAATTGAAGAGCTAAGGACTTAGAAGAGATGGTGGATAATGAGTTGAAATTCAGAGGCGTACTGCAAAAATGCTCATTTCGATGTTGAAGAGTACAAACAAGTACAGATAAGGGTGGCATCTGTGGATGTTCCGTATTATAATATTAATAGCAGTAAACTATTTTAATTGCTACCTTTACGTCCTTCTTTCATCGTAACTAAGCGAATTTATTGTAATTTTTATTAAACTACAATAGATCGTCCACTATGGTTTGGTAACATACTATTTTGTATTATGGTTTTTAGCACATTAATGAAGTGATCTAAAAGTCTACTTGTTATAGTTCGTTTGTTGCTTTCCGTATTAAGGTAAATAACTTCACGAATATTATCATTAGCTTTCAATCAGAGAGTTGAATGCCCCCCCCCCCCCATATATAGACAGGGAGAAGTTTCAGTTACAGCCTCAAACTCCTGATGAAAAAGTTGAGGAAATTGTGAGTATATGATCAGTTAGTGCTATGAGTGGATCAGAAACTAAAACAGATCTTTCGCTCATTGCTAATAAGCGCGAAAGCCATTCTAGTCTCCGGTTTTTAACGAGAGAAAGTAAAAGGAAAGTTTTTTAAATGTAAATTCCATCCGCGATAGACTACAAGCCTATCACACAATATTGTGAATGGTAAAGAATTAGTTCAGTAAACCTGTTCTAAGAACCAAATGTACGGTAAATTTTCAAAGCAATACAGGCCTCATATATTATTATTATTATTATTATTATTATTATTTGTAATTTAGTCGCCTTCGTTTTACTTACTAGTCCATATTAAGTATGTTTTATATACCTATAGTGTGATGTGTGTGACTCAGACGACATTTTCGTAGTACTAAGAAGTAATCAGAGTTTGCCCCGAGCCACATGTTGAAGGCCACAAACCGGGACAGTGTAGTCACCTATTAGTCTACTGCCAGCCAGATCCTCATTCTCATGAAATATAAATAAAGTCGGTGTGGCAGTAATGGAGGTAATCATGCTTGATAAATGAGCGTGTAATGTCTTGAATGTGCAAAAACATTAAGAGGAGATGACTGAGGTGTCTACTTGGGAGCGGATCACACAAGGAATGTATGGGATTTCGAGTAAAAAAAAAAAAAAGATAAAATAAGAGGTTTGGAGAAAGCATTCGAACCGTTGATTTAACAGTCGTAAAATGTAAACTGACAAATCAGATCACAAAAATATATTTCAGAAAACAATATTCGGTAAGCTGTTCACTTGGAGTTTTATAAGTTCAGTGGCAAAGAGTTAAATGATTCGGATATGACAAGAAGAGTTATCTAAAAAAAAGTTATTTTAAAAAGAAGAACCAATACACACCTTTGCTTCTTTAGTACTCTACTTGCACTAAAATATGCTCTTCTCTTTACTACAACTGCGAGCACTTTAATTATTCCAAATTTCATTCGTATAGCTTATGCTTCGAGACACGATAATAATAAAACTTGTATAAAATTCACATACACTTCTGTTAAACTATAAATTTAATATGTGCATTTATGTTTGTATATTTGTGATATGTATTAAAGCAATGCGGCAAGAGGGTAATACTGTTTGAGTGTTCTTAAAAGAGGTAACATTAAAATAGTATATGTAATCAGACCTTTCGTTTCGATATATAATTTTGGTTCAAATTATATGCGAGTGCATTTAAGTTCTGATTCTAGAAGCGACAGAGCTTTTATAAAACGTTTCCCATTAAAACAAAACAAAATAGGCTTTTGTGTGTGTGTGTGTGTGTGTGTGTGTGTGTGTGTGTGTGTGTGTGTGTGTGTGTGTGTGTGTGTGTGTGTGTGTGTGTGTGTGAGAGAGAGAGAGAGAGAGAGAGAGAGAGCTGAAAATTTGCAATAAATAAATAAATAAATAAAAGAGGAAAACGAAATAAAAATAAAAATAAATATACAAAACATATTAGTTTTCTACTTAATCTACAAAGAAAAAAGTGTAAACATACACTTAAGTTTTTTCTACATATAAACGGATAAAATATGCCATTCAAAATAAAGAAATAATTCAGAAAATTTAAAAGCCCAAACTTTTAACATTTTCATTCCACAAGATTAACTATGAGTAATACACATAACGGGACGAAATGAAGAGATCGAAGTTTTCCCACAATTTATTCTCCAAATGATATCACTGATAGGTCTCTCTAATGGCAATGAAATCACAGTAAAACATTGCTTTTTACAATAAGTACACAGATCATGCCTGTATGTGTGTCCTCGAACAATACATAATTTAGGACGTTTAGTGAACCGGAGAAGTTGTACAGGAACAAATGATTGTAGTAATGCGACCATCTCGTAAAAAAATAGCTAAAAGCAGTTATTTAAAATTTAAAACCTTCCGTCCTACTTAAAAGACAACAAATTACCCGTAAAAAGCTTTGCTGACATAATACTACATCCTAAGAATAGCCTATAAATACTTTCCTCATTATTAAGACCTAATAAATGAAACTAAGGGAGATCAATAGTACATGATCACATTTTATCTTAGTCTGCTGTTTAGAGGTTAAAAATACATTCAGAAATTTATCGTAATTGACAAAATCGTGATGATTATGAACATTACATGGGTCGATAGACAAGGAATCGTTGATAACTTTGTGTATGTGATGCATGTATTTATTTAGGGTACATTCGCGTTGCTTCCAACAGAAGGAATTAAGGTCGAAATTTTTAATGATAACTTGGAAAAGGAAAATGTTTAAGTTAAAGGATCACATCAATGACTTTTTGTTCTTTAATTGACCACCGATTATGATAAGTGATCTTAAAGACTATAGTGGACGTAATCAAGCTGCTTTATAGGATTCATTTAGAAGCAGTTTCTTAATACCAACTAAAAATTACCAATTTAGCATAAGGATGGTAAAAGAAAATTGACAAATAATTATAATTATTATGGTTCTATCATTTTCTACCTGAAAGTTATTTCAACATTCAGTTTCTTAATGAGTAGCCACAGTTGAAAGGCGAGCTACTTATTTCCTTGAAACTCGATTTTGGAAGATGAGAGTTTCTGTTGTCATAAATTTGGTTTAATTTTTTGAGTAATGAATTGATCTTCCCTTTGTTTACAACTGAGGTAATGAAGAGAAATACTGTTAAGGTTAAATGGACACGGTTATTTATCAATCTAAGCTTTAATATGTACAATAAATAATCATGTTGATTATTTATTGTACATATTAAAGTTTAGATTTGAAAAGCACACCTGGAAACATATATCAAATCACTGCTCAAAAAGAAAAAAAAAAAAAAAAAAAATATATATATATATATATATAGGAAAGCCAGTCGCTAAGGCAACTAGCTTTTAGTTGCCTTAGCGACTAAAAGCGACTTCTTGTTACTATTTTTAAACAGCCGTGCATATGAGATTTTCTGTTTACTGTTTCCCACAGACAGAATTCAACAATAAAGTCGCTCCCACAGCTCAGCTGAACTCGCAGTGAGATCACCACTTGCTTGCAGGAGGTCCGAAGTGGCTGGAAAAAGATCTCGTTTGCTCTAGAAACTGAGGATGCACAGATTAGGCAGCTCTTAATCTACTAATAAAAGTAAACCTACTTTCGATTAAGCCATACTTGCAACACAGGAGTGTTAGAGCGTTTAGTCCGGGGGATGAATGAAGATGGCAAGATCTCTTTTATTTACGGGAGTTCAACTTTGGAAACACGTTTAAAAATGCGCTTTTTTTGTTTAATGTGGATCAAAAAAGCGATTAAATATCACTGTTTACTGTGCACAGCGTTTCATTTAACCATTTCATATGTAACTCAATTAAGAGAGTAGAAAGAGGGTAATCAGGGTAACTGAAGACAGCATTTTAAACTAGACGCATTAAGCAGCACTGTTATTTTCAGGTACTGGTTAGGTGACCAGTACTTTGGAGGCCTAATAAGTATTAAATTATGTGATACTAACAAAATACTGAAAACACACACACACACAACGTGTATCCATATATATATTATGGAAAAAACAGTGATTTTTTAGTGAATTCACAAGCATATATTATTCTTGAAGTGTATTTATACCAAATAAAATCTTTAGCTTACCATTTTTCGAGTTCCCCTAAACTATTAACGTAATTTAGTGAGCCTTAATAAGTAATGAGTCCAAAAAGTAATTTTTTATGCGCTTAGAATATGACAACCTACGTCTATAGGACAGTATATCTATAAGCTAAAATTCCCTAATATTTCTCATTAGTCCCGCAGTGGACTGATTCATCTTAGGTTGACTTCAGTTTTCATTAATTACTTACAGCAGTTTACTGATCTGTACATACAGTAGCTTAATGATAGTTCGGTGAGAATAAAAAAAAAAAAAAAAATTCACTATCCATTATGCTACTTTAGGCTTTTTTTTTAGGGAAATCACGTTGAATATTCTGGGAATAAATTAATAAAAATAACATGCAGCATTTAGTTAAGACATCTTAACTTAAGCGAACATAGTTAAGAAGTGTGTGCATGTCTTTTATACAAAAACTAGGATGACATCCAAGCTATTTCGCTCACCAGCAAGGCATCAACAAGATATCACGAACAAAACTAATGACAGTGGGGGTCTAGCATTTTAAAGCAATCCTACTTAAAATCTAAATATATTCAAATACTTGAAAATCTCGGGTTCTAAAAAAGATCAAAGAACAGACGAATGTATGTTCTTTGATCTTGCATGCGTGTGGAAAAGATGGGGTTAGAACTTCTATACTCCAATGAAGAGCAAATATAGTAAGTTACTTAGGATAATATGTAGGACAAATTTTGAAACAAAAAAAAAATGCTTGCAGTAAACCTCGGAGTAGCTGAATTCATAATGATTTGCATGGAAAAATACCACAAGACAGGAAAAGGGGAAGTGCGAATTACTCGTGATCACACCAAGTTCGCGAGAATAATAAGGTGAAGAAAAGAAAATACTTTCAAATTATGCTCACCATAATGTGCTGAAAGTAAAAAAGGGAAATGTTAGGATTGCTAGGCCAAGTCCACGTTGTGGAGGGGGGGAGAGGTTTCTCATTGCATATACAAAAACGCAATGAGAAAATCTCAATATAAAAAGTTGGGAGCGAGCGACTACTCTTTTTATATTCAAAACAGAGAATTTGACATCTCTGAGTTCATCCCGATGAAAATCTAAGGCATGCATTTTTGTGTGGTTTTGCAGACCCAATTAAAAATGACAAATCATTTCCATAGCGAACATAATGACGGCGGATATCACACAAGTAATCAGAAAAATATATATATTAAAAAAATAGTATTTTCTTAAAAATTTAGGAAAAAGAACATCGGCAAAAACACTAAATTGTACGCTCAATTTGTTATTTAGTTATCAAGAGATCTCCGATACTTTAGCAATCAGAAAGCCTTTCAACTGGGTTAGAATTGGAAGTTATCAGCTAAATGGAAGCGCTGCAGATGGTCTATCCCATGGACGTGCTTCGGATAAAGTTATCAACAAAAGGCATTCGACAATCGGTGTATTTCACGAGTTAATTCAATAACGGATAATACTTCGTTATTGCAAATATGTAAGTGGTTTTTGCAAAATTAACCTAATTAAGACATTTTCAATAGTGATTAGCGTAATTAGCAAACCTCATTAAGACGGTTCTAAAGTCATGAGGCTCATGAATTATTTACTGCGTAATTTCGGTATCTTCGCTCTCCTTCTGGCGGTGCAACTCATAATTTTATCCGAACAGGCAGTTTCATTTCGTGGGTTAATTGCCCGGTAGGTCCCCACAGTATATTGGCACTAATGATACCGTCCTGGCAGCCATAATAGTTTTACTTTTGATAGACTTGGCGGTAATGGAATAACTCTATCTGATCTTTGAAACCTCAAATGTTATTTCGTAATCGGATTACCTGCATTTCAGTGGCGAACATACTGGTTTCGAATAACGGGAACAATGAGTTTTCCACGTCACTCGTGAGTAGCGCATGCGTGGGATTTAATGGAACAAGAATTTCTTGAGAAACCGATTTTACTTGTGGTTAATTGGAGAGGCTTAGCATCCAGTCTGGGACGCGTTGAATCTTCATGTTATTATTATTTTTATTTTCTCATTTTTAAGCGAAGGTGAGTTAGCCGATCTCAGATGGAGACTATTGACCTATTCGGAGGGTATCCGGAGAGTTCATCGAAAAACAGTTTACCGAAAGACAATTCATCGAAGGCAATTCATCGAAAGACAATTCCCGGAAAAAGCAATTCACCGATGAGCAGTTAATAGAAAAGACAATTCATCGAAACGCAATTGATCGAAAAACAGCAATTCATCGAAAATACAGTTCACCGAAAAATGAATTATAAGGCATGTGGGGGCGCAGATATGTGTGCAATTTTTTTTTTTTTTGTTTGTTTTGGATTATTTTGAGAGATATATATCTTTTTATTATCCTACTATTTATAACTACTATTTATCCTACTTCGTTCAGAAAGCGATTTTTTGGCGGGGCATACTGGTTGCAGTGAATAATATCCACTGAGGTGGGCATAGTTGAGATGTTAAAAGAACATTTCATAAAGGGATTTCATCCTCATGAAAATTTTTAGCTCATATTCTAAACGTTGGTGAAACATGGCTTCGTCACTATCACCCAGAGAACAACAACAGTCAATGGAGTGGAGACACAAAGGTTCTCCATGGCCTAAGAAGTTTCGAACCAAACATTCAGCAGGGAAAGTTCTTGCCATTGTATTTTAGGATATGGATGGTGTAATCCTTACCTTACCTCAAGAAAGGTGAAACTGTTACAGCAGCTCTGAAGGAATTGAAGGAGGTACTGAAGGAAAATCAGTTCGAGAAACAAAGCAGAGGCGTGTTGCTTTTGCATGACAATGCACCTGCTTATGAAATCCAACAGACAATATACGACTTGGGATTTTAATATCTACCTCAAACACCATATTCACCAGGACTGGCCCCAGGGCTGGCCCTAGAAATTTTGTAGCCACGTGCAGTAGCATATTTTTCTGCCCCTTCCCCTTAAAAAAAACTCTTTTAATGACGTCTTAAAAGCCATGATATTAATCTAGGCTTCAACATCTCTCATCATAAATTCTAAATAGCAGCATTTAGAATTTATAGCATCCTACGTTTATCAAGGATGTCAAGCGCCTTTATCAGGGCGTTTAACCTGAAGGTGAGTTAGCCTGTCTCATACGAGGATGGAAGGTTTTTCCTCTCTGAAACTTGGTTTTTTTTGCCGAAAAACAAGCGAACCGAATTGGAAAAACACGCAGGGATTTAAGACCAGTTGCTTCTTCCTCAATTCAAAATAACTCAACCCAATTCCAATTTCGTTTAGCGCTGTGTTTTCTAACTGTGATCTGCCGACCACTGGCATCCTTCAAAGGTCGAATAAGACTGCCAACCGCTGCTCATCTAAATATAACACCAGATGAGTATGCTTCTAAAAGGTTTACAGGTTTGTTTTTTAAGAACTCTCTTTATTCATCATTCCTTATTTTATTATTTTCCTTTCCTAGAGAATATTTTAACCTTTTATTTTTTTTTTTAACAAACTGCACCGATCACCTCCTCAAAACCCAGAAATATACCCACACATATACTCATTAGTATTCTTAGCCTATTCCTTCCCTTATTAACTGGAGGTTATTCGGGAAATAAGTGCATGTGGCACTCCTGTCGTTGAGGAATAACAGAAACAGGAGTAAATAAGTGAAAGATGATTGAAAAATCTTCAAGAATGATTTTTTTTTTTCAAGTTTTCCAATATTTGTACTCTGAATTCCTGTATATTTTATTATTATATTGTGAAAAATATTTACATCAAAGAATCAATTTATTATTATTAGTAGTAGTAGTATTAGTAGTAGTAGTAGTAATATTAATGATTAATACTATTTTCCCTCATCCTCCTCAATATAATGATTGTTGGTATAGCAATGCTGCTTTACTAAGGAATAATTACAGAACAATATGGATTCTTATTGTCTTTCTTGTCCGATTTGCCTATTTCCAGGAGGAAAAGCCTAGTCATCTCAGTATTAGGCATACTAACTTACGTTCAGTAAATTTATTTATTTATTACATTTATCAATGAAAAAATTTTATTTGGATTCCGTATTTGAAACTTTTACAAAAAAATGTTGAACCGTTCCAGTTTTCAGTTCAGCTATATTTGGGGCTACAAAGAAAAGTATCGAAATTATGTATTACAATAACTCGCAGACTCAGCAGAATTCGCAGAAGTTTTCAGAACAAGAAGCTGAATGCACGGTTCAGTTTTAGTTCGTAATGGATCACTTTTATCATGACATTTCCGTAAAGAAGTTCCTAAATGATATTAGCAATTTCGCTCTGGCTGGATGAAATTTAATGAAATTTTTAATTTCAATCGACTAGACTTATTGTGACAAAATTTGGTAGAACGAATTTCTTAGCCTATTCCTCCCCTTATTAACTGCAATTACATGTTTTCGAGGTTATTCGGGGGATAAGTGCATGTGGTACTCCTGTCTTCCCTACAGATAAATCGCTAACTGTACAATGAAGCAGGATGTACACTTACATTAAATGCTCTAAAATGCAAGAAAATAATTATTACGTTTCAATGACCACTTCCATGTGTTGTATGTATCATGAGTAACGTTCCGTATTGTTTCTGAACATTTTGTAAACAATAGTTTGCAAGAAAAATGACTTTTCGATGAATTATGAAAGAATTCATCGAAAAATTTTCGGTGAATTGTTTTTTCGATGAATTGCATTTTCGACGAATTGCCTTTTCGACGAATTGCCATTCGTTAAATTGTCGTTCGGTGAATTGTTTATTCGGCGAATTGCTTTTTCGATGAATTGCATTCGATGAATTGTCTTTCGATTAATTGTTTTTCAATGAATTTGCCTGTAACCATTCGGAGTTATGGATGAATCAACTAAGGCTGTGAAGCCAATGGATTCTGTCTGTTAGCTGGGTATGTTCCTTTGGCTTGTTTGCCTATTTCACAGAATGGAAAATCCGAATTTCCGTGAGTAAAAATCCTGCCAATTTCGTATAATAACGAATAATTTATCTAGATAAAAGTCTTTATAAAAATTATTGGCGTTAGGTAGAGAAGGGCTTTTCTTTTTCTCTTCACGGACACTTTGGATCTTCGTCAACATAAAATCACAGCAGGCAAACAGACCAAAAGAAAAATGAACTGACGATAAAAAAAAGTTTAATATTTCTTTCTTTATTCATTTTAAATATTTTTCGTTTATTAAATTATTATTTTCTTTTTTTTTTTTCTTCACCATAACTGCATCTAACCAACTTCACCCAAACTGCGTTATGATGGGCAGAAGTGTTGAGTTTCCGATCGACCCCCCCCCCCCCCAGGAGAAATTCGATTAAACGACCCATTGGCTGCAAGCACTATCCATTCTGCAAACTAGGATAGATATGGAAGATTTTTCTTTTGAAATTTATATCTGATTATTAGACAGAACTTTAACAGGAATTTTGTAGACAACAATGTAGGGGAAAATACCTCCTTTGTCTGTCCAAAGTATCAGAGAGAGAGAGAGAGAGAGAGAGAGAGAGAGAGAGAGAGAGAGAGAGAGAGAGAGAGAGAGAGAGAATTGATAGCCAAATTGAGAAGATCAAGCATTGTGACTGAACTACTACTAAGTGTTTTGAAGAAGAAATGTCGCAAGTCTCATGGGTCTATATTCATCGCTAGCGTTAATAGTCTATTGACACGAATTTTGAATAGAATAGCTACAATCGTGGATAAGGCCCATCAATACTCCGGGCCTTACTCAGTTTATCTGACTGTCCATGTAATACAGACATATTAAGTCTCTATTAAAGTTTGCTAAAAGAACCCTAAAAGAGAACCCTAAAAGAACAGGCATTACGAAAAGAAAACCACTTGAAAAATCGAGTTTTGGTCATACTTTGTCAATAAACAGAGAAATGAACTTATTAACACTGGGCTTCAAAAGTTTGGTTTCAGTGAAACCAAGGTTTCAATTAGATGACAGACCAACACTTTTCTTATTCCAAGCCTAAAACGGTTTGAAAAAAAAAATTACTATGTTTGATCTCTACAGCAAGATTTCGAATATCTAACCCTCACTCCCACACGGGGTACTAAATGTACGATAGGTTTACAACCTAGGTATGATTCCCATAAAAACCTACAGAGGGAAAAAAGTTATCATTTCTAAAGGAAGGCATCATTCCTTTACGCTTACCTAGATAGACAAATATCCTGTCTACGGTTCACTTCCCATGAGACTGGCTAATTCACGCTTTCACTTTAAAAGCCTTTATAAATTTACTTTTCTCCTCCTAAATGGAATCCAGACTCGCGTCTTTCCCAGAAAAAAAAAAGGCATCATCAATACTGACTGAATTAAAGTAGAGAAAAATGAACAAAGAGCGTTTGAATATCAATGGAATGGTATTGAATTGTTGCATTTTCTAACAAATTTAGAAAAAGCATCGGAATTTTATGCGATGCTCATTTCCAAGAGCAGTGTTCGTTCGAATATATAAGCACACGAATTTGTTTTATTTTTATGCTAGTGTATTAAAGGCTATTAAATATAAAGGCCATGAAAATAAACCTTGAAACACAGCGTTAGAATCACGAGTGAGCAAAGGATGAGATAATCCAGAAACACTGACGGGGAACCAAACATGGAATTTTTTCAAGTCAAGTCACTTTAGGCCTCCGATGAGAGCAAAGTGGTCTCATACTGGGCGATGAATTATATTTACAAGCTAAAGATTAGCATCTCTCCGATCTAGACTCATGTTCACGGTGTAGATCGGAGAGATGCTATCCAACAGGTCAACAATAAGTATCAGTTAAACGTTGTAGTTAAGATAGGGGGTGATGAGCAAGAATTTCCCTTGTACAGAAATAAGCACACTTTCTGAAGCATCCATCATTTCCAAAGACGTTATGTACAAGAAAAGCCGAGATCTCATTAATGAATGAGTATATATAAGAAACGTTTTTAAAACAGGTATATACCATGAGCAATACGTGTAGATATTATTTATAATTCGTATTCTATCCAGCTAAAACACCAATTAATAATTCAGAGGATTCAGATTCAGCCTGTCTTTGGTAAGAGAGGTAGAAAGTTGTGGTCAATAATTTGCAAAGAAACAAGAATTCTCACTGTCAACTGTATTTTTCTAATTTGCTGTTGAATTTTACCAACTTGTTTGCAAACTACCGAGAGTCAGAATAAACAGAAAAGCAAAACTAGAAATTCAAAGTCAAGAAAATAAGTATGAAACTGAGAGATCGTTTCACCTGTCCTTCTTATAATGACAAAACAAATGAGACTAAGACGAAAGAAGAGATTAACACCACCACGTTGATTCTATCATCTGGTGTGATGGTTCTCGGAGTAAATAAGTGGTGGGTGTCGAGAAAATAAAAACATAAAAGGAGAAGAAAAGAAATATGTATTGATCCTATTTTATAATCCACAACAGTTCATGATGACCAAAATCAAGTTGAAGGTGAGAAAAGCGATTACGCTATATGAAGACAAAGACAAAAATCCCTTCAAAACATTTATGCGAATAAAGTTAGATTTGTGCTCATTCTTCCCAAAGATGCGTACTCTTATTCAAAAGCAAGCCCCACTCACTCTCGACAGTAATTTTTCGGAATTAACTATCTCCTCTCTCTCTTTATTGAAATCTCTATCTATCTAAAAAATAATAAGTGTAAAAAATCAGCCCAACCTTGCAATATCATTTTCATTTAGTGTGATGAAGCAAAGACCATTCTAAAATTTTGTTGCTGTCCAAAAGAAGATAATTCGGCTAACTGACGACTCTCTCTCTCACAGAGACGGTCGGTCAGTTTAGCTATTGTATCTCCTCTAAGGATATTTCCACTTGCTTTATTCACCACAATTGGCTTCGATCATCCCAGGCATTTTTGCTACGCCTACGTTAATGCAAGCAACAGTTGTCCAACATTCATTTACAATCGAATTGCTCACCTCATAAACATGCTACTTCCATTCATCTTTTATTCCATCTGTTCTCATCCTGCCCTTTGAAGTAATCCTCCAAAGATTACAACTAAAACTTCCAGGTCTTCAAAAAGAATACCAATAAATTACCCCTCTCTTGACTTGGCTACACCAGCGCTGATTCGCTCTTTAAGTTTATTATGTCACTCCCAAGCCTGTAACGCTTAGGAGTGACGTATGTTGGTTCAAAAACCATGAACAATACTACAAAATAAATTAAAAAAGGCACAGAAATTTGAAATTTACACCATTCGAAAAAAAGTTTCGCAACTACACCTGTCGCGGGGGAGGAGGTTCATGAATTTACTATTGTTTTATATCATTCCATCTCTCCCTTAACTAGCCAGGTCAATGGCTCATTATTACGGCCACGGAACCTGACTTCACAGTAACCTGATTAAAGCCGTGATATATGGGCAATTAATCTTATCTGCATAGTCTTCTGTGTCAGTTAATGTGCATTCTCTGGCTGACATGTCTGTCTGGGTTGAGGCATGAATAACAAGAGTTTCCGGAAGGGAAAACCCTGCTGCCCTCAGATGAGATAGTCTAACTTAAAGTTGAAAAGACCTTGTGAAGACTCTTCATGCTTAAAATAGGAGTCGAACCTGACCCAACCAAAGGGCATTATCGTTACCCACCGAGCTATGGAGAATGTTATTTTGTTTATTTTTCCTAATGATCGAAATTGTCCGTTAGTGCTGGGCTAACGAGATAAAAGTTGTTTCTTTGAGGGGTTTTTTTTCCGATGGTTTTTCGTGCCTTTTTCTTATCCTCTCTTCTTTGGATAGATAATTTCGTTGACAGAATGAAACATCAACGTAGTCAAGAACTGCATTGAAAAAGATGCAGAGAAAGTATCTTCCCAATAAGCTAAATTGCTACAAAATTTGTCAAAATGACAAAGGACAAACTTCAAACTGCATATCTAGCACGAACGAGAGATCATGTTTAGATATAGCCTATAGCCCTTATTATTATTATTATTAAAAAAAAAACTTGGATTATTCTTTATTCAAACACTGTTTTTTTCTTATTTCTCACAAACCTCCTCAACTCCATCGTTATGCATGAAGCAAATTTATGAATTTTTTTTTTTATTTTTGCACTTAATATAATGTTCAATTCTGATGTTCCTTCTCCCACCCACCCACACACAGGCTCTGAAAATATATATTTCGACACCATAACCCAAAAATTCTCACTTCCTTCAAACGCAGGAAAACAAAACAGGTGAGAAAACTGAGAAAATATAGCGAAAATATTTTACCACGCTAATCTTTCATCGCAGCAATTTAAATAATTCGAGTATGTGGGAGAGAAACTCATTATATATCATTTCAGAACCAAACACGTCTCTAGCAAGTTAAATATGTAAACAGGACAGCGGAGTCACATTTATTATTGCACTGTTAGTGTAGTTGTAAACTACTTTAGTTACATCAGCGCTAAATGCAGAAAGCGATTAAAAGTTTGTTTAAATTATTTTCTAAAAAAATAAGCAATTTTCACCAATCCAATCACTTTACCATGGTGTCATGCGAGCGCATGACACCATGGTAACTGATGACGTATTTACTTTGCTCTGTCACCAGTTCGAATACAATTTTTTTTTTTTTTTACAAAAAGTGAACTGCGCATGTCCGTAGAAATTACATTTTATGTGAAATAATAATACAAACTGTCTACACTGTTGCTAAAAATTAAATTTAGTTCATCAATTTCAGAAAGATCCTAAAAACAGAAATTTTATTAAAATTCGTTATTTGTATATCGGCAAATAAACAATGCTATAAACAATTTGCTTTTACTCTTACAGAATACAGAGACAAATGTAAGAAAGCTAAACAGTGTGTAAAACTAGCTAAACAAAAGTCATGGGAGGACTTTGGCAAGAATATAGAAAATAAATATCAAGAAGGTGGCAAAATATTCTGGAGGTTGTTGAAGAAGCTTAGGAATGGAGGAAAGAGTGCTGTAAAAGGAGTTAGAGATGATAAAGGTGACATGAAAACAGGAGAAAAAGATATCCTTGAAGTATGGAGTAATTACTTTGAAAAACTGCTAAATGAAACAAGCAGTGATGACAGCACAGTGATAAAAAACACTGACCAGGCATGCAGTCAGGAATACATATCCATACTTGAAGTAGAAAAAGCCATCAAAGGCTTGAAATGTGGAAAGGCAGCAGGAGTAGTTGATATTCGACCAGAAATGCTGAAGTATGGTGGTATAAAAGTCTTACAGTGGCTGCACTGCATAGTTCAGAAAGCCTGGACAGAGGGACGAATTCCCAATGATTGGAGTAGAGCGCTCATAGTACCCATATATAAAAAGGGAAATAAAACTGAATGTGAGAATTACAGAGGTATTTCCCTACTGAGTGTTCCTGGCAAGATCTATGCCAGCATACTTGAGAAACGGTTGAGAAGAATTGTGGAAGAAAAGCTTGGTGAAGAACAAGCTGGATTCAGGCCAAATAGAGGCTGTCAGGATCAGATCTTCACTTTACGACAAATAGCGAGAAAGCATGGGAATATAACAAAGATCTGTATTTAAGTTTTGTCGATTTGGAAAAGGCATATGACAAGGTGCCAAGAGAGAAGCTATTCAATACGCTGCAGTTATATGGTGTCAATGGGGAATTATATCAAGCAATACTTAGTCTTTATTTGAGTTGTAAGTCAGCAGTTAGAATTGAAGGAAGTACAGGAAGATGGTTTAATGTCAAATCTTGTGTGAGACAAGGATGTACATTATCCCCTCTGTTATTCATTATCTATATGGATCACATTATGAAGGAAAGTGGTATTAAACCTGATATCAAAATTGGAGATGTTAATGTCAGCTCTTTGCTTTATGCGGATGATGTTATACTTCTAAATAAATCCGCTACATGTCTGCAAGATTCTCTGGCTAAATTGAATAGCTGTTGTAATAGATATGGTATGAAGGTCAGCAATAAAAAGACAAAGACAATGAAAATAGGCAGAATCATTGAAAATGTCAACTGTGTTGTGAATGGAGAACCTGTGGAACAAGTAAAACATTTCAGCTACTTAGGCACAATTTTTACTGAAGATGGTAAATTAAATATAGAAATAGACAACAGAATCAGCAAAGCTGGTATGGTGGGAAGTCAATTGAATAAATTCATATGGAATAAGAGAGAAATTAGTCGGAACACTAAATTAGCTGTATGCAAGACAGTGTTCAAACCATTTTTAACTTATGGATCTGAGAGCTGGGTCAGAAGTTGACCACTTGACCAAAGACTAGAGACCACAGATATGAGAGTCCTGAGAAAGATTAGAAGCGTGAACAGATGGTATAAATGGCAATATCATATTAAAAATGAGGATATTAGGAAAGAACTTGACATTGTCAGCATCCAGGAATGCATTAGCAGAGCTAATCTCAGGTGGTATGGTCACTTAAACAGAATGGGCGAGGAAAGATTAGCAAAACAAGTGTTCTCTGCCAGGTTGGCAGGAAAACGACCCAGAGGAAGACCAAGATATAGGTGGATTGATACGGTACAAAGTGCCTTAGACGATAGAAATATAAGATCTGATAATGTTGGAGTCTTGACAAGTAACAGACTGATTTGGAGGAAAATTGTAGATAGGAAGTTAGTAATGATGTAAATTTTTCATGTAGTACTGTCATATCCTGTACACCCCTTGAGGGTACATAGCAGGAATTTGATGATGATGATAAACAATTTGAATTGTAGCAAAATATGCTTAAAAATAGAACAGGTTCTTCAATAATATGCAAAGTCATCCAAACATTTATCAATTCATAAGAAAGGGTGAGGTGACTATACTTGATACCAAACGATACTAATTAAGGAGTGGATTTTTCGTCATCGTAAACACGTATATTAGCATGCAAAGCGGTACATGGTTTAAATTATTAGTAGAAAATATACAGCGGATAGCAACGTAACAATGAAGTGTCAATTTTTAACATGTTTTTATGAAAAATACTTCATGTCTCTTTAAAAGGTTATTCGAATAAATCGACTTTAGCACAAGTAAAACATCGATGGAAATTTAAAATGGAACTAATTATTTGAATAAATCGACTTTAGCACAAGTAAACATCGATGGAAATTTAAAATGGAACTAATTATTTGATGACACTGAGGATGGAGTAACTAAGAATTTTCATGAGGCTGTCATAGATTTAATAAAACTAGGGAATGATTATTCTTGTTATTAGTTAAGCTCTATACCAATAAAAATTGTATTTATTAGTTTCATTAAGAATGGAGTTAGGTCAAGCTTTTCGTATTTATACACTTTAAGCATATGAACAAAGATATTATTTAAGTTTTCTTAAAAATAATCATGCAACATATATTGCGATAGCATGAAAATTTTCAAGTACTTGAAAATATTTTCTATAATAATAAAAGTACGGCATACACCTTTAAGTATTTTATATAAGCTACAATCCGATTAGAACAGAGTGTAAAAAATTAATTAGTGATAAAAAAAGTTTAATAATTAGTTGATGAAAAATTCCTCATATAACGCTTCAATATTACCTTAATATTAATTCCTCCATAAAGCAAATAACATACGAATATTTTCATAAAGTATTACCATACGTTTGAATAACTTCGGTAACGATTAGATGGCTGATTTTCCAAGAAAACGTGTTCGATATAATTTTATGTTGTTGTTGTTGTTGTTGTAAGAGGAGAATGCACTCACCACACACACACACGGAAATCAAAAAATGAAACGTATACTGTTTTCTTTTATCATAAATCAAGCTAGGAGATCAATTACAGACTTTAATCATACAACCTATTTTCCTGGCAGTTTCTAGAATATATTATATCAAATATACTTCTGACATCTGAGTACAACCACCTATAAATTTCGATATTCTTATGTTGCAGTTTCACGTCATCTCTTTTCAGAAATGCTAAACGTGAAATATGAATCTATCGTAAGCGTTCGATTTTGTCCTTGTTCCACGCTACTTTGACACATGAACGTATCTTTATATTTTTTTATCGTCATCAAATATATAAAGACGTAATTTTATTATTGATGCAAAGCATCTGCCCGTTACTCCTAAGAAAAGCAGCTTAAATATCTGTTTTCGAGCAACGATCTATCTTTCGTCAATAGAACTCTACCCCCCCCCATCCATTCTTTGCTATTTCTCATGAATATATTTGTGGGTGTCGTCAGACTGACAAAAATGGGATTCTTTAATGGCCACAACAGGAAAGACATCTTCAACTCGATGCACTAATATAAAGTCATTCGCGTATCCATGACACAAAGATATGTAAACCGTACTTTTCTCAAGAAGTTTCCTGACGGGAAGGGCGGAGACATGTAAAAAATATTGCATCCTTAGCGAACATTTGTACATAATAGTGCCCGCACTCACAATAACGACATTCATGAATATAACAAAACTTAGGTAGTGTGCAGTTCCTTTGCGGGGAGAGAGTGAATAATCTAATATGTGGGGAACAGGGTGGGTAAAAAGCTTGAGATACAAGTCTCGGTATGGATTACTGTAGAGGCTGAGATCGTGGGTGTAACCTATCGCTATCTGTTATAAAAGAAATGCAAAGAAACTTCCAAGTACGGACTTGGTAAAGTTAGGTCAAAATTTATTCAGCAAATGGCCTTTTTGGATACTCCGTCTTCCTTCGTTCTGTTTTGGATACAAACTGATGTTACTTAAATACACGTAGCTTGTCTATTAAATGTCTCCGATTTATATTTTTCTAAGTGTATTACTTGGGAATAAAAATGAAAACGTCCTACGCTTGTATATATACCAAAATATATGATAAATAATTACTGGAGGTGATTTACATGTTTCATTAAAATAAAGGACTATATTTACAAAAAAAAAAAAAAAAAAAAAAACTCAGCTATATTTTGTATTGTATCTGCTTTTGAAAATTCTAGTTCGCTATTAGATGAAGGTAGTCGGGTAGTCGTAAGGATTCATGAATATAGAACTAAAATATTTGTGAATTGCAAGTTACTCGAATATCTGTATTTTAGAAATCAAACGGCGCGCGCACACACACACACACACACACACACACACACACGATAAAGAAAAAATGGTCTGTTAAACATTTCTGGGGTGTTTCGATTATCGCAGACATTCTTCTACCATGTCTGCGATAATCAAAACAAAGTCAGAAATGTCAGTCTAAAAAAAGGAAGATAAATAAATGAAAGAAGCTTATTTTTTTAAAAAAAAATTATGCCAGTCTTCAAAATGTAATATCAGGACAACCGGTGAGAGACCACGATGGCTGTACCAACATCAATCAAGGATCGAAGGCATGTTTTGGAAGATCAATTAAACTATATTTGATATCATCACAATTACATAAAATCAAGAATAATTTAACTGAATTTATGTTATTTATTTTAGTGTTGGTTGGATTTTATTATTGAATAAAATCAGTTAATCCCTACTTGTTCCAGAGAATACCTAATCCAACCTTCGAATGAAACAGCCTTTCACATACTTTAGAGAAATCAATTTCCACGTATGTGATGCATCGTCGGCCAATGAATCTCAAAACAAACGAATCTATACACCAAGTCACATACAGATTCGGATTTATTCCATCCGTGTACTCTTCTTACAATTGTTAAGGACAATCTCAGAAATAAATTTCGATGAAGTTCTGTTTACAAAAGTCAAATTAATTTCCACTTCTATTTTTTTTTTTTTTAGTGTAAAAAAAATAGAAGTGGATTTCACTGATATTTATCAATTAATTATTCAAGTTTGATGAGCAGCGAATCGCATATTTCCGGTAAATATACCCGTGTGTGTTAGATTTAGGGGAGGAAGGCAGCCTAAATGACGTCTTGGAACCGTTCGCTCAAAATTTGACTTAATACTACCCATTCAAGCAAATGGATGGATGGATGCTAGAAAATCATTTCTAACATCTTTTCTCCCCGATGGTTTTAAAAATTCTACTTCATCTCCTTATCCTTCTTCCATAATTCTCACTAACATTCAAAAGTCGAATGGGGCGAGCCTCCGTAGCTCAGTCAGTATAGACGAAGCTTTTTGGTCAGAAAGACCTGGGTTCGATTCCCGTCCGTGACGTGAGGAACCTTAATCTGGTCTTTCGACTAAAGGTGAGTTAGCCGGTCTCATACAGAGGTAGAGGGTTTTCCCCCCCGGAAACTCGGGTTTTTCGTCACACAGAACAGGCAAACTGGCCCCCGTGAACACACGCTGCTACATTCAAAAAATACATTCCCTACACGTTTACAACTTTCTGTGGGAGGGAAGGAAGAGAGTTACATAAAAAATAGAGCACCCTGAAATAAGACTGAAATATCACAATACGATGTTCATGTTTAAGAAATGTTTCGCTCTTTACACTCTCCGCAAACATGCACATCAGCCAGTACTTCATTCGTCATGTTATCAATATATAGATTAAACAACAGAAGACATAATCGATTCCTATGGCACTCCACTGGCGATTAGCATGCTTTAGATTGCACTACCAGATGCTAACTTTCGTCTGTCAAGTAATCGGCTACACTCCTGACTAGTCGTTGAACTGCTTCCAGTTGCCTGAATAACTTTGCCATACAAAATTAAGGCATATCGCATACGAAGCCTCAGAACCAAATTTTTATGAAAATGTTTCTACACTTTGTTGCATGATTTCTTTAGAAAAATGAATGGGATTCATTTTTCTAAGGAAATAAGAAAAAGCGAAGGCAATTCTGAATTATTACTGAACACTTAAATAAGAGCATTTGGTACCGGGTTGAACACACACACACACTGAAATATTTGTAGAGAATAATTAATGCCCAAACACTGAATGTTACAAATCACAACAAAGTCATTATTTAAATAACATAGGGAGGGTGTGGTTGGCTGGTACGAGAAGCCACTGTGATTATATTTCCCCCTCTTTCTGCGGTACGAAAGGAACCTCGTTTTCCTTGCTGACCAAACAGCTTTCTATGAACCACGAGCTATTAAAAGAACTGATAATTATTAGAGCAACAGTCTAGGAACATATAATTTAGAACGCATTGCATTGACTGTATGTATATTTGAAACAAGGACGAATAATTTTATTAAAGTATCGAATTATGGTATTTAAAATAAAAAGAAGCATTCGATTGTAAAATCTAAAATTATTAACTTAATTAAGATAAAAATAAAATCCACTTATATTCTTTCAATTTGACTTAATATGACATCCGCTTCGACATGTTTTGACTCGAGTACTCTCGACATAAATCCGTAAGCGGAACTGTCAATTATAAAATTGTTAACTAAGGTTAATGATTCCGTGAAGATTAAGGTTAACAGTAGTCTTACGACGTTAACAGAACGTTTACTGAGATCTGGTTGAAAGCTTATTGAATTTTATCGCGTTGCTTCAAAAAAAGATATAAATTAAATGTATTTAAGTATACAAAGAATATTCCACAGTTGTTGAGTATTTCCTGTGTGTTATTAAATGTTAGTTTGTCTTCATTCAGCAGGAGTTACGTTACAGACGAATATGATTCCCAATTCTGAACGCTATCGAAGGAAGAACTTCAATATCACAGGAAATGACTGCCATTTTGGCGTTGGAATGAGCCAAAATGCCCACGTCCGTTTATCAACATTTAGTGGAAATCTATTCCAGAGAGTTCCAGGAGATATCGAGGCTAAATTGTATATTGTAGCTTCGGAAACGCTAAGTGTTTCACGATATTTTTTTATTTATTATTATTTAGTTTTATTAACCTGCTAAAGATTAATCTGTGCCTCTACAGTTTATATGACTTGCCCATTTAAGTCTTCCTCCTTCAATTTTGGTTATAGTTTTCAAAAATATTTAAAGTAGAAAATCAATTTTTTTATATTCGACTCACACGAGAAAGGTTGCAAAACCAATACCATATCAATGCCGTGTGTGAGACAAGAGTGTAAGAAGAAAGGAGTAATCTGAACAGCTGACGGTTGTAATTCACGGGTAAAACGGACGCAGATGGAATGAAAATGAGGAAGAAAAGTTGGTTCGGTAAGTTTAGAGATGGAAGATAAATTGATATTCATTAGCGACTGCACTTTTTTATTACACTCTTAGAAAAGAGGAAGAAAGAAGATGGATACTTGTGCAGAAAACTGCTCATAGAAATAACTAAGAAAGACAGAAAAAAACAAAACAAAAGGTCTATAAGACAGAGAAAGAATCAGTTAATCGTAATGCCTTGGACAGGATTAGGAATTCTTAGGGAGGTTTAGTTGCACCACCCGAAATGTGTGACAATGCTCCAAGGCCGATCAGATTTGGGATGCATACAGAAAAGGCCAGTGGGAGATGTAGGTCAGCACAAGAAGAGAAAATCTGTTCATGTCCGGAGAGATGGGCATGAGAGTAGGAGGAGGTGAAGTGAGGTCCCATCACGGGGAAAAAAAAAAAACAAAAAAAAAAGACAGGAATGCCCCTTGGCATCACCTAAGTCTACAACGTTTTCCCCTCCCCACTCCAATGAAGAATATCAGGGAGATTAGCTTAAAGCGCTGATAGGGAAGATCTTGAAGCCTGTAATGAATATGCAACACAAGAGTTGTCATATGAAGAATAGGAATGGAATTTCCAATCATCAACAAAACGACAGAATTTTAGGTCATGAGAGAAAGTTATTTATGTAGGAGGAAGAGAGCGAGTGCAGAGTCCTGGGGTACTTTAGCGCTGGCGAGAGGTCTGAGAAGAGGAAATTATCAACAACGTCAAGTGGTTGGACAACCAGGAAGGAAGCTGGTGACTCAACTGCAAAGAGTAGAAGGCGAATCATTAGATGGTAGTTTACTGAGCAGGACCCTTGAAATGTTAATTGATCATAAGGTGCTGGCACCATTATTTCGGAACAATCCTTGAGCATTTATATTTCGAATGCTAATTAGCTTGTCTGGAGAAGTGTTCTACAATGCATATGTCTCAATTGTATCCTCTTCCCTTAACCAATACGATGATTTGCTTCCATATGTATGATGGTTTTTACACAGCTATTCCATCGATAACAAGACTATCAATTAAAAGTATCTTAAGAATCATATTTAATCCATCAACTATTCTTCATATTTTAGATTTCGTGCATGACAGTAAAAAACTGACCTTTCGATTTCAATACATAATTATTTTTCTACTGCTAATTTATTTATTTTTCAACAATTTGTCTTACATCATCTTCATGGAACGATGTGATCCACACAGGCGATCACATTAGGTACTCCTTCTTTGAGCAGTCATTGAGAATAATAAAAACCGTCGAAAATCTAATTTATATTGGGTGTTCTTAACGTAAATCATAAATAAAATAGCATATAAACCTAATGAAACTTAGAGATATTTTTGAACCACCTCATAAGAACACAAGAGATTTTTTCCCTCCATTAACAGTGTCCGACACAACAAGCAGTAAGCAAAAAAGGGACAGGAATATTTTTCATAAAAGGGGTGGTGCTGTTAAATATTCCACGCTGTAAGTAAGTTCCATTGACTTACTGCTTTTGCATTCAATGGCAGTCGTTATTCAATGCAAGAAACAGATTTATTGTTTCCCCTCCGCTACTGGACAACAACAACAACAAAAAATGTAACTGAGAGGTTCCTCTTGAACGTGTGCTTCCTAACTGGAGAGTCGGGCATGGGAGTAGTGCAGCAGTAACGTGTAAAAGTAGACCGTACTGAAATTCCCTGTTATTATCTTGTCATCACCAGCACCAAAAGCCCACGGCAAGGGTGGAGAACATGAATGCAAGCTACAAGTAATTTCACGTGTCTAGTTGTACTGACCGCCACCCACAGGGTTCTTATTTACACAACCTTGCCTGCGGAAATGAAAATTAGACGAAACCAGCATAAAGGAATTTTGCCTTCATAAATAAAAATCTTTTTTTATGAGATGTAACGTAATTTTCCTAATAGAGCCTTCAGCTTCCAGTCTCTGCATTAGTGACAACAGCGCTTTCTTTATTCTCAATAGGCCAAAGTTTTAGATTAAATCTCCGGAAAATTTTCTGGGAAGTAGACAAATACCGTGATTACTTGACGGGACCATAGGGAAATTTAGGGAATTTATTATCCCAATTTATACAAAGCAACTGATTGTTTACTGCTGAAATGCATAAAGGCTTCTGTTTATTATTCAAATTCACGCATTCTACTGTGACACCTGACACTGCTATCCGACAAAGAATTAAATTTAAAACTCCATCCGCAGAATTAAGGCAATTTTCTTGAATATCAACGTCTCGAAGATGTATTTCACTGGTGATAGCAATGAGGTTAGATTTCTGTACTCATGATGACCAATGAAAAGCGATCGCAGAATCTAAGTCGAAAGACCAAATCCTTTGGTATAGTGTAGATCCTGTACAAAATTTAATTACAGTAACTTCATTTTCGTATTTCTGTTAAAGCAGATCCGTTGTATGCTGCTTTATATGTCATTGTCCTAAATGGAAAATTGAAGAAATATTCCATTTCAGATTTTGGAAGGTATGACTGAGAAATAACTTCTGACATGACCTGAAATCATTTCTTTATGACTACAAAAAGTAACTGTCATAGGTTTAAACTGAATTCAATGAAATAAAAGAAACTTGCTTCATGACAGGTATTCACTGTTAAGTGAACTGGAACTCAAAGAAAGAGGTTATTCGCCTCAGCAAAAATTCCACGATAATATTAGAAAAAAATTGCAGTTTATCATTTCTTACATAAGGGTGAAAAAATAAGGAAGCGATTTGAGAAAATCATAAAAAGGTACGTTTAGTAATAACATTCTTGTCACAGACAGCATTCACTTCATTATCGCAACAAGTGAATCTACTGCTGTATTTTTATGCACTGATTTTATTGCATTTATGTCATATCATTTTAACACTGAGATAATCCAATTGCAATCAAACTGAGAGGCGCCTAATTAAACCAAACAATCCATCTACCACATGTGAATACAATCGGCTAAAACGAATCTAATAGGCCCTTAAATTTGGAGAAGTACACGTAAAAGGAGTTAGCTACATAAAACAACCGTGAATTGGTATTCTAATATCTTTTTTGTTGCTGTTTTTTTTTTTTTTTTACTTTTTTTTTTTACATTAATTGAATTTTGTTACATAACTGCCGCAAAGATAAGCTAATAAACGAAAAAAAAAACAGCCGTTTTCGAAATTTAAAAGCGACTTACTCCTCTCTATAGATTGTATAATCGTCAGCTTATGTATTTATCTCTCGCATGGAATCTATAAAGCTATGCTAAAAAAAAAAAAAAATCGAACTGTAAATATCCAAGTATTTGGAAGCTCAAAGACTGGATCATCCAGCTTTACTTGAATGGCATCTTCTACTACACAATCGGCTAAACGGCCGATGGCAAAAAGGCGTTGCCATCAGCAAAGACATATAAGGTTACGTAGGCGGACTGAATCTTTTTCTTTTCTTTTTTTTTTTTAGGATTGGCCAAGGTTCTCGACAGGGGAATTTAGTATTCCTCTAGCAAAAGCAGGCATTACACCATTAAAAAAAATATGCAGAGGCTAATTAATCTTGTAATGTGTTCTCACTAAATTATGCACCATTTCTTAAGGATGGACGAATCAATATTTTGATTATAGCTTGTGAACAGTTTACGACTTTCATCTTAATGTTCTTCTTGAGATGCTTTCTTAAAGTAGATTAAAAAAAAACATTTGGCATCTATTTTTCTATTATGATTTAAAAGAAGAATAGCAAATATTGTCTACGAATTGATTTATTCGATGGATCATTACTTTTTCAACTAGATTTGTCCAAGGACAGAGCTTGCAGCTAATGCATGCAATGAAATAAAATTTTCACAATGTTTAGTTGGAATACTTCAATTAATTTTTTATTCGTGATTATATGTTAACAAACTAAATCTACTCATGAAAGTTTGAGATCCAAGAGCACTTGGGTACTCAAATCCAAGGTGTACTTTTAGTTTGCAAATTTTCTTGCAGGTCACTAAGTGTTTTAAATGCATTATTCTAATGAATATTAGAAGTATTATTTTATAAAAACAATCACAAAAAGTATGATCAGAAACAGCATTGTAATGAGTATATATATTCTAATAATTGTAAGAATTATTTATTACAAACTGAGCCTCCTGATTGATTAGCTTGCGATAAACTTGAAGTGACAGACAAAAGTACTAATTGTGACAAGTACGTTTAAGTCGACATAGACCTTCTGGAATAGTACGCATTAAAAAAACAATGAATGCAATTTTTGAACTGTAAATACGTGCAATTTTTTAAGTGCACAATAAAAAAAAAGATGTTCTAAGATAGTGAATGAAAAGGCAGCAAATTGAGTATCACAGTCTTTCTTGTCGTCTTTGGATGCGTACTATTCCGGCTGTGAAAAGTACTATTTCCGTACTTCAGTGATGCCTTTCACTCCCAGGCATTGATCGCCACTTCTTAAGCAGTTTATCGTATTTTGAAAGATAAAATTTCGTGAAATATTGGAGACGCGATTGAATGGTAAAAATATCCATTTATATATAAAGTATGAAAGTCTGATGCATCTTTGGCTCATCCGAGGTTTATTTCATTTCATTTGATTCCCGACAGCGCGAGAAACTCCATGTTGCGCCCGCCATGCTTTTATCAGAAGGCACTTAAATCGAAGCACATTTTTCACCAATGTTGAACCTCCTGTCATTCAACAGACATTCACGCACTGACAGGCCGCAGTATGGTGCCAATCAGATACTGTTGACTACATTATTAATCTCTTCGCTATCATTTATTAATATGTTCGTGAAAATTTCGTTGTTTGAAGCGCATATGAAATTATTCTCTCCCTGATACGTACCAATTTTATTGCAGGAATAAACAACTAGTTCTTCGCAACTCTAATGATGTCTCTTTATTTGTCATTATTCATGTTCGGTTCATTCATATGCAGATAATGTTTCCCGAAGTGTGCAATTATTGACTGTACAATAGAGACTTTATGATCGCTCCATTACATTTTCAGCGAACTTTTTTTTTTTTGCAACAATAAACACGCAATTTTAAATTCGAACTGTTTGTTACTCGCTCTTTAATAGGTGTCGCTTTGCGTGTTGCGATCTCTGTTTCATACGTTTCGAACAAGAATAAAATGAGAATTTAGTAAATAATAGATAAATGCATAAGCTTGCTGTCTGTGAAGATAGCGGCTGGTAATAACATCGATATACATTGCATTGACGACATGCTTTCAATAATTGAGGGTTGCGATAAACACTTGCCTCCATCACGAAGATCACACAGATACAGCTAGCTTTCTGTACCCATTTTAATTCGATGAAATACAAATGGCTCTCGGAATCTACAAGTGCATCAAAGAATGCTTTCTGGCACGTAATTATAGCTTTAAATGGACGATCCTTTATCCGCCCTTACAAATTTACTTCGTGAGATAAAACTACGGGTTGATAGTACTTGAAGCTCACGAGTTTTTGAAGTAACGCTTTGCTCATAATTCAGTTAGAACGATTGGAAAAATGTGCTTCGACATAACAGCTATCTAACTGAAGAATTTTTCTAGAGTTTGATCATTTAATGAATAACAACGTACTGAAAAATATCATTAAATATTAGTTTTGCTGGGAAATATTTTTGACTAAATTTAATAAGCGTAGCCAGTTGTGAAATTCAGTTTCTGATCGCTAATTGAAGTCTTTTCGTTTACCATGTTAGTAAGATTCCTTTTTCTTTTCTGTTGTTTGGCTTGTTACAGCCCAAACACTTTCATATGTAATCTGGGTAGGTGAGGCAGTTATTCACCTTTTGCGAGCAGTAACTTAAAAAAGGCCTGGAATTCTTGTAATCTCAGACAGAATTAAAACTTATGGCTTATTGTCCAACCTAATGGCAAGTAATGAAAATTCCTGTACCACAATGATGACATCTAATACTAATACCAAGAAGATGGTTGAATTCTTTTGAATGGTTGCTGCTAATGCTACGAGGACAGTCTATCAACTTCATGTATTCTGAAGCCGGTTTGCCTGTCTTGTGAGATGGAAAAATTCCACTTTCCTTCAGGAAAAAGCTATTGAACTCTATATGATAATGGCTAACTTGCCTTCAGTAGAAAATCCCTTATAAAGGGCCTTAACATCCTAGACCGGATTCGAACTTAGGTGTTTTCCATTAAAAGGGCCGTTACCGGATTAACTAAAGAGGCTTTCCAAGATTATAAATGGTCATTGTGATAATTACAGCAAAATGTATTCATTAGAACAGATGCGTATTTTTTTTTTTTTTTTTTTACTTTTGGAATTCATTTTGAAATTAAAGTTTTTTTCTTTCTTTTTGATAGGAGTCATATTAATAATATGAATATTAAATAATTTCATTGATTTTATAATCTGTTTACTAATGCCCTAACACCTAAAAATAAATAAAGAGGATATCATGCCTTGGGTTGCGATGTTTATTTCAAGAAAAATAGCTGATGACGTTCGGTAATTGTTTCTGTAGTAGTGAAATTCCCCTTCTATTGCGTATTAAACGGAGCAGATTTTGGACTCCGAACGAAAGGCAGATAGGTAGGGCCCCATGAATCCAAATTTCTACTAATCCACAATGATCGAAGAACAGGAATGTAGATAGTCCACATGAACTGGGATCCAATCTGTGTTACCGCCTACCGATTAAGCTGGTGGCAGATATGTCTTGACCTCACAAGGACAATGTCCCGATTTAATGCTCCAAAGATATCCAACAGAGGCAAGAGAATTTCGTAACCCGATCTGTCGCGTGTGAAATTTATTTTTAATCATTTCTTTTCGATTCAACGCAGCAGAGTATAGAAACCTTTTTTTTTTTTTTCTTCCTATAACCGTGGCTGTCCAGTTTGTTACTAAAACTCCCATTCTTCTATATCTTTTCCAGAAATGCATTGTGTTCTTGTAGCTATGCACAATCCTAGTAGAGACAAAAGATTACAGAACCATGGTCACTGTGATCAGTAAATTATATCTCACACACACACACACACACACACACACACACACACACACACACACACACACACACACACACACACACACACACACACACACATTGTTATTGTTCGTCAGATTTTATCTATTTACATTTTGGTTGAATTTATGCGTTTACATTATCAACGCAGCATGAGTAAGAATAATAATATCATACATTATTCACTGCTTTATATGCTGCAAATATATGATTTCACACATATTATGTAGTTAATATCAGCACGAGTAAATACAGTAGAATCTCTCTTAACCGGTAACAACGGGACTTCGCCGATTCCGGATACGAGATTTTGCCGGATAATTGAATATATATATATTTCGAGAACTGACCTGTGCATGTTTTGTGATGCCATGTGTAGAAATTGCAGCATGCGAAGTTCGTTGGTCGTGTTTTTCGATCTGCCGGCCATAATTAAATAAATAACATCAAAAATCGTGCCGATTTTTTTTTTTTAAATTTAAAACACATACACATAATTTTATATTTCACAAAATCAAATTTAAACAACATTTAAAAATTACTTTCTTTAAATCGGTTAAGCCACCCAACGAAAAATCCACACTCGCCTTGCATGTTCATTTTCCTCCTTCGCTTTTTCTTGCAGCATTGGTACAGAAATGCAAGCTCCCTCTGATCTTTTCAGGGCAAACCACTCGTATAACACACGATCTAATTCTTCACATCGGGATTAGTGTACAGTTTTCCGATTTTCTGCAGCTTTTGTAGATTCTGTTTGCATCATGAATCTCTGGAGTTGACCACCTTGTTTCTTTATATCGTACAAAGTTGAATTTCGAACTTCATATGCCATTAATTAATGGCATATAATAAAATCCATTAATTTCGTTCTACTGATACCTCTCCATTTTCTCCAGCATTTCGAGTTTTAACTTGAGAGTGAGGACATTTCTCTTACGTTTCGCGTGAGTAGCGCGAAACGTAAGAGAAAGGCACACCACATGGGCTAGGAATGTCCATATACGATTGCAGTTTGTTGGAGCGAGTTCTAGCTGCGCAATATACAAAACAATTTCGGGTTTAAATTTAGACCTTCGAAAATGCCGTTGTTTTTGTATTTCCGGTTAATTGGGTACCGGTTACCAGAGATTTTACTGTATCACGATTTGTCATGTATAGAATGGTTTAGCACAAATATATCTTGACGCTTAATGAATGATTTTAATCTGAAATTCAGTTTTAACGAATGGACGTAGACCTCGTCGCTAAAATAGAAAACATTAAATATAGAACAAAGAAAGCCTTTGTTCTACTGTTTAATTATAACCAGAGTTTCAGTAGCGGGTAATAACTTTTAAACAGAAATTTTACGATGTATTAATTCTCCAATTTCATAACACAAATCCAAAGTACACAGCTGAGAAGAGAAACATCTGCAGAAATAAAGAAATCACGTCTTATCGAAAAACAGGAAATGATGCGATTGTATTATCTTTATCATCAATAATGATACCGGTTTTGGAGCTGTTACAAACTCGTAAAATTGAATTTCACCTGTCTGCATTGTATAATAAGAACAAAACAATACACGCAGAAAGGTTCACATAACTTATATAAAAATATATTCCGTGTTCCGTTCAAAATATTTGCTTTTTTTTTTTTTACATTCAATCGCCATCTAGATGTAACTGTTTCATTTATAATTGTTAGATACAATCTATCGGATCACACATCAAGAGACACGAGGACATATTTTACAGTGCTGCTGTAATAACATATCGTGATGGTAGCTATCAATATGGACATCTTTTCACTTTACAGTTTAACACTGTTATCACTGCCATTCAACTTCATCCCCTCTGGCCACACACAAACAACGAGTTCCACCCCAATTTCCTGTCATTGATAATCCAGCATACCAGAGCTGCTTAGATGTCAGAGAAGTCTACAGGGTGGGATTGAAATCCACACCTCGCCATGTGTTGTAGCTACGATCACGGAGACACTGATGGACCCACCTTTGTGTTACGGCCAAATGCGAGAAAATGAAAGAGAAACATATGGTTGATGAAGGGACTAATGACACGGAGTATTCTTCCTACGGCTTGCAGCGTCAAAACAGGTAATGCAAAGCCCAGTGTCTCTTCCTGCTCGACCTCTCAGCAGCCCATGGCGAAGTAATGATGTGTTTCTAGGTGATGTTCACGTCCACTCTGGAAAAATGGGATGCCCGTTAGGTTTAAGGCCAACAAAGGTCTACAGGGTAGATGGGAATCGACAACCGACAGGACCCTCAATTTCGTATTTACGTACAGAAATAAAGACTGTAATTGAAAGCCCACAATCTCCCAGTCTCGAGATTCGCCAACGCCCTCTTTTTCTCGCCCGTCACATTGTTTCTGTCCGAACCTCGTTATCATCGTTTCCGCACCGATCTCGAGCTGCCGCTTGTTGAGGGTATTTACGGCAGCTAAAGTGACCATCAGCAAGCGGCAATGCATAACCTGTAGTTAACACGGTACGCCCAGTGCCATTTTTACCCTCATCTTTCGGAGACTGGCGCCTTACCTGTTTATACCACTCATCTCGATGTCCTTGCGTGTGTTTCAGGCAGGTTCGACATGTCTCTAAAGGTATGGTCCCTGCCTGTCGCTATCATAAAGAATTTATTATGAGATATCCATTTAATCAGATTTTTCAGAGAAAATAAAGTAATGGTTTCATCCAGTCCCAGTAAGTATCTGAAAGAACAATGAGTCACTGATGATATGTAAAAATAAATTAATTTCAATCAATTTTTGCTTTGGTGAAATTGGAAGTAACTCTTGATACTACATCTAATGTATTGAACATAATCCAGGGTGTTGAATGGCAGGAATAGTCATCAGCGATGATAATAATAATAATAAAAAGGAAAAATATTGAAAATCACTTAAATTGTTCACCAAATCAAAGAAAATCGGTCATTGTATGGTTATTTCACTTGTTGGAATCAAGAATAACAGAAAGACTACGTATTAGGTCAGTTAATTGCAAGTGTACGTTTCATCGGTTTGCCTGATTTACGAGACGACAAAAATCGACTTTTCGAGAGTGCAAAATTTTCTCGAATTCCTACGAGAGCAGCTAACTAATCTTCAGTCGAAAGGCTTTTATGGAGTTCATCCTAGAAGAAACTCAAACCCAAGTCTTTTCAGGCAAAGGAAATCGCCGCTGTACCGACTGAGCTCTACGGAGGCTCACTTTATTTGGCAGATTCAATCCAGAACACACTTCTTCCCGATCCTTTTTAGATTCGTTTTTAGACCGCATTTTTCCTTCACGTATGGAGCATGAATAAATCAATAATATCTCTTTATAATTACATATCAAATCCCAAGAACTCCTCTATGATTCTATATAACCTTATGTTTTGATATCGGATATCATAAAGTAAAATATCGATGGCAGAAATGTCACATTGCATTATGGTTTCGCATTGATAATAAAACTGGTTACGTGTGTTCACATAGAATAGCAAATGAAATATAATATACTTATTTATTCTTAAACGAAATAAACTGCATTTGTATTTATTTTAAATAAGCGACAGAATATACAAGCAATTGAATGAACACAGTTGAAGAATATTTGAAAGAAACGGCTTGTTCTTAAAGCTCTTTCTTTCAAATATTCTTTCGATTCTCAACGGACGACGAATGCACCAAACGCTTAGTTTTCAAGCGAGCATTTCACACCCAGCACTGAACTTTGTTCTTGCTATTCCATTATCTAAATAAACCTGGCGATCTCTTTGGTGTCGAATATTTAAGGGTTCTAATTTTTCTAAAATATTTTCTAAATTAAATGAATTTTATAAATATGATACAAAAGAATATTATGACTACCCCACGCATGTTTCCATTAAACGAATGTTAAATGATTTTTATAAAAAAACATGAATTTGTTCTAATCCATGACTTTATGCAAGAAAATGTTTATGAAAATTATTGATAAATTATTTAGAAAAATTTATTGAGAAATTATCTGAAACTTGCCGAAGACATGTTTAGTTTAAATTTTCAATAAAAAAAATCAGTTAAAGATTCTAAATCATCGAAACCAACTTAATTCCTTTCAATCTACTCTTCAATGGGACAAGGAAAAATCTCTGATACGCTTCAAGTGGCAACTGCGAAATTTTACTGAATCAAAAAACTAGAAAGTAAGTTGGCAAACTAAACATCATGCTTTACTTTTTTTTTTTTGAATTTTTTTCTTCAATTGCTTATAGTTCTATCATTTTCCATAAAAAATGCATGTCATATGAAGATATCACAGATTATTAAAAGTAAAACTATGTTTAATTCACAAGTCACGTGCAATCCACAATATATCGATGGAGCACCAAATGCTTGAGTCAGCTTTGTATTCTTCCTAGCCTCTGATGAGAATCAAAGGATTTTGCAATGTGAAGTCAATGACAATCTCCTTTACGACTGTCTTTCGCATAGACCAATACACGTAATCTCGGGATAAAAAAGAAAGTAAGCAATATTTCCAATATATGCAAAGAAAGTTTTGTTTTCACAATACAAAGTTTCGATCGTCTTTACCTGGATAATAAATACCGATATTTCATTATTCTTTATTCAACATTTTTACTCATGTTTTGATTCTCGATATCATTTCATTTTAATGATCCATCATTTGCATATACCATTACAAGGATGTACGTGAACACCGTTTAAAATGATATTGGAAATTATGATTGTTCTGGAAACTCAAACTGTTTGTGTGTTTCCAAACTGTGAGGCGTGCCAACTGGTAATGCTCCAGCCGTTTCGAGTAAAGCGCATCAACTGGATCCAAGAAGTTTAGGTGAGGAGAGGTACGGTATGAATGTCATCTGTTTTTCTTTCTTACTCACTGATTATTTTACTTAAAGAATAAATACATCATGCTCATCTGAGCATTAAACTAACGATCATTGCAACGGAATATGATATCGCAAGAAACTTTTATTGACATGGAGCATTTTCAGAATTTCTAAAGCAAGCATATTTTTAAAGTGTCTTGTATTCGAATATAATAGTTAGTGCAAAATGTACCATTTTCTGTACTCTATAAATAGCACGATATAATTCTTAAAGTAACTGAACCTATAGTGCAATTCGTATGTCGATGATCAAACTCGAGAAAAAAACAGAGAGAGAGAGAGAGAGAGAGAAATTTGTTACATTGGATTTCAAGACCTCCTGATGTACATACCCGAACGCAGAAGGAGAAGCTGTTTGATTTGGATTCACATTTTCACTCCAAACTTAGCATGAGAGTGGAATTCAAAACTGAACGGTAGATTGTAACCAGTCACTGATTGTGTCTTACCAGATTTAGAAAAAAAAATGATAGCATTATCAATGCCACTTATCGTGAGCACTGACCATGGAAACATTCACAAAAGATGCAAGCAGCAGAATCTGAATGTCTTACGAAGAATTTAGGAAGCCCATTTCTCTTGGAGCTTACTATTTTTCGCATCAGAATAAACACCACTTAAAATATGATAAAAAATATTCAATGGTTAGACAGATTTGCGAAAGGTTAGTGGTTTTTCAAGGGTAAAGTAACTTTTCAGAACAACTAAAGAGGAAAACTAGTTTCTGGGTTATTGAAGAAGGAATATGCTGATATGTTTATGCCAAGAAAAAAAAATGATAGTTAAACGTGTCACATGAAGGAAAAATCTATCCAAGTAAAATTAATTTTTTTTTAATTTTTTATTTTTTAAATGACATATAGAGTTGAGTTCTACCATACTAAAGTTTATCGGTTTAGTCAGTTCTAATGGAATGCTTATGAGATCATCATAATATTTAAGAAGCGAAAACTATGTGAATATTCAGATTTTTTTAAAGTCCATACTTATCAAATTAGAAAGCGTAGTGTAGCGTAGGATGTTATCGCCATAACTTTAAACTGGAATCGCAATCAGATGGAAAAAAAAAAGTAATTTATACAGAGAACTAGAAGAGTACGTGAAAGAACAGATCCCGAAAATATTCCGACAGCGTTAATTATGAAGTTTTTTACAGTCCCGTTCATCATTCTGTAGCTTTGCATTCAGATAAAGAGTATCCGTGGAGCATCACGAGGCCGCCACAACTTTGTGCTTGGGTTGGAAAGACCTGAGTTTGTATAGGAACCATTACAACGGCTTTCAGCTTCAGGAGAGGAGCCAGTCCCGTATTATTCATTCCTCAATATGTACAAACATACCAGTGGGACACATTAATGGTTGACCTAAGAGACTGCCTTGTTCAAAACATCAGCCAATCCTAGGCGTTTTAAATAAAATATATATTATGACGGATGTGAAGCACAACGTCACATCCGCCTTAGCCAAGCAAACAAGCTTAGCGATTTTAAATATATTGAGAAACAGCATGTAAGAGTACCACATCTTTTAATATGGAGTGTGTACCAAGGATGTTCTAGCTAGAAACAAGAGAATTTGGCCATCGTCTTTCGATGCCTATTAAAATAAAATGGCTTTCTACCTTAGATGAACTAGTCCATAGACATCCTTCCCTTGTAATTCCTTTTAAATAACCGAATAGATTTTTTAAATGAAAATAAATTTTCATTTTCATTTAAGTTCATAAATTCATTTAGATATGAAAAGCCATGAAAAGAATACAAATGAGGATGTGATTAAAGATAACATTTGAGAGCTGATAATGATATAAATTATAATAGAAATGACCAACGGCGAATCAAATATGAAATATAAACATATTGCTATACGTATATACATAATGCTATGTGAAAATCCCCGAAGTAGGCGGGAAACAAAATATGATGGTGTGTATAAATAGACTCGTGTGATATATATATATATATATATATATATATATATATATATATATATATATATATATGTATGTATATGTATATGTATACAGCTTAAGTGATTTAGATTTACAAATTGTACTTATTGTATTTTTCAAGAAGTGAATTCGCTAAACAATAAAAACCATTGATTACTGATGGATGGAAACTTAAATTGGGAAGGGCCAACGCTCAAATACCTGGTGAAGTTCCAGTGGGAATAACGGATGTTAACTCTTGATACTGGTGTTACGAGACCAAAGAGTAAATGTCAGTTCTTCTAGTTGGCCCTACTTTGATCAAAAATTAAAAGATACGAAAGAAAGATGTAGTTGTCAAATTGCATAAACCGGAGAGAGAGAGAGAGAGAGAGAGAGAGAGAGAGAGAGAGAGAGAGAGAGAGAGAGAGAGAGGGGGAGAGAGAGTACAAATATTGGCAATTTTTAATCTGGGAATATAAGCAAACCTACTTTGTTTTTCCTCAATTTTCTACAAAATCCGCCTTGTTTACTAGAAACATAACTTTGCTTCTTTACACGTCGTTGCTATCCCATTCTTTTTCTAAATGTAATTCTGAAATCAACTCGGAAAACCTTTCATTGCTTATTACAAACTTACTTGAAATTAAAACTTGAGACTAAAACCAGCATAACTGGTTGATTTTGAATGATGTACCTTCAGAAAACCTGAAATACCTTTTAAATATAAGATAATAATTATCATGAGCATTTCCAATGATTAAAAGCTGTTAACTAGAAACAATTTGCCACTAATTTCTAGATAAAAAAAAAAATCCACCCCACCGGTACTTTCCAGATGAAACCTGCACAATCATACCCACTGTCAACGCTGATGAATAAATAATAGCTTGAAGTACTTTGCAAAAAAAAAGAGAAATATAACCATATATATATTATCACTGCTCATCACCAAACAAAACAGTTAATGAAAATCTTTATTAGAATTTCTAAAAGCCATTAGTTTTGAATCTTCAGTCATTTAGACAGGATAAATAAATATTTATTAGATATTAAACAAATGACCCGTGCATTTTTTCTTTAATGTGGCTTATTTAATACGAGACAGAATCATTAAAACATATTGTAATCTTTCATGGGAAATGAATTATCTTTTTTTGAGGATATTCTTGGCTAATAACAGTGTTTGGTTCGTCTGTTTATCAAAAGGAGTTTTTTTTTTTTGTGTTCCAAGTCAAGTAGGACTAATTAAATCCTTAATAGTTGTTGTAGCATGGAAGTTGAGTTACAAGTAAAGATGACGAATACTTTTAGCTTTCTTAATGTATCTGTTCACAGTCTATATTTAAACTCTTAACAAGCAACTTTTAAATAACTAAACCGAAGCAAAATAAACTGGACATCTCAAGGATACTACAAACTTTATGAAACGGCAATTTATTGCGAATTTCAACATCTCAATTCTAAGCAGAGAGTACAGTGATGAATAATGTCTTTCGAAATCGTAACAGATGACGCCTATAAAGAAACGCTGACTTACGACTTCGGTTTGCTTAGCTTCAACGAAATAGTGTGAAATTTTCATGAGGCGTATTTTGATGCAGTCAGTGATCGAATTTCACTCACTGCTAACCTTCAAGTTATGATAAACCGAAGCCACTTTTTGTCATGAATAGGGTAACTAAGTAGAATCCCTTTTACTGGGACACACTGTTAGAATATATCGTTGTTGAACAGCTCAGATTATGTTAAATTTAAAAACTTTAAACGATTATAATAGATTTGCCACCATGAAAGAGAAATATTTGTGGTGAACCAGAGCTTTCGTAACGACCAAAATATAATCTCATATTTAAATGATTACATTAACTGTGCATAGAAAAAAAATAAACGCGTAATAAGATATAGGCAGTACTCGCTACATAGAATTTTTACTGTATATATACCGACGATAAACATAAAAATGTGATTACAGTAATATCTCTATTGACGGATATCATTCCGTAATGCTGGTGCACCGGAAAGACGCAGTTATCAATGTCACTCAAAAACAGAACACGGTCAGACACTCGGAAAGCAATCGGCATTTATAACCATGAGGAAATAGTGCAGTTTTCTCTCTTTTAAGTCAAATAAAATAAAAAATAAACACCAAATCAACAACATAAGACAACTTCCGTTGCGCCATGTACATTGCGTTCAAGGCTATGTGATTTATGGCAATGAACGGTATCTATGACAACTGAAAGCAGTGAGTTACAGCAAAGCAAGGCGTCATCAGTTTCCCGAGATTAGGAATTGAAAGAGTAATATTGAAGTCAGTCGAACGATGCCAATACAGCTCGTGGAAAATTAAATAACACTTTCTTTTTTTTGTTTGTTATTTTCATCATCCATGTTTTTAGGAGTTAGGCATTATTGTTTTAGCTTTTACAAAGAAAAAAATATGAAGAAATCGGACCAGCAAAATAAATAATATATGTGCAAAACGTATATGTTTTCAAGAAAAAAAATATAAATCACATTTCTCGTGTTTTTCTCCATTATAATTGAAAACAGAAGTACTATAACTGGAATAGAAATGATTGGTTCGTTGGAAGAACATGATAATGGGGAAAAAAAAAAAACACTAAGTTTTGCCATGACGTTTACAAAGTAACAGAAAATAACTAAATATATAATTGATAAAGAAGTAGGATAACTGACATGCCTGTAATACATAAACGAATTAATTTTATTATTACTCCTCTTTCTAAAAGAGATATTTTTTTCTACGATGTTGGTAAATGTCAGATGATTATTTCTGCCATGTAAGATATTCCTTTCAGTAAACATTTCGACACATGAAAAGCGACTGTCAAGTGTTGAAACTAATAGGATAATTCTAAAATGCTGACAATAAAATATCCCTAGTTGCAAAGTTCAACGAGGGAATAAAGACAACGAAAACTAGGATTTTTCTTTTCTTTTTTTTCCCCCCCTTTCTTTATCGCAGTAAATCTTCGAATTTCTTTTACCGTGTATACTAATGGTTCGTCGATTTAGTATGAGTTTTGTTGCGAAGTCATTAACAAAGCTAGAGGATATTTTAATGAGATGACTGAAAAACACTTAGTATCAAAAATAAAATTTTTCTCGTATCCCCAAATACAAATAACAAAGTATTAAGTGAAGTGGAGAGAGGTAGGAAAACAAAGAAGAAAAAAAAACCCCTGTTAAATTAAGAAAACAAATTCCTGGAGGTGTAAGCGTTGTTACCGAACAATAATTAATGCGGCTTTCCAATGGGATATAGGGGGGGAACAAAAAGAAAAAAAACCTGCCATCTTTTTAAGAAACCGGTTTGGATGTAGCAGAAACTTGACAGCTGTCAAAAGACATTGCTGTGGTCTTATCCAAGTGTTTTAATTAAGTTGATTTCATTTTTCTACGGCTCCATCTCCTCGATGCTCGTTCCAAATAGCTGCTTTAGCCGACAAAGTGGTTTAAGTGTCCTCGCTTCAAACAGCGCGTGGATTACATGGCAGTCATTTCAAGCTTGGCAGAATGATCAAACAACCAGATACGAACATGGCGCGCTAAATAGCAACAATGTAAACACTGGAAGGCAGAATCTGATCAATTATTTTCTAAGTAAACTTGAACTCTCTTGCTCCCACTTGCCTAAACACCAGTAGATGTTTTTTTTAGGAGTTGTGGAGAACTCTGAACACGGAAGAAATTTATTTATTCAATTTATTCAAATGCGATCAATTGTTCGATTAAATTAAGTAACCTTGCTATCAGTTCTAAAACAAAAACAATCATATTTCGTTCAAATATGGATTATATTACTGGTATAAATATGGATTATAATACAACCACTGTTGGAGACCAACAGTGGTTGTATCGAACTGGACGATGGCATTCCGGACTAGTTAAAAATAAAAAAATACAAAAAAATGTATAGCTAAGTACAAAAATTTTAATAATCCTTAGTCAACCCACGTTACAGACGTTCTATAGGTTTACAAAATCTTTTCGGCTTTGGAAATCGCATAAATTACCACACATATACCACATGGCTTTCAATGAACCACCTGTAAATAATCCTGCCATGAAGAAGACACAGTACAAAGAGCTCAATATTTCCAGAAATAGCCTTCAACATTCATCACTTGTTATTCTCAATTTGATTAAACTCTGTCAGGTGTCCATAATGGCAATATCAATATGGCCACCGGGTGTAATCCTGTGGAACACCTGAAGGAAGTATGTTACTCATTACGACCAATCATTTGAAGGGTTTCTATTGAACACTTGGAGGTTAGCTGTGTATGAGACTGATGTATGTTATGTATAAACTTGATTCTTGGACATTTTTAACAAACCAAAACATCCAACAACTTATCGGTTTTGAGAATACGATATTAATGTAATCGGTGGTAAATGATTTTCACAATCCTGCTTACTGAAAGTCTGAAACAACATACAGCGCAATATCCAAGTACAAGCTTCATGCTGCTTCCGATCCAGATTCCATTTTTATTTGATTTTATTTTTTGTAACAGTTCCACTTCGACAAGCTTGCAAACTTATAGCACTAATGTGCTATCAGTTTGCACTCGACTCACCACAGTAACCTAAGGATTAGATAACTTGGAATCTTGTTCTTGACCAAACCCTCAGCTACTTCAGGCCTCTAACAAGTAGATTGATGATCTCACACCTATCGATGAAAATCATTTATCACCTAAAGACATTCGCAAACATCTACATCACTGTAAGGTGGTTCGAACCCACAGCTTGTGGGGTGAAGAGCACAGACATTGCCACTGAGGATTTATTCATGCTTAGTTTGTAATTCATATTCTACCTTGTATGTGCACTTCTCACATCAGGCTACGCAGAAGTTTTCAGACATTATTTTATGCAAATATTCCTCATCCTGGACAAGAATCGAACTCGGGTTAATCATTTCGGCTAAAGGACAAATGTGGTCCCTTTCTTAACTAAGTTGCAGCAACTGTGTCAGTGTACTATAGGAATGAGTCGTTTTGAATTATGGTCGTAGTAACGAAGGCTAATATGAGATTAGTGTATTATGTCTGTAAATTGCGAGTGTGCTTCTGGCCGGTTTGCTTGTTTTGTGGGATGAAAAATCCGAGTTTCGGAATTAAAAAAAAAAAACTGTTGAGGGCCAGCTACTGTAATATATAATTAATCTTGCTCATGAATGGGACTGTCAGAAAAAAAAATCAGTTTTAAAGAGCTAAGCGAATTTGTTATTCTGGGTTTCAAAACCTGACGCGAATTTCTCTGCTATATTACACGTCGTGTGCCTTCACAATACTTCAACGGTTTACCCATTTAAAAGATTAGAGATTTTAATTTAGAACAAAAATTTTCGTTTTGATTTCTAAACAAATTTCCACATATCCAGTTTTTCCCCGGGGACAATATTGTTTAAACAGATGATGAAAATTAATATAAAAAAAAAAAAACACATCTTTCATTCTTCCATTTATTCGACATTTAAATGGCAGAATGGAAACGTATTTAACTTGACTACTCTGTTTGCTTTAAACGAAAAAAAAACTGATTAGATTCCAGGAAATCAGAATAATTATCGAACAACTTAGCAGTCTTATTTGCACACACATTCCGCTTCTCGCATAAGTTACACTTAACCAGCTTCAGAACAGAAATGTTTTTGACCTCGCATGTGTACTATTGTGAAAGAGGTGCATATTAAAGATACCATTTCTCTAACTTAACACCAAATGATTTGCTGTTTTTTAATACTTCGCTGTCTGGTTACAACTATTACCACATCCATCCCCACTAAATTGCAGGGCAGCTTATAAACACGAGTTAGATTTATTCTGTAGAGCACACCTCTTTCTGTAAATAACCAGAATAGCCAATTACAAGAAGATAAACATAGCTGGCAAACATGAAGCCAAAACAGGTGTTCACGTGTGTGTATGGCTTAATGTTCTATCTCAACTTGACCTTATTTGCATACTGAACATTAATTGGCCTAAAAGACTGCTGATGGACTATTGTTCGGAAGGCTGGTATTAATTGTCTTTCGGCAATAGAGAACTTGTCGAACCCCTGAAATAAATATAAATTTTCGTATCGACTATATTATTAGTGGTATATTCAACAAACACACAAACTTGTTTTAGGGGATAATTGGACTGACATTAGTATCTAGCAATACTGTTAATGTCCACGGAAAAATAGGAAAATGATAATGAGTTAATACAATACTATTCAACAGACGAAATAAAATTGGAATTTTTTAAATGGGTATTTGTTAGCTACGGAATTGCAGTTGATTTTATAGCAAAAATTACTGATTAAAGTAACTTTTTATGGAGTTTATCGATAACAGGTTTTAGAGTATTGGAAGATGTTAAAAACAAGCGCTTTCATTAGAAGCACCTGTTTTTACTTCTTCGAAGCCAGTCATTCGTCTCTGAATCCTTTCAAGTTAAAACATATATGCTACATTATTAAAAAAAAACCTCCGCTTCTTTTAAATGTCATGTTAGTTAAACGCTCCACTTCCCGTTTTGCTAATTTATTTTGGGCTATTTAAAGTGTGAATCAATCGCTTCCATAAAAACAATAAAATAAAGAAACAAGCTGTCACTTCCCTCAGGTGAACGCCACATTATCTTCCCTGTTGTTCCGGAATGATCCATGAAGAGGTCAACTGTGGGGCACGTCAAGTCGGTTGGTTCTCTAGGAAGAAAATTATAGGGTTGGAGAAGAAAGTGTGCATGAGAAGTTCTAGAAGATACTCTACATATTCACTTCCGTAGAGCTAAAAATGCCTTTCACTTTTTTTCTGAGACTTTTATTTATGGATTATAGCAAATACTTAGACTGAGATTATCTATCCTTGCTACTTACATTTAAAAATAGATTAAGATGGCGACGACATTCATCCTATTAACAGTCTATTTGATACTAACAAAAGGACTAGGCTTAGGATTATTTTAGTAAATAATTTGATATCCACAACATCAAAAATGCTGCTTAATTCGGAAGTCTGGAATTAGACCGAGGCTATTGGATGTGTTCGGTGGCCAGTTCGGTTTTCTTTCTGAATCGCAAGACAATTCGGGATTCCAATTCAGATCTTACCAACCAAATTAATTTTTCTCATTCTTGTACTAAGCCGTCACAGCTTAGAGCACATTCCAAACTAGTGAAATATCTAAATTTATTCTATCCTTTTATCAAACAGTGTTTATAATACATAGTTGTACATATCTGCATGCACTTATGAATAGAAACAATTGCCTACATTAATAAGAAAACGTAGAGATAAAACAAGATTTAAACTAGGATCCATCGCCTTTAAAAACAGAAACATAAGAGTTGATCTAATTGGAGATCTAACAATTAATCAATTATTTTACAATAAAATCACGAACAGAAAACTAACAGAGCTATTATTAAAATGAGTATTGAACTAATAGCATCCCTGTACTTTCAAGGTAGATGCCAAGGGTTGATGATGACAAAAGTAGAAAAATATGCAAAATATTATTAATTTCAAGAATCAGTACTTTCAACCTGCAAGATTCTCAAAATAAAATATTTACAGATAAAATTTTAATATCATATTTAAAATTGAAATATAATCCAATAAATAACATCATATCAACAGTTAGTTTAATTGCGTACTAACTGGCGAATAGAAAATAAAGTCTTGTTTTAAGAACATATTTTATTTAATGAAAACTTTGTTTACATATCGGTAGACACGAGATCAGCGAAAATTTAAATCGAAATGAGGATGATCACGAGGATGCTCAAATTTGAAAAACTAGTGTTAAATAAATCATTGTAGTTATGTAGATAAACAAATCTATTTAAATGTATGGGTATAGTAAATAATATGTTATGCCCACTTTTTTATTGATCAACCAAACTGGTTGGTGATCTTCTTAAACAAAATAACAAATCATATACTGAAGTGCTGAGGGTGAAGACCGTTCACGTACATGCGTCTAAATAATTCTGTAAAACAAAGAAAATATTAGATGAATAATGTTAATTACAATAGAGAAGTTAAAGTAAAAAAAGTAACCAAATATATTTTAATCCCTTTTGGGGTGACAGATGAATTTCATTGCTGGTGCAACACTGTCAGCAGTAATTTGCTCATTGGAGGACTGAAGTGGAATGAAAATGAGTTTGATGTCAAGATGGTATTTCCGGCTTATTGAATCCATGGTCCACCCAGCGTACTAATGTGTTATACAACCATTCTTGCCGATGACACTCAAGAATGGTTGAAAATCTATAGCACAAAAGAAGTAAGTAGTATAAAGGTGTTGTAAGTAGTATAACAGATAGCATTAATCGCTTTATTTAACGTCAATCTACAAATTGCCATTACTTAAAGTCATGACATTCAGCAGATACTAAACTGATACAGATAAAAAATATATATATATAAAACCCTTTCAACTTTCTAGATACTAAACTGTCATAGAACAGGTAAGAATTTTCACCTTTGCAAAATCTACGACAAATATGTCACAATCACATAGGAAAATAAGGATCAACGTCTAGTTTGTCAAGAAACCCTGATCATGTGTGGCATTCATTTCATTCTAGACTCCAAATTTCACATTTTCCTTCAAATAATGTAAATTATCTGTCCCCATACTTGAAATGTGTGTTCAAAATAATGGCACGATACTTATGTTGACAGCTTCAGAGAGGGAAGGATATGATATCCAGTAGTGTGATCAAAAAAGCAAGTGCATAATACTGAAGCTATTCTATAACAAAAATTTCCATTTTCCAATCACTTTCATAAATCGTTCCTTCCTGATTTACGCTTACATGTAGACTGATGCTTTACCGTGCAGGCGTTCGAAACCGAATCAGACGGAATAGGGTGGTTAATCATTATTCCAGTGGTGTCTTATGTCTATATACTGCGTGTGTTTTCGGTTTGTCTTTTTGTGAGACGAAAGACCGAGACCGCCACCTCACTATTTGATTGAAAACACCTGATAAAGGTTCATAAAATCATAGATGAGATCGAACCCGTGTCTTTCCAACCAAAAAAGGTTCGTCTAAACTGAGCTATGGAGGATCACATTCATAAGTACAGCAAGGAAATTATAATGATATGTTAAAGAACAGCAATTAATACCGTATTATTTTACAAGCGAACAACTGGGGAAAATCCACTGTTCTAATTGAACAACGTTTCGGATAGTTGCTCATTGAAGCCCTGCACTCGTTCCTCTTTAGAGTTAATTCCATTTACAAATTATACAAAACACTGCACGAAGCAAGAGGAGGGTTCCTAGAAACGTGAAGTATGCTGCGGACGTATCTATTGTCTATAGATCTGAATTATGTTTATGTTACCAATACAGATCTTTCAACAATCTTCGTACAGAATAATCTATATCTACAAAGCGTAGAGTGCAACATTTCTGGGGAAAGAAAATAATAAAATAACTGAAACTGTGCGGAAACTGAACTATGAGCATGCAGAGGCTATCCCCCCCACACACACACACACCTCGCCTTAAGAGTCTAACAAAATAATTCAATAACACGATAAGCTAAGAAAGGTCATTTGACTCATGCCCAGTTTATTATTATTATAGAAACGATATAATTCTAGTTTAAATATGATTAGTAGACTTCATGCCGGGATAAAGACTGACATGAGTCTGAAGTCAAGTTTGAGAACCACTGGTACAGAGCACTGGGTTGATCCACGTATCACATATATTAGTAGGATGTGTGATCTCTAATAACTCTATTTCCACTGAACTGCTTGCCGTCTTTGACTTGACCTGCAAACGACATCATTAAAAGTTTCCATTAAGCATATTTAATAGTTTATATTTCAGCAAATATTTTCCACCTTACAGGATCATTATTGCTTGATAATGATTAGGTACGACATTTCCCAAAATAATTAACTCTCATCATAGTCATATTATATACAAATATGTAGATGGTAATCACCAGTTGAAATGAACTTAAACAGTATTCACTGTGAAAAATATAGTCCTTAACGAGATTATTTTAATTCTTTTGTCTCAAAATAATTACTAGATATTTTAAAAATAGCAGCTGTTTTCATTTAAGTATCTTTGGCTAGTAGCCAGCTAATTTCTACGTCACATGTTACACATTCAAGTGCTAATTAAGTGATTTTACACGCAAAGCTTTTACTAAAATATAAATTTCCCGACTTGTTCTGGCCTAATTGATATCAGTGAGGTGTTTCCACCAGATGCAGGGTCCTGGCCTCAAGAGTAATAGCATTGCATTCTCCAAATGTCTAAGAAAACTTTACAAGCATTCAAATGTTCGACGATTAAAATAACAGCTCTTAAATTTTGGATGCATCTTTTTTGCATTATTAATTACGTTGTTTTTCTTGAATACATTTATCACATTCACATTACATCTATAAGTTTTTCTATTAACAGATATTGTATTTCAATTGGAGTTGCTGATTTTTGATGCGATGATTTCGTTATATGATTGTAAGCGTCGCAGTACCTATTTGCAGATAATGCAGCTAAACAGTAGGCTTTAAATCTTCAGGTCACCGGGAAATTGAAAAAAGGATTTTCACCATAATATCTAACATTAAATCGCGATTTCAGAAGTGTTTAAGTAGATGATATGGTACATTACAAATCTGTCCTATTATGAATAATACAAGAGTTCATTCCCCTGAATAAACATCCAGAACAGCAAATATGTTTCCTCAACTCCCACACCTCATTTTGTATCCTAGGCCACTATCCTCCAATGACATTAATAAAATTTGTATTTATGTTAATCTAAGCGTCTCAATATCTGAATATTGTGGATGAAAATGTGGCATCAGGTTCTCTCTCTAAGTGCACATAAAAACATTTTCTTTACGAGTAGGTGAATGCAAATTTTTACATCACTTGTAACAGCATTCATAATTTAAACTTAAGGATTTGAATACTAAATGTTTTTTTTTTAAATCTTAGTTAGCAGTTTGGATTTTTTATGAATGATGTTTTGAATATTCTGTCGCAAACTTAACATGATTATTACAATAAATACAGACACTAGAATTCATACTTTATTTAAAACTGAAACGAAAACGGTGTCATTGCAAGCTGCCATAATGCCAAGTATAAGTTTTTTTCTCTCTCGACGACACTTCGCACTGAATTCGTATCTTATTTGTGTGGGTGGGGTGGGACGGAAATTTCACTAAGATTCCTTCCGATTTCTTGTTAGAAGACACGCAAACCTTCAGAAGGGGGAGGAATAATTCATATTGTTTTTCTAGCTAGCTGAAGAGGTAGGTAATTGTAAGAAAAAATAAAGTATGGAAACGCTTCGAGTGAACCATAAAAACGTTTTGTTGTTGTTCTTTTTCGACCCATCCGTACCTATCTACCTTCGGAGGAGAAGAAGAGGCTCCTAATTAGGGATGAAGGCGAAATATGGCCGTCCCTAAGGGCAAGTATTATGGCTGGAGATCTGTGTTCACGGGACCTGTTTGCTTATTTTGAGGAAAAGAGCACCATTTGATTGAAAATACCTGATAAAGGTTCCTCGTGTTATAGATGGATTGGAACTAAAGGACTCGTCTATACTAACTGAGCTACGAAGGCTCCGTCTTGTTTTGTTAACACATTAAAAAACTCAGGAATCATCACGAAATAAGAATATCAGTCAGTAGGGGAAAGGGGGGAGGGAATCGCAAAACCAAAGAACAAAAATATTTTTGTTAGCATGTTATTCTGCTTCACAGAAGAACATGCTAACATCCACTTCTTTTTGTGCTTTTTTTTTTCTTTTTCATATCCACCCTTTATCTCCTCCCTTTGCAAATATAATGGACTCATAGGAAGGTGGCCGGGGGTGTTTTCCTTCCAAATTTCCGGAAGGAAAGCAGGCAAACCCTCCAGACGAACACTGCCATAATTTATAGTGTAAAACGTATTGCATTTAGGATTAACCGCCTTATCATTAAGCAGTATTATCTGGTTTATAAGAAGTCAGGTTACGTGCAGCGACAAAACTACTGAAACTATTACCAAAGGTGAGATGAGATGTTGATAAGACAATTCTAGTTCATTCAAAAATTCATTAATTCCGAAGAATATCGTACTGATTATAATGCTGAGAACCTCGTTTTCTTTCCCCAGAAGTGCCTCATGGATTTAAGAATTCACGGTTTAGTTCCGAAGCTATAACTATGTTCCTATGAGTGGCGTACTTCATTTATTCATTAATTTTCGAGTCTACTTTTACATCGAATACCCTTAGCTAGCTGGTACAATATGGTTGCTCACACAAAGTAGATTTCATAAGCAGTTTCGGTTTAAACAAAATTGAGTTGGCTTGATAAATTTTTAACAAACATTGAAATTACAAACCTCATCGACATTCTAGCAAGTGCGACATTGTATTATGCGTACAAATTATCGGACAGGGAAAAAATATATCAAGGGAATGTCGAAAAAATATATCAAGGGAAAAAATAAGACCAGATGAATGTCGCAAAAATCTAAAATGAACACCAGTTCAGAAAATCCCATACTTTACCTTTGTGTAAAGTTTTCTGAAAGTTCTAGAAATGTTCAGCGATTACATTCTATTAATTTGTTAAAGGGCACTATTCAGCTGTAGTATGCAAAGGAAACTATTATTTGAGCTCTGAAATTTATTCTCAATATAAATTATTTTATCAAGTTATCGCTTGTGGAATACTCGCACATGTGAAATGAAGAAAATATTTTGATATTCAAAAGATTTATTACTTTGGCTAGTATGAGAATTTCATAATCTAGGAGATATCTTGGGCATACATTTTATTGCAGCTTTTCTGATCTTTTAGGGTCAATTCCGAAAGCGCTCACATTTAAAGTATCAAGTTATGCGCACCGTTCTGAAACCGACGGATATGCTTAACCACACTCTTTTTATTCGATAGTTAAGGCATACTCAAACCTGATGCAAGAGAGAGAGAGAGAGAGAGAGAGAAAGGTCGAAAAAAAAGTGCCATTTCTCATTGACTTTGCTTCCAGGAGTTCTTGGGGCTTCTGTCCATCTTACTTCAATTTCCATATAATAATAATAATAATAATAATAATTTATCCCATCTGATCTTAATTTTTAGTCTACTATAGACCATCATATTCTAGTTGAGAAGTAATTGCCTTTCTCCTAATGACTTCAAACTCTACCCTCCAAATATATTCCATTTATAGGTTTTTTGGCAATTAGGAAGCCGACGACCTCTCATCCTTACTTATCTTCCACAAATCTCAAATCCATAAAAGTATGGCATTCTCCTAAGGAGAATACTATACTTTTATAAGGATACTTATAAAACCATACTTACACCGTACTTATAAGGGAGGAGAATCTCCTTCCTTAGGAGCCAGCCTTCCATAACATAATAATAGTAAAAAAAAAAACAAATTTAGTCTCTATTTCTCAGAGTGATGCAATTGATTGACTACCATTTCTCTTACTTAATTTCTGGCGTTTTATCTTCACATCTTGCTTCAGAGATTCAGATAGTTAGTTTCAGAACTCTGCTTGTTCTATACATACCTTCATATTGTCCATTAGAGTTTGCATCTGTAATTTAGTTATCCCTGCCAACCGTTGACTTGTTAACGGTCCTAGCGTACTCTACATTCTGTGCTGCTGTGGACAGAACTGCGTGTGTTCTTAGACTGTTTTATCTATTTTCCATCGCCCGGTGTGAGACAACCACCCTGCCTATAGGAAACCTGAAGTGGCTAGAAAAGGTTCTGTATTCGTCTCTAGAGTAGGAGAAGAATCAGGTTTTCTAACACTTAACCCATCCATGGTATTAATATACAGCATTAATGTACTAAAAGTGTCTACAATTTTAGCGGGTGAAATTCGTTTTTTTTTTTTTTTTTTTTTTTTTAAGAAGGGAAATACTTTATCTTTCGAATATAATTTTCTAATCAGCTTTACTTGGAAAAAAAGTCCCTTGCATCTTTTCTGAGGTTATTTGAAACCTGATCGTTTGAAGCCTTCCTACACCTCAACCACCGTAGGAGGACACTAAGCCTAAAGTAGCGCACTAAGACTTCGCTTCGAATTTCTCACCTCTACCAGTGGAACGTTACAATGTTTGACATTCGTGACGTCCGAATTACAGTGTTGACTTGTATCTGAAGGCAGCTGGAAACTATTCTTTGTTAAGCGTTTGGAAACTGCATTATTATTAAAAGGAGCTTTTCACAATCACAATCAACCCGCTCTGTGGATGCCGTTCCACTAGTCAATCAGCCGTGTAGTAATATGACGGTATTGCAAGTGAATCGTTACTTACCCAGCGCGACCTGTGTGATGACAGAGAAGCATGTTCACATATCACAAGCGAAGTGTTCATACCATTGTAATTACGAGCTTTGTGGGAGTACGTACTTCGTGGGTTACATTTCGAACAAATCACTCATTTACGTATTAAATATTTGTTATCTTTGACATTCGAAAGAAACTTTTTTTTTTTTTGTCATGCATTCCTTTTTTCACGTTCTCAATTTCATTTTGGATTTAACTACGCATTACATCAATCCATAAATAAATGTAAAATACTCGCGAGTATTGTCACGTTGAACATCCTGTATGTCGAATCTCTCCGCGAATGTTCCCAAGAAACTTCATCTACACAACGTTTCGAAACAAATGCAGTAATATCGTAAATTACCAATGTTTGGACTGTGTGTGTGTGTGTGTGTGTGGCCTGTATATGGCACCAGATGAATTTGAATATGTTGAATTTCAACTTTATTGAAATTTAGGATCTATTGTAATTATCAGAAAATAATTGCAATTTTTTGTTGCAATTATTGTTGCAGAAAATGCTGCAACAAATACTGACATAAAGAAATCGTTCTGCTTCTTAATAAGGCCTTTAATATATTGGCCTTTAATAAATTGCGCACAATGGTCCTTTAATAAAGGACCTTTGTGCGCAGATCTGGTCTCGCAGTTTTCGAGGTGATGGAGATATCGGGAAGACTGTTAAAGATGATATCAGGACTGTGGAATATAGATTATGAGGAGAGAGAATTTGTGGATTGCAGACACTAGTGTGCTAGTGTCTGCAATCCACAAATTCTCTCTGGGATGAAATGATAGTGACCTACAAACTTTTGAAAGGATGATATAGGATACTAGAAGATGGGATTTTTCATGAGAGAGAGAGAGAGAGAGAGAGAGAGTATGAGAAGGTATTCATGGAATTTGAGAATGAATGAATGCAGTCAGAGGATTGAAAGCTAGATTTTCTGTCACAGAGCGATGCGTGATTGGAGTGGATTGCCTTTGGAGTGCAGACAGTGTGAATGAATTAAAAAAAAAAAGAATGACATGTGATGCTGAGTTCCTGACACCGTGTAGGTCTCTTGTAATAATAATAATAATAACCATATACAGTGCTTATGTTGAAATAAGTAATAACACACCACTAAGTGTTACGAAAACCTAATTTTTACACGATCTCAATAGCATGCGGATCCTATTTATGTGTTGCATCATCTCTTAAATAAAAACACAGCATAATAAACTTTTTTATTGGAATAATGTTCATATTCAGAATTTTGATGATGAAAAAACCTCGACTTCGAACTACTAGTGTGGAGCTTCAGTGAAAAGAAATTCTTGGTTAGGGGGTAAATCACTTCCGCAATTATGAATAATACGAGATCATCTTAACCGCTTATAAACGTATCGTGGATGGAAAGAGGTAACCATGGAAATGGACAATTTGTAGAAATCGTTCAATTAAAATTCATAGTTCAAATTTCATTATTGCAAGCACTGAGCACTGCAAGCTAACATTTAAGTTTATGTTTGAAATCACCAACAAATATTCTTTTCTGCGTAAACAACTGAATGACTGACGAATATACGTCAGACACATACCATAACTTGGAGAATACGTCTTCTGGAATACTGACTTATCAGATGAAGTTCGTCACACAACACAACAAGCATAATATTAATGCTTACCGAAAATCATTCTACTTAATTTGGATCAAAATCCTGCGCATTCTAAATAAATCAATAAATTACATAAAAACAAATTGATTCTAGTCTCATTTTCAAGCACCAAATTGTAAAGGATCTAACAGAAAAAAAAAAAATGAATGATACTGGGGGAGTATTATTTTTTTTTAAGATGGAGAAGTACCACTTTCTTGCTGAGCTGATTATACCAGTTCATCTGGTTGTTTGTCCTCACTACTACCACCACCATATTTGAGCATTACTGTTGAATATCGTCTACTTCAGCTTCCTTTACACATTACAGGTTTTTTGTTTTTTTAAATCTCATGTGTTATTATGTATTCTGATTTCATTCCTCTAGCATATTTTCTACCCTGTTTTCAACTATTTCTTGTTTCGTTTAGCAGTCTTTCAAAGTAATTACTCCAGGTATCTAGAATATTTTAATCTTCAGTTGTCATATCACCTTTATCATTTCTCATTTTCTTTACACTTTCTGCCATACGTTTTTTTCAAGAACATTTTCCCAGAACGTTTTATGCCACCTTCCTGATATTTATTTTGTATATTCTTACGCTAAGTCTTTCCATGATTTATGTTCAACTACTTCTACACACTGCTTCTCTTTGTAAAAAAAAAATTAACACATAACTAGCGAAAGTTCCTAAGAAATAACTAGCATATGCCAAGTGATTGTCTAGGAACATTCGATACGTTTTCTTTTTTTCCATGACTGGCTCTATAACATTATGATTCCACGATTGACTTCTGATTTGCTATCCTTAATTCTCAAGGTACACCAAGAAGGCACTGACTCAAATACTCGAGTATCGTAATAGGCATTCACTATTTATTGAACTATTGCCATATTGATTGATTGATCAGAATGGGATGAGCGCACACGTTCATAAAAATCTATGAATAGAACGTTGAACAATCATTCTTAAGTTAGAAAACTATGAATGATTTTGTCTGAAAAAAATTTCCATTTAAAATATCAGCATTCTTTTCTGAAATTCTGGTTGTTATTAAATTGGTGATGAATCGATGCTTGTGCTAAACATTTGGATTCTTTATAGTGAAAAAAGAGTGGAGTTTGAGAGAAAAAAAATTTCTGACTCCGTCGCAGTTGAGAAAAAAAATTTCTACGCGTTCATATCGCGATTCGAACATAGTTTTGCGGTCCGTGTCACTCTGACTACGACTAGCTAACTTAGCCTTACATATAAAAGATGTATAAAATTATTTCTGTCAAAAATAGAATTTGGACCCACTTCTCTTCCCAAGGAAGCAACGCGTAGAGAAATCACGCATCCGCAGAAGAGGCTGAAGTGATTCCTTTACGTGTCCATATACAGTTATACTTAAATGCATGAATTGTAATAATTATGTAGTACATAATTACAGAGGGCGTTTAAATTCTTTTTTTGAAAATTAGGGCCATTTTGAAGAAGTTTCCCGTTCACAGCAATAAACATCGCTTACACATTATTACTAATGATAAATAGTATAGGGTTTGCAATTTGTTGCGAAAATAATTATGCTTATTAAGCCAATTTGCATTTAATAAACGCTCACGGGTCCTTCTAAAGTGGAAATAGTCAACATCAAATGCTCCGATCCTCTCTATTTATTAATGTAATCTTTTGATTTGTTTGCATTGACTGTCAAAAATAAATATTGAAATCCTCCAAAAAAAAAAAAAAAGCCGCTAATAATTTGCATTGCTATTAGAAATGCGTCCTGATATCGCAACAACACTTCGATATGCATTTCTAATATTACTGGCTACCTATGTAATGATAACCTTAGAAGGTCATCACCTCTGGACCGTAGATTCCGGTAGTTAATTACCAGATAATGAATGGATAACTATAGAAGGCAGGTGGAGATATCGTTGAGATCGTTTGAAGTATTCAACACTCCTAATGTGTTCAAAATAATATTTATGACAACAGTCTATCTCCCATGCGGAACACAGCTGCACTTGACAACTAATGATGAGAAATATTCGCATTCCACAAGTAAAAATCTAAAACTGCTTATTTTCGTTATATACTGTCCTCGGACAATGGGCAAGAAATGTTATAATTTTTTGCATCTCCTGATTTATTATTTACTTATTTTATGTTCTACTGAAACTTAACCCAAACGGAATTACAACGCCAATTTCCAGTGTAGATGGCATTCAGATTTTTAACGGACGTCTTATACAGACTGATATGCCTTCAGTCTCACTAAGTGATTGTGACCGTTATCGCATTTCGCTATCTTTCTTCGTAGAAGACCATTAGTCTAATGGTGTACTTCATCTCCTGGAATCCCACTGAGTGATGTGTTTTCAATAGTCCTTTCTCTTTTCCGCCAATAGACATATGAAGTCCTTCTCATGAACAGAGACCATCCAATAAATATGGCGTTTTATGTACTTAATTAATAATTAAACCTATTTTTATTTTATTAAGTGCCACTATTTTTAAATCACTTTGTTTAAACTTTAGAGATAATAATCTGTAATTGACGTGTTTACCTAGGTTATCTATGACATTAACTAAATGATAGCTGTGGCTATTTATATTTTAGTCTGTCTGCGGTACTTAACCTTCCTTCCCGAAGCCATTTCAAATCTCTTTTAATACTTTTATTTTTAATTAGCGAAAAATAAAACATAATGGTTGAAGAACAATCAAATGTAGTGAAAGAGCTCCAAGGATGAAAGAATATAGAAGAGCTTCGTAGGCGATAATTTAGCCAGTAATGTACAAAGATAGATACACTGATTACAATAGATATTTACCACGGTGAATTATGACCTCGCGAAGAGTATGTGACCAACAGAGTACACAAAGAGTGAACAAAGAAGAAAACAAAGGAAGGAAAATATAAATCCTTAAGAAAATATCATTATACAATGCTAAAGAAGTGCAGAAATGAGGAACAAAGAAGAAATATTTGGTAAATATATTTAATAGGATAAACATCAGGTAAATATTATACACATCATTCCTTTGAAATTTGGGAAGATTGCCAACGGATGCGAACGCATCCTGACATATATGGCTGCAGAATATTTTAGTGTTGGATGTTGACGCAGGAATTTTTGCAATTGTTGAATATTTTTTTTAAGGAAATCGGGATTTAGATAGCTTAAAGCAGCATACTATTATCCTTTTAAAATGATCCATTACTTATATAGTTTAACTGATTTTACCACAACTTGAAATTTTAATTTATCTTAAAACTGAAAAGAATTTTCTAAAAAAAAAAAGTATTCCAATAAAAGTATTATAGGTGGCGCCGCCAGTCTACATTGTCATTAAACCATCAGGCACATAATCTCTCAGCAAGCCGCTAGGTACAGTTAATTACAGGAAATTAGTTAGAATGTTTTTTGTCATGTCCGGCTTCTGGTGAAACTGAATAAACGGAACGAGAGAGAGAGGGGGGGGGGAATAGAGGTTGATGATTCACAGGGCAATTTAATTTAAATTTATCGGCATGACATCTGAATCTTAGCAGTTTCCTTCCCCCCCCCCCCACTTCGCAGACGGTTTGTACACAACTCTACAAATAATCCTGTGTGTGATATTTTCTGTACAGAGGCAGATGTTATCAAAGGATAGCGTGAAAAGAATTGAAAAAAAAAATGCACTTAGGATTATGAATCAAATCGTCCCTTAATTCAGATCACTGTGCCTAATAAAATGTCAATACAATTGATTACACTCAATAATCTCTCACAACCACTCCAAACTTGATTAATCTGATTTTAAAGCCCCTGAATTGATTGTTTTCTGGTTGATAAATATGTAACAGATGAGCAAAACCAGTTTTTAATTTACTGCGAATATTTTAGAGCGAAATACCATTTCCGAAAACAAAAAAGCAACTTCAAAACATATTTGACTTGTTTTGTTTCTTAGGTTCCTTGTTAATTCACTACTGAGAAGAAGACATTAAAGAGACAGCAAATGAATCTTCATCTTACGTCAGAAACCCAAAATCTCCCAAATCTTTCTCATATTATCCAATATTCACTCACGGGAAAACTACCTTAAATCAAAGAGAGCTTAATGATAAAATTAATGAAACTAAAATGGCAATAAAAATTTCCTTCCAATTGTATAATATTCCCTATTTCATCACATTATCGTTTTCAAATCGTGTTAAGAGTTTATTCGTATTAGTGTTTAATATTATCCAGATTTCTTCGGTTTGCATTGAACTGAAGGAGTTTGAAAATGACAAGTGAAAAGCAAGGACGAAGTATTCGATGAAAACTAGCAAAAGTAGATCAGATAAATTTGATGGAAATAAACAGCTGTGTGTGTGTGTGTGTGTGTGTGTGTGTGTGTGTGTGTGTGTGTGTGTGTGTGTGTGTGTGTGTGTGTGTGTGTGTGTGTGTGTGCGTGCGCGCGATCAACGCCCTTCAGTTGGATAAACCTGATGAAAATCTAATCTTGGAAAAGAGGACCCTTTATAATTTTTTTCAGTTGAAGATGACTTCAACTGAAAAAAAATTATAAAGATGCGAAGAACATTTCTGAGGGTTTTTTTTTTTTTTTTGGTCTCATAAGACGACGAAAAGTTCTCTCTCGGAAACTCCGGGTATTTTTATCAACAAAACCGGTAAGCCGGCCAAACGAACAAACGCAAATTACAGACACAACGCATGCTCTCCTAATAGCAGCTTTTTCGGCTGTAATTCCAAACTACAACCAGCTGATAAGAGTACACTTCGTTTCTCCTGTTCATCTGACAATCCTTTCAGTGTGCAAGCATCCCAAGTTTCGAGATTTATTTTTAACCTACTACACAAATTTCAACTCTGCCAAGCATTAGAATATTATTTTAAGGTTTGGCGCGAGGAACTAAAAAAACCTTCCTGAATTTTGTTGATTCTATCTTGAAGAGTACATTCTGGCTAATCGATGATCCCTTTGTTACCGATTCACTTCACTCACTATCTCATATGTTCTCTGCTTCCCGTCTTTTCTAGTAGCATTTTCATGGGTGCAATTCTACAGAAATGGTTAACCCGGAGTTTCCGAGATTCCTCCGCGTTACACAAAGCATTTTAAAACAGGCTTTCCAAGCATACGTTTATAATCGATGTGAAAGCTAACCGAACCTTCTTCTTCCTCTTTCCATGTGCATTCCATTTCATTTTCTTGAAGAAGCTTTCCTTAGTATTCCTAAAAACGACAACCACCATTGTTAAGAAAGAATTCCCCCCTCCCAATATCTATTAAAACATGGCAATTGTCTGTTGTTATGTTCTGTTACTTTTCCTTGTGTGTTGAATTGATATATAAAAGAAAGAATACAATTAACGTAACGATATTTATGTGCACAATGATTTAATTACATGTAATCTGGGTTAGAGAACTGAACTGTCCAGTACAACATAAGTTCTTTTGCACCATTAGTCTAGATCTCTCTCTCCCTTCACTCAACCAGACGCTACATAAATCACCTCCTCCTTCCCACAGTTAGGATGGCATCAAATAACCCGTAACTTGGAGATACGAAAATTGTCCGAGTAGCGGGAGGTTATTCCTCTGAGGAGTTTGTATGGTAACCTTTCTCTTCATATATTGAAGAGAAAATTCACAAAAGACTTCTGTTGGCAAAAAGACACCCCATTTATCGATTGGCGAAAGTAAGATGAGTGTTCATCTTCATTCTAAGACACGTTCAGTTCACATCGATTGGGAATCATCCACCGAATTATCGATGGATAATTCCCAATTGTTGGTCAACCATTTTCGATCCGTCAACAACTGGGAAGAATGATTTCCCATTTGTAAACATCTTACTGGAATCACGAGCTTCTGTTGAACTGTCGCTGATGTGAAGTTCTCTCAACAGAAAAAAAAATTGTTCTGATTAGGGTTCGCACCTTTTTTTCTGCATTTGTTTCAGTATGATCTTCACTATCCAGCAATTACTCGGTGAAAAATTACTCAGCCGGGAGAGTTAGGATCGTTCTTTTATCCTAAAAGAAATCAATAAAATAAAGCAAAACTAAATAATAAAAAAATAGTTCTTTAGACAAGAAAAAATGGGGAGCCTTCATGACAGCGATGAAATATTTTAAATGTGAAATGCAATAAACAAACCAACAATATTTGAAATTATGTGTATAGATCTCAGCAAAATTCATAATTTCTGAGTTACTGACTTTTGGGCTTCTGTGATAATATAGTTCTTTGAGAGTTGAGTAGATATACGGAAAGGACATCGTGAATTGGTTGGAAGAGAAAGAGTTAATGGTTGGAAATCAATCATAAGAGATCAGAAATTGATGCAGATGCCTTTATCGCGTCGTCATTAGAATAAGACAGGTCTCATTTGGTTGAAACGAAATTCCAACTGAAGGTGTGTTGGTTGGTTTCATATGGAGTGGGTAGGAATATTTTCCTCACCTGTAAACTCTGTATTGTCCCCGATTAAGAGACTAACTGGCTGATGAATACATACAACTTAATGTAGAACAATTCAAACCAAAGATGAACCCGGGCTACTTCAAGGCCAGAGTAATCATTAGGACATTAAAAATTCACTATTACAGGAAACAGATAGACAGGATCCGTTTTCACAGAACATTCATCGTAACACAGCGCGGCACACTCACACCTGCAGAGCGTCACTGTGCCGAAAAACCTTTTTAAATGAAAGATGTCAACATGTAATTATTTAACTTTTGTTTTTAATTTTACGCAGATGTGAGCACGCTCTTGAAGAGTGTGCTTGCTTCGTTGACAGTCGAATGAACCTCTTGTGAGAGGTTCATCCATTGGGTTGACAGAAATGGCATCAAGGCACGATTCCGAATACGCTGAATTAAATAAGACGCTTATCAGAACCCTGGCATCTCACACCAGCACTCGAAAATAAGGGATGAAATCATCACACTCTCCGCCTCCCTTCGCAGGTGGTTTTAGGCCGCCCAGCTTCTCATGAATATCATGCCGATAAGGTTGACAGGAATGCCTAATTGGCCTGTAATTGCTCTTGTACATGTCTGGAAGGAAGACTAGATAACATCTGTCTAAACCCCGTATCTTCGAATACAGTGCTACTTTTCTCCTGCCATTTACCTTCTAGACGTCATACTGCATGCACACATTTTCACCTGGCCACAGGATTTGCTCAATAAAACGAACTCTTCTCCCATCTCACAAGTCCTTGCTGTTAATTTTTCGGATGATTCCTGGCATTTTATACGTAACAAAAGTGAAGGAAAAATGTGTTTTTAAAATCTTCCACATCCTTCTCGTTTCCTTTAAGTTCAATAATATATTTAAAAAAACAAAAAAAAAACATTCACTTATTTGAAACATAATTAAAGTGTACAAGGATGGCAGTCTCTTCTGCAGTTGCTATGGCAACCAACATTCTCAGAGTTGCAATGGTAAGGAATGAGGGCGTACTTTGTTTTGTTAAGTAGGCAGTAATTTCAGTTCCACTCATAGGAGTTTTTCCATTTTCCTGTTTATTTATTTACTTATCCGTGTTATTTATTTATTTATTTATTTTTTGATAGTGCAAGTTAAAATGAATGCAAATAGCGGCTAACATTGAGAAGAAACTTAAATATAAAGAGCCAATAGGCTTCATTTCGGCGATATAAACATTATTTAAATTAAGGGGATATTAAATCCCACATTGTTTTAAAACCGAATAAGAAACTCAAAGATTGGAATCAGAGAGGTTCATGCCGAATATAGTATAATAAACTATCGGCGCTTTATATTTAAGTAACTTAATGGTTGCACCTTTTTGACAACTCGTATAGCAGAGTATATAAGTTCTTTTCGCTATACCCTTTGGTATTAATTTGGTCTAGCTACTCGCTGATGAAGCCTCAATAAAGGCTGAAACCGGTCTGGGTAGTGACCTCCCACCATAATGTAATAACAGCATACATTTCCTAGGAAATGTGTTTTACATTATGGAAAATACCAAGAATAGCGATCAGAACTTTACCACCTTTGCTGCGAGTTGCCCGAGTTTGTACTACTTACTAGGACTACTTGCATTAGCTGACGCTAGTAATCGCCGATACTTTTATAGTTTATTATACTATATTCGGCATGAAACTCTCTGATTCCAATCTTTGAGTTTCTTATTCGGTTTTAAAACAATGTGGGATTTAATATCCCCTTAATTTAAATAATTCAGAAGAACGTTCTGCAACAACATTATATAAGAACTCGCAACGTGTGGATAAGCTATTTTTGTATATATCGCGCGCACACACACACATACTCGGTACAGGGGTTCCTCACCTTTTTTTTTTTTTTTTTCCAAAACAAGTACTTGTAAGGGTTTCAGTATGTTTTATGCGTATATTTTTACTGGCTCTTCATTCCTGATACAATTCTTACCAGATGGATGGTTACGTACTGCTCTAAAATTTCATGTAAATGAAATGAAAAATTAAAGAAAACATGCATGAAATATAACAAACAAATTCAATACGGACTGAAAATCAAATAAAACCAATGCTGTGCATAACATTGAAGCCGTAACACCTTTTACCCTCGAATAATTTTTACGTGTATATAATAAAGGCAACTTATTTGTCATGTAATTCTAATTTTCATTTAACATTTCATATTAAAACATGAAGTGTCCTAATTATTTTGAGCAGTGGCTGTGAATTTTTTCAAGTCTGGTGGGAAAATTTCGAGTTGGTTCCCAAATGATGGATAAAAAAAAGTAAAAAAAAGAAGCAATTTAAATTCAAAATGAACGAAGAAAACTGAATTTCATTCTGTAAAACCTGACAGATTTTTCTTTTAGACGTCTAACGAGATTTGTATGTTTTTATACGATTCTTATGCTACTCGGGAACCGCCTCTTGCCATTTTGTTACGACACTTTCGGATACTGAGGATATGCTTTTTCCTGGCTGAAAACTTCTGCAAGGGTGCATTAATAACTATATGCTTCGGTAAAAAATCGACACAGTTGTAATCCTCGGGATAAACTGTAGTAGTAGAAGAAAAGTCAGTTCATTTGGATTGAAGCCACTATGTGTAGACTATGTGTATACTGACCATCTTCCTCTGAAAAAGAAACTATTCAGGGCGTGTAACCTAAATGGAAGTACTTAACTTCTATTGCTCAGATTGAAATGAATGAAGTGAAAGACATAGAACGATAACCTAGATATGTGAGAAGGGATGTGAGAAAATAGCGGCTTTGGGGAACCAAGTCAAACTATCGTTTCAACATATGGTTTTCTGCCTCCAAATTCGTTCAAAACCTTGATGAATTTTTCAGACCTAAGATATCAAGATCTAACTTGATATCTTAGGTCTGAACTCCCAGAGAGAAGAATATTCTACCTTCTTGGAAAGAAAATCTGAATGGCGAACTGTTCTGAAAGAGTTTGGTTTACTGTATAGTGCTTCACGGAGCTGTCTGAGGAAGGTCATGCAAGTGTTTGTTAATATCTTAAAAATATACCATTCAATATGGGAATGGAAAGAAAGTAGAATAGCCCTATTTAGTTTTTACTTTCGTTACTAGCGAACGAAATTATTGAAAATATAGCTGACATTCAGTAGGGAAACATCTGACCAAGTTTAGGATATCGCTATTAAAAATAAATTAAAAAAACAAAAAAAAAAACAAGACTCACTGGAGTATACTTCCACATTTTACTTTCGTGTGACTAAGAACACCTTAGCTTAAAAAAGAAATAGCCGCCTAGCGAACGCATCAGGACGAACACGAAAGGTGCAAAAACGAACGCAGTTTTAAATCCCCTGCATTCATATTACTGTAAAGAAAATTTTTTATATCAAGATTATTTTTTATTGTTATTACATCGGCAAATGATTCAATTTGAGGGCACTGTTGCAGAAATCATGCTATTTTCCCCCCTGTTGCGTTATACGTGTAAAGCATGTATAGCGAATGTAGTCCGTTTTATAACAGATTAAGCGAGGCATCTGCACCAAGTTGCAAACATAATCAGAGATCGCTTATAACTCGTGTTGTGAGTCACTGAAAATTGAAGTAGAAAAACATTTTTGAATGTACATCGAGACTACTTAATAGACTTGCAGCTGTAGATGAGACACGCGAATAACTGCTGCTCCTGCTGCAAATTGTGCACGGCAAACTTCTTTGTTTCATGGCGTCAGCAATTAACATCATTGGACTATTGTCAGAAATGCATCAGAACAGAGTCAGAGGTCATTAATGACGAAATTGCACGTTATTCTCTAAGGGACTAGATGTTCAGAGAGAAACAGGTTTTCTAGTGCAAGACCTTGTTGAATGTAATATCAACAGAAATCAAACCCTCACTAATAATCTGCTCTAGCACTAGTTCTCCCGGTCACGTACTCCCAGAGGGATTGCGTAATTGTTCCTACACAGGGCGAGGTGTCATCTGGAGGAGTGCTATTACTTATGGAAGCAAAGATGGAGACGAAGAAAACAACCAAACAAATCTTTGCTGTTGGTGAAAATTTGATTACATAGTTTTGCTGGTTTATTTAAGTTCCACTCGCAATACATGTGAGTTTGGTACTCAACTGAACAAGGGCTGTGCAATAAAAGCAAAGCTAATGCTCCAGCATACATCCACTCAGATTAATGAAGAAAAAAAAAGTATTACTTTTCTATAGCTTGTGCCTGTTCAAGGTATGTTTGCCGTGACGTCATGAGATAGTAACGGAAGCACGCTCTTCCTTTCCCTTATATATAACAAACGCAGAAAACCCTGCCCAGTCACCCCTCATGCATATATCACCTATTAAGGAGCTTCCGTAGCTCAGTCAGTTTTTAATGCTGCTTATAAAGGCCTGAACTCGAATCCCATTCAATATGCAAAGAATCATTAAAAAGAGACTTTCTAGCTCAGGTTGAATTAATGGTCTTACGAAAAGCGGAAATTTGGAGTTTTATCGCGCAAAAGAGGGAAATTGGCCACAAGAACAGACATGATGATATACACTAGCATTAGTTGCTTTGTCGGTGATTCCAAATTCCTAGTTTTCACTTTCAGTAGTTTCCGACCGTAGGTGACTTTTGTAGACATTGCCCACAAGGTATTCTTGGTGAGATTTTTACAGGGTAGTTCACCATTGCTCCCCCCCCCATTTTTATCCAGGCGCAGGACCGGCATATGGCTGCTGGGACGTATTCATGACTGTAATCCATGTGTGTGTGTGTGTTTCATTGACCGCTTTGCCTGTTCTGAGGGACAATAAACCCGAGTTTCCGGGTGAAAAAACCCTACCTCCGTATGAGACTGGCTAACTCACCTTTTCGTAGAAAGAGACCAGATAAAGGTTCCTCACGTCACTGACGGGAATCGAACCCAGGTCTTTTCGACCAAAGGGCTTTGTCTATACCGACTGAGCTACGGAGGCTCGTGATTTCAAATATAATAATAATAATAACAAATCAAAAGTGACAAACATCTCGAATAGGCTGATCTGTTTTTCTAATTAATATATGTCATTACGTCACTGATGATTTCGTTATTATGATTATTCTAGCACTACTATAGAACAGAAAATGGCTGAAGAGATTCTATTCGCTTATGCAGAGGACGTCACAAATTGCATCTTGTAAGAGACGATGTAATTTATTCCGCTCATTAAATCGCTTTTGAACAGTTTTGCAGATAGCGAACACAATACCTTCTTGCATCACCAGTACATTTTTTGTACACGGCTATTAAAAATTTCGTGAGAAGATGATGAGAGTTTGAGTTAATTGCGTCTCATTAGATGACTATAATATTTGTTAGTCATTTGTGATGATGCAACAAAATCTTACGAAAAACTAAAAAAAGCCTCAGTTCGGTTTCCATTACCGAAGGATAACAACTGCATCAAACTGCGTTATCTTCTATATCATAGTAGGAAGAATGACATACTACCGTAGATTAGAAAGTAGAAGCATTTATATATTTTTAAGTAAAAAACAAATGAACTGGTCTCTACGAAGACGACAGACTTTTTATTTTTTCCCCTTCCTGGAGACTTGGATTATCCTCGTTTTAAAACATTCACTCATAGAAATGATTAACAACTCTTTTTTTTAATGCTCAAAAATATTTTATGAGTGACGAAAAATAATTTAGGAGTAGATGATTCATATTCTATTCAAAGTGTCATTTTTTTTCTATAACTTTAAGAGCATTAGAATTCCTCCTCAGAAAGGATTAGCACGAGAATTTGCTCCCTTTAAAAAATAGAAGGCTTGGACTCAAAAACTTTAGTTACAACAAATTACAATCCTTCAGCAATGGCGTTTAACTGCACCGCCCAATCCAAGCCGTTATTTGTGACAGACACACACACACACACACACACACACACACACACACACACACACACACACACACACACACACACACACACACACACACACACACACACACACACACACACACACACATTTCGTTCTCCAACTAGAAAATCGCAAGCTGAGTTGAAAGAACTCCGTCTATATTTGCAAGAACGTTTCTGAAATATGCCAGAAACGAGCCATTTTTTCTGATGGATGGAATATTACAGAATCCATATCTATGCCGGGGAAGCTGATACCCCAGCGGACTTTGAGAAATATTCCACCACCGCACTATTAGGATTTGCTTCTATCACACGGCATACAATTTCCATGGAGATTTCTTTTCGTGTGGGTAGCGGCGAGATCTGAACGCCGACGTAGTGCCGTCATGCAAACAGCAAAACTTCAGCTAATCTACGTTTCCTGCTTGATATGTGGAATGGCCTGCGTATGCGATTGGATAGAAATGGCCCAGGTCAGTTCTTCGTGTTTGTGGTGGTTTGTCGCCATTTTTCTTCATCCTTTGTCAGTTGAGCGGTCGAAATGAACCTCTACGCTAGCATGCACGCTCTTGCGAACACACTTAAAGTGTGCATAACCAGCTCTATCTGAAGAGTCATACTAGCAAAATGTTGTGTGTCAACACAGACTGGCATTACCACACAGTTTAGCAGATTTATAGCGTCGTGAAGTAAATCATGAGCCCGATTAACACCCTCAGTGACAGCTAGGGTCACGTCGGGTCACCAATTCCCGCTGTAATTTTATTTCAACGTGGTTGTGTCGGATACATTAGTGGAGAGAAGAAGAAGAAGAAATGCGAAACGTTTTTGGTTGGAATACATCATCTCTCACTGGTCCGATGTTTACCGGCTTGGTCTAGTAAGAAGGAATCTTAACTGACAATACTTCATAATTACTCCTCTAGTCATGCTTGGATTCAAATTGTCTGTACACAGTGGGATACTTGAAAAGCAGACTAAGCCCTAAAAAAAACTCGGACATTGATTGGGTGGAAGGCAGAGTTTCAATCGTTCTATATACTCAGTAATGACTAATGTATATCTACGAAGGAGTTCGGATAGTTCAGATCTTTTCAATCTGAACTATCCGATCTGAACTTTCCGTATATAACTGGGATATCCGGAAAATAAAATTAAATATAACGCCCTTGTTTGGTGGCGGATTCTAAAAAAAATTAACAGATTTATGCCAACTTAAAACTAGTCAAAGGATGATGGATATTTATCATGGAAATAAGAACCATTAGGAATAGGTATTAGTAAACTCCGTAATTCGTTAATATTATTCAAGTGGCCATTTTGGTTTTCGAGCTCTATTTAATGTAGCAGATTTTTTAAATTATTTTATTTAATGATCTACTGTCCTAATGCACGGCACAAGCATTTCAACGATCACTCATAAAGGAAAAAAAAAATCATCGGTAAGCCAAATTCTGTACAAGAGTTATGAATAAGAGAAATATGTCAGATTCTGATTTAAAGATTTAATAATTTTTCAATTACCCGCAGTTTCATAAAACTAAAGAAAAATGCATGCTTAAATGTCAAGCAAATATTTAGGGGGTTAAATTTCTAAATCAAATTTGAAAACGATATTTCAAACTGGGATCGGTTGCTCACTTGTAACTGTTCGCATGTTGTGCTACAGAATACGCGCCAAAGCAGAATTAAAATCGATTTCGTCAGTTCAAACTAGTGATTGATCGAATTTGCAATTGCTTCCAGCAGGGGTTCTAAAAATTCAAAGTCATTTTTGTTTCTTTAAAATCAATATATAAACAAAGATGTATTAGAATTGTGCATTGGGAATAATTGGGGATAACATTGAATGGATAGTGAACTCTCATAAGGAAAATTTTGTTGAAAAAAGCATCCATTATAAAGATATAGAATTGAGATGATAAAAATTAAATAAAATTATATTAAATTAATTAATACCAAAGTCACAAAAATGAGAAGACTGTTCTTGTCTTTTAGATTTTATGTTACAGCGATACGTTACACAGCCATTTTCATCCTATATACATGTTACAATTATCAAGATAAAATATTATGATTTTAAAATAAAGTTATTCTTATTACGAGTCTCCATTTTTTCTTAATTCAGCGGAAAAAAAAAGAAATTTCATTGAGACAACGGAAAATGGCAAAACAGAAGATGATTCTCAATGGACGAGGAGAGCTTGCCTGTTTGCACATTGTAGGCCAGAAGAAATTCGAAAAAGTGTTCTAGTTTATAGAAAAAAAGTTTTTTCTTTAGTGATGAAATTATCAAAAAAAAAAAAACTTGGCATTAGCTAGCAAAATGGATCTTTTTAAAATTTTTAATAACATTTAGTAACATTTATCAAGCACTTTTTTCAAAAAAATTTTCATTGCGTGTCAAATAAGGGTGATGTTTTTTATTATAATATAAGTTGGATTTCGTAATAAATTATAAACTACATTACCTTTTATAATCAATTTACATCAAATTATTTGGATTCAACTAAGTGGAAGTTTCTCTGCTTAGCTCTCAAACCTGTTTTGATTGGGTGGTCTAAATGACTCTTTCCCTTATGCTTCGTTGTGTGAAATAAAAGTAGCCCAAATTCAGTATATTCTTTTTTCTATGTAGCGCACAGAAAGCTGTTTTCCCTCATAAAAATGTTAAATCGGTAGTTACCGTCTTTTACATTTAGATCCCCTCGTTGCCATACAATACAGATCCATACTGATACCTTTTTTTCAAAACACGTTTGTTTTAGAAACAAAATTTAGGACGTTTTTATATACTTTGAAAGTGTGCCAACTAATAATTCCATGACATAGGTTTGCCATCAATGTTCTAGTTACTGGACACATCGTAACTTAATCATAATACAGTGGAAAAATGTAAACGGTTCAATTATCTTCCTAATCTCTTGATAAATATAGATAAAAAAGGACATTTCGTTTTTAATATTTTAAACAAGAAGCCAATTACAATTCGTTCAATGTAACGTGAAGTACTTTTTCCATGTGATGCCCGTTCTCAGCTGGTATGAGTGACTGAGTGCATAATTGAGTGTCCACATATTTTCCACTCTAATACTAGCAGAAAACTATATAATAACCTTAATTCAATCAAGAACTTAAACATTTGGAAACTGTGTTTTCAAATGTACACTCTTAAGATCTAGCTTTAGATTTGAATGGTAGTGAAGTAGGGTTTATAATTCCCCTCCATTTTCATGTTTACAAATTCAATGACACGAAATGGGAAAGAAGAGTGAAATTTTAGTTGTCTTTTCCTCTGATAATAACATTAATTATATTTTGGAGAGCAAATTTAATGCTGGGGGAAGATAAATTTCATACCTGGTGTAAGACTGAAGTAATGAAGCCTGCTTACTGAAGCCTGAAATGGCTTGAAAAATTCCACATTTGGTCTGCAAAATAGTTTTCGGATTATCTATCTTTAATCGCCATCCAACTAAGCCTTTACAGGAGCCTTTGCAAAGGACTTTGAACTAATATTTTGCAACAGCAGTGTGTCTCATATAAAATGGCGAGTTCCAGATGTATATTCCCATATTTTCGGAAGGAATGAGTTATATCTCCTACACAAGAAAGAAGACAGACAGACAATCTAACATTAATACCCCCTCTTCCCAGAGACAGGATCATTATTTTATTTACTCAAATGGCGAATTTCTTCTAAACACGCAGCTATACTTGTTCGCACTTATGACAGAAAAAACACTAAATGCGGTTCTCTACAAACAGCTCTTTCTTTATGAAAAGAGCAAATACGTCCTGGTCAAATGACAGACTTTTTTTCGATGTTGATATCATCATTGAATACCCGTTCATCTATTGTAGCTTACTACACGCATGCGTGGTAAAGTATCTATAAAAATGCGTCTCCTTCCCGCTGGCATTATAATGATTGAGAACAGTCGACTTCCAGTGAAAAATCCTGGCTACCAGTGAACATAAATATACAGAATCTTTTAAGACCACAATCATAATTAGTTGTTTTCATGTTTATGCTAATCAACTTATTGATTTATTTCTTTCCATGACATTAAGCTAAGTATTGTAAATACAAAGCATTAATGTTATTATCGTTGCATTTATAAAATTGCTGTAAGTCTACTAACTGCCTGTGAGGTAGGGTTACGTTTCGTGTTGGAACATTTGCTTTCATATGACGTACACACCCAAAGCTAGATGCCAGTCACGTACAACTATTATTACCCTACAGATGTCAATTCATATCCAGTGAACAAATTCGTCGCAAAATTCGAGAGTGTATTCTTAAAGCATTTTTGTTTGTGCAGGGACGTCTGAGAGGGCGCGCCACCTGCTCCTTCCCAAATACATTTCGTGTTCTCTGTCAAAAGACCAAAAGATAAAGACTAAATCGTCTGGCAGCAGAGGAGCAGCAACAAGAGTTGTGTACTGTCCGCTAGATGGCAGTATGCGAATATATTCCCTCCATTTTTTTTTTTTTTTTTACCTTTTTTTTTTTTTTAATACAGAAGACGTTACTTACGTAGGTGAACCACCTATATCCTTCTCTGGCAGAAAAGGAGACATCATTAATCTGTCGGTAGTGGAAAGGTAGGCACGTTCTTTTTGCGATAACGAAAATAATTATAGGTCAGTTAGACGAGGTCCTCTTCTGCAGAAGCACTTGTGTGTTCTGACGTGCTCTGACAAAGTGCTCCTTATGATAATATATCGAGTAGCGGTCTTCATGACAAAACACTAACATATCGGTTTAAAAAAAAAAAAAAAAGAAAAGAAAAAAATCTCTCCGAAAGGCTCGTTTAGGACAGATACAGAATCAGTGTCTGCTAAAGATGGGTTCAGTTCTGTCCGACACAAAACAGATTCAGTTACTTTCTATCAAGTCCAATCCTGCTGCTCCTTCACCATAACAATAAAATAAACAAAACAAAACAAAAAAAACTGTCTGAAAAGAAAACGAAAAATTGTTCCAACAGACTCCAGGCTTCTCACGGAACAGATAGGAGCACGCAATGCTAGCACGCGCTGCCAACACAGCTGGTTCATTTATCAATCTACGTTATACTCTTCCGACCGTTATTCGTGCGTTAGCTACCAAGTTTCGACAATCATTCACCAGGTGGAGTAATGTTCGCTAATGTTCAACTTGCAGAGTAAAACAATGAAAAATACAGACGAAAATTTAGAGTCAGTTAAATAACCTTTTCCTCTTTAAAAATTGTAAATATAAATAAGCAACATTCAATCAGTCGCAAAATAAGAAATGAGCAAAATCAGTCGTATTTTGTTAGAGTCCTTTAAGTTCTGGAAATCGTACTGAATCAAATCGAAAGAATTTATAAATTCCAAGAGGAAGGGAAATGACGTTCTTCTGATTAGTGTTTCACGTAAATGCCTTTAATCACACAGAGGGAGACGATATTAAATCGCGATCTGCCGCTGTAGGAAGCCAAAGAGAACAGGGAGAAGCTGTTTGTCACAAGACAAAATTGAAAAGGTTTGGCTTCTATCAATAAGGAGATGATGGAAGTCAAAGGAAATTCTATTTTTCAAGAAAATATCCCTCTGTGGTTCGAAGTATTCGCATATGGAAAAAGTTCTTTGACTTGGTCTCTGGGATGGACTCTCCAGTTTTCTCCTGAATATTTCTTGAATAACAATAACTAAGATATTATCACAGCATTCATGGTATTATTACATAATTACAAAAATACGAATATGTAATATCCAAAAGCTTTTTTATTTCGTGGTGGTGGTAGTGGTGGGGGGGAAGATAGTAGGGATTCACTAATATACCACAATATCAACAGTAATTATTTGTATCAACTTTCTTAGATACCTAACAAATCGATTTTTTTTAGAACTAGTTCGTTGAATTATGTTATGGATTAGAATCATATAGAGTTCTTAATCATAGAATAAATACGTATTCTACTTTATCAAACAAGCTCAAACTCTTGTCATTTCCTATTAACAGACACCTGAATCTATTGCTATCGATGATGCATACCAAATTTGAATATCGCTCTAGGAATTTGTGGACTTGCGCAAATACAGTGATAAATGCAATGGTCGCAGATTATTGGGCCGCAAATGCTAACTTTGTTGTCGTTTTTTACACTTAACAAACAGAACAGAAATATTAGAAAGATAGAAGAGAGAAAACAGAAAAGAGGAGTAACTTCAGGAAAACTATATACAAACAGAGAATAGTTGCCCAAATACCAATCTAAATGCATCGCCTGTCCTGTGTCAGCTGTACTGTCCAATGCCCGAAGTGATCTGGCAACGACTTTATTAACATATTACTGAACATCTGCAGCCTTGTCTTGCACAATTTTAAACGCTGCGTTGCTTCAAGTCCAAATAAATCACTAGAAAAGAGCATGAGATAAATTCTGGATAAAAAGATTGTTTGTCATGGATAATACCTTTTTTTTTTCTTTTTTTGTCAGCTGTCATATTTGCTGACCAACCCACGTCTGTTTAACAGCAAAATTTACATTCATTTCAGTCACGTGACATGTTTGCTTTAGCCACTTCCTCAGACAGGTGTGGATGGCTAGGAAAACTGGGAACGTAAATAACAAACTGATATATTTTCTTTTCGGAAGATTTAGCGAGCGAGCGCACACACACACACATATAATACACATACAAAGGAAGAACACGTGTGCATAGCAGATGCATTAGATAAATATACCACCCACTAATAAATATCACAACCTCTGAACTGCATTGAGCTGCTAATAAAGACGTAGGCAATGTCAATGGCTTATCTTTTTTCCTATTTCTTTTAAAAGAAGAGATGAACCCTCAGCAACGGCATACTTTAAGTAACGAACTATAGAGACTAAGTAGATGAAATATTCTTTCTGAAGCTCTTCTCGAATAACGAAATATTTCAATTTCATCGTTATCTGCGGATATCTTACTATACTAAGATTCAAGTTCTGCAGCATACTATTTGGATCTATTACTGCAGAACTTGAATTAACTTCTACAATTCTGACCAGTTTCTTCTTAACCTGTTACCTAAAACTCACGTTCATCACTTTCCTTCCAGTCACAGTTGAATGGAAATGTACAAATAATATTGAACTACGTTGACTTAAATGAACTTCTATTCCTTCCGGTTCCATTCTTTAAAACATCCTTCCTTCACTTTACTAATCTGAAAGTTATTACAAACTAGTGATATTTATGGCCAATGATAATGAATTCGATAATGCTCACGCTTGGGAATGCCATGAAAAAATAAAACATAAAAAAACTAAGCATTTCGCACACTGTTTGGAAATGCTTTTTGTGCATCTTGTTTATAAACCTGATCCACAGTATGTTGAGTCAAATTTAGTAGTTCAACGCCGACCTGGTTAGATGAGTGGTTAGTGTATCAGCTCTCCAGCCAAGAGGCTGCGGGTTCGAATCCTGCCTAGGCATGGATGTTCGCGATTGTCTTCCACCTTCATACAATCATTCATCCAAGTATAGATACACTCTTCCAAGCTAGACTGGGTCATCATGGGAGAAGCAGACCCAACCCTCCCGCAACGGGAGAGGCCTTCAACCTCTAGTGGAAAAGATAGGCTGATCATCATCAGTAGTTCAATAGAGAATGACTGATCTTTGCTGTGATGAAATATAAAATTATCTCTTTCATGTATTTATATATTTATCTATTTTAACGACAAGGCTTGAGAACTGTTTCGTTCAAATTCTGCTGTAATCAGAATAGCAGTAGACCTTTCATCTTACATTTTCACGATTAGCAAAATTTTTTTTCAGAAAACATATTTTATATTGCAGGAAAGTCTTCATCTATATACACCATTGTTCTTGTAACAAGTTTCGTTAATCGTAAGGTGTCATTTATAAAAGTTGAAACGAATTCGAAACATTTGGAGCTTTTTAAAATGCAAAGTTCACTAAATTTAATAAGAGGAACCACATTTGATAATCCCGAATATCGGATGTGATAAAAAAAAAACTGGACTACCTACTGGATGATTGCGTTGCATTCATTACGAACTTCACCACCAGATGTAAATTCAGCGAGTAGAATTGATTGGATTATTCGCTGGTTTTCGAAGTTGCAGTCTGCGTTATTCAGAGCTAATAGTTGGTAGTATGAATGCGTTGTTTGCTTTATGATTTCCATCCCAGAAAACGCCAGTCTCCAAATAAATATTCGTCTGCATTAATTTCCTTTTCAAACGGAGAAAGCTGCTATAGAATCTTTCGAGATTATTTTTTTTTTTAATATTTTTCTTTGGAAGTTCCAAAAGTCCATCGACGATTCATACCCCATGTGAAAATATTTTTTTCACACATGAATCTGCAAAAGAATTGCAGCAAATGCACCAACTCACTCTGTGTTATCTCTGCAAGCATTTCTAGTCGCAAATATCACGACTGTTCGACCAATCCCTGAAACCACATATGAACACTTGGTTCTTTTCCAAAACTGAAGTTGATACTCAAAGAAAGATTTGAAAATATCGTCACAATTAAAACGATATATGCAAAACATTTACTACTGATGCTAGGCTGGTTGTAACAAGTCGCAAGGGAAGAACTTAAAAGGTGAATGCAAGCAAGGGCTGGCCTAGGTTGAATTGTTTGACATTACGACCAACAATCAAGACTATGAGGTCAGTGTAATGGTATTGTGGTTGGTAAATTGATCTTTTCGTTCTTATGGCCTCTTTACTCACTTTTGTGAGGTGAAAAAATCCAGAGTTTTCCCCGGAGGAAAAAGCCTACCCCTTTCATGTGTGAATATCAAATAAACACCAGTTATGTTGAGAACAAACAAATCTGGAAATGGCTAACAAAAGTGTGAAGCTCTTCAAATATCCAATATGGGCAGAATGACTTTTCGGAGAAGGATAGCAAATAATTGAATGATACAGATTTCCGAAAAAAAAAAAACATTTGTAGTAAAATAAATATATTTAATTTATGTATAAAAACACTTTCTCATAACAAAATTATAACTAAATAAGGCTATTATTATTATTAATATAAAATCTACAATATAGATAGGAGTTTAAAATATTTAACTGTTTTTCTTAAATTAAATTCGATGTTCGATAACCTACAAACTGGTTAAAACTATAAAAATAGTAATTCTTATTGATCAATGATTTGTATTTGAAATAAACACATACCGGATGTTCAAAAAGTAATTTTAACTCGTGGTTATATTTTTCTATAATGCAATCAGAAAACGGCACATCAGCAACATGTAATGGTCCATTGGTGTGATGTGATATGGAGACGAGATCGCCGATATCATTAATTGCTTACTTATTATTATTAAAGATGATTATGCGATGAACAGAATATTCAAATCAGAAGATTAACTTGTGGGAAAACTTGTTGGTTGTGGTTATAGAAAAGGATTTGTTGATTATGCCGTCTACAAATGCTTGACACTAGTTGGCATTCATCTCGAGATATGGTGACAATAGCGTGCGCGTGTGTATGGGGGTGAGGGGAGGGTGATGCGAGCTTTCTATTTGCATTCGGATACAGTACACGACGCTTCCAATATTTTTAGTAGAGTGACAAATCAGTGTCAATGATGATGGAAAACTTCCTCAAAGAAAGGAGCCTCTCATCAAGTAAAACTCGTAAAACTAAGTCATTTAGTGGCTTTTCGATCGCTGATAGTTATTCTTGCCTAGCTTTTGATGGCGCTTTTCCACGAGTTTTATTTACATCTTCGTTTAAGCCTAACACAACAACTTTTATCTCTTTCAATGATGCTTCCCAACCACTAATCGACTGCTTTCATTCATGTAAGGAATTTGAATACATTTCTTAAGTATTATACTGTCTCCGAAACTCATTTATGACAGTGTCTGTGAAGGTATAGCTCATAAAAAACATCTCTTATGTAGAGGGAAAAAAGTGAGCCATGTACTAAGAAAGCTTGAGTTGGAGGCAATGTTAACTTCTAAATTGGTATTTTATTTTATCTCCTTAACGACCCTGCTTTCCATTGTGTCCCAGATGTGTGCGAGATTGTCAAAGGAATTTAAACATAAGAAAGAACTATATTTCACATTTTATGGGAAAAAAAAGTTGAACGATGCGACTTGTACAGGAGTCTAAAAGTGCAAAGCAACTCACTATCATATTCTTATTCATCACAGTATTTTTTTTCCCCCATCATAATCCGATAGCGGCTGAATTTCTTAAATGATTACGCAATAATGTAAGGAACAATAATATTCCAAATTTGGTCACACCAGTCGAAAAAGAAAAACAGAAAGAAGGGAAAAGATATTCTTATCTTCGTAAGTATCTCATACAGGTTTGCGATCTATACGGTGGTTCATAGAGATGGTGCCCTCCAAATTTCGCAATCTTCAGTAATCTTTAGCTGATTCTTGCCTACCCTGATTACAAGAATAAGAGCAGTCAGAAACCTGTTATAATTCTTAACTTTATAAGTCATAGCAGTAACTTAAGTTACTGCTATGACTTCGTTGCTATTTGAATGAACATTAACTTTGATGTGCCTTTGCTAGGTTCTCAACAGAGCTACTTCAGCTGACCTTCATGGATGTTGTTATAGTAATTTAATAGATTAATGGATAGTTGGTAGATTGATAATTTAATAAATATACCCTGTATGATTTTTGCATCTAGAAAAACAATAAATGCCTCATCTCTTAATCTGCAAGACACAATTTACGTCCATCTGAAATCTAAACCATTTTAGAAAACGTAATATAATTGATGAGGACCGAACAAAGTTTTCGCCATCAATTATTATTATATTTAAATGCTCTTTTTGCTAACACAATTGGCGGCATTCATTTGGTGCCATATTTTAAACATAAACATTCCATATTTCTGCTCACGTGCTAATATAGTCAGTGAACAATTTATCACCAACAGGCAGGGCGTCACACTATTGGCGAGATGGACGCTAGAAACCAAACACGAACCTTTTTCAAGTCACTTCAAGTCAATACGCAATACGGTACTCTACCACCGTGCGATGAACTTCTTGTACCTAAAGACATTCATAAATATCGATGCCTATGGTAGGATTCGAACCAACATCCTGTTGGATGGAGAGTAGATACGCTAACCGCTCATCCGACCAGGTCGGTTTAGAAGAACGACATTCATGTAAGCTAGACGAAAATCTGCAGCAAGAGGCAATAGCAAGGTACTGTGTCATCATTTCAGTCCGGAAACAAAAAAAAAAAAGATGAACATGCAATAGAACTGTCCAACTTGAAAATGCAAGATCAATACCTACGGGAAGAACATTTGTGCAACCACTGTTTTTTGACTACGGTTCGAGGGTTTGCAGCACTGCAGTAACAAAACCTACTTGAGTAACAAAAACAAACAGGAGTGGCCGATAATGTCCGAAATACTCCTGTCTACAATCCGAGTCTCTCCTAGTATTAGTCGCATTTTCAAACCTCTAAAGAATGCTAAATTTAGAAGTATCTAAAGCGATCGAAATCTCACATTCAAATCCAACCCAATGAATAGGATTGATTCTCTATATATCAAAGCAGAGAATGCAGGAAACATTTACAGATAGACTATATTGAATTTCGGTTCAATTGACAATTCATGTCAGTAACTAAAACGATAACTAGCCATCTTTGGTTTCAAGGATTAAGCAAAGGAGCCGAACGAAGTGATGATTATCTTGAGAATGCTATTTTTTTATAATAATACAAAAGAATTACCGTCCATCAATGCTACCCACGCAGGATTTAAATATTTTAAAAGTAAAGTGCATAAATACAACTTTATGTTTATTTGCTTCGGTCTCCTTCCTGTTTTAAACTTATGTATAGACCATGCAGGCTTTCCAAACCAGATTGGATAACCTCAAAAAGGTTAAGAATATAAATATAGTAATCTTTATTGATTTGTATTCGAAATAAACACATACGGGATGCTAAGAAAGTTATTTTAACTCACGGTTATATTAGTATCCTATGCCCTTACATTGCATGTGTTTTTCTGACCAGTTTGATCTATTTCGCCGGATGAAAAACCCTTAGTTCCGGGAGGAAAAACCATTCCACTTCCGGATGAGACGGGCTGACTCATCTTCTACTGTAAAGCCTTGAAAAAGATTCTTCGTGCCCTGGATGGGATTCTAATCCAGGTTTTTTCCTGGATTAGAATCCCAACGAAGGTTCACTTCAGTGTTAACCATAAGATTTCTGTAAGTATAACTTATACTGTCAATTCGTCACTTGTCCATTGTTCTTTGAGAAAGGCAACATACGTTTCTCACTACCCAACTCATTATCCCTACTAATCGGCCAACACTAAGTATCTAAGAATTATGCTGTTATTTGAAATTACTCAGAAGCAACTTAAGCTATGCGTACGGCGGGCGTATTATGTCTGTGGTCAATTGCTTGTGTTCTCCAGGTCGGGATGTAGTTTTGTGAAAGGGAAAAATGCGTTAGTGGGAAGAATAGTCTTACCTTCGTATGAGACTGACTAACTCATCTTCAGTTGAAAATTCCTTTTAAAGATTCGTTACGTGCTAAACGAGATGTCAGTTAACACAGCGATCCCAACTCATCAAGAATGAAGTTTTAGGTGTATCACTCACGCAGAATGGATCGCACTTTCATAAGATTGGTGGCTTTCAAACAAAATAATTGTTATTAAGCTTTTCTGATAGTCAAATTTCTAATATTTAAATTTTAATTAAATTTATTTCTATAAGTATTAAGACTAACACAAATACAGCACGTAAGACTATATGAATAAGATATACGTAAAAATGTGTGTTTAATGCCAGAATGGATCTAAAACTACCGATTTGCAGGAGATTCAAAATTTTGTTCATAATTATCAAAAAAAAAAAAAAAGGAAATCAGTTAATGTGCCTTTGCATAAAGATATACAATACATATTTATTTCGTATTTTTTTATTTTTATTTTTTCATTCTTCAGTTTAACTAAAGACAGCTGAATTCAACTTGTTCTAAATGCTATTAGAGAGAGAGAGAGAGAGAGAGAGAGAGAGAGAGAGATTGCGATGCAAAGCAAAATATGGTATGTCGAACAATATTGTAAAACTTATTTATTTTTGCAATAACGTCATTTTTCATAAATCATGCCATTTTTATATCTTGGACACACCAATAATGAGACAGCCAGTGATATGCATTACACGATCCTTGCATTGTGGGGGAAACTTCGATGAATATTATTAGCTAGCTATTAAGTTCTTGAAATCTGAGAATGGATCATTATTGCATCAATACAATTAACAAGCGAAATGAATTATTACTGATAAACTAGAAATAGGGAATAGATACTAAAGATCCATCCTTATTTCATAATTGAATAAACACAAGCTTTGAAAGTTTCGAAAATGTGAAAGCTTATGAGAAGAGAATCCTTGGCATCGAAGTTGCCTTAGCTTTGCTATTTAAAAGACACGACCACTGCACAGGCACCCAGTGGTCATACTTTTGGTAGAAGTTTCACAGGTCTGACAGCTGTTTCGAACTTGTTGATTCTCGTCAGAGAACAGGCAGAAACCTTAAGAGGACAAAAATCCTCATTCACTATCAAAGCAATCTGGGAACTGTAATTCCAATGATTGTATTCTCATAAGCTCATTGGCCAGTTTTTTCGAAGCTTTCAAACTTTATTTATTCGGTTATAAAATAAGGACAGATCTTTAATATCCCGTTAAATTTCTATTTCTATTTATTTTACATCTCCAAAATGAAGCCTCTTGGCTCTTCTTTTTTAGTATATTTTTTAATCAGGCAATTAACCCATACAAAATATTTAATTCGCAGAAATGCTTTTTAAGTATTGCTACACCTTATATATACCCATGAATTTCAATATATTAATAATCATAGAAATACGCAGATGATATTTGACAAGTAAAGTTTTTCAGAGCCTCCGTAGCTCATTCGGTGCCTTTGGTTGGAACGATCTTATATAGGAATTAAGAAGAATTAAGAAGAAGGTCTATTGAAGCAGGTAATTGACCCTGTGAACCACACATCTACAAACATAACACATTTATTATGTATACGTGTGTAGAAAGCCATTTGTATTAAAAATATCTGTAATATCTCCTAACAAGGGAACTCGACCCATTCTTCGATGAACAAAGGAGAATTAGGCATTGGCAAGAAACTTAACTTTAATAAATAATAAAAATTAATACCATAATAAATGGATTGTTCATTGTCCTATCAAAAGAATAAGCATTTAATTAAAGAATATTAACCCATACAAATATAAATAATTAAAGAATATTAACCCATCCTCCTTTGGTCCGCAACTGGAACGCAATAAATTCTGTGTTTTAACTGCCATAACTATTTAAAAGGGACGTACACTAAGAAATTTGAATATACTTGAATCATGTGATCTCCCCTCACTATTGATAGTTCCTGTCGAAGCAATTACGGGAGTAAGGCGAACGTGTTATGTTTATTAACTGGGTGCATTCTGCAAACTCAGCATGAGACCTGAAGTTCTCGGTACAAACAAACCAAAAATGATTGAACTAAAGAAATATATAAAGCACTTTGCTTTGTAATTAAATCCTCCCATCTATTACAATTCTTTGAAATATTTGAAAATGATAAATTGCTATTGTTCAAATTTAATACCACAACAATTTTCACTGGCTTTTTTCCTTCCAAAACACCCCTTCCATCCTCCCCCCCGTTTCCCACCTCTTCTTAGTTTTCTTTACCCTCTTCCTTGACGTTTCAATCTGTGGCTTCAGAGGGTCTACTGGTTTTATAGGGTCGACAGATTGTTATGTTCACATTAAAATGTCAATTTTATAAGGGAAGTTACAATTTTTGAATGTGAACTGTATGGAAATTAAAAAAAGTTAATATTTTTTGTTCTTGAAACCTATTAAAAGAAATGTGCGCTTTTCTGTTTTAATTATCTTCCTCTCTCTCTTATTGGAGACTGAAATTATAATATTTACTCGTAGGGTTTTCATAAGTTCAGGAGAAGTAAGCCATAATTTCGACTATAATTCCCAACATGAGCAATGTTAAGACAAGTTGTCGAAATATTGACGTGCAGGAAAAGTAATTCCTGTTTTTTTTCTTCAAAACGGTAATTATTACTAGTATTCCAACTTGCAGTACAGACTGGAGTAAAAGTAAAAAAAAAAAAAAAGAAAAAAGAAAAGAAACATCTTAACTGCAAGATCTTTAGATTTCTCATAAGTACTTTTTCAGCTTTCCGAAATAAACAAATCACTTAAAGAGAATGACGAGGATATTTAGAAATGTTCGGCTTAAAACAGGGCTTACTTCGGGATGAATTACACGGAGAGGTGGCGATAAATGATTGAAAGAAAACAATTTAACTGATGATCGGTTCAAATAAATATTTGAAAATTTTCCGTGTTCATAGAAAGAAGGATGAAATAAGCTTCGCCTGAGGATTAAATAAGGTAAAGCAACGAGATTCAAGAGAAGATATTCGATAATTTCTTTTATAGAAAAACAGAAAAGCGAAATCATGAATTTTCGTCTTATTTTTCAACACTTTTCTCCTTCTCATAAACGCGCGCTTTTTATAACACCCATCGAGACGTCTACCTGCAAAAGAGGCGCTAAGGTTACAGAAAGAAAGGCACATTTCTGCTCGCGGTTTGAGGCCAAACCGCGTCGGATGACGCACATGGCGGGAGAATTTCAGTGCTTGATAGCTTGGGGAAATGGGCTGGGCAGAGAGATTGGCAGATGGCGGGGAGAAGCGGGAGAGGGAGAGGCGGGATGAGTGTGGTGCGAGAGAAATGAAATACGGAAAGGAAGAAAGTGCTGGAAAAGATGAACGAGAGACGCAAATGAACGACAGGCAGCCAGGGAAAGCAGGACGCATTAAAATATGAAAAAAAGAAAAGAAAGAAAGAAAAAAAAAACCTTTGAAGGTTTGCGATTTTAACTGAAGACATGAAAGCATTCTTCGATGTTTCTTGAAGGGTGACTGACTTCAATATGAACATGAATTTTCAATGGAATTTCTGTCTAAACACACACACAGAGAGAGAGAGAGAGAGAATGAAAACTGGTGCAAAAACAATTGTACTTTTATCACTTGCCTCGACTTCATTAATCATCTCATGGTCCATTCCTCGAGGCTTCTAAACAGGTCACTTGCATTATTTCTGATTGCAGAAAGAAACAACTCTATGTGTGTGTTAAAGGTTCACCCCCCCACACACACACAGATCTCAGCTATCAGGGTGGTGCATCGAAGAAATTCAGATAATAATAAGCTAAAAGACAGACCAACAGTTACGCAATGATGAGGCAAGTTATTTGCTTCAGAAGGAAAAATTAAAAAAAAAAAAAAAGATTCACCCGGTATATTTCCTTTAAGAAGTCCACAGGTATGTTGTTTCACAAGGGAGTAAATAATCCTATTCAGACCATTATGAAATTCCACAATTAAAATATGATTTTAAAACCATTTTAATTATGAGATTCTAGCTGTTTAGAATGTTTTTTTTTTTCAATAAACGAAAGCTTTAAGAATTTTTATTTTCGACTCCCTAATTTGCTGTCCGATAATCATGACTACATTCAAAAGCCGTATGAGGGAGGACATAGCACACGTGCTATCCCCCATATAACTGATAATGGAGGAGAGGGTGCATGGCAGTCTGTATTTTATACATAATAATAGCGTCTTTTTGAAATCAGAAGCATTTTATTATTTATGAACACATTCGTTTCGTATATAATCATGAAAAGATACGCTGCAGTCTTCAGCTAACGTTGATGCAATTTCTACTTGCGGACTCGCGTTTTATTTTTGCCAAACCGACCAATTCAATGAAGAGAATTATTTTATCGTTTTTCAAATGCATGTGTTTTCTAGTCAGTCTACGCACCTCCGTCACCTCTCCATCCTTGTCTGATATTGTGAGAAAGTTGAGAATTTTAAAAAGCAGGGGTAAGAGGATTTTCACTCTCTTCGAATGAAGGGCTTCAATCCTTTAACTGGAAAGATCAAGATTCTAATCCGGTCTTGGAGTCGAGGAATATTATAAAGATTTCTTTTTCAGATGAGCTCGCTAAAAAGCACAAACTAGCCACAGAACCCACGCAATTGATAAACAGAATATACGTGGCCTCGTCCTCATCCTTGTAGAAAATATTGAACAACCAACAATTCGACTAGCGGGGCAATAACTGTGAATGAAACATGAAAGCGATCAGATTGGTTGTTTGTTCCGGAATGAAAAAGGTACTCAATCTTCTGGACGTCATTAGCAAGGTTGCTAACTCATCTTCTCATTTTGTATTGGTATCGAACCATTTTCCGAACAGTAAAAGTTCAAAACATTACTTAGATTTAGCTGTCAAAGCAAACACTTAATTTATTGGAAATGCAGTATGGCTGCAGATATCACCAACGGGAACCTTCTGGAATGAAAGTAAGGGCAATCCATCATTACGTTGTCTTTAGTGAAAATGGTAAATTAAAGATTATCGACATTTCTTGTTAAAGCTCGGCTAGGATAAACGAAGAGAGTTTGATGGAAATAGTTTAACACCTTCGTTCTAACGAGTCTATTCTTAAGATGATAATAAAATTTAAAAATAAAATAAAATAGAAAACAGACATGGCATCCAGAGTAAACAGGTATCGTGGATCTCGCTAGCAGCATGAATTAAGGAATAGCAGTAATTCTGGCTACGCATGAATTTACTACTACTGCCCTTCAATTCAAAATTTATTTATGGAGCAAAAACATCACTTTTTTAAAATCAATTTGTATTTATCATTAAATATTGTATTGCAAAAACTTTATTGTGAAGTTACTAAATGAGTGGCAGCACAGGAATTGTTGCTTGTTCAACTACTAAAACCAAACAAGCTTGAACAGTATAGACGTGCATAAGTCAGCACAAACAGGTCTCCCACTAGGGAATAACACGAATATGATGGGGAGGGGTGAAGGGAGGAAACAAATAGTAGATAATCACAGTAGTGACGAAAATTATCAATTGCTTTTCTGCAGGTGAAAGTGCCCATAATTTTATTCATGGGCTGATTTTCATCCCTTATCTGTCGCTCGCCGCCTAGTTACTAGAGTGTTCTTACGGTTCCGCAGCGATGATCTGGACTCACTCACGACACGCACATATCCGCACTTGTCGCTATTCCTTCTGGGTGGAACTTATATTTAACACCTGTTTCCCCTTTCTGTGGGGTCACGCGAAGTGTGGAGACGCTGTCTAGGTGACCAATTGTTTGATTGTCCTGAAGTCTTTATAGGATTCAAGTAATGTTACGTGACTTTTCTTCCAACTCACCCCCTCCAGAATAACAAACGAACCATTGTTCAGTAGAATCTCACTGATTTAATGTGCTAACACTCAAAATGATGAAACTGTTACCAGAACGATGACCTCTCCCCCCTACCACACAACTGAGTACCTACAAGACTGGGACTGGTATAAATCAATAGAAGGGGACTAGCATTTAAATTGTATTTTCTGTCAACTTTTCTATTAATTCTTCTATACCAGTGTGGGTTTTCCATCTGTTCTCCATTTCCCCTCCGTCAAGAATAGAATATTGTATGTTATGTTTGTTGTGGGCCTACTGGAACTGATCGTGTATTACTTTAGTGCCATCAATAGACCCCAAACACATGCAATCCGATTAATGACATCCTACAGGAAGAGGGAAGTGGGGGGGGGGAGGAATAGTGACATTCTAAGAGAGTCTTCTCATGACGTTCAATTTCTACCTGTTCTGTGTAAACGGATATCCATTTACCTTTTGTGTTCCGATCTTTGGGTAATGACTGCAGAGTGTTCCCTCGTTTATACACGTGCAGAAAGAAACTGTGAAAAGAGTTCTCCACCCCTTATTCTATCGGAGTTTATTCCTCACCCCGACAGCGAAGCGGCAATCTGACAACAGGGTTATTCAAGTGGCGTCGTAAACCTTTTTTTTTTTTTTTTTTAACCCCAGTCACTTAGCTCTGCCGTGAAAAGGACGCCATTATTTCCACTCCCTCCCTACCTCCCTCTTAAGTATGAAAGGTGGACGTAATGATAGCCACAACGGGCCATTTAAACCGGTGTTCTAACGGTATGGAAGCCAATTACCGTGACGCAAACAGTGGACACGCTACTGCCTAGTTGCTACATTACTGCCTATTTGTTACATTAGCTTCATTCTCCAAATGAGACTCGTTACGGAGCTGGACATGCCGTCTCCCTTGTCTCTCTCTCTCTTTCTGTAGTTAGGCGAGGCGTCCCTTCACGTCAACTCCGGCGGGCGTTCCATTTTCTTCCGTAAACCTCACTCCCACATCGATAGTTTCGTCAGCAGCAACGCTGACATCAACGGTCGAATCAGCAGTTTGAAGCTAAGTCTTTGCACCTTTCCGCCTCGGTGTCTTCGGCGAAGTAGCGTACACTATAGGCGGGATTACAAACCGTTCACTTCGTAGACAACTCCCACCCAAATCTCGTCTCTCACCGATGCGTCTGGACACTAGCCTGATAATGACCTGTAGGAAGTATGGGGAGCAGGAGGAAGTGAATGTTGTGAATGCATTAGTTGCCTTTTATCCATGCTAAAGTTACTAATCCGAAGTGCAGATTATTTTCCAGAATGATTAAGTAGAATGTTTCGTTGTTAATCATGTTTACAGTAAACACATACAACAAACTTCTATGCTACAATTTAGATCATTTTGTAGATCAGATGCTTAAGGGTGGATCTTAATTTAGTGCATTCCTCGAAATAACGGAGTTTATTATGAGAAATGGTTAATTAAGATTTCTGGGAGGAACCAAGGTCATGAAGAAAGTATAGTAAGTTGGTTTTTCTTCTAAGAGATGTAACTGAAAAACTCCAAGTAGTAGTGTCTTTCTAAATATCAAAGGTCTCGGGAGCGAGAGTAGCATTTTATGGCAGGCTAGATTTGCGTTCGATTTGGTGGTTTGCGATAGCACAAAGATTATGGTGCGTCTGTTTATAAATGCAGTGTTTTAACCATAGTGGCTTTTAATCTTTTTAAATGACGCAATCCCTCTAAATAAAGGAAATTCACTGACCCCCCCCCCACACACACACACCAAGAAAATCTTCCGTTACCTATGCATATACTATATACCGTTGTATCGAGTTGAGAAAAAAAAAGCAATTGTAGCATTGAGGTGAAGTAGATTATTGTCAATGTGTTGAATTCATCATTAAAAACCGATGGAAGTGTATATTCTAGAAGTTTTGTCTATTTGTTTAGAGGAAAAATATATCAAAGGAGAAACTTCAGTTTAGCACAATACGAGCAGCGCAATTATGGGTAGGATTTGTATTCGACACAGCCTCAAAAGGTATATAAAGAAAACTGTATATGAAAGAATAGTTTTCTATTCGGAAAATGGTAATGTAGTCACGATATGAAACGAACAACTGTAGAAAAACTCCTTGCATTATCAAGAGTAATATTTTAGAGCGACGCAAAGTCAGATGATCGAAACATCTGATCAAAACTTTGAAATGATTAATAATACTTGGGACGGATGGTACATTGCAAATAGAAGGAGAGATCGATCATCTCGTCAGGTGATTCATGAAGAACTAGAATCTGACTGCAGCTTCTAATAGGTTTGAATTGACTCATGAAACTGAACTAGTTTTATAGACTAATTTCATTTCAATCATTAAGGAGAAACGGATACTGATTGGAATTATCACCAAAAAGTGTGCGGTTAGTATGTCTGTTTATTATGTACTTTTATGGCTGATTTATCTGTTTTGAGGGCTGGGTATAAATCAGTTTCCAGGAAGTAAAATATCCTTTGTCCCTCTCCGTATAAGCCGATCTCATACGGAAGTGAAGGGTTTTTTCCCCATCCTGGAAGATGGGGTTTTTCATCCCGTGAAATAAGCAAACCGGCTAGAAGAACACACGCAACTTAAATTGACAGACTTCATACACTTGTCTCATAGCCTTAGTTGCTTCGGTTGCAAATCCAAACATTCCTCCCCTTTATCGTATGAGACATAACTTCAGTCGAAATCACTTCTAAAGGTTTCTCTCTATCATCGTATGTAAGATTTTTTATTTATTTTAGTATAATCCTGAAACCCTACTTCTGAGAGCAAACATTCACAACTTTCACACCAAGCATGAAATTCACCTCCTACCTATGGACAGGACACTCAAATCCATTTCCAACAGGCTGCGGGTTCAAATCCATCTGGATCTGAACCCACAACCTGTTGGTTGGAGAGCAGATACGCTAGTCACTCGGCAACAAAACTGGAGGTGCAATTGGGATAATGATTTTCAAAACTTCGTATAAAATTTCAGAATGTTTTTGTTAAATGCGAAGAAAAATTTGGTGCATTTCATTTTTGTGGAATGAAGGCGTGGTTAGTGCGTTTTCTGCAGCATAGTTACTAAGTGTAATCAAAAATGGCTGAACGAGTGTGACTGAAAGAACCATCAGGATTCCCATTTATATCAATTGATAAAGGCACTGAAAATCCCTTTTTCTCAATCACAGGAGAGTGAATATTGACGATGTGAACTACTTGAAGTTGCTCAGTCGGACACGATGGCTTTTGGATGAAAAGACCTGAGTTCGAACCCTGCAGAATGCGAAGAATCTTTATTACAGGTTTCTTTTTCTTTCTTTTTTTTTTTTTTTAATCTGAAGTTGAGTTAGCCGGTCTCATACGAAAATGTAAGGATTTTTTCCTCCCGAACTCGGTTTTCATCTTGCGAAAAAGATGAAAACCGAGTTCGGGAGGAAAAATACTAAACCAAACGAAAGCAAAATCTTTTGTGTTACCTTTAACACAAAATTTGAATCGATATAGAGGAAGATGATATCCTCTCGAGCACTCCCCTCCTTTTATTTTTACTGTGACGAAATGAGAACCTACACTGCTATCGGAAGATAGACAGTTTTGCATGGAAACACAGAACGTCCCTCGTCAAGAAAAAAAGTGTCTCTTACTTACACTACTGCGTTTAAAACTAGTTCAAACTGTGTTGAGAAATGATGCATTCGGTGATCACTGTCGTGCTAATTTTAATGAATACATGTGGGAAAAAAAAATTATAACCCTCGACTGAAGAGAGAAAGGTAACACTGGCTGCTAAACGTTGTAGGAAATCTGCTTTTTGTACTATTTTCTTTATTCTTTGCCTGTTCCCAACAACAGACAAAAAGATGTACGTTTGAAATAATCAATTAGCTTTGATTTTTAAAAATTGATCGTCTGTTTCGTCAAAAAGGGTATCAGCCGTCCAAATCTTCAACATACGATTTAAATAATAATAATAAAAATAAAATGCACTAAAAAGAAAACCGTCCCAAGAGTGTATGGAAAAGTAACAAGATAATTTTTTTTTACAAAAAAAAAAAAAAATATATATATATATAAATAACAATGTCGAGCTTAAGAATACACGCGCAGTTTCTTAAATATTCGGACAATTTAAATAAATCAATAGTGATAAAAAAGAGAATTACACGTAATTATCAAAGAACAGAAACTGAGACAGAAAAACAAGAACTTAAGAAATTGGTTGTTAGTAATGTAGCGGTAATCACCTTATGCGGAAGTGATGAGCAAAAATAAGAAAGTTAAAAACAGAACGAATAACATGTGTGTGAAACAGTTCTGTACCATCTGGTCGCTTTTGAAGAAAGCCTAACAGCAGACGTGATGAGCAGTTCTATCATCGGATTTATGGAAATATCCCAATACAACTACATCAAGAATGCCTTTTAAAGATGGTTATACGCGCTACTAATGCTACATCACCATATTTAAAAGGAAATAAAAACCTCGCAAATTAACTTTTATGATATAGCAGGAAGGATGCAAAAACTTGTACAGTATTATCAAAATGTCGTTTTGATAACAATGTATAGTTCACTTACACATTTTCTTATTTTTTTAAAAATTAGTTTACGTTTTTTTTCTGCACGTTTTTTTTCTCCCCAGTTCCATGTACCTAGCGATGATGTTTGGAATTCTACCGAACAAGTTCTAAGTAGGAGGATTCTCACAAGGCAAATCTCAATCTATTGAGTCAATCGTTATGTAACAGGGAGGCTATCAACGTATTGATTGTATCTATACTAATAGAAAGCTATTGTATTTTCTTGATGTGTTCAAAGAATTAGTTAATCGGGAAGTAATCAAACATATGCTATATTTTTTTCAGTTGTGAAGCTGTGGGAAACGCTGTGTGTGTGTGTGTGTGTGTGTGTGTGTGTGTGTGTGTGTGTGTGTGTGTGTGTGTGTGTGTGTGTGTGTGTGTGTGTGTGTGTGTGTGTGTGTGTAGGCAGGAGAGTATACAAGGAACAAGTAATCCTAATGTTAAATGTTTTTTCATGCCTTGTTTGCTTAATTTGTATAATGGGATACGCGTCAGTTGCAAGAATCGTCCTTCACAATTAAAAACACGTATAATGTTACACAAAGCATTACAAAAAGTGCTTGTAATCCGTGACAGCCGAGTGTTCCACCCTTCATTGTGAGGAATACATAATACGAAACTAATCAAAGAAGATGACGTAAGCAAACAGCAATAAATGATGTCGACGAAAACAAAACAAAAAAAAAAAAAAAAAACAGATTACCATTCAACTCTTTCCAATTACAGAATGGACGATGGATTTACAATGATACAATTAGAGAACATCATCTTTGTCTCTTTTGACGAAGAGCATCTGATCAGTGAAACTATATGATGGATTTGGAACTACTCCGGAACAGTTCCAAATCTTTAAAAATTAGAGACTTTCTTTCCTGAAACTTTGTGAGTTACTCTTGTAAACTTTAGGATCACGGATCATCCTTTAGCTGATTGTAATCATAAAGTTTAGCTTTGCAATCACGCCATAATTGCGACTTAAAAATGTATCGCTAGTTTGATAATACTTTATACTATCAAAATACTATCATTATATTAGCTGTTATAGCAAGCAATATTTTTCGACCGCTTAATTTATAGGACTTTTTTTTTAGTACATTTACAATGTTTCCTGTTATAGTAATGAAGATAATGTTTTGTATGCTTTTGTCTAACTCTAATACTAAATGAAATAATTAAATATACATGAAAATACAAATGAGTCCATAAAGTTGAAGACCACAATAAGTTTTAAAACTTAAGAATTAAAACTGGGTTAGTTATGTACGGATGCTGGAGTGAGAACATTTATACTGTACACTGACTAGTGCCTCCGTATCGTGGTTCCGATGAAGCAATATTTTTCCATCGGCTGGAAAGACATGGGTTCGTATCCCGTCCAGTACGCCACCAATTGACGGAGTCGTTTCTCCTGGAAACTCAGGAATTTCATCCCTCAAAACAAGCAAAGTAGCCGTAGAAAACAAGCAATTAATAGACTTAAAATACCAACTTCAATAGTAGTTTCTATCGTAGTTTCAATCAAGTTGAATTAATTGAATTATTTATTAAAAAGTTTAAAGGTTGATAGTAATAAAAACTAAGAAGGTTTTAATTCTCCTTCGGGAAAAGTCACTTTGATGCTATGAAAATACCGAATTCTATTAGAAAAACTAAATCCTAAATGATTTACTTATATATATATATATATATATGTGTGTGTGTGTACGATTTTAGTAAACTAACAAAATGTGTACTTTTATTGTTTGTGAGTGCACTGCTCAAGGGAGGATATTTTCTCGTCTTATTACACCTACGCATGAATTCTTACAAGCGTTCAATCAGCGGAAAGACAGAAACGATCATCCATTTCCTAATAACGAGAGAAATTGCGGGGGAGATCTTTTATTAGCGCACCCTACTCACTCCCCCTCTACATTGCCCCCGAACTCTGGTGACGGGAAGACACGTAGCGAACTACCAACTTTCTCCTGGCGCATTAGGCCAAGATTTATCACCTAGGTTGCAAGTGATAATAACAGGGTTTGTCCACGACCCAGATGATCGGGTCGTTACCTGACGGACCGTGGGATCCACCACCGGTCACATGATACCTTCCGTCTAATGATGCCGTATCCGTCCCAACTAAGCTTTCCCTACCACTTCACCCAGTCATTTTGATCATTACTGCGTTTCTCTCCATTTCCCCCCCCCCCCCTCAACACACAAGGAAAATTCTAATTCGGTAAGCACGGGACCCCCCCTCTTTATTGCAAGGCTTAACTTTAAGCTCCGTTGCTTTCAATACTAACCACCTTGCTAAAGACTCCAGTTATTCATGGTTAGCATTTCCTTGAGGAGATGCTAATAAGAACTTGCTTTGTTAACATATTTCACGTTCAGATTAGATTAAGAGTAAGTCGTGTAATGACACCTGAAGGCATTAGTTAGGTGAGCTCATTATGCTTAAAACTGTGTTAAAGAGTTTAAAATTCACGTAATAAAAGCCCTATTAAAATCAGTGACATGTAACGAATAGTATCTCACTGGTGATCGCACGAGTACAAGACGAGCAGACTGAAATGGTTAACACTTTACCATGTCTCATTTATCAAAATCCAGTCGGTTGGAAATACCTGGATGTCCACTCCGGTCTATGGTGTGAATTACCTTCATAAGCTATTTGGAGTTGTTGTCGAAACAATTAAGTGTATGAAGCGAGATTAGGCTGTCAACTGCATGTATTTTATATGGCTGGTTTGTCTGTTTCCGTATTGAACAATCCCGTCATCTTCATATAAGACCGATAACTCACCCTCTGTTGATAAACCGTTATGAAGGTTCATCACTTCCACGGGATTGTAACCCAGGTCTTTCCACCCAAAGCTCATTATAAGGACTTTTCAGTTAAAGGTAAGTTAGTCGGTTTCATAAAAGTAGAGGGTTGTAGACGTGGATTTTTACTCAGGCATAAAGTTCGAACATGCGATCAATTAACACACACGCAGCTTGAATCTTTAGTTTGCTCATCTTAATGCTGATCAACCATCACACCGCAACAACCAAAAATGTGGTCAATACAACCAACGCAATACGAGGGTACCTCCTGCTCTAGAAGGAGCTACCCAATTTGACAGATTCTTGAGTCACTTCACCTCCAGTATGAGTTTTCGATCTGTCGCAGTTGAGATTAGCACTAAAAAGGAAGTCAGTAACAGAAGTGTTCGGTCGTGTTATAAGAGTTGGAGAGTAAATAGAAAATCGAGATGAAAATGTATTACGAGATGCTAAAGAAATGAATTGCATCTTCAAGAAACGCTGTTCGATCTATACATGTTCAATGCACGTAGACGCACGTCTGTTTCTGCTTAATGCTTTATGCCAAGTATGTCGATATTGATTCCTGAGAAGAGTTGTATTAATTTTACTATTTCGAACTCATGAATCGCATTTGGGTGAGAAAGATTTCACTGGTCTCAACTACCATTTCGATTGGTGCAAAAGCAACTCAAACTGATGCATTTTGTGTAATGCGTCACTAAACTAAATGCTACAAAGCTAGTTTCGAAGCGGAGTAAAAAAAAAAAAAAAATAGTAGTATCATCGTATTCTTTTGGCACAATCTAATTTCCAGATGCAGATCCCTATGAAAAGCCTCTTTTGTATGGTGGTATTCAGATTTTATACAGGAAGACATGTCGTCAAGGATATTCTCTAGTTTGGCTTTAGGTTTAGTTTATTTTTAGACTGATTGTAATTAGAACCCTCCTGATTTTAATATCTTCCTTTCTCCTTACTTGACTTGGAGAAGGAAATAGGAACACCTTACAATGTTCTCCATCCAAATTCGTAGGTTGAAGAAGAAACATAAAAGTTTTCAACTCATTCTTGTAATTGGATAGTAAATAAGTTATCATATAATATCTTAAACACACAGTGCGAATAGAAGATCATTAGATGCCTGTATTAAGGAAAGGCCATATACGACTAAGCATACAAGGACCTCAGATTGCACAAAATGAGGTCAAGTGTTAAGAACACAAGGAATGGAGTATGTAATTATAAACGGTCAGCGCTGTAGTTGCCGTTAGGGGGGAGGGGGGGGGGACATATGGTTAATACACGCCGATGCCAAAGCACGAGCCTGTTACGCACACACACACACTCCGTGTATGTAATTTATCATTAAATTTTTAGGATGACCAGTATTTTTTTGTTTGAAGGTGGCATAATTATGGTCGCCAATTACGGTCAATGCAAATACTGCGACAGTGGCATACGGACGGTGGTGTAAGCTACATAAATAGCACTGTTTCCAATAATTTCTGTCTATTTTCGGCGGTTACATTCATCAGTTTAAACACCGCTAGAAATTTTATATCCAAGTGAGCAGTGAACTTATGAGCAGTATGCTGTTAAACAAAATCCTGTTGGAGTTTTTTTTTTCTTTCTTTTAGTTTGTTTGTTTCAGAGGGAGGGGGGGGGGTGCTGTTTGGAAAAGTGTTTGCCATTGAGAATTGAAGTAATTGAGGATTTATACAAACCATCGGGATGAGCTGACCTGGTATTATGATACTTAAAAGCACAGTTTGTGTTGATTTATTTCATTTGATCAAAAGGTTTCCGCTGATCTAACAAATGTTTCTAACAGTTCGTTCTCGGTATAGACCAAGTAGAAGTCTAAATTATTGCAATTTTTTTGTTTGCAGTCAGTTTTGTTTTCAGGTCAGTTAAAAAGACTTAATCCAAAGCCTAATAAACAGTGGAATATACGAGATCTTTGAGTTCTTATATTTGACTTTTATTAGTGCAGAAAATTTTCTTCAAGTAATTTCAAACCCTCAAGATAAACATTGGCTTGGCACTGCAAATAGCAGCGTCATTAAAATAATGCTTCGTCAGGAGTGGCAATGTAGTCGTCGTGAGAATCATGTGATATTTGTCCCTCGATCAAAAAGTATTTAATTCGAATCTCCTCTATTAGAATAGCTCATTTATAAACCTGCTCTCGATAGCAGGTTAATATTCATCAATATCGTTTCATAGATTAGCATCCCTTCGATTAATTTCTTTTGTGCGGGGGTTTCAGTATCATTATAACTAAAACAAATAGTGTTGTTAGTCTTGAATCACATTTCAACTATTAGAAGTACGCGTCTATTCTTTAGACTTCTAATCAAAATCATTATCTGATATATCGGGAGATGTTTAGTATATTTAACTACAACGAAATTCACTTCAATTCAGCATGTATTGAGGTGGAATCAACAGAAACTGCCTACCTGGCTTGTAATAACTGCAATTAGTGACCTTCGATTGCTGAAAGTTGAGGCGAAACATTTTGCCAATTGAAACGGATGGCAGACAGAGACTGTGTGTGTGTGTGTGTTCGAAAAAAGTGATAAGTTTGTGGCTCGTGGTGGTAGCAGCATCTTCATTCGGAACAAAATCTCAAAGTTGAGAAAATAGGATGCAAAATTAGCAAATACATCGGGTTGCGCTCTCTCTTTCTTCTTCATCCCCCCCCCATCCTCCCCTCCCTAGGGAAGGATGAGTACATAAAAACAGGCAGAAAAAAAGCGGGAAAAAAGATTGGATAATAAGAGATCCAAGGGTAATGAAAAGCTTCGAAAAAAACTAGACCTAAATTACACCTATCGTGCTCCAAAAGATGCGAGTAATAAGCATGAGAACACAGTAAATAAGATCGTAGGGGTAAATTTCCTAAAAGAAATAAAATTCCTAGCGGATTCCTACAGGATGACAGCAGCCAATCAGAACGAAAACGCGAAGGATATTATGAAACACAAGAAAACCGATATTCTGTCAATTTTAGAGTGAATGTATGTGGAAAGGATAAAAGAGTAAGCATCCCCATTGAACGAAAGCTACTCACAGCCAACTATACATATGCTGATGGTTATGAACAATGTCTGGGACATCATCACGCTTTTCATAATGATTATCTAAGCTATTTGTTGGAATCACAGCAAAATATCAATTTCCACCTATCCAAGTCGAAGTGTCTGATTCAATTTGCATTTAATTGCGAAACTGAAAAGAATATACCAGGAGGAATTACAATAAACGTTATCTCAAACCGATATCGACTTCAAGCATTCAGCGGATATTGATTAAATAATTCCGAATTTCTCTCTGATACACTTTCGAGACGAAGTTAATCTCTAACTCTAGAAATTTTCCTTCTTAATTTCAACTGTTTATTGTTTGTTCTCGTTGCCACCGTCAATTCCACTTTCGACGATGTTTGCTGCTACAAAAATCCCCCGAAGAGAACGTTTTTAATTCACGTTCTGCACTGCGATTCTATTCTATTTCCTTCCTTGCTTATTTCCTCTGAATGATCGGAGGTGTCGTGGCATTTTTCTTTGCCACTTATTTTCGCGTGCATGTCAGCTTCCCTATTTTCTGTTCCATTAACGTAACAAACGTGCTAATGGATGAAAACTAGATTTCACGCCAGGTGCTGTTTTTCTCCACGCGACTCCCTGCACATTATTCGTCAGTAAACAAACGTGACTTGAGGCTGTCAATTCCGACCGGTTTTGCGGAGCTTTACTGTCGACCGCCACAAAACGGATGCCAGAAAGAGACTTGTGTGTGTGTGTGTGTTCGGAAAAAAAGTGATAAGTTTGTGGCGCGTGGTGGTGGTAGTAGCATCTTCATTCGGAAAGAAAATCTCAAAGCTGCGAAACAATAGAATACAAAATTAACAAATACGTCGGGTTGCCGCTCTTTCTTCTTTATCCTCCTCTCCCTAACACAAAAACATGCAGAAAAAAACGACAAAAAAAAAGTTCGATAATAAGAGATCCAAGGGTAATGAAAAGCATCGAGAGCTGCCCCCCCAGTGATGCCTTTTGGAAAAACTCGCATCGCGTGCAAGTTGGTACAGAGATTACAAGAGATTCATGTGTGGCTCGCCTGCAATACTGTTAAGCTAGCTACGTTCTGTAAAGCAGATAGTGGCTATACAAAGAGCACGTTTATGTATTCGCTATCGCTGTTCTGTTTTACATGATTAAATATTTCCCACTATTGCATATTTCACATTTTGCCATTTTTGGTGAAACTTTTTTTTTTTTTACTGTCCAATGTTGGATGCATTTAGAAGAGAGCAACTTTTAAAATATAAAAATCGAAATGTACAGCTAATATAAAATTAAAGTCCACGGTCTAATCATTGAATTCCCATACAATTTTCTTCCACCACCACACACAAACTCACACATTTAATTTTTTGTATGTTGAATCCGACTCACGTAAAGTTGTTATAGTCGACATCAGTATTAATATCATGGGAGAGATATAAAGCTCAGATAATACAGAAATACTGCTCTAGAAATCAACCTAGGAACATTTTCAAGACACCCGAAGCTTTAAATAACCACCAAGTCACCCATAGTTTGTTAGTGGAGAATGGACACGCTAATCACTCAGTCATCCATGACGACGTAATAAATATATTGAACTGGATATTTTATTAATTTTTTTAATAATTTTAGATAATCTAAAAATTACTGACATTAATAACAAGAGTGGTAGAAAACGAGAAACGTTTGAAAAAATCAGCGAAAAAAATGACAAGAAATATTCAAAAGAGAAACTAAAGTAGACGATGAGTTTTGAAACTGTTGTACTGAAATTAAATTTATTCATTTATTTATTTTTAAATGGAAATTTTAGAAATAAAACTTTTGCCTATCCTCACTTACAACAAAGACACGAGTTACAAACCAGCGGTCTATATACATTCCATAATTTTCTAGATTTAGAATTTCTATCCGAGTCACTACAGACCAATTTGATATGGACAAAAACTTGGTAGTTTTGGACAAAATTATATTTCGTCTAACGCCATCAAGAAGGATCTCAACTCTGTGTGTGTGTGTGTGTGTGTGTGTGTGTGTGTGTGTGTGTGTGTGTGTGTGTGTGTGCACGCGTGCGCGCGTGCGTGTGCGAGAGAGAGAGAGAGAGAGAGAAGTATTATAATAACCATATTAATATGCCAATTTTACGTGGACTGAATACTGTTTTCCCTAATCACAAACAGTTACTTCTATTGAAGTCACTTCCAATAGAAGTTAATTACAGTGTGATCAATGCACAAGCTCATCATTACAGTATAATAATTTCATCGCTCGATGCTACATTTGCATCAGGAAGGACAATATTTTAAAAATGCGCAAAAGTTCATTTTGACTCGAACTGTCGAAGTTGTACGAAATTGTCACTTGAATTCTCCCTTCGCCAAAGTAATTGATTGGTAGATTTCTAACTCCAGGAGAAATTTTGGGGGTATTTTTCAGGGAACTATAGGTCAATTAAATTACTTTAATTTTGCATAAAACTGAACTTAAAATATAGCGGTCTGTCTTAAGCGGTAACGATAAAAAAATGCAAACAATAAAAAGGCCCGCAAAAATTAGGAAATTGTAAAAATCGAAACAAATGGGTAGACATGAAAAACACGATTTTTGTAGCAAAATAAAGAAGAGAAGTAAACTTCTACTAAGGCGGTACAGAATACCTGAAGAGTTTTTTCCAATTAGGAATTTACATTAAACTTTATTCCTGTTATTGTGTTAAAAAGAGAAATGCGGCAAATTATCCTTTCCGATTTTTCAGCATTTTTGAAATAATCATTATTGAAATCTGAGATTCTGTGTCATACCACAGTAACGTTATTGCTATAATTACCAACCATCATGAAATGGTAGCAGCTCATAGTTTTGTAATGTGGATATATAAGAGTCTGAAGTGAATTCAAGCCTCGGATAAGAGGGATGATGTCACCACAGGCCGATGAAAATCATCTACTAACTATAGAGTTACTATATCCACAGAGGGATTTGAATCCAGAACCTGTTGGTTGCACAAAACGAAGATGCAATCCACTAAGTCACCCAGAGTTAATTTGTGGCCAGAGAACTGGCTAAATATCCCTTAAAATCAATGGAAAACTCCTCTAGTTAGGTTAGTAGCCGCGACTGTTGCTTTGGAAGACCTACGTTCATACTGTTCAAGAAGAGAGGAACTATCTAGGAGAGGTCTCTGAAGAAGCTAATCGACTTCCGATGGATGATGAACGCTGACCAGTTTTTCTTCCAAAATATACGCATTTCACAGAAATGGCACGCACTGCGCCTTAATGTTCGATGCGTGGCGATAATCTTAAAGCAACTCTCATTTGAATAGATTTTATTCGCTATGAAACTATGAAAGCAAACTATTCATAGTTTAGCAGCTATTAGATACTTCGATGTCTTAAAAGTAATTGAATAGAAAGAGCACGGGGAAAGAGAAAACTAAAAAAAAAAAAACAATCCTCCAAGTACGTTCCCATACTTGAATCTGAACTTACTACAAAATCAGCTTTGTGATTTCAAAGCTGATTTCTAAACTTTGAATAACTGCGCAGAAGCAAAATCGAAAAAGTATTTCTTATCTGCAATCAATGGCAAGGTCATAACCACTAATTTGCTTGCGTGAATTATTGTTTATAGCAGCGAATATTTCAAAATCTGTTGTTACATATCGTTTAGATGTTTCACGATAAGGTTTATATGTTCATGATTTCCCCGCTGTTATAAATTAGTTGGTATTATTTGGATCAACGTGGGTGTGGGTGAAAGTTACACTTAGATAAATCAGATAGACAATAAAGGCCAATAGGCTTATTGGCCTTTATTGTCTATCTGATTGTACTAAATAACAAAATGTTGGTTCTCAAATCGTAAATTTTAGTGTGCTCATTTCGAAGTAATATAGAAAACTCACCTAAATTAAGGACACCGTAGACAAGTAAATTTCTTTTCTTAAAAAAAAAAAAGTCGGTTAACTGCTGATAAACCCTCAAATATTGCTGACATCATAACAAAAGAACGAATAAAAAAAAAAACATTGGAATTTGCAGATATTTCAAGGCAACCTTTGTAGATGCAATCTGTGGAGTTGCATCTGCAAAGGGAATGTTTTTATATCTTATATCTTGTAAGAAATACAAGACCTGACTAAGGCTTGAAGCAACTATTTTATATTTAGGTTACCGTACCGAATTAGTACTCTCATAACACAATATTGTCCTTCTAAAGATTTTCTCATGAACTTCGCTAATTTCACCCCCTTAGAGGTCCATAATATTAATTTTCGAAAAATTGCGATTCAAATAATTCATCTAAACTCACCTTTCAATCAGAAAAAAATTTTCTAAGCTAGAACTTAGTCTACTTGGGTATCGATACTTGCTGTACGTGTCCATTCAGATATCCGGGAGAATTTATTCATATCTGATACGATCTTTCTCAAGTACCCTAAGGGGTGGGGGGGGGGTCCTTACAAGACAGTTTCTTTACTGCACCACAAGTGAGAAATCAAAAAAAGAAATCTTTCACCTTCGATACCCCCCTCCTCCCCCCACGAAAAAAAGAGAGATGAACGAGCACTACGTTCCAACACTCCCCCCCTTCCCCAGTCCGCACGGGGCTGTTTCATACATCACAGTAAACCATAAATGTTTACAGACGCTGTTACCAAACGCTCTCTGACCCGCAACACAATTTGTTTTGTCAAGGTCGTGTTGTGTTTAAACAATAGGAGGCTTTCGTAGCGACCGCTCATTCGCCGTAATTATTTGTCGGCTGAGCAGAAGGAGGAGATAATGAAGAGAGCACAGAGCCCCAGACGTAAGGAGAATTTTCTGTGTCTCGTGTCTGTGGTCCACGGTTCGTGTCAAATTTTTGTGTGCACTTTTGCTCCGAAGAACTATAACTTAATGCGAGACGCAGTTAGGCAAACAGCAGTGTTTGCAGCTGAGACGGAAATATCCTGTCAACATATTGTTAGTTCTGGTTGCATCTACGTCCGGCTAGCGACAAAGTTGCCGTATAAATCATGGTGGAATTAGACATACTCCGTTCAGGTGGGTAAAAAGCAATGGCTTGCTCATTGCGTCAGAGCAGCTCATAACTTATCCTAAAGGTCTGTTAGCAGAGTGTGTTCTGGTTGGACTCGTAACTTCTCTCTCCTTGTACGCTAAGCTTCCCCATAGGACTCTCTCAGAGACAGGAAACCATACATAAGCTAGTTCAAGTGGCTTAACTGTAACCAAAGTTGTGCCATACCTCACAGTCTATTCATAAGACCGTTACCGACACTAAACCTCAGTTTAGGCTTAGCAGACGAAAGCCGAATTCAAGTTAATTTACTAAAATGATTGCAGAATAACAGACAGTCCAATATTAACCTTACCTTTTGTTTCAAATGGAATCAAATGTGGCCTCTGATGTGGATATGTATACGTGAAGACGAAACCTATAACGACAAAGCAACCGATTGTCAAATAGAGCAAGCACAAATGTTTATAGTTATGATCGTTACTTTATTTTTTGGTGTAAATGAATAGTACTACATGCAGCGCTGCCTATCGGAAAATTAGTCTGTTTGTTTTTTGTTAAAAAAAATATGACATTAAAACTGAGCGGGAAAAACAGGTACCTACTTTTGTCTCAGAAGCTTAAATTACAGATTAGAATACAGAATTTATCGGAGAGTTTTTCATAATCCTGCTTTACTAATTTGAGGCGTATCTCACTATATTTCATTCAAAATTACGTTAACCACGTTATTCATCTTTGTTCAAGAACAAACTAAAGATTACTCGAGTATATTCTCAGAAAATGACAATATCGCTCTTAACTAAAGCTGGTAGAAATTAGTGCAGCGTACCTCTTAGTATAAACAACACAGCTGCACTTAATCGCATCTACCATGCAGGATGTAGCGGTTGTCTTGGTTTATTCAAATGAGAGGAGGAAATGAAACACAGTTGGAATTATGATGACGTTTATTAAGGACTACATCGTGTATAATATGAAAATAAAACCGACTAGCAGAACTTGGATAATTAGTAGGGAGAGTCGGTGATGGGAAGAGGTTAGTGCGCTCCTTAGAATAGGATACTAGAATGAGAAAACAAGTGGGTATTGAGAGGAGGGAGAATCCTATCGCTGGTGGAAGCCTCACCAATCTTAAGAAGTTTATATACAACTAGAAATATCTAGATATGGAACAACTGATCTCGAAAGAATCAACGAGAGAACTCTTTCAATACTGATCGTCTTTTTGAAAATCGTTTTACATAGATTAATATGCCCTCTCAAGGCTTGGGTTTAACATTAAATTAAATGCTTTTGGGGAGTTTAAAAGAAAAAATAGTTAACTTTTATGTTCAGCACAATTCTCTCTTTACAATTTATGTGTACCCACATTATTTCCATGTTTTATTCCACGCGATCTTCCTCGGCTCTCAATGGCAACGCCTCTTGAGTACCATCGCATCAAATGACCTTGTGACCCTCCATCGATCGGGGAGCCAACCTCTACTTATGCACCTAACCAATGTGGCGTTTGGTTACTCAAATAGCAAATGCTGTACGATTTCTTTAGAGACTTGCAAACATTCCTTTTGAGGGTGTTTAGAGACCCCCAATCTCTTTTAGTTTCAGTTTCGGAATTGTTGCTTTCATTGACGTGTACATTTGATCACGTGAGTATCACACAGGATGGGTATACGATACCTAACCTTATAGATATAATCTCCAAAAATATGCGAGTGTACTTCCATTGTACATCATAGTAGCACCCGCATTAAACTTTCTAAATACAGACATTCTTCTGTATATCATAGTAGCACCTCTTCGATGACGCTAACCTACGAATGTGCAGTGATGAAGGGTTGCTGAAATATTATTCAACCTACAGATGCTTGTTTGTGCATTCATTCTATAACTAATGCTAACATAAGGTCTCTCAGAGCAAGAAGTAAATATCATAATAAATTAGTTCCGTTGCTTATCAATAGAGGGCTCTGAGTTCTTTCAAATGCAGTAACTATAGTCATACTACAGTAGTAAAAAAAAGCAGTTCGAAATGTAACGGGGATACCTTGACAAAGATTATATATAAAAAAAGTGTAATAGTCTTATAAATAATAGTCAAGAAAAAATTGCAACATAACGTAACTGGGATATTTTATATCCTTATTGACGTGTGGCCTGTGATGCATGGTTTTAATGATAGCTCCATCAGATTCGTATCGTATCAAGACGTCACTAAGAGATCCAAATAATGATAAATATATAATGTAATGATAAACAAAAAATATTATGTCAATTACATAATATTTTTTGTTTATCATTACATTATATCTTCGTCCTTGTGTATATTGGGGGTCAAAAAAGTTGTTATTTTATTCAAAGAACGCTGTCTCATACAACTGTTGTTCAGAGGATTTAATGTAGAAGTTGAAAGGCTTAATGAAAAGATTTTCAGATTTTTTTCCCCACGTTTGTTAAATTTGCTGACTGAAAACTTGAATCTCTTATACACATCTTCTTAACATAAGGTTCAGACAACCACGAAAAACCATTCTTAAATGTATTTGAACACTAAAACATATCACATTACTATTAAAATTTTAATTTAATTTAAACAGAAAATTGATGTTGCCCTGCAAAACAAAATTCCTCGTTATATACACATACATACATACATCTTCAAGGTCCACCTTTCCTAATTGGGTTGTAGGGGCAACAGCTGCAAGAAAAACTTCCAATGGTCACGATCCTCTGCCACCAAGCTCAGGTATTCTGGTGGGATTCCCAAACGTGTCCACCCAAGGTTTTGGATATAATCTATCCAGCGAGTCATTGACCTCCCACCCTCTGGCTTGGCAATGAAGGCCTGCTGAGGGAGCCTTTCTTGTGGCATTCTGACCAGGTGCCCGTACCAACGTAACTGTGATCTCTCAACACGGAGAAGCAGCGGTTGAGTATTGAGGGGTTTCGCGAATTGCAGAGCTCCTGACTCTGTCGAGTCTTGTCAGCCCCGCAACCCCTCGAAAGAACCTCATTTCAGCCGCTTGGATTCGTGTCCGCATTCTTTCGGTCATTACCCACCTCTCATGACCATAGGTGAGGATGGGGACATAGACTGTATTGAAGGCAGCTAGCTTTGCCTTCTGGCTTAACTCTCGCTTCAATACTACCGAACGGCCAAGCTCCCGCAATATTGAGCTTGCTAAGCTAATTCGAATATCTAGCTCTACGTCCCATTTTCCATCATTCGTGAATATGGACCCAAGGTATTTAAACTTCTCCACCTGCCTCATTGGGACTCCACTTACATGTAGAGTGCACTGGGATGGTTGTCTTGAGACCACAAATGTTTCAGTTTTGGCCAGACTAATCTTCATTCCAGCGTCTGCACAAACAGCAACAAACCGATCCAGGGTCCGCTGGAGGTCATCTGCGGAAGAGCTAAGCAGAACTAGGTCATCTGCAAAAAGCAGACGTCCAATGCTACATCTTCCAATTCTGACACACTCACTGCCTCGGCTGTGCCTATCAATCCAGTCCATAAATAATATGAAAAGGAGGGGTGACAGAACACACCCTTGGCGGAGGCCAACGGAGACTGTGAAAGGTTCAGACTTTGTGCTGTTTACCCTGACACAAAATTCTAGGCATTCATACAGGGACTTCATGGCAGCTAATAGTTGGCCATCCACTCCATACTCCTGTACTACTTGCCAAAGCTTATCCCGAGGAACCTGGTCATATGCCTTCTCCAAGTCCACAAAATATGTGTAGACATTCTTGGCATATTCCCAAGATTTCTCAAAGACTTGCCTTAAAGTGAAGATTTGGTCAGTTGTGCTTCTACCAGGACGAAAGCCACATTGTTTTTCCTGGAACTTTGACTCAACTATGCCCCTGCACCGTCTTTCCAAGCACCTAGCATACACTTTTCCAGGCAGGCTGAACAGAGAGATGCCACGATAGTTACTGCAATCCTTCTGGTCTCCCTTCTTGAAAACTGGTATTATTATGCCTGTCTGCCATTGCTTTGGTGCTCGCCCAGATATCCAAGCAGCCTGACACACTCGAGTCAGCCAGAGAACACCGTCTCGATTTAAGGCATTTAGCATTTCGGGCCGAATTTCATCATCACCAGCAGCTTTGCCCGATTTTAGCGATTTTATTGCTAAATGGACCGCTTCTGCTGTGAGACTAGTCATTGCCCCGATCTGAGCCTCTTGGATGTCCACAACTGCTGGGCCACCCGGGTTAAGAAGGCTCTCAAAGTATTCCCTCCATCTGTGGAGGATATCCTTCTCGGTTGTTAAAAATGCACCATTAGAGGCCTTGATTGCCCTTGCTGTGCACGATTTCCTCCCTCGAAGGCGGCGGATGGTCTGCCAGAATACTTTGCTTGCATTTGAATAGGATGAGTCTAACCTTTCTCCAAAGGATTCCCAAGCCTTCTGCTTTTGTGTCTTCACTGCCTCAGCAGCAGCTTTTCGTGCCTCAGCATACCGCAAACGCATCTCAGGTGAGCTGACCCTAAGCCATGTAAGGTAGACTCCTTTTTTGCCTGGACAGTTTTTTGGACTTCTTGGTTCCACCAAGGTGTTCTTTTCTCACTGCCCATTGCCACGCCGAGCCGCTTTCTGCCACAGCATGAGAGTGCAGAGGCAGTGACAGCTGTTCTGAACAGCTTCCACTCCTCCTCAACATCTGTAGTATGCTTGGGAATCTCTTTGAACCTGGAGGAAATGTCATCTGCAAAATTCTTCCTCAGAGCCTCATTTTCCAATGCCTCCAATTTCACGCGGTATAGCTGTTTAGGCTACCAGCGTTGATGGTAGCATCTGGTTTCTGAAGCCATAGAGTGCACAGAACAAGGTGGTGGTCAGTTGACATTTCTGTCCCTCTTCTCACACGAGTGTCCAACACTGAGGAAAATAGGTCTGCTGAGACTATAAAGAAGTCAATCAGAGACCTTTGTTCTAGTGTATCCCTGTACTAGGTATACTTATGAACTTCTCGGTGCTGGAGGAAGGTATTCATTATGGACAAGCTGTTAGTACAGCAGAAGTCCAATAATTTCAACCCATTCAGGTTAAAGTCAGGGGCGCCGTTCCTCCCAACCACCCCCTCTACGTCTGGTCATCTGTTCCAACATGTGCATTGAAGTCACCCATTTGCAGGACTGATTTCATGTCTGCCACCCTGTCAAAAGCAGCATCCACTTCCTCTAGGAAAGCAGAGTATTCTGACTCCAGATTAGGAGCATAGGCTTGCACCACAGTCAAATCATGGTTTTTCATCTGAAGCCTTAACACACACACCCGTCCTCCCCAATGGGATCTACTCAGCAACACGGTCGGACAGCTGGGAGCTTGTGAGTATCCCCACACCCGCCTGAGCAGACATTGTCGGGCTCACACCAGAGTAGTAGAGCTTCTACCCCTTATCCAGGTCGACAGTTCGAGAGCCTCTCCTCTTGGTCGAAGAAAGCCTGACTAAGTCTAGCCGGTAGCGCTTGGCTTCCTCGACCAGTTCCAACTCCTTCCCTGTCAGAGAGAAGATGTTCCAGTTGTCTAAAGCCATAGTCTGGTGCCGTTGTCGTTGCCATTTCCGTCCTTTTCCAGAACCATTTCTTTGCGCTGCCCCTAAACACCTCTCCAAACGGGTAGCGGGCCCATTGATGGAGTTTCCTCTTGCAATGTGCTGAGGAGTGGTGTCTAAGGGAGACTGTAACATATTTTTCGAACGGGTCTCTCTGCCTAAAACCCGAACGCGTCCCTTGGTAACCCGCGTGACGGACGATGCGGTATGAACATTTTTTGATGGCCTAACATAAGGTCTCTCAGAGGAAGAAGTAAATATCATAATAAATTAGTTCCGTTGCTTATCAATAGAGGGCTCTGAGTTCTTTCAAATGCAGTAACTATAGTCATACTACAGTAGTAAAAAAAAGCAGTTCGAAATGCAACGGGGATACCTTGACAAAGATTATATATAAAAAAGTGTAATAGTCTTATAAATAATAGTCAAGAAAAAATTGCAACATAACGTAACTGGGATATTTTATATCCTTATTGACGTGTGGCCTGTGATGCATGGTTTTAATGATAGCTCCATCAGATTCGTATCGTATCAAGACGTCACTAAGAGATCCAAATAATGATAAATATATAATGTAATGATAAACAAAAAATATTATGTCAATTATATAATTACTATCTTCGTTCTTGTGTATATTGGGGGTCAAAAAAGTTGTTATTTTATTCAAAGAACACTGTCTCATACAATTGTTGTTCAGAGGATTTAATGTAAAAGTTGAAAGGCTTAATGAAAAGATTTTCAGATTTTTTCTCCACGTTTGTTAAATTTGCTGACTGAATCTAAGGTAAATTCTTGAAACCTAAATCTCTTATACACATCATCTTAACATAAGGTTTAGACAACCACGAATAACCATTCTTAAATGTATTTGAATTTGAACAAATCTAAAACATATCACATTACTATTAAAATTTTAATTTAATTTAAACAGAAAATTGATGTTTCCCTGCAAAACAAAACTCCTCGTTATATACATCACAAAAAAATAATTATTGTGTTTATATTAATCTGGATTTTTTTTGTCTTTTTCTATATCCTCGTTTCCAGTTATTGGTTTATTTATGTTGAAAAAAGCATTGCTGTCTAGATTTAAAAATTTCTTGTTATCCCTGTCGTTTAGTTTGTTTTATAAATATACATATTGCATGCTCTTACAACCTATTGCAAAACCAGGAGGTATAGGCATATCGATTGCAATTTCTGCGCAGTTTTCTGCAACAAGGAAACAACATTATTTCCTGTATGACACTCACATGTTGTTCAGTTGGGTATCGGCACTGCAAGTGGGATTAGCTAATGATTTCACAACGAAAATAATAGTCACGACTCTTAAATATATTTAAATAGGCTGTGAGTATGGGCAAAAGATAATGGGTATCAATTTAATGTCGAGAAATGTAAAGTTATATATTTTGGGATAAATAGATTACAAGCCGTGTATTACATTGATGGCTCTGTACTCCACAAAATAGATCTGAAGCTTCAATAGCTATAAGATTACTTGGCTATTGAAGCACGCATTAATATGTAGGATAAGGAAGTTGTCATTCCACTTTATGAGGCCTTCATGCATCGACATCTGGATTACTGTGTTCAAGTCCGGTCCCTTGGGGATGAGGAAGCAATGAAGAAGACTCAGAGGTAAGCGACTAAGATAGTGAGTGATCTGTGGAATGTTCCCAATGAGGATGGATTGAAAGTGGGTGAGGGGATTGCAGGCGTTGGTTGATAGAAGAAAAAGAGGGGATGAGATAGAAACATTTAACTTACTTAAAAGATGTTGGGGAAATGTTTCAGCACTTGACTAGAAGAACCAAAACAAGGGGTCATCCATGGAGGTTGAATAAAGGTGTGGTCAGTAGGGGGTGTGAAGACTAGATTTTTTGCTTGGAGAGTTGTGAATGAGTGAAATGGGTTGCCAAAGTCAGTCGTGATTGCTTTGTTAATGGGTTCAAGGAGAAGTACGATAGATATTGTGTCGATAGTTTGGGTCTCCTGCGATGAGTCTTCAGACTGCATGGAGATGCCCACATTATAATAATATTTGTGATGTATATGTCATCCAATGAATGAAAAGTGTAGGTAGGTTAAAAATAATCAAAAACAATTCAACATCGAACACCGGCATGCTCCTTTAGAATTGCAGAAATGTTTGCGCCTCCTAGCTCAGTAATCCTGTTTTGCGGTATGAAAAATCTGAGTTTCTGGCAAGGAAACTGTCCCATCCGCGTATGAGACAACAGATACCTCAACTCAGTCGGAATTGAGAATGATCCTTCGGTTGGGAAGATCGGGTTCGAGCCACGTCTGTAACGCGAAAAACATTCATCGGGGATTTTTCGATTGAAGTCGAGTTAATCTGTCTCATGTGGAGGTGGAGATTTTCTGCTCCCCAAAACTCCATTTTTTCGTCCAGCAAAGTATGCAAATCTCTTCATCCGCAATGCAGTGTCGAGTAGAGACAATAATGGACGAAGCCAGGAAGTGAAGATGTTTAAGAAACTATTTTACTTAGTTGTAATTGAAAAGGATGGAGGACTATCTCAAATGTGTCGTCCTTATTGACCAAGTGAACAACGTATTTCTCGTTTTCCTACCAATACTCGCTAGACTCACATTTTGCTGTGAGAATCGCTACGAGACCCCCCCCCCCTCTCATCGTGCTTAGTGGAGTTCTGAAGTGGCTTGATTGGTCTTTATGTAGTCCTTCACATAAAATATTTTAATAAGAAACAGCTAAGAATAATAATAATAAAAAAACAGAGGGTTTTAATACATAGAAAAAATTATTGTTAATGAGATCTTGACAATTATTCTTCACACTGATTGTCAAGATCTCATTAACACACTGATGCAGGCCTGTGAAGACGGACAGAAACTCACGCGCGGATTTTTTTTTTTTTAATTTAAAAATAAGCTCTCATAAAAAAGGATCTACATGTTTCTGAAACATTAAAAAAAGATAATTGTTATTTATTTATTATTTATTATTTTATTATTATTATTATTTTATTTATTTATTTTTGTTTGAAATGTGTTGAATATTTCGGGAAATATTCAACACATTTCAAGGTCTCATAGGATTGATCATTGGTTGCTCTTCATTCCATCAGCAACTCTTGCTGCATACCTAACATAACTAATATTTTAGTCTTGTCATAAACCCTCATTCTTAATTTCGATCACTCAGAAATACTAAGAGAAATAAGTTGATAATATTCTCCATCTATAGATTATTTAATTTCATTTCGAATAACCCCTTTGTCTAGTCACGCTTAGAGCGTGACCAGATATCATATGGAAGTATGATAGCCGCTAAAAACTAAGTTTATTTCATCCCGCATATTGCAAATCGGCCAGAGAATATACACAATTAACAGACGTAGCATGAAATAAATGACGTAGCATGTGGCTAGTGGTTTATATAATTTACTGGTCGGCAGTAGATAGCGTAGTGTGCGTGTAGATGGAGGCTGAAGTAGTGTGGACATTGAGCCGTGTGGTGTAGAGCCTCCTTCAGCAAATGGATTCCATGGAGGTGTCAGGCAATAATAATAATAATAATAATAATAATAATAATAATAATAATAATAATAATAATAAGCGCCATAGAAACTAATATAACTAGCATCAGGATTTCGGTGGTAATCATGTCTTTGTTAAAGACATTTTACTGTTACCGTTGGATAGGCATTTTGAGATAAGAAGGGAAGAACTTTATCGTTAAACAAAGGAGATGCTTATCGAAAAGACACCTACGCATCAGTAGTTTGGCTTTCGAAATGATTCTCAGGGTAGAATTCTTACTGGCTTTACAGTTTTTTTTGCTTCCAGTGAGAAAGCTTTTTTTTTTTTTTTCAAATCTTAGACCAACCCAGTAGCACTCTTTACTTGCACGTGCATGAAACACGGGATGTGCGTTAAACCAGTCATCCAGCACGGAGTACCCACCTTCCGGCCACGGAACTGTTATCTAATGACCCTTTCTCCCACAGACCCACGAGGATAATTTACGAAAGCATTTTTAAGAACGCTGTCTGACGATATTTTCTTATTCTGTATCTTCCTTACTAAAATAGAGAAACTTGCCAGCGCGTTGTACTTTTATCAGCCTATCCCCGGCGATAACAGCAAATTTCCTTCTTAGAATTTCGTGTGTATTTACTTTGTTATTTTAAAGATTCTCCGACATTTCCAAGAAACACTTCTTTGTGTAGGATATTGAGGGTATGAATGAGTTAATTACTGCATATTCCGGAGATAACTTTCAAGAAATAAAAATATATTTAAAGAAAATAAATGGACGTATTCATTTAAAATGGAGATTGGATCATTGAACACTACAAGGCAAATATATTTCGCAGATGTGAAATTGTATACATAATTTTATACCTGTTACTGGTACCTGTTACTGTATCTTTTTTTATAAATCCTAATAGTCAGTAATTCTGTACCTTAGTGTAAATTAATGGCAACCAATCATATATCAGTATCAGTATAGCTATAAAATATTTATACACACATACAGACGTCTGTACATTATATATCAAAATTCTCACAGACCAAACACGCTACTTTGCAGAGCAATCCACCAACATATTATGTATTTTATTATGTACAGATATGTAAAAATGTTTTTTTTTGGGGGGGGGGGGATGGACTGAGTCCTGACGCTCTATCCCTTCATCTGATTGAAGAAAATGTGTGGATGGGGAATTATTGAGCTATAAGCTCTGGTCATGGTTGGGTAACGGCAATAGCCGAGCCTCAGTTAAAACTTCATTGGCTACAGCATTGCCATCCGTTATCCTCAGAGTCACCTGTTCCCAATCCATTGGTCATGTACAAATGTAAAACGTTGCTGATTTGATGGGTGAATATATGCTTTTCATATTCTCCTTTGTCTGAGGGGGGAGTTCTTTGAGTGGAGAGTTATTGAACGTTAAGCTCGGCCTGGAAGGGCAGTGAGATTAGCTGTGTTCAGCTGAACATAGAACTGACTTGGGTCTTTTGTGTTTGTAGAATTATGCTTCGTTGTAGTCTGAAACTTGCTTGATCAGCGGGTTTGGATGACTGTTTGTCTTGGTGAAGAACTTTCTGCTAGATCATAAAGGAGGGATGTGATGTAGGGAGTGTTGACTTCTCTGTGAATCTGGGAGTTTATAATGAACCACGGGGCATCCAGAATCCTTCTCAGGCATTTGTTCTGTATTCTCTGCAGCTTTTGAATATTGTATTCGAGGTGTTGCTCCATGCAGGAGATGCGAAAGTGATGACTGGACGTAGAACTGAGCGATTGCTTTGGATGTCTTCAAGCTTATGTGTTTTATATGATTGGTGAATTGGAGTTTTTTTGTCAAGCATGCACCGAGGTATTTGACTTCACTCTGCCATGGGATCTTGACACCCAGCAGGTGTATGTCTTCCTTGATCTGAAACTTCTTTTTGGTGAACAGGATGGCTGAATTCTTCAGTGGGTTTGCTTGGATCCTCCAGTCCATCAGCCATTTTTCCAATATATGAATACTGTTTTGGAGTTTTTTGATAGCTAGTTTGGTACTGAGAGATCTTGCTAATAAAGCGGTGTCATCCGCATATAATGATGTACAAATGTCCTTATAAGAAGTGGCTTAAAGGGGCGAAGCAAGAATGCTTTTCATCTTCCACGTTATCTGTAGAGGACAGTGTAGGGATAAGGTGTTATCGAACTATTAAAGCTCTGATCATGGCAGGAGGGTAACAGCAATAGCCGAGCCTCAGTTAAAACTTCATTGGCTACAGCATTGTCATCCATTACCCTCCAAGTATTAATCACTGCATCTCACGATCGATTATTTATTCTCCTTCATGTACAAATGTAATCAAACAGAAATCGATTTATTATTAATTTATTTTTAAAATAAAATGGCTTCTTAAGTATATTTTATTTCAAATATTGTAGTCCTGAAAACTACTTTCTTTAAAATTGTATTTAATAATATATTATAGTTTATAAAAAACTGTATCATATTTTTGTTAAAATTAAGTAAATTAAGCCTAGATAATAACGTTCTTAAATCATGGAGGTAAAAATATTTCGAAACTAACAGAAAACGAAGTTAAAAGAACAAAACTCATAAAGCTTTTGGTCACTGACTGCATTTTTCCATCGCCGATTTAAACAATAAAGTCTAGTTTTCTAAATAATAACCAGAAATTTGTTTAACAGATATATTAATGAACTGGGTTCATCCAGTTCATGGCTCAAATTTGAAAAATATGTGCTGTGGATAAAATAACTTCTCTTTGACATACAAAAGTGATAATTTGTGGGCAACTCATCTAGTTCTGCTCATACATTGAGAAAGCTATGAAGAAGATAACTCCTATTTCCAACCCTCTCCATGTAAGTAAATACTGGAAAGCCCATTGGCTTATAAATGTTTGCTTTCGTCATGCCATCAGATCCGATAAATTTTGCCTCGAGTCTTTCATATTCACTGTCCAACGACGTTGTCATTAGGTTGTTCATAGAAACCGCACCAACCGAAAAATATTAATTTTATTAACATAATCTTATTTATTCACACAATCTAATTTCTTTCATTGCTCATGATTTCCATTGGTAAATATTGTGAGTTAAAAGTGATCAATGCTAATCTCCAAAAAGAATTGATTATTAATTCAAATTTGTGCTTCCTTGTTGAATTCCCATTTTTAACTAAATAGACAGCCTGCACGAACGAGGTCAACACTAATGAGGGTCTCCTCAGTTAAACCATTTCTAAGAAGTAAGCGGATGTATGCTGTTTTTAAAACGTGTTTCTCCAAAACAACAAATAATGAGTTGCAGTCACGCTTTTCATATCCAAAAATTAGTTAATAAACTGACAGTAGACCACGAAAAGTTCTGTTCAAGTGTTGATTATTTAAATCTACAGCCACGTTCCGAATTGACTAAGCATGATTTCATTGTCTGATATTCAATGTTCTGCAAATTTTCTTTCTTTTTTTTTTTTTCTCTCTTGATATCTAATCATTATTGTTGAAACATATCACCAATATCTGACAGGTTTGTAAATGGAAAATTAGTCTTAAATGTAAACTTTTTCTCCAATGTATGTTTACTCCACTAACACCGTACTGAATCTGAAATGAGAAAGGATTTGGCCGAATTGCTCTTTTTTCGATCTTTTTTGCTTAACATGCAAAGAGATCCCTCTTTCAAGTGTCAAATGATGCCAAGGTTGACATGTTCTCTGTTCGTATAAAACCCATTGCTTAAACATTTATTATTATTATTTAAACAATTTTTAAAATAGCTTCTAATTTTCCTTTGGATTATGTCATCATTTACTTAATATTCAATCCCTGAGAGAGAGAGAGAGAAAAAAAAACGTCAGTCAAAAGTAATTACGTCGACACACACACACTGTTGCTGTTCGTTTTCCTCAAAAATTAGACGAGATAAAGCGATAAAATGTCGAAAAAAAAATCAGTTCCTTTTAAAAAAAGCGACGCGAAGAAACCCGAAAAACGACTCCAAGAGCTAGGCCTAACGTATTTGCGGTTTAACGCCGCGGCAAGTTGTCTCTTCTACAAGCGTAAATTTATCTCTCTCTCCATCTGCACATAGGTCGTTAAGGCCCTACTTTTAAGTGGCTTAAGTTGCAGCCCCTTTAAATATTTAAGCCGCTTGTCGCTTCGGAGCAGAACAGAAAAATACGAAGCCTCACATCTCCGCTATTTGTCTGCCACTCCACCGGCAACGGTGATGCATCCCTGAAGCGGAGCGAAAGCAGACCGCGTGGTTTGGATAGGCGGTTTTCGATCTTTAACAGTAACCCCCTCCCCTTCCCAACATCGTTAATTTTACTTTTCTCCAGTGTTTTGTCAGCAAATCAACCTTTAAAATCAATACTTTTAATTTTCAATCACGCTTGAAGCTACCTTCAGCTTTTTTTTTTTTACCCACTTTACCTCAAGGAATAGAATGATTACGGTTTTCTTTCCCACTCCATCCTCCTCCCTCCCTTGTATCAACTTATGCATCACCACCACTAACATAAAATGTTAAGTTTTCCTTCGTTGTTAACAAGACAAGTTACTGATGGAGAGCGATTCGTTTTCTGAAGGTTCACTACTTGTTCGACTGTCTTCGGCATGGATGTATTTTTTTGTGTGTGTGTGTGTGTTTTTTGTTGTTGTAATGTATTTAGTATACTTATCGTGCATGGCAAATGATATAAGTACACGCGCCGGAAAGGTTGTTTGTCGGTAAAATCCCGAATTGACAAGTGCATTCATGTGGCAATTTTCTTTCTAAACTCCTCTTATACTGAATACAGTTGGACATGATGATGTTTAGTAACGACGAAGGAACCTTTCCAATTAAGTATTGTCAACTCCAGTCATAATCCTTCACTCCAGAGTCTATATTGCAATGAGTTCTGTTTACCAAGCACCTCCACATGCGAACTTTGATTAGAAAAGATCTACGTTCCAATTCTATAACGAGAAACCTTCATAAATTCTCTTCAACTGAACGCAAGTTAGCATTTGTAACACGGAGGTGAAAGGATTCCTCTCCCTTTTTGGAATCTTGGTTTTTTTTCATTCGTAAAACACGCATACAAGATCGAATAAACAGGAGTAATTAACACATGTAATACAGTAGCTTCACAGTCTTGTTGCATCCGTCATAATTCTAATCAACATTTACTGAAACTCTCCATATTGATTACACACCAAAGCAATAAAGATATGAAGAGACTTCTTGTGTTCAATAGTTGTTTGCCAGCTTTGTCCCAAAGAATAAACCTTATATGAGTCTGGCTATCTCGTTTTCAACTGAACAAAGGCTTTATGAAGTTGCTCGTATTATAAGCAAGTTTCGAACTTAGGTCATACCGTTCAAAGGATACTTAAAAATGTGTATATATAGAATGGATTTTCAATGGACGTGTTATCTTCCATAGTATACATTGAAGCTTTGACAGTATAATTTCAGTTAACCTCGTTATACCTCAAAATTAGCTACTTAAAGCTTTGCATAAAAGCAGAGAACAGTACTTGAATTACTAATTCTGATCCTCACTTATTAGCCCCCTTAGGAAAACGGCCCTCTATCTCTAATAATGATGTAAGAATACGTCCTTGAACATTAACTTTGTTCTGAATATAACTTGACAATGTCTTCAATAGTTTCATTCGCACACTGAAAGGAAAATGTCTTGTTTAGCATATTTTATTGAGATTTCGTTAGAAGTGGATCTATACGAAATAATATATTAAATTGCTCGAGGAAATCTTCTAACGGATATTCAAGCACGACAGGTTGATAGTAAGAAACCCGTTATTAGGAGGCCGCTTAGAACAAACAAGGCGTTTGAAATTCAAGGACTTAAGAAAGAACAAAACGGTTGCGATAGAAAAACTCAACCTTACTCTAAAGGACCCCACGTTATGTTACAGTATGATCATCACCGCGGCTATAGGGAAGTAGCAGTCCCACCACACACACACACACACACACACACAGACAACATTATAGTGCAAGGATCCAAATTCTCTTAGTAGTATTATTCGTCCAATCACTTATCAAGTGTGTTTCCTACTAAAATACTACAATGCAGGTTAATGTCCCGTATTATTGAAACATTGGTAAATCAGTTGAGGCCTTTTACTATTTGTAAGTTAAATTCCATTTCGAAGTACCGCTGTTTCGTCCACGGTTTGTCCACAGTTAAACGCTTTCCGCATGATAAATTTATACCGGAACCTCCCACTCGTATCATGACAGCCACTTCTTCATCACGGTAAACACAATTCAGGAGAGCTGAGTTACCACTGTGAGATACGTGAACGTTATTTAAACCAACTTTTTGAATAATTTATTCGAAATCTGTCCAAAAGTGAGCGATACTTCTAAAGCTTACCCTCTCTCTCTCTCCTTATGATAATTTCTTTTCTTTCACTCTCTCGCTTGGTGGTGTGCTCCAGATGGTAATACCAAAGTTTCTGAATAGTGTTTCGCACAGGTTTGTGATACTTCAGATGCCCTTCATGGATCAACACTATAATCAACTGACTTACAGAAATGAGATTTAAGCAAACGGATATTCAAAGAACATTACCGATGGGATTGCATAATTATTGTTCGAGGTCACAAATTGCTTCAAGTTGCGGTAGCTTCCTTGTCCTTCGGTTGAAAATAATAATAAAAAAAAAAAGCAAAAGAAAAAAGAAATGAATTTTTTCCGAAATGAATTAGACCATTCCGGAATATTAAATGAATATATTATTATTATTATTATTATTATTATTATTATTATTATTATTATTATTATTATTATTATTACAGTGGTTAGTGATTTTATTTATTAAATTCATCGATCAGGTAAGAACTAGTCGAAAATGTGATGTAATCAGTGGCTTTGTTTCAACTATTTGCCATTTTCACATTCATGAAAATAAATTCAACGAGAATTTACTTCTCGAAGGAGAGATTGTGATCCACTTTGTGTAAATATTATGCGAAATACGGCTGCAAAGTCGTAGAAAGGGACCGAGTCCATGTTTGGCAGCCAAACAACACTGTTGATTCAAATAATAGTTTTAGGCTTTAATAAACAGAATGAAACTAAACTATTGAATAATGACAGTCCTAATTAGTTACGCGTTTTATTCCCTTATATACCAAAGTGAGAATTAACACAACAAGCATTTGGAATATACGAATAGTGGTTCAAATGTTCAGTTCCAAAAATATTGTGAGATGTCAGGATCAGAGGACGAAAAGCAAAAGTGTGTTGCATTCTTTTCATCCCCTACAAGCTCCCGAATAATCATGATAAGTAATATTTACTGAAGACGAATTGTTACTAACGCTAATCATCCAAACCAAATTCAAATAAACACAAAAGTAAAGTAGGTTGTTTCTTATTTATTTTAATTATTTATTGGTAAGTTCACAAATCGCACCGATAATGTTTTTTTTTATTAATTCATTTTTTGTATGGATTAAAACTATCATTTTTGGATTACGTTATTTTTTACTAAATGAAATGCGCGATACAAATCGGAATCCTCACAACTTTAAAACTCAAGACCGATTTATTTGCGTACTATCCACAGCCAGTTGCCGTTTGATGACATTGAAAATTAAAAGAAACAGTGAAAATGTAACAGATTCGTTAATTTTCATTTTTTAACCCTTTAATGTTCACTTTTTTTAATTTTTTTTCTCTTTCTTTTTTCAAAAAACGAGAAAAAATGTAAGCATATTCGCTCAAAATGATTTGCAATATTTCTTTGATTACTTCGTTTGCTTTGATTGCTATGGTTCTTCCTTATAACAAAAACTCTGAGCTCCTTATATTACTAGACAGCAAGTGACAATAGGTTTGTTCGATTTTCGTTTGGTGTTAATCTCAAACTAAATGACGAAAACCTGATTTGGTTTACTCGGTAACAGATGACGTTACGAGCATGGCAGAAAACGATCAGCTCAGGATTAAAATGCCAGGATGTCTAGTATTAAGGTTTAGTATCAATACAGTACCATATTGGATGAAGTTAAATAATCACTTATTGTAAATAAAAATATTTACGTTATGTCTAATATCAGAAGTATCTCGACCAGCTTTGCAACGGTAATTTTGTTGTTTATAAAAAAAAATTGTGCACGTTTTGGAAATAAAGAATGAACAGTTTAAAAAAATATCCCAATTGCAGAGCTAAATGCAAGGATTAAAAGGGTAAACATCGAATAAAAATCTTTGCTAGTAACGAATGAATATAATGATTATGAGAAGAATGAGCCGTGTGTCACATTCCATCCGATAATAAAACTCGGGGACCCACTTTTTCTGCTGCAGTGACAAATCGTATCTTACTGCTTACTTGACCTTCTGTCATTAATGAGAAGCACTTCAAATTCATCGGCATAATGTCGAAATAATTGACAGAGGTAGGTGTGGCGTGCCAAGGGGCTATTTGCGAACCAGAAGTTACGAATATTCCTTTAAGGAAAGTTGTTCGAATGGAACGCATAGAACCGAGCAGATGTTTCTTAACGTTCGAATTTATAGCGTACATCCTTAAGCTAAATAATGAGTCTGGAATCACAGACAGTTACATTGAAACCGTACAAATGTAGGGGAAGCACATCAACTAACAGTGCTAAGCTGCATAATTACAATTCACTTGCTTTTGTGCGTTTACCTTACTGGATGAAATCTCATTGGTACAAGTGAATGAAATACGTGCACAGACAGGGTAAATGTTTACGTAGCACATGGATGCTCATTTAGTGAACTAGATAGCGAATGAACTTCTGAATGTGAACGATTCTGTCTCAATTCAACTCTGTTTGGTGGACCAAAATTAGTTTTATGGGGAAGATTTATCGTTGAGAGGGTGCCTTTTCCATGTTGTTTTGACTAAACTGTTGAACTAGATCGAGATTAAGCAGCCCGATGCAAGGATTAGTTTTCATTTAACTTTATCTAAAATTTTTATTAGAAAAATTAATTTTTAGAGATGAGGAAATAAAGCAGAGGTGTCATAAATTTTCAGACAGACAGGAAATAAAACATTCACTCGCTATCTGGAGGGAAGAGGGGGGGATCAAAACAACAGATATTTCATTAATTTACTCGTTTATTAGCTGTTATGATGATTGTATTACACCACTATTATTATTACCCCTGCTTTATTATCTCATTTCAATGTAACCCCGAGCCATCCAGTACAGCCGGCCATATCCTCGTAGTTTGGGACAAAATTTCACCAAGGAAGTGTAGAAAGTGCCCTCATTTATGAACCGTTACAACAATAGCGAAGAAGGTAAACATGGATGTAGTGCCAGAAGTGCGGGTTGTGAACAAACAAAAAATTAGGAAATTACATGAAATTGAGCTCACCAAAATAACATAAAGAAATAAAAATAATATATCAACACATAGAAAATAAATTTTATTACTAAAAAAAGTGTATAACCAAATATTTCGATCTGAAACTGAGATCATCTTCAATGGTAACTGACAGTTAAAACTGACAGAATAGCAACAATGGATTTCAAAACAGATACTAGATTGGTATAGTACGATTAAAATTGGTTATTGATTAAAATAAGAATGAGGCTTTTTTCTCCTCAAATTTTTGGTAAAGAAACACAGTGATTCCAGTTCAAGTTAGACGATGTAGAAACGCTCCGACACTCTTTGAATAAGAGCCCACCTTTAAAACGATATCGATGTTAAATACTAGGTCTTCCACCAGAAGATTTTCTAGATCTTGTTCGCTCCGTGTTGTCACATATATATAGGACTGATGTAATTGCAGCTTTTTCTCAACCGGATGTCCTACATTTGAGAGGGAAAGAGGATACTGTTTATCCTTAGTGGAAGGTAATACGAATGAGCGTTTACTTTGGACAAACAGGACGTTCGGTTGAGAAGAGGATGCAAGAACATTATTACTACATCCTCCATTAAAAAAAAAAAAAGTCTGGTCTAGCGCAGTACGGAGTGGGCATGGACTATTGAATGTTCTGGTCAAAGCTCTCAATGGGTCTTTGATTTGTATGTCCTTTTAAATTTGATCACTTATTCAAAGAGAGTTTCAAAGCGCTAATACATGGCCCTAATAATTTGGACCAGAATGACTATTTACTCACTAAATGGGAAAGTGACTTTTATTAATTGCAAAACAAATATATATATATGTATCAACCTTATATCTACTGTACTATACCACTCCAGCACGTGGATCGAATCTCTTTTAAACCCATTGTTGCTGTTCCACTTTTTTTCCCTTTTTTTTTTTTTTTGGAAATGTTGGTTCATTGATCTTTTTTAAGTATAAAAATTATTAACAAACTTTTTTTCGTGTGCGTGTTCAATTGTTTTTTCAATGTCATAAGTGCGTCTAAAATTGAATATTTTAGTGTTAAACACTGTACTTTACTCATTTGTAATTGCTACACTTAAACTTTTTGTATATCCACGTTATAATTGTTAATTGTAATGTAGTATTTTGAAGATTTAAAATAAAATTGACTCGATTGGAAAGAAATAAAAAAGATATCGTCTTAGAATACCATTTATAGTTATATATCATATTAACTAAAATAAAATAAAAATAATTTATTGATATTGATATTATTATGACATAATTAAAGGGGAATAAACTAATGATTAAAAAAAAAAGGTTATAAAAATCACTTCCAAGTAACAAACACATAACTTTCGGATTTCAAACAAACCAAGTTACCCTCCAGCCAATTCTCTCTTTTTTTTTAAATTTTATTTATCTGTCAGCTGCCTTTTGTTTGAACGCTATCGAACTAATGATTAAATTGTTTGTTATTTCTGAATTATATTATTCAGCAGCTGATTATGCAAGTAATTTTTGTCTAATCTATTCAACGACTGCAACGCCTTGATAACAGATTTCGAGAACCATTAATGCGCTACTCATGTAGTCGTGCGAAAGCGGGCCACGCTTCCAATGCATCTACCGCGAGCTCGATTAAAATAACCGTTTATAGGTAGATTTTAACCCACGTATTGGGCTTAACATCGGCAGTTTTATGGCTTCAAAATTGATCAGCTTAAGTTAATTGCTTGTCAACAGCACCAATTGCTTTCCAGAGAAGGGAGAGGGTCATTATTATAACTTATGAATTTGGTACGATATCTGCCGAAGTGCATTTTAAGCATTACAAAATATACACATGAATAGTAATGTTATTTTCGTAAATTCTCTCTTGTCTAGCAACAATAATTCGAATCGAATGATTTTTGAATACCATTTTGCATTAGCTGTAATGGCTTATTTTTTTTAATGCGTTCTGTTTGAAAAATTTATCAACTACTGTGGCTTAAAATATATACTGATGTGACAGCTTTGGTTCTTAATAACAATCTGTTATTGATTGGATATTTCTCATATCGCACATGAATTTTATATGATTAAAGTAGATTAAACTAGTTAACATACTAAATTTAAATTATATGAGAATGAAAGAAAATTATAATTCCAATAATTTTATTGTATTCATTTTAGAAAATCTAATAATAGAGTTATTTTAGAGATTTATATTTAATTTATTCATTATAATGTACAATAGTGAGTATACACCATTTAGGATTTTCAATAATTATTAACTTATATTCAACAGTTTGGTTGGTACGTATGAGAGCTGCAAATTCAATAACCTAATATTTATTGAATAGAGAACATTTATTTGAGTGTACAATTCTTTGGTTTCAGAATAGTTTCAGAGTAAACGAAAAAAAAGGTGCAAAGAAAAATTCGCTTTTCCAATATTGTCAGTGACATTTTTGAAATGAATGAAAATGTTCAGATAAATAATTACAAACATTTACCACAAATGTTACATTCTTTCGAATATCGGGAACTAAGCTTTCAAAAACTTTATCTTACATTTTACGTTAACATAAAACGGAAAGCCGTGATACAAATGTACTTTAATTTCGGAGCAACATGCACGTAAATGTGGGTTAACAAGATCGCTACCGACTCTGTTTCAGAAAATTCCCGAGGAAGATAGATGAAGTACGGTGTCTCATCACAGACACACACTAGCGATGCAAAGAGGAGAATGTAGTAGATGCAGCTCACGTAGCTTAAACGAAAAAGCGGTTTCGAGAAAGAACACACTGTTGCCGACAGCGGTTCGCTTCTGCCGTCGGCGGCCGTCCTTACTTCCTAAACCACCGATTGGAAATCTATCGTCGCCTGTAAAACAGACTGATTAAAATGACGGAAGGTCGCAGAGATGGAAATAAAGTGCGTTACTGAACGATAGCGGTAGATACCTTATCGTAATCCCGTTTATTTTCTCTGAATTGACAGAAAAACCATTTTGCCAATAATCTTCTTAAGCGCTAGCGGATCTAAACGACTCACCGGAAAGAGGCATTTTTTTTCTTTGTTTCGTTTCGATACATTCTACTTTTATAATAAGCACGTACCAAATCCATGGTTTCGGCACCGTCACCACTTTCCAATGGCATTCCGCATGACAAGTTGATAAGTGTTCAGTGGAGTGGCGAACGTACGGGCTGCTTCCCTCATTAATAAAAACACCATTAACTTAATGTAAGTCAGTGATTCAAGAGATTTTTGACCTTCGTTGTACTTCGAAATTTAAAGGGGGGGGGGAATGTATGTATGCATGACCTCTCGGTTTGAATCGAGACTCTTTCGTCTTTTTAAATCAGATTCCTACCCTTTTTTTTTTTTGGATTCGATTGAGGACCACAGCAGGGGTTTTGCCCGTCTAATATTATTCGCGATTCTATCGTTTTAGCATTGAATCGCTTTACCACTTCTATGTTAAGATTACAAGGAATGCAATCAGTGTTCGGACCTTACCATTAGCGAATGTGTTTTTTGAACGAGGTGCGGAGGACATGTGCTGAACACTTGGAAGGTATTTAGCGATGTCAGATGTGGTGATTTCTCTATTAATCAGCACAAAGAGACGTTAGTTACTTTTGATAGACGATTCTCACAATGATCTCCGTCAATATTCGCGTCTGACTGCCTCTCTCTCTTCGAAATAGGAGGAAAAACAGAATTGCTGCATTCGTTTCTTTACGGAAGATACGGCTGACTTTTTCAGGAATCTTTAACCCTGTGCAAATTTAATGTTCAGGCCTGCCGTGATGTAATTAAGGAGAAAATAAGCTGTTGTTATTTTATGGGTCGTTATGTTCCTTCGATTAAAGGCTGCAGAAGTCCGTTAAAAAATCGGAGGTTCTGCTTTTTAATTCACTTCGACGATACTTAGTTTAAAATCATGAAGTTTTCGGTGCTTTAAGAAGAAAATGACAACAACTTGGCTTGGACGTTGAGTATGCTCAACAGTGATGCCCTAAAATTATTTTATAACGACATCCTTATGAAAGAGGTTTCAGAATTAGAAGTGTTTGAACTTATAAGACACACCTGTCTTTACAAGGACGTACAATCGTCCGCTGCAATGCCTTAAGCGATCTCTCATCGCAAGTCTACTCTGGTTTAATGGGTATATTTTCATACAACAGCGATCAAGAATGTAGCATAGTTCTTTACGTTTATTTTAAAGACGGAAATATATTTAGTGAACTGCTTATTCCACGTTTTGGCCTACAAGCTAATGTTTCGGCCACATCAGTAAATGTGAGAATGCGATTGAATCAACGATGCTACCCGAAGGCTGACCATTTGCTAATGTATGTGATACTCATTCGAGACACTTCTGGCAAAGACTACGAATATGCGAATGAAGACTTACCTAAGTGGAATAGTCTGATCTTGAAAAAGACTAAACTCCTATTAGCTATTATTATTAACCCATTCATCATTCATTATCACCCCTGCAGGTAATTTCAGTTTGCACAGTTCGTTCGTCATTACTTCTTAACGAAAAAAAAAAAAGTACAAAAAAAAAAAAAAAGACAGATAGAAAGAAAGAAAGAACAGTCTCCTACCTTTCCTGCCATGACCTCCTCCGTGACTCCCGCCAGTTTCCGTCGGCCGCAGGGAGTCCAACCCTCCGCCACCGGCGGCGGTTACGGGACCGGGGTTGCGTGAGGACAAGGCTGCCGCCGCTGTGAGATTGGCCGGGTGAGACGGCACCATGCCGAGGATGCCGTCGATAGTATAGGGGATCCCTGTGGTGGCCGTAAGGCCCGTGTGAGGCGGAGGTTGATGAAAGTCATAAGGATGTGCTAATGGGACGCTGTAGGGGGCAATTGGAGCTCCGAAATGCACGTACGGACCGGGTAGAAATCGACCGAGTCTGGCGAGAACGTGGTTGTGAGTATGTCCGTAAGCCGGGTCCAGCAAGCGGGTATCCATGGTCCGACACTACAGCTGTCCTCCACCACCCTCGACACACACACTGTTCTTGGACACTTCAGTGTTCGGTTTTGCACAAGTTTCCCCGCGCGCGCGTGTTATCTCTGTCCCATCTTGACCCGTGTCACCAATTCGTCGTTAGGGCATTCGAGTAACATCGCACCTTTTGCGGAAAAAAAGTCTTTTTTTTTCCCAAAACGCCACGGACACTTTCCCAGTGCTTCGACGCGAGCGAGACCCCTAGAGCCGTGCAACTAGCGGGCCTGTAGTGTAAAGACGGACCACCATGTCACTCCACCTTGTTGGAGCGGGCACCCGGGGGAGGAGCTATAGCTATTCACAGCACCGCTCTAACCACTCACAACACCCGCTACGAGAAGGCGGGCAACGGGAGTTGGTGATCGATGAACGCAGCGCTTTCCCGTGCACCGTCAGACCATCGGACAGCCGACACGAATCGGTTGGTCAAGGAACTGTTTGGTCACAACCTGTTGAATGCCACGTCTTTATTTGCTCACTTGGAAATGTGGCGGAAGAGACAAGACAATGGAGAGCTGCGTGGCATCTATAGGGCGGTTGCCGATGTCGCGTGACTTCTCCGATGGTTTAATATTAGTGCATTTTTTATTAATGCTTGTTTAGCGCTCCTCACAGCTGACTCTGTCTCTTCTTCGGTGTAGGAGAAGCTAGCAGATGGTCGTAGAAAAGCAGCTAAGTCAGACGCATGGTATTCGCTTGTAGAAAAAAAAAAAATTTTTTTTTTCTTCACTACACCCAAAGCAAACACATCCAATAGCAGGAAACGAACACAGTTCTAATGGTCACGTGGATGCCACTTTCAACGATTTCGAATTCACACTATTTTACCGTTTCTTTCAACCTGTCTAACCTGATCCGTACCACTTCAATTACAGGAAATAGTAAGTCAAATATCGGCATGCTCTGTAACCACCTCATAGGTTTCCTGTTACCTGTCTGTCCAATCAGAATGTTGAGGATGATGTCGACAGTTTGTATTTGAAAGATACAACGAATGCACCTGCCACTAATTTGCATAACTCTACCACGGTGTCTGCTACAAGTAAATTCAAATACAAAACAGCGGAGACACATAAGAAGAACCGGTAATGCAAAAGGTGCATCGATCTTTGACTTCCTGTGTGCCGTTTTATAATGAGATTAGTTTTTTTTTTTTTTTTTTTTTTCTTCAGGATGTGAAATTGCTGGCACGTGGAAGTAAGAATTCGTAGAGACAAAAAAGATCTACGATATCAGAAGATTTTATGAATTGTTTAACCAATCAAGAATAAAAATTCAAATAATCGATCCGAAAAACTAAATAAGAACGAATCCATCTAGAATAATTCAAATACACAGAATGTCTTTTATTATCCTTTATTGTGTTTTACATAACTTCTAATTCATTCTAGAGAAATAATCTTGTTATATTAAGTTGGCTTAACTTGCAACTATTGTCATGAAAAACATATTACGTCATACAACAATCCGTTCCCACGAATTTTTGCTTGCTCATATGTGAATGGAAAACATTTTGTACACGAGTTTCCATTTTCAGACTCAATGCGCGCGCTAATGTAATATTTCTCATGTTAACGTTTCCTTTTTTTTTTTTTTTTTGTCATTTAGTTATAATCTGTAAAATTGCGAGCACTGAATTAAATCCGCGTTGTAGCTACAAAAATCCATCATATTTGCACGAGTTCAAATGACTGTACTGTCTATACAGTAGACACTCTAATCAAATATGCCTCTGCAACTTCTGAGACCATCATCAGTTTTTCCACATTGGCGTGTGGACGAACTGATGTGACAATAAAATAAGCGACAAGTATATTTATTCAATCATTCCTTTTAAAAGTACGTTTCAAAATTATTGACTGTAAATTACAAAGTCTGAAAGCAAAGTGTGGTGCGTGCAAGCACATGCGCACAGCTTAAAGGATTCTTAGAGGAGCGTTGATCCACAGATATCTTTACAGATTCTCCGATTTTATAAGTTTCTTTTAGATATTTGTGCAATTTACGTGAGTAGGAGGATACACCATTTGCAGTAGAGGGAATAATACTACTGGTTCAGAAGATTGATACTGTTGGTTCAGAAGATTGCTGGTCTGGTTGGTTGAGTGGATGCGTCTGCACTTTGCAACTTACAAACTATGGTTTCCAATGTAGTAGTAACTGAATTCCTCCTGCCCAGTATGAGTTAACTACTGGCTTATTGGTGGCTTTAAAAATAAAAATAAAACAAATCACTTAAAATAAATTTTAGAAAAAAACGAGAGCATCATTGAAGGTACTGTTTTTCCCCCAAAAAAAGCAACCAACGTAAATCAAGGAACATCAGCACTGGACATCAGAAGACTGGAGAAGTATTGCTTGAAGTGACGAATGTCAGTTTCTAGCAGAAACTGATGCTGTCACAGAACATGAACTCAATGGTGCACTTCTACATGAAGATCGTAGCAGACTACCTGCATTCATTCATGGTGACTATTTCTCCTGCACATGTGATAATCACTTCCACTAGAATAACGCTCAAGTCAGAGGGGACGCATCGACTAGCGATGGTTTCAGGTGAGGCACATGGTAGTAACTTTATCGTAATGTAATGTTCCACCTTATTCACCACACACACACACACACACATGGGCAGTGAGGAAAGTACATCGACATGACTGAGTCCACCCTCTCCCCTTCATCATCCTCAATAACATTATGTGTATTAGAGGCCCAGTTACTTAAGTGAATGAAAGGTATGATGGGATACAATGCTGTATTGTTATCTAGAGTTATATAAATTGTAGCCTAGCAACCGAGTAAAGTATTTCCTGCATGTCGGTAAATAAATGAAAAATTGTTTTAAAAATCACTTCACTCATCAACTTAAATCGGACATACTTCTAAGCTTCGTAAGTGCGTGTAAATTATATTCGACGAAATTGTTTACTATTTAATCATATTTTACCTTAACATACAAATAAGCAATGTGCGCCCTCAAACACGACTTGCTTTTAATATACTAAGAAATCTGATAATATGATTTTTTTTTTTTTTTTTGAATTCTTATTCTATAAAAATATAAGTTAGCAGTGCGCTATTGTAGAGGAAGAAAATTGTGGGCCTGCTCGCAGGCCTCTTCAGATTTAGGAAGATTTTTTTTTTTTTTTTTTGCATGATTACTTCATTCGGTATTGATCGGTTTTGATTTATATTTTGAAAATTACATTTGTAAATGCATTTGCTCGAATGTATGGATAATATTCATTGCAGGTGTGCAAGTAAGAATTCGAAATAATAATACTTGAGTTATATCTAATGAAAAAAAAAATCTAAACCAATCTTATTTCAAACAATCTTATTTGTTTACTAATATTCTTACCAGTAAACTGTTGGACTATTCTGATGAAGGGTAGCATCCAGTGAAGAAAATTTCAGGGCTATAGAGTCAATAGAAATCAGAGAAACCGATATAAAGATACGAATTCGAATAAATGAAGTCGACTGTAGAGAAGAATAGCCATCATGGCGGATTATTAGAAGTATTGTGATACCACGAGTTGCCTTTCCATGTGCACGTGCACACGTAAAGGCAACTCGTGATAAAGTAATATATACCGAGGCTAGTGCTGGGAAAGGAGGTTTCAAGCTCTTACTAAAACCATTGATTTCCGTTTGCTTGGTTTCAAAATATGGATTTTTATTTCAAACTATAGATTGTTATAACTGTTATCATTGTCTTGCCATCAAAAGATATGTCCATTAGGTAGCAACGGCATAAATTCCAGTGTTAAGTAGCGGTTTGACAGCAGGGTACGAAAATCATTTACCATCCAAATACTTTCATAAATATCCATGCGACAGTAGGATTCAAATCGACGCCCCACCTTTTGCGGGTCTGAATAAAGCGCGTGTGAGAACAGTTGTAATAGCTGAAGAGTAATGGAACCTGCAGTTAGGTACGCAGTATACTAGCAAACATTTGAGATCCGGCTTATGTTTCTGACGGAAAACATGAAAGGGCACAACCACCTAAAGACCACCGACTACGAGATTCACACCACTCAAGTGCTTGTGTATGTTCACAATGAAAGAGGAATGGTTTCAAAAGCAGAGCGAGGCGTTGCAACAAATAATTCGTGATGCTATATACAAGGATACAGCAAGATAAGCATCATCCCAATTAGCCGGAATTTTGAAAAGTGAATCCTAAAATGTAATGGAAGTATCGAATACAGGTGTTTTTCTTTTCTCACTGAGGTATTCATTGTACGTAATCTATACTAATGTACACCATGCCGGCTTCTTGGTATATGGTGCAGCATCGATTCCATCAGATATCTAATAACGTCGGTGTGGATCTGCAGCTATTGTTGACTGCTATGCATCATGACCAAAGTAATAGGATGAAGGATTCATGCGATTCTCCTCGTCTTCCAAACAATCCTGAAAATGTTCTATTGCATTAAGATTCAGTGAATCCCGGTCATTACAGATGGGTGATGTCTTTCGTGCATTCGTCGAAGCAGTTTCTAACATCAAGGAGAGTCAGAGACATAGCAAATTGTTGTCCTGGCGTCTAAATTTTATAACACGATCTTGAAGTAGATCTCATTGGAGAGTGCATGCCGTAAACACTGTGTCATTATTCAGTCCCGTGTGTGTGTGTGTGTGTGTGTGTGTGTGTGTGTGGGTGGGTGGGTGGGTGGGTGGGTGGGTGGGTGTGTGTATGTGTGTGTGTGTGCTTTGAAGTAAAAATATCAAGACACGCCAATAATATAAAAATATCCTGTCTTTTTTAAGAATAATATCTAAAGTTCCCCTTAAAATTTATGTAAACACAATTAAGTGTTGCCTTTACCTCATCTTTGTCAGTAATGATGTTAATAACCGGTAGATCGAAAGACATTGGGTTTAATTTGTGGTTCGGATGCGCGGAATATTTGAAGAAATTTTATCTGAAGGTGAGGTTCCTGATCTCAAAACTGATGTCCGAATGAGATTTCACTGCCTTGATGCTCCCCCCCCCCCCACTTTTGCAAAACATTCAAATTGGCCAGAGAACACTTACAGTAGTTACGGATATTGAATCGCCCTATTTAGAAACAATTTGATTTATGAAGCCAATCTTTGACTACTTTCCCTTCATAACTCTCATAACAGATATCAGAGTTCTGAAGAATGTCACAGGAGTGAAACATGGCAACAGAATCATATTAAATATAATAGGAACTTGACATAGTGTGTAATTGATGTGAAAGATTTAGCAAAAGAAGCGTCTGAATCAAAACTAAATAGTAATTTTTTTTTTCTCTTTGTCGCATCTCTAGAAGTATTTTACCGCAACTCGTGGTACCGGCTAGGTAGCCAATCTCAACTTATCGGCATCATCAATAGTTGAATTCGTGATTACTAATGAAGACAGTACAACAGACTATTGATAGCGTCTTCTGTTCCTAATCCCGGATGCTATCATTATTGTGGGAAATGATCTGAATAATATGGTCGAATGATCCGAGTTGAGAGATTTAAATCCAAATTATTTATTGATTTATTAAGGCGTATGGAAAGTTCTTTTAAGGCAGAATACCCGCAGTGGTCTTTCTTCTGATCTACTCTGGCATCTTGACAAATAACAGGCCAGTTTAGAAGAAAGCTGTTGATCGGAAACCAGTCAAGAAATGTAAACTATGTTAGAAATGCATAACATTTGTTACACACCGGAAAATGATGTCCATGATGTTCGCCTGACTATAATAGATCTCTGGATCTAATTACGTAGGGAAAAAAAGTATAGGGTGGAATAAATTATTGCAATAATTTAGTATTTCAAGTATATTCTAAAGAACATTCTTTGAACTAATTTCAGTCATAGGTAAAGTTCTTGTGTGGGTGTGCGCGCGCTCGAGTGCGTGTTCTCGTTCAACTTACCACAGAAAATAAGCATAGGCAGTATCCAGAAGTAACGTGTGAGAAAATGGAGTCCTAGAATTATTCTTACACTTGCTTTTCTCCCGTAGGCAAATCGCAGATTACAAAGTCAAAAATTACTAAAATCCCTACTATCTGATTAATTGAAGATTACTGGCAACTCCTACGCATGCCTCTAAATGGCATGACGCTCTCCAAAGAACTTTTTTTTTTTTTTTTTGAGATTAAAGAAAAGTGGTTTCTGCGTCGATACATCCATAATGAGTAGCACTGGAGCTGCTCATAGTTTAGAACAGAGTTGACAAAGTCCAATCGCTGTAATTATAAAACCGGTTAAATGTATTAAATACGAATATATGATTGATGGATGAGCTTCACCTAGTTTAAAATATTAAAATGTCATTGTTTCTCAGCGAATATCCCTTATTTATCACCTGAACAGTTTCAGTTAGAGCGCCCGACCCTAGTAGATAGCCCCCAGGATAGATGCATGTCGTAGCAAGTGTCATTAATAAACTGCATTTTTTTTTTTTCTATTCGGAAGGCAATTTCCTGTTATATTTCAAGGCGTTTTTCCATCCACATCAATTTAATTTATTAATTAAAAATTGCAATGAGAAGGATGATAAACCTTAATCATGTCACCGAAAACACCTATTTCATTTTTTGCGTGATTAACAGCATGACACAAATTATTTATTAAGCCAATAAATGCATTATGTATAAGCTAACAGATTTCCTAAAGCCATAATAATGGGTTCTCAGTGAAGTATTTTGATTCTCTTTCAGTGCAACTTCAAAATTATTGCAAAATTATGATCTGAATACATTTTTGCAGATAGAACGAACTGTGCGAAAGAAGATCAATTAAGGTGTTAAAAGACAGTGAAAGGTTTTTGGATTTGAGGTGCGCATGTTCACCAGAGATCATTATCATTTTAATTAAAGGTCACCGGTTATGGTAATTTGTGTAATAATGAAAAGTTATTTTGCTTTCATATCTTTACAGCAACTTGCAGACTAGGATGGTCTACACCGTTTACGTCTTTCCTTTGGAATAACTGGCCTAGAAAGGTAACCACTGTTTTGTGCACGGCATTGACTTTTACATTCTTTTCAATAGACTACCATTCAGCGAACCGCCTACCAGATAGGCTACGCTCTGTAATGAATTTGAAGATTGCCTAGTCACTCTCATAGAGCATCCATTGAACTGAAATCACCCTTTTATAAGTTCGAACTAGGGATTCTGTAGAGAAACCAATAGTGCCATAAGCTCTGTGTAGAATGATAAAGGTTCGAATCCGGTCTACGAAGCGATGAACCTTTATAGGGTCTCTCGCTGTAAGGAAGTGGAAGGGTTATTCCTTCGGAAAAAACAGATAAACCAGCCAAAATAATAATTTGCAAACCGAATATGCTGATTTTATAGTTTTAATTGCTTCGGCAGCAATTCCAATGCTGACGTTGTTTAGCTAAACTCAAATGTTTCCGACCAAAGGTCGTCGTCAATATTAACTCATCTATAGACTGTAATTCCAAATACACCTGAACCGTAAGAGAGAGAGAGAGAATGATGTTGATAATGTTGATAATGATGTGGGAGGCTCATAACGAAACGAGTTTCATAAAGTGCTGTACTACGATATTAGGTGACTTCTTCACCAACAGGAGTATACAAATAAAGTAATAATAGAATGTTAATGTTAAATTAATGCTCTACCGACTAGGCCATCCGCGCTGTACTACCCTCACATAAGCAATCATGCATAGATAATTTGTAATGAACTTTATAATGGATTTATTTATTTATATAATGGATATGCAGTTGAAGAGAATGGAACCCTCACCTAAATATATTATTACCCAAGAAACCAATTTATCGAAACGACTTTTTTAACTGAAGTAATCATATATTTTTTTTTGTTTAATTATGATATTTCAGATCACTTAGAGATTACTTTTATTTGTCAATTTCCTTCAGAACAAAACAAAAACTTCAGATTGTTATCGCTGAAGTGTGAGAAGCTTTTGTATAGAATTCTCATCAGCACAAGCATATTTCAAGAGCACATAGTATTTCTAATAAAAGGAAGAACGTAGTTGAAAAAATGGTAGTATCGTTCTTATTTTTAAGAACAATAGTAGATATTTTAAAATTTTAAAGAAGCGAAAAGTTTTGTTAAAGAAATCTTAAAGGTATTTTACCTCGGTAATATACAGGAGGGGAATCACGTGTATGAACAAGTATCCTTGGCAAAGAACCACCAGAGCACCCATCTACAAGTGATTGACGAAAACATTGAAAAAGGCCAACACGTATTTTCGGGACTCAGTCCAAACTTACATTTCAAATCTTGCTCAATCACATATTCGGACAGTCCAAAAGTCGCACAAAAAAAATTTGGCAGACATATAAAAGCTGGTGTGCCATTCGACTAAAATGCACTTTTTATTGTGGTTATACTGATTTTAATAAATTCTAGGATATTTCAGAAAAAAAAGGTAGCAAAGCAATCTTATATGAAGGAATTTCTTCTGGCAGTGATGCATATTCGAGACACATAAAGTTAACCTCGGTGCACATCACTCTTCATACAGTAGACAGAAATATTTATCAATTTGTCGCCACCTTGGCATCAAGGTATCTTTAGTATAATAAAATGAATCTATGTGAAGTGCTCTGGGAAACTAGTGTGTTTCACGTTTGCTGCAGGGTAAGAATCACTTACCAACCAAACACTCCTTTAGTTGCATAGGATGCCTACATGATGCCACCTTATGACTGTATTAAGAAACAAATCATGTAAACACTCTCTTCATCTATTGATCCTTTGTGATATAATCTGCAGCATCCCAGTAGATATTTCAGGATGTTATTATCGTATACTGCATTATTTATGCTTAATTTTTAAGTGAATAAAAACGTTGTCTCCGCAATGCTATCATTCCTGGTTCATCGAGTCCTTGTAAAGTTGTAATATTATGAAACATTGCAAGGGACCGATGCCAGTGTTACTCCGTGATGTTTTAGTGAAGTAAAAGGGTCCTGTAAGTATAACTTTCTCCTCCCAAATGTGTTAAGAAATCTAGACTTCAATGAAACGTGAAGGTAATACGTTAGGATAGGTTTATTCATATCCCGTAACAGAAAATCTCAGAATGATTGTACTTCTAAGAAGAAACAGAAAGTGAGTATCAATGATTTGGTCCGAATATTTAAGTATGCTGATGAAATCTGAAGTATTCAAACTCGACGCATTTTTCAGTACTTTTTTTTTTCTTCCTCAAGTGGCCTTTGAGATGTGTCTCTGACTTCTGAGGTCTCTAGTAACATCGAGAAAAACAATAACAATAATAATTTCGATATACTATTTATAAAAAAAATTACGGACGTCTATCGAAAAGGTTAAGGCAAAATACCGTCCTGTTCTATACATTTTTTATGAAATATTTGAAAATAAAATCTTGAGGTGGACTCAAAATTTGTTTTGGTGTGTTATTGATATTCAAGTTCTGTGCAGTATACTGCTGTTGCATTGTTTCTTAATAAGTGGATGCGTCGCTTATTTTGCAAGCAACTACACCGCCTAATAATAATAATTATTATTATTATTATTTCCAACTATCTCGGCTTACTAGAGGATGCACCATTTGCACGGTGTACTTCAAAACTACTCCTATTACTATTCTATATTATGTTGTCCACAAAGTTTATTATGTTGTCCACAAAGTTTATTACGCTGCGCAGATGTATATGCGTAATAAAGTTTTCTTGAAACATCTTCCCACTTGGCTAGCAAATAATACCTATTCTAGGCACGAACGTCTAGCTAGCAGCGTGGATTTTGCGAACAGTGTTGCCCTCTAGAGGCATTTATAATAACTATCGTTCGAAATCAATTCAAGGAGAATATATCATCAGAAATAAAGGGATGCGTTATGCCATAAAGAGATTTAAAATTGTACGGAATAAGTTTAATTAATAATATATTAAAATCTACGCATATATAAAAATAAACGTAATTTAGGTTTTACAATTTTCACTATCCGTAAAAACATCTTATAAAAAATTATAATTTTTCTCCCCAGAAGATAATACGCAGGTCACAGAGACTTTTATTATGTGACTGTTAGCGTGTAGCTGATCATCCCCTTTCTGATGTGTTTACAACCAAAATGTCGTCCACTTAAGCGATCATAAAAAGGGAAGTGTAATAAACTCTGATTAAAGGTATGTTACCATCTTGCTTCTCAATTAGTCCGGTGCACTCTCATCGATTTAGCACGTCTTGCTATTCACTTAACAGTGCTTTTATAATTAACATTCTCACCTTAAATTAGCCTCGGTATTTAATTAGAAGAACGCTGCAGATTTATTATTTATACATAATGACTTCTTTAATTATCATTATTTTATTTGATTACTAATTGACAGCCATTTTTAACTGATATCAACCAATTTTTCGTTCCAAATCGGATTAAAAATTTGTATTAAAAATAGGATTAAAATGAGTACGAAAATTAAGAACTGTAATTACGTAGAAGGTTATTCTAAAACCTTTAAGAACGCATTTAACTACCCTTGACTGATGTGCCAAATAAAATATATCGTCACTTAACCAATTACCCAATTGGTTAAGTGATTATAATTGGTAACCAAGCGACCAAAAAAAAATTTTTTTGATTGATTGGTTACTTACTGTAAGGAGAGTACAGTAACTTGGGGGGAAGGAAGTAGTCCTCAGTTGATCCGGAATACTTATTCTTTCTTATCTCAGCTTTGTATGTGTAATCCCCCAACCCAAGCTTTCCATTGCTTTTACCTCCCGCAATATCATCATCTGATATTACAGGTGCCATGTACAGCATTCGTAGGTTCCATCCTTTACACCAGCGCTTCCCAAACTGTGAACCGCGGCCCCATTGGAGGCCGTAGGTTTTGTTGAGGGGGAGACCGTGAAATAATGAAAACAAATTGAAAATGTTTTAACGCTAAGTAGCTTTTTTTATCTGAAAAGAAATGTATTTAAGTTTTATTATTTATTATTTCTTTTTTTGTTATTTTTTATATTTTAATGGGGAAAAAATCACACATTGGTGTGGGTTCACAAATTTTGCTTCCTGCGTATTTCGGCGCTTAATGAATATTAGTAAATATTGCTTATTCACGTAAGTTTCATTTCAAAGCAGAAATCTAAAAATTGCAGTTTCAAATATTTCACCTGATATTGGTGTAGCAGTATTGAAACACATATCACATTCAATTGTTATTAAACTTCTTTTATGTTTTTAATTCTTTCTTTATAACTAATCGTTTTACATTTCATGCGCTTGTACTGCAAATGTACAATAACAATATCTATATAAAAATATGAGATAATATGTGGCATGTCGAATGTGTATGTAAGATGCTAAAAATGTAATATTTGCATTTGATTTTTGCAATATTCGCTGCGTATGTTTTGTATTGAATATAAATACAATAAATATTATAATAATATATGTCTATATTATTTTTTTCGAGGGGGGAGGACCGTGAAATATTTTACTTTTTCAAAAGGGGGTGGGGACTCTGACATCCAGAAGTTTGGGAAGCACTGCTTTATACCAATTCCCAACTAACATGCTGAAGTGAAGTCATTTGTTTCAACCACATTCTCAGGCTGGTTGTCTGTTTTGTAGGGATAAAAGCTGAGATTCTGAGAAGAAAAACCTTATCCGACTTGCTAATTCAATTTCGGTGTAATCGAAGTCATTTTATCCCGAAGAAATGTTCTTCATCTCGTGGGTCATTCATTCGACTGTAAATCTACTGATCCTACTACAAACCCACTGAAAGTGGGTGGTGAAACACTGCAGTTAAGAAATGGAAACTATCTTACAGTCTCCCAAAAAAGTCCAAGACTGTATTCTTATGACATTTAAGAAAGCAAAACCTTTTGATGCCAAGCTATTAATTAGTAATTTGATTTATTAATAGCTCTTGAGAATTGGTAAATAGAAGAAGTAATTTGTTTGGTCATAATTCCGTAGACCGCTTTTAATTGGTTATAATTCGACAGGCATGCTTTTGTTTTATTGATTCTCTTGCAGAAGCAATTTACATTGAAAGACGTAATGTTTCAGTCACGTGATGTCGGACTTCTTGTTTGAAAACTTCAAAGGCTGTGACCATTAAACAGCAAAATTAATGATAAAGAACGCTTCTTCACAAATGAATTTATTCCGCGTCGTAATTTGAGATTGATTGAATGCAAAGAGAACTAAGGAAAATAGAGATAATTTTGAATTATTATACAACACCTCCAGGCAGCCCAAAGACCCATCGAGGGAAGGCACCTCTGTCTTCCCCCCACTCCACCCACCGCAACTACCGTCATCATCTACACCAACGTCATCTACCGCCGACCACCACTAGTATTTTCACATACCATCACAAACACCCATGCCAACGTCGGGATTCGAACCCGCAGCCTTTCAGCTGGAGAACGGATACGCTAACCACTCGGCCAACTAGGCCAATGCATTACTCAAGATAATACATCTAACAGTGGATTCCCCCCCCCTTTTTTTTTTGAAAGCGTTAGATTTTTATCTGAGTGAGATCAAGTTTGGTTTCGAGAGCAGAGTTCCCGGATGACTTAACCCTAAGTTCATCTACCCAATTTTTATGGGGGGGGGGGAGAATCGTCATCAAGAAAGAAAAGACAGGAAATTGAGAATCCGTTAGTAAACTTCTCGACACATTTTCTGCTTAATGAGAAAGAACGTGTCGTTATTTCTACATCCTACTCGATATTCCCACACGTATGGGATTGTCATAGCTGACAATCCCGTAGCTGAGTGTAGCCAGCTGCAAGCTGACTACATTCACAGCTCCGATAAAAGAAAATGTGCCTCGTGACAAAAGTTATCATCGCCGCATAAACACGATAATTTATCGTCGTAAACTATTAGGCAGTGTTGTTATCTCTGAGAGGAATTATCGAGTCCTTACAGAAGCAAATAATGCTGCCATCGTCTTGTACAGTGAGTTCGTGAATTTAATGAGTTTCGTAGAACTCTGTCGTTAGGCTAATTTATATGGGAAGTACAAACAGAAATAAATCAATAGAATTATGTCGACGAAGGCGGTAGTTGGAAGCCAAGTGCAGTGTGCTCGATGCTTTGCTCTTTTTTTTTTTAAATTTTTTTTTTAATAGAATTTCTTCAATACACAAAAACAGTATTAATTGACTCTTTGGCAACATCAAGTGGATGTCATTATCTGTTTATTTAAGTTAGCCAACATTCAGTATTCTTTTCACGTAAATGATGGTTCTTGCATATAAATTGGCATTACACGCAATTCTTTTTGTTTATCGTAGGAGAAATCTATCACATGATACCATGGTTTCTAATTTTCCCTGTCGGTTCGAACGTAAAAGAATAACAGATATCAGTTTAAGAATTTTCCGAGTAATCACAGCGAAGAAAATCTTCGCAACTTTTATGCGAAAAAAAAAAAGAAAATGAAACAGATGGAGTTCTGAAGGTGTATAAAATTGTTTTCCGCGGGTCTCTGAGAACAAGTGGGGGAGTTTCTGTTTTCAACGAACAGGATGTGGATATCTTTAAGTAATAGATGATTGTCATCATCCGGTGTGAGATAATTAGCCTGCTTACGGAAAGCCTGAAGTTGTTGGAGAGAGTTCTATGTTTGTTGTTTAGAGAAGAGTTCTGGGATTATTATTTCTTAGCTGTAAACCTAACATATATTCAGTACTCTCACACTGCTAAAGATACGACTGTGGCATTTCTAGATGGGATATAATTAAAAAAGCAGGCATTCCTGGCTTTCGGCCATCATATACTAAGACTAAGGTAACTGTCGCCAGTAAGAACAACTAAGTTCTTGCTGACCACAGGGTTGCTAAAGAATAGAAGGCCGCTTTACAATATGGAACGCAGCTTAAAATATAGACTGATCTGAAAAAAATTAGTACACAAGAAGAACTCCTTAATTAAAACACGTTTTGTGTCTAAGTGTTCTTGTGTACTTTAATACTCGAAATAACCACTCTAAGAAATTAATTTTTAACATACCTCCTTTCTTTCACTTTTCTTTGACTATTCTTTACCATATTGCACTATTTCTTTAGCCAAACTCAAAGGGTTCACTTCTAATCACAAAAATATGATAAGGATAAGTTGTTCAATGATGATGTAGTCTGTGTAGTAAGTAGGGTACCTTTGAGAATGCATTTTTAATATGTTATATTATTTTAACAAGCAAATTTCTTTCACTTTTTGAATTCTTGATGTAGAATTATTTTTCAATATTTTTTAAAGATTAGTTAGAAATATTGCTACGCCTAACCATGCCATTTAAAGTACAATGACTATAAAATATATGAAAATAAATGTACAGGAAAGAATTCTTGTTAATCACATGAATTTCCAGATTATCAAAGAGAAGATAAAAGAATTAAAGAAGTCATGTTGGACTATTTTTACTGCAGATGTGATCTTCAAACATTCAGACATAAAATCAAAAGCCGATCAACACTTCCTATTTCTTAAATTCATTAGACTTTTTTTTTTTTTGTCTGTTGAAACTTATAGCTGAATCCTAGCTGATAGTGATAAAATTATTTAAGTTTACAAACCATATAATTTTTTCCCATACTCCATCTGTCATCTTGTGACTCATCCTTATCGAAATAACTGATGGGACACACAAGAGCCATCTCATCAGTTGACAACACTGTCATTTCCAAACTCAATACCTACTTCGAACGTCTACACCAATGAGAAAATCAATGGGAAAGTCATCCTCGTAACAGAATTTGTATTGCGGAATAGAATGACTGCTTTGGTGATTACAGAGATGCACGAGGCTTCCCAATGATCTGTTGCATTAAATTAACATATCTATTTTTCTACAGTGTACAAGTCAGGCGCCGTAGCTCCAGGTACCTGACAAAAGTAGGGCCATTTGAATAGCAATTTAAAATATAATGATATCCTTCTCATAGAAATAGTAAGCAATTTCTGAATAGAATCTGAATTCGTAAAGAACTGGGTATCTATTTCAAACTTTAAATCATAAAGAATACTATTGAAATGAATAACAGGGAAGACCAATAAAGAACATCAACATAAATACGAAAATATGAATTATTAAAATCTAATTATGTTATCAATGGAAAGAGGATCACAGAGAAACATCCATTGGAGCTACAGCCAGCATTATTGCGCCACAGGTCGTGTTCACTGCACCTTGGTACATTAGTTCGGTTTCAGTCGAAAACAAGAGAAACCAGTGATATTCTTAGTCGTCAAAAGATCAGTACCATTCCATTCTTGTCGGCTGGATATCAGAACGAATAAAGAGCATGCAAATCAGTATTGATCTATGATTTTATTGATTATGCTGGTCAGGGACACATTCAATAAATATATTGATTTATTTCTCATATTGTGATTACTGCTTGCGTTGAATGGTGATGATAACAATTCTATTTTTCATCACCATCGAAAGTGATGATATATTCCTTTTACTGTCAACTCGATTCATGGTACAACGAGTTTTATTCTTGATGCAAACCACCAGATTTGGCTATTTTTGCAAGGACCTCCGAAAACACTAACGAGGATATTATATTCGCAACCCAGTGATGCTTTGTGAGCGGTGTAATAAATGCTACAAAGGAAATAAAAGCAAAGAATATATTATTGACGAAATCAGTCATCTAATTCCAAATAAAGAAAAAAAAATACAATTATTATTGCTACGGTGACTCAATGACATTCAAATGAAGACCAAATTATACTGAATGTAAAACTATAAATGAAAATGATAAAAAAGGACATTGTGGAAACCTGCTGATGATGAAATTATTTTTGATTTATTTTCATGCTTATAATAAAATAAAAGCGATTTAGTTGTGCACTCATTATTTCTTCACTGATAATTGCAAACGAAACAAACATTTATTCAAAAGAACATTTATATGAACGTTGCTAGGATACCATGTATGAAGTCAGATACAATGCGCAGACTCAGTAATGTTTCTCTGAGATTTGCCAAGTTTAATTGTCACTTTTTCAAATTCTAGAGGATTACAAGCTCTTAGCGCTTTTTTTTTTCCCCAGCGAAATTTATTAAAAACTGCTATCGAAGTTTCTTTTATTATTACATCGACTGGCTTCTTTCTCAGTTTGCAGTGATATTTCCATATTGAAAAATTGATCATTTAACGGATATCAACACCGATATATTTTAAACATATTAATTGTTCATTCTTTTTAATACTGATTTCGAAATAAGCACTTGACCACTATACTGTTCACCTTATTTAGTGAAATACCACAATTTCTCGATGTATTATATATATATATATATATCACAAAAACAACGTTGATTAAAAATTCTAAGCATGTCCTGAAAATACTTGCAAAGTATAGAAGAATACTTTTATTACTAAAAATATATAATTTATTTCATCGCTGCAATTTGTTTCGTTTCAATTCAATTTCGTTTCAATCATTCAATTTATTATCAGAGATCATCCTTAAATGAACTAGTCACAAGTGATCCCTTTTTTTTAAAAAAAATACTTGAATAGTTTATTATTATTTTTTAAACAGGTTTCGATGTAATTGCATGACTTTAATAATTCTAGATAATAATACCGCAACTTTCATTCGCAACTTTGATTTCATTTGCCTTTTTATTTCTTGTAACAAAATTACGTATTTTGTGAGGTGTTCGTAAAATTACTTTTGCAAATTGATCAATCGAAGTTGTTCATTACTTTGTTAGTTCATTGGAAAATTGAACAAAGAATATTTTGAAATTAAAACAAACAGTAGTGGGGTTCATTAATATTAAGCACAAAAATAGAAAAAGAAACACATTTGAAGGAGAAAAATAATTTGTAAAATGCAGTAAATTACTAATGATTCACATGTTGTAATAATTTATTCATTCATGTAGCTAATTTCTTCGACCTCTTTGAGGTTGGTAATTTAGTCGTATATTTTCATTTCATGTTATTTATTTATTTTATTTTGTTTTGTTTAGATTAAATCATGGATTTTGAAAGAATTTTGAAATAGAAGAGACGATTTGGACTTGAAAAATTGGGCGAAACTTTCTCTACACATTAATAGTTTAAAGGAAGTGGAGTTTTCAAAAATTCAAAATATATAACTCATTAGTCAATAAATAATTCTTGTTCTTAATTATTTACTAAATAATTCGTTTTTCAAAATAATTAACAAACAAACAACATAATCAATGAGGATGATAAAGCTAAGAAGTTTCGTATGGTGTCGCTACACAAAGAAGGCCAAACTCAACAGTTTATAGCTAAGGAATTGAAATGTTCTGAAGCAAGCGTGAGTAGAGTATTGAAACAGTATTCTAATAACCGGAGTTTTCAAAATAATCGTTGCATTAGCGATCGAAAGGTAATAACTACATCAAAAGATGAGAGGAGATTGAAGAATATTGTGAAGAAAACCCGCTTTCGAAGTGTAAGGTATTTTCACAGGAGATGGAAAGAACTAGGCGTGAATGTGTCTAAATCTAGGACGTTGAGAACTCTTCACAAAGTAGGTTTTAAATCACGTGTGCCTAAGACGAAGCCGCTTTTGACTTCCAAGCAAAAGGCAGCTAGACGATGACGGTATAAGCAAAGCCAGTTGTAGAGTCAAGAGGACTGGAAGAAGGTACTTTTTAGCGATGAGAGTATGTTTTGTGTGTCCCATGGTCATCAAGGGATACATGTTTGGCGTCTTAAGCAAGAGGCATTTGATAAAGAAAGCATGAACCATTCGGTGAAATTTGCAATCTCTATCATGGTATGGGCTTGTATGACTGCAAAGGGTCCACGTAGGCTGTGTATTGTGTACGAAAGAGAAATTCCAAAGTGTACCAAGAAATTCTTGAGCACTTTATGTTACCGGCATCGGAAGATTTGTGTGATGGTAATTCCCTTTTTCAGCAAGATTCAGCTTCTTGTCACAAATCTAGCTTTCTTTGAGCCAGATGGCTCAAAGAAAGGCAAATCAATGTAATTCATTGGCCGGCAAACTCACCAGATTAAAACCTCATTGAGAATTTGTGAGAATTATGAAGAACCTCTTCAAGAAGTTGTCCTAAGAGATAAAAATTAACTCGTTTCTAATCTGCAGACCATACGGTAAAAAAAGACTGTGAACCGCTAGTAAATAATATGCCCAACTGCTTACGAACGGTCATGAAAGTTAAGAGGGATGCAAAAAATTACTAACTATCATCTTGGTTTCCCTTTGACTGTAATTTTTGTGCATTTATTTTCACATTATTCTAATATTTTGAACCACATCAAAAGTTATTCTAATTTTGTGAATGTTTTCAAATAACAGTTTTTTCTTTATCATTTATATTACACGTTTATATATTTACATGGTTATATAATCTACAAAGGACGTACATTTAGATGATGCTAATTCATATTTGGTAATAATTATTTTCTATGCAATAAATTAGAATTGCAAATCATTCAATACATTTTTTTGATTATTCTAATTTTTTGATTCAGAAGTGCACTCGACGTTCCCTTCCGGTATTCCTGCCTGTTCCCAGTTCCACACTCCTAATCGAATCAAGTACTTCATTCTTAATGTACAGCAGCTTCAGGGTTACTCATTTCCCCACCACTTTCTATGTTGTTCAGGACGCGTAGATATTTAGGAAACTGTCTACAATTTTATTACGAATTATAACGATAATATTCTAATAACTAAGGCGTATTTGACCATTTAGAGACATTCCCTTTAGAGAATGTCAAATACGAGTATATACGATCTAAAGATCACCACTACTGCTAACTTCTATGCTGATACATACTGGTTAGAAGAAATCTTTCTCAAATAAGCACGAATATACCATTACTTGAAGACGCAGAGCAGAAACAGATCGTGTGTGTAGAGCAGGGGTTCTCAACCTGATTGTGGACGCGGGCGCATTCGAGATTGGGAAGAGAGTGGCGCACACCAATTTTTTTCTGTGAAATTTATACTTGCTTATCATAGCAAATAATGACAATAAACAAATTAATTAATTATGAAAGTAGGATAAATACACATGTAATTTATTCAATACAATAGTATAAATACAATAGTATTCTTCCTAATCGCTGTTGAATTTATAGGCTCGTTGTTTTTTATTTAGATTTAATTTTGGGGCAAAATGTTTGAACACGAGAAAACAATGCATGGTCAAAGCGCGCTGACAGCACTGATGAAGTGGTGAACACGTCCCTCAAACACACGGTTGCCGGTAGACTAAATACATAAAACATACGCACAAAGATAAATTACAAAATGTTCTTAATATAACATAAATGTTAACATTTTTTTACGATTTTAATAAATATTATTACTAGGAGAGGACTTATATTTTCCGCTTATAATTTTATTTTTTTCCTTATTTAATAATTGACAGTGGGTGCATGCAAATAGCTCCGCGGGCGCAAGTGCGCCTGCAAGCATAGTGTTGAGAACCGCTGGTGAAGAGGATGTATCTTGTCAACTGAAGAGTCATCGGCCTGAAGTTTGGGCATAATTAAGGAGTTTTAGGAAGATTTTAATATACCATTACAAATGTGGAAATAATCTTCAAAGGTAAAGTAAATTGAAGATTTGCTAGAGTAATTAATTGCTGTCTATGATGACATTTATGCTATTATAGCATCCTACACGCAGTATTGTTTAGTAGCAAGCGTAGACATTCTCAGACCCCTTTTTTATTGTAAAATATGGTTAACAAATTTCAATTTCCATATGATTATTGCTTTCTTTTTGTAATTTTTTACTTCGATACTATATCACTGAAAAGTTTAGAATTTCCAAAATCTTCTAAAACACATAATCACCTATCAACTGCTTGGCTTTTCTTGTCCGCAGCATTTTAGTGTGAAGCAAATTAAAGAGAGACATTGGACCGCTACATTTATAGATGCACATTACTTGAGTTCTGTTTAGAGAGAGATCAGATCTTCAACATTGCTTAAGATCTCATCCCGTTACTTTCAATTAAAAGCCCTGTCGTCTTCTTACTTTTCTTTTATAAATTCATAAGGTAGACATTTATATATTCATACACATCTCTGTGGCCGAAACTGAGAGGGGAGGCTGATGCGGTAATATTAAATGGCCACCTGTAAAAATACTTGCGTACGTGATGGTTCATGTTAATCGTTAGAGTCTGATAATTTTTGAACTCTTTCTCTTTCTCCAATAGCTGACGTGCGTCGTGTTACCCTTCACAGCGGACATAAATTCTAAATGTCCATAGTTTGATGTAAACATCTTCTGTCGCCTGCCCCATTTGCACGCTAACCAGAGTGGCACCTTCATGCTGCTTCTGTTTATAGCGTTGATGGTGTTGTTAATGCACCATGAGAGGAAAAATAAAATGGTGAGTCAGGGTATCTAAGTGAATGAATATATTCATTATATCGTTTCATTACAAGCGGCTTGGAACAACTTGATACAAGTTCAATATTTAAGTTGTTCTCTTTCGTTTTCCTTGTCAACACGAATGGTGAATATCCTTCGGCAAACAGAATCTCCCCACCCCTCTTTCTTTAAACAATTGGCTTTTTCATCGGCGGATTCATGTGCCATTGCGTCCCTGGCGCGAAAAAACCCGTGATCGTCGCCGGATGTATGTGGAGTGGGGGGAAAAAGAGGGGGAAAGATAGAAGGGGCGGCGGAAGGAAGACCGATGTATATTTCTCGTCAACGAGACAATTTGGACGGCCCCCATACTCTATGTGGCATACAAATGATCAGAAGGCGGAACGTATACGGTGCTAGAAGTGGGTGTGATAGGTCTGTCGCACGAGCCAACCGTACCATAACAAGTAATATCCGATCTGTACAACGGTGGGAGGTTACGGTACATTCACAGCAACATCAGCCACCACTAAGGGAAATGGGTGACAGAACCATTTGTAAACTAACTTGTTGCCATCTATAGGTTGCGCTGAAGGGAGGGGTGGTGCCTCGTAACAAAACGGAAAGAGTATGGGGGAGGGAGAAAACTATCCCACTCGTCTCCCCGGTTGTCTATTGTGACATGTGCATTAAAAAAAAATCCGGTATAGAAAATGAAATTAGCATTAAAATAGCAAAAGATGTATGTAGATTGCGAACCTCGAATTAAATTGAAGTTTCAAACTGCACGATGGGACAATTAAGGTAGCTTCCCATTCTGTAGACAGACATTTGCATTCGGCCAAGAAATAAATGCAACTGAAGGTAATGGCAGGAAAATCAACGAATAATAATAATAATAATAAAAAGAATGACAGAGTGATGCACTGGTCTATCCTATACAACTATAAATCATAATCACTGTTTGTGTCCGCTGATATAAGAGAAAAAAATACAAAAGGCAGAAGAGCTGAGCGAAATATGCACGATCCAGTGGGGTAAGGAATGAGTGAGGAGGGGGGGGGGTAGAAAGAAACTAATGACGACCGCAATAATGGATTGGCTCTTCGGATTATTGCAGTTCGGTATACTTAATTTCTTTTTCCTTTCTAAATCAGCACTGTGGAAATCCTGCAGGGAATTTTCACAAAATAATAGCAATCTGGTCGAAATGCACTTAGCATTAAGGGGAAGGCTGAGAAAGACAGAAAGAGAAACGTAAAGGGGGAGGAAGCCTTCGACTTTCAACAGTAAACAAAGTTTCTTTTCAAAAGGATGTCATCGAATGAATGCCTAATGGAAATGTATTGTGGTCAGGAAGTAAACACATTCCATAATAGCAAAACTATACGAAACTCTCTCTCTCTCTCTGCTGAATATTTCATGGCTTTTTCTCTATCGATAAGTGCAATGAAAATGACGCATGTTGAAAATTGAGTTCCAAAAGCAAAGGCTTTAGGCAAAGAAATTTTTTTTTTTTTTTTACTTCTGCTTGTGGCTCGCAAAATCGGAAGTTTAATATTCAGAGTGATATGCAATATTTCCTTCAATACATCGTTTCGCTTTAAACATAAACAGCCATTAACTTCACTAGATGAGTGTGATGCTCTGATGGAGATAGTGAGTGAAAGACAGTGAAAATAAATGGTAGTTTCCATAACATTTTTCAATGGATATTGTGAAATATAATTTCAATAAGTCAATTTTGGAGTTAAATTTAGGATTTCGGTTTTAAATTCGACAAATTTTAGCATATCATTATTACTATTATTTCAGTCCATCTGTGGTAGTGGCTTGAAATTCCAATTTACATCTGTACGGTACACGTAGGTATTATTATCAGATGTGTTCAAGGTCAGTTTTGTACGAAATATAAAACCCTGTTATATCAGAGGACAAAATTCTTTAGTCTAAACAAGAAATGAACTGATGCAATTAATATATTCGATGGCATCGCTGGGATTTTATTGCAAATAGCTTTATTGCCCAATGACTTCAGAGCCAGAATAACATTACGTGACAGTATTATGAGTATTATTTCAATATTTGCAATAAATAGTAGACTGTTGAAACACAACAAAGACAGTCACTGAAGTTAAGTTTTGGTTAATCCTTGGCTTCTATTAATGAGCTCTCTTCAAAATGTATTTCTTTATTCAAAAAAATAATATACTGCTCATGAAGGAGATCAAGTGATGTCGCACATATTCGCTCATCGAACAAGTTTGGCTCCTGAATGTGTTGCGGAATGGGTTGCAACTCTTCTGATTTCCTTCAGATTAAGGAGATGTACTTGATTACTTTGCCATTCCTCTGAAGTATTCTGAAGAAGAGACGCTTCGTTTAGACAGAAGAAAAAAAATGACCCGGATTCGAAATCCATTTAGGATGCAAGGAATTTTATTAGGATTTTTCAACCAAAGGTGAATTACTGTACTTGATTTCATGTCGATGTGAGAGAATTTTCTCCTTCAAATTCTGGTTTTCTGTCCTGAAAAAAGATACAAGTTGACTGGGCACATCCACTCGCACAAACACGCACTCACCGTTCAGGCAATACGCATTAACTGTCCCTATCATAATTTCAATTATTTTTGTGAAAAGTCAACATGTTCGGCTGCATAAATGTATTGTGTTTGTGCACATGAAATATGGACTAGATGTTTTTCTTAAATTATGCTACTAAAATTTTTGAAATATACTACTCGAAATGGTCCTTGATTTAAATGAAGATTATATGCAGTGATAAAAAAAAAAGCTAGTTTCCTGATCAAGATTACCTGTCATAATTATATATATATGAAAAAAACGTATTACATCTGTCATTTGAAAAGTGCATTTGGTTTCTCTATTTTGAGGAAGTATACAAATATTTATGAGATGACAATGTCTAAATATTGATATAAGAAAAAAAAAAAGAATAATGACCTTGAAAGAAGGAAAATTTTATCAATGTTTAACTAGTAAACATTTGAAAAGCATTTCAACATTGTCAGTTTAATTAATAAAACTAGATTATGAATATGAAACAAAAGGAAAGACAAATTAGATAGGTGAAGAATAACATAAAATAAATAAAACACAAACATATAAAAAATCTAAAACTTCTATAAAATAATAATGCATGTTTATAAATCTTTATTATAATGCATTTATTCCCAAGTTAAAGAGTCCTATACTGCTATTTTTTTTATTTTTCTTAATAAGACACCTTTTATTCGGTTTAAAGATTGTTAATACTTCAAAAAGCATGGTTATTATGATTATAATGATGTAATGTGTGGTATTTATCGATAATGATATTCTTCCATTACAATTCAAAGTTCGTCAAGAGAACTTCGTTATAAACCATGTTTTCAAAGAACATCTATAGATCAGGAAATAAGGAATTTAAATCCCAGATAATGAAAATGAATACAATGATCCGAAGTATCATCTATTCAGCTAACACTGCGTCTGGTGCTCGCACTAGCTTCATCACTGGATATAATTATCGTAATGGTGTTATAACGATCGAGGAAAAATATATCACGTATCGCATTAGCCCCTAAAGGAACTAATAAAGATTATTGCTTGTCGGACATACGAAATCGTGTTATTGACGACAAACTCCATTACAATATTTGTAATTAATGATTGTCACCAAATCGATGGCTGCGCAGACAATTATTCTCTTAATGACAAAAGTTGAATGACAAAAAACGTACAAAGTATGTCATTTAGAAGTTTAACAAATTAATCTCCGCCACTGCTACCGAGTAGAGTGGTAGCATGCATGTGTTCAACGGCGTGGAGAAAACTTGTGATATATTTTTATCGAATACAAAGGTGAACATATTAAATTAAGGACTTCCATTAACATATTAAATTAGCATATTAAATTACAGAGTTCCATTAACTTCGTTCAATTTAAATGGGCCTCTTGGAACTGGTGAGTTTTAAAGAAGTGGAGGAGGGGTGGGAAGAGGGAATGGTAGCCTTTTCAGTGTTCGTCTAGTTGTGGAAAGCTACCTGTTGGGATAAATATGTAATCAATAAGAAACAACAGAAGGATGACCAATAGTAAGGCAAACAGACTTGAAAAACACGAATGATTTTATTCAGCCGTGCATGTCGCACTTAAGCAGTATAAGATAATCACATTCAGGTAGCTACTTGTCGATTTTTAAAAAGGCATCAGCCACATTTCCCATGTATAATATAATACACAAAATTAGTTTGTAGCATGGTATTAGTTCCTTTTGACGATCCGACATTTTGGTGTGATAAAGAGATGATATTTAATCTAAGAAACTAGGAATAATAGAAAGAAATGTGTTTTAATTATTTTTTTCCCTCGCAGTGGAATTCTTCTTCTTCTCTTCGGTCTAAGACGGGTTGAGTGTTCTCTTGAGCAGGATCTTCCAGTCTTCTCTATTCCTTGCAGTTCGAAAAAGTTCTTTATATGTTCTGCATCCCGAGATGCTCTTTATTAATTTCAGCAAGGTAATTCTTGGTCTTCTGGTTCTTCTTTTTTCAGTTGGAAAAGTGTTGATTAGGACGTTAGGAAGTCGGTCTGCGTCCATGCGTACAGTGTGGCCAAACCATCTCAGTTGTTGTTTTCTAATTTTTTCTATTATTGTGTTTTTATAAAATAGTTCTTGTCTGACTGTGATGTTTGTTTTCTTTTCTATCCAACTTGCTCTATTTATTTTTCTTAAGCACTTCATTTGAAATGCCAGCAGTTTTTTCTCCTCTCTTTTTTTAACTGTCCACGCTTCTGCTCCACAGGTGACTTGGTATAATTATTGCTTCATATAATTTGATTTTGGCTTGCTTAGATATCTTGTTTGTTTTCCAGATTTTCTGTAATTTTCCCATGGTGGTCCATCCTATCGCTATTCTGTGTTTGATTGTTTTGAGTTCATCTATTGTTTCTGTTAGTTTTGATCCAAGGTATATGAAGTTGTCTACTTGTTCTATTTGTTCTCTGTTTAGGGTGGCTGAGATGGTAGTTCTGTTCCTCCCTATTTTCATCACTTTTGTCTTTTGAATATTTATTGTCATGTCATATGTTTTACAGGTTTCGTTTAGCTTGTTGATCAACTTTTGTAGTTCATTTGGGGTTCTTGCAAGAAGGACGAGATCATCTGCATATTTGATATTATTTATGTTTAAACCATTGACATTGATTCCAGCCTCGTTGTCTATTGCCTTCTTTACAACTTCTTCTAGATATATGTTGAATAGGCATGGAGATAATGGGCATCCTTGCATTACTCCTTTTTGGATCTCTATGGGTTCTGTTGTAAGTGTGTCCTTTTTAACTATTGCATTTGTCTTAGAGTAATATTTTATCATAAACTGTATTATATATTTGTCTATTGCTTTTTCTAGTAGAATTTTAAGAAGGATTTCTCTGTTGATGTTATCGAAAGCTTGTTTAAAGTCCACAAAACAACAATATAGTTCTTTATGGTCTTCCCAGCTGAGGAATAAATGGATATTTCTAGTACAGGAATCTTCCTGTCTTGTCAACGTACTTCTTATTACATTCTCACATTTTCTATCACTTTCTGTTTTATCTATTCACATTTTTCTTGGAGTAAAATTGTACAGGCTACACTTATTCTTTAGAGTCAGTTTTCACGCTGTCGAACACCTTGAGGAACATAGGTCGACTTGAAGGGATTTTATGGCCGAAATGTTTAAGAAAAGATAGTTTCGAAATAAAATAAAAAGAAATATAAATTTGAGCATCTTTTCTCTCTCTCTCTCATTTGCATTTCTTTTTTTAAACTAATTGTTTTGTTATGGTTATTCAAAGATTCATATGTTGATATGTTATGACGGGCAAAACTTGTGGCAATAATAGATTGGGCTTGAATCCTATCGTGGCATGTACGAAACCCTTTCCACATTTAAAAATTTATTTTAAATGTGGAAAGTTCTAAACTAAGCATGTCTGTTAAATGCGTGTATTCTTATCCCTCTTTTCTGACGATGAAAAATCGAGTTGCCGGAACTAAAAACTCTGCCACCTCCATCTAACTCGCTTTTACCAGGGCTTCATTTGAGAAACCTTTGGAAAGTTCTAGAGGCAAGGTAGATGGAATGCGAATCCAGTTTTTATTTTTATTTTTTCCTCCTGAACTCAAGGACAAATGTGTCATCGCAACTTCGCGCTACTGAGGCGATTCACTTTCTTAGATGACTGCTAAAATACTGTAGTATTTCATGGACTGTTATTAAAAATGCATCAGTACTAGAAAAGAGAAAAGTATAATAATATATATATAATAGGATCGTGAAAAGATTTCTTGCGGTAGTACAGGTGAATTTGTTATCAAAAGGCTTAGATACACAAGGATAGACACATTTAGTGATGCGTATGAATCCAAGATGAATTTGAAATATTTTCACACTTGTCGTGTTATTACTGAATGATTAAATGAAAGGGAAATGCGCGATTTGGACATGATAGTGGATGAAAATCCTGTTACATCTTGCTGGGATTTACAGATTATTTTTCAGCAAAGACGGGTCAATTCTAACAATTCTTCATACACACTGTTAGACATTTAGTTCCAAAACTGTTGCGAAGTTAGTCATTTTGAAGATTAAGCGACTATCTGAGGAAACAAAGTAGAATTTGGTTGGGTGGACATCTGAAGATACTGACATCTCATCAAGCTACTGAAGCCAGCATATAATGTCTGGTAATTCTTTTTATTTTTCTGATCGATTTGCCTCTTTTTACGGAATGAATCCTAAGTTTCTGGGAGAAAAAACAACCCTATTTGCATATGAGACACATTAACTTCAAGTGAAAAGTCGTGATAAAGGTTATTTGCATCCTAGACGGAATTCCAATCGAAGGATGAATGTTTGGGGGTTTCGGGAGTGCATCTGAGTCAACATTGTTATAACGGATAACTTTTCGTATCATTTTGATGATCCTGCAATAACTTTCTACACAGCTGGTATCACCTTTGATATCAAAATCGTTAAAAACTAATTAGTCAATATAAAAAGGTTTCATTTTGGCTTTATCTGTGACGTTAGTGTGGTCGGGGCATAAATATGAAGCTTCGTTTGTAATTACACGAATAAACAACACAAAAAGACATAAAAGTATTTACTTTTTTAGCACAACATATTAAAGTATTGCATTTGGTTTGACAAAGATAACCGATGAAGAATATTTTATTCCAATTTTATATTTCGTAACTTTTGAGCTGTATATGCAATATTTATATACTTTGACATGCAGCACAAAACGAAGAGGAAAACATCCGCCTTACCATACAATCGCAAACCAAATATTTTAAATCAGAAATTACGTATGACCTAGTAATCAAGACTAACAACAATGAATTCTGTATTCTATCACGCAGGCGTAATACATACATTCAAACTCTTTCCTTTCATAGTACTGTTGCTATGACAACTGATGCTAACATGTTGATTGCAGCGGTCAAAATGTATTTCGTTTTCTTCTCTGTCAGAAAATTAACTGGATTCAGATGCCTTGGAGCAACGCTGAGGGATTTATTCGCAATGAATGTTGACTGCATCTTTCTTTTCATTTTTTTCTGTCTTTATTTTTTAAGTCTAGCACGTTTATCGCATCAACTGTGCTTATTGCGGCTCTTTCTTGTAGAAAATGTCATATTTAATGAACCAAAGAATTTTAATCCGGAAGCGTACGTGATGAAGCGATATGCTACATGAGTCAATTCAAGTAGAACACTTGTCAGATCCGGGATATGAAGAGGTAGTAGAATAGTTCTCTCGAGTTTCTTCTGTCACCTGGAAAATAAATAAATAAATAATTTACACAGTCAGATATTTTTATTTCAGAATTTCAAGCATTTGAGAAAGAAATTAATTAGACACGGCGAAAAAGAACATTCTAGGTTTCTTTAGTTGAAAGGAAAGGAAATTTGAACAAGTGCACTGTATTTATTATTGTTATTTCAACAAACAAGCAAACCTCATGGAGAAAGTTGACATCGATCTTCTCAAGGGAAACAAAAAGACATTTACTGAAACTCAGTTATAAACAACAAGTGCCGTGTTAAGATTTATTTCATTTTTAAGCCTAAGAGTTTCATAGAAGCATGCACTGCATTAACTTTGTCACTGTTATTATTAAATAGTGTGAAACGGTTTATTTTTTGGAGTAATTAGAGTTCTGACACTTAGGGAAACTAATTGAATTATTCGTTTATAGTAAATATTTCATAAAAGCGCTGTTAAAATAAATATTATTTAAGTTAAAAAAAGAGGGGATGGGGGCTCTCACTATTTTCGTTCACGATGCAGAGTTAAACACATTATTTTCTTTTATAGTGCATTGGTATCTTCTTGGAATATAAAATTTCCTATGAGAACTAACTTATTTTCTTTGGGAAAATAATAAAGACTATTGAAAAATTAAACGTTTTTGTATTGAAAAAAAAATTAAATATATACTCATGAGGCAAAACATTAGGGCCACCTACCTTGTAGCGTGTTTTGCCTCCTTTGACCGAGATAATCTCTTGCACACGTGTTGGTATTGACTCCGCTAGACCACCACGAAAGGTATCCTGAAGTATTCAGGGCCAGCTGGACAGAAAAATGTCCAGGAGGTCAGAGATCGAGTGAGGTGTTGACGTTTACTATTTGATGCTGCGTCGTTCCACATGATCCCAGCATTGTTCGAAGGGACTCACACCAGGAGAATTAGGCTTTCAGGGATAACACACGGAATGCTTGCAAATCTCTTCGAACGATGCTTGGACAATTGCGAGCCTTTTGACACTAGTCATTGTCCTACTGGAAGAGTCCAGATCCACCAGGTCATCATGTACGGCAATCTCTGGTCCGAAACAATCCTAAGGTAAGAATTAGAGGTCAAGGTAAGCGAAATGGTAAGTTACATGAGAGAAGCCAGTGATGTTCACGAGAACAATTTCCATACCACAATACTGCGAGCAGTGGTCTGATTCTGGCCAACAGTGCAGTCTGGGTCGCTGGAAACATGCTGAGTAGTAAAAATGTTTTGGCTCATGAGTATATATGTAACGATCACTTAAAGAGGTTTTGGAATCTTTGGGCTATGATCATTGATAGGGATAGGGATATTAAAATAATCAAAGCATTTTAGATACTGCTGAGTCTCCTAATGAGAGGTTCAGAAGCCTCAGAACGACGATATATCCCTGACTGGTAATATGTATACTTGCATCCCGTGACTTTTCAGCGGAATTAGCCAGTTTCATAGGACAGTAAGGTTTGCACCCAGCAAATTCGAAAATTCAGGATTTTATCGCACGCAAAACAGAGAAATCGACAAAAAACATGTACACAATAGAGAAGCCATAACATGCATATTTGTATTAGTTGTTTGCGGGTAGTCCTAAACAATAACTGGAAATTCCCCCCCCCCCCCCATGTAGTGATGTCAGAAACCAGGGCTATTTTGCGAACTATCACAACGACAATGCTTCTGATAATAACCGAGATAATCTAGTCCATAATTAGGAAGACATACGAACAATAACAAAAAAATAATTCATATCAGTTCCACTTAAAAGACCTGGAACGGTCACGACAAGATACCATTTATCCGTAAAGAAGATTATCTAAAAAATACTAGGTTTATTACTTACAAAAATCTTGTGGATTGTATCAGAAACATACTTCTTTCATTAAGGCCTGCAAGGGACCGCATATCATTAACGTGAAGTACGTAACTTTACTGAACATATATATGGTGATCCACTAAGAGGGTTTCGAGTGTATAAATTTCTGATGAATTTTTTAATTCCAATTTTAGTACAATGTTTTTTATTTATTATTTTCAAGTTCTACCAGATCCAGTAATTGTGTATCAGACTTGTCAGTGAGCCTTTTGATTCCTATCTGAGCAGCATTTGAATATTGTAGTGACGATTTTCTTCGTCAATGCTCCTTTGGCTTTCGGATTTGAATCTTTCGATGATGTTCAAATTTGATGTGTAAAAGGGTTCCTACGTCTACGTAAAGCGCTCTACTATGCAATGTGTTCGTACAGAACAAGAATATAATAACAGGATCTAGAGATAAAATCTAGTCTAAAGAGAGTGACAAGTTCTCTTTTGCAGTTTTTCATCGCGAACTGAATGTTTCGCCGTTGAAAACAACTTCCTGTCTTCAACAGCGAACGTCTCAAGCCTATAAATTGCGTAAATTTTGCAACTGCAGAAAGAGCTCGACCAGATTATGCAGAACTAAACTGTGCATCGACAGACAAACGAACAGCAAATATGAAAAACATGCTGCAGCCATAGAATGCGATACTAACTAAAATTCTTTTGAACACAACGGTAAATTGAACGGTTTTGCTGATGTGCAACTGAACCAACCTTATTTACATATTATTTTAATTACTGTAAGTTTCAATTCTTCTGTGGCTACAGCATCAGTACTTCGACTGAGAAATAAAGGAAACACAGTAAAGGAAAAACGACCTTAGTTTCATTGCATAAAGGGAAAAAATGACGAAGAAGCATTTAATATTTAAGATGTTATAATGTTGAATTGAGTTCAGATTGCATTTATTATTTATTTTGTACTCTATCTTTCAACCGTTCATACGATCTACTTCCTTGTTATAAAGCAGTGAGTGATTAAACGATCTTATGATGCTTCTTCGCTCGTTCTTGTTGAAGATAATTCACGATGACGTCTCCAGTTCTGAACGTCAGTAGCGTTCCGACGTAGTGGTAGAGTCATATTTGGAGTTTTACACGATAAAAGTAATCAAACTGTTTTGGGAAGATAATTAATTTGATTCTACGATCCGACAGTTCGACATAATTTGATTACATTTTCCTACCAGATTAAATATATTGCTGAAAATAATACCGAACTCTTTTCATATTTCGAATATCAATGAGAATGAAGGCGATAATATCTTAGAGGTTTAATGAATAATTTATGAAAATTCACAAATATGCTACGCATCCTCTTTAACAGACTTGGACCACCTAAACTGAATCGAGCCTGCAGTAGTAAGAAAAAAGGCTATATCTTAATTATTTATAAAACATTACATCTACTATCGAAAAATGATGGCTTTTTCTAAGGTATCGTGGAAATATATTGTTGACAATGTATCCAAAAAACCTAATTTAATATTCGACTTTGTAAGCAATAAGCTAAAGAAAATCAGAAAATTCTGTTTAAAGATGACTCGCTTCTCTGACAGGTATTTTGAACCCAGGTCATTCTGATCAACGTGCACCTGTCTTCTGATTGCGTAATGAAGGCTTACACTATAAAGGCAGAGTATTCAGAACTGTCTTTTTATGATATCAGTGGAATTGTGGAATTCATTTAAGTTGCCTTCATTTGTCATTTTTTTCCCTGTTCAGCAAGACGTCCAAGATTTCTTCTTTCAACTTCTTTCTTTATCCACCAGGTTTCATTTCCTAAGAGAATGATCGAATGAAAGAAGGCTAAGTGTGTTTGTTTTTGTATATTTGGTAACAGCATTATCTGTTCAAAAATTTTAAACTACTCGATCGTAAAAAATGTCAACATTATTTGAGAAGTTTGTATCTTTTATCTTGGCTGATTTAGTTAAAAGGATAGTTCTATAAATGATATATATATATATCATTGATCAATATATATATCATATACAGGGTGTTCGGGATAAATTTGACAGTTTCGTAAGGAAAAAGAAAATCTTCTTTGTATCTATTAAATTTAATGAATTGACAAAAAAACATTACAGGCAGAGTTAATTACAATACTATCAACAAGATTTACTCAAAATAACCACCATTAGCATCGATCACAGCTTCAATTCTGCTTCGGAACCTCGAACAAGCTGATGCTACAGTCTCCCTGGGAAGGGCCGCAAAAACTGTTTTAATTTTATCCATTAACTGGGCTTTTGTATTACTGGAAGTGCGATTGGTGTCTTTTTCAACTGCGCCCCATACAAAATAATCCATGGGGTTAAGGTCTGGGGAGTTTGGAGGCCAAACATTTGGACTGGTGAAGTCGTAGAAATTTTCAGACAACCATATTTGACTTTTCCCAGAGGTGTGGCAAGGGGCCAAATCCTGCTGCCATACATACGGCCTACCATTGGCTACCCTTGTTATCCAGGGCTTGACTACAGTTAGCAACTCCACGAACAAAGCCCGAATTCCAATGCCAGGGTTCTTCAACACCTGTTCCTGCAGATTTGCGAGGAATTCTGCTGTACGAACGCAATCAGATCGTCTGCTAGGGATCTTTCTTCTTGCTACATCCTCGTAGTCACCATTGCAAGTCTCTAGTTCATGCCTGATTGTTTTTACTGTATTCAGGGAGCATTGGGCAGCAGTCGTAATATCCTTATTTTGATGGCGGGCACGAATCATCATGATACAAGTTATTCTCTTCCATGATTCAGGTGGGTTCCAGCTATCCATCCTTTCTGACATCTTGTATATGAATGAAGACGGGTCCAAACTTTTAAATGAAGAGAAGTGTGTGTTAATACATGTAACTTACGGAAAAATATAATTAATTATAAATATGTCAAATTTATCCCGAACACCCTGTATATATATTGATCCTCAAGGGCTCACTCTAGTGAGTACGGGCATGGCGAACTCGAGGCACCTGAAGCGGGACCACGCCTTACTTCATGTAATATACACCTGTTATATTATCTGTAGACTGGTCCCTACTCTTCTTTCCCTCTGTATTCACCTTGCTCCTTCCCCCAATGCTATTAGAGTATTCGAGGGCTAGGGGTGATTCTGTCCTATTTACCTATTTTTTTATCTCATGCACCTGCCCACCCCCAGTTAAAAATGGTGAAGACAAATCAGAAGTCTATACCGCATCGGTCTTCGCGCGGGTTACCAAGGGCCGCACTGGATGTTAGGCTTCCTGGACAGCCAGTGACAAATGGGCTACAGGAGCAAGATCCACAGAACTCGAAAGTATTTACTAGGAAAAAGTGGAGCATGGCTGAAAATAGACAAGTCATGCAGTGCTTCTACAGTTCAAACCCATCAGTTAGGGGATTTCAGAAACGAATGTTCCAACTTTGGCTTGAATGACACCCAAATTCTGAAATTTCATTCGAAAGGCTGATGCATCAACGCAGCTTCATTATCAAATGCAAGGTATTTAGTGAACTTGAGCTGGAAGCACTGAAACCTCAAGCTGTAAAAGGAGACCGTACTGACCCTGAAGTAACCAAGAATATGAATGAAGCAGAACCAGATTCCAACGTGCAGAATGCTGAAAATTTTGAAAATATACAAATAGTTGAAAGGAAGCTATCAGATAAGGAACAAGACCTCGCACGAAAAATTATCGAGCAAATGAACAGCAACCAGGAACGAGTTAGGCTTCCAGTATTGAGACAAGTACCTCAACAAAAACTGAAGGAACTCCTACAAGAGGCCAATAAAGCTGCAAGGGATATTCCTACTGGAACTATTGGGCAAACGAATCAACTTATGTACTCAATAGCCTGCGTCGTAACATCTGAATTAGGATATAAGATTAGTGAACCCAAAAGCAGTAAGGCTCAGGAACCAAAATGGAAGCATCGACTGGAGAATAAAATTCTTAAACTCAGAGCAGACGTGAGCAATTTGAAAAACCTTAAGGAAAAAAAGCTGAAAAACACAAAAATCCGAAATAACCTCATAAAGAGATATAATACTAGAACACGACCTATTGATGGAGTATTAGAGGAAGTGAAACAAAAAATAGTTGCAGTTGCAGCTAAAATAAGAAGATACAGGGCACGCATTGAACAGTACAAGCAAAATTCGATGTTTCGCGCAAATCAGCACCAGTTTTACAAGACAATTGATTGCTGCAGGAATGATAACCTTAAAGAAAATATAAATATAAATACCAGAGACAAAGAAAATACACTGAAGTTTTGGAAAAACTTATGGGATAACTCTAAGAGGCACAATAACAAGGCAAAATGGATTGAACAAATTACGAACAAATCTCAAGAACGAAAAATGGACCAACTGAAAATAACAACTGAAATGGTTCAAAAGCAAGCTAAAAAAATAAAAAAATGGTCAATACCCTGGAAGGATGAATTACATGGTTACTGGCTGAAATATCTAACAGGCTTACATGAAAGACTTGCTAACCAATTTTATGATGTTTTAGAAGGAAAGTGCAAAGAAGAGTGGCTCATAGCAGGGAAAACGTTTTTGATCATAAAGGATAAAGAAAAAGGCCCAAAGCCAGAAAACTTCCGACCAATAACTTGCCTACCCAACTTTTAAGCTACTCACAGTCATACTAGCTGATAAAATCAGCTATCTTAAAGCAAATTCTCTTTTCCCAATTGAACAAAAAGGTAACAGCAAAAATTCAAGAGGCACAAAAGACCAATTGCTGATTGATAAAATGATTATTAAAAACTGCAAACGTAGAAAAACCAACCTTCATATGGCTTGAATAGATTATAAAAAAGGGTGTGATTCGGTGCCTCATAGTTGGATTTTAAAATGCACAGAACTATTCGGTATTAGCGAAAACGTGTAAAATTGTTTGCAATCCAGCATGAAAAACTGGAAAACAACGTTGGTTATAAATAGAGAAGAAATTGGTGAGGTAAACATAAAAAGGAGCATCTTTAAAGGAGACTCATTATCTCCTCTATTGTTTATATTGTCATTGATCCCCTTAACTAGAATTTTAAATAAAACTGCTCATGGTTATCAAACTGCGCTAAAGAGTGCAAAGATATCTCACCTTTCATACATGAACGATCTGAAGTTGTATGCAAAATCAGAGAATGAACTCAGATCGTTGCTAAACACCGTGCACATATTCAGTCAAGATATATCAATGGATTTTGGCTTAGACAAATGTGCAATTGCCGGAATAACAGGAGGAAAGTTTGAAGATATGAACGAAATCGAGCTGCTCAATGGTGAAATAATCAAAGCAATAAAATTCGAAGACAGCTACAAATATTTGGGAATTTTAGAAGCATCACAAATTCTGCACAATAAGATCAAAGAAAGAACTAGAGCAGAATACATAACACGACTAAGAAAACTCCTTAAGTCAATGCTTAATGCTGGAAATTTGATAAAAGCAATTAATACCTGGGCCATACCTGTTCTGAGATATTCAGCAGGCATTGTTGAATGGACCCAGCTAGAGATGGAAGATTTAGATCGAAAAACTCGAAAATTAATGACAATGCACCATGCCCTCAATCCTCGGTGACATTGATAGGCTATATCTATCACGCAAAAAAGGAGGTAGAGGATTATTACAAGTGAAGCAAGTTATTGAAGAAGAAATACGAAATTTAAATGATTATCTGCAGCAAACCACGGAAAAATCTCTAATTTAGGTAAGGATAGAGGGTTTATTTAAACCCATGGAGACAAAACGGAAATACAAAACCAACCAAGTAAAAGTGAGAACTGAAAGATGGAAAAATAAGGCATTGTATGGAAAATACCTTCACAGCATAGAGGACAGCGCTGACACAACTTGACCTGGCAATGGTTGAGAAATGGAGCACTAAAGAAAGAAGCAGAATCGGTAATTTTTGCAGCACAAGAACAGGCCATTGAAACCGACGTTATGAAGTCAAAAATACAAAAAATTCAAGAAGACAGTAAATGTAGATTGTGCAAAGAAAAGGAAGAAACGGTAGACCACATTATAAGTGGATGCAGCAAAATCGCACAAACTGAGTACCGTAAAGGGCATGATAACACAGCTAAGATAATCCAGTAGCATTTATGTAAAAAGTATGGATTTAAAGTATCTAAAGACTATTGGAAGCATAAAGTTCACCAGAAAGTGGTTGAGAATGAAAAAGCTAAAATACCCTGGGATTTCAATATCCAGACTGACAAAAGCTTGGAATGTAATACACCCGATATTACAGTGGTTGAAAAAAGTGAAAACAAGGGTGTTACGTTTATCGAAATATCAGTACCAGGAGATAGTCGGATTGACAACAAAGAAAATGAAAAAATTACAAAATATCGCGATTTGCAAATCGAAGTTGAATGAATCTGGTAAAAAAAAAAACGAAAGTTGTTCCCATAATAAGAGGTGCTTTAGGCGCCATCCCTAAAACATTGAAAAAACATCCAGAAGCACTCGAGTTAGATGGATTAAAAATTGGGCAGCTGCAGAAGGCCACTTTGTTCGGCACAGCGTTCATTTTCAGAAAGTATTTCCACAACTCATAGGCCCTTGGGTAGGGCTCGAATTAGTGGAATATAACCAGCCTTTTCTTAAGACTGAGGAAGCAAATCAAGCTTTGATGAACATTATATATATATATAAATATATAAAGTATTTTACCTTGGGTATAATAAATGTTAAAGATATCAAGCTATAGAAAATAAGGGGATAAACATCCTTTGTTGTTTTATAGCCAGTAAGCGAAACTAAAGATCGATAACTACGATCTATAAGTTTCATGCCGAAAAACTATCGGCGAAGGCAATTCGAAGTAAAGGTGGAGCAAGCTCCCTCACTATTCTTGATATTTTCTCATAATGTAAAACACAGCTCCTAGGAGATGTAATACTGTCATTACATTATGAGGAAAGGTCACTACCCAGACCGGTTTCAACCTTTTTTTTTGAGGTCTCATCAGTGAGTAGGTAGACCTGGAAGATATCAAAGCTTAGTGAAAATAACTTACATACCTTCACTATAAGAATGTGCCATAAAGGTGTAATTATATTTTAGTTAAGATAAAAAGCCAAATGGCTAGTTTTCTGGCACCTTAATATTAAGGTGCCAGAAAACTAGCCATTTGGCTTTTTATCTTAACTAAAATACCAAGCTATTTTAAATTTGGTTTTACTCCATTTCCCAAGTAAGCAACAGACAAGTAAGTCAAGTTTGCGCCTGCAAGTATTGCAAGTCTGGGTGAACCCACACGTAGTGCAAGTAAAGGTGGATAAGCTCTGATCACTATTCTTAATATTTACCCTTAATGCAAAGCACATCTCCTGGAGGAGATGTATGATGCTATGCATTAAAAGCAAGGGGCCACTACCCAGACCGGTTTCGACCTTTATTGAGGTCTCATCAGTGGGACCAGGCTTAGAAATACCAAGATTTTAGTAATGCAGATCTTATAAGTATTTTACCAGAACAAGTTACGATAAGGTGTTTTGACTTTATTAAATAAAAATCTCAGGAAGAGAGATAGATGTAGAAAGTATTTTAAAATAGCTTGTTTAAAATAGCTTGGTATCTTTAACATTTATTATATCCAAGGTAAAAAACGTTTTACATCTATCTCTCATCCTGAGATTTTTATTTAATAAGGTCAAAACACCTTATCGTAACTTGTTCTGGTAAAATACTTATAAGCTCTGTATTACCAAAATCTTGGTATTTCTAAGCCTGGCTCCCACTGATGAGACCTCAATAAAGGTCGAAACTGGTCTGGATAGTGGCCCCTTGCTTTTAATGCATAGCATCACACATCTCCTCCAGGAGATGTGCTTTGCATTAAGGGTAAATATTAAGAATAGTGATCAGAGCTTATTCACCTTTACCACGAGTTGCCTTGACTTGCACTACGTGCGGGGTCACCCAGACTTGCAATACTTGCAGGCGCAAACTTGGCTTACTTGTCTGTTGCTTACTTGGGAAATGGAGTAAAATCAGGTTTAAAATAGCTTGGTATCGTTAACATATATATATATATATATATATTTATTAAGATATATATATATATATATATATATATATACTTTTTTTTTTCATTTTTAACTAGAAAAGCACATGCTGGTATCAGTGATAATTCCTTTTGCGACAGGAATTTCTTACATTTTTTTTCTATCTATATCTTTATCTCCAAGAGTACAATTCAGAACGAAAGACAGAAAAACCTTGAAATAAAAGCACCAATGTTTTTTTTTTTCCACTGATTCCCCCCCCCCCTTTAAAACTCTCTTGACAGCTGTAATATTACTTGTACAGTAAGTGAAACAAGCACATCAAGTGGAAACTTATTATGTTAATAACTATCCCTTTTTATGATGATTACTGAATATTTAAAACTGTCTCGATTATTAGTAAGCCAGCAATGAATTTTACATACGCAATTAAAATTTTTTTAAGTCATGAAAAGAATAAATTAGATTTTTTCGGACTTTTTAATAACTAAAAACCTGTTATAAACAAACCTCTTACATTTGTTTGTCACAAGAATACCATGTTCTAATATTCATGGAAGTAACTCTCCTGTCTATTGCGTTTTGCTTTTCTTCTTGACTTTGTAAATGAAGTTAATAAATGCACCACTAGAGGGGCTACAAATGTCACGCTGCGACTGAGCCGTTGTACTTGAAGTTGACTACATAAAATTACTTTCGTGAATTTTAATTAACAAGACTAATTGAACGTAGTGGCAGTTTTTTTTTTTTATTTCTCATGCGTATAGGCTCCCATTCTAATAAAAACAGGCTTGGATAGTAAATGTCTTGTGTTCGACTATTAAATAAAGAGAAGGTGAACCCTTAGAGACAATAAACAAAGACTGTTTTGTGACCTTTTTTTTACGGTTGAGTTATTTAGCACATGTCAACAGTAATGTTATAACGTATAATTATGCGACTTTATCTTAAAACATCTTTTCAATATGGATTCACAGATTATAAGAATTAATCTCAACTTACGTTTCTCTCAACAAGTGGAAAGTATTAAATATATCTCAATTTCTCATTAATAACTAATGCTCGGGTACTCAATGACAATTGTAGTTTGCGGTTTTTTTAGAATGCAGTTTAATTTCAGACACGCTAGATATCGTTTCTATAACGGAGAAGTCGAATATAGGATTAATCAACTTATCTTTACCAAAACAAGCATGATAATAAGCCTTGGTAATACTTCGCAATGATAATAATTGATAAACCATGGTAATACTTGGCCCTAATATACTCTGTTGGACTAACACGTCATTAAAGATATTAAAGGGAAGTTTCAAGAATTATAAGAATTGTAAATTAAACGATTTCTTGAACGTCAGATGACGATACTGTAATTAGTTTCAAGGTTTTCCGCTAAGAATAGATGCAGTGGGATCCTGTATCATTCGCTGTTCAGTTTCAGATCGTACCTTCCGTTATTTAGAACTAATACCCTGTAAATCATGATGTGAGTGCGTGTTTGTTATTTCTGCTTCTCAAGACAATGGAAAACTTCAAAAAAAATTTCATACATCAAGTTCTGCTTCGACTAAGAGATGAAACCACCACGTGAACTTTTTAAGATGTTAAGAAGATATTAAAATTTTCCGTCAGAGAGAAAATTATAATAAACTTAAACTTAATAAATTTATTATAATCACCAATTGATTAGGTGATTAAACTATACTTAACTGGCGTTCCAAGTTTAAAATAAAGTGATGTGTATCGAGGAACTTCCATCGAAGAATGAAAGATTACGATTTATAAGAATTAAGGAACTTCTTTAAAACAGAAAAATCACTATTAACAGTTAAATGACCCAACAAGACTACACATCATTGAGTGCTTTGCTACTATAATTTAAGTTGACGATAAAGTGAAAATAAAAAGTTGACTTTACTTACTGAATTCAAAGCAGACAAAAATTTTGCAAACGCTATCATCACTAGCGAACGCTGAGCTCCCCATAGATGGGTCTCAAGGAAATTGCTTGAAATCGGACAACTTCCATCTATTATAATTGCGTGTGAGACTTCGCAATAACGGACGAGTTTATTCTCTGTTATTTTACATTGGTCTCTTTTGCATTACCTTCTAATGTATATTACAAATGCATAATCAAGTATATTATTCTGAGATGGAGAAAAAGGAGAAGAATTGTAGTTATATGATACAGAGATATACATGTGTACGCTAAATAAAAAATAAATAAAATGTTTGTTTGAAATTATGGTCGAAGCAGCTAAAGCTATGAAGCTAGTGTATGGACCCGTTTGTGCATGTTTGTAGAATGGCTTTCCGAGTGAAACAACTTCACATCAGTTAATTCATCTGCAAATGAAATGCCATGCTTTTTACGCTCTAAAACGAATTCGAACTACCTAGTCTTTCCAATCTTGTCATCACTGACTGAGCTACGGAGGCTCCTCAGGATAAAATTTCAACAACTCAATATGTTCGGAGAGATACAACTTTAGTCATTCTGTATATTTCGTTACTTAGAGCTATCGTGCGGCAATTACTTGTTTATAGATCAGTTTGTGTGTCTTCGAATAATAATAAAAAAAAAAAACAGAGTAAAAAAAAATCCCAAAATTGCTGAGAAAAATCTATGAGATCTTTTCAATTAAAGCTCAGAATTTTTCTTTGGTATAATGAAGTTTAGAGCCCCAAAGATCAGTTGGTATCGACGATGACCTTGGTTCGAATCTCATGCAGTAGATGGCCTCATCCGAAGGTCGGCTAGGAGAAATATGCACTTTAGATTCAAAAGTATATTTATAGGCAGAAGAATAATCTTATCCAGGTAAAACTATAGGGAAAGCTATTGATATTTTGCAATCCGAGGGTCCTAAGCACCTTTAAACATCACTGATGAACGAAGGAATAAATAATAATAGTTCGATGAAGAAACGAATAATAAGAATTCACTATTTTAACAGTGAATTTTCAGTTTTTTTGTTTAATATCAATTAAACAAATAAATAAGTGATTAACGTGCACTGGTGTTACATTACGTAAAGCAATTCAGTATAAATTGTGGGCCTCATAGGCCTACGAGACCTGTGATATCCTACTATACCCCAGCTCATAGAAATTTCCGATAAAAACCTCAAACATCAGGGTTCCATATGTTCCATAAGTGGTACATATCAGACAAAATTACCTTTTTCGCAATACAAACCAAACTTACACAAATTATAAAATGACCACTGGTATCTTAGAACTTTTAGAGATATTGACTTCAGGATATTATTTCACCTTCGATCCAGCTTTATCAACAATTCTTTAGTCCACCGTTGGATCTTAATAGGTTTGCACTCGTTTTCTTCCACTCGTTGAAGACACTCCGCAAACCAGCTGACATCATATTCTCTATGGAATATGGAAATGACATAGTCGTTATTTGAATCATAAATCGAATAAATAAACCCATTCAGGAATGCGAAACAAAGGGAAAATATTGGGTAAAAAAAAGGAGTACCACCTTACTGATTCTGACGATAACGCGCTAAACTTGTACGTAGTACATTAAAATTAAATCCTTCGCAAACCAATCGACATGGATGCTCCACTTCATTCTTCCACAGTGCATTCTTCAATAAAAAAAAAAATTAGCATTTCACAGCCTGTTTCATAATCTACATTTATTATACCAACCACACATGCGGTTGTAAAACTTATAGCAAAACTTGTTGTAAAACTTATGGTTCATCTGTAGGCTAAATAAACAAAATATATACATAAATATACAAGAGTTCCTTTCGACGTATAGAATTAAACTGATCTCGTTACAGACCGTTTCATCAAGAGAAACTCTCCACTCACTATGATAAAAGACTTGCTCTGTGAACGGCAAAAAACTAATCTTCAGAAGGAAAAAACCCGAAAACACACACACACATTAAATAAATTATCAACTTTTCGATGCAGATAAGTTGTCTGGTCCATAACGGGAGAGTTATTCATCCAGGAAACTACTCGGGTTTTATCATAGCACAAAAAAATGAGCAACCTCGCTAGAGAACATACAGGACTTATACCCTTAGTTCATAAAAATCGGTTAACGGATCGAAAATTATTTCTTGACCGGTTTTGATCCTAATTTTCCTGAGAGTAAGCTAAAAAAATGGTAAAAAATGAGGCTAATGATCAGTTAATGATAAAATTAATAATTTTATTTATGTCTTTGTGCAGTTTTCCATACTAAGGATTATTTTGAGTTCCAAAAACAAAGACGTTCATGTATTGTCTTTCAGAATGGCGTGATATTCGTCCATCCGTCTTGATGCATTAGCCAATCATATTCAATTCAGTATTTTTTTTCCCCCCAGATTCTACATGTGCACTTTTTTCCACATATTCGGTAGTTCATTATTACCGAGACTTCCAGTCGCCTTTATCTGTCAAGATTCTATACTCTTAATGTTCATTTTAGAGAGAGAAATCAATATAAAGTCATGTATACATGTTACTCGCATAAACTATACGGAAAAGATTAGCATCTTGAGTACGTCGCGAGGATGAGTCACAGAAAACTTTGTTTTGAAAATATCAGTGTATCATCATCATAAAGTATCCGTAAGAGATGCGACTAGCTTGTAATTCATTTTGTGACTATTAAGTGTTCTTACACTGGATATGCAGAATGTTCTATAGATAATTTTATGCAAATATCGTATCTGCCATAATGCAAGACCATAACGCAATCGCCGTAATGCATTTCCTGTTTAGTATCGAAAACAAGTGAATTATTTTGCAATAGAGGAGAGGTAGGTATTTCGACAGATCAAACAAGTGTAACTAAGTTCGTTGTAGTGCTTATATAAGGCAGAGCAGACGAAGCAATCGCTTACTCTTTCAATACGTTTGTGAATATTTTATGTTGGTGCAATTTTTGAGATTCTTTTCTTCTTCAAGTAAAGAAGCAGAGCTGCATAAATAGAAATCCTAATTATGTACCAAATAGGTATTTAGTACAAAAATCAATTTACTGTTTACTTTTGTGAGCAATTTTGGATATTTGGTGCTGTTTCAGTTGCTAGATCACTCGGAATTTTCTTCCATATTACACTACTTCGATCTTTCTCTTTCAATACTCTTTGTCGACAACAAGATCAAATTTTTGTCGACCAGTTTGCAGATATCAAACACATAGAAATTGAACTGACATGAGGTTATTTAGCTTTATACAAAAAATTACAACTTTGAATGCTAGTAGAATAAGTTGAAGAATACATTTAGTCCTTGTTAACTTAATTTCTTTATCATTCCGGTTTTTCATGCTCGACTCCTCCATTATATGCCGGTCTGGTTGGCCAAGTGGTTAGCGCATCCGCTCTCCAGCCAAAAGTCTGTGGATTCGAAGCCCGCCGTGGGCATGGATGATTGTGATTGTCTGTGAAAATACTAGTAGTGGTGGTGGGCGGTAGATGGCGTTGATGTAGTTGTGGTTCGTTGTGGGTGGTGGATAGAGTGGGGCAGACAGAGCTGTAGAGTAGATGCCCTCCCTCGATGAGTCTTTGGACTCGATGGAGGTGTCAAGTAATAATAATATTTTGTAACAGTAAAAACAACTTTCATTTCATCCATAGATGCAGAATGAATTAAGTTCTTTGACTTGTATACCCAAGGATATTATGTCCCAAAAAATTGAAAATTCATTATCAAAGAAGAATCACAAATAGTTTTTTTTTTTTTTTTTTGGAATTAGTTGTAGAATGTCTTCTCTCAGCCTAAAAAAAAAAGCCTAATATTTTGGCTTCTCTAGCCATGAAAATTAATGTTATTAATTTGAAAGACAAACACGAAACTGCTTCAAAACTCAAATCAACCTTAATAACGATGAAAACCTTGGAAGATCGAAGATTCAAGCATTCATTACACGATACTACTTGGTCCGCGCTTTTAATCTGCAGATGCATCAAAAGATTGAGTCGTTATCTTCACTTGTTTCGACAACAAAGTAGTCTTTTGAATACAGAGAGGGGTGTCTACCCTTTTTTGTATCTGTGGTTTCAAATTACGGTTAGGGGAGGAAAGAAACAAACTAAAACCTTTCCTTGTTAGAAAGATATAGCGACAGTATTTCTTTATAGTAATACTTGAAATTAAAACTACAGGTAAGCATATCATGAAATAATAAACTTAATACAATCTTCAAAGGAGTTTTAACAAATATGTTGGGAATTGAAACATATGATTAGATGTAAGCCCTCAGAAAAAATATGAACCGTTTTGAAATACTTCATTTTTTCGCAAGCGGTGTTAGCACGGTGGTAAAAAATTCCCAACAGGAATTCAGTCAAGAATATGCACTCCATATCTGAAGTAGAAAAAGCCACAAAAATAAGAAACGTGGAAAGGCAGCTGGAGTTGGTAAAATTCAGCCAAAATGCTGAAATATTGAGGTAAAAAATGTTACATGTGGCTGCATTGCATAATTCAGAAGGCTTGGTCAGAGTGTCGAATCCCGGATGACTGGAAGTGAGCTCTCATAGTACCCATCTATAAAAAAGGGAAAAAAACTGAATGCGAGAAGTATTTCCCTCCAGAGTGTTCCTGTTAAGATTTATGCAGTATACTTAAGAAACGGCTAAGAAAGATTGTGAAAGGGAAGCTTGGTGAAGAACAAGCTGGATTCAGGCCAAATAGAGGTTGTCAGGATCAGATTTTAACTTTAAGACAAATAGTTGTGAAATCTTGAGAATATAACAAAGATCTGTATTTAAGTTTTGTAGACCTGGAAAAGGCATATGACAAGGTACCAAGAGAGAGAGAGAAACTACTCAAAATGTTACAGTTGTATGGTGTCAGTGGGGCATTATATGAAGCAATGCTTAGTCTTTATTTGAGTTGTAAGTCAGCAGTTAGAACTGAAGGAAGTACAGGAAGATGGTTTAATCTGGTGTCACACAAGGATGCACATTATACCCTCTGTTATTCATTATCTATATGGATCCCATTATGAAGGAAAGTATCAAACCTGATATCAAGATTGGAGATGCTAATCTCTGCTCTTTACTTTATGCAGATTATTTATACTTTTAAATAAATTCAGTACAAGTCTGCAAGATTCCGTTACTAAAGTGAATAACTGTTGTAATAAATTTGGTAAGAAAAACAGCGATAAAAAGACAATGAAAATAGGTACAAACGTTGAAAACAGCAACTGTATCCTGAATGGTGAACCTATAAACAAGTAAAATATTTCTGCAATTTAGGCACAATTTTTATTTTTAGTGAAGATGGTAAATCAAATATGGAAATAGACAACAGAATTAGTAAAGCTGGTATGGTAGGAAGTCAGCTGAATAAATTTATATGGAATAAGAAAGAAATTAGTCAAAACACTAAATTAGCTGTATACAAGGCGGTGTTTGAATGAATTTTAACTTATGGATCTGAGAGCTGGATTAGAAACAAAGCACTTGATCACAGACTGGAGACTAGAGACTACAGACATGAGAGTTATGAGAAAGATTAGAGGGGCTGACAGATGGCATCAATGGGAGAATCATATTAAAAACGAGGCTCTTAGGAAAAAAACTTGATATTATTAGCATTCAGAAATGTGTTAGCAGAGCTAATCGCAGATGGTATGGTCACTTAAACAGAATGGGAGAGGAAAATTAGCAAAACAAGTGTTTTCTTCAAATACGGCAGGGAAAAGGACCAGAGGAAGTCCAAGATGTAGATGGATTGATACAGTAAAGAGTGTCTTAAAAGACAGAAATATAAGATCTGACAATATTGGAATCTTGACATATATAAAAAAATTAATTTGGAGGAAAATTGTCGATCGAACGTTAGTAATGGTGTAAGTTTTTCATACAGTAGTATCATAATTATCCTGTACACTCCCTGAAGGTACATATCAGGAATTTGATGATAAAAATCGTTTTCCCGTTTTTTTTTCTATGTTAAATGTTTCTTTCGAAATTTCGTTTTTTATTAGTATAATATACACAGAAATCTGGAAGAATAGTTTTTAATTACTTGTCGCAACATAATGAAGTTCATTTTGACGGATTTCATAAATAAATTTTGTTACTCGAGGATGGTTCAGCAACGGAGACTAAATAAGCATCACAATAAAATTAAGGACAGTCTTATCTTCTCTCTCTCTCTCTCTCTCTCTCTCTCTCTCTCTCTCTCCCCCATTCTTTAATCCATTTCGGATTTTCGAAAAGATGAAACGTTAATCCTGGAATATATATCACCTTATATTGTGAGATGATGTTAAAATCATATTGTATTTCTGATACAGTGGAGAGAGAGAGAGAGAGAGAGAGAGAGAGAGAGGGGAGAGAGAGAGAGAGAGAGAGAAAGATAGAGAGAATGTTAAAATGATATCATGATTAAGAGAAATTGAGAATTGTAGGCTGCAGCAAACACTAGCAAACAGGAGAAAGAGGGTGATATGATTGAGACTTACGAACTTCTGAAAGGGTCATACGGGATTTGAGCTGATGGAATTTTTGAATTTATGGAGGGTGGGGGGGGAAAGGACAAGAAGGTATTCTTGGAAGCTGAGAATGAATTCCGCTAAGAAGGGGATCTACATTTTTCTCTCATAGGGTGGTGCGTGATTAGAATGGATTGCCATTGGATGTTGTGAGTGCAAGCAGAGTAAATGAATTCAAGAATAAGTATGATAGCTGGTGCGTGTAGTATTTGGCCTCCCTCGATGAGTCCCTAACTCCCTGTCTCTCTTTAATAATAATAATAATAATAATAACAATAATAATAAATTATCCTGAGAGGTCAACTGGATTTCCTATCCACACTCCAACAAACAGGTTATGAGTTAGAATCCCACTGCATGTAAGATCTTGAATATCTTTAGGTGGTAAGATGAATTTCATCACCAGGTGTGAACACACCATCCCACTTACTGTAACTGTCATTATCTATTCACGGCCCACTCAAGGTTCTAATACCAATATGCAATTTGTTTACAACCTTAAGTGGGTAAAATGCAACTCTGCAATGCACTCGGTATTCGATTCATTTTCAGAGTGACAACTGGCAAATAATAAAAGGTAATAGAATAAGCACAGAAAATTATAGGGTAAATTATTAGGCTTATCCTCCCCCCCCAAAATTAGTTTGTATTACAAAACAAAAATGCATATGAGATGTGTTTTAAATGAAAATTAACAATGTTTTTAACCAATTTCTTGGCAAGATGAACAATCTCTCCGGTTTCCTTTACATCTGAATTCCTCCCCTCAAATGAACCAGAAGAACGAACGACTGTTGTTATTATTTAGAATTACAGCAGAACAAGGCCAGTGTATTATGTCTGTTAATTGTGTATTCTGAACGTTTGGTGTTTTACGGAATTAAAAACCCCGAGTTTCAAGGAGGAAAACCTTCCACATCCGCACGAGACTGAGTAACTCACCTTCAGATGAAAGAAATAAACAAATCCATAGAAAGGTTCTTTGCTTCCTACACGGGATTCGAACCCATATATTTCCAACTATGGACAAAATGGTATTGTCGATACTAAGCTACGAAAGAACAAAAGATCGTTCCTTTCCTCCCCTCTATATTATTCCATAGCAATGCCACGACTGGCGCGCGAGCGCATGGAAACCAAACATTTCGTATTCCTTCCTTATACCAGAATCAGTACACTCGGCTTTATTTCTTTCTCTCTTTCTCCTTCTTCCCTTGAGTGACTGTGGGACAAATAATGAAACCGTTAAGGAAGTTATCTGCTTGATATAATGACCTAGTAGAGAGTCCTGTGGTTTTCTTCTACAACAGACTCCGCCTTTTTCGACTCCGCTGTTTACGGGAATCGTGTGTGGGAATCTATTCACTCGTAATTTTTTTTTTTTAACCCTCGATTTCCTGACGGTTAATCACCGGAAAAGGAAGTTGATCTGTCTTTTGAAGAATGATGTCGCTCCGAAGTAAAAACTAAAGTGTGACTCTATCATGTGCTCACGAGCTGGAAACGGACCTTTCGTGTCAATAATGATTACGTACATTGTTCAAAAGAAAAGGGGTGAAGTATAAAATTCCTCAAGGCAACGAAATTTTCTTTTTTTTTTTCTTTTATACATATAAGTTGGCGAAAGGGGGGAAATATGAATACTGGGGGTTACTTTAGAATCGTTAGGTTATTCTAGATGGAAATTGAACACTGCACGCCATCTCCCTTCCGGAGATGGATACGCTTCTTGGCTTTTTCAAAACTAAAGCTAATCATCCAGAACACCGTTAAATGGCTCGACTTCTTGATTTCCTCTTCGTTTCCGCTGCTAACAGGAGAAGCTTCACTGTATGTCATCCCTGCGACCATCGTGTGATAAGATGGGCTGAATTTGCAGCTAAAGCCTTGAGGATCCGTATGTTATGTGTATTACTTTTATTTTATATCTATTAATTCTCATAGCGACTTTATGTTTTCAGGGAGAAAAATCAGGAAGGCAAAAATTAGTGATGAACCAATGAACATTAGGTGAAGAAATTCATTACAAGAAACATGTTATTTACATTATTTGTTTAATGCGACAATAAATAATAAAAGTACATGAAAAAGATTAACAATATATGAAAGTCAGTTAAGGTTACAATAGAGAAAAAGAGCCAAAACAGAAAAAGAAAAATAGAGCCTGCCTTTAGAGAAAAAGGAATTTTTTTAAATTTCATTTGTCTAAATTATTTTATACAGTGTTCGACAATTTTTGCATTACCTTTTTTACTTTTTTTATTAAAAAAAACTGGACTCTAGCTGAATTAGTATTTAATGTATTTATCTCGCGACTGTAATGGAACTGTTATCCTTCTTTTTTTTTTTATCTTGTTTATTGTAGAGATTTCACACACACTAATATGCAGACTTGGATTGAGTAGTATTGCGACTTTTCATTACAAACGAATCCGATTGCGAAATTCATAAAAAAAAAAACCAGTGAGATGACAATAATGAGAATCACTATGAGTCTCATTTAAAAGCCCAAAGAAGAGAATTACATTTGAATTAAGATGGATCGTACCTGTTCCTGCGTCATCAAACTCACAACATATGATTAGGGATGGTACTACACAACAGTCTTCTACATAAATTGCTATTCTTCATGCATGACTAAATATATTGTACGTTTTTTCTAAAAACTTGTATTTTATGAAAACTTGGCGGCATTGCGGATAAAAGAAGGGACTCCCCCCCCCACCACACCATGTACCTAACGTTGATCAAATCTACACGTTGAACACAAAAAAGGGCTCACGCACACGTATAGAGAAAGGTGAATTAGCCGTCTCTGGTTCCGCTGTGATGGCATTCATAGTTTACATTAGGTGCGTGTAAACACGATGCAAAAAAGATTTGGTCGTGTATATGTGTGTTCAAATATAAAAGAAAGTAGCGTTGAAATTTAATATGAAACAAAACTTATTTTTTTCCTTTTGCGTTAACAAAAGCCAAAAGAAAGAGTACGTGAAAATGACAGATTATGAAAAGTCACGTGCTGAGATCATTAAAAGTTGTTCTACTGTAGACTTGTCAGAGTATAGAATAGACCAATTTATTTCATTCATATTTATTATGTTTACGATGTACGGGCACGCAACAAATGCTCTTACACAAATGCAGAGAGAGAGAGAGAGAGAGAGAGAGAGAGAGAGAGAAAGAGAGAGAGAGAGAGTTTCTACGGAGTTTTGTGACTTACACCATCATCTTCTATGACTCTTATAATTTTTACAATCTCTTACAAATCATTTTTTTCAGAATATTGCTTTATAATCACTATTCATGTATAGATATGAATACTGGTTCATATGTAGAATCGTAAAACAGCTCGCTTTTCCGTTAAGATCATTTCCAGGAAAAAAAACATCGTAAGAAGCAAATTAAATATCAATTCTGTATAATGCGATTAGGGTGACTGTTACGTGGTTGGGCTGTGTGCAATTAACCAAAGCAGATGGCACCATGAGGCGGAAGTATGTATCACTTGCACGTTTCACAGACCGATTTAACCATTTTTCGTTCGGAAATTCCCCAGTTTCTAGGAAGAGGCGAAAAATCTCTGTAATTTCCATATTAAATCATGTGGTTAATCTGAAGAAAATGTTAACCGCTACTGTTTGATTGCAAAAATATATTATTAATACCATCCGTAGAGCCTCTGCAATTAAACTTAAACGGTTTCGACGTTGCCGTTTGGTAAGAAAGACTTGCGTTTAAATTTCATTATTGTCTAGGACAGTGCTTTCCAAACTTCTGGATGTCATGGTCCGCTTTGGAAAAATTAAAATATTTCACGGTCCTCCTCGAAAAAAAATCGTAATATAGACATAAATTATTATAATATTTATTGTATTTATATTCAATACAAAACATACGCAGCGAATATTGCAAAAATCAAATGCAAATATTACATTTTTAGCATCTTACATGCACATTATCTCATATGTTTTCTATAGATAGATATATTGTTATTGTACTGCAAATGTTATTGTACATTTGCAGTACAAGCGCATGAAATGTAAAACGATTAGTAATAAAGAAAGAATTAAAACATAAAAGAAGTTTAATAACAATTGAATGTGATATGTGTTTCAATACCGCTACACCAATATCAGGTGAAATATTTGCAACTGCAATTCTTAGATTTCTGCTTTGAAATGAAACTTACGTGAATAAGCATATATTTACTAATATTCATTAAGCGCCGAAATAAGCAGGAAGCAAAATTTGTGATCCCGCACCAATGTGTGATTTTTCCCCCATTAAAATATAAAAAATAACAAAAAAGAAATAATAAAAATTAAATATTTATTTTAAGATAAAAAAAAATCTACTTAGTCTTAAAAGATATTAAATTTGTTTTCATTATTTCACGGGCCCCCTCACCAAAATCTGCGGCCCCCAAGGGGGGCCGCAGCCCACAATTTGGGAAGCGCTGGTCTAGGACACGAGGAACCTTTCAGAGATTTTCACTGAAAGGCAGTTAGCCGGTCTCTCCTGGAGGGGGAGGAACTAAGCGAACAACGCAGGAAAAATCACACAATTTAACATAAATATAGGCAAACGATTAACCACCTTAAGGGCCTTTAAGTGCCACAAATTATTATTATAATTAAAATATTTGTGCAGGATTGATTTTGAGCTTTATATTCATCGAACACATGAGGATTTAAATGCAGTCAGATTGGTTTGAAATCACATTTAAATAGTGTGAAAAATAAGTGTCGAAAGGACCAAAAGTTGTTTGCCAACAAAGATTGTATTACCAGATTTAAAAAATATGTGTACATGATTTGGTGTAGTGATGCATGCAAGCCAAGTGGGGTGATTGCTGGAAGGTAGATAAAAAGCACCGAGAAAGCTGCGCATAAATGAGATAAAAAACATGAAAACTGGATCTCGGCATAAATTTGCTAACTCCACTAAAGGAAGAAGGATATTTTAGTCTTCCTTTTTATTCATTTGTAATTTCTAATACTAAGAAGCTCTACTTGTCAGTGATCAAATCTGCATTTTAGTTGGTTTCATTTTGCATCTAATGACGAATGTTTCTTTGTTTGTTTAGTAAACAAATTTGCACATTTGATCTGCACCATCAAATTTGGTGGATTGGGCTTTACGTGATCTTGTGTTATGTCATAAAAACTATTTGCTATAGATTTTTTTTAATTTTCCTCATGCTGTCTGTCTTCTTTAGTTATTTTCTTTCTTTCTTCGATCGACAACTTCATATTTTGTAACCTTTAGAAATTAGTAGGAAAAATACTTTCCACCAATATGATATTAGACTCTGTTGGCAATAAAAACAAAAGATAAAATATGCTATCATTAGGATAAAGTTGTCCCACTGATTATTAATAAGTCTTCCACTAGCACAAATATCGCTTTCTGGAGTGCTTCTCTTTCTTCTTATGTGCATTCCATCCCACGGGAGGTTTAATAGCCTGATACTTCATCATTATTAAAGAAAATGCAACAGTGTTATGATAAATAAAGATAAATTTTAAGTATACTGGCAACTCGTAAACAATTTATCCACTGACTGACAGGCATGGTCTCGGCAGGGCTTCTTCTTCTTTTTGTAATACCGTATACATGTGTTTATATGTTGTACATGCACGATTCGAGAGGACAATGACAGCAACAGTATTTTATATGATCATCCGGAACCTTTCCAAAGCTTTATTATGTTTTGACTATTTCTACTATTTGGTGGCCGGCCTGCGTATCTTTGGTAAAGCGATGTTCTAGAAATGGAAAGGGTGATGATATCACACCGATATGTGTAATATCCTAAAATAGATCACTCGTACCTTTTAATATAGGGAATATGAGAAAGAAAGAAAAAAACAGCAACTCTGTTCAAAATTCCCCTAAACTCAGTCTTAGTCTTCAGGCATCTAATATTAATCAACACTGTGGTGACACACTTCAGTTCAAGTCATTTCCCCTCGGGCTTGCTCTATCGCCAGTGACCTGAATATGAATCTCCTCACTATTTTAGACTTCCGAGAAGGAGCTTGGTTGGCATTGAAACGTGTGTACGCCTTACTGTCTATCACTGGAATAATCTTTTCCACCACGGTTTACAAAAGACAAAGGTATATATATGAATATGAATTTAAAAATTTAAAACATATATATATATATATATATATATATGTTTTAAAAGAAGATACTATATAGATTAAGCCAGCACAAACAGCAAACCATAGTTATCTTCCCAAAAGCTACTAGCCATGTTTGTTATAATAACTGGTAGTCTGTCCTTTAACGTTGGTCCATACAAGAAGATGTCAAAGTATTATTATATTGGAGAAACAAAGCCATCCATCTCACAAGGTACTTATTTATTAAATGTTAAGCATTATGTATTCGTTATTAAGATTTTAAATATTGAGTAACTTTAAATATTTATATTGGAAGCTATAAATTTTAACTTGCATGAAATTATAAGTGAAAAATGAAAAACTGCACATAAAATAAAATTATGAAAATTAAATACATTATTAAAATGTATTTAATTTTCATAAAAGTTTTGAATTTTTATGCCGCAGGTGAAATGTTCTTTCGTTGACGAGTGAAATAAAACCGCAGTCATTTAATATATGGAACTGCACATAATTAAAACAATATTGTCAATAGTTTCAGAATCCGATTTGATTGTTGAAATGAAAAAAAAACTTTAAGATCTTTTAAGAATGGTATCAATAAAATATTTTAGTTTGTATAGATAGACATCGATGTAAAACGTCTACTTATTATCAACGAGTTTAGTTAAGTAAAAGATATGTTCGTAGAGCTTCCGTAGCACATTTGATTTAGATGATATCCTTTGGTTTGAAAGACTTAGGTTAGAATTCCGTCTAGGATGCGAAGAACCTTTATAAGAGTGATTCACATGAAAATGAACTAGCCTGTCTCATAAGGAGGTGGAGAGGATTTTACTCCATTAGGCAGACCAACAGGCCAGAGTATATGTGCAATTAGTCGAGATAGAAGGCAATGCAGAGAGGATTAACTGCCTTATCATAACATTAATTAGGTTTTCGTGAAGCTAAATTACTTGGTGGCGACTGGATAACACGCATGGGAAAGATGAAGATGAATATATGTTATGTATGGTTTCGCCTAAGCAACGTAAAATCAGACGATGTGAAAGAGAAAGTACCATTTAATCGTGCCATAAAATTTTAGGAGAAAGTTTCATTTCTTCTCATAGAGTATACGAAATGTCTGTCCCCAATAAAAATAAAAAAAAAAGGAATCTGATTCATTAAGGAGTCCTTTATTAAGACGAGGAGTTCTCTTCCAGTTTCTTAAATTTTTTCTAGTTTCAGATTCCAGCTAAAGACCGTCAATTTAGTTACTACACTGAAGCGAATTTCGAATTTCGAAAGCATATCAATAAACTGGGAAAGAAGAGTATGCTGGGAAAATGTTAACAAAATTTGCCTTCCACATTATTGCATGTAATAATACATAAAATTGCAAATGAATATAACGCATTCCCAAGATTTAAAGGGTAAACTATATAATTCCTTATATTGTATTACTACGAGTGATGAGAAATTGCAGAACTGATGCTGAATTTTCATTAGCAGCTGCTCTAAATTATATTTACTGCATTAGATTTATAAGTGTAAATTAAAGTTTTAGTTTTACAGAGAGAGATATCGTTCTTGTAAGCAGGCTACAAAATTTTATCTAATACTATACTCAAAAGAATCTTACCTTATGTTGAAGAAAATATAGGCAAATATAAAGCAGGATTCTGAAAGTGGGTCTACGGTTGACCAGATATGTACACTAAGACTAGAAAAAATGAGAATATAATCAGTAGGTCCATATTTTATTTATAAGTTTAGAAAAGCATATGATAGCATTCATAGAGAAGGCCTTTGGAGAATTTTAGATGAATTAGAACATCTCTTAAGCAGCGGTGAACTGAAGACCAAAATAGCCCTGGGAATTTGGTTAAGAGTAGCTCGCAAATCCCACCACTTTACTATACATGAAATAAGTTAAATTTAGTATTATGAAATATATTCTTAAAACAAAATTCTTTTTGACGCTAAGCATTAAAATACTTTATTATTTATTTATTATATTTTTTTCGTATGACACTGAGATATTATACATAAAAAATATTAGTCCATTACTTAAATTAAGGGGATATTAAATCCCACATAGTTTTAAAACCGAATAAGAAACTCAAAGATTGGAATCAGAGAGTTTCTTGCCGAATATAGTAAACTATAAAGTATCGGCGACACTAGCGTTAGCCAATGCAAGTGATCCTAGTACGTAGTACAATACCGGACAACTCGTTGCAAAGGTGGAGGAAGTTCAGATCGCTATTCTTAGGTATTTTCCATAATGTAAAATATACACTTTGGTATTAGGTCTAGCTGCTCACTGATGAAGCCTCAAAAAAGGCTGAAACCGGTCTGGGTAGTGACCTCCCTCCATAATGTAATAACAGCATACATTTCCTAGGAAATGTGTTTTTACATTATGGAAAATACCTAAGAATAGCGATCTAAACTTCCTCCACCTTTGCAACGAGTTGTCCGGTATTTTACTACGTACTAGGATCACTTGCATTGGCTAACGCTAGTGTCGCCGATACTTTATAGTTTACTATATTCGGCAAGAAACTCTCTGATTCCAATCTTTGAGTTTCTTATTCGGTTTTAAAACTATGTGGGATTTAATATCCCCTTAATTTAAGTAATGTTTTCATTGCCGAAATGAAGCTTATTAGCTCTTTATACTTAAATATTAGTCCATTATTTTTAAATAGTAATGCATTTTATAATTTATTTTAAAAATAATTTCTGACGCTAGTTCATTACAATTTCCTTCATTATTTATTTTATTAAGTCTTTTTTCTCATGGCATTAAGATTAACAATTTAAGATGATTGTGTGCGTATGACAATTTCTGACTATTTAGAATGTATTTTAATTTTGAGAAAAACCCCTCACAAGATAACCATATCACCAACTAGGTTGGTGATATGGTTAATGCATATTTTTATATTTAAAATGCTCCAGAATAGCGATGTGTGCAAATTGAATTTAGTTTAAACCTGATAACAGCACGACTACGCAGGTTTTTCTCAGGATTCGAATTTTTCAATTGCCATAACAGTTTCATTGCAGTCATTATAATTTATGGTGTCAATATCTACATACAGTACATCATCAGTAAGAGTTGAACTGAATTTGTTCCATTATCTTACAAAATCCACCGAAACTTCTGATAAGATTTCTTGTGTAATATTTCTTGCTAAAATTTCTGCAAAAATCTGTGAGAACTCAAATAGTTTTGGCTTTGTGATATGTATCTTTATTACATTTATCAATTCTGAAATTTCAGAAAATCAGTGTAGCATATCACAATAAAATATAACATATGTAGTGTTAAAATTGCCAAAATGAACTTTATTTTACCAAATTTTCCCTATTCATACGTGGTATAATTTTCAAAGAAAAACACACAGGAATTAATAATTCCAAAATGAGATATACTTTGTACTGTTGCCCGTCATAATTAAGTTCAAAACATACGGCAGCATTGTATGTGCATTGAGCAGTGTGTCATTGTGGCTCGTTTTTAAGCCACGCAGAAAAACCCATTTTCTTGCATAATGGAGATTTCTATCAGTGGAGTTAACAACATTTGTTTTTAACACTGCTGCACTGGCCGTTAGCGTTTGAGAAGCATTTTTTATTTATGTTGATTATCTTTGAATATTGTTCTGAATACCATAGCAAAATTATCATGGCAGATAGTTCAGCCCATTCGTACGACAGCTTCCTCGAAAAATTCCCGGTAGCTCGCAGACCAGTTCGCCCCTGCTCCTATTTACCTACCTTTAGAAAAATTAATTAAGCAGAATAGTAAAATTAGGATATGCAAATGATGTATGCCTAGATGGAGAAAATGCCGAAGACATTGGAATAACATTCAGGAAATTCAAACTTCCGCTGTAAAACTAGGATTACAAATCAACCAGGATAAAACTGAATGTTTAAAAGTATGTAGAAACCACAATCAAGGGAAATTAGACCGGTTTACTATCGATAACCTGAAATTTAGAACAGATGCCTCCAATAGATCTTATCATTCACTACATTATTTACTATATTCCGAAATTCTGGCAAGCACAGTTGTAACAGAAATAAGGCAATCATTCGGCCTACTGTTTTATATGGAGTAGAAACCTGTAGCATAGCAAACCAAGATGCAAACGCTTTACAGCTCTTTAAAAATAAAATCTTCAGAAAAGTTTTTGGACCTTTAAGAAGCAACATGGCAGTAAGTGGAGAAGAAGACATAATCAAGAACTATATAAACTCTATAGACATCCACTTCTATCTGATGAAATCAGAGCTTGAGGACCGAGATAACTTGGAAATGTGGAAAGAATGGACGAGGAGAGAATGGCTAAACAAGCGTTCAAGATGAGGCCTGATGGAAAGTGACCTACAAGAAGACCGCGGCAGTGCTGGGAAGATAACATCCAAAAAGACTTAACTGAGATGGGAATCGTGGACTGTGGACTGGAAGAACTCAAGACAGAAACAAATGGGAGAAGTTGATATTTACAGCAAAGAACCTTAGAGGTTCAGCAAGCTAAGGAAGAAGAAAGAGAATTTAGTTAGACTTTGTTAAAGATATAAAGTATCATATAGTTGAAATTATAATTGTTCTAGAACGGAAGTAAAGTCAAAAAAGTAAATGTCGAGTATTTGCCAGTATCGAAAGTATGTGGTAAATGGGAAAAAATCCTCATTCATGTATTTCAGTTTTGCATCTGAATCTCTGATTATAAAAAAGTGTGATGCCATATTAAAATAGGTTACGTACTCTTATGAATTTCTACATGCTGCTTGTAAAATTTTTTGCGTTGGGTATTCTGATACACCACTTAAAGACAACGTGTAACTGTTAAATACAATTCCTTTGTTGTTTCATAAAATTATCAAGAAATGATCGTTTTGTAAAGTTAATCATATTATTTAATGACTAGGGGGGGGGGAATCAGGAAATTTTGTATTTATTATAACAGTTTGCCCCTACCTTGTGTAGCAGGTATAATTAAATTATTAAAATTAATATATCTTTTGCTCAATGTTGTAGTGTTGTAGTGTAAGGGAAAGGGAAGCCTCCACAGAAATAATAAATTTAGTATTTATAACTTAAATAAGAAGCACTTAGAGCAGTGAACAGATTTCTATCAAAATTACCATTTTGCTAATCTTTTTTGTTTTGTTTTTCCGATTGATATTTATTTCTATTAAGATAGCCTCAAGGAGTATTTATGTGTGCTTCGGAAACGGGAAAAAAAAAACCCTCAATAGTTGCAGTTAACAGAATTGTTAAGTACAGTACCGTCACGCACCTATCTTCCTTCTACCCCCCCCCCATAACTTTTCTTATTATGAAATTAATCAGTATACTATTGTAGCAAAGGTGACCTTTATGAGTGATTGTGCATATTTCCTGTTGGTTATGCAACAATGGATTCTCAGCCCATTCGCCTCTTCTATGCTTTTGTATGTATTTCTATCGTAAACATATTGACATGGTGTATTCTTTTGCATCCTATTCTTAGTGATAATTGTAGTCATTGACTTTTAAGTATATTAAACTCAGAAAAGTTAGTAAAATAGATCTGATTCGTGATGGAAAAAAAATAAAATGATGATATGTTATTCCGGATTTTCTCTGGAGTTTTTTCAATAAATAAATACAAATTTTGAATCTATATGAAACAATACTAAACATAATGACCTGGTGATGCAATTTATTCATGGTAATATAAGTAATAATAATTTTGGAAAAGTCTTCGTAGCTCAGTCGGTTTCGACAATGCCCTTTGGTTGGAAAAACCTGGGGATCGAATCTCGTCTAGGATGCGAGGATCCTTTGTCAGAGCATTTTAAGTGAAAGTGACTAAGTTAGTCTCATATGCAGGTGGAAGAGTTTTTTCCTCCCGAAAAATCGGATTCTTCATCCCGGAACACAGGAAAACCGGCCTGGAGAAATCACGCAGTTGACAACACCCATAATGAACTATGAAGACAGGTGGAATTAACCACCCTAGAATTAGGCCAAGTACTTGGCCTAATTAAAATAAGCCATGTTACTTGACCGTGACAAGTCACTGAACCTAACACACAAATTTTTATTGGAACATTTGTAGTTTAGTTCATTCTTAATGTACCTAACTAATGGTTATAATTCATCGCAAACACACACTGAATGGCAGTATTACAAGCTGAAGGCGTGCATACTAAGGCAGCTTTCTTCTTAAAATATACTCTTATGGCAGGGGGTGGCCACGACGTGGCTCTCGAGCCGCATGCGACTCGCGTCCACGCGGCTCTTCACGATCTAGCTTGAAAAAATAAACAAAAAGAAGAAGAGGAGACAACAAAAAAGATTAAAAAAAAGAGAAAGAGAAGAGAGAGAGATAGAAAAACAGAGTTAATAAAAATTACTGCAATAAAAAGTTTATGGTAATTCGAAACACATTAAATGGAGTTTATTTTGAACAATTAGAATAATTTAAAAGTCGAAACACAATGATTTTATGGAACTTATTTACTAGTAGAGGCCTTTCTGTATCCATTTTGTTAATAAGCTCCTTAAAATTAGGTGTGAAGTCAAAGCAGTTCTTACAAGCTCGTTACAACTTCGCCATGCGCACACTCACTTACTCCCGTACTATCGCATCAGTCAAAAGTTGCAGCTCTTCTTAGTCTTACTGGAATTATTTTGGCTCCAAAAGGACGCGTAGTTGGCCACCCCTGTTCTATAGGAAATAGCTGACTGAAATAATTGGGACCCTGGTGGCATTGCGAGAGTACTTTGATATTTGAGTTATACGGAGTCCCACAACATATTGGTCATGTGAAGAGAATAAATTCATGTCGTAAATATCGATATTAGAATATTTACATAGACACTGAACCCAAGATTTCAGAGGTCGACCAAGAATACCAAGCAGTCACAGTTTGAGAATTTAAAGAATTTTTACTTGCCCCTAAATATGCAATTCCAGTTATGATTCCTTTGAGCAATCAAATCAAATTTTATAAGGCAGTAAATGAACAATCACGATTGTCTGGGAGTATATTTGATCATTAACATAACTTAATTTTGATATGTTGAAAGTGTTGAGGTCTATTAAGCAGAGCAGTGGATATACACATGATGCAGCTGTTATAATCATATATAATTTTGTCAATCTTGAATACTTCGGATTTACTACTGTTTAACATTCATTTACTGATTTAAAAAAATATTACTGTCCCTCATGCGCTACTATTGTAAACTGATTAAGAAATCATTACCAGATCTCTAGTTCAGTAGCTTTCCGCTCATAACGCAATGGTTGGCCTGACGGAAATTTTCGACATGATGTCTAAAGATTATTGTCAAAATATAAAGGTATTCCCGATACTTATAAGATTATAAACACAAATAAATGGATGATGGGAACGTGTTAAACTGTAATCAGAATAAAAATGTTCGAATACGATTCATTACTTCAATCCTAAAATCACCGCCCAGAGGGGGACTGGGGACCTTTCTCACCGAGACGAGTGATCACATTTCCTAAATTAGAAAAATTTTCTCTTTATGCAGGTGTACGCTGCTTTCGTATATGTCTGTAAAAGCATAAAATATTTCCATTTATTAAAGGATGTAAGGTTCAGAAAAGTATTTCACTTTAACGAGAGGATCCTAGTCATGACGAGACGTTCCCTAATGTCTAGTCCAACTAAAGATTTCGAAATTTGTGTTGCGAATTTAATAATTAATAATGTAAGTTTCATTTTCTAAAATATGAAGATTAATCAAAAATATCCGGGGAATGTTTTGCAGGGAAACTGTTAATTCCGTTGAATATTCGGCAACACTTCATGACGGCATTTACTGGAAAACAATGTAGCAGATTGATTCAATCGAAGTTCGTTTATCGGGAATACAAGCATGGTTTTCCTTACTCTTTCTCTATTTTAGACCGAAAAGCGCTTGGATGGGGGAAAAACGTCGGAGATATGTACAACTAAATACGTCACGTACCTTTGGTTGTACATCTGTTTGGAAATTACCTAACCCTCCAGTTCGTTCCCAGATATCAGAGCAGCACCGAATGGAACTTGTGTGTGCTTTAATTCTCCTGAAATTCAATCTTCCATATTTTTTGATCAGTTCTCGTATAATAACCATTGACGACTGACCATAATGCTATCAATTCTGTTCTAGAAATAATATCAGATAAATACAAAAGTTTTATGGAAAAAAGAACGGAATATTTTGCAACACAGAAGAGTTGTACTGCATATATATATATATATATATATGTGTGTGTGTGTGTAGAAAGTATTTTACCTTGGGTATGATAAATGTTAAAGATACCAAGCTATTTTAAACCTGGTTTTACTCCATTTCCCAAGTAAGCAAACAGACAAATAAGTCTAGTTTGCGCCTGCAAGTGTTGCAAGTCTAGCTGACCCTGCACATAGTGCAAGACCAAGGCAACTCATGGTAAAAGTAGAATAAGCTCTGCTCACTAATCTTAATATTTACCCTTAATGCAAAGCACATCTCCTGGAGGAGATGTATGATATTACTAAAATCTTGGTATTTCTAGCCTGGCTCCCACTGATGAGACCTCAATAAAGGTCGAAACCTGTCTGGGTAGTGACCCCTTGCCTTTAATACAAAGCATCATACATCTCCTCCAGGAGATGTGCTTTGCATTAAGGATAAACATTAAGATTAGTGATCAGAGCTTATTCTACTTTTACCATGAGTTGCCTTGGTCTTGCACTATGTGCAGAGTCAGCTAGACTTGCAACACTTGCAGGCGCAAACTTGACTTGTTTGTCTGTTGCTTACTTGGAAATGGAGTAAAACCAGGTTTAAAATAGCTTGGTATCTTTAACACATATATATAACATGTTCTGTTAATGTACTGGCTCGATTTGCAAATTTTGAAGTATTAAAACCCCTCCCACTTCCGCATGAGACCAGAGCCTTTATAAAGGGTCCAGTTTCTTAATCACTACATGATCTAATAGTTAAAAATGGAGAGAGTATAATCTTTCGAGATAAAAAAAAAAAAAAAAAAACGAAAAATTAAAATATTCCTTATTTTGAACTCTCTCATTTCGGAATGCTTCAGAATATACATGTTTTGATGAAAACTTTTATGCTTATTTTAACGACTTGAAAAAACAAAACAAAACAAAAAAAACAGAAATTGGCTTTTAAAGACTTAAATATAAACATTGTCGAACAGATGCTGTAAAACATACAAAGTGATCATCTCGATTAGACTGCTTGCTAATGCATTAGTTTTTTAAGCAAACAACATCGAATTCACTTTTAGAATTCACTCTTTTGCGAAGAGGTAATTACCTTTTAAAACGTTTCAAACATAAACATAATAAAGTAGATTTTTGATTACGTGAAATGATGTAAACAGAAACCTTCTATGCTGTTTATTTCCCAAAAGATTTAGAAGAAAAAGTTCTGTTATCTTTTGCCTTCTTTTTAATGAATCTTCTTCTAACACGGAAAGCTATTTCATACCGTAACTTCCGTTCAATGACTCCTTTAATAATACCCTTCTACTGCGAACAGCTGCCGTCACTTTTTGCACTATTAACCTATCATTTTTTTCTCTTTCTTTCTTGTGTCAAATTTCTACAGTAGCGATGCTAATGACAGTTAAAGGGACAAAGAACTTGGCAGCTTTGTACCAGTTACAGTTAATCTCCCTATTCTTACGACTTCAAATAAACAGACTAATTCCAGAATGAAGTGTCGACATGCTCACCTAAAAAAAATCGACATAAAAAATCCTTTTTTGTATAATTTATTTCACTAAACGAATTTAAATCCTATTATTTTAGAGGACTGAATAACTGAATAGCATCCGGCATAAATATCAGAGTGGCTATCAATCGCTAACATAAGCGTAACAGTTAATACAAAAAAAAAAAGAAAAAAAGAAACTGGAGTTAAGAAAATGAAAAAAAAAAAGAAACTACAGTTAAGCGTAAAAAGGAGGAAACAAACAAAAAAAATGGTCTGAAGAAATTTGATCATTATGCAGATCGGCAGGTAATAAACTAAGGATCCCATCCTTGTACAGGTGTATAAGCATTTTTTTAGTCTTCAGTAGAAAACTTCATTTTCCTTTAAACTAATTAAACATAAGTTCATTTCAATATGTTCTCACAGATGTGCCAAAAGATTCCCTTAATGGCATTATATTTCTTTGTTAATTAACTAAATAATTTCTGTTCCTGATATGTTTTCCTTTTTTAATTTTTTTTCGTATTTACATAGATGATCAATTTCTACGCATAAAATTTTAGATTGCTAATATTAATAATTTGCATATAGATATACCTTTTAAATATTTCTTTCTAATGAATCTTTCAAAGTTGTTAATGATGGGTGGTCACCATTCATTCTTGCTATCTCATTCTCTTTGCATCATGTTTAACTTGAGAAAACTGTGCACTGAACTTGGACTGCTTTAATCTGCACGCATAAAATATATCCAGAAAAGAAGTATAACAGTTATGCTTGTTATCTCTATAGTAAGCAGAATAAATAACGAACAGGATTTTTCCTTTAAATTTACCGAAAATAAAGAGAAACAGAATGTTAATTTAATTTCAAACTAATTTAATGTTCTTTTCAGAAAAGATGTATGTATATTTGAATATAATTTTTATTACATTATTGAGTACTTTCGTGCGTTGTTTTCAACGTAATATTTTATGCAAATTCCTGAGAAGTTCCCTTTGTTTTTCATATAATATAAGGGGGGACCGGAAAGTAATCAATTATTTTTAATAGGTCATTTGTAGCTGATTGTTTTTTTCTTAAATAACGCATAAATTATTAAATTCGATTTTTATTTAAATATTAGCATTACTTTTCTATTTACAAAATCTATTTTTTTTTTAATTTTAGATTATTTTTTTTTAATATGGCGGACTTTAAAAGTTGAGCATCATTTACGTCATTGTATGCTGTTTTTGTTTCACCAAGGAAAGAATGCTACCGAGGGTATCAAAATCATTTGCTCAACTTATGGAGACGTACTGAAGGTTAACAAACGTCAGCGATGGTTTAGGAGATTTGCAGAAAAAAATTTTGATCTCTCTCTGATCGTCCTCGATCTGGAAGACCTCCTACTCTAGATGACGATGCTCTTAAGACTCTCGTTGAATCAGATCCAAAACAAACCATACAAGAATTAGCAGAGAAACTTAATTCATCATGGTCAATTGTCCAAAAACACTTAGATAAGAGTGGCAAGGTTTTTAAACAGGGTGTATGGGTACCGCATACACCCTGTCAGAAAACAATAAAGCACAGAGACGGGCGATTTGCAATTCATTGTTGACCAGACAACAAAATGACCCCTTTTTGGAACGAGTCGTAACTGGTGACGAAAAATGGGTGCTGTATAAGAATAATAAACGCAAAAAACAGTGGCTTTCTCCAAATCAAACTCCAATTCCAACACCTAAAGATGGACTTCATCCACAAAAGGTTCTGTTGTGCGTTTGGTGGGATATTCATGAAATTATTCATTACGAACTCATGGAACAAGGTAAGACTGTCACAGCAGCCATCTACTGTGAACAATTAGAGCGACTACATCAAGCATTGTTAATCAAACGTCATGCTCTTGTCAATCGAAAAGGGGTAATTTTGCAGCAAGATAATGCAAAACTACATTCTGCAAGAATGACTCAGAAAAAATTAGGCAGTTAGGACGAGAACTTCTACCACATCCTCCATATTCGCTGGATATTGCCCCTAGTGACTATCACTTATTCAGGTCCTTAGAACACAGCATAAGAAATGAAACCTTCCGTTCGCAAGATGATGTCCAAAGGAGTTTGATATCATTTTTTGCCTCCAGAGAAAAAACTTTTTTTTTTCAAAAAAGGAATTCTAAACTTAGTAGATCGTTGGAATAATGTTATAATTAACGATCGATTATAGAATTGAATAATGTTAATTTTTTCTTTAATAAAATTTATATTAAAAATGTAGTTAAAAAAATTGATTACTTTCCGTTCCCCCTTATAAATAACTGTATTTAAAACACTGAAAATAATTTTTTACTTTTATATAATGCATTCTCTTATTTATAAATATCGATGGTTTTTGTATTTTTATGTTTTCATATTTTAATTAAGCAGCATTCAAAATGTTTTATATTCAAATTTTTTATTCTTTTATTATAATTCTGTAAGCACTTTATGTTTCATCCTTTCTTTGACCAAATTTTGATATCCTCAAGCGTTTCACAATTTGAATAACAACTTCTTTTATTTGTTCCTACAATGAATTCGCCACAAATTCTATGCATATCTCTATGTATAGTCTACTCCCACTTCTGCAATTAGTACTATGTACGAATAAATAAAATTGATTTATATTCAGTTCATTGAATAGAATACAATGTCTTCTCAGTGAAAATCCACGAAAGAGAAAATTGCTATGATGTGAGTTTACATTTATTCCATGTGAATAAGCCCATTTTGCTTACATAGTAACAAAAGTATAGAGGAGCAACAGTGCGAAAAAAGTCATAAAACTGCGTGTAAATAGACATCTGATTGGAGGTAGTGTAATTATTTTCTTGTGATTTCCTCCCAGCCACCAATACCAATGATTATACATAAGTTTTGAAGAGTTACCCAAGTGAAAATTCACAGCACAACTGCCAGGATTAGCGAATAGTTCTATAGTTATAGTTAGTACGATTTGAAAGTATTTTTTAATCCATTGGACAGATTCATAGATGAATTATCTCCTCTCACAATATTAACCTTGTGTGGACCAGGCATTAACATGTTGTGTAGATATCTGACGAACTATACGAAGGATAGTCCATATAAACGTAGCACTCTGCTAAATAACGCGCTTTCTCTCTCACTCCCCCCCCCCCCCCCACACACAAACACATTTTTCCTCATTCGTACTAACTCTAGTTAGGAAGCAATCCGAGAAATTTCAGAAATTTGCTGTACCCATATGTGGTTCAGAGGTTGCACCAATTTCGATCTTTTATTCACTAATAATCAATCTAAACATACTATAGATCAATCCTTCTCTAATATCTTTTTGCTCGTTACTCCTTTAGCAACCCCAAAAGTCTCATGAACAGGATATATTTCTTTACAAACCTGTCTTTGGGAATATGAGAAACACCTGTATTTTAAAACTCTTGCTCTGGATCCTATTCAGAGGGAACTTGGACGTTTCAGTTTTTCAAAACTGCATTTCAGAATATGGCTTTTGTGGTTACATGTAAAAAATGAAAATAAAAGGTGATTACACTAATTTTCCAACTACCATTTTAATCAACTTCGAATTTCTCTGCGAACTTTTGACTGGCCCAGTATTTTATTTGAAAGTGATTAACTTGAAAGAACATTGTATTTATGTATATATGAAATATTTATTTTTATTGAATGAATGTGGGGAGACAAACAATGTAACGAAAGGAAAAGAAATTCTTTCTTATCGCACCGGTCGCAATGTTTATATATATATATATATATAATATTCATCAAAGCTTGATTTGCTTCCTCAGTCTTAAGTAAAAGGCTGGTTATATTCCACTAATTCGAGCCCTACCCAAGGGCCTATGAGTTGTGGAAATACTTCCTGAAAATGAATGCTGTGCCGAACAAAGCGGCCTTTTGCAGCTGCCCAATTTTTAATCCATATAACTCGAGTGCTTCTAGATGTTTTTTCAGTGTTTTAGGGATGGCGTCTAAGATACCAAAGATACCAAACTTTCCAAGAAGTTTGGTATCTTTAACATAGTATATCCAAGTTAAAAAAACTTTCTACATCTTACTTTCATCCGGAGATTTTTATTTAATAAGGTCAAAGCACCTTGTGGCAACTTGTTTAGGTAAAATCTATACGCTCAGCATCACTTCAACCTTGGTATTTATGGCTACCACTAACGAGACCTCAATAAAGGTCGAAACTGGTCTTCGTAGTGGCCCTTGCCTTTCATGCATAGCATCATACATCTCCGCAAGAGGATGTGCTTTGCATTAGGGGGGAAATACTAAGAAAGTGATCGGAGCTTACTCCATCTTTACTACGAGTTGCCTCAGACTTGACTTATTTGTCGGTTTGCTTCACTTGGGAAAAAAGGATTAAAACCTAGCTTATAAAATTGCTTGGCATCTTTAACATAGTATACTCAAGTTAAAAAACTTTCTATATATATATATATATAATTGAAAAGGTCTCATAACTTTCCCAGATGATCAAATCCAGTTTTTTCAACTTAATATCGTCATTACCGATGCACTATAGAAGTGGAGCGATTACGTTAATCTCTGGTATTCCTAAATATTCTTTAATTTGGTTGAAAAATGTTTCGTATCTACTAATTGTAACACATATCCTAAATACATAAAGGAATTCATTTTATTCTTCTTCGTTGTTTTCTTTTGAGTTACGAAATCCAGGGATCATTGGAAGGTCGTGGGCGCTTAAGTGTTTGTTAGAACCCCACTGAACCATGATGAACGTTGCTATAGTATTTGTGCTTTGAAATCACGGTTGATTAGTTCAATTTCTGCACAGTTTTTGGATATATTTTTGTTTATCCTCTAAATTCAGATATCTACGCTATCCTCGAATTTCCTACTTTGGATAGATAATCTAAATGATGTCGGTGTGCTCTCAAAACTCATTTGAGTTTATCTTATTTCCTGAAACAAAACAACAAGACAGATAAGAGAATAGAAAAATATTTTCGCTCAGGGTTTTTCGCATGTAATCATAGTACAGAGATCTTGATAATGACTTCGATAACAAAGACTTCTAGACCACGATCCAGTTATATTGCAGAAACTTTATCTTTAATTTAAAACTCTCTCTTATGGTAAAACATAATACGACTATAGAAATAATCTAAATCTAACACTGAGCATAAAATCTCCGACTCATTTGAATTCAGGTGTGGCATTGTTTTAGGAAACTTATAAAATTCCAAACTGGATGGATATTCGATACCTTTTCCATGCACGAATTAGGCTTTAAAGCTTTAGCTTTTAAAAATTGAAGCGCTGTTTAGAAAATTGCTCATATGTTAATGGTGAACCCATTATCTCACAGATAACAAGAGTACAGTTTCTGCGAAATACACAATTTTACAAACTATTCATGGGGTGCTGTTAATTGTAATTGGTAGCAAGGATTCTACAAGAACATTTGGAAGCCATTAGAAAATGGGCAGTCATCTATTTCTTCACCAATTTTTACATTGTCCTCTGTTTTCATTTTTTGGAACAACTAATTTTTTTCCACTTGTATTTTATGAATAGTCACACTAGATAATCGTATCTAGTGTTTTTTATTCTTCCTAACTGTCCAATCATTTTCATATTAGCAACATGTAACAAGCGCCAAAATTTTGTTTCTGGAAATGCAGAACTAAAAAAAGAAACGAAATAAAAACGCTAAAAAACAAAACAGAACGAATCAATTGGTTGTTAATAAATAATCAAGCGTATGTTTATGACTCATGGAAGTAGTTGTGTGTTTCGATGGATTTAATGAGTCACAACAATATATACCATGAATTTGTCACTCTTTCAAAAGCATAACTGATGAGGTTTTTTTATAAAAACATGTTAATTACCTTAGTCTTATACAGTATTACGAACTTTTACATATTTAATTAAATAAGTGCTAGATATAACATGTTAAGCTTTTTTGTTCTAACATTCTTGAAATACAGTTTTCTTTGTGATAGTTTTCAATGACTACAAACCAATTAAGTTCGTCCACTAAATTATAGCCGAAGAAGATATGTCTAGTTTGAGTTAGACATTTTCGCAACATGGTATTACCAGAGTTGAATGTGTGAGTTTGACTTTGATATGACTTTGAATCTACTACCATTATTTTGATAAAAATTTGGCTAAGAATCGAAAATCAGATTAAGTCATGAATTTAGCAGAGCTCTACTGTTTAAGTGCCTAATAAATCGACCTTCTAAGCAAATGCTTAATTGTTAGATAGGACTAATGCAATTATATTCACTTGAAAAGTCAGTATAAAAATTCTTCGAAATCTACACGTGATTGGAACCTAGGTCTCTTCCATAAAAGGGCACTGACGATCGCTCTGTAAGCAGCGCTTCATTTCATTATTTTATTTATTGATTCAAGTAAGAATGAGCAACAGGCTATTGAGCCTAACACGAAAGAAAATAGCACATTTTGGGTGATATGGCCTAATCAAAGGCCACTTTAAGTAGATGTATTAACGAATAAACATATTACACTTTGCATAAACATATTACAACCATTGTTCATCGGCATCCAAAGACTTGGATTCTTCTTCTTCTTCTTCTGCTCCAGGCGTTACTTTACCTCTAAACAGCTATTAAGCCAGCACAAATCGCAAATCCGACCATCCTTCGAGTATTGCTCACAAATCTGGGGCAATGCCTCCCCAAGAACTTCCTAAAATACTCCAACCAGTACAGAATAATGATTAGTGCACATCTCTTAGTAACCCACTTTTACTGTGTGTAGTTTCTACTGCATGCATCTTCTGTAAATGTTTTAATGGTAAATGTTCCTTAGAAATAGCGTCAACAATTCCCCCCCCCCCCACCACGAAATTCATTGAAACGCCTGCAGCTGCCATTCAGTACCCTATCACAACTCCAAATTCACACACAAGTTTCTCTTCCTCCTCTTTCAATCACTGTTGGAACAGCCTTCCCTCCTACCATGCGGTTCCCAAAGAAAACAATGCACAGGACATTTCGGTTCTAACGGGAAAAAAGTTCTTCCTTTCTCAAATTTATATCCATCCACGGTACTAACGTACTATAGGTTGACCAACCATCTGCTCATGTATGGATCCAACATAAAAGAAATAATAATAATGAATCTTGTTATTTCGGGGAAAACATAACAAAGTCTCATGAAATTCTACGCATAAGTGATGACTAATGCACAGAAAGTTTTCATTCAGTGCTTCAGAGAATGTTCCATCCGGTGCTTTTCGTCACTTTTGAAAAGTAGTAAATCGTGTGATAGTAATCAGTGATACTGAAACTGATTTATTACACTTATATTTAACGCACCAAAAGATTGTAACTTGTTATTTTTCATTTTTAAATCGAACTTTCTTAAAATGTAATGAAATTTTCTTAAACTGCGTCTGTAATAAGATATTTTATTACTTTTAGTAAGTTAATTTGTTTATTTACTTAATATTGGATATGTAAACTATTACCTTTCAGGTCAATTTTCATTTAAACTATTTCCCGATACTTTTTCTATACTTTAGCGCTGCCCTGTTAAGCCTGTTTCACTGCTTACCGTGAAAAAAAAACGAAACTCTCATAACGACATGCCATAAAGTTTATTTTAGTTTTAAAACTCCATTCTAAATGTAACTAGTCCAATTGCTGTCAAATTCAAACAACTTACTTACTATTTTTATGGTCGGGAAAAAAATTGAAAAAAAAAAAAAAAGATCGACAAGATGAGCAACCACACATCAGAAGAGAATTAATGTGTTTATATTACACAAGTGAATACTGTTCCACAAAAAAAAAAGTAAAGAAAATTTAATGAAGGATTTTGCTAATTTTCAAGTTTAATATTTATTATATATATATATATATATATAAATCAAATAATGTACTTCAATTACCAATATATCTTCCTCAGCTATAATAATAATAATAATAATAATAATAAATCCCTAGGTATTCAAAGCACGTCACGTCGCACTAAGGAGAAAGAAATTCAGCGTGTTTGTCCAAGGGATGAGCAATGCATTCTTAATTAAAAATTCTACAGTAACTGAATTTCAAATTCAAATTTTCCTATATCAGAAAAAGAAATTGCAAATTCTAAATAGAAAAGTTAATCAAAATTGTTTGGAATGATGGCAAACAATTTCTGACTATCCTCTTAACATTTAACAATTCAAGTTTTATGGGTTTTCAATTATGCAACCAATTCTCGTCTATCCTTAGAGGTGGTTGAGTCCCCTAATTAAGAATTTTAGGCAATTTAATGCAGCTGGCTTGCCATTTCTCTGTTGCATCTCTCTCTCTCTCTCTCTAAGAGTATTTTATGTCTGTAAATAATATGCATTATTGGGGCCACTGTGCATGTTTTGGGGAATAAAAAACCCGGAGTTTCCGGGAGAAAAGCCTTCATAAACATCTGAAACCAGCTAACTCACCTTTAATTGTAAAGCTTTAAAAAAAGGTCCTTGCGTCCTAGATGGGATTCGAACCCAAGTCTTTTCAACCAAAGAGTTTCGTCGAAACCGACTGAGCTGCAAAGGTTCCTTTAAAAGATTTAAAATCTTTGAAATATTTGTACATTTGAATAAGCGATTCACAAAGGTTGACGTGGTTTTCTATTTTATTTATTTATTTATTTGTTTATTTATTTATTTTATTTTTTAAAGTAATGGAAATGGCAGTATTAATGAATACTTAAATTCGCAAACAAAAGTATATATGCTTTTCCCGATATGGAGCCGCGTTTGTAAACGATCGATTAACATTAATTGCTTCTACATAAGCACACGGAAAACACTTAATGCTGTTGAAAGCTAAATATTTAATTTGAAAAATTTATTTAAAATTAATGATACACTGTCCTATGAATGTAATGGCTATTCATTATATTACAGAAAACTAGTTTACTAAGTGATTACTATACTATCAGTTGAATTGAATTAATTAGATTTACGAGAATCAAAGGTTTATTCAAACATGGATCCGAATGATGCCATTTAAACGCGATTTAGACTTTTGAACTGCAGTGTTTTTTTTTTTACAGTGAATTTTATAATTTACAGTGAGTAAATTATAAAATTATAAAATTTAAATTATTTTATAATATATATATATATATATATATACTGTTATACAAATTATAAAATATTACTTTCAATTTTATAAAGCCATTCGTTCTATGAGGAACCGACTTTTGTGAAGGACTCGTCTTTTTCCAATGAACTCTGTCTGGTTAAGATGGCATGTTCTGCAAGTCCAGACTGTTCAGGTTTAAGGTACTGAATATAAGACTGGTGTTCTTCTTGTCGAATAGAGGCAGATCTTCCCGTTTGTCCGAAATAAGATAATCCACAAGAGCAAGGAATCTGGTAGACACCTGGATAATTAAGATGTGGAAGCATGTCCTTAGGAGAAGTGAGAAAGGTGGACATTTTTCTGACCGGTCGAAAGGCAACAAAAATATTCAGGGTTTTAAAACTTTTGCTATACGTTCACTAATGCCGTGTACAGATAAATCTCCACCTTTCTTACCTCTCCTAAGGACAAGCTTCCACATCTTAATTATCCAGGTGTCTACCATATTCCTTGCTCTTGTGGATTATCTTATTTCGGACAAACAGGAAGATCTGCCTCTATTCGACAAGAAGAACACCAGCCTTACATTCAGTACCTTAAACCTGAACAGTCTGGACTTGCAGAACATGCCATCTTAACCAGACATAGAGTTCACTGGAAAAAGACAAGAGTCCTTCACAAACGTCGGTTCCTCATAGGAACGGCTTTATAAAGTAACATGTGAAACTTTACTCCACTTTCCTAACTTAACAGATCTAATGGCTTACATCTATCCCATTTATGGGAAATAGTACTTTACAAATCAGCTAATCTTTCCTAACTTTTTTATTAGGAAATAAAAAAGTATATATAAAGTATAGAAAGAAAGTATATATATATATATATATATATACAATAATAGTATATATACAATATACAATAATAATATATATATAGTTTTATTTATTTATTTTTTGTTAGGAAATTTTATTGACCTTTTTAGTTATCTTATGCTTACTACTTAGGTGGCGCTTTTTGGAATTTTCAGTTATTAGAAAAACTTTTATTGGGATTATATTGATCAAGTGTATATAATAAACAACTAAGTTATACCAACTAGTTTCACCAACTAAGTCTGTTGGCATCTTCAGGGTATATAACTGATGTAAGGCACTAAAAAGTAAAAAAACTGTTACAAACTAAAATCAACCGATTCCAATTATATTAAACAAAGAACAGAGAATTATATTAAATTATAATAAATTATAATTTAAAAATTTAATTTAAATTATAATTATTATAAATTAGAATTATATTAAACAAAGAACAAATTACATCGGCCAAACTTCAAGGAGCCTTGAAATTAGGCAAAAAGAACATATAGGTGACGTCAATAATAACAGAGAAGAAAAATCGGGTTTAGCTTTTCATTTCTCAAGAACGAACCATACCATAGAGTGGGATAGAAGCACAATTCCTTACATGGAGGAGTACTTCCGCTAACGAATTTTTAAGGAGGCCACAATAGTTGCCCGCTGTACACAAAACCTTAACAGGAACCAAGGACTAATCTTGCCCGTGATCTGGAAGACCCTTATCAGATCCTTCAACTCGCCAGAACTGAATTATAGTGCCAACTATAGAACGTTCCTAAATAACAACAAGTGAGATCATCCACGCTCTATGAATATATTATATGCGCTCTGTTCTTTAATATAATTGGAATCGGTCGATTTTAGTTTGTAACAGTTTTTTACTTTTTAGTGCCTTACATCAGTTATGTACCCTGAAGATGCTAACAGACTTAGTTGGTGAAACTAGTTGGTATAACTTAGTTGTTTATTATATACACTTGATCAATATAATCCCAATAAAAGTTTTTCCAGAGCTTTTTTGGTCAAGAAAATTAAACGTTTTTTAACATTGTCAGTTATTGTTTAATTTGAGCTTAATATGTACTGAAGATGCCTGTGACACACAGGCGAAAATTATACTATTAAAAAAATCTTTTTACGTGAGATTTTCCGTCACTAATTTTGTATTTATATGTCTACTTACGGTATTCCTTAGTAAGAGTCACCTTATCCTTGTGTACGGTTGCAGTTAAATGAATAGAAAACCTTCGACACCGCAAGGTAAAAAGAGGGAAAAAGGAAGAAGAAACAAGAAGAGTTTTTCTCAATCGATTTGATTAATGATTTTATTATTTTTTTTCTTTCAGTTATTTAAAACGATGAATAATTCAATATGTCTAACACCAGTAATAAATAAATAATAATAAAACTATTAATAATCTTCTGGTTAGGTTTGGTGTTGGAAAATTATCTCGCCGCGTTTTAAGAACATTTCCCCACATCAAATAATAATAATAATAATAATAATAATAATAATAATAATAATAATAATAATAATAATAATAATAAAACATATTTCTTAACTGAGTTATATTTCACTGGATTTCGAACTGGCATCTACAGAGCACAACAGCGTATTATAATACACAAGCCCATGAATATAGGAAACAATTCAAACTGTAACGGACAAAAGGTTTAAAAGTCCTAATTTGGCGACATCTATTATTGTATAAAAATAAGTTTCTTTGATTTTTTTTTATTAGATTTTCTGAATCGGAGTTAATCTTAAGATGACTGTCTCCCAAACTTCTGGCAGATTAATACAGCCATATTTGTTGAGGTTAGGAGAGTATTTTGTAGCGGTTATCGACTCAAACAATGTCTCTAACTTGTGACAACTTCTATAGAGCACAGTGATTTTTTTTCCCATCTTATCCTGTGTGAAAGGAGTGTCCAAAGCATGTTACTCTTGACTTGCTACAATGATGGTAGCAAATATATTTCTTGTAATCTCCGAGATGAATTTAGCAGATCTTCCTGTCTGTCCATAGTAATCTAACTTACAATCACAGGGCACACTGTGAGCTCCATGATCTAAAAAATAACAAAGTTTGTCCTTTAATGAGTTGATTAGGGCTGCTACCTTATAGAGTGGTTTGAATGAAGAGCGAAGGTTATATCTTTATAACAACTCACCTGTCTTTTCGGATGTGTCCCAGATATATGAGATAATAGTAGTGTGTTGGTCAGTGTGTGTGTGTGTGTGTGTTCGAGGAGGTGGGGAAATGTAGCATTTTATCTGTTTTGACGAAAAATGTGCGCTAGTTACTTTAAAAAGCAAGGAAAAATCTACAAGCAAATTAATAGTACTGTAACGGGTTCCCTCCTCTTCCTGCTTTGGCTAATTTTATATGAAACATTTGGAAACAAAGTACTTAACACAACACTGATCTCGTTAGTCTAGCTGCGCTAATATGGATGATTCTTTTGCCATTTGTCCCATAAAGAATGCTTTAGTTTCTGTTTTTTCCAGAAATTCATCTTTCCAGAAATTTCACATTATAAAAAGTACCAGTTATCCTTTCTTGACATAATAGGCGTACATTTATTATCTTATTTGTTTTACTATCTTATTTGCTCAAGTGATGCAGCTCAGGCTACAGAATTCAACTATCTTCGCTACAATTTTTGGACATGGCTACTTCCGATACAATAGATAAATTTTACATGTCCGTCGCCCACAGAAGACCAAAACACCTATTCCTATCCCATATATCTTTAAGTACATCCGAAAAGAACACCTGTAATGTTAAAGTATGACCTTTACACTCAAACCATACTTCAAGGCTAGAAATTCTGATCCGCTCACTCAAGGACAATCTCCATTCTCTTTTACATCGTAGAGTGCATGAAGTGCCCTGTGACTAACTTGGCGTACTGGACAGAGAGAAAGACACTGATGACATCCGCCTTGGAGAATATATTTACCATCATTATGGCAAGTCATGACTGGCCAGATCATGATTATTCACTCAGTATTGCACAGAAGAAAATCAGTGTACTATGTAGAAATCGCTATAAGTCGGTGAGACTAAACTCGTCATCAGCTATGAAATCCTCTTATAACTAACCTCAACAAGTATGACTTCATTAATGTGCCAAACGTTTGAGAGAAGTCAACTTAAGTTAAGCCTCAACCCGACAACTGTTAAAACAATCTTCCATTTATAAAACATTAGCAGACACCAAGTCTTTACGCCTCCTTTTTAAAATAAAAACGTAAATAAGCAGACATAATAAACAGAATGAAATATGGATGATTATCATCAAATTATATGTTTATTAATATAATTTTCGCCTACAATACGCATCGTCAGCACAAAACCTGGAACGACATACCGTACAACCTAACAAAAAAAAAATTAAAATAATAATACCCCCCCCCCCCGAAGGAACACGGCCTTGTCGTGGCGGTGGAGCTTGCGTGCTTCAGTGATGTTGAGAGCTATTCTGGCGGTAGCATAGCTGCCAGCAAGGCCATCCTTGTCAGAGAGGTCTCAACCGAGGAGCCAGACTAACAGTGTTCCATCCCAATGGTGAAAAGGAAGAAGAGATCCATAGCGGATCAGTCGACGCCCGGGTCATCAAGGACTGAGCCAGATGCTGGGCATCAGGCGACAAGTGGGCTACAGGACCCAGCTCTCCTTTCTGGGCAATCAGGGCAGGAAGCTGAAAAGCGACTGGAAGAAACCAAACGTAAAAAATGGATCGTAGAAGAAAACAGAGAAGTTATGAAATGTTTTTACAGATCAACATCAGAAAAACGAGGTTTCAGAAAGCGCATGCATTTATTTTGGACACAAAAATTCCCAGAATCTGCAATAACAGAACAAAGACTTATGGACCAAAAGAATTTCATTTTCCGTAACAAAATATTTACTGAACTTGAGCTGCGAGAGGAAGTAATAAACCAATAACTCCCCTAACAGCAAATCATCAGGAGATAGCTATATCAAACTTTGGAATTCAACTCAGTAAATATGGCAAAAAAATTTTAGTCGTCAGCTAAAAAAAGATTTAGCTGACGACATACATCAGAATGTTTTGACAGAAGTGCAATGTAAAATGAAGTCAGGGATATTGGAACATATGAACTCCATAAATAACCGTATAAGATTACCACCATTAAAAGATTTTACAAAAATTTAAGCTAAAACAGTTTCGCTTAGACGCAAATGCTGTAATTGAAATCATCACAATCAACAGTATGAAGGAAACAAATCAGCTCCTATACAGCACAGCCTATATCATTTCAGTGAAGCGTGGTTGCATACCGAAAGAGCAAAAGCCTAGGATGAAACAATCTGCACCATGGAAAATCCAGTTAGAACGAAAAGTCCACAAACGTCGAGCTGATCTGAGCAACTTAAAGAGTTTTAAAGAAGAACGGCTGAAAAATAATAACATCAAAAACAAACTGATTATCACATAATTTGGTCAGTTTCAAACAATTTCTGAAGTTATCGAAGAGCTAAAACAAAGAATTACAGTGACTGCACAGAAAATTAAAAGATATGAAGCAAGAATAAACCAATATGTACAAAATATGCAATTTCGACAGAACCAACGTCAGTTCTTTCAGTCTTTCCAGAGAAGTACAAATGCAAACCATCATTCACCAGGAAAAGAAAAAACACTCAAATTTTGGAAGTCAATCTGGGATAATCCTTTTGAACACAATACAAATGCCTCATGGATTAAGGAAATAGAATCAGAAATGAAACAAAAACAAATGCAAAATGTCATTATCACTAAAGAAATGGTCAGTGCTCAAGCTAGAAAATTAAAAAACTGGAGTGCACCTGACAAAGACGAACTACATGGATTTTGGTTAAAACATCTAACCAGTCTACATGATCGAATGGCAGAACAATTTAATTATTTGTCGCAGTCAGGCTCAGTGGAAGACTGGATGATATCTGGACGCACTTTTTTCTCCATGATAAGGGTGCAGACCCAAGTAACTATCGTCCAATAACATGCCTACCAACTATGTTTAAGCTGTTCACTGCAATCATAGCAAATTCCATATACCACTACTTATCAGATAATCAGATTTATCCAATTGAACAAAAAGGAAATTTTCAAAAATCTAGAGGAACAAAAGACCAGATCTTAATTAATAAAATTATTTTCAGAAACTCAAAAAGACGAAAAACTAACTTAAACATGGCATGGATAGACTACAAGAATGGAAAACAACTTTAATAGTGAATAATGAACTATGTGAAGATATCAGCATTAAACGTGGAATTTTCCAAGGTGATTCCTTGTCACCATTGCTCTTCAACATTTCTTTGATATCTTTGTCTATGATTCTGAAGAAAACAAAACTTGGATATGAAATTCCTAAATGTAATATTAAACTTTCCCAACTGTCGTATATGGATGACTTGAAGTTGTATGTAAAATGGGTCGGCAAATAGACTCTTTAATGAACACAGTTCGTATTTTCAGTCAGGACATCAAAATGGAATTTGGTTTAGATAAATGCGCAATTTTATCCATTAAACGAGGAAAAATTAATGACACTAGCAGTTTTAATTTTGATCAAGAGAAATATATAAAAGCAATTTCAACTGACGAATACTATAAATACCTAGAAATATTAGAAGCCAATGATATCCTGCACTCGAAAGTTAAACAACAGGCAGCATCAGAATACATCAAAAGAGTTAGAAATATTCTGAAAACAAAATTAAATGGATTAAACACAATTAGAGCAATGAATTCTTCGGCTATACCAGTGATCCGATACACAGCTGGCATAATAGATTGGACAAACTGGACCGCAAAACTAGAAAACTAATGACTATGCATCATGCATTACATCCACGAAGTGATGTTAACCGGTTGTGCCTACCGAGGAGAATAAGTGGACGGGGTCCGCTGCAAGTGAGACAGACTGGGGAAGAAGAAGAAATTAGTTTTAGAAGTTACATTGACAATAGCTCTGAGCTAATGCTTCAAGCAATTACACAAGAGGGCCTTCTAAAAGCAACAGGAAACAAATCCGATTACAAAAAGGAACAACAAAATAACCGATGTGTGGCTGGAAAAATAAACCATTGCATGGCAAATTTCTTCGAGACACTGAGGACAAAATTGACGTGAACAAGACGTGGCAATGGTTACAATACGGATACATTAAAAAGAAACAGAAGGATTTATTCTAGCAGCTCAAGAACAGGCATTACAAACCAATGCAATCAAAGCAAAATTTTTGAACATCAATAATAACAGCAAATGCAGATTATGCGATCAGAAAGATGAGACTGTAGAACATCTAATCAGTGCCTGCAGCAACATTGCTCAAACTGACTACAAATACCGCCATGATCGAGTGGTCAAAATAATTCATTGGCATGTATGCAAAAAATATGCCTTTCCTACTTCTGTAACTGGTGGTAGCATAAAATAGAAACTGTATTGGAAAACGAAACAGCAAAAATTCTCGGGAACTTTAGAATACAAACTGATCGGCATTTGGAACACAATAGACCTGACATCACAATTATCGAACATCGACAGGTTTGGATTATTGATATCGCAGTACCAGTGATAACAACATTCACAACAAAGAACTGGAAAAAATTACTAAATATCAAGATTTGGCAATCGAAGTTGGCCGACTATCGCTTAAACACACCAAAGTCATTACAATAGTTATTGGTGCACTTGGCAAATAGTTGGATAACTTCAAAGAAGCTATCCAACTATTTACAGCAATTAAACATCAACGAAGTGACCCCATATGACCTACAAAAAACAGCATTACTTGGAACAGTCCATATTTTACGACGTTACCTGACGGACTATTCTTAGATTCTTGGGTAGATTCTAAATTGTTCTGTATCACTGGTCAAATTTTTGTTTATATGATATCTTGTTTTGATTGTGTATCAATTATGTGAATAAAATAATAATAATAATAATAATAATAATAATAATAATAATAATAATTACCGCAGCAGCCTTTAGTAAGGTGACAAAACTTTAATAAATTCTTGTGGTTAAAGAAAAGTTTTTATCTATTACAACTTGTACTGTTTGAGGCACTCATAGTCGCTTGGGTATTGTAATAAGCAGTTGTACACTGAAGATGTTGGTTTGAAATCTAGCGAAATGTAAGACGACTTAATAAATTCCTTTTTATTGATTTTATTTATTTATTTTTTTATGTATTGTTTTGGTGTGGTGTGGTGTAATACCATTAAAAGCAGAAATGAATGCCACTAATATTATAAATAATATAAATACCACTCTACAGGAAAGTCAATCATAGGTCCATTACAGCACACTGACGTTTGCTACCCTTCTCAGCACAACAGTACCCATAAGGAACACAACAGAACTTAATTGAAATGGGAAAAATACTAAAAATCTCTAAATCATTGGCTGTTAATGCGAAATTCTGAAAGAACTGTTTAGTAATTACAGGATAATTTCGATATCACATGGCAATACACAGCTACTAGAATTAATAGCTGAACGCATAATACTCACACGATATCGGATTTTTACTGTTTCATCGCAAATGCAATTTAATGTTTCAAAGCTATCATTAGACAGACTGGTGTAACTTCTTCACTATTCAAAATTGCACTGAATTATTAAAACAGGATATTCTACAATAATCACAGAAATTACAGGGAAGATAATAATAGCATGAATCATATAGATAAACAATAGCATATGGAGAATAGCTTGGAAACAATAGGCCATCTTCTCACAGCCATTAGATCACCATCTGTTCCAATCATGCGCTTTCAAAAACTAATGCACAAATCTTTTCTTAAATTCACTTTCTCAATACTCTGTTCCTAGTGGTACTCCTTGCATGTAAGCCCACCACATCATTGTTATATATTGTCCACTAAAACGTTCCATAACAGTTTCATGCTATAATTGCCTTTTGCATTGATTCATTCATTCATTGTCATTACACGAGAGAAATTATAGTAATCCAAAATATTTTGTCATCGGCAGTTTGTCTAAAATTTCAGTAATGTCTAGAAAGAACGATCTATCTAATGTTCATAACTGGCAGGTATAAAAGCTGTTATAATCTAATCTCATTTTCAGCAATTTATGATTTTTACCGACACAAAGATTTTTTTACAATGGGAAGACAACCCTTTGGTTGACAACTACTGATATCTGTTTTAAAGGATCGATTATTTTTTTGAAACAAAATGCGCAGAAAAAAATTATACTTTGGGATAAATAGACGGGTGTTTATTGATAATCGCGTTTCATATGTCTGCGGACATACGAAACACGACTATCAAGGTGACTATAAAAGTTAACGACTGCCATTTATTTTAAAATATAAATTTAGTTGGAAGTTGAATGTTTAAAACCCAAAATAAAAACTCATCTCGGGTGAAAATTACGCATGCTGTCTGAACTCTATAAATTTAATAAAAATAACACAGTCGGCGTTTTGAATGAACACACACTGTTTAGTTTAGTTTAGTTAGGTTGGTGTATCGTGTTTCTAGGTCTGTAAATTGCGCCTTATTCAGATTGTTTTCTGGAATAGAAACCCGAGCTTCCGGAAGAAAAACCGCCTTTTCCCTTCGTCTCTGACCCTCTAAATCACTTACATTTGTAAAAACCTTTATACAGGTTCTTCGCATCCCAGAGTCGAACAGCCACAGCCGATTAAAAACAACAACAAAAAAGCCAGTTACTGTATTTACAGAATCGTTTTTAGAGAATATTAGAGTAGCAGTATCTGAATGCAAAAGAGTTTGAAGTAAGTTTGGGAAGAACTTGCACTCAATGGTTTTAGCAAGAAATCAGATAGCATACCTACCATTTGGAAATAGAAAATATTTTTACTTTACTCTGCTCCGATTTGTTGGGATTTGCCTCTAATTTAGTTCAGCTTTTAAGAAGTTGTGTTGAAACCTGAAAAAGAAATCTGGAGAAATCTAAGAAAAGCGATTACGATATTTGTTGAATTTCATATTAGACTAGATAAGCAATAAGAGGTTAACGTTGAATGGAGATGATCATTCTTATGAGCATTATTTTATTAACAATTAGTGGAAATATTGAAAACAAAAGTCCGGTTAAGGAAATGTAGAACAGAAATATTAAAGCTCTTCCCCATTTGGATTATTGTATCCATAATCCAAATACCAATGGGAGATTACTGCCCATTGGTATTTGATGCCATTTGTATTATTATTTTCTGTCTGTCTTTACTTTGCTTTTCACCCCAATCCCGTTTTTCTTATGCCTTATTGCCTTAGTCACTTCGAAGATGGCTGTGCTTTCCCTCATACTCTTATTTTGACTAACACATTTTTATATCTAGGCACAGAATATCTTAAGGATAAAAAAAATGCTCTGCACCGATTCATTGTGCCTGTCTACTATTTGTGAAGTTCTCCTCTGCTACTGGAACAATCATTCTTCCGACAGCCAAGGTGTCTTATTTTTTCTTTCGTCATTCATTCTACAAATATGTCCAAATCATTGTAGCTTCCAACAGTTTCTTTCATTTCATACCTTTATAACCAAATAACATTATCTATGTCATTTCGATATTCATAATAAAATAGAATATCGTCCCTTCCTGAGTTGTGCGATGCTTCTAGATCTATTTTGAAAATTTTTCCTGAATGAGCGAAAACTTATTCACGATATCGGCATTGTTTTCATCTTCTAGCTTATGCCTCGTTTCTCGTAGCATAAATTCAAACCAATCTCAATATCAATACTTCTCCACTGTCATATAATGCACAATCTGGCAATGCAGCACTGCAGGAATGTTAGTTAGCTAGTCTGGATTGTTCTAATGCGTAAATTTCTACCTCATATATATTTGTGACATTGCTGATCTGAGCACCTATTTCTAATATAGACTCTCTAGTATGACTTTGAATACAGGTTGGTTTCTAAGGTTTAGCGATGTTTCAGTTCTAATGCGTATGTACTTCGTCTAGCAATATGTGAAAGAAATTACCGGAAAAACTTGCAAATTATGATTATTAGAACAAACAGAACAGTTTCAGAAAAAGAGATAAATCGGATGAAGGAGGAGAACGAGAAGTTGGTTCGATGGGGGTAGTTGGATTACACATCAAATGGAAGTTGAATTGTATATGTATATTGATGAGCAGTTGCTTTCATTTTTATGGACTTAGCGGAAAGCAGAGAAATGATGGAAGCTAGGTTAACAGAACAGAGACCATGGAAATGCACGTGACGAAAATAGAATAGTTTATTATTATTATGTTTTTGATAAAAAAAAAAAACACCAGATGTGAGAACAGTATTCTGAGGGACACCAGATTTGTGATTTTTATGATGTTAAAAGATGTCGGTAAGAGAGTCGAGTGAAAAAAGGACACCGACTTTTGTAAACTGCGGAGAATATGTCTGTACAGGGAAAGGCTTTAGGTGTAATCCCAAGAGTCCATCCATCAAGAAATCTGACCTCGTCAAGAAACCTAGATTTATGAAAGATAAGGAAGTGAAGTGAAATATCAAAGCAGATCTGGGTTTTGGTTTGTTTGCTCTGTCTTTGAGCGCCTTACCTACTAATTATCTTTTGTTTTCGTTATTTAGTTTTATGTTCGTTATTTTAAAGGTTTAATTACGTAAGAATTTTAAATTTCTGTATCGATTTATTGTCATGTAATTTCTAATGTTTACTCAGAATTTTGTTTGATTTTATTGTTAATGGAGTCTTTTGTTATGCTCTCAATCCTGTTCTCAGTTGTTTCATTCTCAGTGTTCATAGTATGTTCAGTATCAAATCCAATTTCTATTCATATATTGTCTTCTTAGTTAAATTTTTATTTTAAATAATTTCATTTCTTTTCCTCTCTGAAGCCTTAGTAATATTAATAGTAACAGGTGCCAGCTTTCTATAGTTTTTAGGTTTTTTTGCATTAAACACATTCAAGATATCAGCTGGCTAATTCCATTACTTGTATTAACCGCATAACGTAGTGAACTAGCGCTGAATTACAGGTAAGATTAGAAGAAAACCAACAAATTCAGATAAGCACCATTCTGTTTAATTTCTCTTTGTTTTATGTATCACTACTATACATGGAAGGAGATAGGAACTAATAAATAAATAAAAAAAATAAATAACTTAAGAAGCAAAGCTTGGTTTATTAGAAATATTAGCCACCACGAGAATAACATGAATTACGATTCAGATTTATTTTTTAACTTTGGTTGTAACGAAAACACCAAAGGAACTAAATGCTCATTCAATATATTTTATCTGTTAAAGTCACCTTAACTCAGTGAGTTTCTGTGAAGCCTTTGGTTGGAACGACCCGGGTTCGAATTTCTTCTAGTATATGAAGAAACTTTATCAAGGCTTTTCAATAGAAGGTGAGTTAGCCAACCTCATACGAAGGTGAAGGGTTTGTTTTTCTCTCCGAAACTCGGGTTTTTCATCTCGCAACCAGTCAAATTGGCTAGGAGAACACACGAATTTTACACACAAAAATATACGATAGGTATAAAACTAAGACTAAAACTAAATAATATCATCTCTTCGTCTCAATTCTCTTCCGTCCAAGACAAATTGAGTTCCTAATTAGGGTTTTTAGGCAATTGATGCTGTATGCTTTCCATTTCTTTGCTGAATTCCTCTAAGGACAAGTAGGAGATTGAAAAATTAAAAATAAAATTTGCGCATGTAGAAGATCTGCGTGCGTTTTGTTCACCGAACCGGTATGCCCATTTTGATTGACGAAAAACTTCCTTCTCCTCCTCATGAGACGCGCTAAATCACCACTTGATCGAAAACACCTGAAAACAAAAAGGCTCGTCTACACCAACTGAGCTGCGGAGGCTCCCAAGGTATAAGACCACCACATCCTGAAGTTATGGTTAGGAAAGCCAATCGGACAGGTCATAGGCCTTAAAGAGTTGTAAGTATCATACTATAATAATAATAATAATAATAATAATAATAATAATAATAATAATAATAATAATAATAATAATAATAATAATAATAATAATAATAATAATAATAATAATAATTTTTTTTTTATTGTCTCAGTATAAGTTACATACAATAATAATATTTACAGTATTTACAATAAGGATTATACAGAATTTTTTTTTTTTTTTTTTTTTATGTCTCAGATGAATTCCATACATAGTTGCTGTAGTAATTATATGTATATAATATTTATAACGCATAACAAGTGTGTATAACAGATACTTGCAAGTTAGTAATTTTCTTCCTCGAAGCTTAGCAGAGCTTATCTGAGGAAGATAATAGATGACAGAGGGTGGTGGTCTCATGGTTGTGTTCCTATGGTGGTCACAAGCCAGGTGTTGATTTTACTGTTTGTTGGTACGTGTTTGAAAGACTTTGACTGCTATTACAGTTTAACTTTTTTTTTTTATTTATTTATTTATTTTTTTTTTTGTGCAAATAGGCTTGGATTTAGACATGGTGTGTTTGTTTCTTTGTGTTCTTGTAGTGGTAGTTTTTTGAGAGGGGGGGTTGTCGTGGTTTGTGTGTGTGTATGTGTGGTGGGGGAGAGAGAAACAGGAATTGCTCTAATTTTCATTCTCGTATAATATTTATATAGTGCCTGTTTCAGCTCTCTGTATGTTCCTAGGTTTCTGTTGTCGAACGGCAGTTTGTTTATAATAATAATAATAATAATAATAATAATAATAATAATAATAATAATAATAATAATAATAATAATAATAATAATAATAATTATTATTATTATTATTATCATCATCATCACTATTATTATTATTTTGTTTAACTGTGTGTATTCTCTGTTTATGCTTGTTTTAAAGAGGCTGGAAGGACTAGTTTTCGAGAGGGCTTCACTTCCAATGCGTTATAACCAGTGGTGAGCTATAAGGGGCTCGCGCGAGTCCTTTGTTAAATTTTTCTCAAATTTGCGAGCCCCTTGTTCTTCTTGTTTAATAATCTTGTAGAAGAAAATACCACCGTGGAATGTATATATGCTACTTTAAATTCATATGGATTTTCTGATAACTATATAAAAAATCATTTCATTGCATTTTGTTCTGATGGAGCTAGTGTAATGTTAGGAAACAAATCAGGTGTTGCAATCAAACTTCTACAAAAATTTCCTAACGTTGTGATTTGGCATTGCACTCATCGTTTACACTTAGCATTAGACGATTCGATAAAAACATTAAAGAAATAAATCATTTTGAAATATTTATGGATAAATGATATGCTTTTTATCATCAATCACTAAAAAATCAACGAATTAAACACGATTTCAAAAGACCTTGGTATCGAATTTTAAAGATCGGCCGTATGTTTGGACCACGATGGGCAGCTTGCAGTTTACGAATGGCTCTTGCTTTGTGGAGAAATTATCCCGCTTTTTGCATCGAACTATAAATATAAGGGCTTTTTAAACCTACTTCACAATTTGAAATTTTTAAAAGATCTAGCATTAATGATTGATATCCTACAGGAATTATCATATCTGTCAGAAGCTCTACAAAGTCGCAATATAAGTATTATAAGGGCTAAGTTAGGCTTTTTTTTTTTTTTTTTTTTTTTTTTCCTGGACGATACGAGCCCTTTGTTAAAATTTCCATAGCTCACCACTGGTTAAACCGTTCCTCGCGTTCTAGATCGAATTCACGTCTTTCCAACAAATACATAAGAAGATGCTAATTAAAACAAATTAAATAACCAAGTCGCAATCACTGGCAAAGATTTCGAAAATAATTTTAAGAAGAAAGTATGTAATTGTTTCTCTATGATTATTATTAAATAAATAGATAACTAAATAGATAAAACAAATAAATGGAGAAAAAATAATATACTTCCTTTTTAAAATTATTTTTGAAATCTTTGCCAGGAAGTTGAGTTAGACTAATTTTAAGGAAAACAATAAAATTATACGTTGAATAATTTATTCAATGAAAAAATGAAATTAAAATGAAAATAAATAAACTGATTGCAATGATAAATATGATAATGATGACATAAATATAAGAGAACACTAACACTATTGCAAAATGCAGCTTTCTTGATGTCTTGGATCATTCATATTTGATAAAGATATTTTGTTAGTTTAAAAGTAAAACTAGCTAAATAGATTTGAATTTCTTAAGAATTTAAATGTTCTGAAACAAACACACACACGCGCACATATATATGTGTGTGTGTGTGTGTGTGTGTGTGTGTGTATACAGAATAAATTTGTGTTGTGGTGTGAACGATGAATACTTTAAAAGAAAAATATACATGAAATATTTGTACAAAAGTAATGAAGGCATTAAAAATGCATTCAGTGCCAAGAAACACGGAATGAATTTTTATGTAATAGAAAATGATGACGAGGAAATCATGGTATAGATGTAAAGAATTTTGACATTCCCAGAGCCAAATTATCTCAGTCAGTATAGACGAAGCCCTTTGGTCGGAAAGACCTGGGTTCGATTCCCGTCAGTGACATGAGGAACGTTTATCTAATCTCTTTCGACCAAAGGTGAGTTAACCGATTTCATACGGAAGCAGGGGGGGGGTTCACCCGGAAACTCGGGTGTTTCGTCCCCCAGAACAGGCAAACGGGACCCGTGAACACACACACACATGGATTACAGTCATGAATACATCCCAGCCATATGCCGGTCCTGAGTCCGGATAAAATTGGGGAGAGTTGGGGAAAGCAATGGTGAACTACCCTGTAAAAATCTCACCACGAATACAAAGTCACTTACGGTCGGAAACGACTGAAAGGGAAAATCAGATCAGAGACATCCCCCTTTAAATTCATAAAGTGACATCCCCCCCCCGCCAGATGTGAGTGCAGTTATAGAAAAAAAAAGTATTACCCGTGATGCAGTCGGATACTGATATTTTGTGATGATAAATACAAGAAAAAATAACATCTGACGTCACTACACTATCAGATAGAAAAACGAGGACAAATATTTTAGTTTGTTTTTGGACGACTACAGTTCACTGGTACAGTCACAGTACCCCTTATTCTAATCTCGATGCCGCTTAATACTTGAAACAGTGACGCACGCGCATAATTAGCGGTATATGACCGACGCGTACGTACAGCTGACACAAGCATCATTATAATATTAAGCAATTAGTAATGACACGGAGAACGGTGTAAATAAATAAAAATATAAAATATATAAAATTAATAAAAAAAATCCTTAGGTCATCTTAGATTTACAAAAAAAACTTTCGTGGGTGACACACACACACACACACACACACACACACACACACACACACACACACACACACACACAAAACAAGATATTTGAAGATGTTTGTTATGCAAGAGAAAATGCTGAACTCATCAGAAACTACTTCGTTTACTGGACGATATTTGTCATAAAAGAAGATAAACTCAAAAATCAATTCGATTGGGTTCACGTAATTGAAACTGTAATTTCTTTAGACTTTAGAGAAAGGAGAGAAAATGTGGATGCAGTCAGAACCTATTTTGGATTGACCAGGCCTTAAATTATGCCAAATGGGATTCTTTAAAAGAAAAACATCAAGAAAAAATACACACTACATAAAATCGAACATATTATTAAATGCAAATCTTTATAACTTGTAAGTAATAAAGATGCGCAATACTTTGGCAAAGGCTTAACAAGAAAAAAAAAAGTGGTAAGAAAAACTAATCACTCACGCAGACCCATCTTAAGCAGGCAATCAAGAAGGTTAGGTTAACTCGATCCCATGTTTTGAGGGCTGACTGTCAGCGTGACGATTTGGGGGTACGAGAATGCTAAGGCCTGACCTAGTTTTATTCGGTTCTGGCAATTATATAACAATGTTTTAACTATGTCAGATTTCGAACACATTCTGCAAATCAAAATACAGAATTTCCGAAAAAATAAATGACAGTATTTTAAATACAAATATTTATATTGGAAAAAATTATGATACAGTAATAGCAAATACAGTGCTTAAAATGTTTTTTTTCGTGAATTCTTGTGAACACCATTTACATGATTATTATTGTTCTCTACTTTATTTCATTTTTTAATTTGGAAATCCCTTAATCTGTATGACTCTAAACAATAGCTCATTTAGCTCATACAAATATCCACAACGAGACAAAGAAAACAACAACTTTCATTCATCATTTATTTAGTTATTTTTATGATATAAATATAAAGAATATTTATGTAAAATTGAAAATTATTTTCAACTGAAGGAGAAGTAGCTAGTCTCATATGGAGGCAGAAGAGTTTCCTTTCCGGAAAAGAGGAAAAACTTTCCTACCTATATATGGAAGAAAACTCTTCCTTATGAGAGGATTTTTTTTCGTCATCTGGAGAATAGGGACTTAGGTCTGAGAGGAGGCTCATGAATTTGGATATTGGATGATGGAGTGATTCAAGCAGAAACCTGAATTTGGAGGATAACTAACCGATAGAACCTGGATATAGGATAAGTCCGAGGAATATGCATAACAAATGATCTCAGCCCTTATAAACAACTAGTCTTGAATGCATGAATGCCTAAAAAATCGAGAGCCTTTCTCTAAATACCAGGCATTTCTTCAAACTGCTTCAAGTCTCTGAGAAGCAATATAGTAGCCTCGTGACATATAGGGATGAAATAATCTATCACCAAAAGCGTTCACAAGCCTCCATGCCAAGTTCGAGAAGACAAGAATTTGAATCCACGGACTGTTTTTAAAAGATGAGGATTTACTTATTCAGTACTATGGTCAGTTGACATCATTCGAATTCAGCATAAAGGGAACCGATGAAAATACAGCCTTAGTAAAGTTAAGTTGACGGATATTGCAAATGGCATATAATGTTGTGGTGAAAAATTAGCGTTGAGCACAGCTGTTTTCTATATTATTAATATTTTCATTATATTTATTTATTTATTTATTTAGAGTGTGGCTCACACATGAAAGTTACATTACATTAATTCTTAATATATATGGACATAGTAATAGACAGATGTACAATAATAAGACATAATACAGTCATAAAAGAGACATTTTGTTCTTGCTGTAGCATGGACGAAGTCTGACAGGTTTCCACTGCATGCATGTTGGGCACATTCTGTTGTAGTATGATTAATTGTCTGGTCGGGTGATCCACAGTCGCACCTTGGTGAGGCAATCATGCCCTATTTATAAAGGTGGTCTGCACATCTGTCATGATTGATGCGGATTCGGTTAGGGTAGGCCAAGTTTTCCGAGGTAGGTCAAAACCCGGGGGCATCTGTGTTGGGTCCACTAATAAATGGAAGACCCCTGTTGAAGTGTTACACCAGGACTCTTTCCACTTCTCCTTCATGTTGAAGGTTGTCTCTGTAAGATTTTTTGCTGTTAAGATTGGAGGGTGCCTTGACTTTAGCCTGTTTATTTCTAGGGGTGGGATGTCTTCATAGATTGGAAGATTTTGGATTTCCATTATTTTGCTGTATTCATATAGAAGAAAGTTGGATCTGCGGATGTGTAGAGGTGGAGTGTAGCTTAGCACTGGGGACCAGTAGGTTGGGGTTGATTTACAGTTCCAGAAATAAGACGCATAGTGGTATTAGGCTGAGCATCAACCAAGTACACATGTGCAAGATTTTTGTTGATTTATAGTTTTCATTATAACTAATTAATAACGGAAACATAGCCGAAAATTCTACAGCTTAAAAAACGAAATTAACGTAAGTGTTTCCGTTATCAATTAGTTATAACGAATTCTTCTATTTACGTCTATTTTTAGATCAGTTGAATATCTCTCCTCTCGTACTTTGACAGTAATTGCAACAGTTTACAGTAAAGTGATAAAAATCAGAGAAGGGGGGGGGTCATATAAATACAGCAGTTACAGAAACGATCTATCTGGAACCACTTATGAGAGTTGGTACAAAGAATGCTACATAGCTAGTATATGTGCGTTTGCTATACTGCGGTGCAACTGGAATACAAAAAAAAAAAAAAAAATCAACTTCTAGCAACACATAGTAATGTAAGAGATGTTTACCTTACGAAGGTGTGTCTGTCTGTACATTAACAGATACGTGTTGTGATAAAATCTCCGCCACTATTCTTGTAGTGATCATGCCGAAGAACAGGGATAAATGCTCAGTCAGACCGTCAAAAAAAGAAAAAAAAATTCACAAGCTGTTGTTAGTTAAAGTTACCAGGTTGCCGAGCCCCAGATATGAGTGATTTAGCACGCATATTTGAAGAAAAAGATATTAACGAAATATGCGAGAAAATTCTAAAAAAAATTTAATTTTTTTTTAGAATCTTGAAAAGGAAATATGCACAATAGTTTCTCTTTGCACTCATTCCCTTTTCACGAATAAAACACTGAATTACTACCGACAGAGTTTTTCTAGACGGTTATACATACTTTACTTTTGAAGGCATCTCCAACAGCACTGCCCGAGTAGTGAAGAAGCTTTTAATTGGAGAAGGGCTTCCCTTTTCATCGGATATAGGACTGTTCTCTATGACTATTCCCGTAGCCTTTTTCCATCAGGAAAATCATCCCAGGAGCCTTCTGGCTCGTATCAACTCCAAATCTCCTCCTCACCACCTACGTCGAGCCCTTCCTCTCTTATGTCTTCTTGATGGTGACCAATTCATCACTCTTTTGAGTCATTTCTTCTGGAGCATCTGTCGAACATGCCTATACCACTATAAAGATCGACGCTACAAGAGGCCAACAGCATTTTTTCGCAAATTCAATCTCTGTATAATAGTCTAGTCTCGAACTCCTTGAAGACGAGATATACACATACTCCGTCGTAGGCCATCCATCTTCACAGAGCTTATAGGATTCTTCTGCTTGGTATTCAAAGTCCATCTTCATACGTCAGAACACTATACAATAGTTTGGAGTGCTATCTTCGCTTCCTGTAGAAAGACGACTTCACAACACACATCATTCGATCGTTTATTAGCTTTTACACACTTGGCTTCCACGATCATCTGCATCTTCCTCACACGTTCCCGACTTATGAATAATAGACACCAAGGATCTAAAATGATGTACTGCCTTGCCTTTACTCCTACTAGGAGGTCCAAGTCCCTGGCTTCTCCATCAACCACCAAATATTTTGTCTTATTCAAATTAACTTTTAGGCCTGCCAGGGTGTAATCATCGACCAGTTTTATCATCATAAAATTAGTGTCATCCCGGTCTTGAGCAAGTATCCCTCGATTGTCGTCATAACACTATAAGAATCATTCCAACGTGCCAACACTGCATCAAGATAAAGCTTAAACAGGATTGGTGACATCTTAGATACGTATCTCAGGCCTTCAGATATTACACGATCAGCTGATAACAGTCCGCTCACTTAACAACTGTTTTGCAACTTCTATATATCTAGATCCGCATGTCTGAACACGTAAAAGACGTCGATAAAAGAAGACAGCATACATCAAGCTTGGCATTCCACACAGCTACCACAGGCCATCAAGTAGTTTCTCAAGAAACAAAAATATCATATATTGATCATAACTGTTTTACAAGAAAGTTCAAGGAAATCTCTGAAATTCTGATTATTCCCATACAATGAAACAAAAACTAAGGCTTAATCTCACAGCAAGTTTGGTCTGCTTTCATTAAAAATCTAACTTCCCTCGACCCTGGAATACGACAAGAGCCATGCTATAGAACGTAATAGCAATAACTAGCATTGTTCCAACGCGTATATCATTTTTTTTGTATGTACCAATTCTGAAGTTTTGATAATATCTGCTATGCGTAATTAATTGCTTCTAGTCTTCTTTTATATATAACGTTTGGTGGTATCCCCGACGATGTAAGTGTGACGACTTACGAAATTTGTATTGTTATATTGTTTATTAAATTTGTTATATGATTAAAATATGTGGTCTCGATACCGAAGCGCTGCTAAACCACAGAAACTTAAGTGCTCATTTTATATATCAAATCAAACTGATCATCAATTTGATTTGATATATCGAGTCACTAATTTGATCTGATGATCGACTCAGTCATATTCATCATTCTTATCGTTCCTCTAGAGCAGCGCTTCCCAAACTGTGGGCCGTAGATTTTGTTGAGGGGGCCGTGAAATAATGAAAACAAATTTAAAATGTTTTAAGACTAAGTAAATTTTTTTATTTTAAAAGAAACGTATTTAACTTTTATTATTTATTATTTCTTTTTTATTATTTTTTATATTTTAATATCAAGAACTGTTGGCATGACTTTATATACATATCAAAACTCGTTTTATATTATCACTATCACCTGAGCTAGTTTTCTGTTACCAATAAAAGTTTCGCATATACTTCACGCATGAAAAAAAGCTTAAACAAGTTCATGTGGGGAGATAGTAACTCGCTTGCAGTGGCAAACAACATGCCCTCCCTTAACAGCCACTATACTGCGGAGGCAATAAAAACAAGTACTTTTATTGTGCCAGTGAATAAGGTATGAGCAGTCTGTGTAATATATTTCTCAACAAATAGTGCAATTAGAGACAACTGGGATAAAAACACACTAATCAGTGTGTTTCTTCTGGCCCTGACGGCATTCTGGAGGAATGCCGTCAGGGCCAGAAGACTTTTTTGTGTTTAATTTAGACAACAGGTTTGTGATGTCTTTTTGGCCAAAGGATACAGGGGGCATTGTATCTTGGGCAGTTGGAATGATTGGAGGGCATTTGCCATTGTCAGTTATGTGAGCATTGGAGGCAAAGTGTGATGTCAGGAGATTAGCTTTTTCTATGGGTAATGTTGCAATTGAGCCATCTGGGTATGATAGAGGTGGGAATAGTGTAGGGCAAAAGTTACTGCCAATTGCCTTGGCAAGAGACCAAAAGGCACGGCTGCCGTTTGGACAGGCTACAAGCTTCCTGCTTTTGGCCCGTTCAAATTCTGTTTTAGGAGTATTGATAATTTTCTTGCATTTGTTACGGGCTTCAGTATAGGCATTGAATGAGGATGGGGTTCTTGATTTGAGCCAGTTGTGGTATGCCTGATTTTTCATTTGTACAGCCTTGGCACATTTTTTGGAAAAGAAAACCAGGGTTTAGTTAGGGAACGGCAGGTCTGAGTAGCGTGGGAATACATATTTTCATGTCAGTGAAAATCACTTTAGTGATGCGTTCTGTGCATATGTTTGGACTGGAAGACCGGAAACAATAGTCTAACCATGGGAATGAAGCATAATAGTCTCGGAAACTGTCCCATTTGGCGCTGTTATAATGCCAAACTACTCTTGTGTGGGAGTGACTGTGTAAGCATTGTTGCATGGAAAGGAAATGAGCACAAAGTTGTGGTCAGAATTGCCCAGGGGGCTCACTACATTCACCGCATACTGAAGTGGCAAAAATTGCATATCGTTTAACGTGGATTTTAATCCCTACACAAACCAGACAAAACTGGTCAGCGAAAACATGCAACCTTAGGCATAGCCAACCATGAACATGCTATGTCACTTGCGCATCCGAAACAGGTAATTGGCTCTAATATTATGTAAAAGGAAGATGTATGAGATGAATTAATATTTTTGATTTGTTTTTATTTCAAGTGGATTGGTTTTATCGTACAGCTTCTGCAAGCGTTGTTGGTTGCGCGCACGCACGCACGCACACACACACACACACACACACACACACACACACACACACACACACACACACACACACACACACACACACACACACACACACACACACACACACACACACACACACACACACACACACACACACGGCAAAGATTCTAGTAGCTGTTTAGACAAGCCATTTGAAATTACCGGTTCTCAGCATACTCAGCATACATGCACACACATATATTTCGTTAATAACCTAGAAAATATAAATAAACACGAAAGATAATAAAATAGGCTCTCGCTATTATCACTTAATTATTAACACGCTATTATCTCGCTATTAACACACCGCTAACAGCATTCCCTAATGAGAATGCTGTAAGCGTTGGGTTTTTTTTTTTAAATGAAAAGCCCACTTACTGTTAACTACATAACAGCATTCCCTAATGAGAATGCTGTAAGCGTTGGGTTTTTTTTTTTAAATGAAAAGCCCACTTACTGTTAACTACATAATAAACTGAACTTAGAATGAGTGTAAGAGGAACATTGGCGCTATTTAATTATACTCCACGTTTTGCGCTTCATCAGATTCAAAGGTGGTTTAAACAAACAACGATTCAAGCATAGCTAAATTAGAGAGCTGTGTGTATGTGTGTGTGTGTGCGCGTCTTTACATTTCCCATCCGGAACTATTGTAGTTTTTTTTTTAAAGTTTATCTCTGGAGGGTATAATAATTTAGAACAATAACGATAATCTTATCGACGATGACATCCCTGTGGTTATACAGCCTGTAACGGAAGTCGTCGAAACTTCGTGATCGGAATAGACCAAACAAGGAACTGCTAAATGTTATGAGACAGATCACGAACTGGCCTTCCTACCGCCAAGAGAATGAATAAATATATCTATAAATCATTCTCAACGAGTTGCCTCCGATCGCACTGCAACAGTCAAAGTGAGAACATTTATATGTTAGCACAATAAACTATTTTTTTTTCAGCTCGTTAAAGCATAAATAGTTATCCAATTGCTCTAAGTATATATATATATACAGGGTGTTCGGGATAAATTTGACATATTTATAATTAATTATATTTTTCCGTAAGTTACATGTATTAACACACACTTCTCTTCATTTAAAAGTTTGGACCCTTCTTCATTCATATACAAGATGTCAGAAAGGATGAATAGCTGGAACCCACCTGAATCATGGAAGAGAATAACTTGTATCATGATGATTCGTGCCCGCCATCAAAATAAGGATATTACGACTGCTGCCCAATGCTCCCTGAATACAGTAAAAACAATCAGGCATGAACTAGAGACTTGCAATGGTGACTACGAGGATGTAGCAAGAAGAAAGATCCCTAGCAGACGATCTGATTGCGTTCGTACAGCAGAATTCCTCGCAAATCTGCAGGAACAGGTGTTGAAGAACCCTGGCATTGGAATTCGGGCTTTGTTCGTGGAGTTGCTAACTGTAGTCAAGCCCTGGATAACAAGGGTAGCCAATGGTAGGCCGTATGTATGGCAGCAGGATTCGGCCCCTTGCCACACCTCTGGGAAAAGTCAAAAATGGTTGTCTGAAAATTTCTACGACTTCACCAGTCCAAATGTTTGGCCTCCAAACTCCCCAGACCTTAACCCCATGGATTATTTTGTATGGGGCGCAGTTGAAAAAGACACCAATCGCACTTCCAGTAATACAAAAGCCCAGTTAATGGATAAAATTAAAACAGTTTTTGCGGCCCTTCCCAGGGAGACTGTAGCATCAGCTTGTTCGCGGTTCCGAAGCAGAATTGAAGCTGTGATCGATGCTAATGGTGGTTATTTTGAGTAAATCTTGTTGATAGTATTGTAATTAACTCTGCCTGTAATGTTTTTTTGTCAATTCATTAAATTTAATAGATACAAAGAAGATTTTCTTTTTCCTTACGAAACTGTCAAATTTATCCCGAACACCCTGTATATATATAGCTATAAAGATTAACTGATTTTACACTCAGTGGCATATGATGTGTTAACGCTCTTCAGATAATGGCGCGTACGTCTTTGTCACACTAGAAAACCTTAGCAGCCATTTCTCATTGAATGCCAATACCTACCAGCAGTTGCTGTTATGGAAATCAATGAAAAACACTGTGATTGCAAATTAGAAAATCGACATCAAATTTAGAACTAAATAGCATACTATAGAACAAGCTCGAACTGTTTCCAATTGGCTAAAAATTGAATGTATTTAAACATAGAATGGACTTTTAAAAAATCATGGTGGATTAAATGTCATTAAATGAAATGAATAAAGAATATAAAACTTGAAAGTATTAAATTTACTGAAGAATACAAAATTTAAAAATATAAAATTTATTGAAGAACATAAAATAGGTTAATGACTCTTTTCCGATATTCGCCTTCAGTGCTTAAATTATGATCAGCAATTCCTTTAAATTACGGTCATGTAAAATCTGAACAATAGAGAAAGTTTCAAACAGAATATTATCCATAACAATGGGCTCAAACCCCAAGGGCAACATTATCTCAGTACAGCGCCGAAGAAGTTACCGAAGAAGACAACAAATCAAAATGGATATCTATTTTCAAAACTTAGCAATGACCACAACTATACCTTTCTTCACATGAAATTTCCTCACCATGCAAACAGATTTTCTGTTTGCATGGTGAGGAAAATGTACACGATAGCACCGAAATCGATCAAAATCTCAACTCGATCACATACTTATAAATAGTAAATGGTTTAGATCAATACAGAACTTAGAGCTTACAACACCCTCTTTCTTAACTCGGATCACAGAATCATCAGTGCTCACATAAAGCTTTGGCGAACAGCTACCAATTCAAAGAAAACAGCAACAAGATATATAAAATGGAACAGTTTATGAGATTCCTGAACCCAAAACAAATATAAAGAAGTCATTTGCAAACAACTAACAACTTAGTGCTTGCGAGTAATAAAACTAAAAATAATAAGAATTTCAATAATTTAATCAAAGAAGCTGCAACAGAAGCACTGGATAAATATATTCCAAAACTAGCAGAAAACCTGTTGTCATTATAAAAGTGATTAATCACAGAAATATCCTTGAGCAAAGAATGAGACAACTCAACAGTGAACAGATAAAGCAAAACTTCGAGATAATAAATAACCAAGTATATGAGTCCCTAAAAAGAGACAAAGAAAATCCCACATACAAAACATATGTCAAACTTTGGAGGATTATCATAGAAATCATAAGACCAAAGAAGCTTTTCATATTGTGAAACAACTTAGTAACAAAGAAAAGAAACCCCAAAACTTAAGAATTAAAGATCATCATCATGCATATCAAGGATTTAGGCCTAGCGTGGCCTGTTCCGGCCTTAGAAGTCATCGTTGAATCGTTTAAGAGGACGTCCTGGTTTTCTTTTTCCCAATGGCTTGTACTTTAAGGCTTGTTTTGGTAATCTTTCTATTTTCATTCTTTGAACGTGTTCCATCCATTTATGTTTATATTTTTTAATTTTTTCTATTATTGATTCATGGTTTAATTCTTTCATAATTTCTTCGTTTCTTTTGTGATCAAATAGAGCATACTTGGCAGTTTTTCTCATAAACTTCATTTCTGCTGTTAATCTTTGTTTGTCTTTTTGTTTTATTGTCTAGATTTCACTTCCATACAATAAGACTAGTAGGGCTAATGTATTGTATTTTAGTCTGGTTTACTTTTGAATTAGGTTTGGTTTAAATATAGAGTTAATTACACCTGTTATTTTTAAATATTTTGCAAGTTTTACATGAATTCACCTGTTCTAAGATCTTGTTATATATTACTATCTTAGTTCTTGCTGGATCTTGTCTTTTAAAGGCCATAGTTTTTGATTTTTCTGTTGATATTATCATACCATAATCTTTGGCTATCTCATTTAGATCTAAAATAGCTTTCTGTAAGTTATCTTCAGAATTTGTAATTATTATTTAGTCGTCGGCAAAAAAGAAGAGTGTTTATGTTCACAGTAGGAGAAAGTTTAATACCTTGATGGAAATTTTTATTCCATTTTATTATTATTTCATGATAAAACTATAGAAGACAAAGATAAAGAATTATCAGAATGGAAAAACTACTTTAAAAGTTTACTTAATATTAAATACATTTCACAAACTCCACTGCCCAGAATCAAAATAAGTGAAGAAATACCTATAAACTGCAACAGCTTCACTCTTGAAGAACTCAAAACAGCAAAAAACAGGTAAAGCCGCAGGGACTGATGGAATCACAGTGGACGCCATACTGCACGGTGGCGACCATCTACAGAATATTTTCTTCAATATATGCAATAATTGATATTTCCCCTGTCCTGCGACAGGGGAAATATCCTCATAGGAAAGAAGGTATACCGATACCAAAAAAAGGAAACCTAAATAAACCGGAAAACTACGGTGGAATAACTCTACTACCTATATCTCTGAAACTTTACAATAAAATGATTGTTAATCGCATAGAATCTTATATTTCCCCACTATTAAGGAAAAAACCAAGCAGGATTCCTAAAGAAGAGAAGCATTACAACACATTAACAGTGTAAGAAGATTACTGGAAGGATCTAAAGACAAGAATATTCCTCTTATCCTCAATTTCATAGACTTCACAAAGGCATTTGATTCCATTAGTAGAATTAACATGTTTAATATTCTTTATCATTATAGTATTCCCAGCAAAATCATTGAAGCAATTGCAGCACCTTATCAAGATTTTGACGCCCGTGTTCTTGTCAATGGGGAATTGACAGAAAAATTTCCTATAACGACAGGAGTTCTACAAGGAGACACCTTAGCTCCCTTCATCTTTATAATAACTCTAGACTACATTTTCAGGATGGCTGAGGACGGATTCGGCGCAACGTTAACAACCAACGATAAACAACTCTGTCTCAGTGACATCAGCTATGCAGACGATATAGTATTAATAAATTCATCTTTATCCAAGGCGTAACAGCACTACAAACTATGCCAAGCTGCAAAAATATATATTGATTGACAGTTAACTCAAATAAAACTAAAATATTCACAAATATAGTAGAAGGTTCCATCATTACAGAACACAACCAACCTTTAGAAAAAGTAGAAGACTTCCAATACTTAGACTCGAATATAAATAATTCTGTAAATGACATAATGTTAAGAAAATATAAAGCTTTCAATCAACATAGGAATCTAAGAAATATATGAAAATCGCCCCCTCATTACCTTGAAAACAAAAATTAGGCTTTGCAAAGCAATCTTTCAGGCTATCTTCTTATATGATGGATAAACATGGAATGTTTCCACCCAAAAAGCAATGAAAACCATTAATAGCTTTAATACAACCTGTTTACGTTTGTTACTCGGTTACTCTTGGAAGGATCATATTCGTAATTCAACTATTTTAGAAGAGGCAAACCAAGAATTCTTGATTGAAATCCAACGCAGGCGTCAACTTGATTGGCTTGGACATCAACTGAGACATCTTCCTTCTCCATAATTTGATATCTTAGTTTTATATGCCCCCTCCCCTCAAATGGACAAAGACGGAGAGGAAGACCAACAATTCTGGCATTATATATTATTTCGAGCCAGTTGAGTTATTTCTCTCTCTATGAGAAATAACTCAACTGGCTCAAAACAGAGAAGCATGGAAAGCTACATATAATGATTAACTTTTTCTTATTCCTATTTATTTAGTTCGTTTCCCTCTTTACAAATTGTAAATTGTAAATAAACCATGATGATGAATTCCCCACAGAAAAGAGCCTTCATTTCTCAATTGGTCTCGACGAAGCGTTCGTTGGAAAAACCTGGATTCGAATTCCACATAGGACAAGAAGAAAATTTTCAGGACCTTTCAATTGAAGGTGAGGCAGGGAAGGCACTGCTTTTCATCACCTAAATCTTCCAGGAGAACACACAAAAATATACATTTAAACATGGAACTAACCACCTTATCCAAAAATTGCAGTTGCGAAACCAATCTGGAAAACTTGTGGCTTTACCAGCATGTGAATATTGCGGATTATTATTTTCTCCCCTCTTAGGTTATTCAAGTCGGAAATTAGTATTTTGCGGGTTGGTGTTAAAATTTTCTGCATTAATTGTAGAATAAAGTATAGATTTTGTTTCTAATAGAATTGCTTGGGTGCATGTTTTATTTATTTATTCTGTCGATTTGTTGTGTGGTTATAAACCCTTACTAGAAATGGTGAGATCTGTAACACATCATAAGGATATTAAAAGATCCCTCATCTCTTTATAGTCAAATAAAATAAACGTTAAAAGTTTCTAATTTTACCAGCGAGTTGATGAGAATATAACCTCGACATAGGAGTTGCATTGTACTACTTGTACTACTTAACTTTCCTTTTATTTGGTTATAAAAAGACGATGGTCTTTAATATCCTCATTATGTGTTACTTAATTTGACAAATGGAAGGGCTCTGTATATTTAGATTATACTTATGTATAATCTAAATATACATATACTTATGTACTTACCGAGAGTTCACTTATGAAGAATAATTAACTTGAAAGTACATTGTTTTGATGTATATATATGAAATGTATTTATTTTCACTAGAAAGGAATGTGGGGAGAAAAACAATGTAACGAAGGAAAAGAAGTTCTTTCTTATAGCACCGTTCGCAAGATTTTTAGAAACGCAGTTCCACATATCACCATTCCTTTAATAACTCAGCCTGACTAAACGAAGGAGAGGGAAAATATATGCTGTGAGTGTGAATATATATGCATGGTACTGAGTTGAAAGTTTGTGCCTTATCTTTTCTGCCCAGTCTCTGGTGATAATAAACATTAATCTGTACCTTCAGAGACAGTAGTTTCGATACCAAGTTCTTCAATATCTGCCATCAGTAGGAAGGAAGTAGCAGACTTGAGGCCAACCCTAACCAAATGAAGTTATTAATAATTGAACAGTGGGATACTGCCAACTTATCACGGACCTTAACCTCAAGGACAGATCCTATAAATATCATAGGAGTGCTATTCCTGGAAGCTCTAATACTGACAGCAGAAGACTTGACAGCAAGAGCAAAATTATCCTAATGATTTTGCTCTTGCTGTTCATCGGTCTTCTCTCCTTTTCAGTAAGAGTCACCATTATCAAAACTGTAGTCGTCCCTGCACTACTACTACATGTCATCCATCTTACAGATATCACAGAAAACACACAAGTCGATCTGGTCTGTAAAAAACCTTTATTTCAGTTTCTTTTAGAATCGCTAAGAGCAACAGGTGGATCTTCGACATCTTCTCCCTCGCTCACAAGGTGGATTTGATTTCCCAACACTAAATATCGATTATTTACTAATGCCACTAGAAGAGTTAAGAAAATTCTTATCTCTACTCATTATAGCCACCACCTAGTCAAGTACTTCCTTTATCTCACTTCCATAGTAGTAACGAAGTGAGATACTACCGATAATATCAGACTACATGACATTTCATTAGATAAACATCAATCAAAGGAATGAATCTATTATCTCTAAAATACAAACAGCTCTATGCACAAATCTTCCTATGACCCTGTGTGTTCCTATGTTGACAGTAGAGGAAGTCGTATTCCTGCTGTTTCATTCAACAAAACCAAAATCATCATCTTTCTAATTACAGAATTCAACCATCATTTTATGGAGAATCCAGAAACGGGATAACTCCACAATAATCATAGTCTTCTACAGCTCTATCTCAAACTTTGTGACTTTAGAACATTTGATTTTGAGGAACTGTCGGTTCATAAAGTACTGGTGAGCGCCACTAATACTATGAATAAGAATACAGAATTCAAATTGGTCTGACGAATCCAGTGATTTAACTTTAGTAACTTCAGAACCAGCAAGTAATCCAATGAATAACGTAATGAGAGGGGGGGGGGGAAGTCCTATGGAATCTTGGGCAGAGAAGGTCAACATAAGGCAGGCTAGCCTCGATGGGGCCGTCACCCAGGTGGGTTCCCCCAATCCCTTCTTTCTATTTTTCAGGTTTCAGGAACAGCTGTGCAGGCCATGGCAATTCAGATATCAAAAGGTTGGAATGAACCTATGACTGATGCTTTGTCACTGAGGTCTGGGTTATAGACCTATGATGTTCTTTTATGAAAACAAACAAACAAACAAACAAACCGAACTGCCTGGTCTCTGGTAATAATCAACTGTTCGAAACAATCAGACCAGTAAAACAATCAATTTACTAAAAAAAGGAATGTACGAGCTCCTACAGAGAGTTCGTGTTTTTAGTCGTGCAAGACAAGGCAACTCCTATGCTAAAGGTCATATTCTGATAAACTGCAGGGTAAAATCAAACGTTTTAAGTTTAATTTTTATTTGATATAAAAATGAATAGTTAATATCCTCATTTTATAATATTTAATTTGATAAATTAAAGTTTTTTTTGGCTAGTTTGGTTGGCCGAGTGGTTAGCGTATCTGATGTCCAGCCAAAAGTCTGCGGGCTCGAATCCCGCCAGGGGCATGGATATTTGCGATTGTCCTACTAATTCTGTGTGAAAAGGGCATCTGCGGTCTACCACTCCTCGCAGAAGGCTTCACTCCCAAAACCCAATGAGGTACGGGAAGTGACCGTATTTTAACAAATGATGTTAAATGTGAATAACTAAGTCTTTCTGGCTCTATAACTTGATGAGGCCTGTGTTTATGCAGGAAAGGAGATTTCCCATAAAACCAGATTTCTCAGTGCTTCCATTTGGTATTCCATCTAGGGCTAGTGATATATATGAGTGAAAAATATTTCTTTTCCAACAAAAGCTAATGAAATGACCGTCGAGTTTATAACGCAATCTGCTATGCTTTCAGTTTCCGAAAGAGTGGGGATCATTAAAAATTAGAATCATGTTAAATATACAGCAAATCCATCGAGATTTTCATAAATTCAATGAAGGTCGGCAAAATGAAAATCCATTTTTTTATTATTTATTCTCACAGCTGATTTTTTGATCAATTTACTTTTGAAGTTTTTTTTTTTTTTTTTTGAATAGTAGTAAATTAAGTTTAATTATGATGTTTGGGCTCACTGACGATACAGCTAGCAAGTATCAGCGTTTGAAGCCCTCTTCTTCTACTCTAATGACTACTTGTCGCCTTTAATGTGTAGCTCAAGTCTAATACTAATATACAAGAGGGATGCCTGGAAAGTTTGGTAAACACCTAGGACGAAAATGATATTAAAGCAACTGATATAGCTATAAGAACGAACATGCTAGTAGCAGAGTTATGATGATAACTTATATTCTTATATCCTCGTGTTTCTTTCTTGTGGCTATATCAGTTGTTTTAATATCATTTGTTATAGGTGTTTATCAGAACTTTCCAGACACCCCTGGTATTTTTTAACTTCTTCATTTAACGTTTTTTTTTTTTTTTTTTTTTTTTTTTTTTTTTATCAAGACATTTCAGAGCAGTCTAAAATCCCCCAGTTGTCGAAGTCCATATTAGTACAGTGGAGAACATGGAAATAAATACTTTGAAGGGCGGGGGATACGGTTTGAAAAAAGAGTGGAAAATTACAAATTATGCATAATTATGTCAAGTGATTTAAATTTTTCCTGAGAATACTGGTCAACTTTAGTATTATTTTCCCATTCTCATTTACGTTGATAAAAGTAAGTTTATTGACTTCTATAAACCTACTTGGAATTACGTCCAGTTAAAAAAAGAGATACTAAATATCCATGGTTTTTAAACTAAGTTGGTAAACATGTTTTCACCTTGCATTAAATTTTTGAAAGTGACCTGGATATGAGATTTCGTAATCTTCGATATTAGTTCTATCCAATTTCTTAAAATACAGACTCTGTCTAAGAGTTCTTATATGTATATTTTATTAAATATTTTGATCAACATCAAGGATTTCCCTGGTGTGACAACTATTTTGAAATATTCATTCCTATCCGGAGACAAGACAGAAACTGAAAACTGTGTGTGTTCGTATGTGTTTGTGTGTATCCTAACCAAATGTTATTTATCATCCCCACCATCTGGAAAGAAAGTAAGTTGGGAAGATAATCATCCCGCTCTTACTTGTAATTAACAGACATCGACGGAAGTACTTAATGAATGTACGGATGCAGCATTTCGAATGAAATGTTCGATCCTCACATTTCCGATTGTCGTGACTCTCTTTTTCAAACGATAAAAGCACGTGCTAAGAATATCCAAACAGACTGTAGCGGCAAGAACCAAAGTAATTTGAGATATACATTTCTGACAAAGGTTCTTAATTAAATAGTATCTTACGTTCTGTAATAAACTATAATAGGATCTAATGCTGTCTTAACAATCACGTTAGATGCAAATAAGTTAACGGCGGCCTCTTAAACAAAGGTTTCATTGACAATAAGTGGGTTTGTGTGAAAGGACATGTTAAAAGATATGGTCGATTTTCAATTATTTCACTCTTCCTTGCTTTTAATTTCTAAAATATATAGTTTAAAACACACAAATGAAAATATTCTGCTGTTAGTTTATTACTGCAATTTTCATGGCAACTCATATTTGCCATGCTACTAATATATTACTTTCAAAACCTCGTATTGCTAGTAACTTATAGAAAACTTATCTAAAGGAGGTTTTTATTAGGTTTTTGTGTGGTTCTTTTCCCTGCACAAGTATTTTCCACAGTTCTGATCATCACACTCACAAGCAAAGTATCGTTAGGTGTCGCTTAGATTTTTCTGTTTTCTGGTCACCAGTTGTGGTCTGTTGTTTTAAATCCCCTCCCGCTAAATTCAGTCTTTCGTTACACGTTTTTGATTAAAATAACTCTCTCTCAAGTTTTTTCATTAATCAATTATTCATCTATGGACATAAAACTGATTTAATTAACTTAATTCCTATTTCAAAATCTGTCATTATATGGTGGACATGGAACGTCGATATATTCATGAAATTTAAAATAGTTTGCCTAAACAATTTGGTTTAAGCATCGCTCGTAAAAGCCAATTCTACTACAAACTTCAACAGCTCCTAGCGATCACAGTTGCAATATATCGTTTAATTTAATTTTATTATTTTTAATACCGCCGAGTTAAGGCTTGAGATTATATTGCCACCACCACCACCAACAGGATGATGAGGTCTATCAGTTGAGCAAACAGCTAAAGTTTGCTTATTTTTGACATTATGATGAATGAAATGCAACTGTTTAATATATCTAGTTAAATAACTAGATATGCTAACTAATTTGACATGTTTCTCATTTATCAAGACAAATACCTGCGTAATAGAGAAATAAATGAGAATTAATTCTCAACATACCATTAAAAGCTTTTATCACTTCTGGATCAGCAGTCTGGTCACCAGTTGCTGGTTGGTTGGCCGAGTGGTCAGCGCATTTGCTCTCCAACCAACAGACTGTACGTTCGAATTCCGTAGACGATCAGCTTAGATGGTAGATGAAATTCATCAGCCAATATAAGACTACCGTCCCTTATTGTAGGCTACACGTAGCTTGAAAAAGTATCATGCTTGGTCTCTAAAGCAGGGTTTCAGGACCAGGTTAAAAGTGAATAAGAAAAGTACAAAAAAAATTATAAAAACAGAAAAAAATTTCTTAGCTCACTATAGGTTTACAAAATTTCGTGGGTGGGAGTCACATTACAAAAGTCATAAAAAAGTAATAAGTGCTCATACACATGAAGTACTTATTATGAAGACCTGTTGTTGAACGACATAGTCAGCAAACTGTTGATTCATAAGCAACTGTATGTAGCGAGGGATGATTACAAAAAAGGCGTCGTGAACTTACTAAATAGTATAATACATTAAAATGAAACATCATAGGTTCTTTTATTCTATAAAATAACTTCTATGAAACTTATTGTCTGTGATGATATCTGAGAGACGAATTTTTTTTTTTTTTTGAATTTAATATTATTAGTATTATTTATTGTTATTAGCATAGTTAACTCTTCGGGGGACCCTGTAACCTCTAGAGAGCGCCTCTCCTGTGTGGAGGATAGGGGAGCCCACTACACACACACACACACACACACACACACACACACACACACACATATATATATATATATATTGAATAAGTCCGAATATATTGAATAAGGACTCGTAGATCAACAGGGCCATAAGGGGAAATCATCTTGATTGTAAGGGAAGTGGTTCCCATGGTCCCCTAACTGGATCTATCCTCTTATTCCTCTAATATGAGGACGATCCACTCATTTTAATATTTCCTATAAGGCCTTATCAGCCAACTCTTCTTATTTTATGACCCTTATGCTATTAGAGTGCTCGAGAGCTATGGGATCTTTCCATTTCTGGTCTTTATCTATGTCCCCTCTATAAATTACTCTACTATAATTCTTCTCTATCCTACCCTATTTCCCCAATGGGTTTAAATTTGGAAGAAGGCCAGTTCAGAAGCCTTAAGGTAGCAGCCCTACCACTGGACTATCCGTCGCTAGGTTAGTCACCTGACATGGAAAACATTAATCTACTTTTAAGCCAACAGAGAAAGGTAATCGAAATGAATCTATAGAAAACGACCCTGGAATGGAAAAGGTAAAACCAAAAATGGAAACGACAAAATATAATACATACAGCAAACTGGAACGTAAGAGGAATGGAATATAAAGAAATAGAATTAGACCAAATATTAAATGAAAGAAAATTTCAAACAGCAGTAATCACTGAAACAAAAAAAAATTAAAAGGAACCATGATAACTGAAAATTTTAATGTAATATATAATGGAGTTGACAGAGACCAAAGAACACGAGCAGGTGTTATGTTTTGGATTCATAATTCCCTTTCAAAACAGTTAAAACATTATAAATTATGGAATGAACGAATAATAGAAGCTGGAATAAAAATACATAGAGGTTATTTAACAATAATTGGTTTATATGCCCCAGAAGAAGGAAGAGAAAAGGATAATATTTAATTTTATAATCAGTTACAAAATATATATAATAAAATAAATAAAAATGATTGTGTAATATTAGCAGGAGACTTAAATGCAAGAATTGCAAACACGAAAAATAATAATAATATAGGAATATATGGAGAACATACTCTAAACAGGAATGGTAAAAATTGATTGACTTTGTAATTTATAATAACCTTAAAATAATGAATTCTTTCTATAAACATAAAGACGTACATAAATATCCTTGGGCAGCAAGAGAGTGAAAATCAATATTAGATTATTTTATCTTAAATGAAAAGACATCAAAGTTCTCTTTAGATGTCAGAGTTCACACAGGATATTAAATAAGTAGTAACCACTTCCTCGTTAAAATAAAATTCAGATTACCATCTGAATGGGTACAAATAACAAGAACGGAAAGAAAATTTAAAACATTTGTTTATAAACTAGATTATTAAATGACACAAATATACAATGGCTATATGAACAAAGAATTAAACAATATTTAGATAAAATAAAACGAAATGAAGGAATAGAAAGGGAATGGCTTAATATAAAAACGATACTAAATACAGCAGCAAATGAAAGCTTAGGAAAGACAAAAAAATTCAATAAAAAGAAAACAAAAACTGAAGATATGGGACGATACAATCAAAGAAATAATCAAAATGAAAAAAGAAGCCTATCATAAATAGTTAGGCAGTAAAAGATTAGAAGATGAAATAGAATATAAAAGAATAAGAGCCATAGCTAAAAGACAAGTCAGAAAAAGACATAGAGAATCATGTAACAAATTTGTTTCTAATATAGAATATGATTTATATAAAATAAGATCCAATGTATATAAGAGTTTGAAACTTTTAAGTACATATATCAAAGAAAACATAAAATTAAACAACGAATTGAAATTAGAAGAATTTCTAAATTTCTATACAGAATTGTGGACAGATAAACATTTTAAAAATGATAGCTGGTGATTTGATGAAAATGAAAAGGAAATAACTAAAAAAGAATTAGAAATCAGCCTCAAAGAAACAAGAAATGGAAAATCACCTGGAGAAGATAAGTCAGGTTTAGAATTATATACATATGCAGGAATAAGGTTCAAAGAAAGATTCCTATTATTTTTAAATAAAATCTACTCAACTAGCAACCCTCTAATAGAATGGAAAAAACCAAATGTGATCTCTATCATTAAAAAAGGTAGTAGAGATGACCCTAAAAATTATAGAGATATAAGTATTCTAAATTCCTTTTACAAAATATATAGCACGATTTTAAATAACAAACTAATAAAATTCTGAAAACTTTATTTTAGAAGTACAGAATGGATTTAGAAAAGGACGATCATGTACAGACCCGGCCTTTTGACTAAAATTAACAATAGAGAAAAGAAGAGAATACAATTTAGAAACACATATTACATTTACTGACTTCGAAAAAGTATTTGACGAAGTTAAAAGAAGCATTTTATTTAACATATTAAAAGAAAGAAAGACAAATACAGATAATACTCTAAAAGCTATCATACCAATAAGATTAAATTATGAACTATCATGTACGAGAGAGAGATAAACCAAGGCGTCCGACAGGAATGTCCCCTTTCAGCAACTCTTTTTAATATTTATCAAAATGAAATAATAAAATGGAATAAAATTTTCCCTTAAGGTATTAAACTTTCTCCTACTGTGAACTTAAACACTCACCTTTTTTTGCCGATGACCAAATAATAATTACAAATTCTGAAGATAACTTACAGAAAGATATTTTAAAATTAAATATGATAGCCAAAGATTGCGGAATGACAATATTAACAGAAAAATCAAAAACGATGGCCTTTAAAGGACAAGATCCAGCAAGAACTAAAATAGTAATAGATAACAAGATTTTACAACAGGTGAATTCATTTAACTATCTAGGATGTATGATTACATATGAAAATGAAAAATACATAAACCTAAAAATTGCAAAATATTTAAAAATAACAGGTGTAATTAACTCTATATTTAAATCAAACCTAGTTCAAAAACAAACCAGACTAAAAGTATACAATTCATTACCCTACCAGTCCTATTGCATGTAAGTGAAATCTGGACGATAAAACAAAAAGACCAACAAAGATAAATAACAGCTGAAATGAAGTTTATGAGAAAAACTGCAAAGTATACTCTATTCGATCGCAAAAGAAATGAAGAAATTACGAAAGAATTAAACTAGGAATCAGTAATAGAAAAAAATAAAAATATAAACATAAATGGATGGAACACATTGAAAGAATGAAAACAAAGATTACCAAAACAAGCCTTAAATTACAAACCATTAGGAAAAGAAAACCAGGAAGTCCTCTTAAGAGATTTAGTGATGACGTCTAAGGCTAGAACATCACTCTAGGCCTAAATTCTTGATAATAATAAGCATGATGATGATGAGCATAGTTAACAAATGACAATGCTATTTGGTTCGAATGAACTAGATTCGAATCTCATAAAGAAGGCAGGGAAACACATTTATAAGTGCTTTTCAACTAAACGTCTGGCTTGGCTTGACATAAATGTGGCACACGTTTTATTTTTAGTAACTTGGGATGTTTCGCCTTATAAAATAGACAAATCGATCAGAGTATACATATACTCGCACCGGCCGATATAACAGCCTATGGCTATAGGATAAACAGCCCTTTCATTTCCTAAATTATGTGTACATCAAGCTAAGTTACTTGAGTAACAAATCATTTAGCATACTGTGCTATCAATGATATGATTATTCTTATTAATAGCAATAGTTTTTCATTTTTCTATCAACAATTCCTCACCGAAGCAAAAATTGGTTTCAGTGATTTTCTTAAGAGGAAAGTGTGGAAACACAGCAGAACGAATTAACTGATTCATTATTTAGAACAGAATATTCTTACAAGAAGTTTTTAATATAATAGTTTTTAAAATAATTAATTTCTGTTCTTGATCAAGAGGAATTTCATCGCCCGCTGTGAGACCACCTCCCCGCTTATTGGAGGCCTGAAGTGACTGAAAAAGTTCCATCATGTTTGGTCTCCAGAGCAGTATTTCAGGACCACGTAAAAATAAATAAATAAATAAATAAATAAATAAATATATATATATATATATATATAAAATTTACAAATGGGAAAAAAAAATCCTTGCCCATCCACGGTACAACAAATGTACTATACGTTTAGTAATAACCTTTCGTGGGTGGTAACTACATTAAAAATATATACCAACCAATAATGTCAATATTTAGATATTCATAAAATCAAAAACCGATGTCTCCGATGTTAGTAATTTCAATACCGTAATGTGTTACACAAACCAACGAACCATTATATAATGCTTATAGTGACTATTTTCTTTCATAATCACCATTTGAAGGTACAAAATAGTTTTGAGTATGAAGACAACCCCGTGGAATGTAAAGAGTCATGTTCATAAATTTTAACTAGAATGTTAATTCATCGAAAGATCTTCATCTTAACGAATGATTATACATAAAATTAATTAGAATTACCTATAAAATTTAAGTCCAGATAAATAAATAAGTAATAACAGTGGAAGAAATTGGAAACAATTGGAAGCATTATTGAAGTGAGGTCACAGTTAGTATAGGAGCAGTTTTTATTAATATACACATCACTTGAAAAATGGCGAAAACAATTTGGACAGATGGTATTGCTATAGCATCATTATAAATGGAATCTTTGCCTATTACTGCTGAACAAGCAATAAGAAAAACTACAAACAAAATGACTTTGTCATTCAAAGTTGGGTGTTCATCATTGGACATATTGTCAGTGTGGCCAGTCACGCTAGACGCTACTAAAATGCTGGCGTCAGAGCGGTGTTGGAGGACCTACAGCCGTGTGCGTAGGTTACAATATAAGCCTATAGAGGTACGTGATGACGGGCACGTCATCAACCAACCCCTGCACTTTCGACCCACCTAAGCATCCTGACAACACGAGATTCGGGGGAGATGTACGACTTGGGTAATTGATTCAGCTGAGACATTACGTGACAATTTTGGAAACGCAGAAACATTGTCTCTCCGCCAACAGACACGACCATTCATTCACTTTTTTTTTCTTTTTTTCTATCAACAGTGCACAACGTATGTCCGTGGAAGAGGAAAACTCTCGTGATGACATGTAACCACCAAACAGACTATTCCCCTGAACACCCAGACTACTTAAGCTCCACCCACTATCGGTGTTAGCCCGAATGCCTGTTTGTCGTGAATGTTGTCTTTGTACTTTATTTCCCCTCGGTTTGTTTTCCCCCCTCCCCAGTGTTCTTCCAAGCTAGCAACCTGCCTTTGCCTCAGTATGACACACCAAAATGACATGAAGCGGAATTTTTGAATAGAATGAAATATGGTACAAAAAGGGCAGCCGAGGACATCGAACAAAGAAAAAACGATAACTGTCAGAAAGGTTCAATTTAACTGTTTTAAAAAAGTTACTTATAGTAAGAAATTCAGTTAAATTGTCCATGAATTGTTCCTAAACTAAGAGCGAATCACATTTTTATCCTTCAGCAGAAATACGCATTCGTGTGTGGTTCCACTAGTTTACTTGCCACTTAATTCATATTTCGTATTACTAGCCATTAAGGGTTATTATGTCTCCATGCGCGTGTACATTTTTCTTCTTCTTCATTGAGGTTCCTTTCTGTCAAAGCACTTTCTGTTTAGTGCATTACTTTATAAACCCTTTTACAAGGTACCTTGAGTCGATATCGGTAGGAGTTCCTGTTCAATTATGTGAACAGTTTGTCAGAGACTTGTCTTTGACAAACTGCTTCCATTTGGCCATCACTGAAAATGAAAAATTGTCTCAGGGTCTCCATTAAGACAATCTACTATCTCAAATGGGCTCATATATACTGATAGATTTCTTCTTTTTTGCTCTTTGTTAGAAATTACATATCTTGAACCATACCGTGAATGAAAATACTGATAAAAGCGATAGAAACAACATTAGTAGAATAGATAGTATAGATAATACGAATAATAATGATTCTGAATGAAATCGAGTTAAAAGTGTAATTCATATGAAACAAAAACTGACCGAAAGCAGTTGAAGTTTATAAAAGTGGTTTTACTCTTAAAAGAAAAATATCTTCTTCTTCAGATATTTTTCAATAAACTGAAAACTTGGATTACAGAAAATTGAGGAACTTCTTTTGTTGGTCACAAACTCCGATCACAGATTTGATTTCTTTTTGTTTGCTTTGGCTCTAATATCATTTGGCTAAATAGCTCCTCGGACCATATCTTCTTCCAATCATGGATTTTAGGCAAGTGGCCTGTTCTGATCTTCTGCCATCGCTTTCTTGTTCTTCCAATTCTTCTTTTTCTATTAGGACTATGTCTACATGCGCTTATTCTTATTTTGTTATAAAATTTCTTATCTAGTAAAAATAGCCTCGTGAACGTGGAAATAAAATCATTTTAGACTCATTTTTAATTCTGCATTATTAATATTTTGAAGCCATTTCTTAAAATGCTGAAGGTCAATGATTGCAGAAAACTGAATACTTTGTTCACAAACAATTTTAGTGGTACATACTGTGAAATTTATATAATGATACAAATACGAATAATTGTAATTCAACAATTTTTAAGTCGTTGAAAAATAATTTTGCAAAAACAAAATACTTTTTTTTTTACCTCATTGCCATCTTCAGCTATTAAGATGCCTTGCTCAAGTATATGATTCAGAATAAGAAGACCACCAGAACAATTAAACATATGAGCATATTTTTCTCGTTATTAAAAAAATCCAACTATTGAAGACAACATAGGCATTTCCTTAACACACACACACACACACACACACACACACACACACACACACACACACACACACACACACACACACACACACACACACACACACACACACACACACACACACACACACACACACACACACACACACACACACGCACGCACGCACGCACGCACGCACACACACACGCACACACACACACACACTCTCTCTCTCTCTCTCTCTCTCTCTCTGTCTTATACATACACGCATACAAGAGAGAGAGAGAGAGAGAGAAGGAATTGACTACTCGTGAAGAAATGAATATTTGTTCCACGAGAAAGAAAACACACGCAACTGGAAGGTCGTAGTAGTTGAAAACGAGGGACAATAATGGTAATTGACGAAACTGGCAAGTGGCAAGAAATCCAAAGGGCCTGGAAGAAAGACGGTGAAATTTTCAGGGTTTGAGTAAGTACGACAGCGATTATTCTGCTACTGCTACTGGATCACCATACAAATAAATAAACTATTCACTAAATGGTCAAAACTAAAACATAATATGAAGCGAATGGGTACATGAATTCTCCAAAGCAAACATATCGGAAGCCAATACCGAATAAATGTAGAATAAAAGAAAGACGCCGCCAGAAATATAGGAAAGATGGTACTTCGTGTCAGTATTCAGCTTTGGACAGAATTAAGATAAGAAAATAAGAATAAGAGAAGATAAGAAATCTTTGTGAATATGCGCTGCATGCACTATGAATTCAAAGCTGTTGATCTTTGAAGCGTCTGAATCATGAATTCGACTATGAATGTGTGGGTGCATGTGTGGGGGAAACTGTTGTGGAATTAAAGCCGAATTATCTGATTTAAGACACATCTAAGGCTATGAGTCCATGTATTAAATGAGTGTGTCATCTGATCGGTTTGTCTGTTTTGCAGGATGAATGTGATTGGTAGGCGGACTTATCACAATGGTCTAGAACCAGTCCTGAACATATTTTGGATGAATGCCACATGAGAAAATGAAATAACATATTGCTGTTAGGTGAGGTTAATCTGGAGCATTTAAATGAATAAGATGTAGGATGGAAATGCAGTCTTGTTTCATATTGACAACAGGACTGTTTTTAAAAACATTTGCCCAAACGCATTACAATTTTTAAAATGCTGAGGCCGTTTGTCTGTTTTTTTTTTGACAGATATATGATCAAACAATATAATCAAATCGCTTGGTCTTCCTGTAAAAATAAATAAGCAAATAATAAGAAAAATGGGTATATATACATTAGTTATTGGTAAGACCTCTTTATAGCGATCTGCCTCTTCCTCCACTCCCCCTGTCTCAAATAAAAACTTTATTTCATACTTATTAATTTTTCATTGTTACATTTGCCATAAAAATACAAAACGGAATGCGTATCAGATCATGAAATTTAATTTCACAAAGATGGCATTCTCAAGCACAGATTGAAAATAAACAAATAAAATTAAATAGTTCAAATATTATAGACGTCCTTATTATCCCTGGAGTTATGGGTAGAGCATACACAATTTCTTACGGCGCTTTGCTATACACCACAGCATATATTTTCGAATGCTTAAACACGAGTTAAAAAACAATCAAATAATAAAAGTTAAAGAATAAAAATAGAAGATATAATAAGATAGATAAGCAATAATTAGCAAATATATTTGATTTGATTATAAATTCAAACGTATTAAAGGTCAAAAGAGTTGACCTTTAATACGTTTAAATACACAACAACATTATCGTAATTTTTTGTCATTAATTATATTTAAAGTCCTTTTCTCCTTATAATTAATAAGGAAAAAAAAGTCGAATTCGCCAAATGGTATTTTTTTTTTTAATCATAAAGAAAGCATTTAACAAAGCGAGTCGGTGAACCCACGAAAACTTTTAGATGATTCGTATGCGCAGCTTCTTATGCTGCGTTGAGTTGTACAATGATAATACAATAGTGAAGGACGAAGTCCGTGCCGATTAGTCCAGGCCTGGTTTATGTTGTTCCATAATCAACCCCACCCTGCCAAGTTTTCTGCCATTTGAATACGCATCTCATTAGCCCAATGAATATTCACGGTGGGTTGTCGACTATAAGTGAGAGGCTATAAAGCACTTAAATTACCATCTGCGAGTAATCGGCGCCATTAGTAACCAGTAGCCAATAACAGCAAAGTGTTTTCCGAAAGCTATTACCCAACTAGAAGGATGCGTGAGGCATTAAACAGTCAACAATGTACTGCTGATGCCTCCAGAGAAAAACTTAACAAAAGATATAAGAAAAAGAGAAAAGAAAGTAAGCGGACAAATTGAATACATTAGCCAAAACATCATTGTCCGTGAATGGCAGAAGTCTCGAAGAGACGATCTGCCTGGTAGGAATACGTATTGAACATCGTTACAGAGAATTAACGAGCATCGGATCATCAAAACAGAAAAGAAAATGTGGCTCACAGGTTAATCATTATTCTACCACACCCCGAAGAATAATGAGAAAATTTAACTTGGATTCTCACATCATCTAATGGATCGTAACGGGAAAACATTCACGAGAAATGAAGAATACGTAATATCTAAGAAAACAAGTAAGTTTCATGTGCCTTCTCTTATGATGATGATCATTACTGATTATCTTAGATAAAAAAAAGTACTGATAGTTAATTATTATTAAATATCCACTTTATCTTGAGTTTATTTTCACTTGACCAAAGCTAGAATAAGTTATCCGCTGATTTGGCTGCAGGTTATCTGCAAGATCCTCTACGATCCTACCGTTAGCTTAAGCTGCCAATGTTCCGATAGTTGTTGACGAAACCATGAAAAAGCCTCGAAGGAAGGACAAAGTAAAGCTTCCTTTTCTTTGCTTGGAATAAATTATAATGATTTATGGTAAGTGCAAGTGATATTAGGTAATACATTTTACTCGTCTTTACTTAAACCTTTAAACAGTCCAGAATGCATTTTGCTCTTCGTTTTTATCATCATCATCATCCATGGACAATCTCCGAAAATATTCTTTTCACTACGTTTGACCTTTCTTCAGAGGTTTTTCACAACAGCACTACCAGAGAAACAACTTTCTTATACGAATAGCAGTTGCTAGATGTTTTACAGGTTTAAGTGGAGGAGTATAAAACAACTCCTCATGAACATACCTACTAAAGATATATGGCATAACATCAATAGAAGCGGCATCTATATGCGTTTGTGTGTGTGTGTGTGTGTGTGTGTGTGTGTGTGTGTGTGTGTGTGTGTGTGTGTGTGTGTGTGTGTGCGTGCGCGCGCTATGTGAAAGCCTTCAACAGGAATATAAGCTATACTATTTATTTGATTTACTTATGATATCATTTAGTAGTTTCAGTGTCCCGCTTTGTAATTTTTTAATTAAATGGATATAGTTTAAGTATTCGTAATTACCTGAAGACGAAGAGTATGATTGATAAAAGCGAAGTGCGGGAAAATAGACTGTACAACTTGGGACTTGATGGTTACAGATTAGATTACTTTGGCTTAGTGCATTTACATTTAAATTATTAGAATGTTTTATGTTCTCTATGATTTTACATGGTTTATCTCTCACTTTCTTTATTAAATGTTCTGATTTTGTATATGCACTACCATTTTCTTAAAATAATTTGCGATGCTGCTACAGGCATCTCTCAGATATGGGATGCTATTCTACGACCGATTTCGGTTTGATGTTTCCCTTTCAAACTCTTTTCAGTTAAACCTTAGCATTAATATTAAAATAACATAAAATTTAACATTACCATTTAAACAGAAAAAATATTCCAAACTCCAGTAAATATGACATGAACATATTAAAAATACAGTTCCCTCAATTCTTATTAGCGCTCCGTTTTTAACTGCTCTTTCTGCCAATTTTGTGTGGATTGTCATGTGGATCTCAAGAAGTGTGAAATCACTTTCGGAGATGCAGTTTGAAAACGATCTTAAGTCTCGGAGACTCAGCATGTGTTTATTTATTGTTAGGAATTTTTATGCAGAAATTCATCGTTTTAACATTTGCATATGGAAAACAGAAACCGATTAATTTGAAAAATCCATAATTCAGTTAAGCGTATAAATCATTAGTAAAAAAGTTTCACTTGCTACTGTCAGGTCGTACTTAAACGTTTTCTTGAGAAAAGAATAACAACAACAACGACAACACCCTCAAAACCAAACAGAATTTAAAATAATTTTCTAAAAGTGACAACAGAGGTACTTAAACTTCTCCTTAGTGGAATTATTGATAATAGGAAATGCAAATTGGTGTTAATGAAAAATTATTGTTGTACTAAGTTAGAGGACATTATAAATGTCCCTGAATCCGCAGCGATATACTTTTAATGTTTTCTGCAGTCTATCCTTAACAGAAAGGAATGATTTTAACTTCAAGAAAGAAAAACTAGATACTGTTTCCTTGTTTCTTACTATTTTAGGCCCTGATAATGTCCAGACTATATACAACATGAACTTCTTTTAAATTGGAATTATTATAACTTTCTACTTAATGATTTTCTTTCCACAAAGCCAAGATACACTCCTTAATCCTGTGATTTTTATATTTCAGAAATATATATATATATATATATATATATATATATATATATATATATATATATATATATATATATATATATATATATATATATATATCCTGGACTTCCAAAAATATACAGCCAGGTATATCTTTTAAACTACTTCAATATTAATTAAAATTTTGTATTAGTCTTTTAACTTGGCCTCTGGTTGGAGATACGGGATAGCTCCATTACCTGCTAAGCCTTGCTTTTTTTTTTTTTTTTTTGACATCAGCAGTGACAAGAAAGCTTGAAACCATGAAAGCGACATCAAAAAATAAATAAATAAAATAAAATAAAATAAAAAAATATATACAAGTATATATATAAATCATATAACAATTTAAATATAATGGTGGTAAATTATGTTTAAAATTCCTTATCGCTCGGTAATATTTCGTTGTTCAAGTGACAATACATCAACTTTACAGTATACTGTATAAAGCTGATTACTTGTAACATTTTCGAATCGTTTAGGCTAATTTTGCCACTCAAAATGGTCCGATTTCAATCAAGACTGAAAACACCGAACAGATTTTAGGAAACATTCCACATATCAAATTTCAATGAAATTGGTCCAGTTATTAAGATAGGATAAATTGGGTACGATAATTTATCCAACCTCACACAAACAAACAAACACAATTGAAAAACATATAAACATACATATAGCAGACAAACACAATTGATGCATAAAGCGAATTTTATGTGCGTATTTCAATATGCAACCGTAATAAAATAAAATTCGATAAAATATTAAAGTGGCATACATTTTTAATGCAACGAACATCTTTTCTTTTCTTCATTAAATGCACGGAATTGTATTAATAAATTATAGATATTTTCTATCCCTATAGTTATTTTCAAAGAATTATCAAATTCTCACATCCGTGGTCATTTTTTTCAGAATTAAATATCGAACGGAATAATTCGCATCTGAAGGTATTCTAAAATCAAACATAAAGGAAGTTGTGATTAGTAAAATCTCTCCAAGGAAATAACGCAAAACCCTGGGTCAAAGACGGAAGAATGAAAGCAAAGTTTTAGTTGCAAATTATTTAAATTTTAAGCATGAAGCTCAAATGACTTTTTGAAAAGGAATTGTTAAAACTTCACCATTATCAATTTCCTGATATTGCCTCCGGGGAGGGGGGATAGAATATTATGATAGTACTACATGAAAACTTTTCATGTAGTACTATCTTCCTATTCACAATCTCCCTCCTCTAAATTAAACTGTTATCTGTCAGGTTACCTGTGCTCATATTTCGGCCTTCTAAAACACTTCTTACAATATCAATCCGCCGAGATCTTGATCATCTTCCTATCTCTTTCCTATCATCCTGGTAACAAACACCTGTCTTGCCAACTTTTTCATTCTGTTCATGTGGCAATACTACTTTAAATTAGCATATTAGCTCTGCTCACGTATTCTTGAAATGATAACAAAAATTTCTTCCTAATATCTTTATTTTTCATATGATTTCTCCATTGATGATATATGTTTACTTCCTTAATTCTTCTCGGAACTCTGAGTTCCACGAAGAATTATGGAAGTGAAGCCCCCCCCCACTTCTCTTTGATGAAGTGTTTTATTTAAAACTAATTTATCAGATCGATAAATTAAATTTAGATTGAACATTATCTTCTACAGCTAGTTTAATGTTTTGACTAATTTATCTCTTATTGCATGTACATTTACTTATTACTACAATAATTCGTTTTCTATTTAGATATTTACGTTATCTTAACAAAAATTGTGCTTAAAAACTAAAATTATTTACTTGTTTTATAGGGTTTCCATTCAGAATACAGCTGAAGTTTTTACTGTTAGTGCCTATTTCTCAACAGGTCTTTGACTTTTTATGGCTGATTTTCTTACACAATTTTTTCAGTCTAGTTAAGAATCCTGAAGACTTGTACTGGATTATTATCTGCAAAAGTAAATAGCTCAGATTAATATCGCCAGTGTTGATATCAGGCCTAATGCTACTTTTTTTCATTATATAATCCATATAGATGATGAATAACAATGCTGACAGTGCGCACCCTTGTCTCATACTTGATTTACATTTCAATTTCAGCTGCTGACTTACAAGTTAAATATACACTATATATTGCTCGCATATATGTGTCAAGTTTCGAACAGCTTTTCTCTAGGTGCCTTGTTATATGTCTTTTCTCAATCTCAAAATATTAGATATAGATTCTTGTTATATTCCCACGATTTCTTAAATATTTGTCTTAAAGTAAAAATCTGATCTTGACAATCTCTGTTTGGCCTAAATTCATCTTGTTATTTTCCAAGTCTACAATTTTTCTTCTCCCTCTTCTCAAAATTCATGTACTTTTTATGCGAGCTGTAGTATGCTTGCATAAATTTACTCAAAACACTCTTGACAGCATTTATAAATTGAATGTGAGAATTACAGAGGGAAATCCCTCTGTAATTCTCTTGACAGCATTTATAAACTGAATGTGAGAATTACAGAGGGAAATCCCTCTGTAATTCTCACATTCAATTTATAAGTGCTGTATTCTAATCATCTGGAATTCAATCTTCTGAGCTTCTTACCATGCATTTTAAATTATACAGCCACTATAAAACTGCATTTCCCTAACTGCATGAATATTTGAATATTCAATATTTTGAGTATTACTATTTTGTCACCACTTGTTTCAGTTAGTAATCTATTAAAGTAATTATTCATCTAGAATATCTAGATAGCTGGACTAATTACTAGTTTATCTTCAGTTTTCATGTCGCCTTTTCATCTTTGAGTTCTGTAAGTGTATTTTCCTCCATTTCTAAGCTTATCGAATAGTCACTAAAATATTCTACACCTGTCGGATATTTATCTTCTCTTTTCTTACCAAAGTCTTCCCATGGGTTTTGTTTCGGTCATTTTACACATTTCTCTACATTTTTATATTTTTCACCAATATTCTCTCAGAACACTGTTGACTTACTTGCTATGAACTTTCTATGCTGAAAATTCGTATACGTTTTATATCAATAAACGAGAGTTGGAAAACCTACGGTACATCAGTATGATGCATGAACAAATGGGATGGAATGAATAGTATTGAATGAATGAATAGTAAATTATCAGCACCTGCTAATACCCAGCTTTAAAAAAAGCAACTTAAGCAAGAAAACGACTAACAAAAAGCCGAATATTTTCTATATAAAAACATATCTTCCACGGTTTGTATTAATTTTTTGAGAAATAAAATAAAAATTTGCATCTCATTCGACTGTTGGGAGTTATGCAATATCCTTACCAAACCATCTCGAAAGAATTCTCAATGCTTCATACAGGTTATATAATTTATGCTGTACATACATACATACAAATTACGGCAGCTGATTATTATTATTGCAATTATAGAGATTTACTTAGAAACTCAGTAAGGATGCATACAGCTCACCTAAGATCTTAGAGGAATTTCTTCTCTTAACGCACGATACTTAGCTAGCGCATGCTACGTGACCACACGTCACCATACAAAACAATGTTATTTCTCGGACAAGGGCTGTCATTTTACGCGAAACAACTTGACAGCAGAAGCAACCGTGCTATTTACAGTTAAATTTATAACGTCATAAATATGTCTTCATAGCCAGTGTTTCAGGCCTCACGAAGGTCATTAAGACGTTGATTTTAATGATAATTTATATGAATTTCCGGAGTAATAAACATTTTCCAAAAAGACTATGTTTTAGGTAATTAGGTAATGATTAAAAACAAAGCCTAGAGAAACAAACAAGACATGAAGCAATAAAGAGGTAGTTACTCAGACAAACACACCTATAAATAGACTGGATTACTTCACATTATGAAACCTAATCTTGATATACAATGCTCTTTCTAACCTCTGCATGAAGTTACAGTTCACGATTGGACGAAAGTGTCTGCTGTTATACGAATCAAATGTAGCTTATTTGTAATTTAATCTGTCGTAAATGACCGATCTCAGTCACTAAAAATAACGCAGCATCAGATCGAATTAATTTGATGATTAAAGCAGTGATCAGGAATCTTTAATCGAGAGATTTGAAGAACTTAATAGGAAAATTCAACAGGAAAATAACCCAAACTGCCTTAAAAGCACCTTTTGTTGATTTTAAAATCTTGTGTATTATCTTTAAAGGAACATCTCGAAAGAAAAAGACACGTTTTGTTACATTCACAAGTTCTCCATGTGGCAACAATGTCGTAAGTGTCTTTCAAGTTTCATGTTTAGTTACTAGAGAAGGGTTCCCAGATTATAAATTTCATAGCTCGCCTAGAGTACTAACATAATACCGGCTAACAGTCTTTTATGGATGTCATGAAAAAAGATCAGAAGAACATACAAATGTCTTAAAATTTGCGAGCCTTTATATAATGTCTTGAGTTTTCTTTTATTTCTCAAAAAGGTGTACATAATTAGCGTTTTTTTAATAGTATAATTGTTATTCTTGTTTGTTTTATGTTACGTTTTAATTTAAAAAATATATCTTAATTGGCAATAAGTTTAATTAACTGCATGATTATTTAAGTAACAATGGCTAATTTAAATGTGATAGAACTTACCAATAGATTTATATATAATCTCATATGTATTGCTATTAATTTTAGCCATGACTTATAGAAATAAAAAAAAAAAGATAAATTATTAGCATGGTTCATTAAGCTGGCTATCAGTGGCTTGATCCAAAGTCTGCAGAATTGTTCAGTTATCATTTGATAACATCATAAATCACTTAAATATTATATTCATTGGACAAAAGGAAGCATTTTGTCCCTAGTAAGAAAAGTCAAAGGTTCTTCACTCATAATAATAATAATAATAATAATAATAATAATAATAATAATAATAATAATAATAATAATACAGTATTCATAAAAATAAACAGTGAATATGGATATCGTATTTATACAGGATGGCTCATAAGTTATGGAACATGCCGTAGAAATGGCCCGTCTTTGTGAAGCAACTGCATAAGTTTTTTTTTTTTTTTTAACATCACCAGATTTTCTTGATTAGTTATAAAAAAAAACCACATCACATAAATAGCTTCCAGTTTCGGCTTCACAAAGACGGCCCTTTCTACAGAATGTTCCATGACTTATGAGCCACCCTGTATAAATAGGATATCCATATTCACTGTTTATTTTTGTATTGTTATTATTACTATTATTATTGTTATGAGTGAAGAACCTTCGACGTTCTTAAAATTTCTGTGTAAAAATGCACAGCAACAGTCAATGGTAAAAATAGGCTACTCTAAACACTAAATATTCTTAATGGTCTAAGAAATTAAAAAGAGATAAGATAGAATTTTCAGACGGATTATAGAAAACTTTCACAGATTCCGAAGAGGTTTCGGTGCTGCAGAAATAAATGATGCCACTTTTATAACTACAGCATGTCAACGTTAAACAAACAGCTCCAGTGCATAATTGTATGGACTGTGCTAAGGTAGAAGGTGCATCGACTCTCACCTTTATATTCTGATCATGCACGCGCTGAATCTGTGCAAATGAATCATGAAGTTTCGTGGAATTTTACAGTGGGGATTGGTATTCATTATATATTTAGCAACAATTAACTGCTAGTAGGAATAGCCTAACGTTCTGATGAATTCCTGGATACTAGAGCTCTCGTGTAAGTCCTTTTTGACAAATACAGACTAAATCACAGGCATCAAGAGATTTTTTGTAAATTCCGAATTACTGAAAGAGAAACTGTGGATTTAATTTAATTTAATCATTTTGATAACTGAAAATACGTAGTTTGCATATGATGCTTTTGGTAGAAACTGCACATTTTTATATTTTATGTTTTTCAAGATCTCTCTCTCTCTCTCTCTGCATCTCGGTGTTCATATCGTCATTATCATAAAATGAACATGATTCTCTTATCATATTCATTCCATGTCAGTATTTCAGTATGTTTTCCAATATTTTGACGTTCTTCCCGCTGTGATTTCTTTTCCTATGGTCTGTCTTTGCATATGTGCCATTTTATAATGACATAATGAAATTATAAAATTATATTACAGTCATTTCCAGTTTAATTGAGTAGATATAATCTATTCTTGAAACTGTAGATTCGAAACCTACGGTCGGAGGTATGGATGTTTCGCGCGCGCAAAAGTTGTGATCTCTGGGTATGATTCAGTTTAGTGGGGCCAAAAAAGTACAGCAACAGTTTTTTGGCACTTTCTAGTGCCAAAATTTCACTCTTATAATAAATACCATGTTATAAGAGTGAAAGAAATATTATCAAGTTTTTGAAGACATATAGTCTATAAAAGCTCAATAACTTTTTCATACAATCAAATTATGATCAAAATGTATCATCAGAAGTTTATTTATATAGTACACTCACTAGCTACTCATCAGAAAGTTGCAGGCTTTTGGTTACAGATAAGCTCTTTATAGTTTTCAAGAAATACTGAGGACTAGGTTGTAACCCTTAGTAAATGCATTTTGTTAGTTTGTGGTCGGCAGGATTCGCAGCATACAGCATGATCCTGAGGGGGATACATATTATTTTATTTTTATATTTCATTTAAAATGCGATTATGTTAATCCAAACGCATTACATATGAATTTGTTTTATTCGTGTGCTTTATATGGCTGTTATGATAATTTTCCTCCATCTAAAAACAAATCAGGCCTGAGATCTGCCACAGCTGTTTGTAGGTAGACGTATTAGCCACTAATCTTTTGGTTTTAGCTAGGCAGGTAACAAAAACGCAGTTGTAAAAATCGTTAGAGAGTCAAAGGTCTGTTTAACTGACGTATCAAGAATCATTGTCTCATTACATAGCAACAACGCATGTGTATTTTTGTTATGATACAAGGTAACAGGCCAAGAATCGAATGGATGGAATCAGAATATTTTATATATCAAAATCTCTTTAGATATCTAAAGAGTAGTTTAGATACTTTTACAAGGCATCATGCAACAGTTACAAAATATCGAATTTAACATTAAGTCACATGATTAATTCGAAATAAAAACGTTCTATTTTCTTAATGCTATGTGTGAAATAATAATCATTGAAAGGTACAGAATTTTAACCGTTCATTAAAAATATCGAATTAAATTTTCTTCCAAGAATTTAATCCTCAAAATACGAGCGATACAGTGATTTCTACATGAATGTGAATGCTCGCGATCCTTGAAAAAATAATTATAATTTTGATGAAATGTTTTACAAATAAGAATGCTTTTATAGAATAATAATTGCTTCTGATATTTCGCAACATGCATTCTAACTAAAACAGTCTTATCTATAAATACAATAATACCGACACAAAAAAATTCGAAACGTTTATTCTTGTCATCATGCTCCTATCTTACAGGATAAGTTAAGTTTCATGTACAAGGACAATAATTCTGTAATGCATATGAATATTTGCCATTAGAGGATATACCTCTCGCTTTCAACATGGATAAAAGTATTGAAATCTGTACAGATTAGACAGGAAAGTTTGTGAGAAGCAAATTTACTTTAAATTGAGAAATAACTGAGTAGATCCTGAAATGAAACAAGCGATGAAAGCATAGTCGTAGAAAACATTCAAGAGGAATGTAACCAGGGGTACACATCAACATTTGAGGTTTAAAAGGCCATCAAAAACCTGAAATGTGAAATAGGCAGCTAGAGTAGAAGATATTCAACCAGAAATGCTCAAATATGGAGGCATTAATTGCGGAAGGGAAGCTTGGAGAAGAACAAGCCGGGTTAAGACCAATAGAGGTTGTGAGGATTACAGTTTTACTTTAAGAAAATTGTTTAAAAAGTCATGAGAATATAACAAGAATCTGTGTCTAAGTTTTGTAGATATGATAAGATGCCAAGAGAAAAGCTATTCAAAACGCTACAGTTTATGACGTAGATGGGATATAATATACAGCAATACTTAGTCTATATTTGAGCTGTAAGTCAGCAATTAGAATTGAAGAAGCTACAGGTTTGATGCTAAATCAGAAGTGAGACAAGGATACACATCATTATCTTCATTGTTATTCATCATCTGTATGAATCAAATTATGTAAATTTGATTTACATAATTTGATTAACTTTTTATGTAGATGATGATACTTCTAAAATCCCAGCACAAGTCCGCAGTATTCCCTGACTAAATTGAATAACCTCTGTAAAAATTTGGTATGAAAATCAGCAAAAACACACACACAAAATGAAAATACGCATAAACCTTGAAAACATCAATTGCATCGGGAATAGAGTCTATAGAAGAAGTAAAACATTTCCACTATTTTAGGCACAATTTTTAGTAAAGATGGTAAATTAAATAGGTAAATAGATAACAGAATTAGCACTGCTGGTAAGGTAGAAAGTCAACTGAATAAATTTATATCAAATAAGAAAGAACTCAGTCAAAACACTAAACTAAACATCAAACTAGTCAAAACAACTAAATTAAACTCAACCAGCTGCATAAGACAGTGTTCGAACCAATTATAACTTATGGATCTGAGAGATGGGTTAGACATAAGTCACTTGATCAAAGACTGAAGACCACAGATATGAGAGTTCTTTGAAAAATTAGGGAATGAACAGATGGCAGCAATGGCAGAATCATATATTAAAAATGAAAATATTAGGAAGGAACTTGACATTCTTAGCATTCAGGAGTGTGTTAGCAGAGCTAATTTCAAGTGATACGGTCACTTATACAGAATCAGAGAAGAAAGTTAACAAAACAAGTGTGTGTTTTCCAGGATTGCAGGAACAAGACTGGGAGAAAAACTAAAATCTAGTTAGATTGATACAGTAAGAAGTGCCATAGAAGAGACAGAAATATGGGATCTGATAACATTCGAGTCTTAACAAATAACAGATTAATTTGAATGAAAATTGTCGATAGGAAGGATATACCTACCACTACAGGAACAAAACCGAGGATTCTGAATACAGCTGTTTTTGCAGTAACTACTTATGGATGGGAAACTTGGAACTAAATATATCTGATAAGAAAATGAAAGCTATTTTTGAGATCTGGTGGTGGTGGTGCAGGAAACTTTTGAAATACACTGAAAGGCAGACAAAGAGATGGGTCATAGTAAGGTCATGTAGGACTTGAAGACTTCTTATGTTTACTGATAGAAGAAAGCTGAAATACTTTGGACAAACAGAAAGAATAGAAGACGGACCTCAAAACAGTAGTAGTATATAAAGTTCCTGGAAAAATGAGAAGGGGTAGATCCCCCCCCCCTCACCCAGCGAGGTGAATGAATGGTGTCTGGAATGACCGGTCTTCAGAGAGTGGAAGCCTCAAAGAAAAAGGCAACCATAGGACCACCTATAGAGAATTGTGGCACATCACCAAGGAGTGCAGTAACAGTATGGCTGGCGTTTGCTGATGTACAATGAAATAATGGATGGAATCCGTGTAAAAAAATAATATAGATTAAAGCCGTTGTTTTAAAATCTTTAAAAAGGACGTTACAGTATCATTGTGTTCAACGTCGAAATTGAATTCACAGATATCGAAATTCACACGATATGAATTTCGACATCTGCAAACTTACTTTTTAAAAAAAAATTACACTCTGGATTGTAAGTGAATATTTTTCACTTACACCTTTCTCAAACGCTTTACTCAATTACAGTCAGACTTGACAAGACCAGGTATTTCTATCACAGCATTAGCTTTGAAATATTATTCACCGAAGAAGACGACTTAAATTCATTTACAGCCCTTCCACGAAACCCCTTATCTGTAAATGTTTTAGCTTTCAAAAAATTTTTAAAGAAAGGTGATGAATTTAGACTAAACAATAAAACTGTGCAATTCTCCTTCCTTTCGATTATCCGTATAATTTTTCGTAAATGAAGCAGTTTCAAAATATCTCTTTCAAAAGAACAACAACAAAAAAACCCAGATATTTTGAAATTTCCATCACTTTGATCGCTATTATTTGTTTTTCTAAGAAAAATTCCATATCATTCCTTAATAAAGTCAACAAATCACACTTCGCGTAACCAGTATTTAAAAACGTTAGCATTTTTTCTATTTTGAACTCGCTATCATTTTTCTCCAGAACAGCTATTAACTTACTAGAAATTCCAAATCCAAAGTATTTGGAATTGCCTTTCTCGCTTCTGAGGAGGTGTTCAAGATTCAATCTCAGCTAAATTTCATAAAGTGCACTACAATTAATCATTACAACCATGCATATAATCCATTAATGCTTCCCGAGCATTATCGCAACCCTATCCACTTAAAATCACTCTAAAAATACTGAATTCCGTTCAAAAGAATATGTGGTGCATATTTTATTGATTCTTCATTCCCTGCCACACAAATGTTAAGTCGTGCTTGTCCATTTGGTCGATATTTGCAAAGCACTGTTGTTCAATATTGGAACGCCATCTTTGAAAATTATTAGAAAATATGCAAAAGAGTTCGACATTTGTTCACCTCGTGAATAACAAATAACGGATACTTAAAAATTCAAATTTAATATTAATGACTGTTTTTTTTTCTTCTGAGCTTTCTCGCATTTCAGAGTACAAGGACAATTAAAATATAATAAAAATAAATGATAATTGTCAGCTCAGAACGTTAGAATTCGGCTTTCTTTAAATATAGGTGCGTTTAACAGAAAATGGTGTACTCCATTAACAGAAGAAGAAATGCTTAAAAGAATATGTGAAATCCTAATTTACTATGCTGGAACTTCTGCTGATTTTGTTAATTTGCCGATTCTTGTTAAATCAGAAAGAAAATGATTATAGGACTGACAGAGAAATAAACGTGCATAGTAAAGTAGAGAATAAAGAATCGTAAAGAATAGAATAAATGCCTTTGGGCGTAATATGGATCCTTACCTTCCTTGGAACTATTTAATCTTCAGTCGCCATCTCTATATATATACACACACACACATACACACTCTATGGTATCCTAAGACAGTAATAAAATACTTTACGTAAAGTTTCTGGATACCGCGGGCTACTGTTCCGCATCATCTCTAACGGAATACTGAATAAGGCTCATTAGATGTCTTAGTTTGTCGTCTCGCTCTCTAAGAAGCCAGCCACTCCTTTATGCTCACATAAAAAACTATAAGAGTTGGGCCCCGCGGTAGTCATGAACGAATAACAGCAGATGGCAGTGACTCGTTATTCAGGTCTTATTATGACTGCAACTACATTTTTTGTTAACCATTATCAGCATTTGTGTGTCCCAGCACCACCTATAATTTCGACATTTTTCTTGTTACACACATACATCTTTAGGTGGCTATTTTAGCAATAGGAAGGAAGTACTCACGAAATAACTGTCCGTGTACAGCAGGGTCCATAACCATTAGCCGCAGTAGAAGATTTTTTTTTTTCTTTCGCAAGACGTAGAAATAATACTACAACATAGGAAATAGCTCATTTAGCAAATCGGCAACTTCCAATTATATAACAGTCCGTAGTTAATGATTTTATTATATTATAGTTTTAAACCTCCATACTCGTTTGGAATAGATGCACACTTTTTTTTGTTAAATAAAAAGAAAGCAATAAGTAAGAAATCAGTTCTCATAGCATTCTAGATTCCTGGGGAAATAGAAATAAGATGTGAGGATGACAGACATTGAGAATTTGCTAGACTATTCAGCCGAGCGTTGTGTGTGTGTGGGGGGGGGGGGGACCTAGAACTCTCAACACGACTGTGCAGTGGAAGCCAATTTATTTATCAATTTAATCATTTATTTGTTTAGGTCTAACATTTAATGGACGGAAACAGCCTAAAGGGACACTTTTCTATCATGCCAGAGAATTTTTCCTGTAATATGATATTAATCATGGGAAGCAAATGGAATATAATTTTAACTGCTTAATTTGGATTGATTTTAATGCTTTCATTGCTAAATAAATTTATAAACGTGACATTTTCAAATTTTAAAGTTATGTTAAAGTTATATTTCTCTTGACATGTTCTTAAATTTCCTAATTTTATAATATTTCGTCTTTAATGAGTTCCAGTGAATTTTTTCTCCCGTTAACAAGAAGGACATTTAGAAATCTATACGGTAGGACGTGGTTGATGGTTTTTGGAATATAAAAAGTTCATGTTCGAATATTATTAGCACGCCCATTTGACGATACGTGGTATGACTGTACAAAAGTTCACTGCTGTTTTTATTTTTCTGCTTTTCAGATCTTAATTTCCCCAAATTCTTATAGAATAAAGGATGAATACTTTGAATATGGGAATGAAACTATCCTTCGACACCTGGAAATATTCATTTGTTCGAAATGTTTTAAAGAAAAACGACTTATTAGATGCCGCTTTAGTTTGCAAACAACAACTGGATTCAAAGGACGCACTCACCTAATTAAATGTAGAATGTGGGATGTTTTCTGGTAGCTAAAGCAATCACTCATTGGTGCAACATCATCTATGTTGATTCATTGGGTTCTTCAACCGCAGCGTATTCCTACGCTGTGTATTCCTACTTTTAGTTCATATTTTTGTGTCCACGAAAAAATAACACAGAACAGACCCATTTATCAATATAAAAAACATTTAGAAATACAAAAAAGAAACATTGATTTAAAGAGGACATACTCACAAATTTTGAAAGCTGTTCTACGTTCTTTTATAATGGTAAATGGTTAAAAATGGATCTGAGCTTTTGTGAACGTAAATATCGACTTGTCATCTAAGGAAAATGGGGATGGAAGGGAGGCAGAAAGGAATGAAACGCACTGAAGGAATGCAAAAAGCAACGAACCAAATCTAATTTGCACTTTTCAGTAAAAACCGTCTTATAAATTTCCAAAAAATCATCAGGTTACGTTTCAGCAACACATCTGTGAAATAGTGTAGGTAGTTTTAGTTGATATATCATTACTTTAATGATTAAGCAGCTGAAGAAAGCATAACGCATAAACCTGCTTGGAGAATATTCTAGCGGTATGTTATGCCTAGCGATACAAACAGAAGTCCTCAATCCCAGGAGAATAGAGCTTATGCCTAGCTGCACGAGGAAAGCGTAGTATCAACGTTAACCGTCATTTTGCTGTACATATTCAAAAAGGACTCTAAAATTTATTCTGTAAAGCAGAACAGTTGAGTATGGTATTACAGCACTCCTCATATCAACTTGTTATCAACGCCTTGCAATATGTCTTTAGCAAGAATATTGAACTCGTATTTGTATATTTCAATTCATTCTCTGTATGCCTGCACTACATACATATCCTGACAATCTCTCTCTCTCTCTCTCTCTCTCTCTCTCTCTCTCTCTCTCTCTCTCTCTCTCTCTCTCTCTCTGTGTGTGTGTGTGTGTGTGTGTGTGTGTGTGTGTGTGTGTGTGTGTGTGTGTGTGTGTGTGTGTGTGTGTGTGTGTGTGTGTGTGTGTGTGTGTGTGTGTGTGTGTACAGAGCATACCGATATATTAAAAAATGTGCAAAAAAAATGAGCTAGAGAAATCAGCCTTCACTTTAACAAAAGTGAAAGGCATTAATACTACAGTCATAAAAGATCGTAGAATCTGAAATGGAATATAAAATCAGTTCTTTTAGGATTGCACGCAGAAAGATCTGACAAATAAATTCAGACCTTTCTTTGGAAGTTCTTAATCATTCTGTTTTATCCTACTTTTACCACCGTTGGTTTCTCAATATGAAACACACACACACACACACACACACACACACACACACACACACACACACACACACACACACACACACACACACACACACACAAGAAGTGTATTTCACCATCGCTATTTACAGGATGGCTTAAAAGAGGCCCTAATTACAGCTCGATGCATTCAATGCATAAGAGCTTTTAATTACATTGGATTAAAAAAGAAATAAAAAGAGATAACTCTGAGAGTCAAAGTTTTCATTGATTTAAGTGTTACAGTAAACTCCGTTAAATACTATAAATCATGAAGTCATTGTCTACCATCTAGTACTGGCTATGAAACTGATTGTCAGTTTTTTAAACAGTTGTTATTCTGGGATAAAATTGTTCCTCTTCTTCAGCAACCAATCTTTATTTCGATATCTATTTCCTTTTCCTGAGTATCTGTCAACATCCAGATCTGCTTCATTGTGAACAACTTATAAACAATTAAGTATGAAGTGTTTTATCATAATATAATGTATTACCATAATACTGTACTAATAGATCTATTGAGAAAATATTTACTTCCAATAAAGAATTCCTCTTCCCCTCTCCTCCTCTCTACAGTACCGCTACACATAAGACTGATTTGTACTGATATTAAATGAAAGCATATCATTATACCAAACTGACCAACATTTTTGGACTGATCTCATCCACAAAGAATAAAAAAGAACATCTACAGGCTAAAAGCGAAACCTTTTTCAGAGTAGAGCTTCATAAGAGTTTAGAATAAATGTTGAAATCCGGTTAATAAATTCTCAAAACAAAGGGAACTGGTCATCGGATAATGTTTATTTCCTTTCATTTGTAAGGTAAGTAAGACTGTATATCTCAGCTTAACTATATTACTGTGTTGATCATCATAATTCAACTAATTCATTTTAACTGATTAATTTAATTTAGAATTTCCGCTATAAGGGTATCTCCTCACATGCTTTCCCTAAAATGAAGTATATATGTCAATTTATAAGAAAATATCTTTATATTAAAGTACTGCCTTTTATTTAATTATTTAGGTCCAGCAATGTTCAGTTCATGGACAGAGTGATAATTTTGATCGCAGGCGAAACAGTTGTCAACAGCGAACTCTGTCTTGCATTATACTCCCAATATGAATCTACTACTGGAAGATCAACAACGCAATAACGACCATGTAAGATTTAATACATTTCGCTGTACGACGTTATCTTTCACAGCGACGATGTCTCTGTTCACGTAATTATTATGGGGAACATGCTAAATGCATTGTTTTGTATATATAAAGAATCATTCCTCGTAATCTTCAATGCAATCTTTACTGATTTTCAACAAATAACATTTATGAACTAGAAAATATGATTGACATATTTGAATAACCATAAAAAGAAGTGCTCATGAAATGAAAATTTATGTATACACGTGCTGATAAGGAAAATGCAAATTGCGTCTTGTTTTACTTATAATCACTTTAACAGAAGGAGGGGGTTGTGTAATACCCTCCCCCTTTAAAATGCTTAACGAATTTGCATTTCTCAGCCATTCTTCCAAACGTTACTTTGAGGTTAGCATTTGGTAATAAATGATATAAATTAGTAATAAATAATAAATAGATAATATATTTCCTATCGTCTTTTAATATTATTAAATAACCGTCTCCAGTGAATAAATAAACCATATTCAGCTGCGACCTACCTCTAAGGTACTTGCGATACTTCATATGGGTGCGACCCGCAGTTCGAGAAAAGCTGCTTTAACATAACGTTCTACAACCTGGAATTATACATTTAAAAAACGTGCAGAGATCAGCACTGCATTTAATGCAGTATTTAATTATTAAACGATTAGAGAAAGCAACGGTATATTATATGCAAGTTTTGCTAATCCAACAGTGTCGATTATAACATGGGATAAAATATAGTGAAATTAACTACATACAAGAATATGAGATTCCAACTGCCCATAGAAGAAGAGCAGCCATTTCCAAACATATACTAGAATCAGAGGAATTATGCTGGATTTAGAAGTTAATGGTTTGTGTAATGATGGAGGTTCAGCTATACGGTACCATCGAAGTTCACTCCTCCTTGTGTGAATAATACTATTTGACAGTTTCTCTCAGATAAATAAATACCCAAAAATTAAAACTCGAGACTATTGAAAAAATGTAATGGATTAATATTATATCTATTACAAAAATACAAAATTACAAATGATTTAACGATTACGTTTAAGCACTTTAACATACATGACTACTCTCAGACTTCTTGTGCCATCTGACGGCCAATAAAAGAAACTCCATTACCTGCATGCTTCTTTTTTCTCTATCCCACATGGTATGTTATGCCTATTATTTATTTATTTATTTGTTTATTAAATTATCAATTTAAGGTTTCGAATAATTAAATTTATGTTAGAATCTTCTTTTCTTTTCTTTTCTCTTTTTTTTTGAGTGCTCTTTTTTAATTACTCCTTTTCATCAACATGTTATTATATAAAAGCAAATAATATCAAAAAATACTCTGAACAGAGGAAAATATCAACATTATAAAAGACTGAAAAACAAAATATACAGAAAGTGCAGATCAGCTAAAAATTCTTGGTTAGAAGAAAATCAATAATGAAAGAAGCCAATAAAACAGAATGATAGCAAAACTGTATATGAAATTACAAAATAATTAACAAAAACACTCCAAAACAGACCACTAAAAATGAAAGATAAAAATAATATTGAAACTGAAACAATTCAAGAGATTTAAAAATCTGGAAAGAATATTACCAGATTTTTTCCTAGAGGGAAGAAAGCTGAAAAAACACGATGAGACTGAAAGAGAAAAAGCACCGTTCATAATAAAAGAAAAAAAATTGAATGCAATAAACCAAATGAACTTATCTAAGTCACATGGTTATAATGAACTTCTTACTGAACTGTGGAAATATGGTGGCATAGCAGCCATCAATTTCCTGCTTGAACTTTTTAACCGAATACTATATACTGGTGAAATTCCAGACGACTGGAAGACAGGCATCATAATACCAATTCTCAAAAAGGGAGATAAACGAAGGTGGGAAAATTATAGACCCATAACATTGCTAAGTCATAGCTATAAAATCTTCGCACACATTATTCAGAATAGAGTCTAGTAGGAGAAGATCAAGCAGGATTCTGACCTGGAATGTCTGCTATAAACTATATTTTTACAGTTAATAGCCTGGCTGAAAAGTACTGAGCATGCAGCTTACCTATATACTGCAGTTTCATTGACTTTAAACACGCATTTGATTCAATTGACAGGAACAAAATGACAAACATCTTAAAATATATGACGCTAGATTCATAATTACAAACCTTTATTACAAATTATTATAAAGATACCAAAGCAACTGTCAAACTTAATAAAATAAAAACAGACAAATTCAAAGTAGCAAAAGGAGTCATGCAGGGTTGCCCACTCTCACCAATTTATTAATTACCTATCTCGAAGAAATATGCGAATCCATAACTGAAAAACCAGGTCTACAAATAAATGATACGAATATCAACCATATTAAATATGCCATCGATATTATTATTCTTGCAGAATCTAAAGAACAATTGGAAAAACAATAAAAATTTTAAATGAAGACTGCACAATCTTTGGAATGAAAATCAATCTAAGCGAAATTAAAACAATGAAAATAGAAAGAGATGAGGAAAAAATTCAATAAACTTAAATTGAACATATTAAACATATCTTGGCAGTCTCATACTTGAACAAGTAAAGAAATTTACATATCTTGGCAGTCTCGTTATTCACAACCTCGACAACACAGAAACTGTAAAATACACACTTAACAAAGAATGGTATAAAATGAATAAATTAAATAAATATGGAAAAATAACAGCATTTCAAAAAAAAAAAAAAAGAGGTTCAAACTAAAACTCTATAAAACCATTATTATACCTACAGCAACGTGTGAAGCCGACACTTGGACGCTCAGTCAGAAAGAAATACAGAAAATCAGAGTATTCGAAATGCTTAAGAAACATAAATAAGAAACATAAATAAGACCCATTGGTCAGAACACAAAACAAACGATCCTGTCAAACACGAATTAAAATAAAGAGAAGATACCATACTATAATTCTTAAATAGCAATTAAGATGGTTTTGTCACCTCCAGAGAAAGTCCTTTCAAAAATGATCAAATATAGTCTTGAATGGAATCATTGGAGGAAGACGACCAAACCAAAAAGAACCTCGCTACAGTCTTTGAATGAAAGGTCACAATTATCGAGATTCAGAGAGAGAGAGAGAGAGAGAAATGACAGAAATGGTCAGAGACAGAACCAGATGGCAAAGATTTGCTCACAGGAGACTCAGTCCGTCATCTGACGGATGAGAAAGAATAATATCCACAATATCCTTGTTAAATAACCATCAGATGCTCATTTGCTGCTGAGAGTTATCATATTTCCATTATACTAATATTGCTGAAGGTAAAACAAAAACAGTGGTAGTTATTGCAAGATACATTTTCATTAGTAGAGTTAAGTAGTTAAGTCCACAAATGAATTTTATATCAGGAAAAAAATGGAATTTTCATCGGTGTCAAACATTCATAGTTCCTTAAATCCGTAATCTGTAAATCCTTAAATTCATTATCTAATACGTATAAGGTGGAAAAAATTGCATATAAGAAGAAAATCAGTGTTCAATTCTTTGTCGCCTCAAATAAAATAATTAGGCGACTATTTTTAATTAAATATTTGAAATCAGCTGCTTTTAAATTTGCCTCATTTGCTCATGCTCAGGATGGATCTTCTCCACACACGATGCTTCCGATTCTTTGTCAGTATATGGATATGACATGATGATATGCAGGTAATTGTTCAGTCATCATAATTTCATCTCTTGAAATTTTAGAAATTTTGGAAATATGAAATTTTTGCAACTTATGAAATGTCTGAAATTTCTAAAATTTTTAGAAATCTTTCTGTTCGCTACTGGAATACATATCCGTTTTTGTCCATTGCTTTTTTAAAGAAAGGTTTACAGATGTCTAGTTAATATGCAATTGATTATCAGATGCAGAGATATTTTTAGGTCAATGAAGCTCTTGTGTTTTATATTCTCTTCTCCTAGAGCAACATATTTTACAGAGCTAACATATTTTCATAATATAATGTTCTTATGTTCGCCTGCTATTCCACAGACACACCAAAAATTCTTGTAAATTTCTCTTTCATATCTAGTGGTAATTCAGTTATATTTTATCATCAAAAATTCAATAATAGTCTTCGTGTGTTACTACTTTTAGCAGCTTTAACACTTTTTAAAAAATCTTTTTTATACTGCATGTGCGAGATAAAATGCATTTATGCTTTTTTGATTGAAGCAGCAAATAAGTGCCATGTTTTGTGTCATCCTTTCATAAATGAAGTAAAGCCACTTGGTTTATCTGAAAAAAGAAAAGAGAAGAATAAGAAGAGGCCATTTACCTCACAAAAAGTAACAACAGATTTTATTTTTCATCTCTGAAAATATGAAGTTAGGAGATTGTTTCTGTTTTAAAAAATTAAAATTGCATTTCTGAAGATGAGAAACTCCACTGATGAAGCCGAGATCCAAAATGTTCTGATTTTTATTTAAATAATTCAAATATGTCACAGGATCGTTTAATTCCTGTGGTTCAATTATTTGAGGTTTGTTGACAAATTCATGAATGCCCTAATTTAATGAAGCGGTTTCCCTATCCCTGGCAGAAGCAGAAGGTTCATTACCCGTCATTACAGCAATATCGTGAAGCTATAAGTTATATACTGAAAGAACTAAAAGATGAGATACTGATATTTTCGGAGATAGATTCTTACTGCGGATACAATATAAAGTGTTTTGGTATTCAGTTCAATGATCTCTTGAGTCTCTACAAGTCATTAGCATCAGAAAAGTTATAAGCAGTTTTCCTTAAATCCATTGAGTCAGATTAACTTTCCAGAAACAACATTAACGAAGAACGCACTTTTTTTTATCATTTCGGTCTCTTATGTTACACAATGATGAAATTATACAGTCCTTCCCTCTGGAGTGATGTATTGTTTCTTAGCACTTTGTAAGTAGACCAAATATTTAACGAAAGCAGCAGGCTCTAGCTTCTAATTATTTAAATGTGATATAATGAGAAAATTAAAGAAGAAACAAAATACTTCAATGCATTAATTTAGCGCAAGTATGAACTTTAACAGACTGAGCTTGTGCTGCAATATTCCTTGACGAAGGGAAGTTTAAACGTATTCAACCATGCCTTCAATACATCACTTGAAGAATCAAAAATACAAAAAGGATAAGTATTTTTTGGGGAGAGGTGAGGAATAATACTATAGAAAAAGTCAAGATTGTAAACTTTTAATTTATTTAGCACCGCTGGTTGACTAAGTGGAACTAATTTAAAAATTTCGTATTATTACTCAATTCAACATCAACATAGATTAAGATTGGTACCATCAACATAAGAAGCATCAATGGAAACAAAATGGAACTAGCAGAAAACCTGAATAAATACCAGATCGGCTTAATAGTGTTACTCAAAACAAAAAGACAAAAACAGGTGAGATCTTTCTAAGCAACAAATACAAGATGTTATATTCAGGCAATTGCAATCAGGGAAAAGAAGGAGTAGCTATAATATTAAACACTAAATAGGAGGATAATCTTCTTGAACAGCAGGCAATATTAAGCAGAGTGGGCTAATATCAGAATGGGACAATGAGACTTATTTGTGCTTATAGTCCCACAGAAGGTTATATAATAAGGAAGAAGTTGAGGAATTAGAGGGAAGCTAACACGAAAAAGGAAAAGTTGGTCCTTGTTGGAAATCTAAACAGCAGAGTAGGAAATGAATTACCAGACAAATGTTTGAGAAAATTTGGAGAAGAGAGCAAAGCTAATAATAATGGTAAGCACCTGCTAGATTTCTGTACAGGAAATGGACTAGTTATTACCAACACCATGTTTCAACATAAAGATGTACACAAATTCACATAGAGAGAGAAGATGTAAGGAATGAGAAGTCTTATTCCTTACATTATGTTATTGTCAATAGTGATGTTTTCTCACTGGTTCAAGACACAAGAGCATACAGACAATTTAAAATAAGAAGTGATTTAAACATCAAGAAGGGAGACCAGAAGGATAGTTACTGCAATCCTTCTGGTCTCCCTTCTTGAAAACTGGTATTATTATGCCTGTCTACCATTGCTTTGGTGCTCGCCCAGATATCCAAGCAGCCTGACACACTCGAGTCAGCCAGAGAACACCGTCTCGATTTAAGGCTTTTAGCATTTCGGGCCGAATTTCATCATCACCAGCAGCTTTGCCCGATTTTAGCGATTTTATTGCTAAATGGACCTCTTCTGCTGTGAGACTAGTCATTGCCCCGATCTGAGCCTCTTGGATGTCCACAACTGCTGGGCCACCCGGGTTAAGAAGGCTCTCAAAGTATTCCCTCCATCTGTGGAGGATATCCTTCTCGGTTGTTAAAAATGCACCACAAGAGCATACAGACATCAAATGTCTGTATGCTCTTGTGTCTTGAACAAGAGCATACAGACAATTTAAATGGCGATCACTTCTTATTTTAAATTGTCTGTATGCTCTTGTTCAAGACACAAGAGCATACAGACAATTTAAAATAAGAAGTGATCGCCATTTAGTGCTGATCAGAATAAAATTGAACTTCATATTGAAAAGAAGGGTGTGTAAGAAAGTTTTAAAACGAATTAAAGTTGAACAGCTATCAGACGTGAACCGTAGACTGAAATACACAAACATTATTCAAGAAAAACTGTGAGTTTCAAAACTAAAACCAAACCTTGGAGATTCGGTAGCAAACCCTAACGAAAACCTTGACTGATTCAACCAGAAAGGAATGTGGAAAGATAGAAAAATTAACCTGGAAAGATAGAAAACTCAGAACCATGGTGTTCTGAACGCAGGAAGACAAAGAGGCAATCAAGGAAAAGAAGAAAGCATATCGAAAGTTCCTGGCAAGTAAATCATTTTGTGAGCTTAGGGAATACAGAGAAAAATGCAAGAAAACAAAGCATTGTGCAAAATTAGCTAAACAAAAGTCATGGGAAGACTTTGGTAAGAACATTGAAGATGGTAAGAACATTGAAGATAAATATCACGAAGATGGTAAAATATTCCGGAGGCCATTGAATAAGCTCAAAATGGAGGAAAGAGTATTGTAAAAGGAATTAGAGATAATCAAGAGGACATGAAAACTGAGGGTAAAGATATTTCTTGATGTATGGAGCAATTACTTTGAAAGATTGCTAAATGAAACAATCAATGACAGATCAAAAACACTCAACATAAATGCCATCACAAACCTGAAATATGGAAAAGCGGCTGGAGTAGATGATATTAGACCAGAAATGCTAAAATACGGAGTATAAAAGTTTTACAGTGGCTACACTGCATAACTCAGAGCGCCTGATCAGAAAGTCGAATACCCGATGATTGGAGTAGAGTTCTCATAGTACCCATCTATAAAATAGGGAAATAAAACAAACTGAATATGAGAATTACAGAGGTATTTTCCTACTGAGTGTTTCTAGTAAGATTTATGCAAGTATTCTTGAGAAACGGTTGAGAAAAATTGTGGAGGAGAAGCTTAAAGAAGAACAAGCTGGGTTCAGGCCAAAAAGAGGTTGTCAGGATCAGATTTTTACTTTAACACTCTCTCTCTCTCTCTCTCTCTCACTCACTCTCACTCTCTTTTATTTAGTTAACTAAATTTAGTTAATTTAGTTAACTGCCGTTTGTCATATGATCTTCAAAATTCTCCAGAACAAATCTGATCGTTTCTGACATAGAAAATGTAAATCAGTCCTTACCGCTTAACCATAAGCAAGTGAATATCCGGATATGTCGGGAAGATCAGCATTGGTGGTCCGCACTGAGCAATTTTTGAAATATTCTGAATTTGAAATATTCTATCTTGGCTATCCGAAAAAAAAAAGTCATTATAGACCTAATGGATGGAGAATTGCGATATTAAGCCAAGAAATACCTTCTAAACACTAAAGGATTACCTTCAAGTATAAATAAGTACTTTCATCTAATTTCGTTTTGTGCAACCTGATAACTTTATACTCGACAGGTTGCAAAACTTATAGCATATCTTGTACGAACTGACAGTTAAGGAGAAAGAAGAGACCTGTTGCTGTACTTCTTGAAGAACGCAGTAAGAAAGCAGGAGAAAAATTAGTATCTCTGAAGCGGAACTGTGCATGTATGTTGTCCAGTAGCAGTCTATTTAATTAAAAGTAAAGTGAAGGAATGGTGGTGGTGGTAGTGGCAAGTCCATTTGAGCACTGCTCATGAAAATATCAATAGAAAAGTCAATGCAGAAACGGAATATCTGAGAAAATGAATGAAGTTTGTGACAAGAGATAGTAACATAATTGATTAACAGCTGTTCTCTTCTGGACAGCATTAAACATTTTAAGAAGAATATTTCTGGGACTCTACCCAAGATGACAGAATGCATTCGAAGTTTGGACAAATTTGAGATTTATATAAGTAGGAGTTACAAATGTTCAAATATTCAAAATGAAAGAAATTTGAATCTAGTGGGAGATAGAAGAGTAATTAATAAATTTATACTAGCCAGAAAATAAACATACGAATACAGAAATGATGTAACTGCAGAAGTAAAGAAAGGTGTAAAACAGTTGTGCATTGTCATCCTTACCTTTCAATCGAAAGTAATAAAAGAAGAAATGAAGGAGGTAACTGCAGGAAGCAGAAAGATATGATATGCTTTACTGATCACATAGCTTTACTAGGTGAGAATGAACAGGATTTAAAATTGTTATCTAGGATGGATGATGTTTTATAAGGTTTTGGACTTAAATGCAGCAAAAACTAAAGAACAAAATAAAATAGACAAAATAGTGATTACAGGTAAGAATATTGAACAAATAAAATAGTTCATATATCTTGGAGGACCCGTTTAAGAAGACGGAAGATATAAGTTGGAAATACAAAGAAGAATTGCTCTGGGAAAATAAGTATTAAAGAAAAGCAGATAATATATTACAAGTAAGATAAGTAAAGAGGGAAAATATTTATATAAAACATTTATTTGGATCATAGTCTTATATGATTGTAAGACTTGGACTATAATGGCATAAGAACGGAAAAGAATTGAAGCATTTAAAATGTACTTTTGGGGAGTAGTGGAAGGAATAAACTGAAGAGAAAGAAATACCAACAAAGAAGTCTTGCGTGAAATAAAAGGGAGCCGCGTATTGAAGAAAATAATCATAGAAAGAAAGATGAAATTCTTAGGACACAAATTGAAACATAAAGAATAGATTATAAACATATTAGAAGAGACGATACCATGGAAAAGAAGAAGAGAACGACCAAAATATATATTATTAGAGGAAGTATTTAGATTAATCAGAATATGTTATAAGCGAACTAAAGATAAATCCAGAAATAGGATTACTTGGAAGAGGGAACTTTTCATAGCGACAGGGAACATCCTTAGAATGATGATGTCAGATGTCAGAAGTATTGTATTTATCTTGAATGGAAATGGACAAGATTTATTTGGAGACTGAAAAGGCCATAGATATGATGTGCTTGTTGCAGGAAAGGCTAGCTAGATATGTAAGTCAGCCCAAGAAGAGAAATATTATCAAAAGAAGTATTATCAAAAGCAGGAGGAGGTGAAGAGAGTATTTACCTCATGAGAAATAAGACAAAAGTGAGTTTTATTGAACTTGACAATGATGTCCTCGCACTGAAATACGCAAGAAGAGAAATTTTCAAGCCATATATTTTGGAAGACCTTCAAGATTCGAACCTTTGAACACTATTGTGAAATGAAGTGGAAAAGTGTATACTGCTATCACCAAAACTATGAACAGGACTGGATTTAGTGAGAGAGGGTCGTTTATGTGTCGAAAAAGAAACTGGAAGAAATAGAGTTCCGAGGTACTGCAGATTTGATTGGAAAATCTAAGAAGAGAAAGTCGTCCTGATACATAGTGAATGACCAGAGAGGTAACTGTCGATCTCTTTGAAAAGGGTGGAAAGCAGGCTAAAATGTGCGAATTTGAACCCTGTAACAAAAATATTCCGGTAACTTAAATTGATCGTGAAGAAGCGCATAGTTTAGTTCGACATCATAATTATTTAACATCCACGCAAGATTGTACATCAACAGTACATTAATACCGTGGGTAGGCTAAGGATTTTTTTTTTTATTAGCTGACATAATACTGTATGATTTCTATGTGCATGCTACTGCTGTGTATGCATCTACATGGCATGGCGTAGACTTAAATATTATTTTTTAAAACTTTAATCTTACCCACGAAAATGTTGTAAACCTATAGCACATTAATATTAGTTCAATGGACGAGATAACGATTAAGTAATCGGGAAACTTGCTCCAAAAATCAAACAAGGTAGCGTTTCAGGCCACTTCAAGTATTCAATAAGTAAGAGGACTGTCTCACATAAGGCGATAAAAATCGTCCTAAAACATTCACGAACATACATTCACACGGCGGGATCGAACCAGCAGCCTTCTGGTCATAGGAATGAACCTCGCTGCTAGGTCTTCAGAAACATTCATTCAATAGAGTGATGACTATACTAGGTGCAGTAAATAAGTTAGTTATAAACTTCTTAAGTAATACAGTGCGTAAATCTAATTTTAATTAGTGCAGTAGGGTATATTGCAAATAGGGAGGATATTGGTGTAACTGCAAATGTTTACCAATGCGAATGCTTTTACCAGTTTTGAAGATGATTAATGCATTCTCGTTATTTGATATTTACAGTATCTGTATTGTTTAATTAGCATTGCTCTAGTTTATTTAATTAGCACTAGTATATGGATGAATTATAATTATAGCATCGAGTAATACTAACATAAAAAACTTAAATGAGTTAATAATCAGGTACATCAGTTATTCAGATTTGCTTAGTGTTTAAACTTTAAACATCTTGCAGCGTCCTAACACTGTGAACCAAAAATGAAAAAAATCGTGCCCTGCATAAAGCCTAAAAATGAATTGAAATGGTATAAGTAAAGAAATAATAAATATTTAAGAATAAGGATGTTTTATAACACACTAAAATCGGAAGGAATCTTCCTTCTAATACGAAGTCCAGTAATAAATAAATGCTAACAAGAAAGAAAGTTTTAAGAAAATAAATGACACTGTAACAGCAATTAGTAGAAGGGCGTATCGAGATGTTTCAACATAATTATTCGATACTTATCTGCCATATTAAAAATTTGGACGTGTATGTGTCTCTGACACTTTTCTCTGACAATTATTAAACTCCATGGAGATCTCATGCTACATATGTATACAATGTCGATGTCGTGACAGAAGTTTATTTATCAAGATCGAACAGATGTCAGAACAACAAAAGTTAACGTGTGAAATAAGTAATATTACCAAGTGAAAGCATTTCCTGTGTTTAATATTCAAGATAATATCCCATCTGAAATTCCTACATTTGTTCTATCAATTCTGGACTAAAGGGAATATATTTGTTTAGGTATCTTCATTGATGTATTTTTGCTTATTTTCACATTTTTATGGAAAAAAAAAGAAGAAGAAGCTATATACAGAAATAATCAAGTGGCAAATTATTCGCATGTTTATTTATTTGTGTCAGATGCAGCATAGTTCAAATACAAATAAATTTACAAAAATATTATTATATATTAAATTATTATTATATATATAATAATTTTATATATAATAATATATTATATATTATATATAATATATTGTATATTAAAAAGAAAAGAAAAACAACATAATTTACATCATAAATAAACTACGTAAAAGCACACTAGAAAGTCCATCAAATTTTTGCTGCTCAGAATTTGACCAGATCACAAGCATCAGGTGTCGTACTAATCAAATCGTCCATTGTACGACTAAAGGGACATAAACTATAGTTCAAGAGGAGAGTCATGGTTTTAAGTCACGGATGGCTTAAGCCTCTCTTTTTTTGTTGCCATCTCACGTCTAATATTTGGAAGCGTTATCCCAGCCAAACAATAGATTTTTTCACGAGTGTCGATCTGAAACAACCAGTAATGAGTCAATGTCTCATTTAAGGTAATATGCACCTATTTGGTGTGGCAGGATCTACACCAGGGCACGCGTATTCTGCATCCGAGTAACACAGAACCAAGGAAGTGGTCCTTATTGTTTGTGCTTGTGTACCCCAGATAGTTCCGGATAATTTCCAGAGAATGCTGTTTCTTGTGGTTACCTTATGTTTTGTATTTATACAATGTCTTTCATAAGTGAGAGCACGGCCTAAAGTTAATCCTAAATATTTAAATGATGGACAATGATCTAAATGAGTGCTCTCCCAAGTTATTTGGGAGAGCACTTTTCCTTGTTGCCTGTTAGTTCTTTACGTACATGGAAACATAAATAATAATAATGTTACTAAATAATAACGAAAATAAAAATAAATAAATAAAAAATAATAACAAAGAGCTTTGTTATTATTTTTCGCGATTCCAGTTTATGAACTATCAATATTTTAGCGGTTTTTCTCAGAGCCAAACTGATAAAAATTATTGGCTGTCTCTGAGTTAGCAACAGTTAACAATTAACAATAGCCGATTTAACATTGACTTTTCATCTCAAATTGAGAAACATTGCTTTATATAAGAGATCCGAACAGTGAAAAATATTCAAGTATATGTTTTTTTGCCGATTACAAAAGTAAGCTGATTACAAAAGAGTTTACAAAATTACAAAAATAAGCCAGGAACCTTCGACCTCAGGATTCTCACTACTTAGAATTTTCTTAATAATTGTTACATCACACATAAATTTTCCATTTTTTATTCAATTTTCAATTTTCATTTTCTATATTTATCTCGAAACGATTACACCTTTTAGTTAAGGCGCTGGATGAAATTTTAAAAAATAATTATTTCCAATATCAAATTTAAGGAATTTTAAAATCAGATCACATGATATGTATACGTTATGTATTATGCATATATCCATAATAGGAATATGCATACTTGCATGCTTGTACATATATACATTACTGGAGCTCCGGGATGGCTTGAAAAAAAATTCAGTATTTAGTTTCTAGAGCGGGACATCTACTTTATGTAAAACAGAAATTAAAAAAAAAACATTAATAAAAACAGAAAAAAATTATCACCTTCTCTACGTGATCTAGGTTTACAACCATTTGTGAGTGGGAGTTATGAAACATAAAAAAAATTGTCGCTGGTGAAAATTCATCCGTCGCCAGTGGAGTTTGCTAACGAAGATAGAGTTAGGATTGTCTGTTTTTGACTCTTATGACCACGAGATTGTGTCACATGGACGTCATAGAGATGCGTCATCATTTATAGGAAAGTTGGATTTCCGGCATCAGTTGAAGGAAATACAGCTGCATAGAAGTATGAGGTGTGATCCGGTTTTTGCATTAACGGTATCACACGCAGAAATTCATTGCCAATTAGGAAAAGCTAAAACAGTACGAAACAAAGACAAACCATGACAAGCTGGTTTGTTTTTGCATAATCCATTTGCTAAAAGCAGAATTAAAGTCCAAGATGAGAAAGACTCGGGTGAGGAAGCATCCGCAAACCTGTAAACAGACAGGAGACCGATTTTTATTGCTTTGCCCAGGTTCTGTATGTCATAGGCGATGCCAGTTGAAGACATGCATTGGTTTTCTTTAACAAACGTTTGGGCTGCAGTACATCCATGAAAAATCATGACTTGAGACCTTCCATTCTTCAACACATCTACCTGTGTACTTTTTGATTGCAGAATGCTTAACTGTTATGCAGTAGTTTGCACTGACATATTCATATTATTTTCTCTGGAATAAGTTTTTTGGCGCCTTTTGATCGCTAAGCACACAAGATCGAACTGACTTCCAAGTGAACGGCCTGATCAATGGGTCACAAAATTTGTATATCGCTAAACTCATCCAGTTTCCTGCAATCGGAGGGATGTCTTGGGGCTTTTAATAGGACAGTGTATATTAAAACCTTAAATATTTTTTAAGAAATAAGTAGAGAATTGAATTTAATTAGGCTCTAATGGTCATCCCATCCAGAAAGGTTGTAAATCTATCGTACATTTTTAGCAGCGTCAGTAACCGGAGGATCCAGCTCTGAAAATCAAACAGGGTTTCTAGTGCGTGGGTTCTTATTTAAGATACTTTCAGGCATCTAATAACCAGGATGGTGCTCTTATGTCTTGCGACGAAAATCGCCTACAACCTAAAATTTCTCACCAACGACACAAGACAAACATTTTTACAGTATTAAGTGCTGTATATGTATTCTCCTTCAGTGTGATAAAATGGGCTTCCTCATATTAATTAAAACAAAATCCATGAAATTAGTAAATAAAGCGATATACCTTTAAAAGTATACCACTTTATTTACTAATGTAATATAGTCCACACAGATAACTGTTTAGAGAAAATTATTCCAACCTTCTGTTCCTCGCGTCCGAAATGGGATCCGAATCAGTTCTTTTCAAACCCATTTGTGGGTGGGAGCTAAAAATTAGCTCCAACATATAAAATATAATGATTATGAGAAACAGGATGAAATTTTGTACCAAAATCTGATCGTATTCTGTTCTTTCCACACAAACTTTACACTATCTCAGCACCAAGATCTTAATTTCTTTTCCGAGTTCTTACACAACTGGACAAGAAACGCATCTGATAGAGAGGACATCCAACATTCATTTCTACAGCAATCACTATTATGATTAGTATGGAACTTAGAATCTGATCACCCCTTTTCACTGGCCAAGAATGCAACATGAATTCAATGCAAACCAAGGTCAACGGACACTCTTGCAGAATGACGACATTCCTTATCAGTAATTGTTCGCTTTGAGTTGCCACACGCTAAATTCAACGGTTAGTATCGCATCATAAATCTGAATCGTCTCACCAAACAAGCATTACAGTTTGTTTGTCTAAATTGGAAAAAGAAAAAAATTAATTTGTCTGAGTTAGGTCAAAATCCAGATAGCCTAAGAAATTTTAATAAACATGCTGAACATCAAGTCATCCAGTCAAGCTAGAGCAACTCAGTTATATGGGTATAGAACGAGATAAAGAAAACAATTCTAATATATGATCATGCACGTGTGAGAATAAAGGATGACGAAGCAATTCAGTAAGCAGATGTAATGGCGAGAGAAGGGTTCGATATAATTTATTTCCGTGTGAGATATAATCGTTGCAGATATTATATAATTATATCTACCATTGAAACAGGCCAGTTTGTTTCCGTGCGTATTAGTATTAGGCTTCACACACACACACGCACACTAATAAACAAAGAAAGCAAATAATGATCTGATAATGTCATAAAGGCGTTAATATTAACAGTTACTTTTCGAGTCCTGTTTCCTTTAAACGCCTTAGCAAACGGAAACATCATGCGCCAGGTGTAAATTTTTAGTAATTTTTAAACGGGGTCAAAAACCCGAATAATTGTCACCTGTTATTACGCTTCCTTCCTTCCTTGTCCTTAGGTGCGAGCATTTTTTTTTACTTATTTTTTTTCATCCTAATAGCAAGAACATGACAACAGATCATTACCAAAACATGTCTGTGAAAGGCAAGGGGGAAAAAAAACAAACAAAAAAAAACAGAGAAACTTCTGTGCACAGTTTATTCTTTTCTAGTAAATAAACTACAGGATTTACTTAGAAGGTAATTCTAGAGTTTACTGGAATTATATCAATAAACGAATTTAACCTACATGCGTATTTTTGAATTGTGCAAAAACATAATGATGCAAGTTCGAACGGCTCTTTCTAATCGAAGCATCGAAACCGTTTTCAAACCCATTTGTGGGTTTTGTTCTGGGGGCTAACTTAAGGAAGCACCCTAAACTCTTGCATTTTGATATATTCGAGCTATTACAAATGGGACAAATTTGCAACAGATTGTAAGAAGAATTATCCTACAAACAACATGATAGTTTTCCATTTTAATTTTCCCTTTGTTATACTGTGGCAGATAAACATTTCTCCACAACCGATAAATGGACTTAAGAAGTCATCTGTTTAAGATAATAATTACTTGGATTTTCAATGCCTCACGAATGAATGAATTGAATTAACTACAAACTTTGAAGTCAGACAGAATAACGCACACATAAAGTTCGTTTCTGAACTTAAGGATACTTTTGTCCTGATTCTCTCTCTCTCTCTCTCTCTCTCTCTCTCTCTCTCTCTCTCTCTCACACACACACACACACACACACACACACACACACACACACACACACACACACACACACACACACACACACACACACACACACACACACACACACACACACACACACACACACACACACACACACACACACACACACACACACACACACACACACACACACACACACACACACACACACACACACACACACACACACACACACACACACACACACACACACACACACACACACACACACACACACACACACACACACACACACACACACACACACACACACACACACACACACACACACACACACACACACACACACACACACACACACACACACACACACACACACACACACACACACACACACACACACACACACACACACACACACACACACACACACACACACACACACACACACACACACACACACACACACACACACACACACACACACACACACACACACACCACACACACACACACACACACACACACACACACACACACACACACACACACACACACACACACACACACACACACACACACACACACACACACACACACACACACACACACACACACACACACACACACACACACACACACACACACACACACACACACACACACACACACACACACACACACACACACACACACACACACACACACACACACACACACACACACACACACACACACACACACACACACACACACACACACACACACACACACACACACACACACACACACACACACACACACACACACACACACACACACACACACACACACACACACACACACACACACACACACACACACACACACACACACACACACACACACACACACACACACACACACACACACACACACACACACACACACACACACACACACACACACACACACACACACACACACACACACACACACACACACACACACACACACACACACACACACACACACACACACACACACACACACACACACACACACACACACACACACACACACACACACACACACACACACACACACACACACACACACACACACACACACACACACACACACACACACACACACACACACACACACACACACACACACACACACACACACACACACACACACACACACACACACACACACACACACACACACACACACACACACACACACACACACACACACACACACACACACACACACACACACACACACACACACACACACACACACACACACACACACACACACACACACACACACACACACACACACACACACACACACACACACACACACACACACACACACACACACACACACACACACACACACACACACACACACACACACACACACACACACACACACACACACACACACACACACACACACACACACACACACACACACACACACACACACACACACACACACACACACACACACACACACACACACACACACACACACACACACACACACACACACACACACACACACACACACACACACACACACACACACACACACACACACACACACACACACACACACACACACACACACACACACACACACACACACACACACACACACACACACACACACACACACACACACACACACACACACACACACACACACACACACACACACACACACACACACACACACACACACACACACACACACACACACACACACACACACACACACACACACACACACACACACACACACACACACACACACACACACACACACACACACACACACACACACACACACACACACACACACACACACACACACACACACACACACACACACACACACACACACACACACACACACACACACACACACACACACACACACACACACACACACACACACACACACACACACACACACACACACACACACACACACACACACACACACACACACACACACACACACACACACACACACACACACACACACACACACACACACACACACACACACACACACACACACACACACACACACACACACACACACACACACACACACACACACACACACACACACACACACACACACACACACACACACACACACACACACACACACACACACACACACACACACACACACACACACACACACACACACACACACACACACACACATTGGTGTTGAATTGTTCAATCAAGTTCAGGAGGAAACTGTTAGATAGACATTAGACATTCCAAAATTTATACTTAATTAATATCGTTAAATAGGTAAAATAATAGAAATAATGCTATTAACAGAAGCAATAAAGAATTATTTCCATCATTGCCAATAAATGAGAGTATCATAACAAACTAATGAAAGCCGTAAGTAAATCAAACCTATAAACTGGTTATCAGACGTAATACACATCCGATAACTGGTTGGATTTCAATAAATTATGATTTTATCTAAACCATTTTAAGCGAACTTTGGCAGTAAGCCTAAATCAGTTTCTAGGTTCAAACTGCTGTGAATATGAATGGCGTTACTATGCTAAAATCCTATTGTAAAACGCACCTATATTAGTATTATTATTAATAAACTTCTCACCGAAGGGCCACACTAACAATTATTCACAATATTTCTATCATACCTCTCGTATCTACTGCAGTTCCTCAACAGATTCACTGCGAGAGATGCCCGAACAATCATTATCGCCAACAAAGCACCGACAACCACTTCAGGTAACGTAATTCACTCATTCGTCTCCTCCCATAGCAAAAAATCAGAACATCGCATCCGCACTAACTACACTTTTACTTGACTTCCAATGATGATCCATTGTTCTTTCTCCTCTTGCCATATATTAAAATATTTCTTCTACATCCCAAACGATAAACCTTTAGCAGCTCATATGTTTCTGCCATATCCTTTCTCTTCCATCTATCAACCTTTGGTTGAAAGACCTGGTTCGAATGCCATCTAGAACGCGAGGAACCTTGATCAGGGCTTTTCAAGTGAAGGTGAGTTAGCCGGTCTAAAACGGAAGTGGCAGGGTGTATCCCCCCGGGAACTGATTTTCGCTCTGCTGTTTTTGCATTACAAACCCAGGGAACTGATTTTTAATCCCGTAAAGCAAGCAAACCGGCCATTAGAACACATGCAATTAACATATATGATACATTGGTATCATAGACTGAGTTTCTTGGACCATATCTAAATGAACCAAACCAAGAAACCCAGGCGGCCAAGTCTGAACACAGCAGTCCAGAAGGACGTATCAAAGTCTTATAAAGAATAAAATCGACATCTTCTTAGCTATTGTTTAGCATCTTTTGACGTATTCGGGTGATCGCTATGCTGTTTTTGCATTACAAATTTGGTCCTTTCAGCAACCATTATTTCCGAATTCCTAGCCTCATCAATTTCCACAAAGGAAACCCCAACAGTACATTGTATATAGTGAAACTTTTTTCAATTCAAACTTCAATTAAAGCATGGGCTTTGGAAAATACAGAAATGTTACTGAGACTAACTTAGAAAGAAAAAATTATTTTATTTTATTCTTATTGATGGTTTTTCATAATTTCTTCATTATATTAACAGAATCTCTTTCTCTTTCACTGCAAATTTAATGTAATTCAAATTTCGACATTCGCGACAATCGCAAGGTGTATCCTATTAGGATCCGCTCTAACAGTAACAACAACAACAACAACAACAGACAGCAACAAATAATAATAATAATAATAATAATAATAATAATAATAATAATAATAATAATAATAATAATAATAATAAATAAGTCCATAATCTTTATCACTAAGTCAGTATAAGAAAGAAATAACAGCAGTAAACAACATAATCAATGTTGGTGAAGTGGATGTGGAAATATCCACATCACCATTCATGGCCTAAACAGCAATATAAATGATGTGCACCACCACCACCTTACAGTCATCTAAAACAGAACTACGATTCCTTTGAGAATCCCCAACTGGCAATCTTAACTATCCACTTGAACTGCCCAAACTACACATTACACAGCTCTTTCTGCCACAAGGGTGGTATGGATAGTAGCCACTTATGGACACTATCCATAAGTGGCTTAACAAAACCTTGTTAAGCCACTTATGGATAGTAGTAGTGTGAAGTAGTGTCTTGTGCGAAAAAGTACACCAAACTGTTTGGGCGGCTGCAGAAGCTATAGTTGAAATATGTTTGTGCCAGGAAAGATCAGAGGTGCAGGTCAGTCCAGGAACAGTAATTTGATCATGTTTGGATATCTCAGTATTACCGAAGGTAACGGGGAGGAATGCAAGCTCTTTCTTGCGAGAGATCTGACAGAACTGAGTTTTGGTGACATTGAATTTTGCAAGGTTGTCCTTGCCCTACTGGGATATAATTAGGTCCCTGGTAGTGGTAGATCATGAGGATTCTAATACTTGAGCAGTAACAGGTTTGTCGAAGGAAAAGGAGGAATGGAGTGTACTATTGTCAGCGAAGCTATGGATAGGATTGGAAGTCTGTGAGAGCAGGTCGTTTATATACAAGCGGAAGAGAGTGGGTGAAAGAAAAGAGCCCCGCGGTACTCCTGCATTAGCGGGGAAATCTGAGAAGATAAGCCGTCCACCTTGACACGTAGTGAGCGATCAGTGAGAAAGTTGACGACCCAGTTGCAGAGTGGGAAAGGTAGATCATAAGATGGCAATTTTATGAGTAGGCTCCTTTGTCAAACCCTAATAAATGCCTTTGAAATGTCGGGGACAATCACTTGAGTTTCTCCAAATTTCTCCACGGCTTGAGTCAATAAGTGAATGATGAAAACAAAAAGATCAGCTGTAGATCGCGAGTGGCAGAATCCATACTGCTGGTCATTGATTAGTTGATATATCTCTGGATGGTTCAAGAATTGGTTGTTGATACCTTCTCCACAATTTTTGAGAGAACAGAAGTGAGAGCAATTGGATGGTAGTTCATTGGTTGACTTTTATTATCTTTCTTTGGGGTGGACTGGATATGGTCCTGTTTCCATGTTGCCTGATAGATGAAGTTGAACAAGATAGATTGAAGAGGTAATACAGGATAGGTGTTAGTTCTGGGCATGATTTTTTAACACAATAGGTGCCTTATTTGAGTTCAGGTTAGGGATTCTTCAGTTTCTTTCTTTGTCGGAAGACTATGGGAGACATGAAGGGAGCCGTTCTTTATGGGGGTGGAGGGAACTTGCCCAATGTCTTTGACAAGGGACCAGAAGGAGCGACTGCCATTTGGGCAGTAGGTGAATTTGCATCATTTGGCCCTTTCGAAGTCTAACTTCGACTTAGTGATGACTCTTTTACAACTGTTGTGGGCTGCAGTATAGGCAGAGAGGGCAGCTGGAATTTTGGTCTTTAGCCAATTATAGTAAGCAGAGGTTTTTTTTTCTTTTACAGCATTGTCACACTTGTGCAATCTCGAGATCCCACATGCCATGCCAGAGACTGCAAATCCTTGATTCTTCACTATTTGATCTGCTTTGGCTTAAAATTTTTCTACTAAATCAACTTGCCCTTTTCATATGCCCCTCTATCGCTCTCCAAACTCCGTCAACCACTCTGACCTCTTCATCTCTCTCTCTCTCTCTCTCTCTCTCTCACTCTCTCTCTAAAGATCGACTGTCTTCAGTCAACGTACCCCAATAGTTAGGTCATCCTTCTTGAGGACTTGAATGTCAACAACTCATATTGGCTCCCCTTCTCTAGTTGTCCGATCAAGCAATCAAGGATGCTCAGGTGTTCGCCATCAATGACCTATCTCACATCATCAGTCTTCTCACTAGAATACCAGACAACCCGCACCTCCAATTTGCCAACATACTTGACCTCTTCCAAACAAGTTGCCATTCCAGGTATATTGTGGTTGTTGGTTCTCGGAAACTCGGACCACAACCTCATACAAGTCTATTTGCTGCAGAACAACCCACACCCCCCATTTTACAGTCTCGTGTCCTTTGGAACTACAAGGGTGCCAACTGGGAAGACCTCCGTAACTTCTATTCCTCCTTCCCATGGTCCGACTACTGCTTCAATTCTTCTACCAAACTCTCAGCCACCATCCAAGTCTAGGTTATCAAAAAGTGTGGCAATGTTGTAAACGAAAAAAAAAAACCTCTGCTTACTATAATTGGCTAAAGACCAAAATTCCAGCTGCCCTCTCTGCCTATACTGCAGCCCACAACAATTGTAAAAGAGTCATCACTAAGTCGAAGTTAGACTTCGAAAAGGCCAAATGATGCAAATTCACCTACTGCCCAAATGGCAGTCGCTCCTTCTGGTCCCTTGACAAAGACATTGGGCAAGTTCCCTCCACCCCCATAAAGAACGGCTCCCTTCAAGTCTCCCATAGTCTTCCGACAAAGAAAGAAACTGAAGAATCCTTAACCTGAACTCAAATAAGGCACCTATTGTGTTAAAAAATCATGCACAGAACTAACACCTATCCTGTATTACCTCTTCAATCTATCTTGTTCAACTTCATCTATCAGGCAACATGGAAACAGGACCATATCCAGTCCACCCCAAAGAAAGATAATAAAAGTCAACCAATGAACTACCATCCAATTGCTCTCACTTCTGTTCTCTCAAAAATTGTGGAGACGGTATCAACAACCAATTCTTGAACCATCCAGAGATATATCAACTAATCAATGACCAGCAGTATGGATTCTGCCACTCGCGATCTACAGCTGATCTTTTTGTTTTCATCATTCACTTATTGACTCAAGCCGTGGAGAAATTTGGAGAAACTCAAGTGATTGTCCCCGACATTTCAAAGGCATTTATTAGGGTTTGACACAGGAGCTTACTCATAAAATTGCCATCTTATGATCTACCTTTCCCACTCTGCAACTGGGTCGTCAACTTTCTCACTGATCGCTCACTACGTGTCAAGGTGGACGGCTTATCTTCTCAGATTTCCCCGCTAATGCAGGAGTACCGCGGGGCTCTTTTCTTTCACCCACTCTCTTCCGCTTGTATATAAACGACCTGCTCTCACAGACTTCCAATCCTATCCATAGCTTCGCTGACAATAGTACACTCCAGTCCTCCTTTTCCTTCGACAAACCTGTTACTGCTCAAGTATTAGAATCCTCATGATCTACCACTACCAGGGACCTAATTATATCCCAGTAGGGCAAGGACAACCTTGCAAAATTCAATGTCACCAAAACTCAGTTCTGTCAGATCTCTCGCAAGAAAGAGCTTGCATTCCTCCCCGTTACCTTCGGTAATACTGAGATATCCAAACATGACCAAATTACTGTTCCTGGACTGACCTACACCTCTGATCTTTCCTGGCACAAACATATTTCAACTATAGCTTCTGCAGCCGCCCAAACAGTTTGGTGTACTTTTTCGCACAAGACACTACTTCACACTACTACTATCCATAAGTGGCTTAACAAGGTTTTGCTCAAAGTCTGACCTGGTAGACATTCGTACAAAATAAATAAATAAATAAATTGCTACTACATATTTCGCGTGAAATGTTTCTAAATAACTAAACAAGGCGGAAAAAAAGATGACGTATTCATTATCATCTAAATATCCTTATGTCTCTCTTAGAAATGGTCACATTTCTTGTGGTATCCGACATTGCTTCCTATTTATTTTAACAGTTTCAAAATTACAACTTCAGAGACCACCTCGAGAGGCCTCCTCGTATAAGGTGTAGCGTTAATACAATATATGTATTACGAACTAACAGTCGACGCTTCCTTAGTTCCCATTCTCGGCACTTTGTAATGAGAGAGTTGGATTTCCTTTCTCACACGAACGTAGTGGTTACTATGGGAGTGTCTGTTTCTCAACGGAACACATCATACGCACTAGTGCAAGGTTAAACGGTTGCCAATCTTCTGAAACAGCATACAACGCTTTACTGTAGTACAAGCCAGCAGAAACCCTATAATTTAAGCCATCCTAACACTAGCCGAGTGTGCTTGCTGATATGGGTTTCTTTTTTTTTTCTTATTAACGCACACGGGGGCCTTCTTAACTAGCGAAGGCTGCCTACAGGCACGTGTGATGGATCTTGTAATAACAACAGGGTAACCATGACTAACAATTAAGGACTGAAAGAACACCAATACTGATTCACTTCTACATTTCAGGTACCGTCACATAACAGTGTTATTGCTCTACTTAGCTGTTGTCTTTGTTATTTAATACTGAAGCTAGTTACTTACAGCACTATTTATAACTTATTAGACTTTTTAAAATAATAAACTGAAAGGCAAAATTTTAAAAAAAAAGAATAAATATTAAATATTCAAAATATGAAAAATAGGTCTCCAACATAAAAAGCATAGAGCATAAAAATGCTGCTTTACTGTCCCTAAAGAGGCTTGAAAGGTATAAGGTGTAATCAGTCAGGCCTCTTTTAAATATAATAAGTGGAGCCTCCGCCGCTCAGTTGATGGTTCTAGGTTCGAATACTTATAGGATGTGGAGAATCATTATCAAAGCTTTTCAAATGAAGGTGAGTTAGCCGTGTCGTGTGGATATAGAAGGGTTTCCCTCCAGAAAACTGTGATTTTTTATCTCACAAAATAGGCAAACGGAACACAGGAACACAGCAGCTAGCCGTAATACACTACGGAGATAAGATTATTCGCTGTATCATAGAATTAATTAGGTTTTAAAGAAGCCAAGTTACTTGGCCCTGAGAGTTCACTGAGCAGTCAGGCCTCTTTTAAATATAATAAGTGGAGCCTCCGCCGCTCAGTTGATGGTTCTAGGTTCGAATACTTATAGGATGTGGAGAATCATTATCAAAGCTTTTCAAATGAAGGTGAGTTAGCCGTGTCGTGTGGATATAGAAGGGTTTCCCTCCAGAAAACTGTGATTTTTTATCTCACAAAATAGGCAAACGGAACACAGGAACACAGCAGCTAGCCGTAATACACTACGGAGATAAGATTATTCGCTGTATCATAGAATTAATTAGGTTTTAAAGAAGCCAAGTTACTTGGCCCTGAGAGTTCACTGAGCTTAACACACACAAGGGAAAATGGGAAATGCGATGACAGCTGCATAAAAATCTCATAGAAATGTGTGACGAACATTTTCCTCTTCAGAATGAGACCACTCACAGTAATTTTAAAACACGACTACTCACAGAATTTTTCAAAATGTTTCGAATATTTTTCATATTTAACTTAGAGTACATAGTTAATAACAGACTGTACTCTGAGTATAATCGAATCTAACACACATCAGAAATAAAAAAATTAGCTTAAACGAATTAATTTAGCTCATTATGACTGAAATCAAAGACAAGTTAAGGCTGACATCTCTTTGTTAATAACAATTTAAAATCAGGCAGGTAGTTTGTTTCTTAAGGAGGAAATACTACAATAAATAATAAATATAAATAAAATCTATTTTATAAATTATATATATTTCATGAATTTATTCTGCCTAAGTGTATATATTCTAACGTTTTATCCTATCTTTCCAGATTTCGCCATTTCCATTGAGATAGATAGATAGATAGATAGATAGAGAGAGAGAGAGAGAGAGAGCAGAATGGAATGGAACGATTGCTACTGCAATTAGACAAGAGTTTATTAGCTCGGGGTTAGTACCTCGGGTTATCAAACAGTAATTGTAAAGAAAATTAATGTTGCAGGTACATTAAATGTACTTCGAAGTTAAATTGTTTTTTGAACAATTCCGAATGCCATACCAAATAGGGTTGCTGTTATACAGGTTCCTGGCAATTGAACGGATGTCACGAGCGTTAGATGAACCACTACATGACCTCCAGTTCGCTGTCACTCAACAACCATTTGGCCTTCATGAACGACTTCATCTGTTGTGGCGAATATTCTTTACTCATGGACCACAGACAATTTGTTATTTTGACAGGGGGCAATTAAAGCTGTAATTATTACGTCATGAAGGACGTGCCAAAGATATAGCGGGCGTTGGCTACTGTAAGCCTACAGGGAAGATCAGATTTTAAGAAGACAAAGATGAAAATCCGTTAGCGAGTTGACGTTGATAAGACAACACTGACTAAGAAAGATATATGGAGATGGAGGGAGGGGGAAACGCGCGGAGAGATAAGATACTGAACAAGTTGGTTTTCCCTTAAAAGTATATTTCTTTTTAATTTCTGGAATACCCGAAAGTATATATATTTCTCATTTATTAAAACAAACTAAACTCAATTATCTGACAATAACTTAGTCAATTTTGTACACTTAAAATAGTTTCCCAGACGACTGATTTACACAGATGATATCACGACTCAATAAAAGAAAAGAAGATTGCGAGTTGTCCTACATATATATCGATGACTTCCCAGAGACACGTGATAGATCACTTTCGCACACAAAAATAAAAGAAGTTCAGAAAAGAAATTTCAAATGTGTGACTCGCTACGTATCTTTAATAATATTACCCGTATGAGCATAGCAGTAAATTACCTAAGTTAAATACGCGTCAAAACAGATTACTGTGTGTCAAGTTTTTAAAAAATATTATGTTTAAGGAAGATGAAACTAAAATATATGTTTAATAATCTCCAGGCTGTTACTGAACGCAAGGACGATCCGAAAACAAAAACTGGAAGTGATATCAATTTTAAGGTTTTAAGATCTTCAAAAATGGAGACAGTCATGATTTCAAATAAGAACTATATTTAAAAGAGTTGTATCAATTATAAATAAAATGAGTTGTGATCATTTTGAGTTGAAGGCCTTTAAAATTGTTTCTCGCGTTGTTGGAAGGATTCGAACCGAAATCTTTTCCAAAAGAGTATCGTCACCACGAAACAGTTGTATAAATTTACATATTTCCATAAAATTGCACTTTAAATAATATTGTCAAACAAAGACAATATGAGATAAGGGGAGAATAATGCGTTTTCAGACAAGAAGTTTTATTCATTTATTTTTTAGTTACGTAGTTTATGCATATCACATAGATCGCCAGAAAAAGAAAAGAGAAAAGAAAGGAAAAAGTCATTCGCGAGGAGAAAAATGAAGATATTTTTCCTCTTTATGGAACCGCATTACAATCACATGTAAAAAGCAAGCAGATATGATTATCTGAGTTTTTAGAGAAATAGCACAGAAGATTCCCTGGCATGTTGCCGCCATAATATCTTGTATACGAGGATAAATGAAAACGCCTAAAGATTAAAAAGTCGATCAGTTAGGCAGAGGAGATACGATATGCTGAAAAAATGCAGGTTAGTGAAAGGATTTTTATAGGACAGACGGAGCACAGCTTTTAATACATGGTTAGAGGGAAAAGTGAACAGAGGTTTATTCCGAAAATGGAACCCCCCCCCCCCATCTTCTTCCTCTCTTTTCATGGCGAGTGGTGAGCGAACTGAATACACTGCCAAAAGGAATGATGATGAGGAGGCATAGACAGTAAAGGAATTTCAGAAAACGTATAGATTCTGTTCGTTAAACTGGATTCCTCATTACGAATCTTTTGAAGGTTTGAAGGTATAAATAACGGTAAAAAACATAACAATACTCTTTATACACTCTTGAAATAAGCAAAATATATGGGATCTCAGTTTACGGAATTCGAAAAAAGTGTTATCAAAGGATACCATAACCAAGAGCTTATCCATTCATTCATGCCATAAGAGATTGCATTCTCCAAAAGCAATTCTGAGCAGACGGTGAATGCAGTCACGAGGCGAAATTCTGGAAGGGAATTAAAGAGGTGTTCAGAAGAATGGCACGAAACATTGATAATCCAGTGCCGAAGTATTCGGCCAAGTGTTCAAGTCAGTAGCAGGATACTACGTAAACAGATACGCAATCTCGGTTTCTATGGGCGGACTACTACACGTAATCCAAATATCGCCCATAGCAGTCAACAGCGCAGACTATTGCGGGTGTAATGAACATCTTGACTGGTCCATCGAGCCACGGAAGTTCCATCGTGTGAACCAACGGTCATGAATTTCACAAAGATTGAGCGATTTATTGCGAAACGCCTTATATTCAATTACGTTAGCGAATTAGCAGACCATTACGGAGGCGTAACGGTCTAGAGCTGTTTCGCCTAGTATAGAATTCGATCTTTAATTACAGAGCATGTAGTATGAAGCACGTTTCCATGGTGGTTTTACTCAAGCAAAAAAAAAATAATGTCTTTTTAAACACGACATTACACTATTGCTACTACAGGTGCTATTGCGAAGTGTCTTGAGGAAAATGGCATGACTTGCAGAAGTTCACTATCTATCTCAGCGCAATGAAATATCCCTAGGATGAACTGGCACGTAGCAGGCCTTTCCATCTGACATTAGTGTACGGATTGATAGTTGTTGAAGAAAGAATGATCTAAAATCTTCCTTATCATCACAGACAAGCAGATCGACCCTTTGTAGCTTATCAGTAACGACAACGCCCTTTGGTTGAAAAGACTTGGGTTCGAATCTTGTTTGAAGCATCTTTATAAAGGCTTTTTGAGTGAAGGTGAAGTAGCATGACACATACGAGTGTGAGAAGATTTTTTCCACCTCGGAAATTCTGATTTTTCACACCGCAAACAAATCAGAAATAAACAAACTCATTTAGCAGACAGACATATATGCATTCGCCTCATAACCTTAGTTGCTTCTGCTGTAATTTTAAATTACTCAGCTCAGGTAAATCTGCTAGAAAACGGTAGAAAGTGAGATCATGATCAATGGTCGGCTTGTACTCTAAAGATGGTTGTACTTGAAAAGTTCTCCTGAAATACGTGTATATTGCTGTCGCAGTTATTTCAATATACTATAAAATTTTATATACACATGCTTCTCATTATATTAAACAATAAAGACCATTGAATGTAATCCTTTATCCAGTTTAACTGGAATTCTTTATATTTATAAACAATTCCAGTTAAACTATTTATAAAAAAACAAATAGTTAATAAACCCAAATTAATTTCTAGGTGTCTTAAGTAGTTTCATTAATTTAACGATTTGTCAAACAGAGTATTTAAGCAAAGATGTGGAAAACCAAAACATGCGATAATAATATAATCATTAACTAATTCATAAATCTAGTGGTATAGATGGTCATACCTCGTATTTTCAAAAAAAGCTCAAGTCTTCTCATTGTTTTTACAGGTAACGACAAATCTGTAGGGATATTAGATTCGTTAGATTATTTTTCTTTTTTTTTTTTCTTTAAAATTACGAACAGGGACAGAGGTCTAGAAAATAAATATATATATATATAAAATTTGATTTTTTTTTTTTTTGCGAGACATTTTTAACTTCGATTTTTTTCCTATCTCCAATAACACAACTATGCATTTTAAGAAAATCAGGGGCACAAGTTTGGTGAAGTACAAATTAAACTCTGTAAGAGAAGCTTTCATTATTAAGTTAATCTACTTATTTTACATACATGAATGAAGAAATACAGTGACAAAAGTCACTGTATTTCACTGTAGAAAGCAGTTAAATGCTCCAAAATTCTTATAATTTAATATTGATTTTCTGGGTAACTGATGATTTAGCCCATTTAGTAAAATGTATTTGTCAAATAGCAAAATGCAACCCGATCAGAGCAGTTGGCAGTTGCATTGGGCAGCCTCTTTTCTAACTTTATAAACAAAAGTTTATAAAGTGAAGCAAACTGGAATTATCTTTTTAAAACTAGTTAAATTAATTTAAATGATGCAATAAAATGCTTCGTATTTATTACTATGAGGTACATAGTAATATACCTCATAGTACAAAGTACATATACCCCACAATACAAAGATTTCGGTTGTTTTTCGAACTTTTTAGTGACATAGCCAAATAAGTGTGATTACCTAAACAAAAAACTGAACTAAACAGCAATACAAAAGAAAGCTAAGTCACACTCCTCCTCCTTCTCCTCCCTTCTACGTTTCTAGCGAAGTTCCCACTGTACAAACATATCGCTATACGCACGAGGTAGGTCTTTCTCAGCAAGGGTACAGGTCAGCCAAACAAACTCCCAGCAGCCATGGCCCGCTGACCCATGGCCGAACACGTTGACACAATGGATGGCGACAGGTTGTGATTAGTATAGCAGCAAAACACGGAGCGGACTCCGAGAGACTATATCCGAGAAGGCCAACTATGATAAAGTGACGGAGATTACGAGCTTTCAGGGCCTCCAAGTGAAGAAGGAAATTATATTTAATTAGACAGGTGAGTGCGGTAGTAGGCAGTCATTACGGACTGCAACCATTTAATAAAAACCCATTGGAATTCATTTGTCAAGACCGCCATGCTGCTGCGGGTGGAAAGCAACAGCAACCCACCGGCAATCAAGCACGTTTTGGCGTCAGCCGTTATTTTTATGCTATTTTTGGCGTGGTGTTCAGGCAATTTCGTGCAAGAAGCTTCGGAGAACTGTTCTACTCTGATACACGTCTGTCGATGATTGGCGATTCTATCTCCCTCTATAGGCAAATTTATCATACCAAACTACCTCGTGACGGGCAAGGCATTCTGAAATGGAAGTCATCTCCGCCCATGTCACGAAACTTTAGGGTTAAACAAAGTTTCACGAGGGACAAACGTGGGCTGACGTAAGGCAGCTAATATTTCAAGGCTAGTGTGTTACCTCGGTGTAGCTTCTGTTAGAGTCGGACATTAACAATTCTCTCCTTTTGACACAATTTTAAAACAGCCCATTCTCTCTCTCTCTCTCTCTCTCAGATTTCTACAAGTCCTGTTCCTGAAAACCATGTAAATTGCTTTAGATCTCATTAACATTTCTTCAGAACAAGCCGAATAAAAAACTTTTAAACATTTAATTCGATAAAATAAGGATTGATGGTGATTAATTTAAAAACCTAATCCAAGCATATCAGATATTAATAAAGGACCAACCCTTTATCTCTCGATTAAATTGATTCTTATGCGCTTAATCTAGTTCTCTGCATGCATATTCAAGATCAGATATTGATAAGAGACGATATATATCTATAAACACACAGTCACGTGTGAGAGAATTGAACGATTTGGCGAGGTATTATTTACCGCAGTTTCATAGGTATTAGATAAAATCGCCATTCTATATCTATACAAGAAGAATACTTAAAATTAGATGATTGCTGAAACGTGATATCTTGCAAACTGGTGTGAATGATAACAACAAAAACCGAAAAAGAACTTAAACAAGAACTTTTCGCGAACTTATCAATAAGTTTCTTCTCTTTTTTCTCAACCTTCACCATGAAATTCTTAAAGGGGTTGTATTATTGCTTTTGATTTTGGTGTTTTTTTTTTTTTTCTAAAATTAAAATACGTGAAGGGCACATCTTTCCCAGTGCTCTGCTTATCGATTACACAGTAAAGTGGTCTTTACTAAATGGTTAATCAAACAACAAGAAACCATTTGGACACGGAATCAAATATATACATTGTAACCTATATATTGGAAGTCATTATGGCTGCTGATTTTTCGATTTTATATGTTAAAAATTATTGGATCTAATCTAATAAAGTCAAACACAAAAGAATGCCATTTATGAGTAAGGCATTTTTGTTGTTGGTGGTGGTGTTTTCAAAAACACTTATTTTTAAAGAAAATGCTTTTAAAATGAAAAGCAGTGCAATATAATAGGAGATAATCTTAAAATATGTAGACACATCCCATAATAGATTAATCTACAAAACATTCTAAAATTCAAGTTATCACTCAATTTGACTTAATTTTCTAAATTAAATCAAATGACATTTCATTTCGAATATCTCTTCTTAATGTTCAAATACTGGATGATAAACTTAAAGCCGTCATGCATACTGGTCTTAAAATATATATATACGCAAAGAATTTAGAGCCTGCATATGACCGACGCAAGTCGGTCATATGCAGGCTCTAAATTCTAATGAAATATCTGCTCAGCAGTCAGCTGCTTGTACGCACATAGGGATGGAAGGGAAAGAAGAGCTGGGATTTCGTATCAAGGTGAGATTTTATCCAATTGTCCTCTAAAACGACACGGTTGAAAGAGTTAAAGTTGAGGGGAAAAGAAAACATATTATCATCATAATCAACTATGAGCAGACATTAAAAATAAGAGAGAAAAAGAAGAAGGCTATTTGCAGAATTCCATGTAATTTGTGAAAATCCTGCATCAAGCAGCCTGATAGATCTTCACAATGAAAGATATCATAGTTGCAATGCGTCACCCTTGTGCAAACTGATTAGCAATTTTGCGTACATCAGTATGTGGACGGATGCAATTCACATAACACACTTGCCAAATAGTTGAATAACAAGTAGTGGAAGAATAAGCTATATTCTGAAAAATCACTTTTTCCTAACATTTTTCCGCACACTGACGGTTAGCGACAGCCAAAAAGTTTCAAAATTCCAGGGTATCTCTGTACAACATTAAAAGAATCCATAATTGGTGTACAGCTTTATCGTGACTAGGATACACTCATGCAATCAAAAGCAAAAGTAATGCAGAGTTTTCCGTTCTATCCTAAGAGATCAACCGTATCTAGCGATGCGGAATTTCGTTTTCGCAGCTTGCTGCTAAGATGATGATGATCATAACTCACGAGGAGTAGATGTTTTATCTGTTCATTTTAAATTCTGAAGTGAACTGCACGTGTAAATGAAATGTTTCATTGCAGGCAGATTTATGCTATTATCTTCATCATCATCAAATTCCTGCCATGTACCCTCAAGGGGTGTACAGGATATGACAGTACTACATGAAAAAATTACATCATTACTAACTTCCTATCTACAATTTTCCTCCAAATCAGTCTGTTACTTGTCAAGACTCCAACATTATCAGATCTTATATTTCTATCGTCTAAGGCACTTTGTACCGTATCAATCCACCTATATCTTGGTCTTCCTCTGGGTCGTTTTCCTGCCAACCTGGCAGAGAACACTTGTTTTGCTAATCTTTCCTCTCCCATTCTATTTAAGTGACCATACCATCTGAGATTAGCTCTGCTAACGCATTCCTGGATGCTGACAATGTCAAGTTCTTTCCTAATATCCTCATTTTTAATATGATATTGCCATTGATGCCATCTGTTCACGCCTCTAATCTTTCTCAGGACTCTCATATCTGCGGTCTCTAGTCTTTGGTCAAGTGTTTTACTTCTGACCCAGCTCTCAGATCCATAAGTTAAAATTGGTTTGAACACAGTCTTGTATACAGCTAATTTAGTGTTCCGACTAATTTATCTTTTATTCCATAAGAATTTATTCAATTGACTTCCCACGATACCAGCTTTGCTGATTCTGTTGTCTATTTCTATATTTAGTTTACCATCTTCAGTAAAAATTGTGCCTAAGTAGCTGAAATGTTTTACTTGTTCCACAGGTTCTCCATTCACAACACAGTTGACATTTTCAATGATTCTGCCTATTTTCATTGTCTTTGTCTTTTTATTGCTGACCTTCATACCATATCTATTACAACAGCTATTCAATTTAGTCAGAGAATCTTGCAGACTTGTAGCGGATTTATTTAGAAGTATAACATCATCCGCATAAAGCAAAGAGCTGACATTAACATCTCCAATTTTGATATCAGGTTTAATACCACATTCCTTCATAATGTGATCCATATAGATAATGAATAACAGAGGGGATAATGTACATCCTTGTCTCACACCAGATTTAACATTAAACCATCTTCCTGTACTTCCTTCAATTCTAACTGCTGACTCACAACTCAAATAAAGACTAAGTATTGCTTGATATAATGCCCCATTGACACCATATAACTGCAGCGTATTGAATAGCTTCTCTCTTGGCACCTTGTCATATGCCTTTTCCAAATCGACAAAACTTAAATACAGATCTTTGTTATATTCCCATGCTTTCTCGACTATTTGTCGTAAAGTGAAGATCTGATCCTGACAGCCTCTATTTGGCCTGAATCCAGCTTGTTCTTCACCAAGCTTTTCTTCCACAATTCTTCTCAACCGTTTCTCAAGTATACTTGCATAGATCTTGCCAGGAACACTCAGTAGGGAAATACCTCTGTAATTCTCACATTCAGTTTTATTTCCCTTTTTATATATGGGTACTATGAGAGCTCTACTCCAATCATCGGGAATTCGTCCCTCTGTCCAGGCTTTCTGAACTATGCAGTGCAGCCACTGTAAGACTCTTATACCACCATACTTCAGCATTTCTGGTCGAATATCATCTACTCCTGCTGCCTTTCCACATTTCAAGCCTTTGATGGCTTTTTCTACTTCAAGTATGGATATGTATTCCTGACTGCATGCCTGGTCAGTGTTTTTTATCACTGTGCTGTCATCACTGCTTGTTTCATTTAGCAGTTTTTCAAAGTAATTACTCCATACTTCAAGGATATCTTTTTCTCCTGTTTTCATTTCACCTTTATCATCTCTAATTCCATTTACAGCACTCTTTCCTCCATTCCTAAGCTTCTTCAACAACCTCCAGAATATTTTGCCACCTTCTTGATATTTATTTTCTATATTCTTGCCAAAGTCCTCCCATGACTTTTGTTTAGCTAGTTTTACACACTGTTTAGCTTTCTTACATTTGTCTCTGTATTCTGTAAGAGTAAAAGCTGACTTATTTGCCAGGAACTTTTGATATGCTTTCTTCTTTTCCTTCACTGCCTCTTTAACTTCCTGTGTCCACCAGGGAGTTCTGATTTTTTTATCTTTGCACACAACCTCACCACATGCCTCTCTGGCAGAATCAATCAATGTTTCCTTCAGAGTTTGCCACTGAATCTCCAAGGTTTGATTCCTGTTCTCAAACTCTTTCATTTTCTTTTCAATAATATTTCTGTATTTTAGTCTGCAGTTTACATCTGAGAGCTGCTCAACTTTTATTCGCTTTAAAACTTTCTTACATGTTATTCTTTTCAATATGAAATTCAATTTTATCCTGCTCAAGACTAAATAGTGATCACTTCCAATTTCAAATCCTCTGTACACTCTGGTGTCCTGCACCAGGGAGAAAACATCACTATCAACAATAACATAGTCAATGAGACTTTTCTTATTCCTAGCCTCTTCTCTCCATGTGAATTTGTGCACATTTTTATGTTGGAACATGGTGTTAGTAATAACCAGTCCATGTCCTGAGCAGAAATCCAACAGATATTTGCCATTATTATTAGCTTTGCTCTTTTCTCCAAATTTTCCCAAAATATTTTTGTATGTCTCACAATCATTTCCTACTCTACTATTTAGATCCCCAACAAGGACCAACTTTTCCTTTTTCATTGTGTCAGTTGCTTTTTCTAAAGCATCAAAAAATTCCTCCACTTCTACCTTAGTAGAACCTTCTGTGGGACCATAGGCACAAATAAGTCTCATTGTCCAGTTCCCCATTCTCATATTTGCCCACATTACTCTACTTGAGACTGACTGCCATTCAAGAAGATTAGCCTCGTATTTTGTGTTGAATACTATGGCTACTCCTTCTTTTCCTTGATTGTTATTGCCTGAATATAACATTTTGTATTTATTGCTCAGAAAGATCTCACCAGTTTTGGTCTTTTTTGTTTCAGTCACCCCTATTATGTCGATCTGGTACTTATCTAATTCCTCAGCTAGCTCCCTTTCTTTGCCATTCAGGCTTCTTACGTTGATAGTACCGATCTTTAACTCTGGTGATGTTGAGTTGGGGTTTGTTTTCAGATTTGTTCCAGTAGCTGACTTTTCGCTGTTCGCCCTGGTTCCCTGGCGAAAACAACGGGGGCCTTGTTTAACCGGGCGACGCCCCAGCCGGCATGAAATTTTGTCATGTTGTACCATCATTTTTTATTTTGGTTTAACCAATAAGAAAACAATTTGGTCGGCTAAATCCCAAATTGCCAGCCCATCCTCGTTCGTTCAGTATCAAAGTAGATACCCAACAGGGTGCACCACGAGAAGGTGAGGATTGGACATTAGGTCAGAAGCCCTGGTCGGTTCTCCGCATTCCTTTAAAGGCTATGTGGAGGTCTCCTCTCAGTTATACAGCTTTGACCCTTAAGCACCCCACTATTATCTTCTCATATATCAAATGAACAAAGGCAAAGTCATTTCGAAGCACACTGGAATAAAGATATCGTACCCCATTACATGGACATAGAAATATGACTTCATCATTTAATATGAAAAAAAAATCTTATACCAAATCTCGATTAAATTGTGATTTACACGTTTTTTTTTTTTTAGAAAACCCAAAGAGGAAAAAGCGCTTAGAAAAGAAAAGTCAGCAAGTATTCCGACTTCTTTCAATCAACCTCAGCGCAATTTGTTTCGATTTGTTTTTATAAACACTTTTCATTATTTCTTACATTTTAATAAAGTTCTTAATTTGACTAAGCATTCACTACCCATACCTACCAGTTGCAATGTAAAAGATTTAGGGAACCGAGTCCCAAAATATACAATTTTAAGATTGTTATTCCATTCCTGTCATCCTCATGTTAAACTCAATGGCCTCTCACGTACAAGTAACTTGGCATTTCAGAAACCGGATTAATGCTCATAATAGGGCTGTAATCAGCTGCACTGTCTGTAAAATGCGTGTGTTCCTCTGGACGATTGGTCTGTTTTGCGAAACGAAAAACCCCTCTGCTTCCATAGGAGAGCTAATTCACCTTCAATTGAAAAGCCTTGATAAAGGTTCTTCGCGTCCTGGACGAGATTCGAACTCAGGTCTTTCAAACCAAAGGCATCGTCGAAGTCATCGAAACAGTCAAAGCTACGAAGGCTCATTTAAGTGGTTTATTTAAGCATAAATTTGGTCACAGTACTATTATATGAGTTATCTACGTTTAAATAGATGTTTCCAAAACAATTTCCACACAAAATAATAACAAAAATGCGAGGAAAAATATGAATTTAAAAAAAAAAATTTAATTTTTTATTAGGAGCATGGCAAGATACATCTACGATTAAGTTTAGTCACAGGATTTGAGGATCAAGGTGCACAAATTCCTCTGTCTTTGAATTTATATTATTTCTCCTGTTGACGTTGGGTTTAACATTTGAGAAGTTATGTAATATAGGAATTATTATTCATAATCTTTCTCTTATTCTCTTCGTTCTTGTATTTTTCGCTTCTATTATAATAGTTAATAGCATGTCATTCTGTCATATCTAGACTCGTGTATCTGTTTTCTTTGTTTTATTGCCTTTATCAACACTCTTTACAGCTGGAACTCCCCAGAACTTCTCAATTTGAAGATTTCTTTGAGCCAAACTGATTTTCTGGAGCGTTAAGCACTTTACAGGCCTCTAATATATGAAGCTGCTGTTTTTAAGGTCTAGGTTTCACACACCAGTTAATTTTAAATGTGTGATTTAAAATTCACTGAATCACTCAGTTTATTACATATATTATTATTAACTAGTCTTTTTTAAATTGCTGATGCTTGGTCATTATTGCTCTTGATGTAATAACGTACTCATCTACTATTGCTTAGGTAGCAGTAGTAGATAGAAAATGTTCCTGATTCGAACAGTTTCTTTGTTTTTGTTACGGACAAAAACGAGTGTTTTGTGGTTCCTTGAGTTTCGTTCACTGATATTAAATCGACGCCGAATCTCCCTCGCCAGTTTGAACGTTTCATGACACGAAAATGATATTTTTCTTATAAGAAAGTTAAAATATTTAAATTGAACAAGATTTGATTAAATATTAAAATGAACCGGCATTATTTTAAACTTTAATCAAATCTGGTTTAATTAAAGTATTTTAACTTTCTTATAAGAAAAATTTCATTTTCGTGTCATGAAACATTCAAACTGGAGAGGGAGATTCGGCGTCGATTTAATATCAGTGAAAGAAACTCAAGGAACCACAAAACACTTGTTTTTGTCCGTACCACCAAAGAAACTGTTCGAATCAGGAACATTTTCTATCTACTACTGCTAGCTAAGCAGCAGGTAGATCGAATGTCGTTGTAAAATTTGCCACTTCTATTGTTCATGGGACTGATTTGTCTGTTTCCGGGAGGAAAAGCCCAGCCTACGCAGGCTCCATTATTATTATTATTGTTACTAGTAGTGATATGCGACTTCAATACAGCAATTATGGGATGAATTTTATTCATCTCATAATAATTCAAATATAATTATTATTAGATGGATAAAAGTTTCAAATAGCGAATCTGATTCATATTCGCTATTTGAAACTTTTGAAAGAAAATGTTGAACCGTTTCAGTTTTCAGTTCAGCTATATTCGGGGCAACAAAGAAATAATGTGTCCAAATTATGCATTACAATAACTCTCTGACTTAATGGAATTATTAGAAGTTGTCGGTACAAGAAGCTGTCTGCAGGGTTCAGTTTTTGTTCTAAATGGATCACTTTTATCATAACATTTTCGAAAAAACGTTTCGAAATTATATTAGCAATTCCGCTTTGGCTGGATCAACTTAATGAAATTTTAGTAAAAGTTTAGACGAATTGTCGTTCGATGAATTATTTATTCGATGAATTGCCGTTTCGATGAATTGTCTTTCGATTAGCTGTTTTTTCGATGAATTTTCATGGAACCATTGTCATGATATAATAACATAATAACACAGTTGATTTCTAAGAGAATCCCAAGCCAAATTGATTTCTAAACAAAGCAATGAAAACTGCAATACCCGTTTCTTAAAGAAACAATGCAAACTGCAGAGAGAGAGAGAGAGAGAGAGAGAGAGAGAGAGAGAGAGAGAGAGAGAGAGAGAGAGAGAGAGAGAGAGAGAGAGAGAGAGAGAGAGAGAGAGAGAGGAAACCCTAGAGGAAAAACAGCTGGTGACAAGCCCTGTGCATAATGAGCGTGAAAAACAGAGAAACCATTAAAGAGAAACGACACCAGATGTCCGAAACGGTAATTGTCATCAGAATGTATTACAGCTACCTGAGAACAGCAATTAGCGAAGACTAATGGATGTCTCGTACTCTCGTTCTTTCTGCAGTTTTTCTGTTTCCTCTTAGCGAGACATACATCTTTTTTTTTTTAAATTGTTTCTTTTGGAAAGACAAGAGGCAGCCGAATGCCAAGTGCCAAGGGGTATGGATAATTATCTCCTGTTCAGTTTCTCTCTGTCACATTTCGGATTGCACGGTACCATGGAACACTTCTTAGGGATTGAAAGGTAAAAAGTAACTGCTGCGTGCAGGGAATATCCATCTGTCCGGAATCAGAAAGAGGTGCTAATAACAGAGCTGAAAGTTTAATGATGTTGCCATTGGTAGTGTACCACTATTAGTCGAAACGCTCCTTCCTGGCATTCATTTCCGTTACTAGTTATTTTAACATTACACTTTCAGATATCCGAAAGGAGCTGAGATCGTGAAGAGCATCCTGGATGTTCTAGAAGACAAATAATCATCTCAATGTGTTATTAGATAAAACGTGTGGCATTTTATGACGCAGAAATAATGTATACGAAGAAGACTTATGCTATTCGTTCAAATAACTGGAAAGCATAATTTCAGATCACGTTAATATTAACGTAAGTATTGCAGTTAGAGCTAGCGTAGCACGGTGTAGCACGTGTTCCTTTGAAGATAATATGAAAGCTTTTATTAACCATAGTAGGAATGAAACGATAAATGAATAATAGTTTTCTTCATAGCTTGTTGCGGGCATCAGAAACATTCATGACTCGAATCCACGATCAAATGAAGATCTCATGATCCACGATGAGTCTTTGACTACATGGAGGTTTTTATAATAATAATAATAATAATAATAATAATAATAATAATAATAATAATAATAATAATAATAGAATTATAAAAAATCACATCAGATGTATAATGCATTTTAGCTGAAACAGTTTATGTTCTTGATTTAAAAAAACAACAACTAAATTCCATATAATATAAATATAATGAAAAACTTGCTGTTATGAAAATGTTGTAATCCGAAATTATTTTTGAGTATCTAGAATAGAGATACTATTAAATAATGCGAAAATTCCGGGACTACGAAATAAATTATATAATAAGAATAGGATAGAGAGAGATAAAATAGAGAGAAAGAGAGAGAGAGAGAGAGAGAGAGAGAGAGAGAGAGAGAGAAAGAGAGAAAGAGAGTGAAAGAGAGAGAGAGAGAGAGAGAGAGAGAAATCTCCAGTATCATGGTTCAGCAGAAAGACTCAGGAGATGGCAACGTTATGGGGCATGTTTTCCTGGGAATCTCTTGGAACTCTGTTACCCACCGACAGTATAAAGAATATTACAAAGTACTTATCCATTGTAGCTGATCTGGTGTGCTCATTCATAGTGATTGTCTTCCTAGAGGGTATACATGTGTTTCATCAGGATAATGCACTGTGCTATGCTGCTGGACTCTTCTAGATTGGTTCGCCAGACATGACAGAAACTTATCAGAATTAACATGGATGCCGAATTCGAATCTCCTAGAAGATCTCTGAGAATATGGGCAGGTGAGACTGGCGTTTGAACCCTCTACCCAGAACCCTTGTAGATCTACAGGAAGGTATCCCGATGGCGTGATATGGATATCTCTTGGAATGTTCAGAGGTCTTATATGGTCTATGCTAACTGTATAGTGACAATCCTGGAAACAAGAAGAAGGCATACGAACTATTAGGACGTCCATAATATTTTGACTGTGTATAAGATATGAACATACCACATTTTGACATTTGCAAAAGGGATTAAAATTAATTTCTGATTTTTTTTTCTTTCAAATGTTTTATTTATGATTTCGTACCCCTCTTTCTTATTTTCTATTGCACATTATGATCACATGCAGAAGTTAAAATAGACAATGTAAGGATACATCTTAATATAGACTTTATAGGGACCTAAAAATTCCCAAGTTATTGAACAACGCACGTAGCAACTATCTATGTTTCAGGAAAATAATAAGAAATAAAGTTAAGGAAAGAGTCATTTCTCCCAGAAATGTTTTCTTTTTCTGTAGTAAAATAAAAACTACAACATGAAGGATGTTTATGATTAAAATGAAACGAAAAATTATAGTCACTTAGCTTTGTTGATTCAGTTAAAACATCTGCAACACTAAAAGCACTTGAAACCCAGGGAACTGAGAAACCATATATTGAAACACTAAAACACATGTATTTAATTAAATTATATAAAGACCGTGAAAAGTTCGCAATACAAAAAGGCATCCGGCAAGGCGACACCATATTTCCCAAATTATTTACAGCTGCACTAAAGGAAGGCTTTAGAAGCCTTGATTGGGAAACAAAGGGAATAAACATAAATGGAGAAAGGCTGCATCATCTGAAATTTGCAGATGATATTGTCCTGATAGCAGATAATCTTGAAGATCTGGAAGAAAGGCTAAATCAGCTAAACGAAGCCTCCAGATAAATTGGATTAAAAATAAATAGAGAAAAAACAAAAATAATGATGAATAAATACATAAACCATAGAACTATTAAAGTTGAAATAGAACAAGTTACTTCATATGTATATTTACCGCGCGGTTAGCCTAGTGGCTTTGCGCTTCGCAACCATTATTTACAGCTGCACTAAAGGAAGGCTTTAGAAGCCTTGATTGGGAAACAAAGGGAATAAACATAAATGGAGAAAGGCTGCATCATCTGAAATTTGCAGATGATATTGTCCTGATAGCAGATAATCTTGAAGATCTGGAAGAAAGGCTAAATCAGCTAAACGAAGCCTCCAGATAAATTGGATTAAAAATAAATAGAGAAAAAACAAAAATAATGATGAATAAATACATAAACCATAGAACTATTAAAGTTGAAATAGAACAAGTTACTTCATATGTATATTTACCGCGCGGTTAGCCTAGTGGCTTTGCGCTTCGCAACCATATGCCTGGGGAAGGAGTGTCCCAGGTTCGATTCCCGTTGTAGACGTGAGGAATTTGAGGATCTTCCTCAGGCATAGCCAAGTTAGCCGGTCTTGGGCGCGGTCAGTAGGGTTTTTTCCGCCAGTTTATCTGGCGTTTTTCATCCCGCAAACAGGCAAACCGGCCCCATGAACATACGCCTCTACAGTCAAAAAATATATCCCCCCAGTGGCAGACCAGGCGACGGGTCGGTTGGGGGTAGTACTAACAAGAAGTCGCATCTGAAGTAACACGCGGACCCTGCATGGGAAGCGGGAATAACGCGTAGTAGAAGAAGAAGAAGACCTCATATGTATATTTGGGGCAATTGTTATCCTCTGAGGAGTGCCAAAGAAAAGAGATTGAACGAAGAATTAACATTGGATGGATGGCTTATGGGAAAATGAGAGACATATTCAGAAGTGACATCCCTATAAGTCTAAAAAGGAAAGCTTTCGACCAGTGCATACTTCCTATCCTAACATATGGAGGAGAAACATGGACTTTAAAAGAAGCCCTAAACAAAATGCTGAAAACAACACAACATCGCATGGAAAGAAGTATGCTAAAAATAACATTAAGAGACAGGAAGACAAATATCTGGATAAAATCTCAAACAAGTTTCATGGTTATTATAAAAGACATTAAACAGGCTAAGTGGAGATGGGCTGGCCATATTGCCAGATGCAGTGACGGAAGATGGACTAGAAAAACAACAGAGTGGAGACCAATGAATGGAGCAAGACAAAGAGGAAGACCGAGAAGAAGGTGGAGAGACGAACTGGAACAAATTGCAGGAGTGAGATGGATGGGAGAAGCAGAAAACCGAGTGATCTGGAAAATCATGGGGGAGACCTTCGTCCAGCAGTGGACAGAACCAAAAGGTTGAAGAAGAAGCTTTGTTGATAATGATTACAAGGAACAAGAAACAAAATTGGTGTCGGCTTATTTCTCGCTGCATGTCAGTCAGACTAGTTCCACCTATGCTGTTATTCATTTTTTTTTACATTATTCATTTTTCCAATTTACATTTTTTTCTTTTACATTTACATTATTCATTATTCCAAAATCATTTAAAATACTGTGTAACTGGCTAGTGTATCCGAAAGTAGAAGACATAGCAAAAAAACTCATTTAAATTAAGAATGATAAGCGTAAACCCTTTTAAAGTGATTTCTGTTCGTGGAATGCGGTCTAGGATTTTTCTTCTTCACACAAAAAACAGGTTGTTTCGGTGATCAACTTGTTTCACTTTTATTAACATTCAACTCAGCTATCATAATTTTGTTCTATGTAAATATTAGAATTATTTATATTTTCTTTTCTTTCGCATTATACAGAACAACATATTTTACTACTTGACAAACAAGTCAATTACTCCAGTGCTCTCTCCGCTTGTATTTTAGATTAGGTTATAGTCAGTCCTAAAGCAAATAGCATAATGCAGTAAATTTAAAAAAAGTAAGTAAATGAATAAGTACTGTAAACTAAATAGTTACAGTACTTATACTGTTACTTTTACGGCAGACGAATTGAAAATCTTATATACTTACCGTTGCAATATCTCCAGAAATTAGTTTCTTTCTGGTAATATTCAAATATACATCACGGCTACTAAATTACATAAAGCAAATTGCTAGGCCTAATTATTATTGCTTCTAATTATTAAATATTCAAGACTCTTTCCTGAATATAAGATTCATTCTAGAGGAGGCTAAAATGTATTAGATAGTCTAATTTCACTTACCTGAGTATATAAATTAAAAAAAAAATTATACAATTCTACATGTTATTAACAAAATCTCGCCAGCACAGCAACTAAATGTTTTTAATACTTATGCAGACGACAACGACCAATAGCTTCTTTAGGAAAAAAATGTGCACAAAGCGCCCCACACGGGCAAAAATATCAGTTGGATTATTCTTAAATGCTAGGTTTATTTTACACATTTATTATAGTCATTATTAATTATATTTCAGCAATACGTATTAATTCAAATGCTAAGTGAACGCCTTTATCTAATTAGATCTAAAAAAAAAAGAAACCATAATTCTTCGCTTAAAAAAAAGGCAATATTGATACTTGATCCATATATTCGAACTTTTTCACATTTAACTGAATATATAAATAACTGCAATACACTTTGACATTTTAAAAATTATTATACATTTCATTATAAAAATAGGATTTAGAGTGACTAACAGTATTTTTAAATTTCGAAAACAGCACATACGTAATTAATAATGTAAACACGTTCGTATAAACACATGATATTAGCAACAGAAAATTGTATAAATGTTTGCAATGTCTAAAATCCACGGCATCTTTCTCTAATATTTAAGATGTACTTGTCTGCATTATTTTTATTTATTTTATTTTTATTTATTTATTATTCATTATTTTCATTTATTTATTATTTATTATTTATTATTTATTATTTTTATTTATTATTTATTATTTATTATTTTTATTTATTTATTATTTATTTATTTATTATTTATTATTTTTATTTATTATTTATTATTTTTATTTATTTATTATTTATGATTTTTATTTATTTATTTATTTTGAAATTATCTCAAACATGAAAGGTCAAAAGATTATCACACACCAGTATCATATGTGGGCAAACAGTGAGCATTTTGATTTTGCAATTTGCTAGCTGCAATTACATTAATTTCCACCACCACCACCATCATCAATTTCCTGATATGTATTCCCAAAGGATGTTCAGGTTACTATTACAGCAGCACTACATGATTAAGTTTACATTATTACTAATCTGCTATTATTCACAATTATTCTCCAAATTAGTCTATTACTTGTCAGCACTCCAATATTATCGCATCTAACATTTCGTGCTTTTAAGACACTTCTGACCAAATCCATCCACCGAGACATTGGTCTTATTCTGAGACTTTTTCCTGTCATCTTGGCATCAGACACCCGTTTTGCTAACCTTTCCTTATCCATTCTATTTAAGTGGCCATACCACCTTAGATTAGCCCTGCTCACACATTCTTGAATGTGTGACAGGGCTAATCTAAGGTGGTATGGCCACTGGCAATGTCAAGTTCCGTTCTAATATCTTCATTTTAAATATGATTCTGCCATTAATGACATCGGTTCACTCCCCTAATTTTTTTTTTAGAAAACTCCCATATCTTGGTCTCTCCAGTCTTTGATCAAGTGCTTTATTTCTAACACAATTCTCAGATCCATAAAACTTCTTTGAATACTGTCTTGTATACTGCAAGTTTGGTGTTTTGGCTAATTTCTCTCTTATTCCAAATTTATTCGGTTGGCTACCCAGAATGCTTTGCTAATTCTGTTGTCTATTAGCAGATTTAGCTTGCCGCCATAACTAAAACTGTGCATAAGTAGCTGAAATATTTACTTGTTCTGTAGGCTCTCCATTGTGAAAATGTGGAATGCAGGAATATTGAAAAACCGAATTTTTTAATATTCCTGTCTATTTTTATAGTTTTGGTCTTTTATTGCTGATTTTCATGCCAAATTTGTTACAGCTGTTATTCAATTTAGTTAGAGAATCCTGGAGACTTGCACTAGATGTGTTTAGGAGTACAACGTCATCTACATAAAGAACTAACTTTGACATGTTCAATTCTAATATCTGGCCTAATGCTACTTTTTTCATAATGTGATCCAATCCAGATATTATTATTATTATTATTATTATTATTATTATTATTATTATTATTATTATTATTATTATTATTATTATTATTATACGGGCACCTCATGGAGTCCGAAGACTCATTGCGGGAGACCCAATCTATCCACACAATCTATCATACCTCTCCTTGAACCCATTAACAGAAAACGTGCACACAACTGACTCTAGCAAACCATTCCACTCATTCACAACTCTCCAAGCAAAAAATCTAGTCTTCACACCCCCTACTGACCACACGTTTATTTAACTTCCAGGGATGGCCATTTGTTCTGGTCCCTCTAGCCAAGTGCTGAAACATTTCCCCTGCATCTATCCTATAAATATCAAGCAACTTAAATGTTTCTATCATATCTCTTCTTTTTCTCCTATCAACCAACTTCCGCAATCCACACCTCCCAATCTATCCTCAGAGGGAACATTCCACAGACCACTCAGCATCTTGATCACTAGCCTCTGAATCCTCTCCACCGCTTTCTCATCCCCAAGAAACCCGCGGTACCAGTCTTGACTTGATCACAGTAATCCAAATGCGGGCATATCAAGGCCTTATAAAGAGGAATTACAACTTCCTTATCTGTACTTGTTAATGTGTTCTTCACTAGTCAATAATCTTATGGACTACCTTAGCAACATGTCCTCTAAACTTTAACTCTCTGTCTACCACCACCTCTAAATCTCTAGCATCATCTATTTCCTGGAGTACACAGCTTGTAATTTATTTATTCCAAAACGCATAACTTTACATTTATCGATTAAACTGATACGCATTAACTTTTGACGATACTGACAGCCTATTTAAATCGTCCCGCAAGTTCACTACATCGTCTTGATTAACTATTATTCTACCTAATTTCGCATCATCAGCAAACACTGAATATTTCCTTTCAGGTAATTTCCTGTATCATTTATGTACAAATTAAACGGTAATGATCCCAGCACTGAACCTTGTGGCACACCACTAGTCATATTTTTTGCCTTGATTCTACCCCTCTATATACCACTTTTGATATCTGTCCAGCAGCCACCGTCTTATCCACTTAACCAGAGACATATCCATCGCCATTTTTATAATTTGCGTAACAGTGTTTCGTGTGGTATTTTGTCAAATGCATTTGCAAAATCATGATGTAGCCATTTTATTTATCAAACTCAGCTGTTACTCTATAAAAAGTTAGTAAATTACTAAGGCATGACAACCATTCACATAGCCATGTTGACCCTAATACAGTATCACGTTTTTATCTACCTATTCTTGAATTCTCTTTTTTTTACCAATTTTTCTAGTATACTTTTACCACCAAGCCTGAGATGCTGATCTATAATTTGCTACTGCAGTCTTAGAACCTCCCTTAGTCAAAGGAATTATTTTGCTTTTTTTCAGCTTCCTTGGAACTCTACCAGAGCTGAGACTTAAACGAAAGAGCCTAGTCAAAGGCATTGCATTTCCCTTGCACGTTCTCACAAAATCATAGCTGATATCCCATCTAATCCCACAGTTCCATTTACATTGAGAGTCTGCAATATCCTAAGAATCTCTGATTCATCCACCTCTGTCCCAACATTAATGTCTGGTAAATAGGTTAAAGCAGTAACCTCACTAGGAGAATATAGTCTTACAAAGTGGTCACTCAGTAACTCAACTATTTTATCTGCTTCTATCTCCTCGTGACCATCACTCATTAAGGTCAATCTTCCGTAGTCATTCCTCCTCTAACTTGCCACATAACAAAAAAAAACTGTTTAGGATTTCGTTTAGCCTGCTTGGCTAAATTCTTCTCATAATCTGATTTTGCCTTCCTTGCCATGCTGGTCATCTTTCTTGACTGAGCTTTGTACTGTTCATGCGTTTTCTGTTCACCTTTCTATTTCACCTTCCACAGCATTTTCTTTTACTGCAGCTCATGTTTAATGATATTACTCATCCATCTAACTCCTACTTGATTAACCCTCCTTAGCATGGGTATACAATTTAATACTGCTTCCTCTAGATCATCCTTAACTATATCCCATGCAATACTAACATCCTTACCTTGCAGTGTTTTATGCCATGGCACAGATTTAAGCTTCTTCCTAAGCTTGTCATAATCACCTGCCTTGTAGTTATACATATGCATCTTCTTAGTAGAATAATCCTCATGTTTTACAATCTCTCAAGAGAAGATCACATGGTCAATTTCACCAAATGGAGGAATGTGATCACCTTGGTTATGGTGACCATATTGCCTAGGTCTCTAATCTCCCACCCCTAGTCCCCCCATCACATGCTGCCTAATTATCTCTCATCAGGTGTATAAATTCTATTTCCTTTCTGCCATGTGATCTTTCTTCCTTCCAGTCTATATCTCCATAGTTGAAGACCCCATAATAATAATCACCCTGTACTCATTGTACTAATTTGGGGATGCATGTCTTCCAGATCATCTGTGGAACTCCCTGGCCTATAGCAACAACCAGTTGTATATTTTGTCTTATTGGTCTTCATCTCACATCAAATTGTTTCAAATAAACAGCCACCTCTCCCTCCTGTCTCCTATTCATTTTGGTTGCAAGTCATCTGCTATCATTAGCAATACTCCTCCTCCATCCTCTTTTCTCTATCTTCCCTAAAAAATACTAAACACTTCAGATTCAATTCCTATGACTACATCATTATATATAGATAAGAGATAAGAGAGGAGATAATGTGCATCTTTGTCTTACCCCTGATTTTATATCAAACCTCAATTTCCTTCAATTCTAACTGCTGATTTACAACTCAAATATGTAGTGCTCTGTATAATGTTCCATTCACCACGTTTAATTGTAGTGTTTTGAAAGGCTAATGAAAGGATTATATTCCACACTATTCAAATCTAAATAATTTAAAAGCATATATAATATGGCATATTTGACTATCATGAAAATTGTTTTTCCAAAATAAGAGCAAAATATCGAAACAATCGTCGTGACAAATATCGTTAGACATACAAATTAAAATTTAAATTAATTAATACGGCACAAATAACTAAAATGTAGAATTTCGTTTTGTAATTCTAACATGAAATGAATTGATTTTTCCATTAATATTTACGCGATTGAATTACAACATTTGATTTTTACTCTTTTTGGTACTTTTAAATTAGTATTAACTTGATGTTAACTTTTGTATCTCATTTAGTTAGGCAGTTAACATAAGGATGATTCTGCAGCTGTAGATACCTTCATCATATGACTACTCAAGATTCTAATAAAAACAACTGTCCTTTAATAGTTATTGTATGGCTTGTAACTACTAGTTAGCACCTTGATTAACTTTTACATCCAGAATAGTTGTTCCGAAATCTTCGGAACGTTAATTAAGAGTAAAAGAAACACTTACCCACTTCCTCTGAGAATAAATTAGAACAATTTATTTATTTATCACTTTTGTGCAGTTTCTTTGTCGGTACACAAAGTATTGTTTCATTTATATTTGAAATGCACTGAAATTTTTTATCTTCAGAGCAATGATACATATACTCGTATATACGATCTGTTTAGTTGCTATAGTGATATAACATATTTGTAACTTGAAAAATCCTCTTGCATTCACTGGCACTTTTATGATTCCTCTTCATTTCTTTTTCTTGTACATATTTAGCTGATGTTTCCTACTCTTGTATCAATTCGCTTGGAATGATAGCTTTTGAGATTATATATGGAGAGAGAGTCTTGATTGCTCTCAGCTGTTTTGCTCAGTAAGACACCAAAGGAAAAAAAGTTGTCTGTTTTGATTTGGATGACATCATCTGCCATATAAGACAATACCATCCGCTCGTATGTGTATGTGTGTGTGTGGGGGGGGGAGGATGATGTCATCTTTACATAGAATCAACTTCAACTTCTAGAATGGGGACAAACGGATGTTTCACGGAAGTTCGTATGGAAATTGGCTGAAGATGAAGCAATCAATTCACGATATCGGTCATCGATTCTCCAATAATATATAAACGCAAGTTTAATAGTTTTCTAGGGATAGATGTGGGTCTGAAATGGGATCTGAAATGGGAGTGCTAGAGTTAACTGAGTCCTGCCTAAAAATTAGTTCAGCAAAAGTTTCTCGCGTCCGAGATTATATGGAATGCCATCTTTCCCATCCATTCGAGTACTTTTAGCGTTCACTGGATGTTGAAAATACATGTTCAAAAACAGAATAATTTGTGGATCAGTAATAATATATATATATATGAGAGGAAGGCCGAAAGTAATGTTCTTTCCATTGAACAAAGTAGAAAGCTTTACACGTCACTCATTAAACCGCAGTGGCCTCTAGTTCTACCACAATGAGTGGCGCTGCGATCGATCACATGAGCTCAAGTAGTTCAAAATGGTAGATGCTATAAAGATGCATATACGAAGCAGAGTGGTGGATGAATTCCTCCTGTAGAATATGTAAGTTTAATGGAAATTCATAGCTGTGTGAAAAATGTGTAAGGAGAATTATAATGTTAACTCGAGTACCATTAGATGATGCGCTCGCGTCCTCACTTTCACCTCTAAGAGTAATAAAACCGTCATCATTTGGTCCGTATCCCCATTCCGTCCATATCGCGGATCTGGTAGCCTCTGAAGGATGTACTCTAACCAAACCATTTTAGGGAAGACTCGGAGTAGAAACAAACTTTGTGAAGATCTCCGACATCTGATTAAAATCTTTTACGGGATAGGTGTACAGCGTCTCACAAGCGATGGTAAAATTGTATGGGGAGTGATGGAGAGTGTACTGTTGAAAAATGATAGAAAGTTCGCGAAATATCGAAGAGTAAACCATGCAGAAACCATTGTTAAACAAATTATATTTCCTGATTAAAATATAACATACATTAGTTTCGTATCGCCCTTCGTTTGTGCAGCCATTTTTTTGTTTCTGGTTCGAGGCTATACAGTGAAAAGTCGTTGTATTTACCCATATACGGTACTAATATACTATAGGTGTTGATCGACCAACCTTTCGTGTATGAGCTCTACATAAAAAAAAAAAAATAAAAAAAAAATAACCCTCTTGAGAAATTAGTGATTTTTTGTGTTGTAGTAATATTACTGCTTTGCTAATTTCTGTGTATTTGTAATTTTGATATATTCCTGTTTTTTTTTTTTTTTGGAATACAGTAACTTCAACATAATATACCGTATAATGATGTCAAAGCCTCACACGAACAGCAGTAAAGAACAAAGAGGCATGTTAATGAAATTTTAAAAAGAGAGCTTCCCCCATTAAACGACTCCTGCCATTTCGGAAACCAATGAGGAAATCGAGTATGAATTAATTTCTAAATTATCTACACTAAAAGAAATTATCAGATGGAACACGAGAGAATTTAAAAAAAATTGAAAAACGATTACAGAGACATCTGAAGGACATGAAGGGTAAGCAGCAAAAGGAGAAATTAAAAAAAAAAAAAAGAAGCATCAAATCAGATAAGTTAGTGCATAACGATAATCACGTAAGTAAAATTTATTATAAAAGGAAGGATACTATATGGTATGAATATTCAATTACAAGGAATGCAACTGACGATCCTGTTATTCGAGTTTTCGGGGATGCTAAAATAAAAGATTTAACTAATGTAATTGAAAAGCAGAAAAGAAAAGTAAAGTACTGTATATGGGTAAATACAACGACTTTTCACTATATAGCCTCGAACCAGAAACAAAAAAGGGCAGTTCGAACAAAGGGCGATACTGTGTAGAAATGTGTGTAGAAGACTGTGTAGAAAGAAAGGTTGCGAGTTTTGGGATATGTGGAGTGAGAAGAAGGGATTTATACAAGGTGGGGGAAGACAGTCTACACTTTTATTGGTATACAACCTAACAATACAAAGAATCAGGGAAACAAGATTATAATGGGGCGAATGATCAGTATTTATGTGCAAAAGCGACTAAGTTATGCAACAAGGTTAATGATACCAATATACTTAATAATGACTGCGATTATGATGAAAAGTTGATTGCATGTTCGTCTGGTTCGGATTTATGAAGTATGTATAAGGATGTCTGTATAAATGGAGCATTAGATCGGAATAGGAATCTGAAATTTGTCCAACTGGGTCATGCAAACTACAGATGACAGTATACAAAATGCTTGGAGATAACATAACATAACATAATTCAACCCTTTCGTTCCTAGTATAAGGAACGAAAGGGTTGAGTTTATTGCATATATACAGGGTGTTCGGGATAAATTTGACAGTTTCGTAAGGAAAAAGAAAATCTTCTTTGTATCTATTAAATTTAATGAATTGACAAAAAAACATTACAGGCAGAGTTAATTACAATACTATCAACAAGATTTACTCAAAATAACCACCATTAGCATCGATCACAGCTTCAATTCTGCTTCGGAACCTCGAACAAGCTGATGCTACAGTCTCCCTGGGAAGGGCCGCAAAAACTGTTTTAATTTTATCCATTAACTGGGCTTTTGTATTACTGGAAGTGCGATTGGTGTCTTTTTCAACTGCGCCCCATACAAAATAATCCATGGGGTTAAGGTCTGGGGAGTTTGGAGGCCAAACATTTGGACTGGTGAAGTCGTAGAAATTTTCAGACAACCATTTTTGACTTTTCCCAGAGGTGTGGCAAGGGGCCGAATCCTGCTGCCATACATACGGCCTACCATTGGCTACCCTCGTTATCCAGGGCTTGACTACAGTTAGCAACTCCACGAACAAAGCCCGAATTCCAATGCCAGGGTTCTTCAACATTTGTTCTTGCAGATTTGCGAGGAATTCTGCTGTACGAACGCAATCAGATCGTCTGCTAGGGATCTTTCTTCTTGCTACATCCTCGTAGTCACCATTGCAAGTCTCTAGTTCATGCCTGATTGTTTTTACTGTATTCAGGGAGCATTGGGCAGCAGTCGTAATATCCTTATTTTGATGGCGGGCACGAATCATCATGATACAAGTTATTCTCTTCCATGATTCAGGTGGGTTCCAGCTATCCATCCTTTCTGACATCTTGTATATGAATGAAGAAGGGTCCAAACTTTTAAATGAAGAGAAGTGTGTGTTAATACATGTAACTTACGGAAAAATATAATTAATTATAAATATGTCAAATTTATCCCGAACACCCTGTATATATATATATATATATATATATATATATATATATATATATATATATATATATATATATATATATATATATATATATATATATATATATATATATATTTATATATATATATATGCAATAAACTCAACATATATATATTGGATATATATATATATGCAATATATACATACATATATATATATATATATATATATATATATATATATATATATATATATATATATATATATATATATATATATATATATATATATATATATATATATATATGTGATGATCAGCTTTTACTCGGTTGTTATACATTTGAAAAAAATATAGATTTAATGACTATAAGATCGAGATAACATATAAAGATTTTAATGATAAATACTACTAGTTTCGGCATATAGCAGCCTTCTTCAGGTATTTATAAAGGAAAAGAATACTAATAAACATTGAATTATTTAAACAAACTGGAAATTACAGGTACAAATTGCCTCACATAATCGATACATAAAAAACGTTGTATTTTTTCAAGTTGTTCCAACTGGCGTGCCATTGTTTGTTGCAATTGTGCGTGCAGGTTCACGTGAACGCCAATATTGAACAACTGCAGCATGGCTATCTGGGATGTTATAACTTAAATTGTTGTTTAAGTGGACCGGGTTCAGTAGGATTTCCCTTGATTCTACGATTTTCCTTTCAAACTCATCATCACAGCGAAAGATATTTTCTGATCTATTCCAGTAGACAGAGTGGCTTCGTTGGTCATCATTAGGATTATTTGAAAAAAGAACATGACTGGATAATGCAGTTGCATGAGATCTTTTGTAAGAGATGTCTCTCTTATGCTCTTCTATTCGTTGTTCAATAGATTTGTTAGTTTATATATATATATATATATATATATATATATATATATATATATATATATATATATATATATATATATATATATATATATATATATATATATATATATATATATATATCTGGATTGGTGGTGAAAATTTTAGAAAAGTTGGTAAGAGATACATACAGAAATGGATTGACAGAGGATCTATATACTTTGCCAAGAATAGGACGGGTTTATTAATATAAGGGCGTGTTTGAGTAACTTACTCACATTTAATAATAATGCGACTGGAGGTAGACAAGAGGAATGGTTACGACATGATACTTTTGGACTTTGCTGAAGCTTTTGGCAGGATTTGTGAGTGATATCAAAAAGTGGTGTATGGGGGATGGGAAGCTGCTAAATTGAGGGTAACAAGTGATGTTTCCCGAGGATCAGTCCTTCGCCAATTGTTATTGAATCTTTACATTAATGACATTGGGAACAATATAAAAGGAAACATACAGTTATTTGCTGACAATGCAAAGATAGGGAGGGTAATCAGCAGTGCAACTGACATGAATCGCTTGCAGAATGATTCGAATAAACTGGAATTGTGGGCACGTGAAAATTACTATCAGTTCATTATTAGTAGATGTAAAGTTATGCACTTTGGTGTATTCAAAACAGGTATGACAATTGGTGTGGGTGAGTCGTCCTGTTCCTATGAAAATAGTGAAAAAAAACCCGGTAAACTGTGTCGATTTATTTCCCATTCAAAACGTTGTTTTTTTTTTCCATTTCTGACATCGCTACCAGTCGCATCATTAAATGTTTCCGAAAAAAATTCGAATACAGCTATTTCTTATGTGCTTGAGAAAGTTGACTCAAATAAGGGACTGATGTAGGTTGCACTGCCGCTGCTTACTCTCTACAACTTCATTTCTTACGTTGTAAGGTTCTTTCGCAGTTTCGGTATAAATGGATCAAAACAGAAGTAAAATATGCAGGTGCCTTTGACATAGCCCTGTTATTCCTAAGCTTTTGAACTACGCTATCTCTAAATTCCTCATTGAAATTCGAGCGCTGTCATAAAAGCAACACTATTAATTAAAAATAATGTCAGAATGATAACAGCGAATTTTAAATTATAGCTAATTTTTTGTTTTTTCTTAGTGCTTGAGTTACTTTTTTTTTAATGAGATGATTTTTTAAAAACAAGGAATGTTTTTGCTACATAAATGGGAACTTCAACTGGGAGGAACCGGCCAGAAAAACACTTGTAATTAACACTAAGTCTATGAAACACTGGTCTCATAGACTTAGTTGATTCACTCCTACCTACAGAGCAGTATTCGAAAATTCCATTTTGGAGAGGTTTGTGGGTTCCACTGGAGAGGTTTACCGATGTTTGGAAATATTCTTAGATGGGAGATGAATTTCATTTCCCGGTGCGAAACCAACCGCCCTACTTATCGGAAGCCCGAAACGGTTTTTTTAAAAATTTGGTCTCTAGAGTAGGGGAACTGCTCTAGAGAAGTTCTCTTCTCTGAGTGTGTAACAATGGAAAATAAATAAAGAAGTTGCAGGTAAGAATTCTTTTAATTGGCTTTACTTTGATATGTAGTTTCAGTTATTTGGATTTTAGCGTCATGGCTAGAGACTCGATCATTGGCTAAGGAACGAGTCTTATCTATGTATAAAAAGCAATAGTGCGAACAGATGTTAAATCAAAGCACCTTCGTTCAGCTCATAGTATAACTGGATGTATGACAGATTAGAATAGTAATTTCAGGTATTCAAATTACTCAGGAAATGTACACTAAATCTTTGAATGGAAATTGGAAGTGAGACAATAGCTTGACCTTTATATTGTATTTGGATTAAACATGATGCATGAATATCAAGCCTATACACGTAGAACAACAGAATCCTCAAGAGTGAAATGCGTGACGATTTAATACAGGAGTTGCGAACCAGGTCAAAAACTATAACTGGAATTAAGATTCAATACAAATATTAGTCTCGTATACGCGACAGTTGTTTTATCTTAAGATAGAATTCATGATTTATTAACTGAGATGAATGTGAAGCTTGCTTCCTCGTTTCCATGGCAACATTCAGTTGTGCATGCGTCTACCATGCGATGGCAGGGTAGTTCGTCGTCAAGGAAGAAATATGATTTTCAATAAATATTTACCTTTTGAGACGACTAATTTACAATTACAGATATGCTAACCACGCTTTCAGAAGAAAGAAGATGATATTGTCATTTGTCGAAGCACTAGTACTTTCCATAAAGTTAAGATACGATAATTTCTAATAGAAGTAGGAATGCTTTCATTCCTCTCCTTCTATAGCGAATAGAATGATTGTTTTTCAAAGCAATAGTCTAGCAGAGGCTCAGAGAGCTTCATCTGAATGTATTTTTAAAAGTAAGGAGTAGTATCTTTTAAGTTCCACATAAAGTGATCTTTTTTTTTTTAGTCGTAACAACAACTCATTTCTATTAGATATCTCCTAAGACAATATTGATTGCTTTAACATTTGAGTCATCGCAAGGACAAACGTGATCGAAGCCATCTTGAATAGAATAATGAATATGATCAACTCCTATTTCCAAACAGAAAGCAAAATTTTTGAAACTAATCATTTATTATCCAAAATGCTACTTTGTAGTTTAAGAACAACCCATTTAACATAGTGGGTCGCCATGTTAACTTTGAATAAAGGGGATATATAGGAAATCAACTGCCCTACTTCGAATGGTACAATAGTTTTATCATTTTTGCCATGTTTTTATCATCAGTATTGTTTTTATTGCCATCAGAAACAATGTCTTCTGAAATCCCTACCATTACACTAGTTCGATAATCAATATTAATAACATTTGTTTCTTGTAGATGCAAGTAGCTACTCCAAACTGCCGATCAGTGAAGTTCGAAGGACACATTTTCTTTGTGATATTATATTGTACATTTTAGTGTTACTATTGTTGACAAATGGTTTTACAGTAAAAACATTTGTGAAAGTTTTCGTAAATTCGTTTTTCTTATGTGTCGGTTGCTGTTCTAGATGTCATTCCAATGTCGATGTTAATACTATTAATACTATCGAGTCAGGCCATTGCAAACTTAAACGTGCTTCTTTATTGTCCAAAAATTATTCAAACAGAGGATTGATTTTCCTACTACTAAATTAATGTCTCTATTTAACATTGAGTGAATTTATGACAAATACACTAGATTTTTCATTTAAACTATTACTTTTAAACCAGTGAAGTGTCAGCTGTTAGTTTCACTCGAAAATTGAATGCACATCGCTAATAAGACGAACCCTGCCTGCGCCTATGCTAACAAACCGTTCTCCAAGAGAATCAGGTAAAACCAGAGGACGGTATTAAATTCCCAAGAACAAGAGGACGTAACGAGGGCTGTCTGGACTCTCGAGGACAGGGTAATAACAGGTCAGCGTTGTGGATTAAACAAAGCGGCAGTGTTACGAGGTGGATTGATCACCTAATTCAATTTTTCCTTGACAATTTGGAGCCAGCGCTATTATCTTGCTTGTTATGTACTTAGAAGCAATCTGCAGGCCTTAAAGTTGTTAGGGAGGCTCTCCGCTTGTTACGTGGAGTGAGGCTAATTCGAGGGTTTTGCAAAGTTCGAGCACGCTCTGGTAGGGGGCATGCAACGATCATCGATGCTGCAGTAAACAGCCGACTTCTCTTGACCTCGCTATGGGAAAAATAAAAGCTAACTACACCAAATAACTACGGACGTGAGTTAAGTTTGTTTTTTCTTGTAGCATAGAATGAGTCGGGCCTGTTCATAAACGCCTGTGACTTGCATAAGCTGCTTAGAGTTTTCCTTTAAGGAGATTCGATTTCTTTAATGCAGGTTTCATTAAGATAGGATGGAAATTCATTTATTTAGTTTTTATTTATTTATTTTCCAGATTTACCATTCGAAAATTTCAGTTTCATATTAATGTGTCACCTATGACTGACTACTGGTCAGCCACCAATAGACAATGAATGTTGCAATATTACCACTAGATTCGTATTTTATTTCTCTATAAATTCTTCTCACAAATGTTGAATGTGTGCAACACATTTCTGTAATACTCTCTCTCTCTCTCTCTCTCTCTCTTGCACGCATGCTATAGACTTTGTAACTTCTTGTGGCTGGATTGATATGACGTACTTACTTGCGTTTATTGCGAATAGCAATAATGAATATGTTTATGAAAGAAGAGAAAATAAAAGACAGAAAAGTTACAGGTGTTAATCAATGAAATATTTTTGTTAATAAATCAATATGGTCATTTTCGGTGGTCAATGAATCATTTATTGTTTGCTGGGTTACCAGTATAGTCATGTGACCCTACACGAATAATAATACCCGAGCAGACTTCATTGTTATAACAAGGCAGATGCTTCGATGCACATATAATGCAAGAAATCCAATATTAAAACGTCATTATAATATTAATACTGTGATGAGGAGCTCTTCAAAAATGTCTCTTACTCCTTTAAAGCTTTTAATCTTTAAATTCAGTTGTTAGGGCCTTCATAATGATGCAAAAAAAGCGATACCTGATGACGATTTGAAGCATGGGATAATCTTTCAAAGATCTCTATCTTTCCAAAGATCCTAGTAATCTCTTCTATACGCAGAAGGCGAGCAATATATTTTTTTAAAAATATGTATTTATTTTTGTCAATAAATCAGTATAGTAATTTTCGGTGGCCAATGAATCATTTATTGTTCCTGGCCTACGAGTGTAGTCATGTGACCCTGCACGAATAATATTACCTGAGCAGACTTCATTGTTATAACAGGGCAGGTGCTTCGACTCATAGAAATGGCCCCAAATGGCTTCTGACACGGCTTTTTAAAGGGAGTCAAGCATAAAATATGAGAGCGTAGTTTGAGAAGAAAGAAAACATGAACAGATAACCAGCTATTTAATTTGTTCTTATCTTTTTGCACCGATCATGGCGCTGCACATATATATATATATATATATATATATATATATATATATATATATATATATATATATATATATATATATATATATATATATATATATATATATATATATATATATATATAAGTACTTTTGCTCACAATCAATGAAGGTTCAGTTGGCCGTCCTTTAACACGTGATACAGACAAGATATATACAGATAAATTAGTAGGTATTAATTACACATTCAAACGCTTCGTGATTCATTTCCAAAACCTCCACTTCGTTCTATGGCTTCCTTATTGCTACAATCAGATGACCTTGGGATCGAATGCCAAGCTAGACAGTTTATTGTTGCAGCAACTGCCATTCAAGTGACCATTACACCCTTCGCTAACCCCTTCATTACGGTAATCAAACGTTCGGAATTCTATAAAGGACGAGGCGTGTTTGATACGACACCCTGCATTAATAAAACGCCACAAACGACGACCACAGATCTCCGCAATAAAAGACTCGTGTTTCTTCTATATTATCGTCACGAGCCAGATAACAACCCCACTATAAAAGAGGATATAGACGGTAAATAAAACTCCACAGTCGTAAAGGGCATGCGTTAAAAATTACACCATTTAAAATCATAACTGCCGAGTCGACTTCACGTCAGTGAACATTAAGAAGTTCACCGCAAGATGTCACTCCACTACTCACGGGCGCACATCCCCCCAGCCTACTTTACGAGGCAGAGCACGGCTTCGTGGTGGTGAGGCAAGATAAGATCTGATTGATTTATTGCATAATAGGCTTAGCTTGTTGGCAGACCCTTGCAGATTGTCGAGATGAGATAGGAGGTGCAATGTGCCCATATCCTGGTGGGGCAAAGGGGTATGCCTCGCGAAATTTGTGTTCCCACCTTCTGCAACTCTTAATCCACTCTGGTTAATACAAACTTATATGTAGATTTGATTAGCGACTTGTAGATGTACAATGCCAAAATGGCCCTTCCCACGCGAAGCACACCGCTACCTCTAATCCTGTTTGTCAACACAGGCGAATTTACTTGAATCCGTTATATTAACTTCAAGTATCAAGCAAATATTTGTAAAGTATTGTGCATGAAAATAGTGACTTTTTAAAGCATTAAACTGGAAACTTTCATTTGTTCAGAATTATTGCCCGTCCGGCTCAAAATGTAAAAACACATACGGGTACCTTTTTCATAGTCCCTCTAAGCCACAAGTGGCACGAGAAACAATCTGTTTTTTTACTTCTTCTCATCGGACCCGTTTGTAATAGCTCGTATACTGCCCTTAAGGAAAGGTTAACGGTCTCAGTAATATTGCACTTGTTAAAAACCCAATCATTCATAATGGCATCACAGATCTTTGTCACATTTTTCTAGTTATGAGAGTAACCAGTCTTAGCGATCGATGCTTCTTCACATGACCAATTTTTTTCTTTTAAAAATTACCGCACGCACGACCTCACTGTGGCATATGAAGTATGACACATAACTTTTTCCAAACTATTACTTGATTTCTTTTTGGTAGCCTATTATTATATATAGAGAATGGCAGCTTATTCAACTTTTAAACAGAATAAAAAAATCAGTATTTTAAAAATTAGGGTGGTCTGTTTAAAAATTATATATTTAAATCATGTTTATATCAGGTCAGAAGGTTTTGTTGTTACCTACATATAAGAGAATAAATGAAAAAGTCTTTTATCAGCTGCTCACATCACCAACTTATCGGATCGGGAGATAAATATTTACACACTCACACTCATGAACCAAACATTGTGACCACCTACCTAGTAGCATGTTTGGTCTCCTTTGGCAGAGATAACCAGTTACTTTTGGACCAACTGGACAGAATAATGTCCAAGAGGTCAGCGACCAAGCGAGGCATTGACGCTAACCATCCTTGCGCGGCTCTTTGTCTTACTAGAAGAGTCCACATCTATTGGACCACACTGTCACCATGAAGTCCGACACAATCCCCAAGTAAGAATTAGAAGTCAAGGCATGTTCAGTGGGAATGACAAACCCAGTGATGTCCATGACAACAACAACAACATCCATTATCATCACGCTTTAGAAGGGTTTAGGTATAGAGTGGTCTCTTCCGACCTTAGACGTCATCGTTGAATCTCTTAAGAGGACGTCTTGGTTTTCATTTTCCTAATGGTTTGTAATTTAAAACTTGTTTTGCTAATCACTCTGTTGAAAGAATGTAAACGTGTTCCAGCTATTTATGTTTATATATATTTTTTCTCTTACTAATTCCTGGTTTAATTCTTTCATAATTTCTTCATTTCTTTTGTGATCAAATAGAGTATACTTTGCAGTTTTTCTCATAAACTTCATGTCAGCTGTTATTAATCTTTGTCTTTCTGTTTTATTGTCCAGATTTCACTTCCATGCAATAGGACTGGTAGGGTAATGAATTGTATACTTTTAGTCTGGTTTGTTATTGAACTAGGTTAGGTTTCAATATAGAATTAATCACACCTGTTATTTTTAAATATTTCGCAATTTTTAGTTTTCTATCTTTTTCATGTTGATATATAATCATACATCCTGGGTAGTTAAATGAATTCACCTGTTCTAAGATCTTGTTATCTATTACTATTTTAGTTCTTGATCGATCTTGTCCTTTGAAGGCCATCGTTTTTGATTTTCCTGTTGATATCATTCCATAATCTTTGGCTATCTCATTTAGATGCATAATATCTTTCCGTAAGTTATCTTCATAATTTGTAATTATTATTTGGTCGTCGGAAAACAGGAGAATGTTTAAGTTCACAGTAGGAGAAAGTTTAATACCTTGATTGAAATTTTTATTCCATTTTATTATTATTTCATTTAAATAAATATTAAAAAGAGTTGCTGAAAAGGGACATTCTTGTCGGACTCCTTGGTTTATCTCTCTCGGATATGATAGTTCATAATTTAATCTTATTTGTATTTGATTATTTTCATATATACTTATGATAGCTTTAAGAATATTATTTGTCTTTCTTTTAATAAAATAAATAATAATACTTATTTTAAAAATAAAAATACTTCTTTTAACTTTGTCAAATGCTTTTTTCAAAGTCAATAAATATAATATGTGTTTCTAAATTGCATTTTCTTCTTTTCTCTATTATTAATTTTAGGCGAAAGGCCGGGTCTGTACATGATCGCCCTTTTCTAAATCCATTCTGCGCTTCTAAAACAAAGCCTTCGGAATATTTAATTAGTTATTTAAAATTCTGATATATATTTTGTAACAGGAATTTAGAATACTTAAACCTCTAAAATGTTTAGTGCATCTCTACTGCCTTTTTTTTTTTTAAGATAGGGATCACAATTGCTTTTTTCCCCATTCTATTAGAGGGTTGCTAGTTGAGTAGATTTTATTTAAAAATAATAGGAATCTTTCTTTGAATCTTATTCCTGCATATTTATATAATTCTGAACCTAACTTATCTTCTCCAGGTGATTTTCCGTTTCTTGTTTCTTTCAGGTTGATTTCTAATTCTTTTTTAGTTATTTCCTTTTCATTTTCATCAAATGTTTGCAAGCTATCATTTTTAAAATGTTTATCTGTCCACAGTTCTGTACAGAAATTTAGAAATTCTTCTAATTTCAATTCGGTGTTTAATTTTACGCTTTCTTTAGTATCTGCATTCAAGCGTTTCAAAATCTTATATACATTGGATCTTATTTTATATAAATCATATTCTAAATTACAAACAAATTTGTTACATGATTCTCTATGTCTTTTTCTGACTTGTCTTTTAGCTATGGCTCTCTCATTCTCAACATCCATATCAACAACAACAACACACACACACACACACACACACACACACACACACACACACACACACACACACACACACACACACACACACACACAGCTGTGTTTATTGGATGTCAAAAGTTGCATCAAAACCATATTTGGTGTACACCAGTATGTACGGTTTATCTAGACCTTGGACCATCTATGATACTCTCTCTCTCTCTCACACACACACGCACACACACACACAAATAGTTGTTCACGCGCGCGTGCACAACTGTTTATCATGTTTTTTTTGTGTGTGCTTGCTTAATCGAAAAGAAACATTACACACATATTGTACTCCTTCCTACTACTGCGTAAATTCAGTAAAAATATTATCCATGATTAGATTTGCTGGATAATTTTCAAATACGAATGGAAAATTATCGGAATATTAATGCCTATGGCACAAGAAACCAGCCACAAAGTTTAGGTAGACTTACGGACACTTGAGTGTTTCCTGCACAAAGCTATGAAAGAAGTAAACAGTATAAATAGCGTTTCTTCAATAAAAAAAAAGAAGCCCTAGTCTGGGTTAATAGCGAAAAATTTGAAAGCACACGCATGCTTGATGATGGCTGGAGTAAGATTCGACAACGAAATCCAAGCTTAAAAATTCAAGATATAAATCTTCCGAAATATGAAGACACATAGTAAGACGATGTATGTTAGATAGCTTATATACCACGATATCGATATTGAATGGAGAAACTAAATTTTCTTCATTTGATATCAATGCTTTTTCACATATCGATGCTTATCTCATAAATCCCCAGCCTGGATTCTAAATCAGGCAAGTGAGACGCCCAGGCTGGTGAACCAGAGAGTACTTACCAGACCGAAATGCTCGCTGCTTCACCAGCATTAGGTTTTCAAATCCCTTTCTTGCCCGAAGAGAACCCTATGGCACAACGCGTTGCCTTGCTGGAATAGCCATTACGCGGTGGTTACTTCCAGCAATAACTGCTTATGCTGGATGTTGCTAGCAAATACTACTTGGCTGTTATGTCAGCGACCGAAATACACTCACCATGAACTTTCTTCGATGTTTCTTCACGCTGCTATAATAGGATTGCTAGCTTTTCATGTTTCTATTACAGTCCATGATTCTTCATATTTTTGTTTTTCTGTACTCTGATTCTCCCATCAGTATGATACGGTGGATCGCAAATAATTCTTGATTCAGGAGAATAGCATCACTTGACAGATTTAATAAAATGATGTATTTTACACAATCTCTTTTGCACGATCGGAAAAGATGCAAAAGCTGGATGAAGCACGGAGGCAAAACTGCCCACGATGAAGAATTCGGAAAACGTCATGATTTTTTGTGGATGCTCAGGATGAGTATTTTCTTTCTCGCAGTAATCTATTCGAGAAAATATTTCATAAAATATGGTGTGCCTACATGTCAAGTTAACAGGGTTTTTTTTAGCTGAATGAATTTCAGTTTCCTTAGAATTATTTAGAAAACTGCAGCAGCAGTGAATTCTCTATTGAAAAAGAGACTTGAATTCTTAAATTCAAATTATCAGATGAATTTTCTAGATTTTATTTTTTTGCGAGATATTGCACGCTATTAGAAAGATTTCCCTCCCATCAACCCTCAGCCACTCAAATTTTACTTCTCTCCGGAAAAGGCGAGTAAATTTGCTTATTAATCATATCATCAACAGACTACATGCAGTGATGCTTCATTGTCTGTGCTTCCTTTAGAATTCCAAATGAACCGATCCAAAAGAAAAATATCACTAAGGATAAATTCGGTGCAATTTGACGATGTTTTCCTTAAGCGAATTTCCTGGATAACAGGAAGGAACAACATCGGAATCAATTTAGTATTTTTAGAGCAAATATTTCCTACATATGACAAAACATTATCATCATCGCCACAGACTTGCTTAAAACAGCTACTCGTTTAATGAAGGCCAGTGGGTATTCTAATAGTTTTGTCGTTCAAAAAAAAAGTAACTTTTAGGACTTGTTATGAAAAAACGTTCAACAAAAATAAACACATAAATAAACGTTCGTTTCGTTTAATTTGTAGTGGTATATTATCACAACAAATGGATCCTTCCAACATGCAAATTACTCAGACATTATTATTGTCCACCACATTGAGGCCTTCTCAGAACCTAAAAAAAAGGCCTCAGTGTGGCATATCCTCCACCACACTGAGGTTCTGATACCGTGCGGTGATATAAACACAACAACAATACACGCGCGTCGGGATCATTGTTGCATTCATTGAAGGGTCGTCGCACAAACCGTAACGTGAACCACGAGGACCGATCTCTTCTGCTTTAACTTTTGATCGCTTGTCATTTTCGTCCCCACCCAAATTGTGCAGCACCCACCTTGATTAGGTAGTCATCCCTGTAAAACACCCGACCACGATAAACATCTCACAGCGAATTACACAGCCTAGCATTTAGCCCACTGGAACCCATCATTTGCACTCCGCCGACAATTACCGAGGATTACGAAATGGATGCAGGACATTAACATTCAATGACTTAGCTCTGCATTTAACCTTGAACAGCACTGGCCGTCTAATAGCTAAAACCTCAATGAAGTGAGGAAGATATTCATGACAAAACAGTGTCTACTCGAAAGACGTTTTTCTTTTCTTGAGTACGCCATCTGGTGGTTATATTTTCAACCACTGGTAGTTATTTGTTAACACCTGACCATATCGGCAATTATCTGCAGTTGACTAAGCAAACAAAAACTATAATTTTAGATTTTTTTTCATTATTTTTATAACTCCATTAGTATGTTTTATTTCCAGCTTTAAAAAAAAAAACTAGTCATTACCATCTGAAAACGAATCAGAAAACATTATTGCTATTTCAACAATACTCTGTTTACAACAATCAAAGAAATTTCCAATAGAATTTTCAACAAACAAAAACTTCATAAAATGAGAAAAACAAACAAATAGATGGCGCTATCGCAGAACAATGATTTAAACTCTCACGAAACACAATTTCAAGAATACAACACTAATTTCACAGACCGCGCACGCTTAACAAAATTGCAGCTATTGAGATAGATAGATAGAAAGAACACGACAATTGCTAATAATGATTAGGTTTAGAGAATGTTTACCAGTACGAACACAAAATGGTTGTTGGAAAACTCCCAAAGCACATAAAGCAGTTATTCTACTTTTCCCCAATCATTGATTTGGTGAGACCGTTGTACAAAACCGTAATGTATGTCATTAGCCAGTTAGTACTCTCGTAGAACATGCAGTACGCCTCTCGCTTTGCATTAGGGGATGGACTTGGCAAATAATACTATTTAATGAACGACTACCATTACAGAAGGTGACCTTCAACGGTAAGATAACGTTGCTACAGGGAAGGTGTGTGTTTGTGTAAAGAGACACCATACAGATAAACTCACCATCGCCTCGAATAATTTCCTGCTATAAATATTCCGTTTCTTTCGTAAAAGTCCGTGTACTGTCATCATTATTTGGATAAAATTATATTTCAACAATTATTTTATTATCTTCCTCGAGTTTATCGATATTATTGTATTCTCTGCATTGGTGTTTGCTTTCTTGGCTTCTGTTTTCTTTTATTGGTGCATTTTTCGTTTGATGCAATGATTCGTTTTTTCACGAATGTACGGCGGTGAGGTCATAGGGCATATTCTCTTCCTGGTACTAAATCGTTCTTTGAAAAATGGAACTCAAGTACTGAGCAACTTCTGTCGTCATCGAGGATTCTCAACCCCCCCCCCCCCGTTTCTTGAACGGTGAGCTTTTTGCTTTCCGTATAGAAAATCGTCCGTCAATGTCACAGAAGACTAATGCGATTCCTTAATTGTCCTAAGATAGAAATGTACGGTGTTACAACAAGGTCTTACTACGTTCTGACTCGTTTCCTTGAATGAAAGTTACCATACTATAATCATCCGCAATGATGACCTTGTCACGGAAGACGAAATATAGAAAATTGTCCTTGACGCAGAGCAAATAAGTGTTTAAATGATAAATTATTGTTTTTTTACAGGCGGTGTGTGTGTGTGTGTGTTGCGTATAAAGAAATTACAAAGGCAACAATACCCATACTGATAACAATGAAAGAATGACGTCATGAACTGAATGAAGACTGGAGTTTCAAATAATAGATTTTATGTCTAAACTCAATCATGGAATACATTCTGTAAAAGTCTGTATTTGCATACAATTCAGAAACTTGCAGTTATAAAAATAGGCTCGGGTTTGAGCTGCTTTCATGTAAGAACATTTAAAATAAAACTCAAATCTCATTCTGCACACCACCTTCTAAAAACGTGTAACCCTCATCTCTTAGCATGGCCCTCTCAGAACACGTGACCTGCGATTTATAATGTTGCATCATTAACATTCTTTAACAGTTCTCTTCCTCTTTTTTTTTTTTTTTTTTTTTTTTTTTTTTTTTAAGAAGCAAACCGCCAATTTTTGCATTCGCTTTCGATTAATGTAACATGACTGGCATAAGTTAATTGTGAGCTCATCACTAGTGTGCTTGCTACGACTTTTAATCATTTTTTGGTACTTTTAGTCATATAAACATTCACTTCCTTAATTAACATACTTAGACTGAGTTTTTTAACTTTAATAATTTATTAAATTGAATTTATTAATAATATGATCTATAAAATCCATTCCTCCTGTCAAAGAAAAAAAAAAGCTAAAATTTAGGCATTGATATCTGCTACCAGTAGCACAAATAATTTTGCTGGCTCCTTATTTAACTATTATTATGGGCTCGCGTAGCCGATATATTAAACCAGTAAATCCATTGTTATGATAACATCAATGACATACCATTGTTTTGCAAATAACAATAGTTCCATGAATAAGCCCAGATTTAACAATGGACTCTCGTAGGCTCAGTTCTTCGCACCTTTTCACTAACAATGAGTTTTTAAACATACAATTTGATGCATGTCTGATTTCTCCTTGCCATTTATTGTTGCTGAGATTAGTCATAGTAGACGACAATTGACGATATTATTATATGAATAATTATTAGTATTTAAGGGATTTTTTAATTCAACACGGATTGATAATATTTTATTTGGAAGGGATGATATCAAAGCCGTTTTTGATAAAAGTTGTGTGCAACATATGGTCTTAATATTTTATTATTAGTATTATTATTTTGACAGTAGCGCCTATGCTGAGATGCTTTTGCTGAGAATTCCTTTGTAATTTCTCTTATAGTGTCATGGAAGACTTTTAGGTTGTTTTTGGTATGCTTCTTGGCATTTCTTAGCTTTTTCTTCTAACCAATTTTTCTTTGGCTTTTTTTGCATAGGTTATCAACTTTATTTTTTAGTGCTCTGTATTTTTCTTTATTGAAGAAAAAATTTAAAAAAGAGGACCCGGAAGACCAAGAATTACCTGACTGAAATTAATAAAGAACATCTCGGGATGCAGAACATATAAGGAACTTTTTCGAACTGCAAGGAATAGAGAAGACTGGAAGATCCTGCTCAAGGGAGGACTCAACCCGTCTTAGACGGAAGAGAAGAAGAAGAAGAAGAAGAAGAGATTAGCGACTGCCAAGACACCTCACGAGGAATAGTCTAACTCCGGGTTCAAAATCACTTGCGATTTTTTTTTTTTTAATTTGAAAGGCGAACACTGTTTGGCTCCTACTTGACTACTAAATACTCGTATTTCAATGCATGTTTATTATCCTTACATGTTATTTTAAGTTTTGACTCAATTCTTAATATCGTCAGATTAGCGTAGTTTCCCCGTATGTATAGAAATTATGAAATGTCGAAGAAAAAATACTTCTCAGCGGTTGTTATATTTGTTAAGTAAAATGTAGAAAATCGTATGGGGAACTGCTAAAGGCAGTGCAAGTCCATCAAATAGACCGGAATGAATCAGAACGTAACCCAATTTCCGTCAGGCTAATTTATTTAAATAAACGTGATTTAAATTTACTAAATTTAAATTAAGTAAGTCGGCCTGATTGGCCAAGCGGTTAGCATCCAATCAAGCTGCGGTTCGAATCCCGCTGTGGACATGTTTTGCGTTTAATGAAAGCGATCATCCTCTTATTGAGGAATAATCTTTTGATAAACCTCCGGAAATTGAGATTTGAGGTGCTGTTGTCGGATCTTGCTGTCTTGAGAAAAGTCCTACTCGATAGTTCTCCAAAGGTCGCATTTGCAGTCTACAGGTAGAGAAAGTGGAATACACGAAGTTTGCCGTCTAGCCTGAGGGAAAAAAGTTTGCAGGCATGCTAAGGGTTGAACACTCTAAGATCAAAGGTGCACAAAACCGTGGGGGAAGGATGAGAGATTACGTTGCATAATTTGTCAATTCCAGTAGTAAACAATTACCTTTCTCAGATTTATCCGCAAAAAAATTGTAGCTGCTTGTTAAGTCTGTTGTTTTCATATTACAATAATATTTTTAGTTCAATTCCATTATATTTATTAATATTAATCAATTTCAATCCACGAATATTTATAGCAACTCCCCTTTGTACAAAATTCACGCATTTCCTGCAACAAAGTTCGGCACTGAAGCGCCCTCTATTCCACTTCATTTTCAGAAACGATTAGAGTTCAGTTTTAATCATTAATATTAATAAAAGAATCGCTCATATTCAGGAGTGATTCTTTTCTAATCGGACATGCCGTTTCGTGGAGTTGAAATGATGTTATATCTAGGTGACCGAGTTTTTCACGTGTTTCATAAACCCCCTCAATGTTGCTCCCAGCACCCTCGTGACATTCGGAACCCTTGCTATTGCTATTTTTACCCTTTGAAGATCATTGCATTTTAATCTAAAAAAAAAAACAAAAATGTCTATGATTGTTAATTTTGCATGCACTTTTATTGGCGATGTTACCATGAATAAACCGTACACATTGTTACACCAAGTTAAAAATCTTTCTACACACACACTGTTCTTCAACTACAGTAAAGTCCGGAGTATTGTGTTTCAAATATTCAAAATTTCTAATTCTCATAATATTCTGACGTTTTTAATTTCTATGAGTGTGCGTTTCCAACTTGGGAAACCATACTTCCTATACAACACTCAGCGTACAGGTTTTGCAACCTAATCATGCCTTTCTTTATACTTTGCTTGAGCTTTTTTCCTCGAATACTCATGTTTGCTGGTGTATGACATCAAACGCAATAAACTCACGTTAAATATGTTATTATCCGCCCATAATAAACAAAATGTAATGCTAAAAAGAAAAGAAAATAAACGCAAATTGGAATACTTTCGCATAGAGTGGCGCCATCTATTGATTTTGATGTTAATTCGTGCGCACTTTATAAATCAGCACGTTATGTGCTATATACCCAAAAAAAGGAAATTTTTAAATCGTTATAATATATACTCACTTTAAAAATTACTAGAGAAACAACCCTTCCAGTATCAATAGAAATGACATAATCATGCTAAAGAATTTAGTAAATCTAAACCTTCAATAATCGCTCCTATTACATCACCTCCTAATGATGATGAAACAATGAAAACATCAAGCATGACGTCATGTATTTGCAGGTGATGTACAATATATGAATGACTGAAATTATCATGAAAAATAAACCCGTCTAGAAATTGACTAAATACTATTAATATCTTTAACGGATTTACTTTTGCTTCATACTTTTTCGGATTACTTGGGTATTTAGATAATGCACTTTTAAAGATTTAAATACTATTATTATTTGTATCAGTTATACTGATTTTGTAGCTGTCAAACAAGGAAAAAAAGACATAATTCGCGATGCACAGAGCACAAATATTATAAAAAAAAAGACCTTCATTCTCCTACCTGCTGTATAAAACATCACCTGCTGTTCTGTGACAGGTGGGTTTGTTTTCCACCGTATCTGCGAATCGTTATGTGAAAAAGTAAAATGATCAGAATATATTCTCTTTTCTTAAATGAATAAATATTTGGTTTGGTTATTTCAACAACAGAAATCTAACCAGTACGTACAAGACACCGCGTTTCTTAAAGAAAAATCTAAGAAATGTTCACTCATTGAAGCAACTTCGAAACATCGGATTGGTACGGCTGTTATAAACATTTATGTAATACCGAATTAAGTTCAAACAGCTTCAAATTAATAATACAATAAAAATGTCCCTCACTCGATAGTACTAACATTAGAGAAGTGTTCTACTTTTTTTTTACTTGAATGTAATATCACTTTAGCATATTACATTCAAGTAAAAATAAATATATGGCCGAACATCGGCAATTTAGGCTTCTTTGTAATACCACGATATTCCATAAATGCCTAATATGTCTTTGATTCCACTACATAAGTTATCTTTGAACATTACATACTAATCTTTGAAAGCCTTTATCTTGCGCAACGTCATATATTAAGCACGTAATAAAATCTTTAAAAAAATAGCGCTACATTATTATTAGTATTTTAACAACAATGCGACTTCACGCAACAATGAAGTTTAGGAAACCAACTGGCAATTTTTGTGACAGTGCAAATCACAACAATAAGGAAGGAAGCACGAGAAATGTGTAGATTGCATCAATCCATGCATAGATTTTTTTTTTCCTTTTGAAAATTGGATATAACTCAATGCTACTTTACTTATTATATTTTATTAAGAGTTTGTTAACTGGGAGTGTTCTCCGGCTGGTTTGTTTGTTTTGCTGGAGGGGAGAAGCTTCAGACGGAAGAAAGGTCTCATAGAAACTTCTTCCTGGTAACAAAAATGCAAACATCTAAGGCTGAATTACTGATTCATTAAAAGCGACTTGATGCTTTTTTTTTTCTTATGATGATGAATATCATCATCATAAGAAAAATGTATTTGCTCTTAGAAGCAAATACATCAAATCGCTTTTGTATTAATTTATTCCAACAAATCGTTTTGTCTCTTTCCAGCTCTCAGGTCCATTTATTAACAAAACATATAAAAGATATTCTGGTTGGTTCAACTTTTAATTATCTCTGATTGGTCAATTGCAATATTTCTACAAAGGGTTTTTTATTGAGCAGATTGCACAAATTCCATTCATGTTAAATACTTTTTATTCCTTAATAATATAAGCCTTGTTAACTAATTAAATAATAATTTATCATTTTTAATGTACAGGATGGCCATAAATAACTTTCCCTCTTTGGAGGCATCTGTAGCTAAAACCAATAAACGGAATGAGACCAAATTTTATATTAAGACTTTTGAAGGCATGGGGAGATGATTTCCTCGAAAAAAAAAGATTTAGTACCAAAAGTCGCCAATAGGGGAAATTTTGGCGCTGAGGGAGCCGAAAACAAGCGGATAATTACATTAAAGGCAGATAAAATGGAATAATAACATTTCGACTGTGTAAGCGACAGCCGCGTCACTCCTTCCAGCTGGATATGTGGGTGAACACGACAGAACTTACACGGATAGAAGTGAAGCATTTTCCGTAAGATTTTCCAGACTGTACCATAAGCCGTATCAAGTTTGCGAGCTATGGCGCGAGCGCTTGGACCAGTACTGGTCCCTGTGTCGTCGAACACCGCAGTAACAACTTTGTTACTGTCTCTTCTTGCACTGCTTTCCCGTCTTCTGCCAGGTCTAACTCCTAGTGATCCAGTTTCTTCAAACTTCTTAATCATAGCTCTCAGTGCTACAGCTGACCTAGGACCTGTATGCAGGTTATGAAGCCTTCTAAATTCCCGAAGGGCCGCTACGTCATTGCACTGTTTAAGGTAAAACAACTTAACAAGTAAAACATGCTGAGGCAAGGTAGGACTCATATTGAGCACAATTCGTCAGTCATTCGAATAAATGCCTGAACGTTCCCAATCCCTTTTTAAGTGGAATTGGTGGCGCTGCTGTCACGTACGCGCACAGTAAAATTTACATAATCCTTTTTACCTGCGTTTACAGCAAATATTTGACTGCTTTCGGCTCCGCCAGCACCAAAATTTCCCCTATCCGAGACTTTTGGTACTAAATCTTTTTTTAGCGGGAATCATCTTCAAATGCCTTCAGAAGTCTCAATATAAAATTTGGTCTCATTCCGTTTATTGGTTTTAGCTACAGATGCCAACAAAGAGGGAAAGTTATTTTATGGCCACCCTGTATTATTAATTATTGTTAACAGTAGTTGAAAAAAAAAAGTAGTTCTTTCCTTACATCTGTTTCTTCAGAAACCTACATCTTTGAGGCCATCGTTAGTCTGTTCCTTCCGCATTCCATGTTTTGACAAATATTAATGAAAAAAATGTCCTTGAAATTATTGGACAATCTTGCGAATGCTATTTCACCAGAAAGTTAATTTGTGTTGTTTAAAATTTCCTTAAGTTGTTTAAACGGTGATTCTGATGTTGGATTTCAAATTATAGTCACTAGAATATATATTTCTTACCTCTGCTAATAACAATAATAATAATAATAATAATAATAATAAAGCGACAATAAAATGCGAATGCATCAATCCACACATAGATTTTTTCCTTTTGAAAATTTGATATAATTCAATGCTCCTTTACTTATTATATTTTATTAAGAGTTTATCACTTATTTGTGTTAACGGTGTGTTCTCCGGCTGGTTTGTTTGTTTTTCTGGAGGGAAGAAGCCTCAGGCGGAAGAAAGGTCTCATAAACATCTTCATCTTCGGATCACAAGGCTTGAAAAATGTTTTCGCCATGCTGTGGATTCGACCCTTTTTTTTGCATTTCGAAAGATCTTGTCACTATTCCATTGGCTACGAAGGTGCTTCATATATCTCTTTAATGATAATATTATTATCTTATTTATTATCATGAAATTTATTTATTATTTATTATCAGAAAAATCATGACATGAATATTATTGAAATAAATATGTTGATATGTTTCTTACTTGTTAAAGTGCTTGTCAATAGATGGCAGCACCATAAAGATTCGATTTTGTCTTTTTTTTTTATATTTATATACCGCGTAGGTGAAAAAGCTGAAATATTTTAGGTTACCAAGAACGTTTTCTGAGCTTTCTTTCTTTCTTTTTCTTTTTTGTTTTTAGATCATAGTATTAATTTTTACATTACGACAAAAAAAGATTTCGGAATGATTTAGTTTCTCCTTCCCAAGAATGGTTCTTTCTGATTTTCATGTTAAAAGATAAGGTAAAACCAAAACTACATAAAATGAAATAAATCAAAGCTATTTTGACTTAAAGTATTTAAATATCAGTTGTTTTTATGGTGTTTTTTTTATATTGCGTTATATTTGAACGAAAAGCAAGTGAATATTCAACGCTTTCGTCAATCCACTAGACTATGCACAACCGAAAGGCAAATAGTTTGGGTTTGTAACAAGTGCTTATGCAGAGGGCGTCCTTGAACAATATAAATAACACAGATAATTGCAGATGATATTTATACTGAAAATTAATTATCGACAACAAAGTGGAGAAAAAATAGTTCGCATTGGACTGTTTTCCTTGTGTTTTTAAATGGAAATTTTACTGGAACTTCTGCTGTATTTTTAAAAGTTCTCTCCAGTAATATATTGTCGTTATTTTTCGCAGGGTATTATTTAAGCGCATCAATTCATTTAAAATAGTATACTTTCATAAATCGGTGATCTTAGATGGTAAAATTAAACAAATGAAATTAAAGTTTTAAAAATTGTATTAATCCAAAAATTAAGCTTTTATCGTTGGAAAAACTAGCCTGAATATCAGAGCCCAATTTAAGCACTAATTTCGCCATATAAACTTACTCATTTGCAAGTATAAAAATAAGTTAAATAAAACATTTGCCAAAATATTTCATTCCATTTATTAGTTTAGCTGCTTTTTTTTTTTACTTTTTTCTTTAGTCATAATATAATAATCGAAAATTATTATAAGTATAAAACGATTTAAATTATTATTATTATTACTGATGGTGATATTTGCAGTTTATTTCCAATTGGTTTAATCCTTAAATCTGCATTAATGTTATATGTTTACATTTGAAAATGAAAACCTCTGTTTTTATGTTCTGTAAGTTTTTATATTAAGGTTAAACTTCAAGTTAGCACCATTTTCCGTTTACGACGTGACCATCGTAAACGGAACTACTTATCTCTATTTCTTTTCAAAAAAAAAAAGAAAAAAAAATTTATCTCGTGTCTCAGTCAATAATTCATTCATATCCAGACTTATTTCAAACTTATTTCCAACAAAGTTCACACCAGTGAACTTATTGCCAAAATATTTCATTCCATTTATTGGTTTAGCTGCTTTTGACTTCACTTAACATGTCATCTCTTCGTTCATTTACTCTATTTGCCTATTTCGAATCATTTCCCCTTTTAACTTCGCATTTTTTATGTTCTTTCTTTCCAATCTTCAACCCGTCTAATGTAGCATTATACTATAGATTTATCGATAAAAAATTGTACACAGTTCTGTGAAAATCGCTTCATGAAACAGAACCCACTTTTGTTAAATTTTTCAGTGGAAGTTCGAACTAAGAAGCAAGTGTTACGTTTATTAAGTCGTATCAGTTGACCTCGCTAATTATTGAGCCTATTTAATTAATTGTAAATGGTATTGCAAAAAATCAAATGTCCCTTAAGAAATATATCAACGTTCCCTTTAAGAATATAGAGAATAATGGATGAGAAAGAAAGATCGTACTTTCTTATTAATAAGAAACTCCATAAATAAGTTTTTTATTTTTGATAATTTTAATAAAATTAATAATTGAGAAAATAATATATTACAAAATATACTAATAAATAATAATAATAATAATAATAATAATAATAATAAGGATTTGCTATGTACATGGGCTATACGAAATAATCACACGAAACATTACTCGCAAAAGCTGATCACCCACTTCATCGACATTTGATGTGCGAAGTCATTTACGTATCTGCATCTGAGACAGAAATCATATGAGAAAATGGTACGCTGGTTTAAAAGTTGCACCTTGCACTGCTTTCATTCATTTTGTTGTCCTCTGGTATGCAACAATAAGCATCCTCGAAGTTTGTGTTAAGCTTGTCTGGGGATGATTCTCGCTTTGTCCACTGCATCTGCTCATACGCCTCTAGTTTAGCATACATGCGCATAAAGACACATTCAGGTACAGTAAAGATCAGGATGATGTGTATGTTTATGCACAGGATTCATGTAGTACTGGATAACCAATATTTTGTTTACCTGGTATTTACCGTTAATGTCATTAAAGTTTCTCTTTCTATTAATATTTCTGAATTATCCTTTTAAACCTCCCTTTAAACGAAGCTGTACATATCATTTTTTTTCCATTGTTTCCATTATCGTATCAAAAAAAATTGGCTCTAACACAGTATTTGTTCTACAGTTTATTGATTGCAGTAATTTATTTTACTACGTACCCTACTTATATAGTTATCGTTCAGATAGTTAAGTGTTTTAATATTGCTATATGGTGACGATATTTCTTAACTCTAAGTGTCTCATGTTCTGTCATTGAGGTAAGTTTAAATGCAGCATCACCTCTTCATTCTCAGAATATCAGTTTTGTTACTCAGTACTGTAGTAATATTAACATCTTTAGCGTGTAGTGCAGCATAGAATACACGTACTATTACAGCATTATTTATGGTGGTTTTGCTATACATTTTTTCACTCATTTAATTTAATAGAACTTGTTCGCTATGATTTTCAGGTTGCTTTGCATACGATTCATGTGACTGCTTGTTCTGGTTCGTGTCAGCATCTGGACAGATTCCCAGATATCGCATTTCACTTACCTGCATGATAGGTGTAGCTTTACAGAAGCAAATATCATCTATATAGGGGGGGGGGAATGTAATATATTCTTTTGCACACTGTGATTAAATTGTTTTTATAATTGAACACCACAGCTGTCATCTGCACATTGTGGACTATTTTTCCTATTGGAAGAGGCAGCTAATTAATATTACGCACTGTGAATGTTAAACAGGAAGGAATACCATTTAATTTCTGCTTCTTCACAGGCTACGAGTAACTCACTTCGGATTGATTCTATGATGTAATCTAATTTCTGATTTTTAGGCAGTTTTTAAACAAGTGCTGGTTCCGAAAGTGTCAAATGTGTTTGATAAATATTATCCAGGATTATTTGGGGGGGAGGGAATCTTTTTGAGTACATAGTTTGATTTTCTTTCTAGCCTTTGTATGTAGCATTATCTGAAGCGAGTTTAATATTGTATACACAGTATCTAGAGAGTCGCTATTTCTTATGTTAAGCGATTTTTTTTATAATTGTCAGTATTTACAAATTCTGCATTTATAATATTTTTATAGCATTTTGTAAACCAACTGCAGTGCTAGAGTTGTGGGTTTGCATGCAACGAAGTAACTACCTGACAGTTTGTATGTTGCAATAGTTTCGAACTCTAACTGTGTAGTGGTTTGGCAGTGCTCGTAAGTTTATGAGATCAATACAGTAGAATGTGATTGTGTTTTTGATTATTGTTTAGTGTATAGCTGTATGCTGGTGCGAGGTTATATTATATAAATAACAGGTCTAAGTATTGAACAATATATAAACCCGAGTATCTAAGTATTGTACAGTGTTAGCATGCTTCTATTAAAAAAAAAAAAAAAAAAAACCAAGAATAGTAAAATGCTATTTAACAACAGACAGCTATGATTAGCGATATTACTTATTTCTATTTAGATGTTCTTTGCGTTTTAATAATAATAATAATTTTTTAGTTACTTAAACTTTATTACAAGTACACCCACACGATTATATGTATATTCCATCATCAGTATAAATTGTACGTGAGTGCGTTTATTGGTTTTGTTACCGTGTTGTCAAATGATTCAATATGAGCCTATGTATATTAATATGAAACACATCCCTTACTTCGTCAATAATAATAACAATAATAAGTAGACTGAACATTATATTCGAACTGTGTATTATGAGGAATGTTTAATTCTAAACCAGTTTTATTTTAAATTCGGTTCGTTTATCAATACGCTTAATTTTGAACTAAAATATTGGAAAATTTAGCGATTAAAAAAAATTGAAACTTAAAGAAGTAAAGTATATATCTTTAATATATACAACATATGAGAAAACGTATACGTGCTATTTCTTTATTTGTAACCTGGATTTATTTTCTTTAGTGAAATGTGAAGGCGCTAAAAATAAAAATATATTAATAGAAACAAATGTATTCCAGGAGGATTTGTTTAATGACATATATTTTTCGTCACATGCTCCCTAAATTTGGGGGAACCCTCACTCAACCCCCCGAGTTCCTCGAAGTTGAAGACTCTTCTGGCATGCCAGTTCCTTCCCTTTGGATCTACATATTAGCCTGACCAGATGGCCTCAGTAAATATCGTAACGCTTTCACTATTGTTTCAAACATTTCTTCTTCGATGAGAAAAACTTGAAACAATGTCCAGTTTCACAAATATGTTCAAAGTGGGAATTTTTTAAAGCAAGAATTCAACGAAAATTATTTTCAGTTTAAACGAAAAGCCTTCTTAGGGCTATCGATAAAACACGTTATAACTGATATTTATTTTCGCGTATCACCGATAGATGGCAGACCAGTCGCATATACTTAGCGAAGTCAGCTCGGCATCTATTTGCCAGAAACGCGATGTGTGCGTGTCGCCATCTGCTACTAATGACGCCCTTCCGTCTAAATGACATGTCACTCATTGATATACTACAAGTACATACGAAACACGATGGTTGTGCATTTCTATGAGACGGAGGTACAGCTACCATCTGGCTGATCCATCAAAATTAACTTGTGCGCGTTGATATCCGTTCATTCAATCCCCCCACACACAAACTAACGCAAACGGCAAGCGGACTTCGCTCGTGTTGTCCGGAGCTACAAGAAATTATTGAAAGGAAGATCGTACATCGTAGAAGCTTGTGAACTACTACTGATCGTCTATCATCCTAGTCTTTACAGTTTTATGCTGAATACGAAATATTAAATCCAAATATCAATTAAATTAAGTAAAATTTAAATATTAACTCCAAACGAAGTATCGTCACAGTCTCTGTTCATAAAAAAGAAATAAATAAACGCATTTAACATTTATATTCAGGTTTTATTCCATAATATAGAGTGAGATACTTCTATGTTGCGCATGCAGTGGTTTCAAGTATGTAGCTATTAGGATCAATATGAAAATTACACGTGACAAATGGCTTTCTGCTTTTTTTGAATGATATTTTTATAATGACGTTAATCATCATAAAAATCAACAATTAACATTTTGAGCTATTTTTAGGCTTATATACCGCAGATACTTATTGCAGTTGGTAGCATCTAATTTTACATTCTAGCGTATTCTTTCCACTAAAAATAATATTAAAACCAAAATTCAGCCAGCATACTCGGCAAAAATAGTAATGATCCTGGATACCAAATTTGATTAAATTCTGTCGAAGCAGTGCAAAGTTTTATATGCGTACAGACGGACAAAAAGGTTTTAATAGATGCTGATTTATTTTACACAAAAATGTAAAAATGATATTAAAAATGATACTCTCGTTTTGACTCATTTTAAAGAGCCCAATATAATGTTAGGATTCTTTCTTTCAAAAAAATAAATAAATTCAGTTAAATTTCATAGCGTTTTATACTGCCAGTAAGACTTATCCATCCTGTAATTTCTTTAATTATGCTCCGCCCTTTTCTGTTCGGACAGTGCACAACTTTTTATCGCAAGCAATGTAATTACACCTCCATAATAATATTACCTCAACTTGTTCCTGATTGAACTTCAGGCGACCGACCAACCTAGAAATGAATACAAACAACATTCATTACGGCATACTATTGAACTGAGCTGAACTGAACTAGTGCAACAAGGCGAAACTCAAAATTGCCTGAGGGATGGACTAGACTAAAGTAATAGTCGTTCAAAATAATAATAAAGTATTGTCTCTGAAACACGTGATCTGTGCACACCCTCCCATGTTTACCGCATTACAGCAAATTAAGAAACAGAAGACTAAAAAAATTACTGGAAGATAAGGAGAGGAAATTTTTACTGGTAACATAAAATTAACACTCAACCACGAACCTAAACACTTCCTCCCGCAATCTTGTTTTATTTATTATTTATTCATTTATTTTATTATATTTTTTTCCGAAACAGACAGCCAGAAAAACAAAGAAAATGAACTAACATAATACACTGGCTTTTTTTTTTTTTTATAGACTTAGAAGCCTTAGAAGTCATCGTTGAATCTTTTAAGAAGACGTCCTGGTTTTCTTTTTCCCTAATGGCTTGTGTTTCATACCAAAAACGCGTTTTATATCAAAAATAATTCCATAAAATATTAAAAGTCATAAGCTAATGTGACAATAAGCAGGCAAAAAGAAAATTCAGTGAATGATGCTAAGCAAATCTCGTGTTGCCTGTAAATTATGTTGTTGCTATGGAGATACCAATCACTAACGCTCATCTCTTAAACGTTGTTTTGCGAGGAATGCAGCAAATAAATCCGTTAGTGTTCCAGCATTTCAATTGTTTTCAGTGATGACTTGTAAAAATCTTCGGTAAGCTGGTTGATTTGAATGTAAGAAAATAAATAAATTTTTCAGAACGAAAAAGAAAGAGAGAATCGCTGGTATTTGGTTCTGTCTGTCGAAAACTAATATATATATATAGTTTTAAAGATAAAAAAAAAACTAATATGTTTTATTCTCGAAAGGAAATAGACAATGCACATTTGTCCTTAATTTCTGAAGCTAAGTGTGCACTTGGTCTCCACCCTTCACTTATCACTGACTGCTGAGCTTTAAGCTTCCAATGAATTAAAACATTAGAGGGGAAGGAGTCGGAAATAGTATGTGTGAGTTCTACTGTCGATTTTGTGGAAATAAAAAACAAGTTACGGGAGGAAAACTCTACGCACGCGTGGCGAAAGGTCGGCTATCTCGATAACCAGCCGAAGAAAGCTTAGAGATATTCCTCTAGTAGACGACTGGAATCCAAAAACGGATTTCTTCGGGCAATCTTGTGCTCTGAGAGTAAAAGCCATTTTGAAAGGCCAACACGGGCATCATTCAGTACTACCTGAAACTTTATATCATATGTTATAATTTGTTATGTTTGAAAATCGACCGTCTCAGGACTCCAACATCATTTGATCTTATATTTCAGTCTTCTAAGACAGAGTTCTTCAACCGTTTTACACCTGCGGACCGGGTAAAATAGGAGAAATATTTCGCGGACCGGCTGACGGTTAAGACAAAAACCTAAACCAATGTAGATAGTATTTTATCTATTAAATCCAGTTATGAAATTACAGTTTTTCGCTAGTGCGACATCTGCTGCTGCTTAAAGGTTAGAAAATTTGATATACGTGGCTGGAGCGTTGTTTCTGAGAGACGAAGAAATTTTTGGCGGACCGGTGCCAGTCCGCGGACCAAAGGTTAAAGAACAAGGTTCTAAGATACTTCTGACTGTATTAATCTACCGAAATTTCGGTCTTCCCCTGGATCTTTTTCCTGCTGTCTTAGCATCAACCTTCTTTTCTGCTTTTCCATTCTGTCTTAAATTAACTCTGTTAACACATTCCTGGATACTGACAATGTCAAGTTCTTTCCTAATATCCTCGTTTTTAATATGATATTGCCATTGATGCCATCTGTTCACGCCTCTAATCTTTCTCAGGACTCTCATATCTGCGGTCTCAAGTCTTTGGTCAAGTGTTTTACTTCTGACCCAGCTCTCAGATCCATAAGTTAAAACTGGTTTGAACACCGTCTTGTATACAGCTAATTTAGTGTTCTGATTAATTTCTCTCTTATCCCATATGAATTTATTGAATTGACTTCTTACCATACCAACTTTGTTGATTCTGTTGTCTATTTCCATATTTAATTTACAATCGTCACTAAAAATCGTGCCTAAGTAGCTGAAATGTTTTACTTGTTCCACAGGTTCTCCATTCAAAATGTCGTTGATATTTTCAATGCTTCTGCCTATTTTCATTGCGTTTGTCTTTTTATTGATGAGTTTCATACCAAATTTATTACAGCAGTTATTCTGTTTAATTAACAAATTCGGCAGACATTTACTGTTTTTTGTTTTGTTTAAGAGTAAAACATCATTAAAAAAATCCACCAAAAAACTCTATACAAAGCAAAGAACTCTGAGATTAACATTTCCAATGTTGATATCAGAATTAATGCTTCTTTCCTTCATAATGTGAACCATAGAGATAATGAATAACAGAGGGGATAATGTACATCCTTGTCTCACACCAGATTTTACCTCAAACCACTTCCTTCAATTCTAGCTGCTGACTTACAACTCAAATAAAGACGAAGTATTGCTCAATATAATGCCTCATTTACACCAATATCACCGTAGCGTTTTGAACAGCTTTTCTGTTGTTATACTTTTCCAGATCTACAAACCTTAAAATACAGATCCTTGTTTTATTCTCATTATTTCTCCACCAGTTCTTTGAAAAATGAAAATGTGATCCTGGTAACCTGTTTGTCTTGTATCCAGCTTATTATTCTTCAATCTTCATTACACAATTTTTCTTAGCCTCTTTGAAGATTCTGTTGAACAAATCTTACCCAAAATACCCAGTAAGGAAACTATTCTGTAATTACCACATTAAAATTTTATTTCCCTTTTCATAGATGGATACTTCTCAAACTCTACTACAGTCATATGAAATTCTATCTGGAAAAAGCGAATTCCAGATGATTGGAATATCTCCATCTGGTCACACATTATCAACTCCAGTTGTTTTTTTCCATTTCAGATTTTTTAAGCTTTTTTCTTTCTCAAATATTGATATGTCTGGTTACTGTATTCCTCTTGTATTCCTCTTATGACTGTTCTATCACTTCTTGTTTCATTTAGCAATTTTTCAATGTAATTAATTAATTAATCTAGACATCTAGAATATCTTTATCTTCAGTCTTCGTGTCATCTTTATAATATAGTTCTTTTTACAGTACTCTTTCTCACTTTCTCACATCCAGATAAGTATCAGGAAGGCGGCAAAATGTTCTGGATAGCATTCAAAACATTTTGATATCTTTCTGATACTTATCTTGAATTATCTTCTGTATTCTTACTAAAGTCCACACACACACACACACACACACACACACACACACACACACACACACACACACACACACACACACACACACACACACACACACACACACACACACACACACACACACACACACACACACACACACGGAGAGAGAGGAATACACTATAAAAGTCTTAATTCCTTGTTCCGCTTTTAAAAGAGAAGCCAACCAAAAGTAAATGATCAGACTACTGCTAGTACAGCTTTGGCGAGCTTCGATTCAGGAACTGGGCGTGTTCGTGTATGTACCGAAGAGGTTTGCTCTGCATTCACTTAACTGAAAGGCTGAGCCGAACAATGACTCACACATAGTCAACGAAGTGTGACGTAAAAAAAAAAAAATACACATTACGTAGTTGCCAGGTGATGTCTGAAACAAGGCAGAGGTAAAATGTCCAACATGCAATGAAAATATGTTCCGCAGGGAGTACGTATCGAAGACCTTGAATATATACACACGGTAGTTGTAGATCTATTAGGAAGATGCACGTAAAGGAGAATAGCTGATGTGTGTGTGTGTGTGTGTGTGTGAGAGAGAGAGAGAGAGAGATATTATGTAACATGTTGAGTGCTAATCCTAATGTAGATTATATCCGATATCAAAGCGATGCTAGCGACATCTACTTAACTAGCGTGATTGTATTGCTTTCTAAATATCGGTGAAGTGTTGCAGTTCATCATGATATAAAAAACGGACTGAAAGTATCTTTTGCATTAATTAATAATAATAAAAGCATAAAAAATTAACATCGGTAAAATAACAAAAGCAGGCTAATGATGCCCGAAATAGTTACGTTAATTAATAATTAGATTGCAACTAACAGGAGGATTTACAGACCTTAAACGTTTGATGCTTATGTTTCAGAATGTATCGCGTTTCTCACTCCTTTGTTAATTACAAGAGATTACTTTAAAACGAGGGGAAAAGGGAATGTCCTCCTCTTGTTCGCTCCGTCTCCTTGAACTGCTTGGATAATAGCAGTTCTTTTTCAAAGACTGTTCCTCGAAACACTTTTTTGGAATTCCACGTCATTATCACTTTACTAGTATTTGTTTTAATAATTAGCGGAAAGTTGTTGTTGCTACGTTTGATCGAATTTCAGATTACAGAGAAATGACGTCATCGGTAATTAAAACAGTGGTGTCAGCCAAATAGCAGTTTTTAGTTGCAGCCAATCTCCTTCTTTCTAGTGCTTGGTCTATGATTTTACTTTTGAAGTGTTTTTTTTTATGAGATATCACTTATATTTTAGATAAATAAAGTAAACATTCAAGGAATAGCTGATCAAAATCTGTTGAACAACGTCACCTATAAGTGGATAACAGCGGAATTTATTTCCTTATTCCGTTTTTACCTTAACACCTGTACGATCCATTTCGTTACGATTATGGAGGAAATTGTCACAAGAGTTAAAAGAGCTTAAGCAACAACAGATTTCAACGAATTTCGTCGAAATCTGTTTGAATAATTGCGACCTGCACCGGTTTAGATAAATTTAAACATCTCTGTCAAATAAAAATGGGAGATCGATAATATTCAATTTAGAATCGTAAACATATACGATAAAATTTTGCCCTAATGACCCTTATAATTGGAAGTACTCGGATACATTTTCTCTTTCTCCCTCTCTCTCTCTCTCTCTGATTACAAATTTTGAGTTAAATTATTATATTATATATCAGTGTGAGACCAAACAAACAGAATTGTTTCGGAGTTGGGGTTTGTACGGAGGGAATGAAAACAAGTGTCAGTTGTCACCACAGTTGATTTATCCATCGTATGAGTTGTAGGAAGGAAAGGAAAAGGAAAAGGCGACAGAATTATAAGCAAACGTGTGGGAATTGTAGGCCTAATATAAACACATCACAGAGCATGACCAGGAAGTTTTCAACTATTCAATATCTCATGCATAAATTCAGGGGCAACGAAGAAGAGCCACGTGTTAAATTAGTTAATGGCGTATCATTTAAATGCACGAGTTGCTTGGATGTATGTGAATTGTTAAAGAAGAGATGTCTGAACTGTTGCAACGGCAACTAAAACTGTAAGGTCAGCATATTGCATTTTTATACTAGGTGTGATCTCCACCTCTTTGTTTGTTTTGGGGGTTGACAATCCCTAGATCCTAGTGCTAGGGAAAAAACGTACTACAATAACTGACCTTCACTTAAAAACTCCTTATGAAGGAATTTTCACTTCCTAAACGGAAATTCAAACTTAGATCTCAACTGAATGGTTTATGTCGTAACGTCCTTCGTACTGTGTGACGAAGATTTAAAGTTGAGAAGTTAGTGGAGCGGAAGTAGAATGCTGTTATTGTTATTTAGAGTTACGACCAAAGAAGTTAAATCTATGAGAGTGTAACATGTTTTTATATTGCTAGTGTTTTTCTGGATGAAAACCGAGTTTCCAATAAAGCGAAAGCTCTCCACCTCCGTTCGAGACCGATAAACTCAGTGTCAGTTGAAAAAGAATTATAATTCAAATTGGAAGTTAGTAGATTATCACTTAGTAGAGGAAAATTATTCATGCAGCATTAAAATCTACAGAGTATATAACTGGTTCACTTTGAGAAGACGAATCAGCGAGGAGCACGACTGTGTAAGCGGAACGCATATTGATGAGTAGAATTCTAATAAACTGCTGATAACACGTTAAGTGTTTCCGTACGAAGTCAAACTGCGATTTATGGAGATTTTATGACACAGGATGTTGGAAACATATCGAGTACACTTGAGCACGGGAATATTTCTTGCGAAATTTGCTTGGTACGATGGTCGGTGCGGGATCTGAAAAATGTTGTCAACAAGGCAGAAAAAGGATCATACTAGTAGGGCCAATCATTTAAAATTCAGGTTATTTAAAAATAAAGCAGGATTTCTTGGCACTTATTTTCGCTACAAAATAAAGACTAAATAAAGTACGTTTTATTAACATAATGCCTAAATTTAGAGAAGGAGTTTGAGATGGTGTGGTGTTTGAAAACCAGTGGGATCATCAAATTAAGAGTGTTTTATCGCTGTGGAGAATCTAGTAGAACATTATGGGTAAGTTATTCAGTGACTTTAGTTCCCTTAAGTTAATAATAATACAAAATTCTTTATTTAGATTATATTAACACGGAGAATGAGCCAGTCCTAAGAGCTTATCAAATCACGTGAACCAACTGAAGACAGTAGTTGCATTGGTTATCTTGGATTTATTAACAATGCGAGAAGAAATAAACAGCTATCTAAAAGTGCTATGCGGATGTGCTCATTTGGCTACATCGAGGGATGTTAAATTAAGGTGAGAGCTAATATAAGATGCCAAGATGGCTGAAATTTTAAGAAAGCTGATATTTTCGCATATATTTGCATAAAACGTATAAATTGGGATTTATTCCTTCCTTTTTTTTATCCCTGGGTTTTTTGAAGAAATAAAGATGGAAATAGATTATGGTAACAGTTATGAGGTAATTTATTTGGAGTTTAGAAAAACCTTTGATAAAGTTTCTCATATGAAACTGCTTACCAAAATATTTCAAATTATTTAGTGAGATGAATAAGAAATTGGTGTTTGAGAGATTGATGACACAAAGTAGTATTTAGACAGTAGGGAAGAGCGGGAAGTATCCGAGGGTTTAAGATAATTGTTGTTTATTTTATTCCTTGGTGATTTACGTTCGGATCAATTTAATTAATTGTCTAGATGGCTTCAGTTCATTATAAGATAATCTTAGAAGCTCGGAAGAATGTGTGTAATTTGGTAGCGATGCAGTTTTACGAACACCAAGATAAAGAAGTGTAAAATCATATTGGCGAGATAAAAGTTCGGATGATTGTTGGTTTAATTTAAAGAAATTTCACTGGTAGAAGGAAGAAATTATGATTCTCTTATATCAATCTCTTGTCATGCTATATTGGATTATTGCTTTGGCCATCCTGATATCTTATGGCAGTTAGGAAAATCGGAAGCAACCGATTCTCTTAACAACAAAGATTCACTAAGTGGATTGCATCACGTCTGGTTAAGGGAGATCCGGTTGTTGGCTTTAATTAGTAATTAAGAAAAGCTAAATTTAAAAAAAAATGAACGTAACAAATATGAGAAGGAGGGGAAGATATTTGAAGTTTTGAAGTTTGTTAATGAAATAAATAATTCATTCAGGCCGGTTTCTATTGTACTTCGCTGAACCAGCCCTTTCTAGGAGGAATAATCAGAAGTTCGTAGAGAAAAAAAATATAATTAATATAAATAGTTAATTAAGAATTGACTTCAAAGGATTGTGAGATTCTAATAAACTGCTGATAACACATTAAGTGTTTCCGTACGAAGTCAAACTGCGATTTATGGAGATTTTATGACACAGGATGTTCGAAACATATCGAGTATACTTGAGCACGGGAATATTTCTTGCGAAATTTGCTTGGCACGATGGTCGGTGCGGGGTCATTTAGGACATTTTAGGACATTAACATAAATGTGTTGATTGGTTAATACAAGTAATTAGCATACTGCTGAATATGTTGTTATTCTTTCTTGTTATATGCAATTGTTGATTGCTGTAATTTTAAATTATTAAGCACGTGATTACACTGGATCAAGTTATATAGTTACGTAATGAAGTTATATCATTTAAACAATTGAACAATGGGATTTATATAATTACTATTGTTCAATTGTTTCGATGATGGTTAAAATAATGAGTATTAAGTTTTTCAGATAAATATGTGAGACTGCACTGCACCGTATTACGATACAAAAATGGGCAAGTGTAAAAAAAAAAAAAAAAGGGGATGCGGCGAAGTGAATAGATACATATTTGTATCAAGATGAAAAGAATTCGTATCCTTCCTTCAATTCAAGTCAAATCTGTCCTTTGTTGTTTCAGTAGAAAGTTCTGCCTATTAATCTTTCCCACGTGCAGCCAACACTGCCTGATATCTCGAGTAACACAGAATTAAAGCCGTCTCTAACGGCATTTAATTTGCGCTCTTTCTTTGAACTACAAAAGCAAATGTCAGATTAACAGTTTTCTATGAGAGAGAGAAAGAGAGAGAGAGAATCTGAGTCCTTGCTGACGACACGGTTTATTGATCTGCAATACAGCACTGACTATGGTGCTTGGTTTCACCTGTACGGAAACGTACCTTTGCACGGAAACTATGGCGGCAGCATCAAAAGCTAGTCTGAAGTTCGAACAGGCTTTCATCTCCGTCGTTTCTATTAATACGCAAACAGGATAATCGCTTGTTTCGATCCAACTAAACTTCCGCCAGAAAAGTAGCCAATTTTATAAGCACTTTCCCGCCTCGATGGGAGAATTGGAAGCAATAAAACAGGCGCGAAGAAAACAGCGAACGTTATCTTTTCAAAAATCTAACTGAACGCCATTCCTGTCACGGGTTTGTCGTGCTAGCGTACTTGAACTGTTGATAATGTCAAAGAGACATGACCGACTCGTGGTTCTTAAGTTAGATTTGTGTCGAGCCATCCTGGCAATATAAAGAGAACGTTGAGGGTATTCGCCAAATGCAGGCGATCAAGAGGCTGCTTAGATGTGACACTTAACTGAATAGATTTTCAAAATAACTTACACGGAATGCTTTATAAATGACCCCGTCGGAGTGTCTGTAAACTACTTTTGGCGCAATATATCGTCCAAGGAATGATCGGGCAAGTTTGTAGTTTATTGGATTCACATGCGAGAGATGGCTGATGATGGCGCTTTTTATATACATTCATATAAAACTGCGCTAAATGATAAAACGAAATCAGAAAGTTCAAATGTAAAGGGCTTTTTTATTTTTCTTAAAGAAAATAGTGGATTCCTGGACTTTGTGTGTGTGGGGGGGGGGATCGGTGGGTGTGGGTGTGAAGAGGAAGACAATTGCACCCGATAATGAATGATTGCGTGTTTTGTGGCATTCGTGTAAAGCTATTAATTTTTCCCAATGGTATTCTTTGAGACGTTAAAAACTGTGACCATCCGCAAGACGAAGATATTTCCCACTTAGATCAGCACCAAACATATTGGTTTCACCATTTGAGAACGATTAAGGGAATCCTCTCCTCATCTACAGTTTCGTTTATCAGAGCTCAACAATTCAACTTACTTTTTATTTCCCTTGTTGGAATAAATAAACAATCATATAAAAGTTCAATTATTGCCCCAAAATGCTATAAATCCTTTACTGAAAATATCCGTATTTTCTATTCTAACTATGATGGAGAAGGGCTACATTTTTTTACTCATTCCAGCTTTAAGCTCTGTGACCTATATCCGGGTCTCTCTCTCTCTCTCTCTCTCTCTCTCTCTCTCTCTCTCTGTAGTATAACTGGTCCTTGACCTGGAATTATTCCGTTAAAGAAACATCGCAGACGTTTTTGTTATTCTTGTTCTTCCTCTGACGACATGCAAAAAGGGTTCAATGAAGCCTTCTCACTAGCTATTAAACTTAAATGAATTAATGGCGGCGATATTCATAATATTAGTACTACCTCCATGTTAGAGATTCTGGTTTGTGTGATGCTCACTTACACAGCAGACAAACGAAAGCTTCTCTCAGGAGAAAATAATGTCGTAATTTCACTGCACAATCCACATCACGTTTTATTATTATTATTTAATATATTTCCCAATTTTTTTTTTCATTACATGGAGAACTCGACTTGAGATTGAAGCTTTCTTCGCTCAAAAGTGATACCTCCTGTACGTCATGGAAAACGGGTGTTAATAGCGATGCCCTGTTTATTATGTGTGAACTTGTTCGTTTTTAAACTACCCCATTTAGCAATGTTTGCACTATTATTTTATAAGGGGACCATACTTCAGCAGACTGAATGTTCAAAGGAGAATTCAGCTGAAAAGTGAGAAACAGGCTGTATATCATCCCCAGGAAGTGCACGCATGTTAAATATAAAGTAAATAGCAATGCCATTATACTGTATCATTGCTAGATAGAGAGAACGTTGACACAAGTTAAGCAAATTTTCATTGTTGAAATCCGGCTTTTTTATTGCCTTATGATCTTTAGTATTCTCATTTCTCTTGTAGCAAAAATTTGTTGTTATGGAGAGCATGTGGAAAAAAAAAGAGGGTAAATAGATGATCTAAGTGACATCAGATGATCGCTCGCTTTGAATTTTCCGACCTTCAGAGGAGCCCTCGTAATTCTCTAAGGTTCTTCTGAACCTTAGTGATAAAATGTGATCCATTTACTTAGTGATAAAATGTGATAAAATTCATCATAAATTCATTATGGGCTTTGATCATTTGAGATTATCAAACCAGAAGAATTAGCTTTTGATACCGGATGATCCTTAAATAAATATCATCGGATTATTCTTAAATATTAATGTATAAATAAGAGAAGAGAAAAGGTTCAAGGTATAGTGAATAGACGTAAGTAATCAGAATTTCCAAAGACATCCAGATGAAAATTAAATGATTGAACACTACATTAGATGGCAGAACTGTTTCCTTATATGCTAAATCGAGTGTGTGACCCAGAGAGGATGTCCTTGAGACGTGCTGCATACTTCTCTTAAGAAATAAATGTAGGACACACACACACACACACACACACACACACACACACACACACACACACACACACACACACACACACACACACACACACACACACACACACACACACACACACAAAAGACTGGTAGTCTAATTAAGTGCATCGTTCACAGCAGGAATGCCTCTGTCGATCTTGCTACATCTTAGGCCTAACCTTCACTAACTATAACGAGAGAAAGAAAGTAAATAAACAAAACGAGATGAACTATATTAATTTAACTCGAAGCTGAAACGCAGTTTAACTTAGAGTTAGAGGAACTTGACTTGAGAAAGACGAAGACCATCATTTGACTCTGTTTCATAAATTATACAAAAAAGGGGAAAACGGTGTGCTGTCTACTAGGTTTCCTATTGATTACAGTAGAAGAGTTGGCCAGCTCTCTCAGTAGACACCATAAAAAATTCTGCAGTTTTCTTATTACTAATGATAGATAATTTTTAATTATTTCAACAGTGAAATAAATATTTAAAATTGCCGAAATATTTAAATAGTAGAATGGATCATCTTCTCATTTCTATGAGTTGCATATTTCTGCTGCTCCGACCATATTTCTACCAATGCCACGAATGATCCTGACCATAGTAATACTTTAAGTAATCAAGCTCGTTTACATTAACTCAGTTTTTGAAGTCAAGTAACATAACCAAAATTTTTTATCATTTCCACTGAAACAAGCATAATCTTTATCAGTGTATTCCTGGATAATATGAACTTCTAACCAGTTTTCGATTGCAGAAATACACACAATAAACCGGCTGATGTTGTTCCCCAACAGCAGATTCGCAGTCATCAGCGGAACCGTGATTTTGACTCCATGAATATAATACTTTTATCATATATTAACACTTACTATTCAGAGCTGATCTAATATAAGCGTTAAAAAATATAGCTACTAAATAAATTTTGAATTTAATACCGCGACAACAGCACTTCTAGCGGCAAGAAGATGTACACTTCAGTCAACCGTATTGGTTCGATTAGTGAATGTCGTTCACTTACAGCGCACTAACAAATCCTTTCAATAAGTAAGTTTATTGTTGTTTTCTTATAATTTTCTGTATATGTTTGGTAGTTTTTGTAGCAAGCAGATTATTGATAAATTCATTTTCCGGTTCAGGTATACATTCTGTAGAATTTAAATAGTTGCTTATTCGAAATGAAATCGTAGTAGCTTTATTCAGTGTTTCGTATATGTTTATTTGAAATGTACCACGTGCCTTGTCTTAAGTCGTACTCACCTAAGATTCTCAAGTCGTACTGGTACGATTTAAGGAATTCCTCTCTCTGTTATTAAATTTTATCTGCCGAGTGCCGGTAAGACAGTAGAACATGAAATAGATACTGCTTTGATTGTCATTTATAAATTATTTGAAAGTGGTACATTTTAAAGACAATATTAAAAGAAGACATATTAATTTGCATATATTCAAATCTTCTTCCTAATTCTTTTTTTTTTATTTTTTTTTTTATAGACCTGATAGTCAAAACGAATCTATAATAGTTGGAAACAAGAAGATATGTATGAGGCGTTAAGCAAATTACGCAGTGGTGATATTGGATTTAATGAAGCACACAGACGATATAAAATCCCTAAACCAACTCTGCGACGTCAATCTTCGAGGGTTAAATAAGCAAATCAAATTCGGAAGGCCTAAAGATCTGACTGAAAAAATGGAGAAGGAGAGTTAGTTAAACATGTTCTTACTTTAGAATCCTGTTTCTTTGGGTTTACGGATATCGCGTAAGCCTGTCCGTATGGATATCGCGTTAAACGGTTTTCAATCTACCGGTTTATGGCCATGGAACAGATATGTATTTAGAGATGAAGATTATTGTACTTCGATTCTAGTCGCTGAAAACTCATTATGCACAGAATCAACCCCATCGGTGATGTTAGGCACTGAAACTCGTCCAATTGACACCTTGACTGAAGACAATCTTACTGCAGCAATCACGCCACTATGCAATGAAACACCTGAAAAAGAAAATGTGGCACCTATTGATTCTACCGCAACATCCTCAATGCCGAGTCCACACAAAATAAGGACAGAATTAAATATTTTCTGTTCTATTTCACATTTGACAGATTGTCAAAAAATACGCAAATTCACAACGTCGTCTATGGAAATAACGTCTACTCCATATAAAAATGAAATTACGATTACAGAAAATAAAAGGAAAGAAGCAGTTAAAAGAACGACGCAAACAATGGAAGTTAAAAAGAGAAAAGTCAATAAACGTAATGGCGATTGGTTTTGTAATCTTTGTACAGAAGATCGTCAAGAAAACATGATTCAGTGCTTAAAAGGCAAGACATGGGTACATGATCTATGTGCTGGAGTTCACAAAAAAAAAATAAAGAAATATGTTTGTAATAACTGATTATGCGACGGTGACACGATCAAAATTGTTTTATTTAAATATTTTACTTAAGAAATATGGCTTTTGGTCAGCCTATGTTTTGTTTGATTTTTTCTTAGGTATGACTTAAGCTGTAGGTGGTACAATTTAGGACACTGGTCTCCTTAGTCGTACCGATTTTTTATTAAAAAAATGAGTTAATTTCATGTAAAAGCATACATATATTTCGAACTTTATCATAATAAATAACAACAATGCTCACAAAAGTTTTGAATAAAACAAATACTTCTTGTTTAATTAACGAATCCTACAATTTATACTTGATTTTTTTATGGGGTATACGACTTGGGCAACCTTACTCTATCTTTGTTCAAAAGACCGAAATACGACTAAGTACGGGGAGAGGTGGGGGGGGGGGGGACCTTCTAGAGTAAATTTGCAGGAATTTCAGAGAAGACTTTTCTTCCGTTCCACGAAGTTCTGGCAGAGTTTTAGAACCAGGAAAGATTCGGTATTTCGATTGCCGAAAGGAAACGTTCAACAACACACTGCATGTGGAATAAAGGAGAAGAGAGAGAGAGAGAGAGAGAGAGAGTGTGTGTGAGGGAAGCGGAGCAAACTGCTCTATTTTTTAGAGAGTAGTTCTCCGTTCCTAAGATTTTTTCATTTAAATTTTCATTTTATGTGGATAGTTTTTAGATATAATACACAAAATTTGATTACTTTTGTGTTAATTTGCTTGTACAGACATCTTAAGTCTGTAAATGCTTTCCATCTGTTCCTTATCTTGTTTTTGGTCTTAGTTCAGTAGAAACTCTTCTCACATTCTAATAAAGTCGATCTCCTCCGTGTATTTTTAGGACGGCCACGCTTTCTCTTTCCTTGTGGATTCCATTCCAGGGCTGCGTGACAGATTTATTCGTGATCTTTCCTAAGTGTATGTCCAATCCATCTAAATTTTCGTTTTCTCATTTCAAGTTTGCCTTTTTGCTGATTTTTTTTTTCCAGAGGTCTTCGTTAGTAATAATTTGTGGCCACCAAATTCGAAGTATGCTCCGAAGATATCTGTTTATGAATATTTGTAGTTTTCTTTGTATTTCCTTTGAAATCAGCCACGTTTTTTGCATCCATATAAAATAAACGGTTTAATACATACATTAAATATTATTTTTAATTTTGTATCTGCTTGAGAATATTTTTCATTTTACGTACTCTACTAAGTCACTCTTGCGTTTTGAACTCTTATGTCAGCATATTTAGTTGCTCCTCCATCTTCAGATAAAACACTGCTGAGATTATGTAAAATGTGAAACAGTTTCGATTTTTCCATTTTCAATTGTACTCGGTGCCTTGTTGTTCACCTTGATTCTCATTTCTTTTGTTTTGTTTGTATTTATTTTCAAACCGACATTCAGCTATTCTTCTTGTAATGTGGTTAGTTTGTTTTGGATATCTTCATGTCTGTGAGCAATTAGACATACATCGTCTGCATAGTGTGGATCACCCAAAGTTGTATTTATTTTCCATGATATTCGTTTGGCATGTTTCATTGCCGTTCTAGAACTTGATCAAGCACCAGTATAAATAATAAGGGAAATAGCAGACATCCTTGTCGCACTCCAGATACAGTTTGAAAGGGTTGTGACAGATATCCATCATGCAGCACAGGCATTGAAATTTGTTATATCCTTCCTGTATGAGGTTTATTATCTTCTGTGGCGTTCCTTTGTTTCCTCTGAAATCTCTGGCGATGGAATCGAAGGCTTTTTTTTATAGTGGTTGAAGGCAAGGCGCAGTTGAAGGTACCGGTATGAAGATAAGAATGGTGATGAATTACCTTATCAGGGAAGTACCGTGGAAATTAAAGAAGGATGAGATGGAATTGCGAAATTTGTTTCTTTACAAAGGCGGTAATTATTTTTACAATTGCATTATTTCTGTTTACAACTTCAACTTCCCTGTTGTCTTGTGTTATTTATTGCCAAACACGATAAAGTTGTTTGAAGAAGAAAAAATTATGAAACGGGCTTTTCTTTAATCTGGCGATTCTTTCTTTGAAGAAAATTCAAAAGTGGAATTACCAGTCATGTTAGTGCTGTGCAAGGATTCAGAAGTATAATGAAGGAAGCCATTAAAGTAACGTGAAAAGATAAAAGAAATGAAATTGCCAAGTTCCCCCCACCCCCCCTTTTTTTTTCTTTCTTTCTCTTTCTTCAAGTTTCGTGTCGGCTGGTTTCACTGACAAAGCAGATTTAATTGAGTTAAAATTTCTTACATTTTTTTTTTCAATCCAATGATTATTCTGCTGTTAATTTCCAAATTATTGAATTAAATTTACGAATTACATTAATTGAATTACATTTTTATATAAAAGGGGCGCTTGTAAAACAATAATCTAAACCAAAATGTGGAATATTTAATTAAGCATTACTTTAGGTAAGCAGTTGCTCAAGTAGAAAATACAATCAATTTATCATCATCATCATCATCATCTCATACTCGAACTACTCAAAATGAAAACATCTAAACACTTACAGAGTATTAAAACAAAAATCATGGAAACAGTATCGACAAGCTCTAGTGCAGCAAATTATGGCACATGGAAACCACAATAACAAATGCTATGGGGGAAAAAAGAAAAAAGAAAAATCATAAGATAGGTTAATCCTACTCTCTTCAGACAAGCTAATTCTAGCGTAGAAGTCAGTGGGATTACTTTGCCTCACCATCCTTTCATTTTGCACTAATAATAATATTATTCAACAAACTCGCTTCATAAATTTCCATTTCCTTTGCTTTATTTTATTACCATAATCTATACACGCATATTAAATATTAAGAAAATCATGCAATATATAATGCATAATATTTATTATTTTATGCCTTCAGATCATACTTTACCGTTAACAAATGATGTATCATACTTTCTTTGTCTCTTTTCAATAGTGGATTCTCTCAAGGTAATCAGTGCTTGTTCCAGGTAACAAAAAAAAAGTGAACGATGATAAATTTGAACCAAGTAAATTAATGATATATTAACAGCTTATATGTATGATAATAAAGGCTATTTTCGTAGTAAAAATCATTATTATTGGTAATCTTTGACTGATATATCATATATCTTAAGACATCTTTCATTAACTTCCTTAATTATGTAAAATATAAAAAAATCACAGATCATATTCATAGAAAGAGTAAATTTTAGAAAATATATAATCATCGTAGAAAATGGACTTACAATGCTTAATACGACAGATACCTTTAAAAAGTACCATAAAATAGCCTAATCGGAAATGTTCAATTCATATATGTAATTTTTTTTTTTTAAAATGAAACATCTTAAACACCCTTTCTTTTTATTCATTGAATTCAAAATAACCTGGTTACGGTGAAAACGTTGTTGGTGTATTCATTGCATTTATGGATTCTGATATAAACCGTGAATCTTAGATAAAAATGTCTAGATTAAATTGCTTAGTGATAACGATTTAAAAGCATATTTTTTAATTTATTGAATTCAAATATCTTGTTAAGCAGAAAATGATATTGTTGGTGTAATCTTCTGCTCTCAGCCAGGGCCGTCGTAACCCTTATTTGATTACGACTAAGCAACCAAGTAATGCCTCAGAGGGGTAAGTTTGAAAGGGGACAAAATTGTATCTCAACAATACCCCTCCCCTTTTTTTTTTAATATTTCTTGAATTTAGGGAGGCAAAATAGGGATTACCTAAGGCAGCATATACCCTAACGGTCCAGACTTCACAGGCTCAGTTGGTATCGACGATGCTCTTTAGTGAGAAAGACCTAGGTTCGAATTCCATCTAGGACGTGAATAACCTACATCAGAACCTTTCATCTGAAGGTGAGTTAGCCGCTGTAGTGCGGAATTTGCAAGTTTTTTCATTCCTCAAAACAGGCCAACCACCTAGAAGAACACGTGCAATATATAGGATTAACTACCCTATTCCTTCGAACCTAGTTTCGAAAACCTGCATGGTACGGTGTGCGTGTGAACGTAAAGCAACTTGTGATGGAAGAAATCTTTTGCTCTAATTTATAAGATGGTTCCCTAGTTTTTTAAAAAAAAAAGATGGTATAATGCTGCTCCAGATGAACGTCAATGATTAATTAAAGAACATTTAAGGGATTAAATCAGAATTGCAGAACTAGAGAACAGATGTTTCCTTCACTTTTACGATATTTGGAACGAAAAAAAAGACAAAAAACTTCTTGCTGCAGATAGTGCAATTCTGGATAGATCCCAGCATGACCTTTTTAAGTACTAAATTAATTCAGTAGGGTCTCTCAGCCGCATCCGTAATTGAAACCACATCTAATATCATGTGTCTAAGAGCGTTGATGGGATGCAACTTCATGTCTGACCTGAATGAGCGATGCCAGCTGCATAAAACTGGAATAGACTGAGATCAACTGCACATGCGTGAAACGTCATTCGATACAAAGTTTGAGAGGAAGCGTAGCTTTCATAATACACTGGTGTGGATTAGCGACAAGGTTAGGTGAATAATTAGATCGAAGTGACTGGCAGTCAGTTAAGTAACACATCACATGGTTATTATTAGAAAAAGAGAGAGAGAGAGAGAGAGAGAGAGAGAGAGAGATGATTAGTTGGAGATTGACATTGATGATTTTGTTAGATTTCGGACAACGATTATTCAGGGAAAGCCTTTTCATTGTCCATTCGTAACGCAGAAGAACACAAAAGAAATGTTATCGAAATTTTAAACTAAAAGTACTCATTGAATATTTTATTACACTATACGAAATGCTTTAGGTCTCACATAATTTTCATCGTCCGTTGTGAGATGACCGTTTTTTTAACGCTTAATCCGATTTTAATATATATATATATATATATATATATATATATATATATATATATATATATATATATATATATATATATATATATATATATATATATATATATATATATAATGATATTAACTGAGATTGACAAGCGTTTCGGTTGTTGACCTGAAATGCAGGTCACCCGACTTATCAGATATAATGCGTTCTGTGGCGAATCATAACTGACAACAGAAGTCACTTCCATACACGAACAGTATAGGTTAAATTTGGTTGACAGCCAATCTAATTTCCATTCCAGCGCCATCTACTTTAATTGTTGCTTCATTTAAAATTACGTTTATTTGCATCACGGTCGGACTGGTGTATCAAATATATGGATGAGTTGCTGCCCATTCTGATAATAAACGAATACTTCTTTATTTTACGCTAAGAGTATTTTTAGATTGTTAAATGAAGATTTAGATATGAGCTTTGACACTTTTTGTAATGCTTTAATTCTGTGATTTGTTTTTATCGAAAATTTACTCGTTAAAATCGTAAATCCTTCACAACAGCTGACAATAGGATTCCTTATCAGTTTAAAGGGAATAAAGGAAAGTTAACAACATGAAAGATAAATAAAATACAGCTCAATGATATATAAAATTTGATGGGTTTTTTATTTTTATTTTATTTTTATTTTTATTTTTTTTTATGTGACCGAACATTTTATATAATATTTTTCATAAAATTCTTACTTGTTTCTTTTTCAATAAAAATGAAAACTTCTATGTTAGAAGTTTTCATTTTTATATAAAATATTATGATCGAAATAAACCAAACACAACTCGAAAAACTTAAGAAAAAAAAAACGAAAAGAAATTGCATTATTAATGCACTAAAGAGCATGTGTTATAATTTTGTGCTTAGTCTGAATACTAAAATATTTACTTAGCCAACAAATAGATGGCGCTGTCAAAGTTTTGCAAACCAACAATTGATGCCGACAGGAAGAAAAGCTGGTAGATAGCTCATACAACCACTTCATAACACTATTCACCGATATAAATCCCTTTTGTTCTGTTCTGTTCTGTTCCGGTCTCATTATTTAATATAATATAGTAATTTTAGTTGATATTTTCCTGCCAATTACTTTTCTGCTATAATTTTTAAATTATATATTGCTTTTTGCAAATTATTTTCCGTGTTTCATATTATCAGCTAATCACCCACAAATAATAAATGAATATTTTTTAATTTTCGAATTACAGTGTTCGAATCGTTCTCCATAGCGCAGTCGGTAGCAACGACACCCTTTATTGGAGGAATTCGAATCTCGTATAAAATGCAAGATACATTTAATGGGAATTTTCAACTGAATGTGAATTTTTCTTCCTTTCTAAAACCCGAATTTTCTTCCGTGAAGACAAAGAGGGTCAAGCCAGCTGTTGTCATAGTGCTGCTCTGGACTTCGAGCAGTACCATAACAACAGCAACAATAATAATAAAGGTTACAATGTTAGGATTGACCTAAAATACTATAATATTTTTTCTCATGATTTCACAATCAGACATTGCTTGGATCACTTCTAAATTCGCTGTCGCCTTATTATTATTATTATTATTATTATTATTAATTATTATATTATAATAATTATTATAATAATAATATATATAATAATAATTATTATTATTATAAGAGGGCGCTGTGTAGACATACGAACGGTTGCATGGTCGTATCGCTGGTCCCGTTTTTATAGTTTTAATGTGGTACTAATTCCTGTTTTTTAATTTAAAAGTGTCATAAAGTAACTCTACTTGTCACGCTGAAGACAGTGACATATAATTTATCGAAATTGGCCAAGTGGAATCCAAAATCTGAGTGTGCTAAAAATTGAAGCGTACACCGCGGTTGCTAACGAGTATAGAACAAAGGACGTCACCATCTTTGCAGCTGTCCAAAGGAAGAAAGGTGAGTCATGAAGTGCAAAAAATGCCTGAAGGAATTACCGTCCGACTGAAGTCATATAACCTGCAGGAAATGCCATAGGAATCTTCACTTTACATGTTCCGGACTTTCAGAAACAACTTGGCAACGTAAATCCAATGCCAAACGAGAAGAATGGAAGTGCCTAAACTGTAGAGAGATACAGTTTAGGCACTTCCACAACTGATTACACCGGAGGCAGAATCGGACGATGAACTGAACAGACAACAAAATACCGATGAGTCTTATAATTTGAATTCCGTAAATTTATTTCTAGAAAAAGGTTTAGAAAATGTAAAAGCCAGCTTGGTAGATCTTGTCCAAGCTGGCTTTTTTTTCTTTATTTGATAAACAGAATAAAGAAATAACAAAAAAAAATTAGCGAATATGAAGAGTTTGTTAAATTTAATAATTCAAAAGTCGAAGAAGTCTTACAAACGGTAAAAGACATTAAAACCAGCATTAACGCATTAACTGACAGGCATCACAAATTGATAAAAGACACATCAGAACTCCGTCAAGAATTTAATTCCCTGAAACTACAATACGAAGTTTTAAACCAACAACAACATAAAGAAGACCTTGTCATAAATGGTCTTCCAGAAACCGAATCCACAGAAAATCTGAGCAACGTAGTTTTAAAGTTAGGCCATACAATTGACATCGGTTTCCCAGGAAGAACAGAAAACAAGGCTCGCCACGACCTACACCAGTCATAGTTCGTCTGACAAGCAAGGCTACAAGAGACAATCTCATAAAAGCCAGCAGACTGAAAAAACCAGTAGTCAAGGATTTAAATGCATCGCAAGACAATACGCTAATCTTTCTATCTGAGTATTTAACACCTTTCAATCAGAATCTTTTGTATCAAGCAAGAAAAGAAAAAACAGAAAAAAATTATCAATTTTTATGGATCAAAGACGGCAAAATATTCCTGAGAAAGTCACAAATTTCAAAGTCTATACAAATAAAAAGCTCGGAAGATATAGACAGGTTGCCAGAGTGAAACAAAAGTCTCCAACTTAGTTCAATAAGAAGATCTCAACACAACAAAAATGAATGTGAACCATCAGATAGATGTAATTACACCAGAATACATCAGTAATTGTACTTTCGAATCGCTTGATGCATGGAAACAAAACACAGTACAAGCGAGAGGTCTCTCAATCTTGCATATTAACATCAGAAGCATCCGAAAACATTGGTTATTGTTACAGGCTTATCTGAGGAATTACACTGATATTATTGATATATTGGTTCTTACAGAAGTATCCATAACTAATGACGAAGCGACAGCTTTCCAAATTCCAGGCTTCCAACAACATATATCATACCGCCAAACAAAAACAGGGGGTGGAACATTAATATTTATCAAACAAAAATTAATAGCAAAAGAAACGGCCAATCAGTTTGAGCATGCTAAAACCCTTTGCCTCGAAATCACTAATACCACTAATACACAGCATCCCATAATACTAAATGCTATTTACAGGCCACCAAACCAAAACATGATAAAATTCTTGAACGAACTCAATTGCTGGATTTCAAGCCAAGAAATATGCTCAACCGAACGCCTAATAATAATTGGCGACATAAACATAAATATTGCAAACGAAAACCAGAACAATACTGTACAATACCTAGACACACTATCAATGTATAATCTAATACCAGCAATAACATCATGTACTAGAGAAGAAATATTCGAAAATACTATCACTGCCTCCTGTCTAGATCATATAAACGTCCGAGCACCACCAAATAGTTACACTGCATCAGTCATAAAGTGCAAAGTAGCAGACCATTACTTCACCGCTCTAAACCTGCACACCAAGACAATATCCATGCAATGTCCCACAAAAGAAAAGCGACAGAAAACAATAATAGACGAAGAAATAGTCAACCACGAAATAAGAAAAACAAACTGGGAACATCAGATTCAGCAGATATCTTATACAACAACATTAAACTCACATTGGAGGAAATATATAAGAAAGCTACAAAGAAAATCCGAATTCGTTCAAAAACAACACAAAATCCTTGGATAATACAAAACTTAATCCTAGAAATACACAGAAAGGACGCTTTATGGAAAGAATTAAAGCGATATCCAAATAACACAGCTTTAAAAACTGAATATAAGATAACAAGGAATCGCCTTACAACACAAATCAGAAATGCAAAAAGAAGCTACTACAGAGACAAACTAACCTCTGCACAAAACAACATGAAACAAACCTGGCATCTGATCAATGAGATGCTAGATTTTGTTCCCAACATCACCGCCTCCGAAACCATAAAACACAGCTTCATGAAAGACGCAAAACCAATCCAACAACTAGCAAATGACTTTAACCAATACTTTGCAGACTCCATCCAAGAACTACACAGAAATATTCCCCCAATCACAAAACGAGACCCTCCACTTGGACCACAATCAAAACAGGCATTATGGTTGCCAACCATAAAAGAAGCAGAACTTCTCTCACCAATACATCAAATCAAACCAAACAAAGACGCAGGAATATATGGTATCAGACCTAAAGATATAAAGCAACATGCAACTAGTTTAAGTCCTATCCTACTAAAACTAATAAATAAAATATTTAAAACAGGACAGATACCAAGTATGCTAAAGACAGCCATAATCACACCCATATACAAACATGGAAAAAGAAATTTAATCAGCAATTACAGACCCATAGCAACATTACCAATTATCAATCAAATTATGGAGCGGATCATACTGAAGAAACTCACAGCATACACTGAGATCTTTCATATTATCCCCAAAACACAATATGGTTTTCAAAAAAATAAGGGAACAACATCTCTCTTGGAAGACTTTACAGACGTAATTAATACCGCCTTAGACAAAAACAGAATTGCCATGGTAGTCTTTATTGATCTTTGTTTGATGTGTAAGTGTATCATTCGATACACTTACACATCAAACCTTGTTAGAAAAGCTGAGGCATGTTGGAATAGACGAGCCTCTTCACAGGTGGTTTACAAACTACCTTCAAAATAGAAAGCATATCACACGTATCGGGTCAAACCGAAGCAGAGAGCTTCCAGTAACCTGTGGAGTGCCACAGGGAGCTGTACTCTCCCCAACTCTATTCAACATTTACACGCACGATATTAATCAGCTACCACTCAAAGGTAAGATATTCCAATACGCAGACGATACAGCAATAATATCCATCCATAATAACTCAAGCATAGCCCAAACAAATATGCAACATGACATAAATCTGATCATAGACTGGCTCACGAAAAATTCCATACACCTAAACTCAGAAAAGACAAAATTAATGATATTCAGAAATCCACTGACTCGACCAGTTGATAACAAATATATAACCATCCAACATCCACTTTCCAACATACAAAACACACAGAACAGCAAAACCACTACAATCACTCAGGTTGAAACAATACGATACCTTGGAATTTACTTCGATGCAGATATGAACTGGAATAGCCACATAAACCATCTACACAACAAACTCCGAACAATAAGTGGCAAACTCTACAGGTTAAAAGACATAGTTCCCATATGCCTAAAAACACTAATATACAAAGCACTATGCCAAAATATACTAAGATACGCTATAACAACGTATGCTTTCTGTGCACCCTACAAATTAAATAGATTAATGTCGCTACAGTACAAAATGACAAATCTGATCTTTTGGGAACAAAGAGAAAATCACGACCTTATAAACATTGCAATGGCAGAACACAAAATACTGACAGCAAAACATTTGTCACTATGCAGCTTTGCTAAAACATTATTTCGATGCCAACTACAGGACAGTCAGAAATGCTTACCGTATAACAAGACCTCAGACTACTAATTATATCACATATAAATACAATAATCACTACGGAAAGGCCACGCGAAACTTCTACATCCCAGACATGATAAACAAATGACCTTTTGAATTACAGAAATCTTACAAACTACAATAGCCTGAAAAGAGCTCTAAGGACATACTACGAACAAGAAACACGCACCTAAAATACCATAAAAATTTAATGAAACACAATATATTCGTTCAGGCTTCCAGTTCAGCGATGCATCAATGCATTCCAAGTTATTGTACGTGCGTGCGTGTGTATATGTGTGAGTGCGCGCGCGCGAATTTCTCAATCACAGATTTCGCAGCTTCCCAACACAGCAAAAAAAAAACCAATTCATAATAACCAACTGGTGTCATCCTCAGATAAGCTTACATATAAGCTTCGAGGATGAAAGCAAAGAAATTAGTTCTCATCCAAGATGTATATGATACATGAAAACCAATGTATGTAACGTATGTATTATATGTAAACCAATGTACGTAATGTAAGTAACACATGTAAACAAATGAATGTAATGTATATAATAATTGTAACAAATGTCTGCAATGGAATAAAAAAATTCTTTTAAATGTAAATCATCAGTTTACACTGTATGTTTGTGAGAATTAGGAAACATAATATTTGGATTGCACATGTGTAAATACTGTTGTATAATCACACCTTTTCAAACTTGAAAAAAAAAGTAAACTACAACATGTAATATTATACAACTTATGTAACTCTGAACAATATAATTGTAAATTATTATTATGATTGTTATATAAAAAAAAACTGTTATCATCATTACTATTTAAATCTTGTTATATGTAGCACAAAGTGCTGAACCTTGTAAAATAATATACTGAATAGATGATCATTGTACATATGTAAATATTTGAAAGAACAATAAAAAAAATTATCATACTCTGTATGATAATAAACCTTGTCACTGTGAAAAAAAATTACTATTATTATTATTATTATTATTATTAACATTATTATATTAGTCATTCATTATACAGAAAATTCTATACAATCTTCATTGTTAATATTCGAAGAACATGTGTTGTAAATACATAATATAGAGGCAAAAAGTATTATTAAAATTTTTAATTGAAATCCAACGTAGAAAATTAACCATATATGTAGTACTTACTGCTGAATTTTGTAAACATTATAAGTTAGAATGTCACTCAAGATGATCATTGTATATGTGTACATATTTTAGAAATCAATAAAAAAATAATAAATAAAAAATTATTATTATTATTTTTTTGTGTGGCATGTTTATTTATTTATTTATTTTTTTGTGTATCATGTTTGCCAGTTTGTGAAGTCATTGATGAAAAATAAAACTGAAACCGTAATCAAAAGCCTTCTCGATCATTTAAAAAGAGTCATCTGTATAACATTGTACTGTCCCACTACCGTGAAACTGATAGAGAAATTGGGAGGAGAAACAAGATAACTTTTCCTAAAGCCATATTCTGTATAAACAAAGGACATTTATGCAACTCGTAACACATTCTTATGGACTTATGGACTGTGGTGAAACTACTCGTAGGTCATATCAGATTAGGACAAAACTGAAAGTTATGGAAGCATAAAAAAAAGGCTAGATAACAAATGCCCGTAAACTAACGAAAAGTGTGATGATACCTTCTCCTCATAAATTAAGCATTTTGTGATAGGAACAACAAACAAACAAACACTAATTGTGCTCAGACTAAATAATAGCTTCGAATTTCGTATTACCAAGATTTTGAATTGTAGTGTGTGTAATTATCTGAAGACATGTCCTTCCTTAAGGAAGAAGCACAGTCTTCGACAGTCTCCTCATACCATACATTCATCTATTTCCACCAGCCTTAACTAAATAAAAATACTATTAATTCTGGGTGGTTGGGGTGATTATTTTTTGTTCGTAATAGGGATTGCTAGAAAATTCAAACTGTGATAAATTTATGCTTTCATAACTTTCAGCTTTAGGAAAATTAGATTCCTAAAAATTTAATATTCTGATAGATGGAAGATCTCATCCCACGAATAGGTTGAAATGGCGATAAAGAAGACAGCCCTGCTTTTCGAAGTACATATGAACAGTTTCGAATTGACACTTTCCCGGATCCATGCTACCAGCCAAGACGTCTATAGATGCCAAAGTTATCATGGATGCGAAAGTTATTATTAAAGTTATGACTTTAAACAACTTGTAACCGCTGTGAAAAAAACACAATTACAATGGTGGTCACAGTGCCATCTGGTTTCATTGATAATTTAATGTAACCTAAGCCAAGTTAACCTGGCCATCTGTTGAGAAACAGCAAGAAAGAACCCAAAAATAGTGCTTGTAATGCAATGCCAGAATAATTAGGAGTCTTAAATGGCATTCTCTAACAGAGCAGCTTCTAAGCTACGCATGAAGTTGTTCTTGGCTGGAGTAACAACACCAATGTCGCTGACATGTTGTTCACGAAGCACTTTTTTTTTTCTGCAATCATATGTGGGTCGAAAAATGAAAAGATTTCTGTTTGATTTTTTTGAACAGTTTAAATCCGAAAAAAGATAGCAGAGACCGTTAAATCACAGGTGAACTCAACACATTTATTTTATTAGACGCATGAGGATACCTGCATTTGTATGTTAATCGATATTTTCAGTGATTTTACTCATCTTCCCCCTATCGCTCATTCTTTATTCATGAACAAGGAAAAGAATGTCTGCATTGCAAATATACTGTACACCCGTTTCTATTTTTACCAAGTAGAGTTCTTCAAGGGCATGAAAGGTATTTTATTATTTTGAAATCTATTAGTAAAGAATCATCAAATTCTAGTTTTTACATGTTTTAATAAAACTGTACTTCATATAATTAACTGAAATTCAACATTTTAAGTAACGTTAGAAATTATACGTGTTAAGTTTTTACTTTTTTTAGAAATAAGCAGTTTTTTTAACTATATGTTTCTCTCTTTTTTTTTTAATTTTTAAGTCTCATAAAAAGTTTTTTGAGATGTCTAGGCTACCATTTAGTACCAATTTCTGCAGAGAGAGAGAGAGAGAGAGAGAGAGAGAGGATGATCGCACTAAAATCGTAAAGCATTTTTATAAATTATATATAAAAAACAAAAATATTTTCTCCTCTCTTAGTTTCTGCTGATTCAAAGAAATGAGGCTGGAAGTATATTATTCATCCGCTGCTTCTCCTATTTGAAGTTTACTCTTCAAGTATGATTCATTCTATGAGTCGAATCATAATTACACAGTAGTGATATAAAACTAAATAACAATTGAAATAAAATAATAATAAACATGCGGTGACACTATGGGATGTGAATCCACTGTACAAATCCACTGAACAAAGATATTCAGAGCAGATTCCCTTAGTATATGGAGTGACTGTATCATGATAGTTACAAGAATCAGTTATGCTTTGCTATTATACGTTTATGTATATATATGGATGCAAAAATAAAATAAATAAGATGTGATAAAATGTATAAAAAGTGATCTAAGCATTGATATTCATAAGACAATCTACTTATAAGTGTGATTTTGAATCTCGTGTTACGCATATCGTTTTTTTCACAGTGGTGGTTACTCGGTATGCGGCTCACCAACAATTCGATCACCTGCTTGTCTCCATTGAGTTAATCTATTTCAGTAGGTGGCTGCACAGTTTTTTTTTTTTTTTTGAAGTGCATCAGTTTCCCCTCTTCACGAAAAGACTTAAGTCTAGTGTAGTAAGCCAGCGTAAAGTATGAATTTGAGTAATTTTTCAAGTTTATGTCTTGCCAACCTACAGAGCCTGTTGGTTGAATGCCAACAGTAACAATAATAATAATAGTTTCTGGAGAGCTATTGCTGTTTAATTTAATAAAAATAACTAAATTAAACTTTTGGATAATCAATAAATCCATCACGAACTCGTCCAATTCCATTTTCAATTAGTGTTTGACATTCATGTGGCTACCAATACTAATTAGTTACACTTTTAATTATAATTAGCTAGATTTCATTGTAGCGAAAAATAATTCAACAGATAATAATTCATTACTTATGCGCACAGTGATTATTATTCGCCAAAGGATCGTCGAATATATAATTGAATATCTTTTTACTTATTATTTACACAATAATTGTATATTCGTTAGCAACCGAAAACCAGACAAAGAATGGATTGTAAATCTGTTCTTTGTAACTCAAACTGTTTTAGACATATTATGTACCTGAGAGTTTAAGATTACAATACGGTCGCTCTATTGAAGAGGGGGATCCTGCTGATGCCCTCTTTTATATAGTATCATGTTTTTTTATTGATGTATTCGGTGCGATACTCCAAATGTGATATGGCATTCTGATGTTAGCGAATTTATATTGTGTTCGGAATCGTGCAGGTAAGAAGTAGTGTCTTGAACAGAAGAGGATTCTGCGGGAGGGAGGAGGGTCTGAGGCTATAGAAGTGTTACGTTTATGTCAGGTAAGCTGAGTAATGTAATTCACGCCAACAAGAGAGAAACCTAATGATGACTGGAGACCAAAGTATTATTAAGATAAAGGAAATGAAGCGAAGTGAGATCATTCGTACAGGAAATACACCAGGATCGTGTTTTGGGTAGCTTCAAAAATTCACAATGTTATCCTCATCCCACTGAATGGCAAGGAGATCAATGTTTAAGACATTTGTTACGAAAGATCTTGAAGCTTGCAGCAATCAAGAACATCAACATTTGTGGAATTAATAAGAGCAGTAGAGTGTAAGATCTTCAGCAAAATATACATAGGATTTGAGATTAGCATTTATGGATTGGAGAGTGAAAAGTACAGATCCATGTGATACTTAGGCAATGGGAGAAATCCGAAGAAGAAACTATCCAGTATGAGACATTATGAACGATCAACGGCTGTAGTAGAAACTAAAGACCCAGTTGCAAAATGTAGAATGCAAATCATAAGATGATAGTTTGAAACCAGGACTTCAGGCCAGATCCGATCGAATTCTCAGTCAAGAGCCACCACCTCTGTTTCTCAAACCCTTTCCAACTTGTGTCCAAAGTGGGTAATGTGGCTAGGAGATTTTTTTGAGGGTATCCACTTTGGCGATCGGTAAATGATTGGTGAGTCACCATCCAGTGAATAAATTAAATGTTGATGGTCTTGTCCATTGTTTTTGAGGGGCTGAATTAAGGGAAATAGGATGACAGCCCATTAATGTTTTATAGGTTTTCATCTTCCATTTTTGGAACAGTTGTATATAGTCTTGTTGATGTGGTTTGATAACTGACGAATATGACAGCTTGTTTAGAAATGTTAAGATCGGTGTTAATTCTGGAGCTCAAATTTCGAAAATGACTGGAACTTCTGAGCTCATAAAAATTATTTTGATGCCTTTCTGGTAAAAATTATTTTGATGCCTAAAAAATTAAAGGAGGCCTGTGGTGGCTTGTTCGTGGTGGAGTGTGGATTGATTTGCTTGGTAGACTATACAAGGTATACAAGATATTTGGCATCTTGAATAATGGAGTTCTCAGAAGAGAGCCAGGTAAGTTGTAAACAGCGAAGTCCTCAGAGCACGTGATTACATTGCTTGGATAATTAGACTGCAGATTTCAAATATAAATAATGAAATGTGCAAAAGATCTTGTGTTAGATTACTAACACAAGATCTCGGGTTTCCGCCTTTTACATCACTACCGTTACACACCTCAGATAGTATTAAAATCACATTACACATCGAGTAACATGACCTAAAGAAAAAAAAACCAGTAATAAAGTAGTATTGGATTGCTAGGTATTACCTTTAACTGCACGTGCACAAAAAGAAATGTCTACTGTGCAACCATTAACTATCATATGTTGTCATAAGTGGGCGTGGCTATATTTCATTCGTTAATTAGTTACGACACACAAAGTATCCCCCTAATATCACCCCCCACCTCTCCCCGAGTTACGTAATGTTTCACCTTGATTATCGTCTGCGTTTTTGTAGTCAATATAATCTACCATCCATGTAAGCATCTCATCGTAGGTTGTTACGAATTTATAATTGTATTAATTGAAATTCATGTTGAAGTAATTTATTAATCGCCAACTGATTATTAATTAATGATTTCTAACCATCTTGCGATGGATGTTTAGATCCATCTGCTGATTAGAATGGAATGAACGCACATGCGCAAACATCTCTTTGTGTCCGTGAACAATTAGATATTTACTTTGCACATATTTTGAGTTTTAAAATATCAATACCGCAAAATCTTCGTTTGTTGTTAAAATGCTGTGTTTTAATCCATTTAACTGAAGCGTTTATAAATATTTAACTAAATTATAGCTGCAATCTTAATTTTATTTTAATTAATAGCAATATTTCTAAAAGATTTTAATGCTTTTCTTAAAAAAAGAAGATAATTTAATATACCTTTCTAATGAGTATGTATTGATTATATATTGAAATATTTTATTGAACTGAATATTGAATATTGAATAAAATATTAAATTTATTATTCAACATTTTATTCAATTTTAATACGTGCTCTGTGTCTGTATTTTATGCGTTATACGGACCGAATATTTCATCATTCATTGTCAGATGTATATCGTTCGTTAATAATGTTTATTTCAACCTTGTCACTAATTGAGTGAATATCTCCGGACAATGGGACTGTTTCCAGTTCAACAAGCACTGTGTTGAAATCGCACTGTATGGGTGAATGTTGGTGAATATTTTTAGATAGTACGCGAATTTCATTATCCAATGAGATACACGTCAACCCTGCTTACTGCATTCCTCTAAGTTGAAAATGTTCGTTTGTTTTGAGACCAGGGTTTTCATATAATTTCACCCTACTTATCCATAATAATTAGTTGCTATATGTAACCTTCTGTGGATGAGGTTATCATGATAAAAAAAAAAGTAATGACATTTTGCAAGGTTCTTTGCTTTTTGTTTTTAGAATAACAATTAGATGCTAAAGTAAGTAGTTTTATAGTTGTTGATCTAACTTCCTCCATCTACACCCTCTGTCCAAAATGAAACCGAACTTTTCGAAAATAGAAGAAACCAGTGGCGCCACCTATTGTATCCTTTTGTTGACGAAATCTGCAAACCTTCAGTTGACACAACCTTAGTGTTGTGGCAACTGTTTATGATATTTGTTTCATTAGAAACCGAGTTATAGTGCCAAGAGTGACAGTGTGTTTTGACGAACGGTCGGTCGTCACGATATTCATACCGTACGCGACGAATTCTCGCTATCAATCGCTTCAAAACTTCGAAATGAAACTCGCCATTGACCGTTTGGCCAGGCGGAACGAATTCTTTGTGGATAATGCCCTTGGAATCGTAGAAGCAAATTAGCATTGTCTTTACTTTAGACTTCTCCAAGCGACTTTTTTTTCGGATGCCCCTTCTTCTGGTGGTCTCCACTCAGCACTCTGGCGCTTTGTTTCGGGCTCATACTCAAAACACCACCTTTCGTCACCAGTAACGATCGTTTCAAGAAAGTTTGAGTCCTTACGAGCGGTTTTAATGAGGTCCTTGCAGTGTTCAATTCGATACATTTTTCGATCGTCAGGCAACTTGTGGGGAACAAATCGCGAATTCAGTTTACTAAGATCCAAACTCTCGGTCAAAATGGTGCACAGTTGATTTTGGAATCCTCAATTCATCTTCAATCAATCTCACGGACGATTTCTGGTTTTCTTTGATGAAATCACGAACTTTGTTTTGGATGTTAACTTCGTTCAGTCCAGTATTTGGACGGCGGCCCAACTTTTCGTCGTCCTCAAGCGTCTCACGACCACTTTGAAATCGCTTAAATCACTCGTAAACTCGAGTACGGGATAAGCATTCATCACCGTATGCTTTTTGAAGCATTTGATGCGTTTCGATAAAATCTTTACCAAGTTTAACACAAAAGTCAATCGCAGCTCTCTCTCTGTTTGAAACTTATTTTCCGACCGTTCGTCAAAACAGACTGTCACTCTTGGCACTATAACTCGGCTTCTAACGAAACAAATGTCATAAACAGTTGACACAACACTAATGAAGCGTGCCGCTTTCGAAAACAAAAAGATACAACAGGTGGCGCCACTGGTTTCTTATTATTGAAAAGTTCGGTTTCTTTTTGGACAGAGGGTGTATTTCTATTTCTTGTCCATAAGTTTCAGAATATGCCTACATTACAGTACATAGAAGTATCGATGGTGAATATATCTCAGAGAAACCTAAATTGTAGGCAACTTATTCGAGTGTTGTCCTATTCCGGTCTTGACAACACTTACAAAATTTTTAGGCATATCCTATTTTCTAGTTTGTCACAAAAATAATCTCTTGGATTAAGAATGGGACCCCGTGTAGGCTAATAACGTTTGATCAAAATTTTTCTCTAACCATGTCGCAATAGTATTTAAAGTGGGACATGTCGATATAGGCAGGGGTATGTTCAATAAAACTGAACACAACCTAGGAAACAATCATTCAGAAATACTGCTTGTCTATAAGCGTTTCTTCGGAAAATACAATCTCTTGTATCCACACCAGAATAAATAACCACAGACCATTACACCAGCATCACCAAAATTTCATAGATGGGATGATGAACTAAAGTTTCAAGCCTTCTTCAGGCATACGAAATCGACGCTTATAGATCCAGTCAGAAAAAAGCACGGTGTGATTGTTCATCCTGTACTATAGTTGTCGAATAATTCACGGACTAACCGATATTTCCACCAGGTGAGTAGTGGGTGATAGTTTTCAAAGGACAGTTGAGATTTTCATACTGTTTCTCCTTCCAAGTACCTCTCTCTCTCTCTCTCTCAGTGTCAAATTTTTGTATTTTTTTGACCAAGAGGACGCATATCTATTTGAGTTATAAATATAATAGATCACTTATATCGAAACGAAGGTGCCTCTGTATCCCTGTGGAAATGGCGGATATTTCAATAGCGACGAGAGATTGTTTAATTTCGATTTTAGTCGCAACTACAAGAATATTTTTAGAACTTTCTTCGACCTGTTCCTGATTTACTCGATCTTTCGCACAGGCAAATAGGTTTTCCCTATCGGAAAATCAGTTTTCACCAGAACAGTTAAAAAACTTCAAATAAGAACCAAAAATAAATATTTCAGATATCATATACACTACTTGGAAAGAAATCAATGGACATCATCATAGACAAGGTGCATTATGCCATGTAACGAATCACTTGTTTGTAGCCGATATGAACTGGAGGAATATGATGCTCCCAAGTCAGTGCAACTGTGTCCGGGTGAAATCGCTGCGAGAAGTGAGCTAGCGGAGTTTGAAAGACGCGTGATAGAATGCCATTTTACAGGCCTATGTGTTCGGCAAACAGGCCCATCCCAGATGTGATACCATACTGAGATGCGATACTTGCAATTGGTGCAGGGAGCCAATTGCAAGTGCTACCCTTAGTGGACGACCCACCACACTCGCCGAACGTGACCATAGGGTGCTATGAAGGATAATATGTAAAAACCACCATTCGTCGGCCGACACCTTGAATGAGGAGTTCCGGGCATCGACTGGCTCAAAAACATTTAGAACCGAGGTTCACAACATGGGTTTCCATGATAGGATCACAATATGCAAGCCCCACATTACCCAAACCAACGTGCAGCATCGTTTTCAATGGTGCAAAGAGTGTGTATAGGTGGGACGTGGAAGCATGGAAAGCTGTGTTATGGAGCGACTAATCACGCTACACCCTCTACTGAGGACGGATGTAGATGCTCGGTTGAACGTCTCTTACCAGAGTGCGTAATCCACGCTTGGCTGGGATCCACAGAGCCTCGATCTCAACCCTATTAAACATATGTGGAAAGAACTGAAGCGTCAGGTGAGATCAACGGATGTCCTCCCCAAAACAGTCCAGGACCTCATTACATGCCCATAGAAGGATGGTCCATCGCAAAGAAAGGCGGCCCTACATATTATTAAGGTGGTCGCCGTGGCTGTTTATTCCTCACTACGGTGTCCTTTGACTTCTTTACGAGCAGTGTATATGACTGTAAGTGTTTAAGGTTACAAGATGGGTGTATTTATCTGCGGTAATTTCTCTCACTCTCTTTATCTCCTGCAAGCCTAGATTCATGGACAGCTTGAGCTCACTATGAGTGAAGTCTGAAAGATGGAGACTGGTCGGCTACAGATCTACAAAATTTGGGACAAAATCATCCCACCTACTCCCTTTGGAAATGGAAACAGTTATTGCATGATTTATTTGTTTTTGTATTAATTTATATTACTGAATATAAATACCTGAATTTTCCAGTCTAAATCAGGGGTGTTCCAATACCCGTGTAAATATATTATACGTTTATTAGAATTTTTGTCTATAGACCATGTTTAGAATCATTGTCAAATACTCCATCCTTATAATGCACCTTTCGCAAAATAGGATACGTTAGATTTCTTTCTGTGATCTTCATATTTATTTCTGGATCCTGTCTGGATGGATTTTACTAAAAATTGGTAATTTTTAGTAAATTTTTTTATTCGGATCATTTGCATGAGCGCAAAGGAGAAAAGTATCTTAATTACATATTTAAATAACTCTACTATATTTGGTTAGAATTTAATAAAATTTGGGATGGGATTTACAATACCAACCAGAAGACGTCTCTGTGATTCAGCTTTCGTTTCAGTTGGATTACTTAATTGGTAAATTTCGCAAACAATCGCAAATGATAATAATTCTGCTTTGTTTATATGAAATTGATTGAGATATTTGGTATTTAGGATCGCTCTTAGTTTTTTTTTTTTCTATTCGTGCGAATTTAGGTTTTAACAATCTTGTGTTGAGAAAGTCACGTGTCTCTCAGTAGCTTGAAATCGGATACGTGTGTTGTAACCTTTCGATTCATAGGTGGAATTTTTACAAAAGTGGGAAGATAGACTGAGTTCTTTGAATAGCGTAAATTTGCTATAAAAATAATGATAGCGCTCGTTAACTAAGATCTGAAAATAATGTAAACCCTATTTCAAACGTGTTGACAAGCAGAAGATTTTGTTAATACACTGTGTTGTTGTCGAATACATTGAGTGAAGCGCAATTCACTAATTTTCATTTCCTGTACGAGTTCAAGAGATTTTTTTTGCCAAAAAAAAATATTCGAAATAACAATAATAATTTCTGCCAGAGCTTAATGACATTAATGAACTTTAGTACTTAGGAACAATATTAATGGTAATTAACGAAATAACTGTACTGTAAGTAAATAAGGAATGGTAGCAGTTGCACATTTTTTGAATGTCTTAATTATAAGTCGAACTAAAAATTGCTGTTGGAAGGGAGAACCAATATTTGAGATAACATTTGCTCCGGTGATTATTTGACAACAACTGTGTCTGTTGTACAAATACTCTTTTTCTCTACTGCAACTAATTTTTCAACATTCTAAAAATTAAAACGTAATTCTCATCCTGAAGTTGCGGTGACCAAACAAGGGGACAGACGATTAAATATCATATGGGCGTAATGCAACAGCAAATGTGTAGGTTACAAGAAATATTATTCAACTTTTTCACGTGCATAGCCTGCTTTCAGACACTTCGCGCTAATGAGAAGTCAAGAAAATATATTTGACTGCTCTCATGTTGGCACGAAGCCCGGAACATGCGAATTTTGGGTTGCAGCCAAACATTTCTATCAGAAAGCATCTGCCACACATCATAAAGAGAACTGAACAGCGGTAATAACTTTCCTGATAGAAATCAAGCCACAGAACGTCTGCTACTATTGAAAGAGAATGTTATGTATCCTATTAAAATCTTGCAACTCATACAAATCTTTTCTTGCTTTTTCCCCCCCAAAAAAACAAAAAAATCTTGATTGAGATCCATATAATGATCGATCAAAATTCTCCTGCCATATTCAAAGGCAGGTTCTTTTAACTTGGTTCTAGTATATAAATTACAGATACCAAGAAATTATATTCTTGGTTTTAATTCTTTTACCCACGTTAGCTAAGCAATTTTCACGACTGAGCTATATACTCATAATTTGACAATAATACGCATGGCAATTGACATTTATGTCTTTAGGGGTGAAGCAAGATGCTTTTCGTATTCCCCGCTTTCTGTTGTGGTTACAGTGAGGGTAAAATTTATGAGTAGTTTTCTCGCCCTGAATGGGCATGGAGATTATGCATCGCTATAGGAGGTTAATACAGCTTTTGGTCTTCTATGTTAGAATATGTCCGTTGTCTCGCATGCTGCAGCTTGCTGAACCAAATCGTTGGGGTGTGTGGACGTCTTTAGGAAAAATGGATGCTAAGGATTGTAGAAAAGAGAAAATATAAGGAATATTTGTATCTCTATGAAGTTGATTGTTCCTAACATACCACGGGGCGTTCAGAATCATTCTCAAGCACTTGTTCTGCACTCGCTGTATTTTGATAATGTTAGCATTAGAGGTGTGGCTCCAGGCGGGAGAGGCATAGGTGATTATAGGACGAATCGTCATCTGGTATAGTTGCAATTTGATTCTGTTGCTGAGCTTGCTATTTCTGTTAATTAGCGGATAGATCTGAGCTATGGCTTTAGATGCCTTTGCTCACGTAGACTGGATGTGTTGGTTGAAAGATAGTTTTTTGTCGAGAATTACACCCAGGTAATTTGTTTCTGTCTTCCAGGGAATTTTAGTATTGAATAGTAACACATCTCCTGCAGGAGACATTGGCCTTTCTCCATTTAGAGAACCAACCCTCCAGCTTTAGGTTTTCTTGAATCTTTCTGGTAATGAGATGGAGTCGGAGAGATCTGATAAGTATTGCTTTATTGTCCGCATGCAGGGCTACAATGGAAGACATCAGATTGTGCGGGATGTCCGACATGTATACAGAAAACAGGAATGGAGCCAGTAGGGATCCCTGCGGCACTCCAGCAAAGATAAGGCGCTGGGACGATGTAGAACCATTGATTTTGACTTGTATTGATCTATTCTGAAGATATGAATGGATTAGATGAACCATTTTTAGTGAGATACCGGCTGAGATAAGTTTGTGTAGGAGTCCGAAATGCAAGATTTTGTCAAATGCTTTTGATAGGTCTAGGAAAACAGATCCTGTGCACTGGCGCCAGTTATAGCTGGTGGTGATGTATTCCACAATTCTGTGGATTTGGTGGGTAGTACTATGGTTGCCGAAAACCAAACTGTTCTTTAGGGAGGATGTTTAGGTCATTTACTGAGGTTTGGAGTCGTGAGAGGATGACCTTCTCCGCAACCTTACCCAGATTGGAGATGAGACTGATTGGACGATAACTTTGCGGTAGGTGTGGGTCCTTGCCTGGCTTATGTATAAGGATTACATCAGCCAGTTTCCAGGTGGAAGGAAAATAGTGAAATCTTAAGATTGCATTTATTATACTGGTCAGGTGCACTACAGCTTTTCGAGTGATCAATAGGTGAGATAGAGGCTAACGTTTTATCCCAAACTTGGTTTCTATGAGTTTTAAGTGCATCTCTTACTGCCCCATTCAATCTATTAAGAACTGTTTTGTCCCGAGGAGCGCGAGTGCTACGAAGTCTCTTCCTAGCTCTGCTCTCTGATCAGGTCCATAATATCCTCAGGCAAACGATCAGGCTTGGGAACAGGTTTGTGGAAGGTTGCAACCGTTATAGCGGACTTAATCTGTTGGGTGAGGCTAGTCACTGCAGATTCCACATCTTCTGCTGTCGATATGGGAGGGACAGGTCCAATTTGATCCGTAAGTGCTTTAGACAATCTCTCCCAAGATATGCCTGAGGGAGAGGGAGGAGACAGGTATTCTTGTTTTCCCAATTATAGTAGAACTGGATTGTGATCCGATGAGAACTCGTTTCGTGATTTAAGGCTGTGCTGAAGTTGAATGTCTTGAAGGATAGCCATATCCAAGATGTCAGCAGTGCCAAACGTACTGAGATGAGTTGGTTCGGTAGGTCCAGCCTGTGTAGTTGGAAAGGATGCGGCCATTTTTATTGGCAGGTTTACTGTTCCAGGCAGGATGTTTTGGATTGAAGTCTCCAGCGATGACGACCGGTCCTTTTACTCCAAGGATGGCATCCAGATCTGAGGTCAACAATGTCTTTAATGGAGGGTTGTAAGCAGAAAAAATTTTAAGGTTTCCAATTAAGTTTGCGAGGACATTAATTCCTGTGATTTCGAGATTGGTGGTTGGTTATTGAATGATGGTTGATATAGTTTTTGATAAGGGTGGCTGTACCGCCACCTCTATACCCAAGTCTGTCGTTTCTGTAAATCTGATACCCTCTGATTTTTAGGTTGTCAGCAGGCCTCAGGTGAGTTTCATGGATTAGAAATATATCTGGGTTATATCTATTATTGAATTCCTGGATTTCTAACACTTTATTTTTGATACCGTTGGCATTCCAAGCGATAATCCTAAGCGAATCTGGGGCGATTTTTTTCCTATGCATCAGAAAGTGGAGATAATATGGATTGGGTTTGCTGTAAGAATCTTTTTATAACACTTAGTGATGGATTTGAATTACTGAAATCTTGCAGCATGTTTGCAAGAGAAGAGGTGATAATAGCTGATAGATTTGAATGTGGATTAGTCAGGTTCTGGGTTTGTACTATTTGTTTTTGAGCGGGCCATATCAGCATATGTTCTCGCTTGATGTTGAAGATTCATTTTCTTAAGGGGATCAGTTAATGGTGGGCGAGCACCTGTTGTCATGTTCTCACTCTTGGAGGACTGAGGAGTCTGAACTTCAGGAATTCTTGCACTAGATGACGAGGTAGATTGATTATTTGGATCGTTCCATCTGTTTTTGGGATGATGTATACACCCTCTATAATTAGCAGGGTGAGGACCCCCACAATTAGCGCACTTAGCCGTGGTGGATTTTGGCTTGATCTGAACATTCTGGTGACCTTTATGGGAGGTAGATCCTGTAAGTTGAGGTCAGTAACTATTTCATCCGTGTCAATATCCTTGGAGACTCAATATCCGTAGGACTACTTTCAGATTTTTTTCGGAGTCAAGTGAAAATGTATGATATTGTGTTCCTCTTGCGTCCAGCTCCTTTGTAAGATTTCTATAATCAGTCTCCGTGGCGGGCTGAATTTTTATGCCCTCGTCTACATTTTTAGCAGATCTATAATAACTTATTTGTAAGTTAGCCATGATGGTTCTTAGTGTTGTCCATCTCTGCTTTTCCCTTAGGATAATCGGTGGCACCTTTTCATTGGGGGAGGCAGAGGGATCTGAAAGGAGCGTCCTCATCCATACCAACATCATTTGTTGGCTCAGCAGCGAGAGTTTTTCGCTTCTTACGAGCGTGTATCATAACTCAGCATCCTTTTATAAGGACTGGCTTAAAGGGGCGAAGCAAGAATGAATTTCATCTTCCCCGTTATCTGTAGAGGACAGTGTAGGGATAAGGTGTTATTGAGCTATTAAAGCTGTGATCATGGCAGGAGGATAACAGCAATAGCCGAGCCTCAGTTAGAACTTCATTGGCTACAGCATTACCATCCATTACACTCCAAGGATATTAATCACTGCATGCAAACCATCTATTAAGATATATATATATATATATATATCATAACTCAGCATAGTCCTTATAAGGACTGGCTTAAAGGGCGAAGCAAGAATGCTTTTCATCTTCCTCCTTATCTGTATATGACACTGTAGGGATAAGGTATTATTTAGCTATTAAAGCTCTGATCATGGCATCATGGCAGGAGGGTAACAGCAATAGCCGAGCCTCAGTTAGAACTTCATTGGCTACAGATTGCTATACATTATCCTCCAAGGGTTTGGATTTTCTTTCCATATAACTCAGCATTTGAACTTTGAACTTAATTGGTTGATGGACTGAGTCCTTGACTCTTTATCCCTTCATCTGGATTTTAGATTGTGGGTGATGAGATTATTGTGGGTAATTTACCCGCTCATTGTGAGCATTGAGGCTGTATCAGCTTTCTCTTGCGATGGAGGATTTCGGTTTTTTATGTTTGAAACGATCTGAGGGCTTGTAGTCCGCTGCCTGTCGAACTAGCTGATTTGGGTGATTATCCGTGATTGTGAAGAATTTCTCTGCAATGCTTGTCATGTAGGTCTTAATATCTGGAAGATTGGCTTCTTGATGTAACTGGATGTTTCTGATGAACCATGGGGTATTAAATGCCATTCTTAGGCATTTATTCTGTATTATCTGAAGTCTGTTGATGTTGCTTTTAGTCGTGTGACCCCAGGTTGGAGAGGCATAAGTTAGTTGCGGTCTGATTACCGATTTGAAAAGGAGGATTTTGTTGCTTATGCTTAGGAAGCTGTTCCTGTTCAAAAGTGGATATAGCTGTGCTATAGTCTGACTTGCCTTAGTGGCAACACTATCCATATGTGACTTGAAGTTTAGACGTCTATCAAGATGAATTCCCAGATATTTGGTAGAATTGCGCCAAGGGATGATTTTACCAAACATTTGTATGCTTGTATTCGGTTCTGCTTTACGTCTGGTGAAAAGTACTGCAGAGCTTTTGTTTGGATTAATTGCGATACGCCACTTGGTGTACCAATCCTCCATATAACTCAGCATAGTCCTTATAAGGACTGGCTTAAAGGGGCGAAGCAAGAATACTTTTCATCTTCCCCGTTATCTGTAGAGGACAGTGTAGGGATAAGGTGTTATTGAGCTATTAAAGCTCTGATCATGTCAGGAGGGTAACAGCAATAGCCAAGCCTCAGTTAGGACTTCATTGGCTACAGCATTGCCATCCATTACCTTCCAATGGTATTAATCACCGCATCTCACGGTCGATTCCTAACTCAGCATAGAAGTAATGCAGAATTCATATATTTTTCATATACAAACAAACAAAAGGTGTTAGATATTATTAATAAAATAGTCTGATTATGATAAAAATCTTAAACTTTTTTAACTTAATTCTACTATAAATTAAAGATTCCAAGAAATCATATTCTTGAGTTTAATTTTGTTATCCAAATGAGCAAAACAAAAGGATGTGTGTGCTTTTCATTATTAGATACATACTAAGGCAATTGATGTGAAGTCATTAACCTTTATATACAAGTAGCCCAGTCGTAAAGTTACTTCAGGCGCAAATTCTCTGATATATTTCCAAATTGTATTTCATGACCAAATTTCGTTGGCCTTTATTGGTCGTATGTAATTTCAGCTTCTTCATACTTTTAACTTTCAAATGAAGTCCTTTAGGGTATTTGTTTGGTATTTATAATTTTCTCCAGTAAGTAGTCCACAAATGAAGTCCTTTAGGGTATTTGTTTGGTATTTATAATTTTCTCCAGTAAGTAGTCCACATATGGAAACATAAATGACATGAAGAATTGTGTGATTGTCTTTTTCTAATAAAGGTAAATGGAGCCTATCCTAAAGGTGATTATAGAGAGTGTGTTTTTTGTTTGTTTGTTTTAGGATAATAATAGGCCAGCTTTAAGCCAGCCTGACTGGCCGAGTGGTTAGCGTATCTGCTCTCCAGCCAAAAGGCTGCGGGTTCGAATCATGCAGTGGGCATGGCTGTTTGTAATTTGGTTGTGGAAATACTAGTAGTGGTGATGGCGGTAGATGGCGTTGGTGTAGTTGCGGTCAGTTATAGTTGGTGGATTGAGTGATGGAGACAGAGAATTGTAGAGTAGGTACCCTCCCTCGATGAGTCTCTGAACTCCCCGGAGGTGTCATGTAATAATAATAAGATGTTCTGAACACCGATAAAGTTCGTTGAATTGAAAATCGCTTTTCATTTTAGTAAGAAGATGGTATGAGGTTTTTCAATGTTTTTAAAGAACTTAACACTAATAAAAAAAAAAAAATTACGTACTCCTGGGATCATTTGTTTTGAGTAGTGCACTATAACACTAAAGCAGCTATATGTAGAAAGCTTTGTTTTTCAATATACTATCGATATCTTCGAGACCTTCAGTTATTTCACAATCAAATTAATTTAATGGCATCGAAACAATAGACAAAGAAAGATATTTGAAAAAAAGTGACACGCTCAACTGAAATTACTGTGTAGTCTTACGTAACGCAGGAAGTTAGAGAATGTCGCATTTTGCAATACTCTTCCAAAACAAGCGTTGGCACGCAAGAAGGGGATGGGGGGGATAAAAAGATATAGATTTCGTAATATCCTACTCTTTTTAGTGAGGGAATTGCCTAGAAGGAGGCAACTTTGACTATTAATGCAATAAAAGTCTCTTTTGGTAGTTAGTAGGGTTATGCATAGTTTATAGAATGGGTTCTTATTAGTGAGTATTTCCAAACTGAGGACGGCCCTAAGCTCTTAGCTGTATATTAAGCTGTCAGTTAAACTAAATAGTGTAATGTAGTGTAAAAAGCAACAAACCCAGAGACCAATTAAATAAAATGATTTTTTTTTTCGTCAATAAAAACAAAGTAATCATCCGGCGACAATCATGTACAACATTGCCAACTAAAATGCACCTTACTCCTAATTATATTATAAACAAAGGAAAAGATTTCTGCCCGATTCTTAGGAGTGTAAGAGAGATGTAAGTATGATGACACAAATATTAAAGAACGTCCGTTTAAATGATGCTAACTTAAATTCACTGATAACAAACATTTAACAGAGGAATGTGAGACGTCTTCTTCAATTATTGTATTTCTGTTTATAGAATAAGAAGGCCACTTAGCCCGATAGACCGCATTACCCTCTTCGTGATACCGCCTTAACTAAAGAGAGCAGACGCCAGGACGACAGCACATTTGTCCTTCACCTGGATAAGACCTAGGTTCAAATTCCGTCTAAAATGCAAGTAACTTTATGACTCTAAAACCGAAAGTGAGTAGTCGGAAGCGTCAAAATTTTCATGCCCAAAAGAGACAAACCTTCCATGGAACACACGCATACATTAAATAATATACTAGCCTCCGTAATATTTGTTGCCCCCGGCCGTAATTCCAACCAATATCTTTTATGCGTGGCCTGAAGTAATTATAACTACATATTGTTCAAGATGATGCTTCAATCATAAGAATCTTTTTAATTGCTGCAGGGTGACCACTTTTTTCTTCCCTTGCATCGCTATGAACTGAGATTTGGGATTGGTCACATTTCTTACACCATTGCGTACTGTGTGTATTGTACCATTTTTTAATGTACGAGTTGTGATAGAAACTATTCAACTATTTTGCCTCTCTCTTTCTTTCTCCCCCTAACCCGTTCAATATCATAAGTCTCTAGTATACATCGAAGGAAGATGCACTTTCTTTAGTAAATGCAAAATTTCATAATTGAATGTTTCATAAAATCTTTCCGAGAAAATATGTCACGCATGAGCATTTCAACATGGATTTGGTGCCATGAACCTCGGAAATAGTTTCCGTAATTCCACAGAACACGTCTCAGTTTAATACATTCAAAATCTGATGAAATCAAGGGGTTTATTTTTAGAATAAAAACCCTCTCACCCCGTATGAAACCAGCTAAATTAGCGTTATTTGAGAGAAAAGATCTAGAAATATTCTCCCAGGGAAATAAAAATGCAGAGGTCTTTCTAAGAAGCACATTGGACTTTTATTTCCAAGGATATAAAATACAAAAGGATATATTTTTTTTTCCTTAGGAATCAGCATTCATGTTCGTAATGTTATCTGAAATCTTCGATTATAAGGGGAAGTAAAAAAAAAATGGAAATCTCGAGCAAACTGTGTAAAATATCCTTCTGAGATTCTCAGAGAGGGAGAGCATCGTGGGAAAGGCTCGATCTCTTCATCTCTCATGTTGAATCCTTTTGCGGTTCCAATGAAACAATCCATACAAAGCCTAGAAATGAAAGAATTATGTAAGACGAGTAGTCTCTCTCTCTCTCTCTCTCTCTCTCCACCTTCTAAACACGAATATAACTGAATGTGCAGAAAAGCTGATGAATATAATAACACACTTAACACCTCTAAGTATCTGATTCCAATAGCAAAAGCTGTGATGGTGGAATGAGGTTCTATAAAGGTGCGAGAACATTTTTCTAGTATAGTTCTTGTCCTTCATTCCGTTAGAATATTGGATTGACGTGTTGATCATTCTAACAATGCATCATTTCTTTCCAGCTTGGAAGACAGTGAAGATACGCTATCCAAATATGTGAATTCTTCCTTTATTTATTTATTTTTCTTAGAATTTAGCTAGCCAACCTGGCTGATCGTGTGGTTAGCGTATCCGTTCTCCAGCCAAAGGGCTGCGGGTTCGAATCCCGCGGTGGGCATGGATGTTTGTGATTGTCTTTGGAAATACTAGTGGTGGTCGGCGGTAGATGGCGTTGGTGTAGTTGTTGTCAGTTGGTGGATTGAGCTGTGGAGACGGTTGTAGAGCAGGTGCCCTCCCTCGATGAGTCTTTAGACTCCCTAGAGGTGTCAAATAATAATAATAACTTCGCTCTCGTTCTACGGCTTTTCATTCGCTGGATTCTAACATATTTGTTATAAATGTCTTATAACAGCAGTTTCGACACACATTAAATTGTTAAGAATCGGAGCAAGGTTCACACAGAACACTTTCGAACCCTTGTTTCGATGTCATCGTATTCATCACTGTTGCACTTGAGCCTGTATCGGATATCTATTAAGTGCGACAGGAGAAATTATATGAAGTCCACTCTACCTTTACAATATTTTTATATACATGCATGAAAATATAACATAGTTGCTACGTATGGGATTTAAAATATCTATTTCATTCTTAAAATAATGATCTAAAAGTAAGCAGAAATGACATTTAAAACATACTATAAAAACACAGAAAAAAAAAAGATGATATATTAACTTTGACCATGTTACATTTGTCTAATTGTATTCTTTGTTGAGATTTTCTTTACTACAACCGAATATTGATATAATTTCGGATGAGCATTTACAGGAAACGTGAAAGTTATATTATCCGACGTGTCCAATATCAATTTCCTGATTGCGAAAGCTTTTTGATGGGGAAAGCTGATTAACCAACCAGAACGAAGAGGAAACACTTCCAAGTCTTCCGTCTTTGTGAAAGAAGAACAATTACATTAAAGTGATAAAGGAAAAAACCATTACAGCACTTAGTCAATACTGTTTCTTTTTTTAAATAAAAGAAAAATTGCGTCGAATATAAAAGTATTACCTTAAAAAGAATTTTGAGATTTATGATATTATCATCCTAACGAAAGAGACAAACGATTTTTCAGAAACTCATTATTAAGAAATGATTTATCAAATAGTTAGTCGTTGGCATATGACGTCACTGGACGTATGGTCATTCCCATACCTTTTTGAGAGTGAAGCCTTCCTAGAAGAAATGATGGGGTCGCAGATGCCCTTTCAACACAGAGTTAATAGAACAGTCACAAACATCTGTGCCCATGGCGAGATTTGAACCAGCAGCCTCTTGACTGAAGAGCTGTTACGCTAACTACTCAGCCAACCAAGTCAACTATTTAGCAATTTTGGGGATTAAATGTTTTCCTACACCATCATTATTATATCAAGAATTATATGCTGGTTCAAGTGCATTTTTGTAACCTATTTTCATGGGAAGAATTATCAACCCTGATACCCAAATATTTGTGTTTTAAGAAATAGCTTGACTGCTTTGTGAGAGGTAAAAAATCCAAGGTTGACTACCTCTTGTAAGTCTAGTCGCACGTTACCCGAAAAAAAAAGACCTAGAAAAATAAACTGCATATAAATCTAGCAAGAGATCGTGAGCTAAAATGACAGCGGTTGTGTACAATGCTGGAAATGAGATGTAGTTGAAATTTACTCTTCCAGAAAGGTTTACCATGATTTCATATTATTTGTCAATGTGTTAGTATACTTTTCCTGTTTATATGTGTATTAAGTTAACACACTCAGATGCTGTAATTGTGCAGTTAGAGTTTTGTTTTTTTGAACACTTTTTCATACCGTTTTCTCCAGTGCACATAACCCCTTTCTTTTCAAAAAGCATATTAACAAACTCTCTCACTCTTCTCTCTATTCTTTAATTAACTGCCCCCCCCCCCACTCCACACACACGTACGTTACACTATTGTCACGCGCGCGTGTGTGTGCGGGGGGGGATATCGAGAAAATGAACTAGACAGTTATATACATTCTGCCATTTTATAATTCTCAGTTGCTTACGCCTTGCCTGTTACATAAAAATGACCTGATAGGTATATCCTATAAATAGGTGATGTAGATCTTCAAAAATACCCTCACTCTTACTCTATTCAGCTAAGTGTGATAACTGGAGAAGATCATGAATACCGCGACTTCAGCAAGGCGGGATTGATAATGGAAAAGACAAGCAGGTAAGCGTATTTAAAAGACTATTGACATACTAGCATGGCGACTCGCACCACTGTTTTCGGTAGATCGAGAATGGCGAGATTAAAAAAAATCAAGTAAACTTAGTATTTGGTCGTAAACATCTGATCGATGCGAGAGGAAGACAAAGATCGACAAGATTGGGCATTCCATCAGACATGCGATATTAATCAAACGAATGGATCTTAATAACAAAGGGTCACAAGTGAGTCTATTTTTCTGCTCATACAAAGCAATGTAATAACTATTGAGAATTAGTATTTCTCAATGCTAGTAAGCTACCAACACCCCCATTCGGAACAGTGTCCCACAAACGCGTGCTGCTATGGTTAAGGCATGCAAAAGGCGATCAAGATTACCCATCACGATTTCACAATAGAGGACTATAGAATGGTTGCATATTATGATGAATCCTTCTTCTTGTTATTCCAAAAGGACAGAAATACAAGAGTACGACATCAGCACAATGCCATAATCATGGAACTATCATTCTCGGTCACCGTACAAGTGGGTGTCGGTAAAGTAAATGTTTGGGACAGGAGTTGCTGGCACTTCTTACATCTCCTGTGATTCCAGTACAGCAAGGGTTTTATGTGATTTCCACCCACGAAAGGCTATTGGTAAACCTATGGTACATTTATACCGTTGATGGACTGAGGAAGTTTTCTTTTTATCAAGTTTTTTATATTTTTTTAATTTTTCATTTATTTTTACGTAGTCTGTGCTGGTCTGTGTGTTCGCTGCTGGGTACCTAACTTATTAGCTGACAGATTAAGATGCCTGTCCTTCCTTCACCTCACTAGGAAACAGATATCATACACACAGAGTTAGTGTTAGATGTGCACCCAACTTAAAAAAAAAAAAAAAAAACATTGCATTTAAGTAGACGAATTTTTTTTTTAATTTTCCAAAAACCTTTTCATTTAACTTGAAAACGATAAAAATAAAATAATGACGTTTCATTTTTTTTTTTTTTTTTTTTTTCCAAAAAATCAGGAATCTCCTACTAAGTGTATGCATGGAAACATTCTTAGAGTTGTATTCTTTTTTCATGTTTCTTCCATCCACGGAGGATTTGATTTTTTTTTTTTGCATTCATGTGTAACCTATATTACATTCATACTGTGGGCGGACTAAGAAATTTTTTCTTATCCCATCCACAGTACGGTTTCTCGACCATTTATTTTTTACATAGTCCAGAATCTCTTCTCTAGTGACCAAACATGAAACTTTTTCAAGCCACTTCAGACCTCCAATAAGTGGGTCGTTAGTCTCACATTGCAGAGAGCCGTGCGATATCACTCTCAAGAATTAATTTAGATCTTCGCTCGAGTTTTCTTAATATTGTTCCACTTAAAATACACGGTTTCCAAAGAGTTCATATATTTGCGTTTATTTTTTTCATTTTTTATTTTTTTAAAATTCTCCACATAACATACACTGTTAAGAAATCGACTCTTTTCACACACACACACACACACACGCACGCACGCACGCACGCACGCACACGCTACGAGTTTATTCTTTTAATGTATGCTTTTGTTCAAATCAAATACTATATTTACTTATGCATTTTTACCGAATAAAGTGAGCCACATCTGCATAAGTGAAAGTTCTTTGAAGTACATTAATGAAAAAACTTTTCTAATGCACACATCAAATAAATTATCAGAATGAATTGGGAACAAAATTTGTTCAACCTTTTGAAAGTGGACGTTTGTTTGTGGATGGCTAGTTGATGTCTGAGATACCGAACAGATAAAAAGAAAAATATAGATGCTACTTCAAGTACTCATGAATCTATCTCAATGCTTTAGATTACTCTTTATTTTTTTCATCTAACCTAACTGCTTTCGACAAAGCAAGCAAATCGGCTAAAACACACGAAATTAGCAGATATAGTACACTGTCTTCAACAATCTTTGTTATTTCAGCACGGATTACAAAACAACCTCAACCGAATCACTGCGTGGATTTATGAACAAACTTGTTCAAAATCGTGTCCCTTAATAAAGTACTCCCTTCGAAAGCTATTAATCTCGAAAGAATAATTTTCCTGTGAAATTTGGTATTTACTGGGAAATATTACTGCAGCCTTTCATGAAACATACGAATTTTTTTGAACAAAAAAGGTTCGACTCTTTCCGATTTGTGACTGTGTGCCAGTCTGTGAACTAGACGTTCTGAATACCTAAAACATACACATTGGACTGATAATTCACAGTCAACTATTTCTCTGAAAAATAAAAACAAAGAATTGTTGTGTTTCTAATTTTTGAAATCATGAAAGGTCGTCAGCCTATTAATACAGGTACAATGGGTGGGATTAGAGTTAATCCAGGAATTCTGCTCTGGAGATAATGCGTGAAAAAAGTTTTCGGATTCACTGCTGTACGTACAAAATTCCACTGTTAAGTTGTATATGCAGAGGAGAAACGCCCAGATGGCCATTTATCATTCATTTGAAAGTTTGTATATTGCATTATTGAGAAAGAATACTTTCTAAAGGTTGATGGCGTGTTGTGTTCAGTGCGATTTCCATTATATCGAAAATCACAGGCTTTAAAGAACAGCATCTGCATGAAGTTTCTCAGAAAATGGGAAGAATAACAGACACGTTTCAGTTGTTATTAATTGCTTTTGGCGAGGGAGTAATTAATATGACTGAATTATTTGATTTGCATTTCACTTTCAAAGGGCCTATTGATGATGATGATGACCATTGAGCATCCATTGAAAGACTCATTACTCCTATTTTCATGTCAAATTGCGCTCACTCTGTCTCATGTAGAAATTTCTGGTAAAAGTTCACAACTGCTGTTGTTTCACATCTTTCGTGCTCCCAAATTTGACAACAACTTGTGATTTTATTTTGTTGGAAATTTCAGGTTGGATGAAGGAAAAACATTTGATGGCGTCATCACGAATAAGTAAAGTACAAGCTGTATTTCGTAGTTAAACAGAACCTTCTGGAAATGTTTTTAATGATCTGGCCTCGTGCAAGGGAGCAACACCTCCTCGGAGTTGTTGCTCTTCGTATCTTCGTTTTATCTTCTATTTTTTTCTTCTTCTTCTAACAGCATTTGCTTGCTGTAACAGCAGGCAAATACTGTAATCGCAGAGACAAAAATACACAATCCAGGAACTTTTTGATCCCACCCGATAATTATTTTCATCTTCTTCGTATGTGTGCGTGTGCTGGCGAGCGTGTCCTTATCCCACATAATCTCTACTTAACGCTTCTTCGGACCTTAATCTTCAGGCAATCCGAATGAATGCTAGCATCAAACCAGTTATTTATGACTTCCACGTTCTGCACTGTTGTTACTAAACTAATTTTAGTTTATCGTTTTATTCTAGATTGTTTCAACTCTCCAGCACTTCCTTATTTCATTCCTCATCTCCTAGGCGCCGCAAGGCACAAGGGTCAAATCTCAAGATCCATAAGAAGATCAAAGATCACAATCTTACGCAAGCCATACTGTGAGAAAAAGAGGCGGAGCAGATATAATTAGAAGAAAGAAAGAAAGAATGTACCCCTTGATGGATTGTTTGCTGGAATCTAATCATACCGAGAACTCTCGTATTACATTATTTAGCGAATTAGAAAGTAGAATTAGAAACTAGGTATGTATTTGGGAGAGGATGGAAAGAAAGGTTGACAATGCGAGTCATCCAAGAAACCTTAATTAATTAAAGATTTTCGAATCATTCAATTTGAAAATCAATTCAGTAATTTTCTTTGCTATAATAAAATTACTTTTAAGTAAGCAATCGTTTTATCTTATATTTTTGTAAATACTTTTAGTTAGTATGTTTATACTAAATTTCATCAACATCAGTCAGTCATTTTCCATGCCGTATCATAATAGCAATATTACATGACCGCCCCCCCCCCAGTATATAAGTATTGGTTATACTGCCATGAAGGAACGTCACTCAACCGGCCATATGGACGAAATGTATCAAACAGTCCATGCTTCGTACTCTTCTTATTCTAACAATAAATGCCGACAGGGTGGTTAAGATCTCGGATGTCTATCGCGAATTTTAGATAAACTTACAATTGTCGTGACAGGATTTTTTAATAGCATGTAGTATATGCCAGTCTTATTTGTTAAGTGGATCGCGTCTAAGAGCTGCAATTAGCAAGCTGTGTATTAGAATCGAATCTCATTACGGCATGGGTCTTCGTGAAAGTGTTTAGGTGACCACAACGCTGCTTATTGGAAGATTGAAGTGACTTGAAAAAGTTCCATGTTTGGTCTAGAATAGGATTTACAGATTATCTAATGGCCAAAGAAATTCGCAGTATTAACGGATGTAGTCTTAAATACTAGAATGAACACTAGATATTATATAGTGAAAAAAGAAAATCAAATGTAGGTAAAGGAAGCCATGAAGAGGATCTGAAATTCAAGCTGAAAATGTAACTTAGAGTGATTATATGAAGCATAGGGGGGGGGATAAATAGAATAATGCTAGAGAGAGAGAGAGAGAGAGAGAGAGCAGCTACAGCAGAAAGATCTTTGAGCGTCAAGATAAATCGTTTTAATGATGCTGCTTGTGTAGGCAAGCACTGATCGCTAAGAATAAGGCAAAACAACATTGAAGGTGCAAACTTATTGAATAATTACGAACATCCAGGGAAAAGTAGGAAAACACAAGAAGGTCATATATAACAAACCCTAACTGAATACAAATTACACAGAACCAGATATACTCAAGAAAATTTAAATCAGTTGTTTCCAGCTTGAAGGAAGAATCGAGTTTAAGAAGAGAAATAATTAATAATAAAAATAGAAACGGAAAAGTTTATTTCAAAAACGCCCAATGTGTGAACTTGAAATTCACGGAAAAACCTGAAAGATGTAGAAATACATTTCACAATTCAATAAAAGTGCAAGTACAAACGCAATCGTGTTAGAAGAAGCAAGCCTAAACGGACGAAGAACAGGGAAAAAAAATTGCACTAATCAGTTTATATGGCGAAGAGAATCCACGCTTAGACTAGAACTCATTCTTAATTGCAGCATCTAAAAATGGAAAAGCAAAAATGTAGATAATACCCAGGGCTCTGTAACCTGCAATGTATAAAGTAACATTCAATGTTCTACTCGCCAAGATAACTTCGTATGCAGAAGAAATCCTAGGGGATTTTTTTCGTATGAAAATTTTGAGCAAAAGACCAAATATTCACCATGTGACATACACTTGAAAAGAATTGGGATTGTAAAAAAGAACCACATTAACTTTTTCTTAATTGTAAAAAAATATGATGCCACACGACAGAGATAGGATAGATAAATAGATTAGTACAGCATACGGCACTGGTCATTGTCGTGCTAAAGAGACATAGATCTGTTCGGTAAAATTCCCACCACCATGCAAGAAGACTTTCGTTATTCAGAAATGTTGATATTCGTTGGGTTTCGCAGTCACTATAATAAAAAGTCTGGGTTTATTTGCGTAGAAATAGAAACAGCTACAGACCATTCAAATCTGCCACCAAAATTCACAGTTGGGATGATGCAGTCTAGCATGAGACTTTTCCCAGTTATTTGTTCCATCCACACTCGATTATTATCAGGAAAGATATAGCTTGATTTTTTGCTCCAGCACGGACTTTCAAATCTCAATAGACAATTCAAATGTTTTTTTTATATATATACCTGTGCAGGTTCTGCACTATTCATTGCTAATGTTTAGCTGATGTCTAAAGTATGAACAGATGCTGTTCCGTAAAATTCTAGACTTTGCGGTTTCTTATGTACTGTTCTTGCATCCTTAGACGCCTCTTTCGAAGTCTGTGAGTTCTCCATGTGCCATTGACAGATGTACAGCTAACCTGAGTAGTATATTTGTTTGTCTTATGTAAAAGTATGAGCCATACATTTATGACCAGAGTATACACATCAATATATTTTATTAAAAAAAACAGATAGCGCACTATTAGTTATTTTAACACACTGGCGAACATTAAATAATGATAGCAAATAATATATAAATACATGTGCTAAGAATAAAGATTCTATAATTCTTTGTTTTCATTTATTTGCAAGTGAATAGAAATTCTCTTGCATCTATTCTCCTGATTTATCACATTTATTGACAACTTTAGGCCAAGACAACACATACCAGTGGAACTTACTTAGTAAGTACAAATCATTCTCTAGAAATCTGTAATTCGTGATAGAATAAATATGGGAATCTGGTTGGAGTCTCTGGATCGGATGAAAAGCCACCGCAGGCCAAGGCTCCTTCATCCTTCCAATTTAGCATTGACATGAATATTGCAAACATAATGATTCGACCAAGAGTAATAACGAACCCCCGCTGAGTATTTTGTTTCCGTAATTACCCTTCGATTTCCTTTCCAAAACTGCTGTTAGGGGAGAGATGACTCTTCTTTCTATTAAAAAACTAAAACTTAAAAAAAAAAACATACAAAAAAAAAGAGAAAAAAACGAATATTCTTTATACGAAGTCTGAAAGAATTTCTCCGACGATGTATTGTTGATTAACAAAATATTTTATTGAGAAATATTTTTCTAAGAATTTAAAATTACAAATATCATCCAATTAGGTACTTTTATGCAATTTTAATTTCACAGATAAGTTACAGTAACATTTATAAAAATAACCCCCTCCCAAAAAAATAAAAGAAGAGGAATCGCTAATCTGAAACTGTCTTTTAAAAAAACCGTACTTTTTTTTTTTGATAAGTCTTGACGTGCAATCAAACTAATAGGATGATATTGCTCAAAGAAACCAAAAGTTCGAAAGCCTGGACGTCTATATTTCGGGAACGGACGAACGGAATTAGGAATGCGAAACTGAACGAAGAAATACCGAGAATCGCACATAGAATATAAAAATAAATATGAATGTAATTATTTACATTAAAACTAAAGAGAGAAGAATTTAAAATAAATATTATTAATGCATATAATTCTGAGGAAGAGAAACACCAAAATTAGAAATTGAAGAATGAAAATATAAACGATGTAATAGACCAAAGAAATCAACGAAAGAATATTTTAATAATAACTGGAGATCTGAATGACTCGAATAGACGGATAAAGAAAAATAACAAGGGAGAATACCAGAGGACAAAAATATGTAATTGAATTACATTATAACTAGAGAACATAATGGGAAAAATACTAATGTGAGAATTCAAACATTAGCAGATATGGAAAGGTGACCGTAAGTTAACTTTGGGAAATAAAACTAGCAAAGACTTCAAAGGATAAAATAAAAACAAGATATACAGAGACAAACGAAATATAGGATAGAATTATTCCAGGAAGGGAAAGATTATAAGATAAAGAGCTATTCCAGAAAATATGTAAGATAAACAGGAAAGGACAGAATAAAAACAGACGCCCTTTAAAGGCATTGTACATAAAAGCATCAAAGGAAGCTTTAAGAATAAAAGTTTCTGTACGAAGGCTGTTCGCTTCTACATCATACTATAGTATTCATCTTTGATAAACACTTCCTTGGTGTAAAGAAGTAAAAAGCTTAGCGATAGCAAACAAAACAACATTTCACTCAAAATCAAACAGCGCATTATAAGCATAATAGCGAAATGGTTCTCAAAGAAGAATCTGGAGAATAATACAAACTCAAACAGAAAGGAAAATATCAAAATAATAAATAAAGCTTAACATTGTCAATCTTTAAGAAAGGAGATAGGAGAATCCCCTAGAAATGCAAAGGAATAAATCTGTTTTGCACTGCATTAAAATTGTGCACACAAAATAATTTGAAATATAATAAACAATTTGATTGAATTATCCAATGAGAAACAACGATTTGGGGAAAGCAGATAAACAAATAGATACAACATTTTTTTCTCCATGCTTTAATATTTATATTAAAGCACGGAGAAATTATTAGAATCCTCTTTACATGTGTTTTATCGATTTAATTAAAACATTTCATAGAATAATTAAAATACACATTAACCATTAAAAATAAGAAAAAAATACCAACTCAAATTTACAGAATCCAAAATGAAGTAAAGTCATACACACACACACACACACACACACACACACACACACACACACATGCCACACTATAAAGATAAGATTTATCATCCTGCAATTGGCATTTATATCCGTACAAAATGAGAAATATTTAGACATAGACAGCACGCTGTTATTCCCCATAGAAGATCGGGTAAAATTCTCATTTCTCAATCGCATGATACATCATCGACTCAGAAAACTTGTTCAGCTTCTCTAGTGCTTTTTAGATAACTCCAATCTTCGCAACAGAAAAGACTTGTAATACTGATGGACTGAGTTAAGCAGTACAGATGACATTAATAACACAAATCATTTGACTCCTTCGATATGTCTGCAACAACTGTCTACGTTGGAATTAAAATTATTACAGCGACTCCGTAAGACTTGTTCCGTATGAAGACTAATTATTTTCGCCAGTTTTCTTTTGCTTTAGATGTGTGCACAAGTTTTAAATCATCCACGACTGTGAATTTTGTTGATTTCAAAGAACTTTCAATCAATGAAAAAAAAAGAGACCTTAGAACAGAAATAATAAATTATTCTGAATAAGATTTTAACATTCCTTTCACAAAATATTTAAAATATTTTAAAATAAATATTAGCTTCAGTATTAGGCGATCTTTTGAATTCACATTCATGGATTAAATTTTTGAGAAACAGTTAACACTGTCGTGGTAATTTGAAAATGTTTTTTTTTTTCTGATAGCAGAAGGTCACAAATATTTGTGCGTTGTTTAATTATAAAAGTGGATTGAAATATGGAGCAGTTATATAACTATCAAAAGCAATTATGTAACTTACTGTAATAAATTTAGGAACAACTGAGCGATGAAGCATTCTTGCTATTTTTAAAATGTTTTGTTGATTTTAACAAAAAAAAAATTAAAAATCGTCACATCAGGAGGATGGCATTCGTCTCCTGCATGTGTTAATTGGATTCAAACTGAGAATTAGTGAGAGTAGACGCTATCCATTCCTCCAAAATAAATTGTAATAACGGAAGAATTACATTCAGAACAAGGGCTACCTCGAGCCCGAACCATTATAAATAAAAGGCGTGACATCCGCATTTTAGATTGTCCTAGTATTCCAATATGCGAAACCATTAGTTGGAAAATGACTCAAATTTCATCGCAAACATGAAGAATATTTTGCAGTCATTTTCCTCTGAGGTTGAGTAATTTAATTCGGATGGAAGAATTTTTCATCTTCCTGAAACTCAAGTTTCCTCACCTAACAGACAAACCGGCTTAGAACACACACACACATAGCACACGGAGTATACAACCTTATGACTTGTCCTCTCAGTGCAGGCTGGGAATCAATTCTTTTTTAAACAGTGTATCCCTCAAGTTCCTCTGTGTCCCAATGATTTTTACCTCTTCATTGACATTCACAGAACATACAACAGAACACGATGTGATTGCAGAAGAAACAGTCTCAAAGGAAATTAAGTCGAAACCACCTCTAAATAAATATTTCGTTTCTTACGTCATCAGCAGTAAAATGTTTTGAAAATTATTTGCATGTTTGTGAATGTCTCGGAAGGAGAATCCCAAATCACACGAATACCTTGGCATTTAAAGGAGAGCAAGTGGCCTATCAGTTCGATCTTGAACCAATACTTGAAATACTTATCACTCTGGATAAGATAAACTAAGGCTAACTATTGTAATCTTCTGTTAAAACAGTGAGAAAGAAAAGTCCACGAGGCATTGAAAATCCTCTTATCTGTTGTTCCAATCATATGGAATGAAATGTTGCTTCACGTAAGAATTTTCACAAAACAAAAACACAAGAGAATAGTAGTACCTGAAACTGTATTTTCCACCCTCGATTTTAATGTTTAAAATGGAGGGCGAAATTACATAAAGAATACGGTATGTAATTAATAAAATAATCACACACACACACACACACACACACACACACACACACACACACACACACACACACACACACACACACACACACACACACACACACACACACACACACAGTGTGTGATTATCATGACATTATTGTTGATGTCTTCTCAGCCAGCATGGTATTTTAAGTGGTGACAAAGATATCTGTGATCACTTCACCCCGAAAAAAAAAAAAAGAGATAAAAAAAATATCTAATCCTGAGAACTCCACAGAGTATTGAGGATGTGTTGTACATTTATTTTTTGGTTGGCATCAGTTTGCATCCCGTCTGAAAATCATTATAAGGATTTATTTCGTGAAGATGCGTTAGCTTATCTCATATAGCAAGATTTTCTTCCTGCAAAACAAAACAAAACAAAACAAAAAAAGATTAGAACCACTTAACAGATTCAATAACTCTTCTTATAGCCGCAGTTACTTGGGTTGTAATCCCATCCAATGCAAAGAAAAGTACTGAAATAACCCATCATGCATGATGAAAACAATATGCAGATAGAGAGGCAATGTCTCTATGTGGCTTCGTCCAGGAAAGTCAGTAAGAAGAGAGGATATGCATATATGAGAGTCTCTGTGTGTGAGGTAGGGGTGGGGGAATAAGTATATAAGGGCGACATCAGTAAGCACCATCTTAATCATCTTCATTATGTAGATTAAAATAGCATACAGAGAACTCATGGACGACTGAAACTGGATGTCCGGAGCGACGAATTTCACAAGAGTTTGTTTTCGCTAGACGCAAAATTTCACCCGAATCTTAGGGCAATATGCAAATTCCACGAGCAGGATTGCGTTGTTCCAACTGTAATGCATGAAGTGCATTCGGTGATATGGAAGTATTCCACGATTCTAGGAAAAACAAAGATGTGGGCTGAACATTCTAGATTATGCTATATTTCTTGTACTTATAGAATTCTTCAGTGATGGACTATACACATTCCATCAAGAAAATGCCCCCTTTCCACAACAGTTCAACAATGGCTTGATTTGAGGATGACAGCATGTTTCTAGATTGATAGATTAACCAACTCAGATCCCTGATTCACGTTTGACTAAAAATTGTGTGATGAAGTGGAACAACGCGTGAGGATCGTTCTCAAAGTCTAATATCACTGACTGAACGTGAAAAGTTTACAGCAGACCTCATTGTTTTCACCTCTCTCTCTCTCTCTCTCTCTCAGCCAGATTATACTCTTTTAACAGCAACCAAAATAACATTTCATTTCTGCCATCATGTTCTCCTACAACTCTTGCAAAGTTGAAATCAAAGCAAATCACCTACTACCACCAATGACAGCTCACTCCTAGTTATGCTCACAATTTGTGCTCCAGAATTGAAAGGGACGGATCATCAATTTCAGAAGATTTTGATGTCCATGTACTAATCAAGATTTTTCCAATATATTTCTGGCAGAAGACCACAAGAAACTTAAGCGAGCTATTCGAGATGATGACTTGGCTATCTGTACAGGAATCAGAAGAGAAGAATGGTGCAGGAAGTGAGCTTTATCTTTACCTTTAGGTGGTGTTAGGATGGTACTGTCTGATTATGAGAGAGAGGGAGAGAGAGAGAGAAATGGAAGGGTGAATGATCAAAAAATTCTAACAGAGAATCCAGAGACCCATCCCTGTCATTTTTGTCTGTATTTTTCGTTTATCCACACTTTCATCTCTCTCTCTCTCTCTCTCTCTCTTTCTCTCTCTCTTTCATAATCAGATGGTTCCATCCTAACATCACCTAATAATAAAGATAAACTCCTGCATTATTCGTCCTTTTATCCTACTCAATTGGCATATACCTTGCAGCATGGAAGTAAGCACCCTATTACTAAAAAAGATGACGAAAATCAGTCATCAAATTGGGGTTCGATAATCTTCATATCAGTGGTGTTAAAAGCAATGGTGTCCATGATATCATTCAAGGGCTTTATCAATTGAAGATCCTAATCAATCGGTGACCACCAGAATGGATTCCGCCCTTTTCGATCCACACCTAGCTCTCATAATCAACAGTATCCATTTTGGTATAAGTCAGAGAAACTTTTGAAGAAAATCTATAGTCGTTTTTGAGATTTCAAGTATCCTACTTCGGAATCTACCATCCTACTTTTTCCCTAGTCGTTCACTACGTGTCATAGTGGATCTCATCATTTCTTCAGGTTTCCTTCAATATCGAAGTACTACTCTGGATCTCCATACTTTTACCGATGCTCTTCCTCCTACAGATAGACGACACTCTCTTAATGAGTACAAATCCTGTCCATAGCTTTACTGATGGAAGTACACTTCATTCTTCTTTTCCAACTGACTAGCTTTGCAGTTCTCAAATATCCAACACGTTCCCTCATAACCATTGAGCATGTACTATTTTCTAGTGGTGTGAGAATGATCTTATTAACATCACAACCAATATACAGCAATGTCATACATGCCACGTGAAAAATCTCAGGATACCTCCTTTTATAATAATTCCATACACAAGAGGTTGGTCAGCCTACAGTATGTTAGTAGCGTGAATGGAGAAGATGGAACTTATTCACATTTCGTTTGAAGAGCTGTGAATGGTATTTCTTGGGAAATCTCTTCTTACGTTTAATGATAGCAAGATTCACTCAAGTTCAGATCTCTCTCTCTCTCTCTCTCTTCTTGGGATGACTTACTCTTTTAGCCCTTCCTAGCACAAACACGTGATATCCGTAGTCTCTTCAGCGAGCATAAAATTTCTTGTCCTTTTCCTCCAAGATCTTATTTCTCACTTATACAGCTGTTAAACATATTAAAATTCTAATCTGCCAAACATGCTCAGAATATTGTACTAAGATATCGAATGATGTGCCCAAAACTTCCTTAAAAGGCTTACCTGTCGAAAACATCCCGTCTCATTTTCCTCATTCTCACACATATGCATGAGTGAAAGCAGTTTACTCTCTTAATTATTCATACCTCATCTATTTATATTTTCGTGGCTCTGTTCTACTGAATTGTTCATCACGACCACCATTCCCTCAGTTTCGTCAAGCCTGTAAAATCACGTGCATCTGCTTGTCAACATCATCGACTGTCTAGCCATAAACTTTCCAAATAACTTCTTTTCGCCTTCTTTCACTCTACCTTCTTTTGTCTTCTAGAATATTCGTATTTATTCACACAGATTTCTTCAAGAACTACAACTTCCTTTGTTCAAAACAGTCATAAACGAATACATTCCTTCTTTCTTTCTTTCTCTTCTTGACATCATGCACAAATGTGATATCTCGTGAGCTGAGTTCATAAAAGATTATCGGAATATTACTTTTGGTAAGGACAAGGAAAAAAGAAGACAGAAAAGATTTAACTATCACTCTAGGAAAATGGAGAAATCACACACACACACACACACACACACACACACACACACACACACACACACACACACACACACACACACACACACACACACACACACACACACACACACACACACACACACACACACACACACACACACACACACACACAAAATTAATGTAATGCGCAATAAATTTAAACTTTTTTTAAAAATCATTATCAAATATTGTACGATATATTCTATCACAAGACCTTTATAAAGTTAAAAATTCAGTCTAAGATCATTTATAATAAGAAGAAAGTTCTAGCACAAGACCGTAGCACTAGTTTGCTATTAGCCTATCGGGAGTTCTTGCATAGTGCTTCCATACACCTATGAATCTACCGGACAGGTAATTACACCTCTATGTAAAGCATGGAATAAAACTATGAGCCAGTTGTAGAGTCATAGGAGTGTGTATAAATATAACGTAGCACCCTAATATAACAGAATAAAGTAATGTTAAACGTAAATGAAGTTGTCCCCACAACACTAAGATGTGCCTCCAACTAACACTAGTCACATGACCTCTCTGCGCAAATAGTACTCTATGTGCGATTTATAGTAACAAAAATAGTGAAAATGATTACGAAGATGAATGTAAAACATTCAGGTAAAGGTTATTTGGATGCTGTATGAAAGTTTTGTATTATAATTCCTTGCAAATGAGGTAAAGTAATAGCAGAGCATGCTCAAGACACTAGTGATGAGACCTCACCATGCTGTACACCTAACGTATATGAAACGAGTGAAAACAGTCGTTTCCGAGGATTATATGCGTTATGTCTCCTCCTTCTACTTCATCTTGGATGTCTGGATCTAAATCCTGTTCTAGAAGTTCGAAATTCGGGATTGAATAGCTATAAAATAAAGTAGATACGTCATACAAATGGCGTCTTCATCTCTCCATTTCCAAGCAACCACATGGTTGAAGTGTGCTAACTGCTCCCAGTTAAAAGGCAAAAACTCCCACTTAAACACATTAATGGGGGTGTCCACTACCCTTGTCCACTTGCTGTGATTCTAGACTTTCATCTTTCTTCCAAGAATCGTCCACTGTTGCTGAATTTCATCAATTAAAGAGAAAAGAAGTGGAAAGTCATAAATCTCCGCATACCCCGAACTGTGTTTACTAGCTGTTTTCTTTCTCGTGTCGCACCGTAACGATTGTCGAATGATGCGAAATAGTTCTTTGGAATCACCTTTACACTTTACCATCGTTTTCCCACTGAGAAGAGGACCCCACGAAATTCTGTGATTTTTTTAATTTGGTGAAGAAACACACTTTTCGGACTTCAGGTCGCACAGATCCGTGCTTGAGGAGGCTGTAAAGCTCGCGCAGAGTTTGCAGCTTCCTCGTACGTCCGCGTGCGCCGTATAAATATCGGAGCTGCAGCGGTGGCGGTGACCTCTATATTTTGCCGTCGTGTTAGTGTAGCGTTTCGTTCGAGCGAGTTGTTTGGCTTTAGAAGTGCTATGGCCGATTCCGATGCTCAGAATAGCACTCCGTCAGCTACGAAGAAATCCCGTGCTAGTGCAAAGGCTAAGAAATCGAAATCGATGGCTTCTCATCCAAAGGTGTCTCTGATGGTGACTTCTGCGATCACCAACTTGAAAGAGCGTGGCGGATCGTCTCTGCAAGCCATCAAGAAGTACATCGGATCGCACTACAAGGTGGACGTAGAGCGACTTTCTCCATTTATTAAGAAGTACCTGAAAACAGCCGTGGCCAACGGAACCCTGGTGCAGACTAAAGGCAAAGGTGCGACCGGATCGTTCAGGATAAGTGCTTCGGCAAAGAAAACCGGAGATAACACTCCTAAAGTCCCAAAGAAGAAAGAAATCGTGAAGAAACCAAAACCAGTGGTCAAGAAAGCTGTCGCAAAACCAAAGAAACCCGCAGAAAAGAAAAAAGTGTCTAAAAAACCAGCTGCTAAAAAACCAAAGGCGGCGAAACCAGCGAAAAAACCCAAACGTGCGAAAGCCAAGGCTAAACCAAAGAAATCCAAGCCAGCGGCAAAGAAATCTACTCCCAAGAAAGGAAGAAAGTAAGATGTAGATTCGTAGCGAAAGAAGGACCAAAAAAGTACAGGCACACCGTCCTGTCACCTGCATTTCCGTGCACAAGAACACCGAACAGCTTCCCCTGTCGCTCCCATCGCATCAACTCGTCTCACAGTACTTCGAAGCGGACTGAAAAAGTCATGTGATTCCCTGACGTATGACGTCACAATCTATCTTGTTTCAACTGTTGATCCGACACGTAAGTAACTTTCTCCTTCTGGAAATTATGCCATCTGACTGCACGGGTAGTCCCGCCCAGCACTTGAAGTTGTGTTCGTCACCTCACCCTCCAGATCTGGTCATTAACATCTCCCTAATTTATTTCTGTTCGTCACGGATTCTGTTCAACCCGAATGTATACCCAGGAACTATTGGACCCATGGCCCAGTCTGGGTTTGTAGCCATTTTCATCGTGTAAATAGCTCAGTTGGAATAAAATATTTTGTTAATGTAACAATCTGTGGTGTTCTTTCTCTCTTTTTTGTGTGTAAGAAATCTTCACAAGATTGTATGAATATTATGAAAACTTATACGACTGTTTTAATATTTGTGTGTGGCTTGGCCGTACAAGACGAGGAGCTCAGTTAGGATCGTTTTGATAGAGGCCGATGGTTTGAGATAATTAAGTATCGGGGCTATTAAACAATATTAAAAATTAATTAATAATTTTTAATTATACTTCGAAAAATAACGGAGAAAACACTAATTATAAAGAAATTTTTCTTGCTTTTTCCAAAATCTTCCAGATTATCAAATATAAATTTCTTGCTTCGGGGCCCGAGTGGACCCAATGAATTGAAGGTGAGCTGTGTGTGTGTGTAACTGACAAAACATGAAAAAATAATACATATACATTATTTTTATTTATAGTTTCATAATCACTTGACGTAATCGTTTTCATAAGCAAATATTTATGTGTAGGTTCCATAGAAATTTATACATTAAAGATTTGAGTCAATGTTACATTGAGAAAGCACATTAAGACAATAATAGTTCGTGAAAGTCACATGACACTCGTACACGTCTCTTTAATGTTTTGATCAGTTGCATCGATCTATCCACAAATAAATGTCACAAGAATTGCGCAACAACTTGTTATTCCAGGAACATCTGTCGATATGCCGATATTTAGTCGTTCTTACCTTTCGCTACTACTTGTAAAGGATTCAACAGAAATATTCGGGACGGCTTCAAAGACATGTAAAATCCCTCGTATTTAGATTTTGGAAATAAAATAAAATACATATCAGGTAAGTTGCTGACTGATAAAAATTTAGTTTTTTAAACTTTTTATTTTTACAGAAATATAAAATTTGGGATTCCTGCTTCAAAATTATCACTTATTTTGTGATGTGATATATTTTTTTCCAATATCGGTAATTGGTTGCTGCAAGTTTCGAACAGGTGTCTAACTCATTAGCAAAGCATATTTCTCATTATATATAAGGGAGCTCTGTCCGCCAGGATCATTTCAAAAGTTCTGCGCATTGTACTAATATTGTTAAACCAAGCATTGATTTAACAATATACATTTGTTGGACTTTAGTATAATCTACTTTAAAAAAGCAAACCTTTTTTTTTTATATGTTTCAAACGTCTGATCGCTTCAACAGATACTTTGCCAATGGTAGAGACAGTTTTTCACAAATTTTTCACAAATTGTTTCTTTTAACTAAGGGAACAGATCGAAAAGTAGAAAGTTCATGTCAGGTGGCGCATATTCTGTTCTTTACGGGTGTGAGAAGTAACTGCCCTCCATCTCTTAAATCAGGCATAGTCATGCAAATTGCATCAGATCCTTCCGTTTTTTTTTTTTTTTTCCATTTTTGAAGTCTTTTTTTTCCCTTAACGCATGCGCAGTGTGGTCCTTCGAAATAACTATTCTGCTGTTATTCTGGATCTCATTATCACATTATTTTTGTTTATTAATTAATAACTTTTATAAAATTTTCATAATTAACAGAAAAACATAATGACAAACGCTTCTTTAATTGGCTGGATTTAATTGGTTTTAGTATTCTATTACTCTGTACCTGAACTAATTCATTAAATTTCTCTAATATTAAATTGAAGCAGATCGCCTTCATTTATAACTTGACGATAATGGTTTTTATTTTTCTCTACGTTCAATGCAAATTAAGGAGATAAAGATGCAAATGCATAGCAGACCTACCGAATTGATTTTTTTTTATATAAAAAACATTAAATTTTATTCCGATTAGTTGGACATCCATTGACTCAAAGTGTTCGGAAACTTCTGAATAAAACCTGTATCTAAACATGAAAGAAATAAAAAAAAAAACAATTATAAAAAATTATAAATAAGAAAAAAACATTAGACAATTTATAATATTTTAATGCAATCATAATATTATTTGAGATTTTTGGAAATATTTTAAAATATTTAAAATTGTTAATTTTAATTTTTTTTTTGTAAATAAATAAATATATAAGAAGTTTTAATAATGATACTACATAAGGTTAATACAGAAATCGTCGCTTGAGGAGGCGGTGATTGATTCATTCAATCCAATACCCTTGGAGGGTAATGGATGGCAATGCTGTAGCTAATGAAGTTCTAACTGAGGCTCGGCTATTGCTGTTACCCTCCTGCCATGATCAGAGCTTTAATAGCTCAATAACACCTTATCCCTACACTGTCCTCTACAGATAACGGGGAAAATGAAAAGCATTCTTGCTTCGCCCCTTTAAGCCAGTCCTTATAAGATAAGGTCGCTTGAGGAGGCTGTAAAGTTGTTAGAACAGTAACAAATCATCTTCCATATTTCATATGTTTGGTGTTGTGTTGTTTAAATTTAAATATTTCAAAATACCGTACGAAGGTAATAAATGCGATTATGCATTAATTAGAATTTGTTAAGAGAGAGAGAGAGAGAGAGAGAGAGAGAGAATTCATTCGAACTGATAGAGAAATACATTTGATGTACTACAAATGGTCTCACTTAATTCACAATAACCTAGAGAAATATCTAATAATGAATTTGAAACTCAACGAATGAGTGGAGTTTCAGAGGATCGTTTATCTTTGCAAAGATAAACGAAAAGAGAACCGGCACGGGTCTCGCGTGAAGCGACAAAAGAATTATCAGTGCCCTTGACCATGTTGTTTAATCCGAGTCTCGGGTATGGTTTAGTCCCGAAGGGGTAGAAAGAGGGGAAAATAATTCCACTGCATAAAGGAGGATCCAAGACTACTGTTGCAAATTACCGACCGATCAACATATCAGGAGTCGTTGTCAAGGTCCTGAAGAAAGTAGTCAAGGGGAAAATACAGGAATGGATTGATGAAAATGAGATACTGTACGGGGAACAGCATGGCTTTATGAAGGGTAGATCATGCCTCAGTAACTTGCTCAAGTTTTATAACACAGTGAGGGCTGAACTGGATAAGGGTAATGGGTTTACAGTGATACTGCTGGACCTGGCTAAGGCCTTTTCAAGATACCACATGGAATTCTAATCCGTAAACTGCAACATATGGGAATGGATATAGGGTTGGTGAGATGGATAGGTGGGTGGTTGATGGAGAGATATCAGAGAGTAATTTATTCAGGAATAGAGTCCAAAAGACGCCTGTGACTAGTGGTGTGCCGCAGGGTTCTGTTCTTTGACCACTGCTGTTCAATTTGTTCATTAACGATATAGGGAAGGATCTAAGAGGAACTTCATTTGTTCGCTGATGATGCAAAGTTGGGTAGGGCAATAGTGAATGCAGAAGATGTCAAAATCTTGCAGGATGATTTGGATAGATTGGAGTTCTGGACTAAGGAGAATGGATGTCAATTTAATGTGACAAAATATAAGGTTATGGATTTTGGGGTGAAAAGATTAGCAGCAGTATACCACATTGGTGGAACTGTACTCCAGGAGATTGATGAGGCCAGGGATTTGTGAGTGTTGGTGGATAGGGAGATGAAGTTTAGGGGGCACATTGAAAAAGCGGCTAAATCAGCTCATCAAATCACTTGGTTGTTGAAAAATATTTTGACGAGCAGAGACAAGCAAGTTATTGTACCTCTGTACCGAGCCTTGATAAGACCTCATTTCGATTACTGTGCCCAGATTTGGTCACCTAGGTTTCTTCTGGATGGGGAGGAGGTGAAGAGGATTCAGAGGCGAGTGACCAAGATGATAGCAGGTCTATGGAATATGGAATGAATCTTATGAGAACAGGTTGAAGATTTGTGGGTTGCAGAAACTGGTTGATAGGTGGAGGAGGGGAGATATGATTGAGACATTCAAATTGCTGAAGGGTTTCTATAGGATTAATTCAGAGGATATTTTTGAGATCAGGACTGGTGGTGGTGGTGGAAGAAGTAGGGGACACCTATGGAAGCTGGGCAAGAGTGTGGTTAGCAAGGGTGTTAGAGCTGGGTTCTTTACTTTTAGAGTGGTAAATGAGTGGAATTAGCTGCCAGAGTCTGTTGTGGATGCTATGACAGTGAGTGAGTTCAAGGCAAGGTATGATAGATACTGTGAAAATGCCGAATAGTTGTGTGGACATGATGTTTATGGCCTCCCTCGATGAGTCTAAGGACTCCCTGGAGTCGCTCGTAATAATAATAATAATAATAATAATAAAGATGAGGAACAAAGTAAGTAAAACAGTTTCATTTGGTAGTCGAAAACATTATAGAACTCTAATTAGATCATTTCAGTGCACTTTTTCAGCTGCATGGGTGGAATTTTAATCAAGTGCGATAAGATCCGATAAGAAAATTTTACAAGAATTTTCATTCTTGTAGAATTATTATTAACCGCAACTGTTCTCTCCAACAAAAAAAAAGAACATCCGGGTATCTATCATAATAGATAAAAGAGAAGTAATGACATTAATAATCAATTATATTCTCACAAACGCCGCAGTAATAAAAAAAAGATAATACTTCAAGAGTCTGTCAAAAAAATAAGGTAACAGTGCACGTGAATACTGTTTCGGGGAGTGTTTAAATTTAAATATACAGTAATAGATTTGCATTGTTTGCTCATAGCCTACCAGATGGCACCACATGCACGGCTACACCATCAGTCGCAAAATGGCAGGGAGACTGGAAAACAGTCTCGTGTAAAAGAACGTTGTGTTATACAATTTCTGTGTTAAGGGCACATCGTATTACACAGAAATCGGGAAAAAAATTATTTTTCTTAGTTTCAGGTGCAAAAAAAAAAAGTAACGTCATTAGTAAAGATGTTTATGGTAACAGTGTATTGGGATCATAAGAGTGTGCTTCATGTTGAGTTTTCCAACCGGGTGCCATTGAAAATGCCAAAAAAGTACCGTAACCTAAAATATCATTTACAAGTAATAATTCATTGAATATACTCTTGTTGCGTGAGCGCGTTATTATGTTCGCACACAAGTGTTAGAGCATTACAATTACCATATGCTAGACACAACTCCCGATCTTGAATCCAAGTAATTCCTAGATCTTTGGGCTGCCAACAACGCACCTGACTATCAAGTGGATTCCTACTGTACCATAAGGGGAGTGGTGAACTTCGGGTTTTTAGTAAGGGGAGGGAGTAGGAGCGGTCTCACACCGAGAGATAAAAATCAATTACTACCTAAAGACGCGCAATCATCCATGCCCTCAACAGGATTACAACCTGCTGGGGTTGTAATCCTGTTGAGGGCATGGATGATTGCAATGGCTATAAGCCGAGAAATAGGTCGGCTTATAGTCATAGATTAATTTGTAGCGAACCGGGGGATTGCAAGAGTTAATTTCGCGGTCTCCATAGTGGAAGAAGCGCTCATTTTTGGCGATTGTGTGGAAAAGTGTGAATCAGATCTACGTTCGATATGTATGAACCACCATTAGAAGAATTTGTGTGTGTGTTAAAGGAAATACATTTTTCAGGAACGCATACATTTAATTGCTGATTTTATTCTAGTTTTAGCATAATATAATAAATTATCAAATATTACACATAACTTCAATAAAATAACGTAACGAAATTTAGCAACAGAAAACTGACCGGTTGTTTGTCTGACAACTGTTCTCCGTTTGCATCGGAAAATTTTTAATTCAAACTCAGGTTTTTAGAAAGGGTTCTATTTATTTGAATTTAGCTATGAAGCCCCCCCCCCCGTGTGTAACTTTGCAACTTCATGTAACGTATCTCTGAATAAGCTAAATTCTTCTTTCAAATAAATTTCATTCCCGTTTGCGTCCCAAAAACCTAGCAAGACTTCTATATAACAATATATTTCTTATTTTTATTATTATTTTTTATTTCTAGAGACGGAGAGAGAATCTGTTTTTTTCTCTCATTCATTCTATAAATAGTGCTTTAATTTTTTTAATTTTTTTTTATTTAGTAATAGTTTTAGTCAGACGAGAACGTGATAGGGGCTACACGTTTGCTCGTTCACTTGAATGTTGCTCCTCTCAAGATAATAATACTCAAGATAATACAAATCATTGTGCAAAACAGGCTGCTCACTGGCCTGTTTTGCACAATGATTTGTTTGGAAACTCAAGTGGCGCAAACTTTATGAAAGCAAATCTGTTTCTGACACCTTCAGTACCTTAACCGTTGGTGGCCCGCGTAGAATTTCTCGTATACAAAATCTGCTTTAACGCCATCTTTAAGACTATAGAAGACTAGGCATATTTCACTTCCTGGTTTTTTTTTGTTTTTTTTTTTGTTGTTGTTCCTTTGTTTTGGTTTAGCTTTCCTCTCTCCATAATATATTACAAAGTTGCAAGATCTTAAACTCACCCTCTCCTTGCAGTTTAACAATAGAAAAAACATAAACTGTTTACTCTCACCATCTCTCCTCTAATGTCTTTTGCATGACCCTTTCATTTCATAGTCTCATTTCATTTTTCCGTATCACTAGTTCCTTCCCCCCTCGTCCACAAATAAATTCCTCCCTCTCTACTTTACCCCTCAAAATATTTTCCGTTATTGAAGCGCCGTAAAATAGCACCGACAAACCACCAAACTCAAAGTAAGATGATACGTGGCTGGTGACAATCATCTTTCAAAATGCTGTAATTAATGTATGGATCGGCCGCTCTGAGTACATAAGTTTGCTAAATAATCATTAACGTGTTTCAGAGCATTTTGATTCATGACAGAAATCTCTATTCTATCTCAATTAACACAAATTAACAATTTTAACCCTTTTTATTTATGTAATAAGATGGAAACAGTGCTTTCTTAAAGAGAAACTAACGTCTCTTCAATTGTTAGAAAATACAATTTTTTAATATAAAATGGAAGATAAAAAGGATAAAAAAAAACAAAGAAGGTTATTTTAGAATCATATTTGACGATTCTTCAAATAATCGAAACAGAAAGATAGTTCATGAACCATTGGATCCATCTTTAATCCTACAGGACTCTTCTACATCTAATGCATTCAATTCTTTCCTTTTCATTGTCTTACTGAAAACATTTCCCTAAAAAGGGATGAGAGAAGCTTCAACACTCCCTAGATGCCATCTTAAACATTGATTGAAATACGAACTCAGCGCAGATGAAGCTTCAAGCACCTCATGGGGGGGTATTTAAGTGAGTTTCACTTTTAAACTGATAAAAATGAGTTTTACATTTCGTCGTAGAATGATTTACTAGAGAAGAGGAAAATAATACTGGGGAGGCTTACGTAAGTCGCTTTCAAAATGACTTAGAATCTCTTCAAAATTTAAGACATTCTAATTCCATGAAATAGAAGTCTATACAGGATTTGTATGTAATATTTAATGAGTATGAAGCCTTTGTTTTAATCCATCGAAACAAATAGATTTTTATTTTTGTTTCTTTACTTAACTTGTTATTCTTTCGGAGATAAGACAAGAACAAGCAACAAAATGTTAAGACATTTTCGTTGCTTGTTCTTGTACTTGATTTTAATCTTCAATTGTTTCTATTCCTTTTTATTAGCTTACCGAATGGTTCAATTATTTTCAATTATTTGATTTTTAATTTACATCTTATTGAGTCTCTTAGCCACTTTTTCCGTTTACATCTTCATTTTTTTCTGTTGAACTAGTGAATGATTTAAAAATTTTGTAAACTATCCTTTTTCTGATGCTTAAATGATAACTAATCACAGAACGGATTATTCTTGATTTTCATTTTTAATTTGTGTTTTTCATGTTTCCATTTTATTTATCTTTTCTTTTCTTTTTTTTTAAATTTCAACCACCTGATTTTGACAACTAGAATAATATGAACACTTGTCCGAATGAATGTCCAAACCCATTTGTGCATTGGATTATGCACAAATGCGTTTGGACATGCGATTCAAACGTTCAAAAGACTTGCTCAGAAAGGTTTTGAGGAAGAACCGTAAACACCAATTATATTATACATCTCCATGTGTTGCTCACTTGTTAATACTCGCCTACAAAGCGGGTAGTGTTTTAAAATTCTTTTTATTCAAGTGTGTTGAAACACATTTCGACGTATTATCTTGAGAGGAGCAACAGGTGCACATTTTGTGTCAGTTAAGATAAAACAGCCTTTGACTTTGTTACAGTAGAAACCAAGCAAGTCAGCTGTAAGAAGATCATTTTGATTGTTTATTTTTAATTATTATTATTATTTATTTATTTATTTATTTACTTATTTTTGATGAGGAAGGAATTGCATTGCACGAATATGTTCCGCCTGAACAAAAAAACCAATGCCAATCAACAACATTACCTCTCTCAATGGGAACATTTATGAAATAGCGAAAGAAGAACACAACACTCCCATTTAAGTGACAAAATGGAAGATTACCATTTCTTCATCAAGACAACACTCGGTATTTATTTTGTCTTGTGTGGAACTACAGTGCAGTAGCCATTCGATATCTAGGACAGACGCTATGTTGATAAAAGTATTTGAACACCTAGTTGTGGTACAAAAATGCGTTTTAATTGCATTTCTAGTACCAAGCGGGACCATGTTTTGCCTGAATAACAGCAACTACCCTTCTGGAAATGCTTTCAATCCATTTCTGATATCACAAGGAATATGCTTCCGTTACTAGCGCAAAACTTTTCCCATTGCCGATGCTGATGACGGCCGCTGTGGTTCGGAGTGAATTCGACGTTCTAATTCGTCCCAAAGATGTTCGATGGGGTTGAGGTCTAGACTCTGATCCCACCAGTTCAACATTGCTTTGTAACCAGTCTCGGACACGCAGCGCAGTATGGCATGTAGCATTGTCGTACTGAAGCATGCAAGGCCCACTGCCGAATTACTTCCACAGCATGAAGTTGTCCAGGAAGTTATTAGATCTAACGGTTTTTGGACACGTCCACCACTGGACCAAGCCCCATTCAACTCAAACACTCCCATACCATTACCGAGCCTCCACCAAACTTGACAGTTTGAATGATGCAGTCCTTTTATCATTCAAACTGTCAAGTTTGGTGTGATATGATGGTCGTGTGATCCAAACACGACCATCAGAGCGAAACATTTGGAAGCGTGATTCGTCGCTCCACAGAACCCTTTCTAATCATCTACGGTCCAGAAACGATGTGAAAGATACCAATCCAATCCACATATCACCTTCCCCAATCGTTGAGAGGGGAAGGTGATATGTGGCTTGTTCGCAGCAGCTCTCTTGTGATAACTGTTTGCAAAGGCATGCAACTCTTTGCAAACACTCACTGCAACATTTTTCAGTTTGAGTGTGAGGTCCGCTGCTGATGACGTGCAGGATACTCGAACACTCCGAGACAGAGCTCATTGATTTCGGTTATTGAATGTCGATGGCCTTACAGGGTGTTTTCCTGATGTCGTAGCACCATGAACTTTCTATCTACGAATGACATAAGCAACGGTTAAGTTCGGTGTACCGAGACGGGTAGCAGTGTCATGGACAGAAGCCAGCTGATGTGACATCCAACTCCCGTCCCACATTGGAAGTCTGTCAGTTCAGCTGAACGCGGCATCTTGACATCGAGTACAGTGCAAAACATGCAGCACATCCTATCTTTCATTACCAGACTTACAAGTCTTTGTAAGTCTGGTAATGTGTTTGGAGTCCTAGATGGGTTTAAAACTGAAGTCTTTCCAATCAAGAGCAGCTTGAGTTTAAAAAAATGAATCGATTTGAAAAATTGAACTGACTTTGAATTTAACAGCAAACAAAGACCTATTGGTCAGTAAACTAACACAAAATTGATCACCATCCAGTCTCAGGTGGAACTTTTTCCTCCCAGAAATTTGGGCTTTTCATCCAGAAAAACAAAGAACCCCTCCAGAATAACAATTACACAATTTCCAGACATACTTTACTGGTCTCATAGCCTTAGCTACTTCCGATGTAATTCCAAACAATAACAACAACGTTGACCTTCGCTTGTCTCTGCGCTAATCGGACAATAAATGCAACTCATATTGTATTCGTTATCCCATATTTCACATGAAATAGTCACGTGTTTCAACGGTCTACCGTCGCATTTTTAATCAGCGGACTGTTTAACAAATATCTCTCAACCTTTGATGAGATTCCATAGTTCACTTGATACCACCTTATCAGAGATACTAAAGATTATTCATAGCTAACATGTTCAGTGTTTGTTGACTTAGAAAATTATGCGGAAGATTATTTATTAGGCTCACGGACATAAATCCACTTGATATGATCCTGAAAAATAAATAGCAAATTATGCTATAATCATGGCATCATTTTATTTCGTTTAATACTGTATTGTCTGTTCCATTTGAGATCCTAAGATCTATAAACTTATATAGCTTTTCCATGCTAAAGTCCAAACTATAATAACGATGTAACCTCTGACTCGTCAGAAATTTGCAACCAAATAGAGTTTCGTTTTCTTGAAAAACACCTACTCAAATGCTAAAGCAGTATTCCATTGCTCAGATAATGTGGGATTCTCACAGGGTACGCATGAGCACCAGCTTTTAATGCTACGAAGGAAGCAATTGATGTTATTCGTGCGACCAAATTTTCCTCAGATATTTCATCAATGTTTACAATAAGAGAGACTCGATTTTAGCGGAATGAGACAGGGATGCAAATGATCACAAATGTTATTTAACTGCTTCCTAGATCATGTTGTGAATGAAGCTCTGGAGAACTTTGATATTGGAGTGACGGAAGAAGAATAAACCATCTAAAGTTGGCTGATGATATTGATCTTCTAGTGGAAAACAAATCAGATCTTCAGGATATCACCACAAAATTAGCATATACTCTTAAAAAATACGGCTTATCGATAAGTATCCAAAATTCAGAAACAATGACAAATATCTGTATTTCTGACCAAGAATGAAGTGCTGTAGCAGAAACTGAAAGAAAACTTTCTTGAGGATGCACCCATAGAAGAAGTTAATCAGTTTAAACACCTAGGCAAAAATTTTAATAAAGTTGGCAGATCAAGATAGGATATCAGAACAAAAAATGCAAAAGCAAACACCAGCACTCCAAAAACTGAAACCACTATGGACAGATAACAAGCTTACAATTATAAACAAATTACGCTTTATTGATACGCGAGTTAATTCAGTACTTCTATACTGAAACGTATCCCCCTTCTAAAAGAAGATGAAAACAGGTTGCTAGCATTTGAAATGGAGTGCTATAGACGACTCCTAAAGCCATAACTGATGACATCACAAATTTTGAAGTAAGAAAGAATCAGTTCTTTCATCGGTCCAAAATATTCAATGAAGGACTTATTCCAGGAACTTGAAAATGAGACAGGCCTAGAAAAACTGGATGGACAATATAAATCATTGGACCAGTGCTTAGAATGGAAGATGTCTGCTCTACGGCCCTTTGTGGACTATTCTTCTTCATCATCATCCCATAGTCCACAAAGGGCCGTAGAGCAAACATCTTCCATTCATTTCGTAATCAATCTATTACACAGAATAGATTGATTTTAAAGAGAAACGAGACCAGATTATGATATGGATCGTGACCTTTCTCCTTGTCGTAATGTAACTTATCGGTGGCATTTCTGAGGTCTTATTTATTTTAATTAAAAGTTTCTTCGGTTTAAAAACAGAGTACTATCATTAAGAGATAGAGATAAAACTAGACGTCAATTTACATATGCAGGTGGAGGGTCGTGGGATGCAATTTCTTCTTCAGGAAATCATTCTCGACATCGCATTAGATGCTTCTGAAATACGAGTAATTTTCTCGAAACTTTTTCAGTAACAATTTCTTAAATATGTGAAACGTAGCTGCTGATTATGTAGGACACGTCGATATAATGAAACATCTAGATGCGGATGATTTTATTTCTGTTAGCTTGGAAATAATTGAGATGCGAAAATATCTGATTGATAATTTCATCACATATATGACTTCCCTTTTAAAGGTTAAATGTAAGTAATGTGGATATATCTTAAAGTTCGACAAAAGAAAAGGACTAAGATTGGGAGGATTCATGAACGATAGTTGTGAGAGGAGAAATGAGAGGTTGAAACTAATAACTGTTCAGGTGGGTGTCCTGCTTTTTGAGAACTCGTAAGAGTTCTCTTAGTTCTCTTAGAACTTCTTAAAAGTTCTTAATAGTTCTCGAAACTATTAAGAACTCTTAAGAAGTTCTCAATTAAGAAATATTAAGAGGTCCTTTTGGCCATTCGTCCACACAAATTTTCGGGACTCTGTACTACTGCAATGGACGGATTTTACTCAAATGTTGGATTTGGAATCCATAGCGTAACAGAGACGTTCCAATTTTTGTTTCCATCAATCCACTTGCAGGGATACAAAGGAATAAAACATGTCGAGAGTACATGTTATAATACCGAAATGGAATTCATTAAAACCTTGGATTTAGAATAAGTTGGTTTCAACACTGGCTTCAGCGGCCTTCTTCTGTTGGCAAAAGGATCTTATCTAATATAAATTGATATTTGAAACTAAAGGCAGTAAATCTATTGCATATTACTCAAAGCATCACGGGAAACCTGGGGATTGGATACTCTGGAAACTCGACTTTAAAGACCAACCATCAAAGATCTTCGAGTCACTCTAGAGCGGAGAATTTATTCACGCTGCCAGCTCGACCTTGGAATTTAAGATCAAATAACAACATTTGTCTAGTCGAACCGAAACAAAATAATTTCTACGGTACCTGCATACGTTCCCAAAACGGTTATAGGTTCAATTGTTAATAAAACATACTTTTTTTTTGTAATTATTAACGATATATCCTTACCTGTTGGTACCTGAAAGGAAAAATGTTAATTACATAAGATAAAATCTGGTATAACGTTGGTAAAATAATTTACAATGTTTGTACAAATATTTTTGTGCTCTTTCTCTAGAATTAAAATTTTTATGCAGTCCTTATCGGTTTGTGATTTTTTCTTGTCATTTCGATTTTGGAAAACATCAATGAGGTCAAGAACTGAATTCTTGCTTGCATTTGCTTCTGTGACGTATGGGATGTTATAAGGTTCTTTCCAATTTTTTTTTTATTTTTCCAGCAATGTGACTTCTTGCCTTAATATGCCAACATTTTATACATATTCAGCAAAGCAAACCAAATTATTCATCAGCCGTTTCCTAAACCTCTTATTATCATTTGGACGACTAGCAAAGTTTCTCTGACATATTGTCTTCCTTAGAGAAACGGCCTGTTCACAACTGCATACTCAACCTTGTTCCTGTATCGATTCAAATCAAAAAATTATTATGACTCGTAATAGCAGTAGTTTAATAAGTTTAATAAAACTTATTAAACTGGTTCAGCAGAACCCTAGGTTTTTTTTCTTGAAAACTTAAAGGGTTATCCAGGGCATGTAGACATTTAAAATTCTCAGTAGATGTAGTTACTGAAATATAAACCTTCAGTAAACGAGGAAAATACTATCTGGAAAAACTGTGGACGGTTGGCGGTCACATTTTTACAAACTGTTAAATTCATATAACATGCTGTTTTAATTTTGTCGATATAACATTAATTCTAAAATTAGCGTTTATGAAAGATCTTAAAATAACAGAGAATCTTAAATGTAATGTTCATATTTTATGTCATAAAAATTTTACTTTTGAAAATTTGAGCTTTCGGGTTTTGAAAATTTTGACTTTTGAGCTTTGTGAAGTATATATGATTTAAAAAAAAATCCAGTATACATTATTTTGGGAATGGGTTGTTAGGATACTGTGTTGTATATAGTGCTACAATGAAATTTCTACTTTGGTTTGCGCGTGTGTAGAAAAATGACGGTGGAAGCAGGATGTTCTTCACTATATAGGATCATTTTCATTCCAGCTGTCTCTCATTACACTAAATGCACTACACTGCATCTGTCTATGTACTGTGTGTTTAGTGCTACAATAAAACTTCCATTTTGTTTTGCTTGTGACTTTGTAATTTGAATTCTAACATATCCTGAAATAGATTGTCTTATCTCCTCTAAATAGTTTGAGTTTCAATGCGACTTGATTTGTGGAATCCAATCAATGCACAAATAGGAAGCTTGAGACAAATTTTCTGGTGTCCGGCCCAAAGTCAAGTACAACACGAGGCTATTGTCCCTCTCGTCGAGAACTTGTGATTATAAATTTATTATAATCACACGTTCTCGTTTACTAGGTAAACGAGAACGTGTGATTCTCGTTTACTGATTCTTTTTAGAGAAAGATGGAAAGAGCAACTATTTAGGATGGAGAGATATTGATTACCAAAGGAGAGAGAGAGAGAGACAACTGAAGAACATTGAAGAGACGAAGACCAGCTACAAGATGGAAAAAACAGTGAAGCCGGAACAGGCAAATGCCTAATATTTGAAGAGAAGAAGAAGAGATTTCTTTTTAAAACAGCAGAAGTTAATGGAACTATTTCTAAACCTGCTGAAGATTATACAGCGAGTGATGTAAGCATGAACACTTTGGAATTGTAAAGAAAGAAAGAAAGAAAGGGGAAAAATGCGATCTTCCTACATAGGATTTGGATTAATATGAAGATAACTGACCGCAGTATGTCGTTTTTTTTTTGTTTTTTTTGTAGGTTTTTTTGATAGTGCTATGATTCCATTGAAATTTAAAAGACATTTGAGAACTAAACCTAAACACTGCCAAGTTCAGAATATGTCACTTGATAAAAAAAAGAAAGAAAGAAAGAAAGAGAATGACTTTAAATCTCAGTCATACGGTATTTTCCTATGGGTAAGGAAAATGAGTTGGCTCTTAAGTGTCATTATTATACCAATACACACTCTGCAAAATCCAAAGACCAAATAACACGATAAGAGAAGAATCGATTATGCCTTGCATGTTGGATGCGTGCCAGTGTTAGGAGATAAATTTGTTAAAAAATATAAACTCAGTATCCCAAGAAAACGTTTTAAAAGGTATAATTTTTAGGAATAAGATACTCATTAGCAACTTAAAAAATAAATAAATGTTAAAGAATTATGCTCTTTAGCAACTATTAAAAATTATAATGTATAAATAATAAAGATTTATGCTCCTCATTAGATTAGTTAGATTGAGTCGGTAGAATTTGATGATAAAACTACTTATCATTGTCAAGTACGTAGAATGAAAGAACGATGAAATTAAAGAATTTTTGACTGCTTGACATTGAAGAGCTGGCAATTATTTATTTATTTTTATCGCATTATCGGATTATTTCTTAAATGTTGATTTAGAACATGACAGACTACGTTTCAGTTTGTACTCGTGGCAGGGCTAATATGCTCGGTAACCATGCAGGATTAGGCAAAAAAAATGAAACAAACAGTGGCAAATGTAGAAAGCACACATTGCATGATACAACGAAAAATGTTAGCCAGTAAAAACTGCGTAAGTGCTGAGTTGAATCACTTGTTAATCACGCTATGAAAACAGAAATTTGATCAAGTCTATCTCTTTTAATTGAAAAACTGCAATGTGATGCGATGATAACGTTATTATTAGAGACTGAAATTTGATGTCCTTTCGCCAGGTCGAATATAAAAAATACTGCGTGAAGTGAGAGAAGAAATAATTCTATTTATATTAAACAAAAGTTATTATCTCGTTCAATACTTTGAACATGTAGATTGCAACATGAAATTAGGTTATCTTGACGATATATTCCAACTTTGGCATGAGTTTAATTTATCTCTTCACAGAACACAGAAAACGATGTGAGACAGTTATAACCAAATAGGACCAAAGAAAAAAATAATAAACTTTGGATCCAAAGGATTGAAATTAACTTCTTTCATATGTTAATCTCTTTAATGTTCCGAATGAACGAAGCAGAAAAGAGAAATGAAGAATAATTCTAACGAACTGAACATGATCAAACACTTTTGAAACTGTTGTCATTTAGATTTGATTACCATTTTTCTTTAAGCAGTGACCCAAGAGATGATTTTCTGAGAAGTCTGAATATCTGTTCATTTTTAATAGTACAACAAATGTTCCATCTATAAATAAAGACGACATGTTGGGCGATTGCTCTTCATTGATAAAGATTCGCGGAATAATTAATCGCTTGGTACATCTCGAGCCTTTTAGTGAACAACATTTAGCATCCTATTCCATTATCCTTCAACTTCGTAGATTCTCAACAATCACTGCACTTCTAACAAAACATCGAAATTAGAAGATTTTAATTTGCTCTTGAATTTCAGTTTAAAGTTTACTTTAAGACTGTCTTCGAACAAACATTACACCAAACATTGATAATTTCTGTGTGTTGGATATTCACAAGCTCATATTTCTCATTAAGAATTCGAGTATTTAGTGAGTGAATATTTGTACCAAAATTGACTATTTCTGGATTATTTATTATTTGTAATATTATGGATCACGTGTTTTCATCATTGTGATATTTGATACGTAACGACGTGCTATCATAATTTTCTTTCCGATAATTTTCTACGAAAAATTTTTGTACGGTTCAGCAGTCTCCCAAAGTTTAAGAATTCTTGTAGTATATTCAATATATGTTTGGCACGACAACATGAGTGGATGCAACCACACTATCAAATATGTCATATATCATCATCATCATCATTATCATGCTTGTCAAGGATTTAGGCTTAGAGAAACCCTATTCCGGCCTTAGAAGTCATCGCTAAATCTCTTTAGAGGACGCCCTGGTTTTCTTTTCCTAATGATTTGTACTTTAAGGCTTGTTTTGGTAATCTTTCTGTTTTCATCCTTTCAAAGTGTTCCATCCATTTGTTTTTATATTTTTTAATTTTTTCTATTACTGGTTCTTGGTTTAATTCTTTCATAATTTCTTCATTTCTTTTGTGATCAAATAGGGTATACTTTGCAGTTTTTCTCATAAACTTCATTTCTGCTGTTGTTAATCTTTGTTTGTCTTTTTGTTTTATTGCCCAGATTTCGCTTCCATACATTAAGACTGGTAAGGCTAATGAATTGTATACTTTTAGTCTGGTTTGGTTTTGTACTAGGTTAGGTTTAAATATAGAGTTAATTATACCTATTATTTTTAAATATTTTGCAATTTTTTCTATTACTGGTTATTGGTTTAATTCTTTCATAATTTGTAATTATTATTTGGTTGTCGGCAAAAAGGAGAGTGTTTAAGTTCACTGTAGGAGAAAGTTTAATACCTTGATGGAAATTTTTATTCCATTTATTTCATTTAGATAAATATTAAAAAGAGTTGCTGAAAGGGGACATCCCTGTCGGAGACTCCTTGGTTTATCTATCTCGGATACGATAGTTCATAATATAATCTTATTTGAATTTGATTGTTTTCATATATTTGGTATTTCTTTTAATAAAATAAATAATAATACTTCTTTTAACTTTATCAAATGCTTTTTCAAAGTCAATAAATGTAATATGCGTTTCTAAATTGTATTATCTTCTTTTCTCTATTATTAATTTTAGGCAAAAGGCCGAGACTATACATCTCCTATAACACCCATTCAGACAGAGGTCTATCAACTTCTGAATTTATCATATTACCACTCATTCTGCAGTCTGTCAGTGTCAGCAGTCCATACTCTCAATCTGTGGTTGCAAATCTACATTCCATAAACCCGATATCATCTTTGTGATTCTTCTTTTCAGCCTTTCCATAGCTTCCTTTTTCATCTGTTTTGAACCCAGGAAACCAAATCTGTGCACAGTGGTTCACCCAGGTGCGTTCCTATCAAGGCCTCGTAAAAAGGCAAAATGACTTACTTATCCTTACATGTCAATGTTAGTTTGAGCATTGCAATTATCCTCTGAGCTGCATTTGCAACTTTTGTTATGTGATTTTGAAGCTGAAATTCCTATTCACCATAACTGCCAGATTCCTAGTTTCATCATTTTCGCCCAGCATAATCCTTCCGGTATAATATGCCATTAAAAATCCATCAGGAACTAATTTTCTCGCCATAGGGAACAATTACACTTACTAACATTGAACTGAAATCCATTATCATTTGCCCACAGTTCCAGATTATTCAAATTATTCTGTAAGTGGTGTATATCAATAGTATCTCTGATTCCCCTGTCTATCTTCGCATCAGCATCATCAGCAAACAGTAGAACATCTCTCGTCGGGTCCTAATCTCATTAAAATGCAGATTGAACCACAATGGTATGGTACAAGGATTCATCCCTAGGGTACACCACTAGCCACCTTAAATCTAGCAGATTCACACTCCACCATGCACCACTTTCTGATACTTTTCCATCCACTTTTTCAAGTCAATAGCGCCAATCCCATATCCTCTATTTTATGTAACATCCTTTCGTGTGATATTCTATCAAACGCCTTAGCAAAGTCCAACAGTATCGTAGTGCATCCATTCACTTCATCCAACTCAGCCGTAACATTATTATAAAATGTGAACAATTGCTCACACAACAGCAAAGGTTCGAATCCCCTGTCATGATTGCTTCTATAATCTTCTAATTTATATATATAAAGTGGTCAACCTTCTGTCATTCACATAGACTAGGAATGAATGGAGAAGATATTAATGGAAAAGAAAACTGCAAAAGAATATTAAAGAAAATTACAAGTATAAAAGACTTCTGTTTATTATTTTATACGAGTGTAAGTCATCACGACTAGGTTACTTGTATACAGAAGCGAATGACTTCAAATTGAGTTTACCTCAGTGTCCGTTGATGAAGCCTAAATAAAGGTCGAAATCGGTCTTGGTAGTAGCCCTTCGTATAATGATTTTGCATTATGTAAGTAAGGTAATTGACGTGAAGTAATGACCTTCTATATACAAGTAGCCTAGTCAAGACGATACTTTAGGTGTAAACTTTGCTTGCTTATACTAGGATTAAGGATTAAATAAGAATATAATTTCTTGTTTAATCCCGTGCGATAAACAAAATTAATGTTTAATCCTGTGGGATAAGGCAAGTATAATTTGTTTCTTAACCAAGAGAGAAAAAACTTTCAACAACTGTCTCTGATTCATAGCGACTCTTTATTATTATTATTGCTATTTCTAAAAAAGATTACGAAAAAGAAAAAAAATGTTTAAGATGCCGTTGTTATAAAAAATGAATACTTTTTCTGCAGAAAGACAGGACACAATCATTGCCAGGATTTATGTGATGTGATATAAAATGATGCGAAAGATGTTTTCGTATCAATGCTATTAAGAGAATTTATTTGCTTGTGTATTACAATTAAAAGTGCTTCCTTTTCCCGTAGCTATCCGAGGACAGTGTGTCCATGTGAATATTTCTTCTTTTGCTTTTCAGAGTAGCTAATTTGCTAGGCTGAAAGCGACAGGGGCTGACATTCCATTCCTCTACCTGCTCCAAATTAAGAACTGCAACACTTGAGCTTTAAGAATAGCTCGGCCGTGCCGAAAGTGTCAATCGAGTATAAATAACTATTCAATCAACTTAAAAAAAAAGAAAAGAAAACGAAAGCCATTCCAATCATATTAACATATTAACGCATTAACACGATGTAAAATACAAAACGGGTTTTTGGAGTCTTTGTAAGAATTCGTTACAAGCCTAAATAGCTCGAATTTTTTTTTTCAGCCAATATTGAGAATCAGTAGCACGTTGACATTCTGTGACACTTACTTAACCTTATAATTGAAAAGTACATTTTCGTACATCTCCTGCCTTCTTCATCATTGCATCCCCACAGAGAGAGAAACTCTTCAAACAGTCCTGTTTGAATTAAGCACGAAAAGAAAACCAGTGGATGCGAATGGGTAAAACGTCTTCCTTTATCCCCCTCATTATCCAAAGTGCCATTCTCATGAGGCGTGACGTAACAGCCACACCGTTTTCGCGGAATCTTCCTCGCGCACAGTACAGGTACTTATTAAGTATTCACTTAGCCTTGCAAGTGAACACTAAGGCAGTAAGAAAAGCGTCCACTGAGAAACGATACGCCAGTAATTGGGTAATAACCATTCTTAGCGAAGAGTCCCATGCGTATACTTTTTTTTGTAGCGCGCGTGGGAGTCCTTAAATATTGCTGTTGCTATTTGGATTTGAACTCGAGTAACGTTACTGTACTCTCGGAACCAAAGCTTAATGGTGCCTATCGGGATTCGCATAAACACGTGAACATAAATATTACATAAACACGAACACAACAACAGATATGATAACTGCTGCTCGAAGGCATACTATAATCACTAGGGTCATTGAACTGCGACGGAGTTCGAGTTACGAGTTGGAATCGATAATAATCGTAATAATAATAAAAAAAAAACAATTCATAGTAGGTAATCTATGAATCAAGTCGTGTCTATTTGGTTGTAATTGTGAGAGTCCTTTGGTCTAGTGAAAGGTGTAAATGGACTGCTGTAATACAGTTTCTCTCATCGTTCGGTACCTAAGAAGCATCAGACGGTCATTGGTCCTTGTTACCTGGTCTCTTCTTTGATAGAAATTACGAAGGAGGAGGAGAAGAGAATAAAGAATATCTTTTACGTTCTCTCACTTTCTTTCTCTCTAAATATGCAGGACTACTCGACATTAGTTTTTGATTTTGTGTTAACCAGAGGAGGTCCTCTCATATTCGTCCATCTTTATTAATGGCGTGAAATGTAAAATACGCAAATTTTTACACCGACGAATTATTTAAGAGTATTCTTAATAAAAATAATTTAATATTTTATTTAATATATTTAATTTAGTTTATTTATTTAATATTTAATTTAATAACAAAAAATAATTTTTGGAAGTAGAGCACGAAAAATAGACCTGCATTTCGTGACAGATACACAAGACAGCTAACAAAGATGGCTTCTCTTTTTTCTTCTCGTAATGCGAAGGTACACTGAGAACAACTGCCAGTGGTACAATATTCTAGAGGGAGGGAGGGAGGGACACTGTCGATTAAGCAGTAGTCAGTTTTGCTTCCTTCATCTGCGCTACTTCATTTATTAGGCCTAAATTTATTCCGCCATGATTCTTAAAATGTTTTCTATATGCATTACTAAGCATTAAAATAGTTCTTTCGTACATTTTCTTCGTTTAATTCATTTTTATTCTATATTTAAAATGTTTATTTTCGACATATTGTATTAGGAACACAGTTTCGTAGAACGCAATTCTATTTAGTAAGAACCTACTTATTACTATTATTATTATTATTATTATTATTATTATTATTATTATTATTATTGTTATAACAGTCGCGAAGATGACGCTATATACGTAAGATGTTTTCTTCTATATCTCTTTTATATCTGATTATTAAGAAGGAAAACGAAAACGATTGAGCATAATTTGATTAATGAAATAAAGACTATTAGATTAAACTGTTGTTCCTGGGATGAATACGAAATTATCAAAGCCTGCGGTTTACTAAACGATTCCCTTCATTATTATATCGAATTCATTCATTTTCTCCGATATACAACCACACTGTACAAAACAGTATGGTTTTGGTAGTAAAGCAAAATTGTGGCTTTTAATTCTTTATTTTTCCAATAACGCGTTACAAATAGAAAAAGAGTAAAGACAATTGTTTCATTTGCATCAATTTAAGAAACTTGAGATGACTGTATTGAAGAAAGAAGGTCATATTGAGACAAAGCGAATTAAAATATCTGATGTGAAAAATTATGTAACAATTTAGTTTCAGAAAAAAAAAATGAAATTTTTAAGAACAAAGTAAAAAAAAAAAAAAAAAACGGATCAGCAAACCGTAGGATCTTATTTACCTCAACTGCGCTTAAGGAGGTCGGTTGGTGGACACTGCCAAGTATCACAACCATCGCAAATCTAATCGCTAGAATAACTTCGACTGCATCCTATAGCACAAATCGTCTCACTTGTGTGGTCCTAACAGTTTGTCTTGTATTGAAGGAGAACAAGCATGAAAGAGCAGGCAGCCAGTTTCAGGTGACTAGAATCTTGCTGTTTCTGAGGCAAACTAACCTGCAATTCTCTCTCTCTCTCTCTCTCTCTTTTTAATAGTCTACTACATACCTCTTATGCGTAATTTTTGGCATAGCACGACATAATCTGAATTTCTCCATTTAAATACACTTTAACTAAACTAAATCTTCCATAGATATTTCTCTGGTTTTAATCAGTAGGAATGGATATTTATAATTTCCCCACTTCCCTCTTTCTTCTAAACCTATTAAAAGCAAGCAACATTTCATTCACAGTACACAACGCATCCTTGCTGTGGTCAGCAAGAGAATGTATGCTTCTTGAATGGCACGATGTAGGGTGCAATCTCATTGCGAGAAACTTTTCAATCGAAAGTGGATTGTTTATCTTAGACCAAGAATGAAGAGTGTAACCTAGAGAGAGAGAGAGAGAGAGAATATATGCAGTTAGCATGAAATTAGTTTCGACTCCTCTACATCATTTTTTTTTTCAATAATCAGCCTTCGAATTTACTTCGTGAAAAAATACAACTAATAACTAATTAAATGCAATATATAAATGCATGTGTATGTTTAATTTATTTTTTCTGTAACATCGCAGGGAGAATTCACTTGCTGTGCGGGAAATGGTCAGTGCATGGTAAACATTGTTTATATAATACTATCAGACGTTCCAATAATAATTCTGTACCTTCCTTCTTCATGCATATCTTCATGCATAAAGACTGGTTGTCTTCGTTTAAGGCATTAAGACTTACATATTGCCAATGAACTATGAGTATTGACAAGTCGGTTCGTCTATTTTGCGGGAGGAAAAAATCTAAGATTACAGACTTAGATCGCTAAAGTCGATTAGCTTGAAAACACTAAGAAAATGATCCTCATATCATCGACGCGATTCGAACAACTAACCGAGATCTTTCCATCAAAAGAGCAGGAGTTCTTCTGATGAACAGGAGACCTGAATAAGATGTGAAATTAGTGAAAAATCATTCAAAATCTGCTGCTTGGGCGAAACCAAATCCGCCAATGATTGGAACCCCTAGAAGAAGAAAAAATTCGGTTATTCAACTGGATCCCTCACATAAGATTAATAATAAAGAGAGACAAGACAACAGTATAGAGCTGTTAGTGCACCGTTATCTCTTTGTCCTAACGAGCAAATATTTCTTCCCAAGATCGGCTATCCCTTTAGCGCTCACCACACAGCTATCCTCAGTCGCTCGATGAGCTTCTCTGTATGATGCATGGACCAGGTTTCAACTAAGCAACTTCCTATTTAGGAACAACGAAGCGGTTCTGCAGTCCTCCTGACATTCACTACTCTATACAACAGTGTGCTGTGCGATTGGAATCAAAGACATTCTTCACTCATCACTCTTCCTAAAAATACTTACATGTCACCAACACGATAATGAGAAACTTTATCCCGGTCTGCTACATTATCACACACTGCTTGGAAAGGAGTCAACGGACACCATAGTATGGGGAATAAACAGCCATGGCGCCTCACTTAATAAGATATAGAACCTCCTTTCGGTGCGATGACTGCAGCAATCCTACGGGTCATATTTTCCACCAGCGTACTATATTGATCAATGAGAATTTTCGACCATTCTTCCTGTAGGCATATAATGGGGTCTTGGAGTGTTGTTGGGAGGACAGAGGGACAAATTCCAGATGATTGGAGTAGAGCTCTCATAGTACCCCTACATAAAAAGGGAAATAAAACTGATTGTGAGAATTACAGGGCATTTCATTACTGAGTGTTCCTAGTAAGATGTATGCAAGTATACTTGAGCAACAGTTCAGAAGGGTTGCGGAAGAACAAGCTGGATTCAGGACAAATAGAGGCAGTCAGGATCAGATTTTCAGTTTACTACAAATATTTGAAAAAGCATGGGAATATAACAAAGATCTGTATTTAAGTTTTGTCGATCTGGAAAAGGCATGTGCCAAGGTGCCAAGAGAGAAGTTATTCGAAACGTTACAGATATATGGTGTCAATGGGGCATTATATCAAGCAATACTTAGTCTTTATTTGAGTTGTAAGTCAGCAGTTAGAATTGAAGGAAGCACAGGAAGGTGGTTTAATGTTAAATCTGGTGTCAGACATTATCCTCTGATGAAAATTATCCCCTGTGTTATTCATTATCTATATGGGTCACATTATGAAGGAAAGTGGTATTAAATCTGATATCAAAATTGGAGGTGTTAATGTCAGCTCTTTACTTTATGCGGACGATGTTATACTTCTAAATAAATCCGCTACAAGTCTGCAAGATTCCCTGACTAAATTGAATAACTGTTGTAATAGATATGGTATGAAGGTCAGCAATAAAAAGACAAAGTCAATGAAAATAGGCAGAATCGTTGAAAATGTCAACTGCGTTGTGAACAGAGGACTTGTGGAACAAGTAAAACATTTCAGCTACTTAGGCACAGTTTTTGGTGAAGATGGTGAATTAAATATGGAAATAGACAACAGAATCAACCAAGCTGGTATGGTAGGAAGTCAATTGAATAAATTCATATGGAATAAGAGAGAAATTAGTTAGAACACAAATTAGCTGTATACAAGACAGTATTCAAGCCAATTTTAACTGAAAGCTGGATCAGAAGTAAAACACTTCACCAAAGACAAGAGACCGCAGATATGAGAGTCCTGAGAAAGATTAAGGGCATGAACAGATGGCATCAATGGCAATATCCTATTAAAAACGAGGATATTATGAAAAAACATGTCATTGTCAGCATCTAGGAATGTCTTAGCAGAACTAATCTCAGGTGGTATGGTCGTTTTAAATAGAATGGGAGAGGAAAGATTATCAAAACAAGTGTTCTCTGCCAGGTTGATAGGGAAAAAAAGATATAGGTGGATTAATACATAAAAAGTACCTTAGAAGATAGAAATATAATATCTGATATTGTTGGAGTCTTGACAGGTAACAGACTGATTTGGAGGAAAATTGTAGAAAGGAAGTTAGTAATGATATAATTTTTTATGTAGTACTCACATATCCTGTGCACTCCCTTGAGAGTATATATATCAGGTATTTGATGATGATGATGATGAACATTATCAGCTGTATACACATTCATAGAACTGTAGTGCAGGAAATTGATGTATCCAAGGATTTGGGGATGTTGGTGGACATGTAGTCGAATTTCAGAAGGCATATTTTAAAAGTGGTTAACATAGCTTATAGGATTACCTGGTTATTGAAGAACGCTCTGGCATGCAGAGAGAGAGAGAGAGAGAGAGAGAGAAGCAGACTGTTATTCCTCTTTATAAAGCTTTGCTAATGCCTCATCTACATTACTGTGCAAATCTGGTCGCCTGGGTTTCTTGGAGATGTCGGAGAGGTGGATCGGATTCAGAGGCGAGTAACCAAGATGGTGGCAGGTCTGTGTGAGGCGCCATATGAGGAGAGATTGAAGACTTGTGGTTACAAGGCTGGTTGATTCGCAGATAAGGGTGGATATGATAGGGACATGTAAGTTGCCTAGGAAAGTGGGGACTTATAAGATTGGTATGGAAGAAATATTTAAGTGCATGAATAATGTGAGAACAAAATTCCTGAAATATCGCTGTATCATTTTAAGTATAACAAGTCTTATTCATTTATACAGAGTTATATCCTCGTATTCAATTTAATTCAATTAAAAATCAATTTATATGAGTTTTCACCAATAGAAAACGCTCCATTCCATCAATAAAACACGGAAAACCAACTTCAAAAATACCCTTCTTATATACCTAGCTACCGCAAGAAACTTGATGGTGATTTCTTCTCGTGAATGGAGTTTCAATCTTGCTTATTACACATCGCTAACCTATTTTTTGATGAATTTACTAATGAGCGAAACTTGCACTGATGTATTTCCCAGCATAAGTGTTAACAGTTTGGTAAGGAGATGCTTCCAAAATTACGCATCAGGATTTTCCACTGTTACAAATTTATGGACAAGTTCCTACGAAGTGAATCTATTCTATCTTAAACAACATGAGCTAATATTTTAAGTTTGTGGCTGAGCAAATCCTTCTGATGGAAGAAAATTATTTGGAAGTTAACGAAGCAAATTATCAAGCATTCTGTCTCCTACTGGTAAAGTTTACACTTTTCTACCTAATAAAATTTCGTTGATTCATTATCTTCTTCTTTAAACTGAGTGTATCTATAATAAAATATGCGTTTCACATTACTCATTACTTTCAAACAAACTACATACGAGAAGCAAGCATTTCAATGATCCGAGCGCTTCATAAAAAAGCTCATTTCGCAATAGCATTACTATATATTGACATCACTTACTCCCAAATTAGCAGTTGACTTGGGCTTTCCGGTCGGAATCGATATTGTTTATGTTTTGATATCACTTTTATCCTGTTTTTGCCTAAATGTGACTATAAACGCCTGATTAAAATGAAAATTGAATTTAATAGACAATTATCTAGTATCCCTAGTACTAAAGTTCAAAGAAATTCGACTTACTAAACTGGAATTATTATATGCGTACTGACACACACACACACACACACACACACACACACACACACACACACACACACACACACACACACACACACACACACACACACACACACACACACACACACACACACACACACACACACACACACACACACACACACACACACAGAATTTCAATGACTGAAGAAGAAGTAGAATTAACGTGTTGAAAGATTTGCATTTATTTAAAAATCTCTCTTAAGACAGATTTAATATTGGAAAGTTTCGACAGAACGTAAGTTACTGTTGCTTTGTCATTTCGTCATAAAGATATTTGTAGAGAGGGGAAAGGGGGAGGCAAGCTATAGGGGAGAACCTATCATATCATCGGCAACTACTTTGCAGAGGTGTGAATCCCCCTAAGACCTCAGTTCTCGTAAAATCTTTCGACAAGATAAGGAAAATTATTTCTCGTACGTTTTATTATTCACTGGTTGTATAGAAATAAATATTATTCGCTATTTATTATTTTATATTTGTGTAAAAAAAATTAAAATACAAAATATTATTAATTATTAGAGAATTTCATTGGTTTCTGCAAACGGCATGCAATTTATATGAGTGTCATCGCGTTGCTTTTTTAGAGTAGAATTTGTCAGGCTGGAGTTGACAGCAACTAGCGTTCAATTTTTCAATCGATTTGAGAATGACAACACTTGAACTCTCATCAGCATTTTTTTTTTCACAGGGTTTTTTCCTCCGGGAAACTCGGATTTTCCACCCCGCGTATAGACAAATCGGCCTTCAGAACACACGCAGTTTACAGACAAAAAATACTGTTGTTGGTGATGGGCGATAGATGGCGTTGATGGTAGTAATGTCGTAGTTGGAGAATTATCGTAATAGTGGAGAGGATGAGATGTATTTAGCGAAGTAAAGTAGTGTGCCCTCCCATGATGAGCCCTTGGACTCCCTGGAGGTGTCACGTAATAATAATAATACGCCTCTTCAAACAACCCTGTTGGATTATTCACGGAAAGCAAACAAGGAGATTGCTAAAATAGGTAAAACGTCTTTCTGTAAAGTCTCATTATCCAAAGCACTGTTCTCATGAGGCACATGACGTAACAGCTCACCGTTTTCATGGAATATCTCTCTCGCGTGCAGTACAGGCACCTACTAAATATTCACTTAGCCGTGGTAGTGCACGCTAAGGCAGCAAGGAAAGTGCCGAGAAGAGATACCTCTAGTAACTAGGTAATAGCCATTCTTAGCGAAGAGTCACATGCGTCTCTATAGCTTTGTGTAGCGGGGATACTTCCTTAAATATTACTGTTGTTATTTGGATTTGAACTCTTGTAACTCCACTCTTCTGTCTGTCGGAAAACCAAAGTCTAATGATGCCTATCAGGATACGCATACATATAAATGTTACACAAACACGCACGCACAACAGAAATGATAACTGCTACTCCAAGGCACAAAATAATCACTAGGGTCGTTGAACTGTGACGGAGTTCGAGTTACGAGTTGGCGTCTATAATAATCATAATAAAAAAGAAACGAAAAACACTTGAGGTTAGTTTACTTCCTATAGTGGCTGATGAATTATCAGCCACTATTGGAAGTAATGGTGAATATCAACTCGTGCTTGCTTCGTTATAATTTCAAATGTCATTTTACCTAGTGAAAGATATAATGGAAAGTTTTAATGCATTTTCACTGATTGGGTGGCGTCCAAAGAGACATCGGTCTGTCCTATGTTGAACGTTACGAAGGACAGAGATAAAGAATATTTCTCCTTCTCTCCACATACGCAAGAAATGTATCGAACATTAGTTTTTCATGCTGTTAGTGACAGTTACCCGTATTCTTTCAAATTTATTAATTATATTCATTATTAATATTAATCACTTATTACCAGCCTGAAGTGGCGTGAAAAACCTTTGCTATGTTTGATCTCTTGGAATATCGATTCCTAAGTCCACTGTGTTATTAAATATGTATAAAGCTTTCACGTAGATAGGATCACCATTTTTTTTTTTTTTATTCAATGCAAACTGTATAAGATTTAACACCCACGAATAAAGCGGCTTAGATAATACTGGGACAGTCGGCTGTTTGGTTTGAAAGGTCTGGTTTCGAGAAATTCTGATTAGGTTAGAAGGTTAAAAAATCTTATATAAGGGATTTTTAATCGAAGATGAGCTAATTGACCTCACAAGGAGAGTTCCTCCTCGGAAATTCCGTTTTTTTTTTTTTTTTTCTCTCTCACCAAACATTCGAATAGAGCAAACAATGAACCGATATAAATAAACTTTGGTAATCTTCGTTGCTTGGGTCGTAATTCTAGCCAAATAAATGTGCTAAATTTCTTCTTCGTCTATTTAGGATGTTGATATAATAAATACTCGTATAGGGAGTATTATAATACATCAGTAATTTTCTCTAAATGATCACATGCGCCGCATTTCTCTTTTATTAACCAGAGCAAGTGTTTAAAGTGTTCTGCCTTTTCATAATCGAATCGATTGCATATTGCAGCTCTCGAGGGCATCATATGTGGTTTTCAGTTTACACCATTCGTTATGCTTCCAGCTGGCCAACTCTTGTTGCTAATTCCTATAGTTATTTAGTACTCAGACACTTATTTCATATGAATAAGCAGGTTTGGTCCCTTCTGATTTAACTTACTCTTCTGTTTCCTGTTTTTAATTCATTCCTTCTGATATCCTGATTCATTTTAAGTTCCTGCTAAGAGAGAGAGAGAGAAAGTTTTCATTGGATTTTCACCACATACTTTGTAATAATGAGAGAATTTTTTACTGAAAATTTTAATTTTACACGAATATCAAATTATCAGCTGGTTGGCGCATTAGTGGCTCTTTGGCACAGCATTTTTTATCTCGTAACCCTGCTACTCAAAAAACTTACCAAGATGACCGTAGCCTTAATACGATATGCACGCAGTAATATTAGCTAGGATTAAGAACACATAATTATAGCAGCTATCGCGGGTGTTTTTGTGTTGCTTTTGTCTGTGCAAACCGTCAAGAGATTTCAAATAAAATAAAATAAAATAAAATAATAATAATAAATAAATAAATAAAAATTAGTGTCGCTTGTTTTCTTTGGAGAATAAAATAGCAGTGGAGGATTATTGTATCTACTGAACTGTCACTTACCGCCATACAACAATTTTTCTTCATAGGTGTACATTCTGCTCCGTTGCGCTGTCTTTAGCGTGAATCACATCTAATCCATGTTCTTATCATCATGAAATGGATGATTTAATTTCGGATATTTCCGTCAGGCAAATTGCTTTCGTTATTACTGTATGATTGCTGCAAGCATATATGTCCTGACACACACACACACACACACACACACACACACACACACACACACACACACACACACACACACACACACACACACACACACACACACACACACACACACACACAAATAAAAAAAACCGGATTATTTATTCATTCATTTTGGGTCTATCTAAATTTGCAAGCTCAATAAAACTGTCATGTCCGAGCGGTTAGCGTAGTAGCTGTGCGCTTCGCAACCCTATGCCTAGGGAAGGAGTGTCTTAGGTTCGATTCCCGTCGGAGACATGAGGAGCTGAAGGATCTTCCACAGCCATAGCCAAGTTAGCCGGTCTTGAGCGTGGACAGTAGGTTTTTTTCGCAAGTTTATCCTGGGGTTTTTCATCCCGCAAAGCAGGCAAACTGGCCTTGAGAACTCAACACTACGAACATAGGATACACCGGGGGGTGTAGGGCTGAGCACCTTATCCTGTGAACGGTTTGGGTCCCGTTGATTAATAAACCCTAGACACCGAAAGGTAAAAGAGGGTAAAAAGAAAGATGAGATGAAATAAAACGGTCGTATTTATTTCGAAGAGCCATTAAGCATAATTTGATAATTTCGTAATTTGCGTAATGTCCCTCTCTTACCCATTTAAAATAAAAATGCATTAACAATTTACGTATATCTCACCAAACTTCTTACATTCCATCAAATGCGAGGATCTTAGTGAAGAATTTACCCATTAGAGAAACAGAATACGGTGATTTGCAATGTGAATTAAAACATGTAATGTGGAGAATTTTAAAATGTTTAAAACAAGGGGTCTTCAGGAAAGAAAAAGGTAAATTTATAAACATTCAAAGTAAAGCAAAATGGCTTCGCAAACAACAACACTAATTTTTTTTCTCATATTCAGTTAAGCGATCAAAGTATGTTGCAGCCAAGTATCTCGACTTCTTAAATCTAATTGCAAGCTACCTTGGTTGATCCAATCCAAATAGTTCCGTTATTTCTCAATTATTCTGCCACAGATTTGTATGTTTGTTTGTCTTGCAGGTGAGAAATTCGATTTTTCTGGAACAGAAAACTCCCAACTACTTCTATACGAGATTGGTTATCAAGCCCCCCCCAGTTAAAAAAGAAGTTCCTCGAATTTTAGACAGGTTTGCAATCGCTGGTTTTCCAACTAAAGCCACGAAAGTTATGGAAGCTAACGGAATCGATGGAAATTGATAATTGAGTCATGACCGCATGTCCCTATGCCCACTCTTTTGTTAAAGTTGCGAATTGATCGTACATTTAATAGATGAGATAAAATCGATTAGATGAGATTAATGTAACCTGATAAGCAGCCACTCTTCATTTATTTTTTCACTCAATCAGCTTATTCAAAGTTTCGCATTGTAGTACAACATTTTGGAAATCTGATGAGTAGGCTAAGAATACCAGCTAATTCAGTTTACAGAATGCATCAACTTGCAGATAGTTATTATTATTGCTTGCACATCAGGAAAGAATTGCATAAATAAATACAAAAGGTGTAGTAAAATAAACTTAGTTTTGTTTTTAAACAAAATAAACAGAGTAACTCTATAGCACTGTTTCAATTTTATATACGCTATAAGATCCTTGAATCATAACTATACAACCAATTGGACTAATAACTCAAATTACTTCATACAATTATCTTAAATAGTTTTGTTTATAAAAGAGTGTTCAATTTAAATGATATTCG